>NW_027361731.1:1224500-2449000 GCF_039654945.1 Dendrobates tinctorius | reverse complement strand
CAAGGCAATAAGGATACAGACATTGCTACTAAATGGGCACACCGTCCGGGTACCGCACCAAGTGCACAGAACCTCCACGTAGGAGAGAGGGAGCACAATGGGGTTCTCCACCACCTCCTTACATAGGGACCATATGAGCACATTCAGCAGCACAGAAGGGAGAGAAGGTAGATTCATCCAATAAGATAGCAGGGATCTAGGAAGCCAACAGCATTACTCTCTGGTTTCTCTTACAGGTCCATCACATTATTTTTCTTCAAGTGGTTTTCTAACTTGTCAGCACATTCTACATACACTGTCATTTTACATCACAGTTTACAGATCTGGGAAGGTAACGGTCAGCGTCTTAACCAAAAAAACATATATAGATAAGCTCGTAAATGGTAACAAGTAGCAAAAATACCGAAAGGAAAAAAAAAAAAATCTAAAAATTCAGTTTATATTAATAATCAAAATAATAACACATCAATATATATTAAACACACCTAAATGAGGATATTAGACAGGTAATGAGGGCAGCGGTCTTTTGGAGGAGAGTAGGGGGGGTCATATGATATACCTGACACTCCCCCTAATAGGCCCTAGAATCTGCTGGCCTTCCTGACAGCGGAGATTGTTACCCTAATATTGCGATGTGGCGCCCCCGCTCAGTAACAGCTGTCCCTTCAATCTCTATTCTAACACCTAGGACACACAACAGAAGTGCACTTGGGTCCAAATAGATCCAGTGCATCTGTATCAGATGGAGCACACCTGACCACTAATACATAAAGAGACTAAATCTTCACTAGTAAATACATTGAGATTTCTACTAGTATAGCTTTTGTGAAAAGGGATTCCTTAACTGCTTTAGAAGCTTATAAGATAAAAAGCAGCAATGAATGTGTAAATATATAATCATAGCCTGGCATATATACTAAAGTGATGGTAATTGGAAGACACCAGGCTGAATATGTAGTTATGTAGACTATCTAGCAATCTAGCAGCAGATAGTAAGAGTGTGGTAATCAATGTTAGAGAGAACCACTGATGCATAGACAGCAGATTTCTGATGTGGCAGACGGTTGTAATCTCAGCCTATTCAGATAATATAGGGAACAATAACCCAACACTTGAAAATAAAACAATACTCAATTGATAAAGTGCAGATATGCCCAAACAGTTAATTGCTCAGAAGGTAAAGGAGGATTTAGCTGTGTGTCCAAGGTGAATCCCTTGTTCCAGCTGTCAAGGTAGACTCATCCCTGGTTCAAACGTGTTTTTCCCCATTAGTATTTGTTTTGGGGGTTCATCAGGGGACTTGCATAGTAAAGGTACACGAGATGGAAACTGGTATCAATCTACCTACCTGATTGAGCCCGGTGTGTGTACACGCTGAAGACAGGTCAGTGTGTAGGACCTGTAACATAACTCTTTTCTCTTCCATTGCAAGTACTACACCACCTCAGGGGCATAGCGATGGGGAGCACTTGTGCCCCCACATATGCCAATTTGCTCCTGGGCTGGTGGGAAGACACTGAGGTCTTCAAGGACAGGGATGTCATCTGAGGACACCATATCCAATATTGGGGGTCGATACATAGATGACATCTTCGTCATTTGGATGGGTGGTGAATACACTTTCAAAACCTCTGTCCAAAACCTCAATGACAATCAGTTGGGGTTAAAGTTTACCTATGAACTGGGGGGAACAAAATTGCCTTCCTAGATGTCATGATCTCCATACAGAGAGATAGATATCTTAAAACATCAATCTACCGTAAACCTACAGCCACGAACAGTTTGCTCAGGTGGGATAGCTACCATCCTACTCATCAGAAGCGAGGAATACTTAAGTGGCATATTCAGCCTGGTATCTTCCAGTTACCATCACTTTAGTATATATGCCACTCCATGATTATATATTTACATATTCATTGTTACTTTTCAGCTGTGCTCAATCTGATACAGATGTGTTAGAATAGAGATTTTCAGGAATTGAAGGAACAGCCGTCGCTGACAGGGGGTGCCAAATAGTAATATTAGGGTGCCAACCTCCGTTGTCAGGAAGGCCATCAGACTCTAGGGCCTACTAGGGGGAGTGTCAGGTATATCATATTACCACCCCCCCAAAAAAAACATACCCCTGCCCTGATCCCTTGTCTAATATCCTCATTTGGGTGTTTTTAATAAATATTGATTGATTATTAATAAAAACTATCTTTTTGGTTTTTTTTTTTCTTTTGGTATAAGGGTCAGCGTCTTCTAATCCTAGGAGGGGTAGGTGGGTCCTCAAGTTTGAGCTTTCAATGCTCAAAGTCATTTAACCAGCTTTGGGTGGTGGAGAATGGGTGGAGGAGAATGTTGTGGTCTAGAGCCAAAATGGTGATCACACGATTGTGATAAGACAAGACTACACGACTGATAAAGCAGCCACAGCCGGTGACTGAGAAGAATCTATGATGTCTCTGTATTTAATGGTTACTACTCACCTGGGCAGTTATCTGTAGAAATCTCCTCCTTACACCACTCATCACCCCTAACATATGCCTCTGTAGTATTAATATGGGTCAGATCTTCTCCCTGAAACAAATATTGTTAAAGTCACAGACAGATGGAGAAGTCCCATCTATGATCAGCTCTAATCCTGCCATCTCCACAGCTCTCATTACACATGTATAAAACATATAATATTGGTGGATAAAACAAGACTGAGCACAAGACCTTCACAGCTGCCTACACATCATAGGGGAGATCTCATGACACCTTCTCTCGATCTACCTGATGATCCTGAGGAGCATTGGGATCTTCTTGATTACAGTCCTGGGGAAGAAGAGGATGGGGACATCTCTCTAGTGTTGTCCTCTTACTGGAGAAAACTGTAGAAAACAGAGGTACTAAATTCATTCTTTACATACAGATAATTATAGGCTGTGTGTATTTAGTCCTGTCTATTACCTGGTGATGTGAGGGGCTGGGGAACCTCGATCTTGACGTCCTTGTACAGATCTCTGTGTCCTTCTAAATACTCCCATTCTTCCATGGAGAAATAGACGGCAACATCCTGACACCTTATAGGAACCTGACACATACAATGATACCGTCATCCCCCCGATCCCTTCATAGTGTTACTGTATAATGTCCCAGCATTCCCAGCAGTGTCACCTCTCCAGTCAGCAGCTCAAGCATCTTGTAGATGAGTTCTAGGATCTTCTGGTCATTGATGCCCTCATGTATCAGGGGGTGAGGTGTAGGCCCCGTGATTGCGCTCTGGGGTCTTCCCCATCCCTCAGACACAGGGTCCTGGCAGCGCTCACTAGAGGTCTTCTTCACTACTGTGTAATCCTGGTTATGGAGAGACACATGAATAAATCTCACAACAGACATTTCCAGAGTCCTCACCTCTCCAGTTCTGTCCATCTGTTATTTCCATACATAAGAATGATGTAATGTGACGTCATCAGAATCTCTCACCTCTCCAGTAAGCCGGAAGAGGATCTCTAGGGTGAGGTGTAATATCCTCTCCGCCATCTTGTCTCTGTCCATATCCATCTTTGATGGGTAATTCAGAAAAATTCTCTTAATGTAGAAGATCTTCACTGAGAGGATCCGATATTGTAGAGACCTGAATGAGAAGAAGATGAGCCGATGTAACATCATAAAAATCCTGTGTAATAATACAATTACTGGAGATAATAAGGGAAACATATGAGGAGGTTTATTATTTTACAGTATTTAGTTTTCTTCTTTACATCTACTAATAAAACCTATATATTTTAGGCCACAGACAACAAGCAGTTTCTTCCTCTGAGTCGGCAGCTGAATCTTATTCAATAAGACAAAAAATCAGTCAAAACAGGACACAATTCAAACTACAACAGATAGTACAACATATAACGAGAATTACAAATAATCAACCAATCCAATATACTGCTAACGTATCACTAAGATATTCTACGGTTCTTTGCAAAACAATGTGAGCTGGTCATGTAAGAAGATGGCTATAGCATACCCGGGATATGGTCTGCAGACTGTGAGACAGATGGAAACACAAAGTGTTTGTAAGAAACAAATTTCTTACCTTCACTAGTGATGTAGTATGTGTTTCCCTCAGTCCTCAGTGCGGTTGCCAGGTCTTGGATATTGGGGGTCTTCTGTTTCGACCAGCTCACCCAGGGATGCCAGATGTTAGGGTGGTCTCAAAGACCCTCAGAAGTATATTGGATGGCTGCCAAATTAAATGTATTCGATTGAGTCAGGGTGATGTGACAAATGAACACACACACGGGTATCTGAATTCAAGTCTTATATACACTACTGGAGGGGCGTTACACATTAGATCATCTCTATGTTATGCGCATGTCAGGACTTGTTATAAAATTATTTATTACAGTCAAATATCCTGTCATGCATATGTCAGCTGTTCATTACCGAATAAGTCCATTTATTATCCATCATATGATTTTCCATTGAAAGATAAAAGGGAGCAGGTGTCCAATTATGTAAGGTCCAAATGTCCATATAATTAGTCCCATCTTACTAAGGTTTATAGTTTTAACGATTAATTATATTACCACCCGCCATTAGCCACCCTCGATCAATACTGTGCCTGGTACTAAGAACAGATATGGAGAGGTAATCTTACCAGGTCAACGTGACAGACTCAGAGGTAAACTCACATAACATGACAAGTTCTTTTTTACCAGTGAATAGTGTCACAGAGTGTCTTTATATGAGAGTAATGGCTTAGCGGGGCCTCTGAATACCCTATCACGGGGCTCGGGAGGAAAGTAGTGATGTTTTGGAATGCAGAATTTGATGGAATGGTCTGCGGGCGTCATGTCGCATTTGGAGAGCCCCTGATGTGCCTAAACAGTAGAAACCCCCCACAAGTGACCCCATTTTGGAAACTAGACCTCCCCAAGGAACTTATCTAGATGTGTGGTGAGCACTTTGAATCCCCAAGTGCTTCACAGAAGTTTATAACGCAAAGCCGTGAAAATAAAAAAAATCATATTTTTTCCACAAACATGATTTTTAGTCCCCAATTTTTTATTTTCCCAAGGGTAACAGAAGAAATTGGACCCCAAAAGTTGTTGTCCAATTTGTACTAAGTACGCTGATACCCCATATGAGGGAGTAAACTACTGTATGGGCACACGTCGGGGCTCGGAAGGGAAGTAGTGATATTTTGGAATGCAGACTTTGATGGAATGGTCTGCGGGTGTCATGTCGCATTTGGAGAGCCTCTGATGTGCTTGACAGAAGCGCTTCACAGAAGTTTATAACGCCCGGGCGTGAAAATAAAAAAATCATATATTTTTATTCCACAAAAATCATCTTTTCCCTCCATTTATTTATTTTCCAAAGGGTAACAGGAGAAATTGGACCCCAAAAGTTGTGCCATTTGTCCTGAGTACGCTGATACCCCATATGTGGGGGTAAACCACTGTTTGGGCGCATGGCAGAGCTTGGAAGGGAAGGAGCACCATTTGACTTTTTCAATGCAGAATTGGCTGGAATTGAGATCAGACGCCATGTTGCGTTTGGAGAGCACCTGATGTGCCCAAACAGTGGAAACCCCCAATTCTAACTCCAACCCGAACCCCAACACACCCCTAGCCCTAATCCCAACCCTAGCCCTAACCCGAAACTGGAAATACATTTTTTTTAATTTTATTATTTTTACCTAACTAAGGGGGTGATAACGGGGGGTTGGATTTACTATTTACGGCGGTTTTTATGTTTGGCAGCTGTCACACGCTAAAAGACGCTTTTTATGGCAAAAAATAGTTTTTGTATCACCACATTTTGAGAGCTATAATTTTTCCGTATTTTGACCCACTGAGTCATGTGAGGTCTTGTTTTTTGCGGGACGAGTTGACGTTTTTATTGGCACCATTTTCGGGCACGTGACATCTTTTGATCGCTTTTTATTCCGATTTTTGGGATGTAGAATGAACAAAAACAAGCGTTTCATGAATTTCTTTTGGGGTGCGTTTACACCGTTCCGCGTGCGGTAAAATTGATAAAGCAGTTTTATTCTTTGGGTCAGTACGATTACAGCGATACCTCATTTATATTTTTTTTATGTTTTGGCGCTTTTATACAATAAAAACACTTTTATATAAAAAATTATTATTTTTGCATCGCTTTATTCTGCGAGCTATAACTTTTATTTTTTCGCTGATGACGCTGTATGGTGGCTCGGTTTTTGCGGGACAAGATGACGTTTTCAGCGGTACCATGTTTATTTATATCTGTCTTTTTGATCGCGCTATTGCACTTTATGTTCGGTAGTATGATGATGAAGCATTGTTTTTTGCCTTATTGTTTTTTTGAAGAGGTTCACTAAAGGTGTTAACTAGTGGGACAGTTTTATAGGGCGGGTCGTTACGGACGCGGCGATACTAAATAAGAGTACTTTTATTTATTTTGTTGTTTACAAAAACAAAGAATTTATTAGGGAATTTTTTTTTTCCACTGCGTCAGATCAGCGATCTGACAGGCACTGCTCTCAGCAGGCACTGAGAAGCCACCTTCCTGCAGGACCCGGAAGGCCTCCGTGGCCATCTTGGATCCGGGGGCCTACAGGGAGTTGTTCTGAAGGTCTCAGGGAAGCACGCATGTTTGATCGCAGTGTGCTGGGGCTTAATGTGCCGAGAGCGGTCCGTGACCACTCCTGGCACTTAGTGCAGGGTGTCAGCTGTGATAATCAGCTGACATCCGGCCACGATCAGCTGCGCTCCCCCCGTGTCTACAAATATCTAAAGGGCTGTCACATTGTAGAAGGATCAACTTTATTCTCATTTGCACAAGGAAAGACTAGAAGCAATGGGATGAAACTGAATGGGAGGAGACACAGATTAGATATTAGAAAAAACTTTTTGACAGTTAGAGTGATCAATGAGTGGAACAGGCTGCCACGAGAAATGGTGAGTTCTCCTACAATGGAAGTCTTCAAACAGAGGCTGGACAGACATCTGACTGGGATGATTTAGCGAATCCTGCTTTGAGCAGGGGGTTGGACCAGATGGCCCAGGAGGTCCCTTCCAACTCTACGATTCTATGATTCTATGATTCTATGATTCCCCCACCTCATTGTAGATTGTAAGCTCTCACAAGAAGGGTCGTCTTATTTTGCTTTAATTATTGTATTGTTAACGTTGTTACTTATGACTTGTGTTTTGAAACTGTAAAACTGTAAAGCGCTGCGGAATATGTTGGCACTATATAAATAAATATTATTATTATTATTACTACTACAGACAACACAGGGTTATGGAAAAACAGTGTGGCAATACTTTATTGAACCACAACCCAAGAGCAAACAGAACAATCCCCGCAATTACCCCAAGATGGTGCACATTACAGGGTCTCACCCTTCCCTTCCGCTGACTCGCCAAGATAATAGTAGATATTATGTCCGAGCTCCCAGGGTGGCTAGTCCCACTTGTGATACACACTGAGAGAGGCAGTAATGATAAGTGTAGGGAGATAACAAAAAGCAGTCCTGTGTTCTTTCAGCTGAGTCCGAAGTGCCCTGAGCTGAGATCCTGAGGAGTGACACCAACCAGAAGAAAAGAAATCTCTTTTGTACCCGAGGCAGGTGATCAATTTTTAGATTTACCCAGTGTCCTTCTGTCCACCCTCACAGTCTTTCCCTATCTACCGTCAAAGTTAATAAACTGGTTATAGTATACAATACACAATATCTCCTCCCTTGTTTCAGTATACCACCCTACCCGCGCCCTCCGTTCTGCTGATGACCTGAGGTTAGCATCCTCAATAATAAGAACCTCCCACTCCCGTCTCCAAGACTCTACACGTGCCGCGCCAATTCTTTGGAATGCACTCCCCAGGTCAATACGATTAGTCCCCAATCCCCAAAATTTTAAGCGTGCCCTGAAAACGCATTTATTCAGACTGGCCTATCGCCTCAACACATTAACCTAACCTATCCCTGTGTGGCAGAGCCAAAAGTTTTACCATAACCAGGTTCCCAGTATCATGTTCCCACATGCTTTATGCATCCATTAGCCCTCTGTGTCTGTACTGTTACACACTTAACATTATGGCTGGTCCATACAATCAGGGCAACTGTTACCACCCACCTTTCGTGTCTACCTCTTTCCTCATAGACTGTAAGCTTGCGAGCAGGGCCCTCTTTCCTCTTGGTATCTGTTATGATCTATGTGATTATTGTTATGCTGTAATGTCTATTGTCTGTACAAGTCCCCTCTGAAATGTAAAGTGCTGCGGAATATGTCGGCGCTATAAAAATAAAATGTATTATTATTATTATTATTATTATTATTAGCAGCGTATCAGCTCACAATAAACACAGATAAACATACACTATGTACAAGTCACTATTACAGACTTACACAGTATGTTAAATGCTATGCAAGTCTGTCTTCTTGACCCACCAGACATAAACACTTATATCCACAAGCCAATATACAGATAAAAAGTCAATTCTTTTTTTTTGCAAAATCATGGTTGTCTGGGAAATTAAGGTACAATCTGGTTTCTTCACACCAGCGGTATCGGCACTTGCATTCACGGGGTTCATGTGGGGTCATTACATCATGTGAAACCTGCCTCCAATCAGAACTGGCGTCACCATCCTCACCGTTGGACAAATCAAAAATCACAAAGTCTGAGAGCAGCCGCAGCCCTGGTTTCCAGTTGATATTCAATACATGCAAAGGGGGACAGTAAAGTTGGCACTGATTGGGAGCAGGGCTCGTGTGAAGCAACAACCTCACGTGAGCCCTGGGAATGCAAGTCCCGACTTGCCTGGGGGGGGTCTAAGCGTAACAGAGTCCTGTGCGTCCCCCTCTAGGGCCATCACAGCTATTTCTGCCTCAAAAGCCAGTGTCATGGGAAGCATCCGCATTATCCCTCGGATGCTCTCTGTCCAACCACAAAACATAACATTGCTCCCAGAGAATTTTGGCAAATTAATTAACATGGCTCCCAGGGAAATGCTAGACCAGAGGCCTCCCCCAACTGCTTGGTCTGCCCCCTATGCGCCGTTGTGTGACATCCTGCCGACTACGCCACTTGTAATAATGCTGCAGGTACTGATGATGTCACCATGGATCAGAGACAGACCAAGAGTTAAAGGGTTTATTTACAGGGAATAGGCTCTCCACGCAGGGAGTAGCAGTGGGGGTTAAAAGTGAAAGAGTAAACAGTAAAAAGGCTAGGGAAAGGTATTAAACAGTTATGCGGAGTTGAAACAGTTAAACCGGAATTCTTGTAAATTATCAGTCCAGGGAAAGCTGGATTGTAGGGTCTCTTTGGCACCATCAACAGTGACGTTTGCTGTCTCTGTAGTCTCTCCTCTGGATGAAGCTGGGACCTCAGGGGTTAAAGCAGGAAGCAGGCAGATGCTGCCAACCTGAGTTTCCCCTGCTTTAAGTCTCTGTATGATACACTGACAGTCTCTCCACAGGAACGATGCTGCGCACACTGGGAAGTCTCTTTGACACACTCAGTTGTCTTGGCTTGCCACTGCGGTCACCGGGACTGCGCTCATGGGTCACTATCTCTGCACTGTCGGGGGGGGGGAAGTCTCCTCTGGTCACGGAGGCTACCGAGTCCACGTACTCACATACAGCTTTCACTATGTCTCATATTTCAGTATCTGTGCTCTGATGGGGAGTCCTCTTTTTCTGCGAGCGCTGTGCTGCAGCATGCTTTCTCTCTGGCGCGATCCCCCCTGTGCCTGGCGCGCTCTGCTTTCATGCCCTCTGCCTGCATACCTTCTGGACCACTGCCCCTTCCTGTTCCTCCCTGCCCCTCGCAGTCACATGGTCCAGTTGGTCCAGGGCAGTGATATACAGTGATGTACACTACCCTGCCTGCTTAACACTGGAACCTATATACTCCGGAATTAATCCTTAGAAGGACTGTTGCTTTAGCTGGATTTGAGGTGTTTAGGATGGTAGACCCCACACTCACTAATAAATCCCCAATACTGACACTATCGTGGCAGCCGCTCTCCCTACACTCTTTCAATCTGGAGCTGAATGTGACGAGCAGGGCGGTGTCCGGTCTCTTATGTCCCTGATGATGCTGTGCGGCCAGCCAATCACTGCACGACAACAAAGATGGCTGCGGCATTTCATTGCCTGGCAGACAATCCCTGCAGCGTGATTAGTTCTGTAAATCCACCAAAAAAGCTGGGTGCAGACCAGAGTTCCCGCCGAGTAATCCCGGAAATGCTCAGTGCTCGCCAAGTACACAGAGTACAGTGATACTTGGGCGAGTAACGAAGTAGTGGCGAACACGTTCGCTCATCACTACTCGCTTACAAAAAGTGGACATGGACAAATCAGAATACATCATCTTTCAAACATCTCACACTGAGTATACATGAGAGCTGAGTATGCATCACTCAGTACCACTTTAGCAAGAGGGAAAGTTTGCCCAAGAGAAAATGATTTTCCAGACATTCACGGCCTTGTTTTCACCCTTTTTGCAGCTGTGCTCTTCATCTTCTTTATGTGGATGTGGAAAATTTCAAAATCGTCATCAATACCATCATCGTCCGTATCTTGTAAAGAGGAAATCTGGTGTTTCAAACGGTCGTGGTTGTGTCCGTTTAGTGGCATTCCTTTATCAGTGTTCGTTACACTAGGACAAACAATTTTTGGACTGAGACATTTGGATATTATTGGTATTATGTATGGGTGAAGATGAAGAAGCTTGTGCCACGGGTGTGTTTATAGTTACGGATGGTGCACTCCTCTTTAAACTTATTTTTCTACGAGCATCTATCAGTTTGTTTGGTTTTCCTCCAACACTGATCTGCTTTCTCTAATTCAGCATCTCACGAACATGTTGCACTTTGCCCTTTATACAGACACGTGCGTGTTTGGCAACATATTTTGGATGGGCATTTCTTAGGCCGAGTCTCACACGCGCATCTGTTACACCAATCTTCTGACGGGCATGAAACCCATTCTGGTAATTGATGGTGGTTAAACGACGAATCATTGCAGGCAGTATCCTGGATCTCATACCTCCCATAGCCACTGCTGTTATTAATCATGTATGTTCCCATTCCTGTCATCACCATGCCCCTTTTCCTGATCACTTCATCCAACGATTCGTCCGCCATATTTTTACTAAAAACCTGCACCTTCCCAGCAGCAACTGTGTAGGAAACCACGTTACAGTTTTGCAAGGTGTTTATGATGCCCCCTAAAAAAAAATTACACTATGTTGATATGTACCCCCAGGGGGAAATGTTTGTCAGCCCATACACTTAGTGTATAGATGAAACGCTCCTTTGCAATGTGAGTTTTTTATGAAACCCTCCCCCATGTTTCTTCCAAGGGGGATTGTGGTGCGTGCAAATTAGGGCCAGGCCTTGCATTCACTTCATGGACAAACTTTATGGTAATAAAAAATAAACTAATAATGGAAACTTTTGTTTCATGTGTCCATCCAGTACCCGGGTTCAAAGGCTTATTGGGGTGCATATGACTTGGCAGCAGGGCAGGCCTTGCAGTCAATGCATAAGACAAGAGTTTGGGAGTACGAAATGAATAATGTGAAGTGGATTTTCCTGTGCCCATCCATAACGTGGCTTCAAAAGCTTATTGGGGTGCATGTAACTTTGGGGCAGGCCAGGCCTTGCATTCAATGCAACATTTTTTCAAGAAGCCCTCCTGTACTTCTCATGGGGCATTGGCGTGCATCATAATTCTTGGCAGCCCATCCACTCACTGCATAGGCTATAACAGTTTAGGAGACCCACTGTTTAATAATGGCCCTTTAAGAAGATAAATGCCACCTGATGCCCCGGTAAAAATAAGCTCTGTGACTTTGAGTCCCTCCTTCATAAATGAAACAAGATGTGTCTGCTTATGTGTCACAGACCACATGGACAGCTAGGGTTGGTAAATGGTACAATGACATTTCCCAGTGAATGCATTTGTATTGGTTCAAATCAATGCTGAAGTTGAAAAATGCTTCAAAAATGCTGCGTCTGAACATATCCCAAGTGGTGGAGGGACATTTTTGTTTGGGGTTAATTATTTTGCCTTATATACAAGTCACTAACCTGGAAAGGATGTATCTTAACTTATTACCCAGCAAAATCCATTTTGCTTTCGTTTTTGTAGGTTTTTTGGTGCGACTGTAAAAAGGCGTGAAACTCTGACATCATTGTTTAGAGCTGTGACCTAGGAGTGAGAAATGCTTCCAGGAGCGATCCCCATGATATCCCAGTGTCATTTGAGCAGTGTTTCCATCATTTTCTGATGTTTTTAGACCTTGAAAGGACCCCGGGGGGATCATGGTAAAAATGCTCGGGTCTCCCATAGACTTACATTGGGCTCGTTGTTCTGTCCGAGTACCCGAGTATTCCAATTTGCTCGACCCGAGCAACGAGCACCCGAGCATTTTAGTGCTCGCTCATCACTAATTATGGCTCAGATTCCAGGTGGAAATGGGAGACGGGTTTTCCTTGGTGCCCCAGGAGGTTCCGGTAAAACATTCTTCATTAATCTGCTGCTCGCAGAAATTCTCTCCATCACTAACATTGCTCCGGCCGCTGCATCGTCTGGGGTTGTGGCCGCTCTCTAAGATGGAGGCCGCACGGCTCATTCAGCACCAGGATCACCCCTGAATCCAGCACTCTTGGAAACTCCCGCCTGTAATATCACTAAGATCTTTCAAAGATCTGGGACAATCCAATCACTTAATGGGGGGGGAATTGTTCTACTGTTTGCAACATTACCTGTTCTTAAAGGAGCAACTCCAGCGACCAGTTGAATACCTGTCAGCACAGCGGAGTCCTGCGTCCACTGAGGCCCTGATCATGTGATCCCTGACTCCTCCCCTCCTGTGACCTCATCACAGGTCCTGTGCGCACACAGCAGCCATATATGTGGAGGTAGGTGCTGGAAATTCCCCATTACTGGGCGGGGGTGGACATTAACCCCTTCAGCACTGAGACTCTTTTGGGGTCTCTGTGTGGTGTGAACAGTGACGTAACAGCTGTGGACAGAATGCGGCTTCGCTGGTTCCCAAGTCCACATAAGATCCATTTAGACAACTGCAGGATGAGAGGACAGAAGCCCAAAGAAGTTACCACAAAATGTGATTATTTCTCTCCTAGCTCCGCTCCAGCACAATAATGTAGATAAGGGCTCCCCAACCTGTAGCTCGCGGTCCCATGAATTGTGGCTCGCGACTGACTGCCAGCTTGGTGCATTAGCTCCAGGTCTAGCAAACAGGTATGAAGAGCACATCTCAAAATGGTGAATTTTGTGAGTAGCCCTGCACAGAAGTGCAGATGTGGATGGACATTTGCTGGTCTTAGGGGTTTAGAGATGTTTTAGGTATGGTGCGCTGGAGGATGGTGCTACCTGTTAGAGGAGGTGCTCAAAGCTGGATGTGACAGTGTGTTGGGAGTCCTGGATGGGAGAATACTGAATGGGGGTGTTGTGGGAACCCCTGGAGCTCAGTGTACTGCTTTGGAGTGATTTCTGTGGAAAAAAGCTTTGGTTATCATTAACCTGTAATGGGGGCTTTGGTTGACACTACTTTGAAGGAGATGGAAGCTGGATGTGGCTCACACCCCTCTCTCTAAGCTGAATGTGGCTCTCAAGGTCAGAAAGGTTTGTGACCACTGATGTAGATACTAGTGATGAGTGAGCCGCTCTCCACTACTTGATCAGACATAAGGAGCTCGGACAAGCTAGTTACTCGATTATCGCAGGTGATGGAGCGCCATGCTCGAGTTCCCAGCCAATAAACATGCTGGGATTGCCCGCCATATACGGTAAGGCTGTAGTCATGTTGGCTACTGACATTACTGTGACTGTCCGGCCGCGTCACGTTATCGGGTTTATAGAAGACCCAGTGACTCGATGCTCGGCACACCGTACTCTGGAGGCAGCTCAGGGAGAGTTGTTATAGGAGGGAGAGCTTAGATTATTGTTCGCCCCCTAAATATTGTAAAGTTGTATCCTATAGTGTCTTTCATGTGGCCCTAGAGTGTATTTAACCCCGAAGCCTGTTTTCACCTTCCTGACCAGGCCAATTTTTTCAATTCTGACCATTGTCACTTTATGAGGTCATAACTCTGGACGCTTCAATGGATCCCGGTGATTCTGAGAAAGTTTTTTCATGACATATTGTACTTCATGACAGTGGTAACATTTATTTAATATGACTTACGTTTATTTGTGAAAAAAATCAGAAATTAGACAACAATTTTGAAAATACAGCAATTTTCAAAATGTAATTTTGATGCCCTTAAGTCAGAAAGTCATGTCACACAAAATAGTTAATACATTACATTTGCCTCATGTCTACTTTACGTCAGCACGATTTCTGAAACATAATTTTTTATTTTGTTAGGAAGTTATAAAGGTTAAAAGTTGACCAGCGATTTGTCATTTTTACAAAAAAAATTGCAAAACCATTTCTTTAGGGAACACCTCATATTTGAAGTGACTTTGATGGGCCTATATGACATAAAGTACGCAAAAGTGACACCATTCTAAAAACTGCACCGTCCAAGGTGTTCAAAACCACATTCAAGAAGTTTATTAATAGTGATGAGCGAGCACTAAAATGCTTGGGTGCTAATTGCTCAGGTCGAACAAATTGGAATACTCGGGTACTCGACCATAAAAACGAGCCCAATGTATGTCTATGTATGGGAAACCCGACCATTTTTGCCGCGAACCCCCAGGGGTCCTTTTATGGTCTGAAAACATCTGAAATCGATGGGAACCACTGCTCAAATGATGCGGCATCATCGTGGGGAAGACAACTGGACGAATTTCTGACTCCTAGGTCACTGCTGAGACTAATGTTGTCAGAGTGTGATGCCACTTTTACAGGCGAACACTAAAACATACAAAAACGAAACCAAAATGGATTTTACAGGAAAACATGTCAAGGAACATCCTTTCCAGGGTAATAATTTGTATGTAAGTCAAAAGAAATAACCCCCCCCCAAAAAAAAAATGTACCTCCACCACTCGTTTTTGATGCTATTTTTCAACTTTAGCATTGTTTTCAACCAATACAAATGCATTGACTGGGAAATGTCTTTGTAAGGCTGGTTTCACACTAGTGTTTTATCGCGCAGCGCATCGGGCGCTATCGGGCACGCGTGCAATGGTCCCCTATATTTAACATGGCGGGCGCATGGTCTAGCTCTTGCACGCGTTCATCATCGTTATCGCGCGCTGCACATTTTCCAGGTGTGCGCCCAGACGTGCAAGACGCTACATGTTGCATTTTTTGTTCCACCCAACCTTGTTAAAAAATTGCACGTGTGCGCACGGTATGCGCCAAAAAATAGGTTTACAGTCTATTGGATCGCTGGTGTGCGCTTGGATGTGCGCACGTCAGCGCTTTTAGCGCGCACGCGATTTTAGTAAACAATGTCTAGACACTTGTTTAAACCACCACCTAAACAAGCAACATTGTTTGGGAGGAGTGTAGATAAAAAAAGGTGTCTGCAGTGCCAGACCACTACTCTACAGACAGCCTGGAAGAGAGCAGACAGCCTTGCAAAGCAGAGCCCTTTGGATCCATTCTGCAGCAGCCAAAATGTGAGTATTAAACCTAATGTCTGCCTGTCCTTTCAAATTTATTATGTACTAATGTTTATTTTTGTTTAAATTGCAGCATGTCTTCTGGATCGGAATACTCTCCATCCCAGCAAGAACTGGCCCAAGCAGAGTATGAGTTGATTATCTTCCTGCCTTTGGTAAGTATAGCTGCTGCCTCTAGAAATGTGCAATAATTTTTTTTCTTTACAGACATCAGCATCGGACACGGCAAGTGAGGCCGAACAGCGGGAGCAGCCAAGTCACGGCGAGGAGACGGATTGTAAGTATACAGTCTTTCAATGTCCCTTTTTTAAAAAAAAATGCATAGTCTCTCTTCCTTTTTTTCTGTCCTGTTTTTTTTCTTCTGTCTTGCTTCTTTTATTTCTATTTTTCTATCTTTTTCCTTCTATAAAATTTCCAAGATTATAATGTTTTTTTTTCTAGGTTGCACAATGGGACGAAGATGTCTATCAGGACAACGAGCCCTGATCCGTCTGGTCCAGGAGCGTGTCCCATTGTGGGACAGCCATGACCAGCAGTACAAGGACACTGTGGTGACCCGGCAGCTCTGGAATGAGGTGGCCGCAGCGATGATGGATGGCTGGGACAGCGCCTCTCCAACTTCCAAAAAGGCGTTTAGTAAGTATTTCCCTGCTCTGTGATGCCACAGTGACTCTTGTTCCTGATGATACTGTTGTGTTTCCTGCTAGATATATTCTAGCAGGAAACACAGCAGTGTCCTCAGGATCAACAGTGACTGCATTGTGTATTATACTGCTGTTTTGATCCTGCTTTCACTCTTGCTCCTGATGATACTGTTGTGTTTCCTGCTAGATATATTCTAGCAGGAAACACAACAGTGTCCTCAGGATCAACAGTGACTGCATTGTGTATTGTACTGCTGTTTTGATCCTGCTTTCACTCTTGCTCCTGATGATACTGTTGTGTTTCCTGCTAGATATATTCTAGCAGGAAACACAACAGTGTCCTCAGGATCAACAGTGACTGCATTGTGTATTGTACTACTGCATTGATCCTGCTTTAACTCTTGCTTCTGATGATACTGTTGTGTTTCCTGCTAGATATATTCTAGCAGGAAGCACAACAGTGTCCTCAGGATAAACAGTGACTGCATTGTCTATTGAATTCTTTAGCGATGCCTCATTGAAAGTTTGCCAATTTCACTCAGGTGTGTATGATGATACAGATGTTGCCATCAGTGCATTGTATAACTTTTTTTTGTTTTTCCAACAGTGAACAAAGTCCGCACACGTTGGCGCTCGATGAAGGACCGCTTCAACACTGATGTTTGTGCGGAGGGACAGGTTCGCAATGGTTCAGTGGCAAGGACCTGAAAAAAATACCGCTATCATCGCGAGTTGGCGTTCCTAAGTCCGGTCCTTGCCAGAGCGTTTTTTTTTTTTTTAATCTGTGCTTTTCTATTCCACAGCTGATGCTTCTTGTAAATGCATGATAGTAGTGTTTTCCTTTTTTTTCCACAGCACCTGGAGCAGCACCCTGCAACCTGTCCCTGGAGCGGTCCTACATCGGTCGACCTCGGACCCGTCCCAGCCATCCGACAGCCAGGAAACAGCTTGCAGGTCAGCAATACAGACAGCTGGTGACCAGGAAGCTGGTCAGTCAGGTGTTCCTCTGTCCCAGGTCTCTGCCACTGGTTATGCGGGCACTTCCCGCCAGGGGCAGAGGGCCTTGAGTTCATGCACTTGAGCGAGGCCTTTCGTGCCAGCCTCAAGGCGCTGTCAGACAGAGTGGATAGCGGTTTTTCACTCATGGAACGTGGTTTTACCCACATGGAACACCACTTCCACTCTGTCGACCAGCGCCTTGACCTGCTGGAGGCCAACCTCAACTGACCAGCGCACCATTTTTTCAGTAAAATTGAACGGGGCATGGCGGAACACCTTAGTCCTGAGCAACAGCTGAGTGTGTTGCAGGCCTGCAACACTGCTTACTTGCAGGCTATGCAGCAGAATCGGTAAGTGCAACAGTCAGTGGTGTCATTTCGAACTGTACCACCACTGACTCGCCACACCTCACTACCGACTACTGCTGCATACCATTGCACGGCCACCTGCATTCCAACCCAAGCCGGACACCACTACACCACACCAATGCCGTGTGCTGCTGGACACTCCATCACCGCCACCACCATGGCTAGCGCTGCTCCTGTCTGGAGCACCACCACCGGTCAACCATCTTGGAGCATCGCCACCGCAGAACCTGCTTGGACCACCGCCACCTATTCTCCTGTTCGGAGCACCGCCACAACTTCTCCGTCTAGGAGCACCGCCAGCACTCATCAATACAGGAGCACCGCCACCACTTTTCCTCCTTCTAAGAGCACCGCCACCACTCCTCATCGTTCTAGGAGCACCGCCACCACTCCTCATCATTCTAGGAGCAACGTCACCACTCCTCATCATTCTAGGAGCACCGCCACCACTCCTCATCATTTTAGGAGCACCGCCACCACTTCTCCTCCTAGGAGCACTTCCACCACTTCTCCTCCTAGGAGCACTGCCACCACTTCTCCTCCTAGGAGCACCGCAACCACTTCTCCTCCCATGAGCACCGCCACCACTTCTCCTCCTAAGAGCACCACCACCACTTCTCCTTCTAGGAGCACCGCCATCACTGAGCATCAGAGGGGTGACCCACATTCCCTCTTTTACCCATCAATGCCACGGTCCAGCAGCTTAAGGCGGTTGAGCAATGTAAGGTGGTCACACGGGGGAAGTCGGTCCAGGCAGGAAACTCCTGCCCCAAAGAAGCAAAAAAACAAAAGACTTTGTTTGTCCCTCCCCCCTCTCCTTCTAATGTGTCTCACCCTGCCTCCAGTTCCATCCCTGATCTCCCATCCCCCACTACTTTCGTCGCCCCTTCCCCGTTCCTCATCTCTACACACCCCGAAAGTATCCCAATCTTCCTCCAAACGTCCTTCGCAATAAAAAAAAAATTTTTTCTAAAAATAAATGTGCAATTCTGCTTTCACATAATACGGTTTCATTAATGTGTCTTTCACTGCCTACACACACTGCGCCGTACACACACTGCACCATACACTTTGCGTTTTTGCCACCACATACCTCCATTACTGACACATGTTTTTTGTGTCATTCCTGGAGATATGTGTAGTCAAAAACATAAATCTTTGACTTGTATTTTCAGCACTAGTCTCTTCAGTCTGCTAATATTGCACATACTGAATAGAGGATGGTGTTGAGTGCAAGGCATATCTATTGTTACCTTGCCAGGTATCAAAGTTAATTGAGGATGGTGTGTTTTTACGATCATCAATTAACTATTTGTGAGACAAGGCAAGGGGATTCTAGATATACCTTGTAATTAACCACATCCTCTATTCAGTGTGTGTTGAATAAACTGAGGAGATGATGGGGAAAATACACGTCATATGTACAATACCCTGGCCTTGTATCATAACTGTCACACCTGGGCAGGTGAATACACATGAGTTTTACCCTGCAGCGTCACTTCGGTCTGCATATATTTCAAGCAGACTGTAGCGACGCTGCAGTTTAAGTCATGTGTATTCTCCTGCCCATGTGTGATAACATTCTGAAGTCAGGATGCGTCAGTTTGGGCGTCCTCACTTCAGCATGACACCAGGCCTGGGTATTGTAGAAGTTGTATAACCTTTATTATCTCTCCAGTATGCGTTCAAACTCAAGCCACAGTGGTGATCATATAAATAATATTTATAGTCACATCGTCAGGTGTCAAAAAGAGTGACAGGTGCTAGTGCATCCCCAAATCAATATTTGTAACATCAGGCCAGGTGACACAAATATTAGTTGCATTATCTCCACCGCTGCAAATTGAACACAAACTGTAGAGATGATAAAGGTCATACAACTTGTATGTGTGTATGTATAGTCACCTGGTCAGGAGTACTAGTAAATTCATGATGCACAAAACACAGCATCATGAATTCACTGGTCACCTGGCCAGTTGATTATTGCATTGGAGTGTAAAAACACAGAGTGCACTCGGTACAGGTATCAAAACAGGTTTTTTATTAACATACACACAAGAAAACATTTTTACACCATTTGATCTTGCCAATCCACCCGTCCTACATCTGAGATGAAGTAGGCCGCAAATTGGTCCCTCATTTGGCCAACTTCAATGGATGACCTGAGAGGGTGCTGAGTGAATTCAGGCAATGGGTTAGGAGCTGCATCATCGAGTTCAACGTTCAGGTCCTCTTTAGCCATCACAAAATTATGTAGAACCACACAGGCCTTCACCATCTCATCCACTGTTTCCAGTTTCAGATTAATGGCTGTGTCCCGAGAATGTGCCATCTGGAGACAAGTATACCAAAGGCACACTCTACAGTTCTTCTGGCCCTGGTCAGCCTGTAATTAAAAATTCTTTTGGTATGGTCGAAGTCCCGGCTGGAGTAGGGTTTAAGCAGGTTTTGGCACATCTAGAATGCCTCATACCCAACCATTACAAAGGGCTGTGGTGGACCTTCGGTATTGGGAAGAGGCCGTGGCATGGGGAAATTGAAATGGTTGCCATACAACCTCCGGCCCTTGTCCAAGTCTTAAAAGCCTGGGAGTCATTCCCGCGGCCAAATGCCCCAATGCCACTGCTACAAACATACAGTCTGCATCTGCAATGGCCATGAGTACTGTTGAGAAGTACTTTTTATAGTTATAGTACTCAGATCCAGTTCTTTTTGGTTTGATTATCCGGATGTGTTTCCTATCAACCGCTCCCAAACAGTTGGGGAAATTGCAGACTGTCCAGCATTTTTCTGCTATTTCCATTTACTTTTCGGCAGTGGGCAGGGGCATAAATTCAGGACAGAGAATGTTCCACAAAGCCCGGCAGGTGTCCGCAACAATTCCCAACAAGGTGGATATTCCAATCCGGTACTGGAAGTGGAGTGAAGAGAGGGTCTCTCTAGTAGCCAGGAATCTGTGAAACTGAGAAAGAACAAAAATTAATATTTATGTATATGGTTTTTTTAAAACACCAAAAAAAGGCATAAAAATATTTCTGCAGCCTTTTGTTTACTACATGGCAGAACAATATTTCTGCCAGCTTTTGAATACTACATGTCAGAACAAAGAAAAATATGCAGGCATTGGTTTTGCAATACGTACTGTAATGTGATCAGGAGCCATTCCTCCAGAGGAATTGCACGACGGAGCTGTGTGTCCTGTCTCGGGATGGCTTCTTGGACACGACCAAGCAAATCCATGAAGCTTTGTTGTGACATCCGGGTATAAACAGTAAATTTCTCTGGGTTTGCCTGGAGCTCGCTGTAGAGGGTGTGGTACGCTCCACGGCTCTCCCGGAGTTCAATAATCGGATGTATCCACAAACGCCGCCGCCGCTGCTGTCTTCGCTGCCTCTCTCTCTCCCTTTGTGATGGCAAGCAACTACATAAGCCTGAGCCATCCTGATGTCCAGATCCAAGTTGAAGTGAAAACTCTTCCAGCGCAGATCCATGTTTCACAAAGGAAAAAGCAAGCAAATGTGAAGAATTTGGCTGTAAGCAGGGGCTATATAAAGAATTCCCATAACACACGCCCACTGCTGTCCCATTGGTGGAGTCTGTTGCAAGAATTTTTCAAGGATTTTCCTTCTGTGAAATGTGACACCTAGGACAACCCATGCGCATAAAAAACGCAAACGCATGGAAAAACGCTTGAAAACGCATATAAACGCTGCGGTTTTTTTGTCGTAATGTGCACGATGATTCGACAATAAATCGCAGCTTTTACAAGCGTTTGCAAGTGTTTTTTGTATGCGTTTCATGTGTGCTCGAATCGCTGTGCAAAACGGCGCAAGTGTGAAACTAGCCTAACATTTAACAACCCTAGCTGGCCATGTGGTGTGCGACACATAAGCAGACACATCTTGTTTCATTTATGAAGGAGGGACTCTTAAAGTCACAAAGCCTATTTTTATAGGGGCATCAGGCAGCATTAATATTCTTAAAGAGCCTATTAAACAGTGTGTCTCCTATACTGTTATTGCCTATGCAGTGAGTGGCTGGGCTGCCAAAAACTAGGACACATCCCAATACTCCTTTCACGAGATGAACAGGAAGACTCCCTGAAAAAATGTTCCCATTATAAGAAAGAGTGTCTCCCATAGAGTTTGCCCATGCATTGAGTGCAAGGCCTGCCTTGCCCCAAAGTTACACACACACACCAATAACCCTTGGAACAGACATTTTGGATGGCCACATGAAACCAAAATTTCTATTATTTTTCATTTGGTACTGCTATACTGTTAGCCTATGCATTGAATGCAAGGCCTGCCCTGCAACAAAGTCACATGCATCCCAATAAGCCTTTGAACCCATGTACTGGATGCCCACAGGAAAACCAAGTTCACATTATTCATTTGGGGCTGCCATACTGTTAGCCTATGCATTGCATGCAAGGTCTGCCCTGCACCAAAGCAATACGCACCCCAATAACCCTTTCAACAGATGTTCTTGAGGGCCTCATGACAAAAATGTTCCTATTAGAAGAAAGTGTGTCTCCAATACAGTTTGACTATGCAGTGAATTGCAGTGTTTAGCCTGAAGAACCTGCATTTTTGAACTGCAGTGGTGATCCTGAAGAACCTGGAGTGGAGAATTGCATCGTTAAAGCTGAAGAATCTGCATTGGTGAATTGCAGTGTTGAGGCTAAAGAATATCTGGCAGTGGAGAATTGGATTGTTGAAGCAGCTGACCAATCGCCACAGTTCCCATTATAAGAAACTGGGTCTCCCATAGTGTTTGCCAATGCATTAAATGCAAGTCCTGCCTTGCTCCAAAGTTACACGCACCCCAATAACCCTTGGAACAGATGTCCTGGATGGCCACGTGAGACCAAATTTTGGCTCCTATTGCACTCCGTAACTGCCTTCTGGGCACCATGTGACCGCGCGAGTCATGTGACCCGAATACATCACAAAAGTCCTGTCAGCGTTCATTGCGGGTACCCGAGCTTGAGCTTCTGGCACAGTGAGCGCTTGTCACCGGCCGGGACACCTCTCCAGGACTCACCCCAACTTCGGAGAACTTACAGACTTGATTTAAGCTAAGTACCAAGTATCTACTTTACCACATCAATTTGACTCAAACCAATTAATTTTGCTATAGGTATCAGGCTTTTTTCTGAGCATTCTCACTTTGACAGACCATGGACACACTCAGCACCAACTTCCAGCATCTATGTTACTTTTAGTGTGATTATTATATGCTTATTTACACAGCTCTCTATATGTACTTGGATAAATTATTATATTAATTTACCCCATTAAGGGACTTTATCTAGAGCGCAAACCCTTATAAGTGTGTTTTATTAATTCCCTCCTCTTTTTAATCTAGTTCGCCAACTAGACCCTACATCTGATTTATCAACCTGCACTACGTATATGAAAATCTCCCATTCTCCAACAGGTACTTGCTATTGATCAGTATTGCACCCATATGTCTAAATCATAGTGCGAGTACACTACATATGTATAATTATAGATATCTGGCAATAAATGCGTACTTGTAGAGAGTAATATAACCACTAGTGATGAGCGGGCATACTCGCCACTACTCGGTACTCACCCAAGCATCTCACAGCTCGAGATGCTTGGAGCTCGCCGAGCATTTCCGGGGTGGCGTGGCGGGAGCTCGGGTCCCCTCCCTGCATGTTTGGTGCTCTTTAGAGAGAAAATGAACATGCAGGGATTGTCTGCCACACACTGTAATGCTGCAGCCATGTTGAGGCGGATTGGGTCATGTCTGAGGTCGAGTGCTACTTGGAGGCTTGCAGGTCCATGATCAACCAGGAAAAGTGTGAGAGTCTCTGGCTGGGAGGGTTGTATCTGAGTTTTCATCTCCCGGACACCGTTCCAGGGCCCCAGGCCTCAGCAAAAAATTCTAGGCATCAATTTCGGCCCAAGGTCTACCCCCATCAAAATTGGGAGGGCAGACTTACTGTAAGATCACCACCCAGAAGGTGAACCAATGGAAGGGATGGTCATTAACCCTGAGGAAAAGAGTCACCTTGGCCAAACTTTACTGCTTCCCTTGTTAATATACCTGGGCAGTGTCTGCATCTTGCCAGAACCTCTTAGAATACGGCTCTATAGGTTGTTTTTCCAACTGTTATGGGGGAACAGGCTTAACCTAATCACGTACCGCACGAGGAGACTAGGAGGGTTTGGTATGATCTGCCCGGTGATGTTTTTAGTGTACACCTTTATTAAAACAAACATCACCAACCTCTGGTTAGAGAGGGCTCCTCCATGGGTATTCTCCTGCAGGGGATGGTTTCGGCCTTTCTTTCAGGAATGGGTGACAGGAGGGCAGGTGAAGGACCATCACACACCACATGGACATCTTCCAGCTTACGCTGCCCCAGTTCTGAAGGTGATCGGCTGGTGGGGTCTGGGGATGTGGGAGATCAGGACCATGTTGAGGAAATCTCTTGACAATAGGGTTCTTGTTATGAATGAGTCACCGGAGGAGGAAAAAACAAAAACACAAGCTAAGTCCAGAAAACTGGAGAGGTTGGTAGCTAGCGGATTGCAGACCCCTGATCCTATTCACCACAACTAAGAGTAGCCGTGGGGGGCTCCTACGGTGCCCTAGACCCCTCGTCACAGCCGGAGAGCTAAATAAGCCTCAAGAAAGAAAGGGGAAATCTAAACTGCCCCAGAGCAGACCCCAAAGCAATAGACAGCCCCCAACAAGTATTGTCAGTGAAAAACAGATGAAAACACAAACACAGACAGAAAGACAGGCTGAGCAAATGATGGGGCCCAACTAACTAGATAGGAAAGGACAGAAAAGATGCTGGCTGCAATCACGCAAAAAACCCTGCCAAAAATAATGTCCAACACGTCTGATAGAAAAGGCCCTGAAGTCACTAGACTTCAAAATCACTATATCAGCACTCAGGTATATTCTGAAGACAGAGCAAAGAGATCAACTGATCAGAGACAAAAACAGAGTTCAGCCCGTCCCAACCAGGGCAGGCTGAACACAAACACTAAGTAAACAGACAAGATCTCATGGAAAAATAGCAGAGCAAAAACTTAGCTTTTAGTAGTCAGGAACTAAACTGGATGCCAGAGCTCAGAGCAGAAAGGATCACCAGCAACCCAGCAGGGCGTCGGCTGCCTTATATCCACTCAGAAATTCCGGATGTCCAATCACACTCCACCTGTTCAGATGACAGGTTCTTCCCATCCAGATCAATTTCACTACCTCCTTTCACCAGCAGAGAGATTTCATCAGACATCAGAGGTGAAGGAGAAAATGAACTCATAACAGTACCTCCCCCTTGAGGAGGGGTCACCGAACCCTCATCCACGCCACCAGGGCGATCAGGATGGGCCCGATGAAAAGCACGAACCAATCTTTCGACATGAATATCAGATACAGGGACCCAAGAATTATCCTCCTGGCCATAACCCTTCCATTTAACCAAATACTGGAGTCTCCGTCTAGCCAGACGAGAGTCCAGTATCTTCTCAACCTCATATTCCACATTACCTTCAACCAATACAGGGTCAGGAGGTGCCACCACAGGAACTACTGGCTCAACAAACCTCTTTAACAGAGACTTATGAAACACGTTATGGATCTTGACTGTAACAGGAAGAGCCAATCGAAACGAGACTGGATTAAGAATCTCCAAAATCTTGTAAGGTCCAATAAATCTAGGTTTAAACTTTGGAGAAGCCACCTTCATAGAGATATTCTTTGATGACAACCAAACCGTATCACCCACCTTAAACCGGGGACCAATGGTCCTATGCCGGTTGGAAAACCGCTGGGCCTTTTCCTGGGAGAGAGACAGCTTATCCACCACTTGGTCTCAGATCTGGTGCATTCTCTCCACCACAGTGTCAACACCTGGGCAGGCAGAAGACTCCACCTGCCATGAAGAGAATCGAGGATGAAACTCAAAGTTACAAAAAAAAGGTGACATCAAAGTGGCAGAACTAGCTCTATTATTTAAAGCAAATTCGGCCAAGGGCAAAAATGAAACCCAATCATCCTGATCAGCAGAAATAAAACAGCTCAAATACGACTCCAAAGTCTGGTTTGTTCTCTCCGTCTGCCCATTGGTATGAGGCTGAAACGCAGAGGAGAAGGACAACTGAATTCCCAGCTTGGAACAGAAAGTCCTCCAAAATCTAGACACAAACTGAGCTCCTCTGTCAGATACAATGTTCTCAGGAATCCCGTGCAAGCAAACCACCTGTTGCAAAAACAAGGGCACCAACTCTGAGGAATATGGCAACTTAGGGAGTGGTACAAGATGGACCATCTTAGAGAATATATCACAAATCACCCAAATAACAGTCATTCTCTGAGAGACAGGCATATCAGAGATAAAATCCATTGAAATATGGGTCCATGGCCTCCTGGGCACCGGCAAAGGCATCAACAACCCACTAGAGCGAGAACAAGGTTTAGACCGAGAGCAAGTCCCACAGGACTGCAGAAAATTCCTGACATCACGAGACAAGGCGGGCCACCAAAAAGACCGACTCACCAAATCTCTAGTACCAAAAATACCTGGATGACAAGCCAATGCAGAGCAATGAACATCAGACATCACTCTCTTCCTCCACTGGTCAGGAACATACAATTTTCCAATGGGACAACGCTCAGGTTTGTCCTCCTGAAACTCTTCCAGAGCACGTCTCAAATCGGGTGAGATGGCAGAAAGAACTACCCCCTCACCTAAGACGGTAGCAGGCTTGGTCACAACAGGAGAATCAGCAAAGAAACTCCTAGAGAGGGCGTCTGCCTTGACATTCTTAGTGCCCGGAAGAAAAGAGACCACAAAATCAAAACGTGTGAAAAACAAGGCCCACTTAGCCTGTCTAGAATTCAAGCGTTTGGCCGACTCCAGGTAAATCAAATTCTTGTGGTCAGTAAGGACCACGACTTGATGTTTAGCTCCCTCCAACCAATGTCTCCACTCCTCAAATGCCCATTTCATGGCTAACAGTTCCCGATTCCCCACATCATAGTTACGTTCGGATGGGGAGAACTTTCGGGAAAAGAAAGCACAGGGATTCATTTTAGATGTTACAGGATCCTTTTGGGACAAAACAGCTCCTGCACCAATCTCAGAAGCGTCCACCTCTACCTGAAACGGGAGTGAGACATCAGGTTGCCGCAAAACCGGAGCAGAAGTGAACCTTCGCTTCAACTCCTGAAAGGAAGAAACAGCCTCCGGAGACCAATTCAGCACATCAGCACCCTTCTTAGTCAAATCAGTCAATGGTTTGGCAATACCAGAAAAATTAGCTATAAATTTACGATAAAAATTTGCAAAACCCAAAAACTTCTGGAGGGCCTTCAAAGAAGTGGGCTGAACCCAATCATAAATGGCCTGTACCTTGGCCGGGTCCATTTCAATAGTTGACGGAGACAAAATAAATTCCAAAAATGAAATCCTCTGTACACCAAAAAGGCATTTCGATCCCTTGACATACAGGGAATTCTCCCTCAAAATCCGGAACACAGTCCGAACATGTTCCACATGAGAGTCCCAATCCTTGGAAAAGATCAAAATATCATCTAGATAGATGATCAAAAATTTATCCACCAAGTCTCGTAAAATATCATTCATGAAGCACTGGAAGACAGAAGGGGCATTAGTGAGCCCAAAAGGCATCACCAGGTACTCAAAATGTCCCTCCGGAGTATTAAACGCCGTCTTCCATTCATCCCCATGCTTAATGCGAATAAGATTATACGCCCCCTGAGGTCAAGCTTTGTAAACCAGCAAGCACCTTTAATTCTGGAGAATAGATCAGAAATCAGGGGTAACGGATACTGATATTTAACAGTAATTTTGTTGAGGGAACGATAGTCAATACAAGGCCTTAATGACCCATCTTTCTTAGCCACGAAAAAAAAAACAGCACCTAAGGGTGAAGAGGATGGTCTAATATGACCCTTCTCCAACGACTCCTTAATATAGGATCGTATAGCCTCGTGCTCGGGTACAGATAAATTGAAAAGTCGACCCTTGGGAAATTTACACCCAGGGCTCAGCTCAATTGCACAGTCATAACTCCTATGAGGAGGCAAAGACGCAGACTCATTCTCACTAAATACATCATAATAATCAGCCAAATAGTCAGGAACATCATGCGACTGGGGAGAGGTGGAGAAAACAGGAGCATCACTAAGGGCACACTGACAACCCCAACTCACCACAGACACAGATTTCCAATCCAAAACTGGATTATGGATTTGCAACCAGGGAAACCCAAGAACAATGGTATCATGCAAATTATGCAACACCAAAAATCTGCAATTCTCTTGATGGTCTGGGGCGACCCGCATTACCACCTGGGTCCAAAACTGAGGTTTATTCTTCGCCAAAAGAGTAGCATCAATACCCCTCAAAGGGATAGGCGTCCGCAGAGGTGTCATAGGAAATCCACAACATTTAGCAAAATCCAAGTCCATCAGGTTCAGAGCTGCTCCCGAATCCACAAAAGCCTTAGCGGAAAATGTGGACAGGGAGCAGATCAGAGTAATTGCCAGAAGAAACTTCGGTTGAACACCACCCACAGCAAATGTGTGTGCAAAATGTTTCTCTCGTTTAGGGCAGACAAATAATATGCGAGGCATCACCACAGAACAAACACAGCTTATTACGCCTTCTGAACTCCTGACGTTGCGCCCTAGACAAAACTCTATCACATTGCATAGGTTCAGACATTTGTTCAACAGGTGGCAACACCTCTCGTGCGGTTTTGCATTCACGTAAACGCTGATCAACCTGAATGGCTAATGACAGAATCGTCAAGACCAGAGGGAACAGGAAATCCCACCATAGTATTTTTTACGGTTTCTGACAACCCCTTCCGAAAGAGAGCTGCCAGGGCACCATCATTCCAGGTAGTAAGGACCGCCCACTTTCGGAATTTTTGACAGTACAACTCTGCAGAATCCTGACCCTGGCTCAATGCCAACAGGGCCTTTTCAGCCTGATCAATAGCATTAGGTTCATCATACAACAACCCCAAGGCTTGAAAAAATGCGTTCACATTAGTAAGAATAGGATCATCAGGTTTCAAAGAAAACGCCCAATCCTGGGGATCGCCGCGCAGCAAAGAGATGACAATTTTAACCTGCTGTGCGGAGCTCCCCGATGAGTTAGGCTTCAAGGCAAAAAATAATTTACAATTATTCTTAAAATTCAAAAATTTAGACCGATCTCCAAAAACCACATCTTTGGTTCAGTAGCATGTGAATGAGCAAGATAGGCGGAAATTCCCCGCACTTCAGCAGTGAGCTGCTCCACACGATCAGACAATTGCTTCATCTCCATTGAGAAAGAAAAAAAAAATTCCCCCTATGGCCTCAGAGACAGAGGAAAAAATATACACAAAAAAAAAAAAAAAATTCTGACAAACTCTTTTTTTTTTTTACAATTCTTTCCTGCTATTGAGTACCCTAGGATCTGCGGTATGGCTGGTGATTCTGTTATGAATGAGTCACCGAAGGAGGAAAAAACAAAAATACAAGCTAAGTCCAGAAAGCCAGAGAGGTTGGTAGCTATCGGATTGCAAACCCCTGATCCTATCCACAACAACTAACAGTAGCCGTGGGGGGTTCCTACGATGCCCTAGACCCCTCGAACACAGCCAGAGAACTAAATAGGCTTAAAGAAAGAAAGGGGAAATCTAAACTGCCCCAGAGCAGACCCCAAAGCAATAGGCAGCCCCCAACATATAATGACGGTGAAGAAAGATGAAAACACTAACACAGATAGAAAGATAGGTTGAGCAAACGATGGGGCCCAAGCTAACTAAAAAGGACAGGATAGAAAAGCTGCTGTCTGCAATCCGTAAAAAACCCTACCAAAAACTGTCCTAACCGTCTGATAGGAAAAACAGGCCCTGAAGTCGCTAGGACTTCAAAAAGACTATATCAGCACTCAGGTAAATTCTAAAGACAGAGCAAAGAGACAAACTGATCAGAGACAAAAATGGAACTCAGCACACCCCTGACCGGGGATGGCTGAACTCCAAAAAACAAGGTAAACAAAACAAAACTAATAAGTTCAACAGCAGAGCAAAAACTTATCTTTGGGAAGCAGGAATCAGACTGGTCTCCAAGAATCCAACAGAGAAATCACCAGTGACTCAGAAGGGCGTCGGCTGCTTTATATCCAGTCAGAATTTCCTGTTACCCAGTCATCATCTACCAGATCAGGTGTTTGGTAATCAGCCTCACTACCTTCCTTCACCAGAAGAGGGAGTTCATCAGACATTGACGGTGAAGGGGAAAATGAACTCACAACAGGTTGGACAGTGGCCGTCCGTGTAGCAGGGGGAGCCATTCATCAACTGCCCACTGCCAGGATTCACCTGAACTGGAGAGTCGGGGATGGCCTTGTTGAGGTCGGCCTGATGGAGGATTTGCCTGCGGACGTCTTGCTGGGAAATGACTTGGGGCCCATGTTGTCTGCATTCTCTGTCACCCCTCTGGCTGAGGCCTATCCTGTGACCACCCGGAGACAAGCTCGAGCTGCGGAGGCAGAATCACACTCAGAGGAGGCCCAGGTAAGACACCCCAGCCCTACACGCATCCCCATAGCCAGACACATTTCTTGGGCCACCCCAGCTGAGTTTAAAAGGGAGGTACTTGAGGATCCCTCATTACAGGGGTATCGTGGGAAGGCACAAGAGGGGAGGGGAGTACTGGAAAAAGGAATAGTTTGTATGGCATTAGGGACTCCTCTACTGGGTTACAGAGCAGCACCACACTGGGATGAACCCCACTATAAAATGACAGCTGGTAGTTCCCAAGAAGTATAGGCAGGAGCTACTGCGAATCTCTCATGACATACCCTTGGCCGGGCACCTCGGCGTCAGTCGCACCAGGCATCGCCTGACACAAAACTTCTTTTGGCCGGGGGGTAACCTATAATGTTCGTCATCGTCAGTACTGCCAGACCTGTGACGTTGCCAGCGCATTGGCAAGAGGGGAGATCACTGCAAGAACAAACTACACCCCCTCACCATTGTGGAGGAGCCATTTAGCCGAGTAGCGGTCGATCTGATTGGGTCGTTAGCCAAACCCAGTCCGTCAGGGAAAAAGTATATATTGACAGTGGTAGACTATCCCACATGGTATTCAGAGGTGGTTGCATTACCTAACATACTGGCAGAGACAGTGGCGGCTGCCCTGCTCCAGGTTTTCTCATGGCTTAGATTTCCCCAGGAGATTATCTCGGACCAGGGTACCCAGTTTACAGCAGAGGTGACCAACCAACTGTGGAAGCTGTGAGGCGTAAAGTCCATTAGAAGCACCCCGTACCACCCGCAAACCAGTGGGTTGTGTGAACGTTTTAACGGAACATTAAAACAACTCATTAGGACTTTTACCAGGACCTACAGGGACTGGGAGAAATTCTTGCCACACCTCCTGTCTGCCTATTGGGAGGTGCCCCAAGAATCCACGGGGTTCTCCCCGTTCAAACTGTTATACGGGAGGCGGTAAGGTGACCCCTAGACTTAGTGAGAGAACACTGGGAAGGGGAGGGAACCATAGAAGGGATACCTATTGTACCCTATGTGCTGGAATTCCGGGACCACCTACAGGAGCTGACTCAGGCTGTATGTGGGAACCTGCAGGTGGCCCAACGGCGCCAGCGCGTATGGTACGATCGGAGGGCCAGAGAACACACCTTTGAGATAGGACAGAAGGTCCTGGTGTTAGAACCAACTAGGCAGAACAAGTTCAAAGCTGCATGGCAGGGGCCTTACCAGGTAGTGAGGAAAATAGCCGACACCACCTACAATGTCGCCGATTGTGACGACCCCAGGGTTCCACGTGAATATGCTGAAGCCCTACCGGGAGCGCCCTGAAGAGGTAGTGGCCATCTGTGCACCCGAAGCAGAGGATTTTGCAGGACTCCCCTTGCCTGATGTCTTAGGGGAGAGGACTCAGTCTAAAAAATGGAACCAGGTACACTTAGGAGAAAACCTAGGGCCCCAGGAGAGACAGCAGGCGGAGGCGTTGTTGAGGCAGCGACAGAGGATGTTTTCAGAGAGACCGGGGTACACCCGTCTGGCACAACACAAGGTTGAGACCCAGGATCAGACCCCCCTGAGACAACCCCCCCTTCCGCGTCCCTGAGTCTGTACGAGAAGGGATGCGACAAGAGATACAAGAGATGTTGCGTTTAGGGATCACTGAAGACTCAGATAGTCCCTGGGCATCCCGCGTAGTGTTAGTGCCCAAGAAGGATGGGACTACCCGGTTTTGTGTAGACTATCGCAAGCTAAATGAGAAAACGGTGACGGATGCGTATCCCATGCCGCGTGTGCATGAATTGTTAGACCGGCTGGCGGGGGCAAAGTATTTGACCACCATCGATCTATGCAAAGGCTATTGGCAGATCCCCCTATGTCCTGATGCTATTCCCAAGTCTGCATTTGTCACACCGTTCAGCTTATTCCAGTCTCGAGTTATGCCATTCGGGATGAAGAATGCCCCTGCGACCTTCCAGATGCTGGCTGACCGGCTTCTGGATGGTCTCCAGGACTATGCTTGTGCCTACCTGGATGACATCGCCATCTACAGCACGACATGGGATGAGCATCTAAATCACGTAGGGACAGTATTAGACAGGATTCACAAGGCCGGAATTACCTTGAACCCCAACAAGTGTCACGTGGGCAAAGCAGAGGTTCAGTATTTAGGACATTGGGTGGGAAGTGGGAAACAACGACCAGAACCAGCCAAGATTGACGCCATAGCCAAATGGCCCACCCTACGCACTAAAACCCAGGTCATGGTGTTTCTAGGGACAGCAGGGTATTATAGGAAATTTGTCCCCAATTACAGCAGCGTAGTCAAGCCCCTCACTGATCTGACCCGTAAGAACCTCCCCCGCCAGGTAACCTGAACCCCCGAGTGTGAGGAAGCCTTCCACCAGCTAAAGGACGCCCTCACAAATAACCCGGTATTGACCGCACCCGATCCAACTAAACGTTTCCTTGTTCACACAGACGCTTCTATATTTGGATTGGGGGCAGTGCTGAGCCAAGTCGGGCCGGACGGTCAAGACCACCCGGTAGCTTACCTGAGTCGGAAACTATTGCCCCGCGAAGTAAGCTATGCGGCCATCGAGAAGGAGTGACTGGCAGTAGTATGGGCAGTCAAGAAGTTACAACCATATTTGTATGGACGACAGTTTTCCCTCCTAACGGACCATAATCCCCTAGTGTGGCTTAATCGGGTCTCTGGAGACAACGCCAGATTACTGCGGTGGAGTTTAGCCCTACAACCTCTAGACTTCACCATCCACTACAGACCTGGCAAACAAAATGGTAATGCCGATGGACTAAGTCGACGAATGGAACTTGTACCAACCCCTTTGACTTCGGTCATCACCAAGCCGATCCGTTAAGGATTAGACTGTGTATGCCGATCGCGTCGCTGAAAAGGGGGAGCCGTGTTACAGAACCCCCCAGCACACCGAATAGGAGATGTATGCCTTTAATGCAGCATCCGACTGGCTGCGACCCGCTGGGCAGAGGTAAACAAGATATCCCACTTCTGACCTCCCCCCACCTTTGTAAATCCCACGGCTATTGTAATGTATGTCTGGCGCCTTAATTGGAGCCTGTTATCTACTGGCACGTCAGACATTGATTATCCTGCCCTCTGTATGACTATATATTCTGAGACCGATGAGTAAAATGTTGTCACACTGGAAATACATGGAGTAGCAGTGATCTTTTATATGTTCCCATGTTACAGAGCCTTTCGAACCAGCATCCTTCATTCAGAAGTGAGGAAAAGCAGATTGAACCTCCTGAGAAACAGGGTGGTAATGTAAGAGGTATTACAGCACAGAAGACCCCGTTACAGACCTTCACACCGGCGGAGAGGAATTATTCCATTGGGGACAGGGAGTTGCTAGCGATGAAGTTGGCCTTCTCGGAGTGGAGACACCTCCTGGAGGGGGCTCGCCACCCTTTCCAGGTGTTCACTGACCACAAGAACTTGGTGTATTTGCAGACAGACCAGCGTGTTGTGAACACTTTTGACCTGGCTTCTGAGTTCGGGCTCCCTCTGGTGGAGGCTGCTGGTATTGGAGCTGGTTTAGCTGACAGAAGTCAATCACCTGAGGAGGATGATTGGAGGTCAGGTGTTACAGACTGGAGAGAGTTAAGTAAGCAACCTTCCTTCAGTGGTTGCCGGTGATTTGGTTTGCTTCCTGAGCATTTTGGATGTCTGCTTGTCTCCTGCTCTGTCCTGCATCTTTCAGAAAAGTTATTTGTCGTCTTGTACATTTTTGCTTTGCTGGTGTGCGTTCAGCCTGGTCCTCTGCTGGGACCTGCGCTGGACTCTGTTCCATATGCCACAGCTTATGTCAGTCTTTTCAGTATCTTTGTTTTGCGCACTGTTCACACCAGAGTTCTGATTTAGTGGGGGAGAGGCCGTGTGGCATCAGTATTTCTGCATATCAGACGTGTTGGATTTTTTCTTAGGGTTTTTTGCGTGATTGTAGACAGTATCCTTTCCTGTCCTGTTCTATCTAGACCGTTTGGGCCCCATCATTTGCTTAATCTATTTTCTGCCTGTGTTTTGCGCTTCATCTTGTCTCACCAGCAATATATGTTTGGGGGCTATCTATTCCTTTGGGGTTCTACTGCGGGGAAGTTTAGCTTTCCCATTTCTCTTTTTAGGCTTAGTTAATTCTTTGGCTGTGCTGAGGCTGTTTAGGGCATCATAGGTACGTCCCACGGCTAATTCTAGTTGTGTCGTCAGTTTAGGGGTCTGCAATTCACTTAGTTTCCAACCTCTCTGGTTATCTGGGTGCCTTGCCTGCTTTACTCCTCGGTTACCTAATCATAACACCAGTGGCTAAATTCTCGCCAGACCAGATGGTCCTTGTTCTTCTCCCGGTTCCACTTTACACTCCATTTTCTCTCCGGTGAGAAGAATGTCTGGGCCGATGCTCTCTCCGGCTCCGTCGTGTCATCGGAGGAGCCACGGCTGATTGTTCCATCCGAGAGTCTGAGGACGATACCTCCGGTCGCCCTTGAGTCGGTACCTCCGGGCAAGATATTTGTCCCTGCCCGTCTGCGACCGGAGGTCCTCTCTTGGGCTCACTCGTCCAGGGTGGGTGGACATTTCGGGACAAAACGGACCTCTGAGCTTCAGGCGAGGACGCACTGCTGGCCGCATATGGCCCGTGACGTCAGGGACTATATTCGGGCGTGCGTCTCTTGTGCCCAGAATAGGTCCTCTCGGCAGCGGCCAGCTGGGCTACTTTACCCCCTACCAGTAGTGGACAGGCCTTCGGAGATGGTCGTTATGGACTTCGTGGTGGGACTGCCCAAGTCCAGTGGCAGCACTGTCATTTGGGTTGTCACCGACCATTTCTCCAAGTTGGTGCACCTGGTACCTCTCTCCCGGTTACCTTCTGCACTGGGCCTGGCAGCGCTGTACAATAAACACGTTAGGGTCATTGCACACTGGTTACTTTTGTTTAGTGCACGTTATTATGAAACAGTTGTGATTGCTCAATAAAGGTGTGTCAGTTGTGCTCACTCACTGTTGGTGATTTTGCTCAGTCGCAACCAAGCCTTGGGGAAGGAAGGAGCTGGATGAGAGTCCTGGGCAGCTCAGTCGGATTGCTGGAGTGGCTGCTATGGTGTCAGTGAGGAGTGCCTGCATAGCTTGGTGGAGTGGCAGCTATGGTTTCAGTGAAGAGTGCTGGCAAAGCTTGGTGGAGTGGCAGCCATGGTGTAAAGCTGCACTCAGTTGCTGGACTCTGTCGCTGGAGGGCTGCACTCAGTTGCTGGACTCTGTCGCTGGAGAGCTGCACTCAGTTTCTGGACTCTGTATCTGGACAGCTGCACTCAGGTGTTGGACTCTGTTGCTCCAAGGCTGCACTTGGGTGCAGGACGCTGTTGCTTTGGAGCTGCACTCAGGTGTTGGACCCGGTCGGAAGAAAGGATGCACAGGTGGTGGACACAGGGGGATGCCTCTGTGGTCAAATCCAGAAAGAGTTCACCGAATATTGACAAACGAATGTGTGGCAATAAACGTTCAGGTCCGGACCTGTGTGTGAACGAGCATGTATGGGTGGCCACCAAAAAACATCCAGTGGAAGTGTGTTGTGGAGTCTTACAGCTCATACCAAACATACACATACTCAACTTGTTCCCCAGGTCGGCGCGTTGGAGATGTGTGGTGCCTCCAAAACATACATTGCCATTACCAGCGATGTGTTTGTTAATAACCTGAAGTGCAGGTAGTTGCGGTGGTGAACTCTGGATCTGGGCGTCCCCTCTGTAGGTGGTTCCCTGATGAGGAGCGGTCTTGAGGGTCCAGAGGCCCCTCATTAAGGGGAGGGTACTGTCATGATCCTGGTTGGATATGACAGATAAAATGCACAAGTAACCTTTCTTTTTCCATGAGCTGTGTGCTCGGAGTTTGTTTTGCCCCCGGTGGCCATTAGGGTCATTGCACTGTGGTGGTCTCAGTTCTGTTTGCCCCACCGGTGGCTGTTAGGGTCATTGCACACTGGTTACTTTGGTTTAGTGCACGTTATTATGAAACAGGTGTGATTGCTCAATAAAGGTGTGTCAGTTGTGCTCACTCACTGTTGGTGATTTTGCTCAGTCGCAACCAAGCCTTGGGGAAGGAAGGAGCCAGATGAGAGTCCCGGGCAGCTCAGTCGGATTGTTGGAGTGGCAGCTATGGTGTCAGTGAGGAGTGCCTGCATAGCTTGGTGGAGTGGCAGCTATGGTGTCAGTGAAGAGTGCTGGCAAAGCTTGGTGGAGTGTCAGATATGGTGTAAAGCTGCACTCAGTTGCTGGACTCTGTCGCTGGAGGGCTGCACTCAGTTGCTGGACTCTGTCGCTGGAAAGCTGCACTCAGTTTCTGGACTCTGTTTCTGGACAGCTGCACTCAGGTGTTGGACTCTGTTGCTCCAAGGCTGCACTTGGGTGCGGGACGCTGTTGCTTTGGAGCTGCAGCCAGGTGTTGGACCCGGTTGGAGGAAAAGATGCACAGGTGGTGGACTCTGTTGCTGGGAGCGTTAGCAGCAGAGCAAAGCTAAGTGGTGTTTCCCTGTTTTGTCACTTTTCCTTGTGTGTGTTTTAGGACAGTGGTGGGATTAGTTTCCGCACCATCCACTGCACTAGAAAGGGCTTGGTGCAGGGCGAGCTAGGGATTTTAGGTATTCTGATCGTCGCCCGGTGCGGAACCGGCCTAGGGAACGTTAGGAGTGTAGAGACACTGACTCAGGGGAGTGCAGAAGGTCTCCACGTCCCCGTTCCCTATCGCAGGGCCACCGTTGTAATTGTTTCCCTGGTATTCCCCTTTATCCTGAAATTCGCCCTCCTGGAGGCGTTGTATCCAGGCATACGTGTTTTACCAAAATTCGCCTGCTGGAGGCGGTGTATCCGGCTGCTCGGGTTATTATTTAAAGTCGCCCTGCTGGAGGCGGTGTATCCAGGGTCATGTGTGTCATATAAATTTGTCATGCTGGTGGCGGTGTGTCCAGCCACACGTGACCATGACAGTACCTCGCAAAAACACGCACATGGTATAATAATAATCTTTATATAGCGCTAACATATTCCACAGCGCTTTACAGTTAGCACATATCATCATCACTGTCCCTGATGGGGCTCACAATCTAAATTCCCTATTAGTATGTCTTTAGAATGTGGGAGGAAACCGGAGTGCCTGGAGGAAACCCACGCAAACACGGGGAGAACATACAAATTCCTTGCAGAAGTTGTCCTTGGTGGGATTTGAACCCAGGACCCCAGCGCCTGCAAGGCTGCAGCGCTAACCACTGAGCCACCGTGCCGCCCCGGTATAATTTTCTTTAGACTGTCGGAGGGCATAAGTTAAGACCAAAGATGCAGTAATTATGTCACACCGTTTTGGAGGAACCCATTTCTCGGATTCCATCAGGGCTATACCTTAGCAAGAACCAACGTAGTGAAGCTGGATTGGAGCACATCATAGAAATGTCCGTTTCGTTTTTCTGTCGCAAACGGTGTCCGAGCTATAGCTTCGCTATTATCTCCCATAGTTGGATTCGCCGCATGGCATAGAACAAAGAACATCCTTTCCACTTAGCTAATTGACATTCCTTAGCTGGGGAGGAGGGGAGCAGGGGGACACAGAATCCTCACTGGGATCTCAAATTACACAGGGCTGCAAGCAGATAATTTACACTGGTGTGCGTGAACTGTGGGGGGAGAAAGGGGGGTCGCAGATATGTGACAGGCAGGGTCTCATCTGTAGTGTAATAATCAGGGAACCTTAGATCAGATCTTACAGTATCATTACAGGAGGTCTGAGGTCACAAGCTCTGGTCCAATTGCTGCTCTGATTGGACAACTAGGAAGGTCCCTGAAGGACGCTGCTATAAAAGAGTTGCATGGCTGCATGAGTGTGCCAATCTACCTAAGGCACTATGCTACAGCAGGTATTGCAGCATCCGTTAGTATGGCATCGTACACGTCCTATGTGCTTTCCAGGCCTGAGTTTGGGCTGGTTAGTGGCATCCGCCAGAGCTGCGCTGTACGCACATATTGTGGTAAGCAACGTTCAGAGGCACCCTGTGACTTCTAACAGGGCACAGCATCCTATAGGTGTCTGTTCAGGCATAGCGGTTGTGGTGCTAAGCGCTAGTGGGGCTAGAGGGGCTCTGACCCTGAGTCCTTGGGGCAGAGTCCTGGGTCTTAGCACTAACGCTCTCCTGCCGAGTCCTATGGGGATAAACAGGCTCTGGCACTTGTTCCAGTGGCTCTGTGTGGTAACAGACTTCGCTCCTGACACACCGGTTCAGCGGTTAACCCCCCGCTGTTTAGTGCTCCGCCATTACTGAGCAGCAGTTTCCATCTCTGCACGGTGGATCCCGGGCTGTGATTGCATTTCCTTATATTCTATGTTTAGTGCGATCCGCAACCCTAAGAGTAGATATGTATGGCAAGGTGGAAAGTGAGCGTCTTCTGTACATACAGCTGAACCAGCAACAACTTACAGGGAGGCCAAAAGCGTGGTCTGATGGAAGATGCTCCACCCTGGGACATTGCAGGAGGTGTCCCTCACTCACGTTCCACCTCTCTCGTCCCTGGTGCGGCTCCTTTAAATGCTTTCCAACCGGATCAGGCGTCGCATCTGCATCTGGTGTCACCGCTGCAGTACATCCAGCAGTACGGCTTTTCGTCGCACCCCTGACACCGGATGTGTGAAAGCAGCCTAGGATGGAGGCCGCACGGCTCATTCAGCACCAGGATCACCCCTGAATCCAGCGCTCTTGGAATCTCCCGCCTGTAATATCACTAAGATCTTTCCCAGATCTGGAAGGATCCAATCACTTAATGGGGGGGAATTGTTCTACTGTTTGCAACGTTCCCTGTTCTTAAGGCTGTGTGCACACGCAGCGGATTTTGCTGCGGTTCCGCAGCTGCGGTGTACAGTACCATGATTCCCATGGGAATCAAAAACCGCAATGCAGACGGTGCGGAATTTTCCGCGCGGATTATCTGCGGTTTTCAATCCGCAGAAAGAATTGACATGTCAATTCTTTCTGCGGATTCTGTTGCGGTTTGCCATCTCCATTGAGGAGATGAAAAACCGCAGGGCAAAACCGCAGAGCAATCCGCAGGTAAAACCGCAGGTATTTTTTTTGCCCTCCTATTGTCAACATAAAAGATAATAATGCAAAATTGCATGTCCTTTTTTGGCGGAAAAATACCATTTTTGCCTTATTTAATTTGAATGAAAGGGGGAACTTTTTTTAAAAAACAAAAAAGAGCAATACTTATTCTTAAATAACCCATAAAAGTTCCTCCATTGCACATGGTTTCATAAAAAAATTTTTTTTTGTCATTACACTACTGCACACACTGAGTCCCCTGATCATGTGACCCCTGACTCCTCCCCTCCTGTGACCTCATCACAGGTCCTGTGCGCACAGAGCAGCCATATATGTGGAGTGCGGCTCTGCGGGTGGAGGTCGGTGCTGGAGGCTCCATTATTCTCTATGTGGAGTGCGGCTCTGCGGGTGGAGGTCGGTGCTGGAGGCTCCATTATTCTCTATGTGGAGTGTGGCTCTGCGGGTGGAGGTCGGTGCCGGAGGCTCTATTATTCTCTATGTGGAGTGCGGCTCTGCGGGTGGAGGTCGGTGCTGGAGGCTCCATTATTCTCTATGTGGAGTGTGGCTCTGCGGGTGGAGGTCAGTGCTGGAGGCTCCATTATTCTCTATGTGGAGTGCGGCTCTGCGGGTGGAGGTCGGTGCTGGAGGCTCCATTATTCTCTATGTGGAGTGCGGCTCTGCGGGTGGAGGTCGGTGCTGGAGGCTCCATTATTCTCTATGTGGAGTGCGGCTCTGTGGGTGGAGGTCAGTGCTGGAGGCTCCATTATTCTCTATGTGGAGTGCGGCTCTGCGGGTGGAGGTCGGTGCCGGAGGCTCCATTATTCTCTATGTGGAGTGCGGCTCTGTGGGTGGAGGTAGGTGCCGGAGGCTCCATTATTCTCTATGTGGAGTGTGGCTCTGTGGGTGGAGGTCGGTGCTGGAGGCTCCATTATTCTCTATGTGGAGTGCGGCTCTGCGGGTGGAGGTCGGTGCTGGAGGCTCCATTATTCTCTATGTGGAGTGCGGCTCTGTGGGTGGAGGTAGGTGCCGGAGGCTCCATTATTCTCTATGTGGAGTGCGGCTCTGCGGGTGGAGGTCGGTGCTGGAGGCTCCATTATTCTCTATGTGGAGTGCGGCTCTGTGGGTGGAGGTAGGTGCTGGAGGCTCCATTATTCTCTATGTGGAGTGGGGCTCTGCGGGTGGAGGTCGGTGCCGGAGGTTCCATTATTCTCTATGTGGAGTGCGGCTCTGCGGGTGGAGGTCGGTGCCGGAGGCTCCATTATTCTCTATGTGGAGTGTGGCTCTGCGGGTGGAGGTCGGTGCTGGAGGCTCCATTATTCTCTATGTAGAGTGCGGCTCTGCGGGTGGAGGTCGGTGCCGGAGGCTCCATTATTCTCTATGTGGAGTGCGGCTCTGCGGGTGGAGGTCGGTGCCGGAGGCTCCATTATTCTCTATGTGGAGTGCGGCTCTGCGGGTGGAGGTCGGTGCCGGAGGCTCCATTATTCTCTATGTGGAGTGTGGCTCTGCGGGTGGAGGTCGGTGCTGGAGGCTCCATTATTCTCTATGTGGAGTGGGGCTCTGCGGGTGGAGGTCGGTGCCGGAGGTTCCATTATTCTCTATGTGGAGTGTGGCTCTGCGGGTGGAGGTCGGTGCTGGAGGCTCCATTATTCTCTATGTGGAGTGCGGCTCTGCGGGTGGAGGTCGGTGCCGGAGGTTCCATTATTCTCTATGTGGAGTGTGGCTCTGCGGGTGGAGGTCAGTGCTGGAGGCTCCATTATTCTCTATGTGGAGTGCGGCTCTGCGGGTGGAGGTCGGTGCCGGAGGTTCCATTATTCTCTATGTGGAGTGGGGCTCTGCGGGTGGAGGTCGGTGCCGGAGGCTCCATTATTCTCTATGTAGAGTGCGGCTCTGCGGGTGGAGGTCGGTGCTGGAGGCTCCATTATTCTCTATGTGGAGTGCGGCTCTGCGGGTGGAGGTCGGTGCCGGAGGTTCCATTATTCTCTATGTGGAGTGGGGCTCTGCGGGTGGAGGTCAGTGCTGGAGGCTCCATTATTCTCTATGTAGAGTGCGGCTCTGCGGGTGGAGGTCGGTGCCGGAGCCTCCATTATTCTCTATGTGGAGTGGGGCTCTGCGGGTGGAGGTCGGTGCCGGAGGTTCCATTATTCTCTATGTAAAGTGTGGCTCTGCGGGTGGAGGTCAGTGCTGGAGGCTCCATTATTCTCTATGTGGAGTGTGGCTCTGCGGGTGGAGGTCAGTGCTGGAGGCTCCATTATTCTCTATGTAGAGTGCGGCTCTGCGGGTGGAGGTCAGTGCTGGAGGCTCCATTATTCTCTATGTGGAGTGCGGCTCTGCGGGTGGAGGTCGGTGCCGGAGGTTCCATTATTCTCTATGTGGAGTGCGGCTCTGCGGGTGGAGGTCGGTGCCGGAGGTTCCATTATTCTCTATGTGGAGTGTGGCTCTGCGGGTGGAGGTCAGTGCTGGAGGCTCCATTATTCTCTATTTGGAGTGCGGCTCTGCGGGTGGAGGTCGGTGCTGGAGGCTCCATTATTCTCTATGTGGAGTGCGGCTCTGCGGGTGGAGGTCGGTGCCGGAGGCTCCATTATTCTCTATGTGGAGTGCGGCTCTGCGGATGGAGGTTGGTGCTGGAGGCTCCATTATTCTCTATGTGAAGTGCGGCTCTGCGGGTGGAGGTCAGTGCTGGAGGCTCCATTATTCTCTATGTGGAGTGCGGCTCTGCGGGTGGAGGTCGGTGCTGGAGGCTCCATTATTCTCTATGTGGAGTGCGGCTCTGCGGGTGGAGGTCGGTGCCGGAGGTTCCATTATTCTCTATGTGGAGTGCGGCGCTGCGGGTGGAGGTCGGTGCTGGAGGCTCCATTATTCTCTATGTGGAGTGCGGCTCTGTGGGTGGAGGTCGGTGCTGGAGGCTCCATTATTCTCTATGTGGAGTGCGGCTCTGCGGGTGGAGGTCGGTGCCGGAGGCTCCATTATTCTCTATGTGGAGTGCGGCTCTGCGGATGGAGGTTGGTGCTGGAGGCTCCATTATTCTCTATGTGGAGTGCGGCTCTGCGGGTGGAGGTCGGTGCTGGAGGCTCCATTATTCTCTATGTGGAGTGTGGCTCTGCGGGTGGAGGTCGGTGCTGGAGGCTCCATTATTCTCTATGTGGAGTGCGGCTCTGCGGGTGGAGGTCGGTGCTGGAGGCTCCATTATTCTCTATGTGGAGTGCGGCTCTGCGGGTGGAGGTTGGTGCTGGAGGCTCCATTATTCTCTATGTGGAGTGCGGCTCTGCAGGTGGAGGTCGGTGCTGGAGGCTCCATTATTCTCTATGTGGAGTACGGCTCTGCGGGTGGAAGTCGGTGCTGGAGGCTCCATTATTCTCTATGTGGAGTGAGGCTCTGCGGGTGGTGGTCGGTGCTGGAGGCTCATTCTGTGTGGAGTGCGGCTCTGTGGGTGGAGGTCGGTGCTGGAGGCTCCATTATTCTCTGTGGAGTGCGGCTCTGCGGGTGGAGGTCGGTGCTGGAGGCTCCATTATTCTCTATGTGGAGTGCGGCTCTGCGGGTGGAGGTCGGTGCCGGAGGTTCCATTATTCTCTATGTGGAGTGCGGCGCTGCGGGTGGAGGTCGGTGCTGGAGGCTCCATTATTCTCTGTGTGGAGTGCGGCTCTGCGGGTGGAGGTCGGTGCTGGAGGCTCCATTATTCTCTATGTGGAGTGCGGCTCTGCGGGTGGAGGTCGGTGCTGGAGGCTCCATTATTCTCTGTGTGGAGTGCGGCTCTGCGGGTGGAGGTCGGTGCTGGAGGCTCCATTATTCTCTATGTGGAGTGTGGCTCTGCGGGTGGAGGTCAGTGCTGGAGGCTCCATTATTCTCTATGTGGAGTGCGGCTCTGCGGGTGGAAGTCGGTGCTGGAGGCTCCATTATTCTCTATGTGGAGTGAGGCTCTGCGGGTGGTGGTCGGTGCTGGAGGCTCATTCTGTGTGGAGTGCGGCTCTGCGGGTGGAGGTAGGTGCTGGAGGCTCCATTATTCTCTATGTGGAGTGCGGCTCTGTGGGTGGAGGTCGGTGCTGGAGGCTCCATTATTCTCTATGTGGAGTGCGGCTCTGCGGGTGGAGGTCGGTGCCGGAGGCTCCATTATTCTCTATGTGGAGTGCGGCTCTGCGGATGGAGGTTGGTGCTGGAGGCTCCATTATTCTCTATGTGGAGTGCGGCTCTGCGGATGGAGGTTGGTGCTGGAGGCTCCATTATTCTCTATGTGGAGTGCGGCTCTGCGGGTGGAGGTCAGTGCTGGAGGCTCCATTATTCTCTATGTGGAGTGTGGCTCTGCGGGTGGAGGTCGGTGCTGGAGGCTCCATTATTCTCTATGTGGAGTGTGGCTCTGCGGGTGGAGGTCGGTGCTGGAGGCTCCATTATTCTCTGTGGAGTGCGGCTCTGCGGGTGGAGGTCGGTGCTGGAGGCTCCATTATTCTCTATGTGGAGTGCGGCTCTGCGGGTGGAGGTTGGTGCTGGAGGCTCCATTATTCTCTATGTGGAGTGCGGCTCTGCAGGTGGAGGTTGGTGCTGGAGGCTCCATTATTCTCTATGTGGAGTACGGCTCTGCGGGTGGAAGTCGGTGCTGGAGGCTCCATTATTCTCTATGTGGAGTGAGGCTCTGCGGGTGGGGGTCGGTGCTGGAGGCTCATTCTGTGTGGAGTGCGGCTCTGCGGGTGGAAGTCGGTGCTGGAGGCTCCATTATTCTCTATGTGGAGTGCGGCTCTGCGGGTGGAGGTCAGTGCTGGAGGCTCCATTATTCTCTATGTGGAGTGTGGCTCTGCGGGTGGAGGTCGGTGCTGGAGGCTCATTCTGTGTGGAGTGCGGCTCTGCGGGTGGAGGTCGGTGCTGGAGGCTCCATTATTCTCTATGTGGAGTGCGGCTCTGCGGGTGGAAGTCGGTGCTGGAGGCTCCATTATTCTCTATGTGGAGTGTGGCTCTGCGGGTGGAGGTCGGTGCTGGAGGCTCATTCTGTGTGGAGTGCGGCTCTGCGGGTGGAGGTCGGTGCTGGAGGCTCCATTATTCTCTGTGGAGTGTGGCTCTGCGGGTGGAGGACGGTGCTGGAGGCTCCATTCTCTATGTGGAGTGCGGCTCTGCAGGTGGAGGTCAGTGCTGGAGGCTCCATTATTCTCTATGTGGAGTGCGGCTCTGCGGGTGGAGGTCAGTGCTGGAGGCTCCATTATTCTCTATGTGGAGTGCAGCTCTGCGGGTGGAGGTCGGTGCCGGAGGCTCCATTATTCTCTATGTGGAGTGTGGCTCTGCGGGTGGAGGTCGGTCCCGGAGGCTCCATTATCCTTTATGTGGAGTGTGGCTCTGCGGGTGGAGGTCAGTGCCGGAGGCTCCATTATTCTCTATGTGGAGTGTGGCTCTGCGGGTGGAGGTCGGTGCCGGAGGCTCCATTATTCTCTATGTGGAGTGCGGCTCTGCGGGTGGAGGTCGGTGCTGGAGGCTCCATTATTCTCTATGTGGAGTGCGGCTCTGCGGGTGGAAGTTGGTGCTGGAGGCTCCATTATTCTCTATGTGGAGTGCGGCTCTGCGGGTGGAGGTCGGTGCTGGAGGCCCCATTATTCTCTATGTGGAGTGCGGCTCTGCGGGTGGAGGTCGGTGCTGGAGGCTCCATTATTCTCTATGTGGAGTGCGGCTCTGCGGGTGGAGGTCGGTGCCGGAGGCTCCATTATTCTCTATGTGGAGTGTGGCCCTGCAGGTGGAGGGCGGTGCCGGAGGCTACATTATTCTCTATGTGGAGTGTGGCTCTGCGGGTGGAGGTCGGTGCTGGAGGCTCCATTATTCTCTGTGGAGTGTGGCTCTGCGGGTGGAGGTCGGTGCCGGATGCTCCATTATTCTCTATGTGGAGTGCGGCTCTGTGGGTGGAGATCGGTGCCGGAGGCTCCATTATTCTCTATGTGGAGTGTGGCTCTGCAGGTGGAGGTAGGTGCTGGAGGCTCCATTATTCTCTATGTGGAGTGCGGGTGGAGTTCGGTGATGGAGGCTGCATTATTTTCTATGTGGAGTGCGGCTCTGCGGGTGGAGGTCGGTGCTGGAGGCTCCATTATTCTCTATGTGGAGTGTGGCTCTGCGGGTGGAGGTCGGTGCTGGAGGCTCCATTCTCTATGTGGAGTGCGGCTCTGCAGGTGGAGGTCAGTGCTGGAGGCTCCATTATTCTCTATGTGGAGTGCGGCTCTGCGGGTGGAGGTCGGTGCTGGAGGCTCATTCTGTGTGGAGTGCGGCTCTGCGGGTGGAGGTCGGTGCCGGAGGCTCCATTATTCTCTATGTGGAGTGTGGCTCTGCGGGTGGAGGTCGGTGCAGGAGGCTCCATTATCCTTTATGTGGAGTGTGGCTCTGCGGGTGGAGGTCGGTGCTGGAGGCTCCATTATTCTCTATGTGGAGTGTGGCTCTGCGGGTGGAGGTCGGTGCTGGAGGCTCCATTATTCTCTATGTGGAGTGTGGCTCTGCGGGTGGAGGTCGGTGCCAGATGCTCCATTATTCTCTATGTGGAGTGTGGCTCTGCGGGTGGAGGTCGGTGCTGGAGGCTCCATTATTCTCTATGTGGAGTGTGGCTCTGCGGGTGGAGGTCGGTGCTGGAGGCTCCATTATTCTCTATGTGGAGTGTGGCTCTGCGGGTGGAGGTCGGTGCCGGATGCTCCATTATTCTCTATGTGGAGTGCGGCTCTGTGGGTGGAGGTCGGTGCCGGAGGCTCCATTATTCTCTATGTGGAGTGTGGCTCTGCAGGTGGAGGTAGGTGCTGGAGGCTCCATTAGTCTCTATGTGGAGGTCAGTGCTGGAGGCTCCATTATTCTCTGTGGAGGTAGGTGCTGGAGACTCCATTATTCTCTATGTGGAGTGCGGCTCTGCGGTTGGAAGTCGGTGCTGGAGGCTCCATTATTCTCTATGTGGAGTGTGGCTCTGCGGGTGGAGGTCGGTGCCGGAGGCTCCATTATTCTCTATGTGGAGTGTGGCTCTGCGGGTGGAGGTCGGTGCCGGAGGCTCCATTATTCTCTATGTGGAGTGTGGCTCTGCGGGTGGAGGTCGGTGCCGGAGGCTCCATTATTCTCTATGTGGAGTGCGGCTCTGCGGGTGGAGGTCGGTGCCGGAGGCTCCATTATTCTCTATGTGGAGTGCGGCTCTGCGGGTGGAGGTCGGTGCCGGAGGCTCATTCTGTGTGGAGTGCGGCTCTGCGGGTGGAGGTCGGTGCCGGAGGCTCCATTATTCTCTATGTGGAGTGCAGCTCTGTGGGTGGAGGTCGGTGCCGGAGGCTCCATTATTCTCTGTGGAGTGTGGCTCTGCAGGTGGAGGTAGGTGCTGGAGGCTCCATTATTCTCTATGTGGAGTGCGGGTGGAGTTCGGTGCTGGAGGCTCCATTATTTTCTATGTGGAGTGCGGCTCTGCGGGTGGAAGTCGGTGCTGGAGGCTCCATTATACTCTATGTGGAGTGAGGCTCTGCGGGTGGAGGTCTGTGCTGGAGGCTCCATTATTCTCTATGTGGAGTGCGGCTCTGCGGGTGGAGGTCGGTGCTGGAGGCTCCATTATTCTCTATGTGGAGGTCAGTGCTGGAGGCTCCATTATTCTCTATGTGGAGTGCGGCTCTGCGGGTGGAAGTCGGTGCTGGAGGCTCCATTATACTCTATGTGGAGTGCGGCTCTGCGGGTGGAGGTCGGTGCCGGAGGCTCCATTATTCTCTATGTGGAGTGCGGCTCTGCGGGTGGAGGTCGGTGCTGGAGGCTCCATTATTCTCTATGTGGAGTGTGGCTCTGCGGGTGGAGGTCGGTGCTGGAGGCTCCATTATTCTCTATGTGGAGTGTGGCTCTGCGGGTGGAGGTCGGTGCCGGATGCTCCATTATTCTCTATGTGGAGTGCGGCTCTGTGGGTGGAGGTCGGTGCCGGAGGCTCCATTATTCTCTGTGGAGTGTGGCTCTGCAGGTGGAGGTAGGTGCTGGAGGCTCCATTATTCTCTATGTGGAGTGCGGGTGGAGTTCGGTGCTGGAGGCTCCATTATTTTCTATGTGGAGTGCGGCTCTGCGGGTGGAAGTCGGTGCTGGAGGCTCCATTATACTCTATGTGGAGTGCGGCTCTGCGGGTGGAGGTCGGTGCTGGAGGCTCATTCTGTGTGGAGTGCGGCTCTGCGGGTGGAGGTCGGTGCCGGAGGCTCCATTATTCTCTATGTGGTGTGCGGCTCTGCGGGTGGAGGTCGGTGCTGGAGGCTCCATTATTCTCTATGTGGAGTGTGGCTCTGCGGGTGGAGGTCGGTGCTGGAGGCTCATTCTGTGTGGAGTGTGGCTCTGCAGGTGGAGGTCGGTGCTGGAGGCTCATTCTGTGTGGAGTGTGGCTCTGCGGGTGGAGGTCGGTGCCGGAGGTTCCATTATTCTCTATGTGGAGTGCGGCTCTGCGGGTGGAGGTCAGTGCTGGAGGCTCCATTATTCTCCATGTGGAGTGCGGCTCTGCGGGTGGAAGTCGGTGCTGGAGGCTCCATTATTCTCTATGTGGAGTGTAGCTCTGCGGGTGGAGGTCGGTGCTGGAGGCTCATTCTGTGTGGAGTGCGGCTCTGCGGGTGGATGTCGGTGCTGGAGGCTCCATTATTCTCTATGTGGAGTGTGGCTCTGCGGGTGGAGGTCGGTGCTGGAGGCTCCATTCTCTATGTGGAGTGCGGCTCTGCAGGTGGAGGTCAGTGCTGGAGGCTCCATTATTCTCTATGTGGAGTGCGGCTCTGCGGGTGGAGGTCGGTGCTGGAGGCTCATTCTGTGTGGAGTGTGGCTCTGCGGGTGGAGGTCGGTGCCGGAGGCTCCTTTATTCTCTATGTGGAGTGCGGCTCTGCGGGTGTTAGTTGGTGCTGGAGGCTCCATTATTCTCTATGTGGAGTGCGGCTCTGCGGGTGGAGGTCGGTGCCGGAGGCTCCATTATTCTCTATGTGGAGTGCGGCTCTGCGGGTGGAGGTAGATGCCAGAGGCTCTATTATTCTCTATGTGAAGTGCGGCTCTGCGGGAGGAGGTCGGTACCGGAAGGTCCATTATTCTCTATGTGGAGTGCGGCTCTGCGGGTGGAGGTCGGTGCTGGAGGCTCCATTATTCTCTATGTGGAGTGCGGCTCTGTGGGTGGAGGTCGGTGCCGGAGGCTCCATTATTCTCTATGTGGAGTGTGGCTCTGCGGGTGGAGGTCGGTGCCGGAGGCTCCATTATTCTCTATGTGGAGTGCGGCTCTGCGGGTGGAGGTAGATGCCGGAGGCTCTATTATTCTCTATGTGGAGTGCGGCTCTGCGGGTGGAGGTCGGTGCCAGAGGCTCCATTATTCTCTATGTGGAGTGCGGCTCTGCGGGTGGAGGTCGTGCTGGAGGCTCCATTATTCTCTATGTGGAGTGCGGCTCTGCGGGTGGAGGTCGGTGCTGGAGACTCCATTATTCTCTATGTGGAGGTCGGTGCCGGAGGCTCCATTATTCTCTATGTGGAGGTCGGTGCCGGAGGCTCCATTATTCTCTATGTGGAGTGCGGCTCTGCGGGTGGAAGTCGGTGCTGGAGGCTCCATTATTCTCTATGTGGAGTGCGGCTCTGCGGGTGGAGGTCGGTGCTGGAGGCTCATTCTGTGTGGAGTGCGGCTCTGCGGGTGGAGGTCGGTGCCGGAGGCTCCATTATTCTCTATGTGGAGTGTGGCTCTGCGGGTGGAGGTCGGTGCCGGAGGCTCCATTATTCTCTATGTGGAGTGTGGCTCTGCGGGTGGAGGTCGGTGCCGGAGGCTCCATTATTCTCTATGTGGAGTGCGGCTCTGCGGGTGGAGGTCGGTGCCGGAGGCTCCATTATTCTCTATGTGGAGTGCGGCTCTGCGGGTGGAGGTCGGTGCCGGAGGCTCCATTATTCTCTATGTGGAGTGCGGCTCTGCGGGTGGAGGTCGGTGCTGGAGGCTCCATTATTCTCTATGTGGAGTGTGGCTCTGCGGGTGGAGGTCGGTGCTGGAGGCTCCATTATTCTCTATGTGGAGTGTGGCTCTGCGGGTGGAGGTCGGTGCTGGAGGCTCCATTATTCTCTATGTGGAGTGTGGCTCTGCGGGTGGAGGTCGGTGCCGGATGCTCCATTATTCTCTATGTGGAGTGCAGCTCTGTGGGTGGAGGTCGGTGCCGGAGGCTCCATTATTCTCTGTGGAGTGTGGCTCTGCAGGTGGAGGTAGGTGCTTGAGGCTCCATTATTCTCTATGTGGAGTGTGGGTGGAGTTCGGTGCTGGAGGCTCCATTATTTTCTATGTGGAGTGCGGCTCTGCGGGTGGAGGTCGGTGCTGGAGGCTCCATTATTCTCTATGTGGAGGTCAGTGCTGGAGGCTCCATTATTCTCTATGTGGAGTGCGGCTCTGCGGGTGGAAGTCGGTGCTGGAGGCTCCATTATTCTCTATGTGGAGTGCGGCTCAGCGGGTGGAGGTCAGTGCTGGAGGCTCCATTATTCTCTATGTGGAGTGCGGCTCTGGGGGTGGAGGTCGGTGCTGGAGGCTCCATTATTCTCTATGTGGAGTGTGGCTCTGCGGGTGGAGGTCGGTGCCGGAGGCTCCATTATTCTCTATGTGGAGTGTGGCTCTGCGGGTGAAGGTCGGTGCTGGAGGCTCATTCTGTGTGGAGTGCGGCTCTGCGGGTGGAGGTCGGTGCTGAAGGCCCCATTATTCTCTATGTGGAGTGCGGCTCTGCGGGTGGAGGTAGGTGCCGAAGGCTCCATTATTCTCTATGTGGAGTGCGGCTCTGCGGGTGGAGGTCGGTGCTGGAGGCTCCATTATTCTCTATGTGGAGTGTGGCTCTGCGGGTGGAGGTCGGTGCTGGAGGCTCCATTCTCTATGTGGAGTGCGGCTCTGCAGGTGGAGGTCAGTGCTGGAGGCTCCATTATTCTCTATGTGGAGTGCGGCTCTGCGGGTGGAGGTCGGTGCTGGAGGCTCATTCTGTGTGGAGTGCGGCTCTGCGGGTGAAGGTCGGTGCCGGAGGCTCCATTATTCTCTATGTGGAGTGTGGCTCTGCGGGTGGAGGTCGGTGCCGGAGGCTCCATTATCCTTTATGTGAAGTGTGGCTCTGCGGGTGGAGGTCAGTGCCGGAGGCTCCATTATTCTCTATGTGGAGTGTGGCTCTGCAGGTGGAGGTCGGTGCCGGAGGCTCCATTATTCTCTATGTGGAGTGCGGCTCTGCGGGTGGAGGTCGGTGCTGGAGGCTCCATTATTCTCTATGTGGAGTGCGGCTCTGCGGGTGGAGGTCGGTGCCGGATGCTCCATTATTCTCTATGTGGAGGTCGGTGCCGGAGGCTCCATTATTCTCTATGTGGAGTGCGGCTCTGCGGGTGGAGGTCGGTGCCGGAGGCTCCATTATTCTCTATGTGGAGTGCGGCTCTGCGGGTGGAGGTCGGTGCCGGAGGCTCCATTATTCTCTATGTGGAGTGCGGCTCTGCGGGTGGAGGTCGGTGCTGGAGGCTCCATTATTCTCTATGTGGAGTGCGGCTCTGCGGGTGGAGGTCGGTGCCGGATGCTCCATTATTCTCTATGTGGAGGTCGGTGCCGGAGGCTCCATTATTCTCTATGTGGAGTGCGGCTCTGCGGGTGGAGGTCGGTGCCGGAGGCTCCATTATTCTCTATGTGGAGTGCGGCTCTGTGGGTGGAGGTAGGTGCTGGATGCTCCATTATTCTCTATGTGGAGTGCGGCTCTGCGGGTGGAGGTCGGTGCTGGAGGCTTTATTATTCTCTATGTGGAGTGCGGCTCTGCGGGTGGAGGTCGGTGCTGGAGGCCCCATTATTCTCTATGTGGAGTGCGGCTCTGCGGGTGGAGGTCGGTGCCGGAGGCTCCATTATTCTCTATGTGGAGTGCGGCTCTGTGGGTGGAGGTAGGTGCTGGAGGCTCCATTATTCTCTATGTGGAGTGCTGCTCTGCGGGTGGAGGTCGGTGCTGGAGGCCCCATTATTCTCTATGTGGAGTGCGGCTCTGCGGGTGCATGTCGGTGCCGGAGGCTCCATTATTCTCTATGTGGAGTGTGTTTCTGCGGGTGGAGGTCGGTGCTGGAGGTTCCATTATTCTCTATGTGGAGTGCGGCTCTGCGGGTGGAGGTCGGTGCCGGAGGCTCCATTATTCTCTATGTGGCGTGTGGCTCTGCGGGTGGAGGTAGGTGCTGGAGGCTCCATTATTCTCTTTGTGGAGTGTGGCTCTGCGGGTGGAGGTCGGTGCTGGAGGCTCCATTATTCTCTATGTGGAGTGTGGCTCTGCGGGTGGAGGTCGGTGCTGGAGGCTCCATTATTCTCTATGTGGAGTGCGGCTCTGCGTGTGGAGGTCGGTGCCGGAGGCTCCATTATTCTCTGTGGAGTGCGGCTCTGCGGGTGGAGGTCGGTGCTGGAGGCTCTATTTTTACTCTTCGCCACGACAGCACCCACTTGGAGAGAGGGTTCCGCCCATAGGAACAGGAAACCTACAGAGATAAAAGAGGTCGGTCCACCTCTCCCCCTCAGTTGGTTTCCTGTTCCTATCGGAACCATAGGATCTCTACAGAAGACATACCTGGGCCAAGGAACCGCCTGTGCAGTGTCCGTGCGAACGGCAGGAGTTCCGGTCCAGAAGCAGCGTCGGGGGAGTGCTGGAATCCGGCTCCCCCCTCGTCTGAGACGGTGGCAGCGCTAAAAGAAACACCGGTACCGGGTGGAGCCGACCGGGGGTTTTCTTATATGAATACACGTCACCGGGATCTTGGAGGCAACCATCCCGGTCCGTGTGGGAGTGCGGAGCTGAGATAGAGAAGCTTTCTCTGGCGTTCTGAAACACAGGTACAGCGAGGACGCAGGTACAGCTCTGGGAAGAGGTAAGGAGGAACTTCCGGGTTACCGGAGGTTCCTCAGCGTACAGCGCATGCGCGGTCCTTCATAGCCGCGCGATACCAGCAGAGGAGCACTCCCCGCCCCCTCCGGAAAAAACAAACAAACAGGGACGTGATTTAATATAGCGGCGCCGGACGGTGTTTCCAGGCCGGGCGCAGGCTAAATGGATGTACCGGAAGCAGGCGCACCTGGGAGGGGGAGGTACCTGGTACTGAAGGGAGGCATAAAAAACCGTGGGGAATAGTGATAGAGTTTGCAGACATGTCTTCCCCAAGACAGGACACGCATCCCCAGGCAGGTGATACAGCGGCAGCGGAACAGCGAGGCTCCTCGGATAGGAGCCACAGAAGTCATGCCAAAAGAACCCCTTCTCAGCCTCCTGAACCGGCTAAAAGGAAGGAAAAATCAAAAAACAAGGAATGTACCCTCTGTACACGTCCTTTACCGGACTCTTATACAAAGAGGCTGTGCAAAACATGCATTTCTGAAAATACAAAACAGACTTCAACATCAGCCACAGATATTAGGGCTATAATAAGGGAGGAACTACAGGCCCTAACCCAGTCTAGCGGCATATCTAAGAAATCTAAGGCTAACAAACCAACGGCAGTTAGCTTAGATACAGATGAAGACGAAGCAGTAGTCTCTGACAGCTCCAATACGTCTACATCATCCTCTTCCTCTGATATGGAGGGTCGTTCATGTTTTCCGTTAGAGAACATGGACAACTTGGTGAAATCTGTAAGAAACACCATGGGTTGCACAGACACTAAGGAGCCGCAAACGACCCAAGAGATTATGTTTGCAGGATTGACTGATAGGAGGAAGAGGTTTTTCCCGTTATACCGGCAATAAAGGCCTTAGTCAAAAAGGAATGGGTGAAGCAGGATCAGAGAGGTTATCTTCCCTCGGCTTCAAAAAGAAGGTATCCCTTTAGCGACGAGGAATTGTTAACGTGGTCTAAGGTCCCGAAGGTCGACGCGGCAGTTGCCTCAGCCTCAAAGCAGTCGGCCTTACCAGTAGAAGACGCAGGGATTCTAAAAGACCCACTGGACCGGAAAGCGGAGGCCTCACTAAAGAGAGCATGGGAGTCAGCCACGGGCACGTTTAAGCCGGCGATAGCCAGTACGTGCACAGCTCGCTCTATGCTGGTCTGGATTGATCAGCTAGACTAACAAGTGGAACAAAAAGTCTCCAGAGACAAGCTACGAGCAGCCATACCACTGATTCGTGGCGCAGCGGCATACATAGCAGACGCATCAGCCGATTCACTACGCATGGCAGCCAGAACAGCAGGCTTGCTTAATAACGCCAGACGAAGCCTATGGCTTAAAAGCTGGAGAAGTGACACCCAATCCAAGGCAAAGCTCTGTGCCATACCTTGTGAGGGTGAGTTTTTGTTTGGAAAAGCGTTGGACGAAATCCTTGCTAAAGCAAAAGAAAGGAAAAAAGGGTTCCCTAACCCCTCTCTCCCATTTTATAGGAGAGCGTTCAGGAGACGACCATTTGGTAGGGGAAGAACAGCAGAGAATCAGAACCGCTGGGCCACGAAAGAAGGAAAAGGAAAAGGTGCTATGTTTAGGGGATCCTCCTTCCGCAGAGATCGGAGCTAAAGAACCAGTCCCTCCAGTAGGAGGGAGACTAAAAATTTTCCTTCAGGAATGGGAGAAAATCACGACCAGCCCTTGGGTCCTGGGCATTATTAGAGAAGGACTAAAATTAAAGTTCCATCATGTGCCCCGTAACTCAGTTATTGTAACATCCCTTAACTCCCCAGTCCAACAGCGGGCCTTAGAGACAGAAATTTTCAGTCTTCTGGACAAAAAAGTCCTGGTCCAGGTGCCCAAAGGACAGGAAGGGAGAGGATTTTACTCCCCTCTCTTTCTGATACCTAAACCCGATGGCTCCTTCAGGACGATAATTAACCTGAAGAAACTGAATACTTTTGTAACAAATCATAAATTTAAGATGGAGTCTATTAGATCCGCAATTAAGCTCCTTTTTCCCAATTGTATGATGGCAGGCCTGGATCTGAAAGATGCCTATTATCATCTTCCCATCCATTACAGATTTCAGAAATACCTCAGAGTGGCGGTCTTCCTCGAGGGCACCATAAAACACCTTCAGTTCACAGCCATGCCATTCGGCCTTTCCATCGCTCCAAGAGTCTTTACAAAGGTGATGCTGGAAGTGATGGCTTTCTTACGCCAAAAGGACACGCTGATAGTACCCTATTTGGATGATTTTTTGATAATAGGTAACTCAACTAAACAATGTAATGAACGAGTAGCTGATGCAATCTTATCCCTACAGGCTCTTGGTTGGGTAATAAATTTCAAGAAATCCAGAATCGAACCACAATCAGTTCAGTCCTTCCTGGGTCTTCAGCTAGACTCCATAAGCCAAAAATGTCTGCTACCACAGGTAAAGATTACATCAATTAAAACGAAGGTCAGATTAGCGATAAACGCACCACACATGTCGTTAAGGGATGCAATGTCCCTCCTGGGGTCCCTTACTTCCTGCATCCCGGCGGTTCGGTGGGCCCAATTCCATACAAGAGATTTACAGCATCAAATCCTCTTGGAGGAGATTCAGGACCAGGGGAATTTAAGCAAAAAAATCACTTTATCTCAGATAGTCCTAACCTCCCTAACATGGTGGCTAGACGATAACTTATCGGGAGGAGTACCATGGGTAGTAACACCCTCCCGTATAATTACTACTGACGCTAGCCCCACAGGATGGGGAGCCCACATGGGAAGCACCTTCACCCAAGGCTTATGGGATATAAGGGAAGAGCACGATTCATCAAACTTGAAAGAGTTAAAAGCAGTGGGTCATGCATTATATCATTTTCTCCCACAGTTACAAGGAGAGAACGTAAGAATCCTGTCAGACAACACCACAGTGGTCGCATATCTGAACAGGAAAGGCGGGACTCGATCAGTCGCATTAATGTCTTCCGCAAGGAAGATCTTGTCTTTAGCCGAAAAACATTTTTCATCTCTCTCAGCCCTCCACATAAGAGGAGAAGGCAATGCGGAAGCGGATTTTCTAAGCCGCCACACACTGCGGCAAGGAGATTGGTGCCTGAGCCGGCAAATATTCACAAACATCGTGTCACTATGGGGCCTTCCCCAGATAGATCTCTTCGCCACCAGGAAAAACAAACAAGTGCGAAGATTCGCCTCTCTGAATGTAACAGACAGCCCAGAAATCCTGGATGCCCTCCAGGCCCCATGGCGGTTCAAACTGGCATATGCCTTCCCCCCCAATCATACTACTACCGCTGGTAATCAGGAAGATCAGGGCAGAGAAGGCACGAATAATCTTAATAGCACCATTCTGGCCCAGGAGACCGTGGTTTTCATGCCTGCGGGCAATGTTAGTGACCGACCCTTGGGTGCTTCCTTCAACCCCCAGGCTACTCTCGCAGGGGCCATTCTTCCATCCTCATGTGGACAATCTCCACTTGACGGCTTGGAACTTGAAAGGGAAATGTTGAGGGCAAGAGGTTTTTCGGAAGGGCTAGTCAACACTCTCCTACAAAGTCGGAAATTGTCTACAACAAAAATTTACACCAGGGTGTGGAGAAAATTCCTAGAGTTTCACACAGCCCCTGATTCCAGAGAAATTCCAATAACAGCAATCCTAGAATTTCTACAAAAGGGAAAAAATTTAGGACTATCTGTTAACACTCTAAAAGTCCAGGTGTCGGCTCTAGGGGCCCTCTATAGTTATAATGTGGCAGGGAATAGATGGATTACCAGATTTATCTCGGCCTGTGAGCGGAGCGAACCTGTACACATACCTAGGGTCCCTCCTTGGGACTTGAATTTGGTGCTGGAGGCCCTTACACGTGCTCCGTTTGAACCATTAGACTCAATATCCCTTAAACACCTATCTCTCAAAACAGTACTGCTAGTTGCACTAACCTCAGCCAGAAGGGTTAGCGACATACAAGCACTATCAATAGAACCCCCTTTCCTATTAACATTCCAGGATCAGCTAATTTTAAAACCAGACCCCTCATACTTACCAAAGGTAGCAGGGAAGTTCCACAGATCACAAGAAATCCACCTCCCCTCATTTTTTAGTAACCCTTCTACTCCAGAGGAAGAAAAATTTCATACGCTAGATGTTAGAAGAGCAGTATTACAATACATCGAGAGATCTAGCAGCTGGAGGAAGAGTAGGGCTCTATTTATTTCCTTCCAGGGCCAAAAGAAGGGATATGAGGTCACAAGGGGTACCCTGTCACGATGGATCAGAGATGCGATCAGCCTAGCATACTCCGCAAGCAATGAAGATCCCCTGGAAGGTATCAAGGCACACTCCACCAGAGCAATGGCTTCTTCTTGGGCAGAGAGGGGAGATGTCGCAATCGAGTCTATATGTAAGGCTGCTACTTGGTCAACGCCCTCTACCTTTTATAACCACTATAGACTGGAGTTATCATGCTCATCCAACCTAACCTTTGGTAGAGCGGTCCTCGGCACGGTGGTCCCTCCCAGGTGAAGGTCTCTGAAAGTCTCTCCAAGTGGGTGCTGTCGTGGCGAAGAGTAAAAAGCCGGATTACTTACCGGTAATGCTCTTTTAATGAGTCCACGACAGCACCCGTTCACTAACCCTCCCTAGAAGTTAACATAATGTATATACACCTTCTTAGTTGTGAAGTTAATAACTTAGAATAATTGGATAATATAATGGCCTCCTCCTGGTACTCTGAAATCCAACTGAGGGGGAGAGGTGGACCGCCCTCTTTTATCTCTGTAGGTTTCCTGTTCCTATGGGCGGATCCCTCTCTCCAAGTGGGTGCTATCGTGGACTCATTAAAAGAGCATTACCGGTAAGTAATCCGGCTTATTCTCTATGTGGAGTGCGGCTGGAGGCTCCATTATTCTCTATGTGGAGTGCGGCTCTGCGGGTGGAGGTCGGTGCTGGAGGCTCCATTATTCTCTATGTGGAGTGCGGCTCTGCGGGTGGAGGTCGGTGCTGGAGGCTCCATTATTCTCTATGTGGAGTGCGGCTCTGCAGGTGGAGGCTCCACACCAGGACTGTAGCAGGTATAGACCCCAATATCCACAGGTGTCCCTTCTAATTGGGGGAAACTATCACTTCTAATAATCCTCGGACAGTTCTGGGAAACACGGTAAAGTTTCCCTTTATGGAGGTGACAGAGTCTGTTTAGTCTCTTTAGCTTCATAGTATCAGCTCTAATCCAATGGTGAGAGAGCGATTTACCCTGAGGAGTCAGAAATTGTGGGTTTGTTATAAAATGTTATATTTAGGGGGTTTTGTGTTGTCTCCTTATAAGAATCACAATAATGGATACAAACGAACTATGAAAGACGGGAACCAAGTATACATGTATTACTCTCATAGTACGGGGCCCCATACTCAGTGTAATGTTCCCACAGTGCTGTGTTTTTTTGGGGTGTTCTTCATGTAATAGACGGAAGTCTACTGGGAAATGCTTAAAAAACCCCGTACATAGAGATATTATCATCAAAAATCTCCTGTCTTGTTCTTACAAACAATCTTTTCTAAAAGCCTCAGACTTCTGTGTGTGAATCAGAGCTGAGATCTAACTTGATAGAAGATTCCAGTGCGGGGAAGACGGGAAACATTCATATAGATGGCCGGTGGGGATGGAGTCAGTGACGGACTCTGGCCAAATATGTAGAAGATGAAGATGTCGTCCTCGTCATGAAGTAGTTATTCCTCCTGTCACGTGTAATGAATATCTCCTGCAGTATTGCTAATGCCGATTCCAGTGTCGGTAAATGAGACGAGAATTAGCGTTATGGAAGATGAGTCTATGAGAAACGTATTCAGCTGCCGACTCCAAGGAAGAAACTGCTTGTTGTCTGTGGCCTAAATATATAGGTTTTATTAGTAGATGTAAAGAAGAAAACTAAATACTGTAAAATAATAAATCTCCTCATATGTTTCCCTTATTATCTCCAGTAATTGTATTATTACACAGGATTTTTATGATGTTACTTCGGCTCATCTTCTCATTCAGGTCTCTACAATATCGGATCCTCTCAGTGAAGATCTTCTATATAAGAGAAGTTTCCTGATTTACGCATCAAGGATGGATATGGACAGAGACAAGATGGCGGAGAGGATATTACACCTCACCCTAGAGATCCTCTTCCGGCTTACTGGAGAGGTGAGAGATTCTGATGACGTCACATTACATCATTCTTATCTATGGGAATAACAGATGGACAGAACTGGAGAGGTGAGGACTCTGGAAATGTCTGTAGTGAGATTTATTAATGTGTCTCTCCATAACCAGGATTACACAGTGGTGAAGAAGACCTCTAGTGAGCGCTGTCAGGACCTTGTGTCTGAGGGATGGAGAAGAACCCTGAGCCCAATCACGGGGCCTCCACCTCACCCCCCGATACATGAGAACATCAATGACCAGAAGATCCTAGAACTCACCTACAAGATGACTGAGCTGCTGACTGGAGAGGTGACACTGCTGGGAATGCTGGGACATTATACAGTAACACTATGAAGGGATTGGGGGGATGATGGTATCATTGTATGTGTCAGGTTCCAGTAAGGTTTCAGGATGTCGCTGTCTATTTCTCCATGGAGGAGTGGGAGTATTTAGAACGACACAAAGATCTGTACAAAGACGTCATAATGGGGGTCCCCCAGCCCCTCACATCACCAGGTAATAGACAGGACTAAATACACACGGCCTATAATTATCTGTATGTAAAGAATGAATTCAGTCCCTGTATGTGTTTCCTCCAGATCTATCCAGTAAGAAGACAACACCAGAGAGATGTCCCCGTCCTCTTCTTCCACAGTACTATAAACAAGAAGATCCCAATGTTCCTCAGGATCATCAGGTAGATGGAGAGAAGGTGTCATGAGATCTCCCCTATGATGTGTAGACGGCTGTGAAGGTCTTGTGCTCAGTCTTGTTTTATCCACCAGTATTATATGTTTTATACTTGTGTAATGAGAACGGTGGAGATGGCAGGATTAGAGCTGATCATAGATGGGACTTCTCCATCTGTCTGTGACTTTTACAATATTTGTTATAGAGTGAAGAACTAACCCATATTAATACTACAGAGACGTATGTGAGAGGTGATGAGCGGTGTAAAGAGGAGATTGCTACTTATAACCGGTCAGGTGAGTAGTAACTACAAAATATAGAGAAGTCAGAGAATCTTCTCAGCCTCCATCTGCGGCGGAATTATTGATGTTATAGTCTGATGTTAGAACCATGCCTGGTACCTGGCATGTCAGCTCACTCACCCACCCACGCTGCAGTTGGTTCCTCTCTTCCTCCTGCTCCCAGCAGCACTTCTAGCTGTGTCTCTGGCCATGTTCTTAAAGGGCCAGCGCGTGCACTTGCTATTTCCTCCCCAGCCAATGGTTTTGAGGCTTTATATGTATATTGCTTCCTCTCCACTGGGGAGATGCCTGAGCAACCTTCCTGCTTCGGTCTATGTTGTGTAAGGTCACACAGTACAAATCCTGCCTGCTGAACCGTGAAGCTGATCCTGCCTGCTGCACTCTGAAGCAAAACTTGCCTGCTCCACTCTGGCACAAACTCTGTCAGCTGCACTCTACTCCATCCAGTCTGTCCTTTGGGTCCAGCTGCTGTGCGACCGTTGGTCTGCCCTGGAGTACCACCTGGCATTCATCGGGAGCCAAATCTAACCTCCCCATTAGATTCTCTAGTGAATAGTCAGGTGATTGCTTAGTCATGCCCATCCTGGCTCTGCGCGGTTTGTGGCACAGTGTTTCCACAAACCACGACCATGACATCCGGCCATATCACAATCGTCTGATCACCATTTTGCCTCTAGACCACAACATGTTCCTCCACCCAAAACGGTTCAAATGACGTTGGTCTTTGAAAGTCCTTTCCTATAGAGCTTATCACCTGGAGGAGCCAGCTGCGACCTGGGATTAAAGACGCTGACCATTGCCTGCCCAGATCTGTAAACTAAAAAGCCAAATGACAGCGTACGTAGAATGTGCTGACAAGTTAGAAAATCACTTGAAGAAAAATATTAAGATGCGTATGGTAATGATGCTGTTGGCTTCATAGAATCCTGATATCTTATTGGATGAATCTTCCTTCTCTACCTTCTGTGCTGCTGAATGTGCTCATATGGTCCCTACAAGACCAGGTCTAGTCTTTATGGCCAAACTTTGCTTTTATGATCCACAACACTGACTGTGCAGTGAGGCCATGTGTGAATTTCTGTACATTAACAACAGAGTTTCCCTTGATCCTGACATTTCAATTTAAAATTGACTAACTTCAAACACGGTCGTGAGAAACTACAGGAAAAACATTACACCTGTGCCATGATATATCTCTTAAGCGGTGTGTGGCTGATGGCTGTAATATACATTTATTCACGCCTGCAGGAGATGTGTTGGCATGGCTCCAGCCCTGATTTCATGGATTGACTCCACATCATAAATTCCATTATGTTTTCCATCCTAAGAAATTCAGATTACTGCACAATCTCTCCTGAAATGGGAGCACTAATACTTTCTCTACTCTTCTGGTCAGGACTCATAGTAGCTCCAATGGTTCACCATAAATGAGTGCAAGTCCTGTTTAGTATTGGATCTTGCCCCTCATACATACGTTGTTGAGGATGTAACATGTCTTTTTTTCTATGTCTATTAGTGTACAGTTTTCATATTGTATGAGTTGTGCTGGAATTGGCCTGCGTCACTTATGTGAGCCTGTAACTTCGTGGTAGTCTTTAAAAAAAAAAAAAGGTTACCTTTGCCTCTTCCAAATGCCCGAGATCTTAATTTTAAGACATCGCATCTCTGCAATATTATAAAAAGTCCTCCTTGAATGTCTAATACTTTTTAAAGAAACTCATTTAATGGAAAATATTGCCCGAGCTCTAACTTTACTTGCTGTTCTGTGGTGTGACATGGCAAGAAGAATGGTCAGAATGCCGGGTCACAAGCAGGAGAGCAGAGAAAATACAAAATCAGAAGATGCTAGTGTAGTCAGTAAACGGGCCGGGGTCACAACAGGAAACCAATACAAAAGTTGGGAGCTGAGCACAGGACTGAACCAGAGGAGAACAAGGCTGTATCTGGCAGCTTCCGACAATATGCTTCGAGTTTTAGTGTGGTGCATTCCAATTGGCTGAAGCAGGAAGCAGATTGCTTCAGTTGGACACCACACAATCCCATACTGCTAGACTGGATGGTACTACAGGTCCCAGGCAACCTAATCTTTTTGGAAGGACAGAACCTGTGTCATCCAGAGTTTCTGGTTGCTATATCTCCTGCATCACCAGCACCACCTGCAGAATGAATAAGATGGCGCCAGATGGCAGAAACAGACGTTGCAGGAGCAGATCCCAGAAAAAAATGTGACACACCATTTTCAGAAGTCCTAATATGACAAAATAGAAAACCAGAGCAGTATAAACCCCAATAAAGTGGCTCTATTTTGGAAATTATAACCCTCAGGGAATTAATCTATAGAAGTAGTGACTATTTTGATTTCACAGCCACTTTCTGGAAACTAACACTGAATGGATGTTGGAGAGTGAAAATTCCACATTTGCCATTTTATTACCCAACACATAGTGTTCAGATTGTGCTGCAGGAGACACACAATAAATTAAGTGGGTTCTTCTCAATATAGTCACTGTAAACAATGTTTCTGTTTGTTTTCACTTTCACCCCTATAATCCTTCACTTTCTGCTAATTCCCCTAATCCCTACTCCTAGTAAGGAACTGTTCATCTCTTCTTCAATCCTCCCCATCCACCTCAAAACTGTTCCTTAACATACAATCCTCTGTCTACAAATACAGACAGCCCCCTCATGCCCTCTCCTGCTCCCACCTGCTAACACTTTCTCTGCTCCTTCTCACTGCTGGTGATATCTCTCCAAATCCTGGTCCTCCTCACCACATTCCCACAGTCATTTCTACCTCCCATCCACGCTCTATTACAACCTTCCGTAACCACTCCAACCTTATACCCATTCACCCAGCCCCCGCTTCCCCAATCCCACTAACAGGAGCTCTGTGGAACGCTCGCTCTGTCTGCAACAAGCTTTCCTACATCCATGATCTTTTTGTTACTACCAAACTTTCCTTCCTCGCCATCACCGAAACCTGGCTCACCCCTTCTGACACAGCCTCTCCTGCTGCACTTTCATATGGTGGCTTCCACCTTTCTCACACCCCTCGCCCCAGCAGCAAACATGACGGAGGAGTTGTTTTTCTCCTGTCAGATACCTGCTCCTTCACCCCAATCCCACTACCACCCTCTGTTACCCTCCCTTCCTTTGAGGTGCACTCTGTGCGCATCTACTCCCCCTCCAACTGTCTGTCGTCTACCACCCCCCAGGGCCAGCCACCACCTTCTTTGACCACTTCACCACCTAGCTACTTCATTTCCTTTCCGCGGACATCCCTACTATCATCATGGGCGACTTCAACATCCCCACTGACACTTCCCTCTCAGCTGCCACTAAACTTCTATCTCTCACTTCCTCCTTCGGCCTCACTCAATGGTCTTCTACAGCTACCCACAAAGATGGCCACACACTGGACCTCATCTTCACCCGCCTCTGCTCCCTATCTAACCTCTCTAACTCACCTCTTCCTCTCTCTGACCACAACCTTCTCACATTCTCTTCCCTCTCCACTCCATGTCTACAATCCCCACCCCACAAACTTTCACACCCTCGCAGAAATCTTAAACACCTTGATCTACACTCATTCTCTGAATCCCTCCTCCCTCTCAAAGATATAAGTTCCTTACACAATGCGGATGACGCTGCTGCTGCTCTATATAACACCACACTAGCTGCAGCTTTGGAATCTGCTGCCCCACTTACACATACCAAAGCTCGCAAAATCAACAGCCAGCCCTGGCACACCAGCCTGACCAAAGAACTGAGGCGAGCTTCCAGGGCACTTCATCGCATTCAAACAGTCCCTCACTACTTTCAAGACCACACTCGCCACAGCTAAACAAACCTACTTCTCATCTCTCATATCCTCCCTGTCTCACAACCCTAAACAGTTATTCAACACCTTCAATTCTCTCCTCCGTCCCCCAGCACCTCCTCCCTCCCCACTCATCTCAGCTGAAGACTTTGCCTCATTTTTCAAGCAGAAGATTGATAACATCAGAGACAGTTTTGGTCAACAACCCCCAGAGCCCTTCCTCCCGACTTCCCAGCCCTCCACCTCCAAAACCAACTTCTCCACCATCACAGAAGATCAACTCTCCACTCTACTCTCAAGATCACATCTCACCACACCTGTGCACTTGACCTGATCCCATCCCACTTTATCCCAAACCTCACCACAGTCTTCATCCCAACCCTAACCCATCTCTTCAACCTATCACTAACAACTGGTGTTTTCCTCTCAAGCTTTAAACATGCCTCCATCACACCTATCCTCAAAAAGCCCTCTCTTGACCCATCCTCTGTATCTAGCTATCGCCCTATATCACTTCTACCCTATGCCTCCAAGCTACTGGAACAACACATCTACCTTGAACTGTCCTCCCATCTCTCTTCTTGCTCCCTCTTCAACTGCTTACAATCTGGCTTCCGGTCACACCACTCCACTGAAACTGCCCTTACTAAGGTCACCAATGACCTCTTAACTGCCAAGAGCAAGCGACACTACTCTGTCCTCCTCCTCCTGGACCTGTCAGCTGCCTTTGACACAGTGGACCATTCCCTATTATTACAGACCCTCTCATCCCTTGGCATCACAGACTTGGCCCTATCCTGGATCTCATCATACCTAACAGACTGGACATTCAGCGTCTCCCACTCACACACCACCTCCTCACTTCGCCCCCTATCTGTCGGAGTCCCACAAGGTTCAGTCCTAGGACCCCTGCTCTTCTCCATTTACACCTTTGGCCTGGGACAGCTCATAGAATCTCATGGCTTTCAGTATCATCTCTATGCTGACGACACACAGATCTACATCTCTGGACCAGATATCACTTCCCTACTAACCAGAATCCCTCAATGTCTGTCCACTATTTCATCCTTCTCCGCTAGATTTCTGAAACTTAACATGGACAAAACAGAATTCATCATCCTTCGCCCATCTCACGTGACCCTCCCCCCCCCCCCCCAACGAACCTATCCATTAAAGTAAATGGCTGCCCACTCTCCCCAGTCCCACAAGCTCGCTGCCTCGGGGTAATCCTTGACGCTGATCTCTCCTTCAAACCACATATCCATGCCCTTTCCGCTTCCTGCCGACTTCAACTCAAAAATATTTCACGAATCCGTTCATTCCTCAACCAAAAATTTGCAAAAACCCTAGTCCATGCCGTCATTATCTCTCGCCTTGACTACTGCAACCTCCTGCTCTGTGGACTCCCCTCGAACACTCTCGCACCCCTCCAATCTATTCTAAACTCTGCTGTCCGACTAATCCACCTGTCCCCCCGCTATTCCCCAGCTTCTCTCCTCTGTCAATCCCTTCACTGGCTCCCCATTGCCCAGAGATTCCAGTACAAAACCCTAACCATGACCTACAAAGCCATCCACAACCTGTCTCCTCCATACATCTGTGACCTAGTCTCCCGGTACTTTCCTGCACGCAACCCCCCCGATCATCACAAGATCTCCTTCTCTACTCCCCTCTTATCTCCTCTTCCCACAATCGCATACAAGATTTCTCTCGCGCATCACCACTACTCTGGAACTCTCTACCACAACATATCAGACTCTCACCTACCATCGAAACCTTCAAAAAGAGCCTGAAGACCCACCTCTTCCGCCAAGCCTATAACCTGCAGTAACCATTGATCGACCAAACCGCTGCGCGACCAGCTCTACCCTCACCTACTGTATTCTCACCTATCCCTTGTAGATTGTGAGCCTTCGCAGGCAGGGTCCTCTCTCCTCCTGTACCAGTTATGACTTGTATTGTTTAACATTATTGTACTTGTTTTTATTATGTATACCCCTACTCACATGTAAAGCACCATGGAATAAATGGCGCTATAACAATAAATACTAATATAGTAATGCCAAACACATGGATGTTGAATGTGGTTTGGGCACACAGAAAAGCTCACAAGTGAGGGAAAGATTTGACTTTGGGAGAGCGGATATTGCTGGATTGGTTTATTAAAGCCATGTTGTTTTTCAAGAGCCTTTGAGCCACTCATAATGTGGAAACCTTGTTTTTCCTCTGGCACATGATGTACCTGAGTGAGGCTTGTTCTTTGTGAGAAGAGTAGAAGTTTTTATTGTTATTTTCACCTACTGTACATTTGGGAGGCAGAATTAACAAACCGTCAAACACCACGCTCTACTGGTTCATCCTGTGAGGTTTTCTATCAGACTGTGAAATGTCATTGTCTTGGTTTATAATGTAGAAATGTTAAAAAGTATTAATTTCAAGGATTTTATTCAAAAATAATAATTAGTTTTATTCTTGGCAGATAACTGTACCAGGAGATCAGAGGGACAGCTGACATCTTCAATTTTTAAATCAGATGATCTTGAGATCCCTCCACAGGATACAATTGAAGTGAATGCCATTACTCCAGATGTACCATCATCCATTCGCAGCAAAGATCGATCATCTGATCCTTTGAAACAGGTCCTGCCTTCTGATTCATTACCGACCCCTGAGGAAAATCAAAGTCACAAAATAAGCATTAAAAAACAAACTGATAAAGCAAAGAAGCCATTTTCACGTTCAGAATATGTAAATCGTTTTCCCCTCGAAAACTCTTTTCTTAAATGTCAAAAAATTGACACAGCGGAGAATAGAATTTCTTGTTCCAAGTGTGGGAAATGTTTTAAGCATAAATCATATCTTGTTACACACCAGAGAAGTCACACATGTTCAGAATGTGGGAAATGTTTTAACCAGAAATCAGATTTTGTTAGGCACCAGAGAACCCACACAGGGGAGAAGCCTTTTTCATGTTCAGAATGTGGGAAATGTTTTAACCAGAAATCAGATTTTGTTAGGCACCAGAGAACCCACACAGGGGAGAAGCCTTTTTCATGTTCAGAATGTGGAAAATGTTTTAGCCAGAAATCAAGTCTTATCACACACCAGAGAACTCACACAGGGGAGAAGCCATTTTCATGTTCAGAATGTAGGAAATGTTTTAACCAAAAATCACATCTCATTGAGCATCAGAGATCTCACACAGGGGAGAAGCCTTTTTCATGTTCAGAATGTGGGAAAAGTTATAACGAGAAATCAAGTTTTGTTAAGCACTGGAGAACCCACACAGGGGAGAAGGCTTTTTCTTGTTCAGAATGTGGAAAAATTTTTAACCAGAAATCAAGTCTTATCACACACCAGAGAACTCACACAGGGGAGAAGCCATTTTCATGTTCAGAATGTGGAAAAAATTTTAACCAGAAATCAAGTCTTATCACACACCAGAGAAATCACACAAGTGAGAAGCCATTTTCATGTTCAGAATGTAGAAAATGTTTTAACAACAAATCAAATCTTATCACACATCAGAGAACTCACACAGGGGAGAAGCCTTTTTCCTGTTCAGAATGTAGGCAATGTTTTAACCAGAAATCACAACTCATCAGACATCAGAGAACTCACACAGGGGAGAAGCCTTTTTCCTGTTCAGAATGTAGGAAATGGTTTAACCGTAAATCAAATCTTATCACACATCAGAGAATTCACACAGGGGTGAAGCCATTTTCCTGTTCAGAATGTGGGAAATGTTTTAACAGTAAAGCAGGTCTTAATAGCCACCATAGAACCCACAAAGGGGAGAAGCCTTTTTCATGTTCAGAATGTGGAAAATGTTTTGAGAAGAAATCATCTCTTCTTCGCCATCAGAGCAGTCACACTGGGGAGAAGCTTTTCTCATAAGCTTAAAGGGAATCTGTCACCTAATTTTTCGCATATTAGCTATGGCCACCGCCATTAGGGCTTATCTACAGCATTCTATAATGCTATAGATAAGCTCCCGATGTAACCTGAAAGATAAGAAAAACAAGTTAGATTATACTCGGGGGGGGGGGGGGCGGTTCAGATGGATGTCGCAGGTCTGGGGCCGGTGCCTCCCGTCTTCATGCGATGATGTCCTCTTCCTTGCTTCTGTTGCGGCTCCTGTGCAGGCGTAATTCTCTGCCTTGTTGAGGGCAGAGAAAAGTACTGCAGTGCGCAGGTGCCGGGAAAGGTCAGAGAGACACCCATCGGACCGGAGCGCTCCCCCCCCCCCCAGGTTAGTATAATCTAACTTGTTTTTCTTATCTTTCAGGTTACATCTGTGGCTTATCTACAGCATTATAGAATGCCGTAGATAAGCCCCTAATGGCGGCGACCACAGCTTATAGGCGAAAAATGAGGTGACAGGTTCCCTTTAATGCCGGAAATGTTTTACATGGAAATTAACTCTTAATAAACTTCAGAGACATCACACAGGGGAGAAGCCTTTTTCATCTTCAGAATGTTGTTTTAACCGAAAATTGTACCTTCTCATTTCTCATGTTTGTTCTCTTTAAAATAAAATCATTCATACTCTCCTTCCATGCCGGTGCTGAACCATTGGTGTTGTGATTCGCGTTCCTGCATTTCTTATCGAAGGGCTCATCTTCTCATTTCTGCCTCAGCTTGGAAAAAGTAGCACTCTTAACCCTCATAATACAAGACAACTCAAGCCTGTAAGTCCAGCAATTTCTCCTTTCTTAATGTCGGTCTCACAAGAAAACAGCTCCACAAATCTCCTTGTGTTGTCACTGAAGCCCACATACTGAGCAATGTTTTCCCTTCCCCATGACAGCACCGCACATGAGAAGGTACCCGCCCCCAGGAAACAGGAAACCTGTAGCAGAGACATAAGAAGGGGGGCGGCACCTCTCCCCTCAGTTTGGTTTCCTGTTTCTTGCGGGCAGGTGCCTGGAGGCAGCAGTATGGTCATCACCATCCACTTTCTTCCGACACTATAGACTAGACCTAGGGCCCTCAAAGCTGGCCTTTGGGAGAAAAGTGTTGTCTGCTGTTGTCCCACCCTAGGAGTCTATTCTATCTTTCCTCTCATGTGCGGTGCTGTCATGGGGAAGGGAAAAAATGATAATTACTTACCGGTAATTTGATTTTCCAGAGCCATGACAGCACCGCATTGTTCCCGCCCTATCTTGGTGATGGTTGTGTGGTGCACCAGAGGTTTTTAATTATATCTGGATGTGTACATATATGTATATAGACATGGATTTAAAGGAAAAGGGGAATACTAGTATTATTATTATTATTTATTGTTCTAGCGCCATTTATTCCATGGCGCTTTACATGTGAGGAGCGGTATACATAAAAACAAGTACAATAATCTTAAACAATACAAGTCATAACTGGTACAGGAGGAGAGATGGTAGCGCTGTCATATAACATGTATGTAAACTAATAAGGCGGTTACCTTGCATACTCTGAAACAAACTGAGGGGAGAGGTGCCGCCCCCTTCTTATGTCTCTGCTACAGGTTTCCTGTTTCCTGGGGGCGGGTACCTTCTCATGTGCGGTGCTGTCATGGCTCTGGAAAATCAAATTACCGGTAAGTAATTATCATTTTTGCGTCACAGGGGAATTTACCTCCCCTCCTCCCAAGCTACAGGGGATTCTGATATGGGGAACGCCATAATTGATTTGTATATCATATTGCGTCTATCCCTACTAAACAAGACATGGAGAAATGTATAGATAGGCTGGAGACCACATACAAAACTGAAATATGTTCCCTCACTTCTAGCCTGTCACAGCTTACTGACAAGGTACAGAGATTAGAGGATGAAGTTGTACCATCCACTAGACAATCATGGCTAAGATTCTGAAAGTCCAAAAGACATTATCTGTCACATTTTTTTCAACGTAAATGAGCCTATTATGAGGAAAACAAGAGAGTTGGGTCACAGATCCTTTCTGAATGACTCCTTCTAAAAGAAGGGTATTGAAACCACTACTTAATACCCTCCGGGAAAATGGCCTGATGTACTTCTGGAGCTACACATTCCAGCTGTATATTTTCAAAGATCCAAGCGACATGAGAACATTCTGTGATGCCCTGGACATTCCCAGAATCCATATATCTGACTGGCCACCTGCTCCACCATTACCACAGAGAGTTCCAGCGCGTTGCAGAAGACTTTCCGTGGATCAGGAACTTGATGGTGATGCACCCAGATGGGAAAGGATCCTGCCAATCATATGAGCTCCTGAAGTGAAACTTGTCTTCCCTGATAAGAGACAGTTTACAGATGTGTGGTTGTTCCTTAAAGAATATAATTACATAATAGCTTAATAGAGTTTTATGTTCCTCTCTCCCATTATATAGAATGTCTCAGTTCATATCTTAGAACAGCTTATAAGTTGAGTTCACATTATATTACTGTAATATCCGGCTGTATTACTTTACTCGCTATATATTCCATCGTTCCCCCTAATAGGATCCCTAGGACTGAAAGACTTACGCCTATAAACACAACGCCAAGTTACGGACTTACATTGGGATCTTGTTTCGCAGTTTCCTTGTGTTCGATGTATCCGTAATCTATACATCTTATACGCAGAGAGGTAGACGTTACTATCTACCATCTGCACTTCCTCCTGGCTCTTAATCTTTCTACCCTTTTTTCCTTTCCCCCTCTCCCTTTTTTCCATATAATATGGCACAACTGAAAACGTTCTCATTGAATGTCAGAGGACTTAATGTTCCAAGAAAAAGAGCTCAAGTGTTTTATCAGATGCATAAACTACACGGACATTATCTCTTTCTTCAGGAGACCCACTTTAGGGGCGATCATACACCTCCGTTCCTAACAGATATTATTCATTTTGGAGCCACAGTACAAATGCTGTTTCAAGGTCTAAGGTGCTGAGTAGAGATGAGCGACTTTGCCTTTTTTAGGGTTGAGTCGGGTTTCATGAAACCCGACTTTCTAAAAAGTCGAGTCGAACGAAATCGGCCGACTATCCGGAAAAGTCGGAGGTCTGACTGAAACGCGAAACCCAATGCAAGTCAATAGGGAAGCAAATTCGTCAGGGAGTGGAGGACAGTAAACACACCTACAGTGCCCATTTCAATGCCAATGACATCAATTCTTATTACTTAAGCTTGTCAACCTTATTTTACTTTATAATAATAGTTACGCATTGAAAACTGGGGGTTATTTGGCTAAAGTTGTGGGGGGGTAGGGCTGGCTCCAGGTTTTCGTGTGCCCCGGGTGAAAGAGTGTCAGTGGGCCCCTTTAACACATACCACAATTCATGATGCTCTGATATGGCAGAGAAATATTGGTATAGTGTAATGACAAATCCTTCACTTCTTACATTACATGACTGATATCTATTTTAAATTCTACAATAGTTCAAAAACTGAACAGTATATTCCTCCATACAGTATTATGGCCACCACATAGTGCGCCGTACAGAATAATGAGCCCCATATATTGCTCCATACAGAATAATTGGTCCCATATAATGTTCCATACAGTATATGATGAGCTCCACATAATGCTACAGTATATGATGGTCCCCATATAATGTGCCATACAGTAATGGACGGTCCCCAGAGTAGAATGAGCCCCACATATTGCTCCATACAGTATGAGTCACATATAAAGCTCCATACAGTATATGATTGGCCCCATATATTGCTCCATATAGAATGGGAACCATATAATGCTTAATACAGAATAGGCCCCAATAATGCTCCATATCCTATATGATGCCTCATAAATAATGAACCCCATATGATGCTGCAGTATATGATGGGCCCCATGGATGATGCTCCAGTGTATGATGGGCCTATACACTGTGTGCAGAATTATAAGGCAAATGAGTATTTTGATCACATCATCCTTTTCATGTTGTACTCCAAGCTGTATAGGCTTGAAAGCCAACTGCCAATTATGTAAATCAGGTGATTTGCAAATTTGCAACGAGGAGGGGTGTGGTCTAATTACATCAACACCCTATATATGATGTGCTTAATTATTACGTAACTTCCTTTCCTTTGGCAAAATGGGTCAGAAGAGAGATTTGACGGACTCTGAAAAGTCAAAAATTGTGAGATGTCTTGCAGAGGGATGCAGCAGTCTTGAAATTGCCAAACTTTTGAAGCGTGATCACTGAACAATCCAGCTTTTCATGGCAAATAGCCAACAGGGTCGCACGAAGCGTGTTGATAAAAAAAGGCTCAAAATAACTGCCCATGAATTGAGGAAAATCAAGTGTGAAGCTGCCAAGATGCCATTTGACACCAGTTTTGCCATATTTCAGAGCTGCAACGGTACTGGAGTATCAAAAAGCACAAGGTGTGCCATACTCAGGGACATGGCCAAGGTAAGGAAGGCTGGAAAACGACCACCTTTGAACAATAAACATAAGATAAAACGTCAAGACTGGGCCAAGAAATATGCTAAGACAGATTTTTGTAAGGTTTTATGGACTGATGAAATGACAGTGACTCTTGATGGGCCAGATGGATGAGCCCGAGGCTGGATCAGTAAAGGCCAGAAAGCTCCACTCTGACTCAGACGCCAGCAAGGTGGAGGTGGGGTACTGGTATGGGTTGGTATCATCAAAGATGAACTTGTGGGACCTTTTCGGGTTGAGGATGGAGTGAAGTTCAACTCCCAGACCTAGTGCCAGTTTCTGGAAGACACCTTCTTCAACCAGTGGTACAGGAAGAATTCGGTATCGTTCAAGAAAAACATGATTTTCCTGCAGGACAATGCTCCATAACATGCATCCAAATACTCCACAGCGTGGCTGCCCAGTAAAGGTCTAAAAGAAGACAAAATAATGACATGGCCCCCTTGTTCACCTGATCTGAACCCCATAGAGAACCTGTGGTCCCTCATACCCTGTGAGATCTACAGGGAGTAGTGTTGAGCAATACCATCCGATATAGAGAAATATCGGATCGGATTGGATCGGCCCGATACCCAAAAAGTATCGGGTATTGCCGATTCCGATACTGGAAGTCCCATTCAAGTCAATGGGACAGAAATATCGGAATTAAAAAAAAACCTTTCTTTCCTTGTAGGTTAATTCTACATGAAGAAAAACAACTAATAATAATGTAGAATGTATTGGGGGATGTGAAGGAAACATTAAAGGCATAGAGGTTTAGCCCAATCAAATGGAATAGCAGGAAGAAATTTTTTTTTTTAAAGACGTTCGGAGTTACAAAGATATTGACTATGTTAACCTTTTTTATATTTTGTCAGATATGTATGTTTCACTACTTCCATGCTCTTCACCTTCTTTTTTACTTCTCCCACACTTTCTCCTTCATGATCTTCAGCAGCAGCAGCATCTTTTTCATCAACTTCTTCTTCACCTTATTCATCTTCTTCACCTTCTTCCTATTATTCTATTTTTTTTACAATCTTCATATTCTTCTTATTCAACTATTATTCTTCTTCATATTCTACTTCTTCATCTTCTTCCTATTCTTCTTCTTCATCATATTTTTATTTGTGACAGGCATTCCTGTAGTTGTTATCTAGAAAAGTTTGAAGATTACACCTTCCGTTCTGCCTGTCACAAAACATTTACAACAGGATTTGTCCGCATTCAGTTTGGCCTGCAGCAGCAGGCATTTTCCAGGGGCACCACGAGGAGGAACGGACTCAACCTCATACACTGCTTAGTCTTCTTCTGCTTATAATTTAGATAATATCTTTTGCTCTGATTTTTAGTCTTATGCTTAATGTTCTGCTTTTGGTCCTTCTGCTTTTTGTTCTTCTGCTTCTTGGTCTTCTGTCTCTTGTTGTTCTGCATCTTGGTGGTTGCTTCATGTTGTTTGTCCTCTTGGTCATCTTCAGGGTCATCTTTTTGGTCTTCGGTGTGGTCTTCAGGGTCGTCATCTTCAGGGTCGTCGTCAGGGAGATCCAGAGTGAGAACCAAAAACCATTTCCACAAGCTTGAACTTGGAAAAGTAGCAGAAGGTACAAGAAGGCTGAGGAACTGCCGAGAACCAGCTGACGGTACTGAAACCCGGATGGGTAGCAGAGGGAACAAGAGCAAATGGAACTAGCGAGGACCAGCTGACGGTGCTGGAACCCGGAAGGGCAGCAGAAGGAACAAGAGCCAATGGCACAACCGTGGACCAGCTGACGGTGCTGGAACACGGTTACTAAGCAGGAGGTACCTGTGCTACAAAGCACTACCAAGGACCAGCAGACGTTGCTGGAACTCGGATACCGAGAATGAGGCACCTAGGCCAAAGGCACTGCCGAGAACCAGCTGACGGTGCTGGAACACGGATGGGTAGCAGAAGCTGCAAGAGTAAATGGAACTAGCGAGGACCAGCTGACGGTGCTGGAACCCAGAGTGGCAGCAGAAGGAACAAGAGCCAATGGCACAACCGTGGACCAGCTGACGGTGCTGGAACACGGTTACAAAGCAGGAGGTACCTGTGCTACAAAGCACTACCAAGTACCAGCAGACGTTGCTGGAACTCAGATACCGAGAAGGAGGCACCTAGGCCAAAGGCACTGCCGAGAACCAGCTGACGGTACTGGAACCCGGATGGGTAGCAGAAGGTACCCATGAAAAACAAAGTTGCAATGCCGCGAGCCAGCCGCAGTTACCGAAACACACAGTCCTACAGGAGGTGCTTGTCCTATTGTCACTACGGAACCAGCCTTTATGACCAGAACCCACAGCCCACATAGGAAGCACCTAAACTGCAGGCACCATAGACTCGGCTAACCCAACAGCAACACGACAGGACAACGTATTGGTGGCAAAGTGACGTTGACACTACCCGGAAACAGCAGGCGTGCTGGAACCAGGCTGGGCAGGAGGGAGTACCCGAGCCAAAGACACTGCCGAGAACCAGCTGACGGTGCTGGAACCCGGATGGGTAGCAGAAGCTACAAGAGTCAATGGAACTACCGAGAACCAGCTGACGGTGCTGGAACCCAGAGTGGCAGCAGAAGGAAAAAGAGCCAATGGCACAACCGTGGACCAGCTGACGGTGCTGGAGCACAGTTACTAAGCAGGAGGTACCTGTGCTTCAAAGCACTACCAAGAACCAACAGACGTTGCTGGAACTCGGATACCGAGAAGGAGGCACCTAGGCCAAAGGCTCTGCCTGGAACCAGCTGACGGTGCTGGAACCCGGAGGGGTTGCAGAAGGTACCCATGAAAAGCAAAGTAGCAAGGCCACGAGCCGACCGCAGTTACCGAAACCCACAGTCCTACAGGGGGTGCTTGTCCTATTGGCACTACGGAACCAGCCTTTATTACCAGAACCCGCAGCCCACATAGGAAGCACCTAAACTGCAGGCACCATAGACTCGGCTAACCCAACCGCAACACGACAGGACAACGTTTTGGTGGCAAAGTGACGTTGACACTTCCCGGAAACAGCAGGCGTGCTGGAACCAGGCTGGGCAGGAGGGAGTACCCATGCCAAAGACTCTTCTGAGCAGCAACTGGCGATGTTGGAGCCCAGGGTCAATCAGGGTGTAGGCTGAGGCCTAATTTCATCAAGTTTAATATCTGTTGTAGACTGCTACTGATTTTAAACATGCTCCAACTAGGCTTCTGGCTCCACTCTGTCTCTAGTATTTACCCTGGCCTCCAACACCGCAAATTGCTGCTCAGAAGTGGCGCCTGCACAAGGAACACTTGTTCCTGTGTTACTGGGGTTCAGTAACGTCTGCTGATCCCCTGATGTGTGTCCGGCAATGTCTCCTGCTCTCTCCACATTCCCACTACTAGTGTTATTGGGGTTCAGTAATGCCAGCTGCTCCCCTGCTGTGTGGATAGCAATATCTCCTGCTGCCTCCACATTCAAACTACATCACATATAAAACTTGCTGCAATTAGGCCTCAGCCTACTCCATGATTGACCCTGGGCTCCAACACAGCCAGTTGCTGCTCAGAAGTGCAATCTACACAGAGAAAAACACATGCTCCAGTGTTAGTGGGGTTCAGTAATGCCAGCTGCTCCCCTGCTGTGTGGACGGCAATATCTTCTGCTCCCTCCAAAATCACACTACATCATATTTTCAACTTGCTCCAAGTAGGCCTCAGCCTGCTACATGATTGATCCTGGGCTTCAACACAGCCAGTTGTCGCTCGGAAGTGCCGCCTGCACAGAGAAAAACACATGCTCCAGTGTTAGTGGGGTTCAGTAATGCCACCTGCTCCCCTGCTGTGTGTCCGGCAATGTCTACTCCTGCCTCCACATTCACACTTCTACTGATTTCAAACTTGCTCCAATTAGGCCTCTGGCTCCACTCTGTCTCTAGTATTTCCCCTGCCTTCCAACCCCGCCAGTTGCTGCTCAGAAGTGGCGTCTGCTCTGTCCACATTCCCACTACTAGTAGGACACACATCAGGGGATCAGCTGACGTTAGTGAACCCCAGTAACACAGGAACAAGTGTTGATTGTGCAGACGCCACTTCTGAGCAGCAACTGGCGGGGTTGGAGGCCAGGGGAAATACTAGAGACAGAGTGGAGCTAGAGGCCTAGTTGGAGCAAGTTTGAAATCAGTAGTAGTGTGAATGTGGAGGCAGCAGAAGATATTGCCATCCACACAGCAGGGGAGCAGCTGGTGTTACTGAACCCCACTAACACAGGAGCTAGTGTTTTTCTCTGTGCAGACGGCACGTCTGCGCAACAACTGGCAGTGTTGAAGCCCAGGGATTTGTCAGGGTCCTGACAGCGCCGGCGTACAGCCTCCGCTAAGCAGGGACTCACCCGCACCGTACGGACTCCTGGGGACAAGAACAGCCGGAAAATAAAGATGCAAGGGACCTGAATGTAGAAGTTTAGAAAGCAGGCACAGGACCTACGGTCATGTGACTACAAGGGGGCGGGACTTAGCGTCCTGCTTTCAAAGAAGGTAGAAAACTCAAAGTCAGGCAAAGTGGGGGTCATGCACAATACCGGCAAGCGAGGTACAGGAGGGATAAACAGACGGGAGGTCAGACAAAGCCAAAGGTCATACACAAGATCTCAGTAAAGTACCAGGGATGAGACAGAACGGATAGTCAGAGCCAAGCAGAGATCAAAACCAAACAGACGTAGAAGGTACCAGGCAGAATCCAAAGCAGAATCCAGAGAACAGACCGAGTCATACACAGAGAATCATGCAACCAGCACTAACACACTCAGGGGTCACCACACAATGCCAAGGGCGAAAGTATAACTGTCGGGGGATGGGAGCTTCCTGAGGCTATAAGAAGCCTCCCCAGAACCAATGAGAGGCCACCATAATAGGTCCCAGGTGTGCAGGTGAGAGTCTGCACTGAGGTCAGAACATTAACCCCAGCAGTGTCGGTCACCCAGCACTGGTATCATGACAGGATTACAGTTCAGGTGGTAGAAACATGAACACCACAGGAGACCTGGATACTGTTGCCAACCAATTACTTATTCTGGAAGAGGACTGGCAAATTCTGGCGAGATCCAGGCCTTGTTCATTTTCAGAAAAGTAAGCCGGTCAACGTTATCGGAGGATAGTCGCGTGCGACGGTCTGTTAGTACACCACCTGCGGCACTAAAGACGCATTCCGATAATACACTGGCAACAGGGCAGGCCAGCACCTCCAATGCATACTGGCTAAGCTCTGGCCATGTATCCAGCTTAAAGACCCAAAACTTGAAGGGCGAAGAGCCGTCTGGGTGTACACTGACAGGGCAAGACATGTAGTCTGTCACACCATCTGACAGAAACGTTGCCTCCTGTGATGGTGTAGACATTTGTGGCGGGCACACAAAACTTTGCCACATTTGGGCCATACTGGTCTTGCCTTGTGCTGAGGCGCTGCCTCTGCTCCCTCTTTGTGCAGAGCTTCCACCACTGCCTCGACGCACGGAGCTGCTTTGTAAAGCACTAGCAGCACTGCTCTCGGGTGGAATGGAGAACATGATGGACTGCACTAGTGTCTCTTCGTACTCCCGCATTTTACGCTCCCGGTTCAACGGTGTTATGAGGCTTTGTAAGTTGTCACGGTAGCAAGGCTCTAGGCGGGTGTACACCCAATAATCAGCCATGTTGAGAATGTGGGCGATGCGGCTGTCGTTTCTCAAGCACTGCAGCATGAAATCAACCATGTACTGCAGACTCCCAACTGCCCAAGAAACGCTGTCCCCTGCTTGAGGCGTCATCTCTGCCTGCTCGGCATCACCCCACCCTCGCTGTACATACTGACTAGAGCATTGTGTACCTCCCTCCTCTGGAGAGATGTCTTCCTCCTCCATTGACTCCTCCTCATCCTCCTCACAAAGTGTCCCCTGCCTAGACCTTTGTGAGGAATCACGTAGCGCAGATTGTCCAGAAGCAGATGATGGCCTTTGTGACTCCTCATCCTCTACCTCTTCCAAAACCTCCTCCCTTAGTGCTTGCAGTGTTTTTTGAAGCAGGCAGATAAGGGGGACAGTCATGCTGACTAGTGCATCATCTGCACTCGCCATCCGCGTGGAATCATCGAAGGCACGCAAAACGTTGCAGATGTCCTTCATAGAGGCCCACTCAGTGGTGCTGAAGTGTGACCGGCACGCAGTGCGACTTGTTTGCGCCTGATGCAGCTGATACTCCATTACTGCTGCCTGCTGCTCACACAACCGCTCCAACATATGTAACGTTGAATTCCACCTGGTGGGTAGTCACATATGATGCGAAGGTGTAATCGGCGCTGCAGAACTGCAATGCGCGATCTTGCCGTGCTGGAACGCCGCAAGTGAGTGCACTCTATGCGGACCTTGTGCATTAGTGCATCAAGATCCGGATAGTCTCTCAGAAAGCTCTGCACAACCAAGTTGAGCACATGTGCCAGACATGGGATGTGAGTGAGGTTGCCTAGGCCCAGAGCTGCCACCAGATTTCGGCCATTGTCACACACTACCTAGCCTGGCTGGAGATTCGCTGGCCCAAACTACACGTCGCTCTCCTGCTTGATGGCATTCCAGAGCTCCTGCGCTGTGTGGCTTCGATTCCCCAAAGAAATTAATTTCAGTACGGCCTGTCAGGGCTGCCACTAGGAATTTTGGGGCCCCATACTGGCAAAATTTATGGGGCCCCCCTTGAGACTCCACCCCCAGCTCCGCCTCCACCCTAGCTCCTCCTCCACCATGGGAACCTTCCAAAATCCCTCCGCCCTTTCTTGGAAAAACTTCACTTCTACACCACACCCTCACCAATCTCACATCAACACCATATCACATACATAGCCATCAGCTTTAGTTTTGACCAAAAGATTTTTTAAGCCTGCCACCATGACAAGGTAGACTCTATTGACAGGGCCCTACTCTACTCTAACCTATTAAACATTTGGTAACTTTTTTTTAACCATTATTGTGCATCCATCTTCAGACAATGACCAGATGATACTGAGTCAGTGCCCATCTAACTCTAACATACTCCAGCAAGGTGGCAAAGGCAGTACCTTATATTAGGTTGGTCACATATTAAGTCAATGTAATTGTACCCCCCATGAGACCCCCAGATTCTTTTCCCTCTCCCGTCATGGCTCTTTGGGCACCGCCACCATGCCACCAGAGACAGAGACATCGGAGAGAGTCAGAGACAGACAGTCTACTCACCCTGCTCGCTCGCCGCCTCGTGACTGGTCTGCCAGTGCCTACCGTCTGCGCCTCGCCATCCACCGTCCCGCTGCCGTCCACGGTCACCATCTTCTGCTCCCAGCCTGGTCCCACCACGTGGCACGCTGGCACAGCCTATGGGTGATGGTCACACAAAATCCCTCATGCTCCATTCAAACATGGCTTTAGGACCCCAACTTCTCAGAAAAGGGCTTTTGGCTGCCAGCTATGTAAGGTGTATGTGCACCCCAAAACATGAGATCGCAGATATCAGCACTTCAGACCAGACATGCTTCTGTAGACACGGACTGTGCTAACAAATCGCCAGTGATCAGCACTGACACTGGTATCCGAGGTCCCAGCAGTCAAAGATGACAAGATGAGAATGGAGGGGCTGCCATGTCCCTGACTAATATGTCCCCACTGCTACAGATCTGATAGTGAACTGCCAATCAGATCAATTTACCTGAATGACATTGACATAGGGGAACTGGAAAATCCCCAATGTTCAGCACTAGACCTGTAGTGAGGGTCAGCCCTAAGAGTAAGCGCACGAGCAGCACATTCAATGTGGACTTTCCTCAACAAAATCATGTGGCACGTGTGGATCTTGTCACATACAAGTGACACACTGTGGATTTTAAAATGCACATTTGAGTGGGAATCTCCCACTCATTTGTATTTCCTCACACATTTCCTGGAGGAATAGAAATGCATATTTATAAGTATCTAATGGTCCCAGGACTGCGCTTTATGTTACATTACCATCACAAATCTGTTCTGTCAAAACCCTGCAAAAGAGCCCTGACCCTAAAAATGGCACAGAGTGGACTGAGAACCAGTGGGGCTATAAAGCCCCCAGTCAATTTTACACTGCAGACTTCTCCGCTGCCTTGCACATTGTGAGAATAGAGCAGGTGACTTTATAAGAGTTGTCAAAAGGTGACCCCAAAAAATCCCTGAGGTAAGAAAAGACTAGATAATATTACCCCCTCCCCTATGTCTGACTCTGAACCCTTCAGCTAGTGCAGGGGAGGGAGAGGACTGGGGGGCTTTATTTACTGTATTGGGAGTCATCTGGGGACAAGTGAAAGACCCCTAGAAGATGACATCTCATGCACATAGGGCAACCTGAAACAGTAGGGTAAGTGGGAAGAAGCCGGCTCTGCAGCAGAGAATATAGGGCAGGTGGGTGGGAGTCTGCCCCTGTGGGGTACAACACGGGGATGTACCCTAAGGCTCCCAACCCCACAATGGCACTGCAGCCCCTCAGGGGGAGACAGGTTTATTGAGCTGGACGGAACCGCTGCCCCACAGAGCCTTGCTCTCCCAGCATGAGAGCCGCAGTCATATCGCAGCTGCTGCAGAACTCCTATCTGAAGCGCGGTTTCCCTTATCCCCTTCACACGGCCATAAGCGCCCGCCGCCGACGTTGCATAATAACTTTCTAATGGGCCCCCCAATGCCAAAATGCACAAGCGGCTCTGTACACCTCGTACACACGGCTCCGCTCCATACACCTCGTACACACGGCTCCGCTCCATACACCTCGCACACACGCTGCTCCGCTCCGTACACCTCGTACAGACACGGCTCCGCTCCGTACACCTCGTACACACACAGCTCCGCTCCGTACACCTCGTACACACACGGCTCCTCTCCGTACACGCATGGCTCCTCTCCGCTCACCTCGTACACATGCGGCTCCGCTCCGTACACCTCATACACGCGATGCTCCGCTCCGTACACCTCGTACACACGGCTCCGCTCCGTACACCTCGTACACGCACGGCTCCTCTCCGTACTCGTCGTACACGCACGGCTCCTCTACGTACTCGTCGTACACGCACGGCTCCTCTCAACTCATACAGACGGCTCCGCTCCGTACTCCTCGTACACACGGCTCCGCTCCGTACATCTCGTACACACGGCTCCGCTCCTTACTCCTCGTACACACACGGCTCCGCTCCTTACTCCTCGTACACGCTCGGCTCTTCTCCGTACTCGTCGTACACGCTCGGCTCTTCTCCATACTCGTCGTACACGCTCGGCTCCTCTCTATACTCGTCTTACACGCACGGCTCCTCTCTGTACTCGTCTTACACGCACGGCTCCTCTCCGTACTCGTCGTACACGCACGGCTCCTCTCCGCACAACTCATACACACGGCTCCGCTCCGTACTCCTCGTACACACGGCTCCGCTCCGTACATCTCGTACACACGGCTCCGCTCCTTACTCCTCGTACACACACGGCTCCGCTCCTTACTCCTCGTACACGCTCGGCTCTTCTCCGTACTCGTCGTACACGCTCGGCTCTTCTCCATACTCGTCGTACACGCTCGGCTCCTCTCTATACTCGTCTTACACGCACGGCTCCTCTCTGTACTCGTCTTACACGCACGGCTCCTCTCCGTACTCGTCGTACACGCACGGCTCCTCTCCGCACAACTCATACACACGGCTCCGCTCCGTACTCCTCGTACACACGGCTCCGCTCCGTACATCTCGTACACACGGCTCCGCTCCTTACTCCTCGTACACACACGGCTCCGCTCCTTACTCCTCGTACACGCTCGGCTCTTCTCCGTACTCGTCGTACACGCTCGGCTCTTCTCCATACTCGTCGTACACGCTCGGCTCCTCTCTATACTCGTCTTACACGCACGGCTCCTCTCTGTACTCGTCTTACACGCACGGCTCCTCTCCGTACTCGTCGTACACGCACGGCTCCTCTCCGCACAACTCATACACACGGCTCCGCTCCGTACTCCTCGTACACACGGCTCCGCTCCGTACATCTCGTACACACGGCTCCGCTCCTTACTCCTCGTACACACACGGCTCCTCTCCGTACACCTCGTACACGCTCGGCTCCTCTCCGTACTCGTCGTACACGCACGGCTCCTCTCCGTACTCGTCGTACACGCACGGCTCCTCTCCGTACTCGTCGTACACGCACGGCTCCTCTCAACTCATACACACGGCTCCGCTCCGTACTCCTCGTACACACGGCTCCGCTCCGTACATCTCGTACACACGGCTCCGCTCCTTACTCCTCGTACACACACGGCTCCTCTCCGTACACCTCGTACACGCTCGGCTCCTCTCCGTACTCGTCGTACACGCACGGCTCCTCTCCGTACTCGTCGTACACGCACGGCTCCTCTCCGTACTCGTCGTACACGCACGGCTCCTCTCAACTCATACACACGGCTCCGCTCCGTACTCCTCGTACACACGGCTCCGCTCCTTACTCCTCGTACACACACGGCTCCTCTCCGTACACCTCGTACACGCTCGGCTCTTCTCCGTACTCGTCGTACACGCACGGCTCCTCTCTGTACTCGTCGTACACGAACGGCTCCTCTCTGTACTCGTCTTACACGCACGGCTCCTCTCTGTACTCGTCTTACACGCACGGCTCCTCTCCGTACTCATCGTACACGCACGGCTCCTCTCCGCACAACTCATACACACGGCTCCGCTCCGTACTCCTCGTACACACGGCTCCGCTCCTTACTCCTCATACACACACGGCTCCTCTCCGTACTCCTCGTACACACGCGGCTCCTCTCCGTACTCGTACACGCGCGGCTCCTCTCCGTACTCCTCGTACACGCGCGGCTCCTCTCCGTACACCTCGTACACGCGCGGCTCCTCTCCGTACACCTCGTACACGCGCGGCTCCGCTCCGTACACCTCGTACACGCGCGGCTCCGCTCCGTACACCTCGTACACGCGCGGCTCCGCTCCGTACACCTCGTACACGCGCGGCTCCGCTCCGTACACCTCGTACACGCGGGGCTCCGCTCCGTACACCTCGTACACGCGCGGCTTCGTTCCGTACACCTCGTACACGCGCGGCTCCGCTCCGTACACCTCGTACACGCGCGGCTCCTCTCCGTACTCCTCTTACACGCGCGGCTCCTCTCCGTACTCCTCTTACACGCGCGGCTCCTCTCTGTACTCCTCTTACACGCGCGGCTCCTCTCTGTACTCCTCTTACACGCGCGGCTCCTCTCTGTACTCCTCTTACACGCGCGGCTCCTCTCCGTAAACCTCGTACACGCGCAACTCCGCTTCATACACCTCGTACGCGCGCGGCTCCGCTCCGTACACCTCGTACACACACGGCTCCGCTCCGTACTCCTCGTACACACACGGCTCCGCTCCATACACCTCGTACACACACGGCTCCGCTCCGTACACCTCGTACACACACAGCTCTGCTACATCCACCCTGTAAACCCCTCCTGAACCAACACAGAAACTTTACCTCATCCAGCAGTACACCATGACAACCAGCACAGCAGAGTCCTGCACACACTGAGGCCCCTGATCATGTGACCCCTGACTCCACCCCTCCTGTGACCTCATCACAGGTCCTGTGCGCACACAGCAGACAGAGCTGGAGGAGCCTGAACAAAACGTAGGGGGGCCCGGGGCCGAGCGTGGACCGGGCTGCCATTGTTCTCAGGCGCCGGGCGGGCACCGGGCCCCCCTAATCACCGGGTCCCCGCACAGAAACTTTACCTCATCCAGCAGTACACGACATCAAGCACAGCAGAGTCCTGAATACGTCCAGGGCCCTGATCATGTGACACCGGACTCCTCCCATCTTGTGACCTCATCACAGGTCCTGTGCGCACACAGCAGACAGAGCTCGGGCTGCCAGTGTGCTCGGGCGCCGGGCGCCGGGCGCCGGGCGGGCCCCCCCCTAATCACTGGGGCCCCATACACTTGTAAGGGCTGTCATGCCCTGATGGCGGCCCTGCGGCCTGTTGACGTTTGGCCACGGCTGTGCTCATATCGGTCGTAACAGGCTTCGGCAGCGCTGATTCTGAAGAACTGGAGTAGGAGGAGGAGTCAATGTGTACAGACTGGATTCCTGCAATCCTTGGAGTTGGCAGAACACGTACAGCGCCACTCTCCAGATCTGTACCCGGCTCCACAACATTGACCCAATGGGCAGTGAGGGAAAGGTATCGTCCCTGTCCATGGTTACTGGTCCACGCATCGGTGGTCAGGTGGACCTTGCTACTGACGGCGTTTAGTAGCGCATGTTTAATTTTTGCCTCCACATGCTTTTGCAGGGCAGGGACGGCTTGCCTGCTGAAATAAAAGCGGCTGGGCACGGTGTATTGTGGGACTGCCAATGCCATGAAGTTACAGAAGGTTTCAGTCTCCACCAGCCGGAATGAGAGCATTTCAAGGGCCAGTAATTTGGCAATGCCAGCATTCAGAGCCTGTGCTCAGGGATGGTTTGCCGAGTATGGCCGCCTTTTCTCCCATGCCTGTGCTACCTATGGCTGTAGAGTGGCCTGGGAGTGTGAGGATGAACGGGAACGTGGTGCTGTGGGTGGAATGTCACTGGGTCTCTGGACAACAGTGCCAGAGGTTCTTCCATGGCGATCCTGTGAGGAAGCCGAACCAGCTGTGTGTGAGCTGGAGGAAGAAGCTACAACACGAGCTGAAGAGGTGGTAGGTGGTGCTGTACGTTGGCCTACGTCTTCAGCGTGTCTTTGTAACTCCACCACGTGCTTGGCCCGCACATGTTTCCACATATTTGTGGTATTGAGGTTGCTGACACTTTTCCCTCTTTTGACTTTCTGATGACACAGCTTGCATTTGACAAAGCAAATGTCATCTGCAACTGTGTCAAAAAAGTACCACGCACTGCAAGTCTTTGGAGCGCCCGTTTTGGCTTTTGGAAGAGGAATGCTCCTAACGGGTGCTGATGTGGAGGCTACAGGCAACCAAGTCTGCCCCCTCCCTCTCCCTCCTGTTTTTACCGTTCGGGGAATCTCTTCCTCAGAGCTGCTCCCACCACCTTCCTGTTCCTCACGCCATGATGGGTCAAGGACCTCATCATCTACACTCCCCTCTTCAAACACCTGCTTCTCCTAGGTAGTCTCGGCAGCACCGTACACACCAGAAAGTGGCACCTGAGTCTCGTCATCATCTGATGCGTACTGAGGTGTGCTGACCATAGGCACTGGCCCACTCACCTCTTCAGATTCAGGGGGACAAAGCAGTTGCGCATCACTGCATACTCCCTCTTCTTCACATTCTGTAATGCTGCTTGGCTGGCCCCCTCTTTCCAAGCCAACAGATTCAGAGAACAGAAGTAGAGACTGTGATGGCTCCTGTACAGGACTCTCTGACTGCCGGGGCAATTTGGCAGGTGGTGAAGAGACAGATGGTTGCTCTTCAGTGCTCCAGCCCTGAGAGGACGTGGAAGTCATTGAAGTCGATGCGTTAGCTGCCATCCATCCGACAATGGCTTCAATTTGTTCCTCCCGCAGCAGTGGGGTACGGCGAGGTCCTACAAAGCTGCGCATGAAGGACTGTTGCCTGGTAAAACTGGGGGATGCTGACTCACTGGTGCCTGCAGCAGGCACAGAATCCCCACATCTCCCTGCAGAATCCCCATGTCCTCTCCCTGCTGAAACTCCACGCCCACGTGCCTTACTCCCTGCCTTCATCTTGGTAGACTGATAAAGATAGGCAGAAAAGTACAAAGGGTGTGCTTATTCCTGAACAGCTGCTAATGGGTATAAGAAACACTAATTTTATAAAGTGTGTGGACTACACTTTAATATGAGCTAATGTGGCCAACACAACTGTCAAGTGGAGTGTTTGGTGAACTTTATTTTGTTTTTGTTTTTTTCAAAAAAACAAAAAGGATGTGACCAAAGATTTGAAAGCGATAGTATCACAAACTTTTTGGAGCTATTACAATGCAGGAAGGTAACCTACAATGCAAAAGATGAGGCTCCAAGAAATAGGGTAATACTGATCTGGCTGTGGCTGAAGGGCACAAGCCAGAAAAAAGGCTCCTCTATCTACGCCTATATAGTGTTTGCAACCAACCAATGTATATGGATACGGATGGATGCACACTAATAGGAGAATGAAAAATGAGCTGCAATTAAAAAGAAAAATATGTATAAGGCAGTGACGCACGCTGAGCGGCCTACAACCAGACGTAGCTGCAGGACACACTACAGCATAAGCTGCGCTCACACACAGAGACCTCTCAGACAGCCGTGAACAGTGCAGCAAACTGGGCACTAGCACTGAAAGGCTGCAGAGAGGCTCCGCTGTCTACTCCTATAGTGTTTGCAACCAACGTATATGGATACGGATCGATGCACACTAATAGGAGAATGAAAAATGAGCAGCAATAAAAGAAAAATATGTATGAGGCAGTGACGCACGCTGAGCGGCCTACAACCAGATGTGGCTGCAGGACACACTACACAGCGTGAGCTGCACTCACACAGACCTTGCAGACAGCTGTGAACACTGCTGCAAGGCAAAAGAGAGCTACAGTTGTTGATTATGTAGCCTGGGTAAAGCACATTATGATTTGGAAAATCGCTATCTCTAACTGTCCCTCAGAGTCTTGAACAGCAGCCTGTCCCTAACTGAATTCACAGCAGTGTGAACCCTAAATGGCGGCGGCGGCTTTTATAGTGCATCATGACATCATTTCAGCAGCCAATCACAGCCATGCCATTACTTAATATGCCTACATGCCTAACAGGATGTGCTCACACTTCTGAGGATTGTCATTGGCTGAATCAAATCAAACTGGCTCATAGCATTATGGGAACTTCCGATTCCGGTATTCGATATGCTAAAAGTATCGGAACTCAGTATCGGAATTCCGATACCGCGAATATCGGCCGATACCCGATATTTGCGGTATCGGAATGCTCAGCACTAACAGGGAGTCAACACATTACACCTCTGGGAACAGTTTCAGGGAGGCTGTGGTGGCTGCTGCACGCAATGTTGATCGTAAACAGATTAAGCAACTGACAGAATGTATGGATGGAAGGCTTTTGAGTGTCATCATAAAGAAAGGTGGCTATGTTGGTCCCTTTTTTTGAGGGGGGGTTTGAATGTCAGAAATGGTTATTTCTAAATTTTGTGTTGTTATATTGGTTTACCTGGTGAAAATAAACAAGTATATATTTGGTTTTTATTATGTAGCCTAATAATTCTGCACAGTAATAGTTACCTGCACAAACAGATATCCTCCTAAGATATCCAAATCTAAAAAAAACCCACTCCAACTTCCAAAAATATTAAGCTTTGATATTTATGAGTCTTTTTGGTTGATTGATAACATAGTTGTTGTTCAGTAATAAAAAGAATCCTCTCAAATACAACTTGCCTAATAATAATTATGCAAACAGTGTATAATGCTCCATATATAATGGGCCCCGTATATGATGCTCCAGTGTATGATGGACCACATTTATACTGCTCCATATATAATGGGCCCCATATGATGCTCCATTGTATAATGCTCCCCATATATTGCTCCAAACATTGCAAAAAATGAAATACCTCTCCTCGCTGGGCACTGCTCTACTCTAGACTTCTCAGCGTCGCCATCTTCCAGCTCTCTGCACTTGGACTGTTCAGGCAGAGGGCGTACAGACGTGACGTCATCGCGCTCTCTGATATGAATGTCACTGTCAGGAAATGCGGAAGAGGTCACAGCGGTGGAGCAGGGAGAGGTAAGTATTGCAAGTGCTGGTGCTTTGAGCAAGCGGGGGGGCCCACTCGTGGGTGACGGCAGTGGCACAGGGCCCCTCATAGTACGACGGTGTCTGTGACAGCGAGTGGGCCCCCCCACCGTCATAGACTTTTGTGTACTGTGCGGGGCCCTGTGCCAGTGCCGTCGCCCACGAATGGGCCCCCCACCTGCTCAGGGCCCCGGCACTTGCCCGGGTGCGCCAGGTGGTGACTCCGACCCTGGGGGGGACAGCCCAGTTAGGGAGGTGGAAAAACTGGCATATGTTGAGGTGTAGGCTGGACGTTCAGCAGCTGCAAATGGAGGAATTGCAGAAGTCGGAGGAAGAGGAGGACAAAGCGAGCCATTTTGCTGGCAACCTATGTGTCATCAGGGGAAGGTGATACAAAATCCTTTGAAACCCAGGCATGGTTCAATTTAATGAAAGTGAGATCACCAACATTTTGGGTCGACAGCCGGGTCCTTCTTTCTGTCAGGATTGATCCAGTAGCACTGAAGACTTTCTGATAGCACACTACCAGCAGGGCAAGCGAGCTCCTGTAAGGCACATTGTGCCAATTCAGGCCAGGTGTCCAGTTTAGAGGCCCAGTAGTCAAAGGGGAATGAACTGTGAGAGAGAACATCGACAGGGGAGGAGAGGTAATTTTGAACCATAGTTGACAACTGCTTCTCCTATCTGTTGCAATCGATTCAATATGAACAGTCGTGTGAGCGGTCCTCGAGAAATCAGCCCACAACATGGTCATGAAACCCCTGTCTCCAATGCCAGTTCGGCTGTGTGCACCAGGAACATCTCTTCTATTTGGCCCAGTACGGCTTGTGGTAGAACCTGCACTACTGCTGTGTGCTGGGATGCCTCTAACAAACGGTTTACCAGAGTTGCTTGTTTGTTCGCCAATATTACCTCTAGGTTCTCCTGTGGCATGATGTTCTGTAATTTGCCTTTATAGCATGGATCGAGGATGCTGGCCAACCAGTAGTCGTCATCCTTCATAATTTTGACAATGCTGGGGTTCCTTTTTAGGATCCGCAAGAGATAATCACACATGTGGGCCAATGTTCCAGGTGTCAATGATACACTGACAGTGGTGGGTGGAGGAGCACTTTATGACAAATCCACATCCCTCCAGTCATGCACAAACCCTGTACCTGACCTGGCAAGCCAACATTTTCTCTTGCCCCCCCCCCTCCCCCCAAGAAGCATCCTCCTCCCCAAAATAATCATCCCCCTCATCCTCCTCTTCCTCTTCTTCCTCCACCTCGTCCAGGACAGCTCCCTGAGCAGACAATGGCTGACTGTCATCAAGGCTTCCCTCCTCCTCCTCCTCTTCTTCCTCCTCTGCTGCAGATGCCTGATCCTTAACCCCTTAACTCCCAAGGGTGGTTTGCACGTTCATGACCGGGCCAATTTTTACAATTCTGACCACTGTCCCTTTATGAGGTAATAACTCTGAAACGCTTCCATGGATCCCGGTGATTCTGACATTGTTTTCTCGTGACATATTGTACTTCATGTTAGTGGCAAAATTTCATTCATATAACTTGCGTTTATTTGTGAAAAAAATGGAAATTTGGGGAAAATTTTTAAAATTTCGCAATTTTACAACTTTGAATTTTTATGCCCTTAAATCACAGAGATACAGCACACAAAAAACTTAATAAGTAACATTTCCCACATGTTTACTTTACATCAGCACAATTTTGGAACCAAATTTTTCTTTTGTTAGGAAGTTATAAGGGTTAAAAGTTGACCAGCGATTTCTCATTTTTGCAACACCATTTTATTTCTACGGACCACATCACATTCAAAGCCACTTTGAGGGGTCTATATCATAGAAAATCCCCAAAAGTGACACCATTCCAAAAACTACTACACCCCTCAAGGTGCTCAAAAAAAATTCAAGAAGTTTATTAACCCTTCAGGTGCTTCACAGGAATTTTTTGAATATTTAAAAAAAAAAAAAAATGAACATTTAACTTTTTTTCACAAAAAAAATACTTCAGGTTCAATTTTTTTTATTTTATCAAGGGTAAAAGGAGAAATTGGACTGGAAAAGTTATTGTGCAATTTGTCCTGAGTACGCTGATAACTGATATGTGGGTTTCGGCGCATGGCAGAGCTCAGAAGGGAAGGAGCGCCGTTTGACTTTTTCAATGCAAAATTGGCTGGAATTCAGATCGGACGCCATGTCACGTTTGGAGAGCCCCTGATGTACCTAAACAGTGGAAACCCCCCACAAGTGACTCCATTTTGGAAACTAGACCCCCCCAAGGAAGTTATCTAGATATGTGGTGAGAACTTTGAACCCACAAGGGCTTCACAGAAGTTTATAACGTACAGCGGTACAATTCAAAAATCATATTTTTTTCCACAAAAATGATCTTTTCACCCCCAATTTTTATTTTCCCAAGGGTAACAGGACCCTAATCGTTATTTTGCAATTTGTCTTGAGTACGCTGACACCCCATATGTGGGTGTAAACAACTATTTGGGCGTATGGCAGAGCTCGGAAGGGAAGCAGCGCCATTTGACTTTTTTGGCTGGAATTGAGATCGGACACCATGTCGCGTTTGGAAAGCCCCTGATGTACCAAAACAGTGGAAACCCCCCACAAATGACACCATTTTGGAAACTAGACCCCCCAAGGAACTTATCCAGATGTGTGGTGAGAACTTTGAACCCCCAAGGGCTTGACAGAAGTTTATAATGTACAGCCGTACAATTAAAAAATCAACCTTTTTCAACAAAAATGATCTTTTCACCCTCAATTCTTTCTTTTCCATGGGTAACAGGACCCTAACAGTTATTGTGCAATTTGTCCTGAGTAAGCTGATACCCCATATGTGGGTGTAAACGACTATGTGGGCGCATGGCAGAGCTCGGAAGGGAAGCAGCGCCATTTGACGATTTTGGCTGGAATTGAGATCGGACACCATGTCGCGTTTGGAAAGTCCCTGATGTACCTAAACAGTGGAATCCCCCCTCAAGTGACCCCATTTTGGAAACTAGACCCACTAAGGAACTTATCTAGATGTGTATTGAGCACTTTGAACCCCCCAATGCTTCACAGAAGTTTATAACGCCCGGGCGTGAAAATAAAAAAATCTTATTTTTTCCATAAACATGATCATTTAGTCCCCAATTTTTTTATTTTCCCAAGGGTTCCAGGACAAAATGGACCCCAAAAGTTGTTGTCCAATTTTTCCTGAGTACGCTGACGCCCCATATGTGGGAGAAAACTACTGTATGGGCACATGTCGGGGCTCGGAAGGGAAGTAGTGATGTTTTGGAATGCAGACTTTGACGGAATGATCTGCGGGTATCATGTTGCCTTTGGAGAGCCCCTGATGTACCTAAACAGTGGAAACCCCCCACAAATGACACCATTTTGGAAACTAGACCCCCCTAAGGAACTTATTTAGATGTGTGGTGAGCACTTTGAACCCCCAAGGGCTTCACAGAAGTTTATAATGCCCGGGCGTGAAAATAAAAAAATTGTATTTTTTCCACAAACATGATCATTTAGTCCCCAATTTTTTTATTTTCCCAAGGGTACCAGGAGTAAATGGACCCCAAAAGTTGTTGTCCAATTTGTCCTGAGTACACTGATACCCCATATGTGGGAGAAAACTACTGTATGGGCACACATCGGGGCTCGGAAGGGAAGTAGTGACGTTTTGGAATGCAGACTTTGATGTAATGATCTGCGGGTATCATGTTGCCTTTGGAGAGCCCCTGATGTACCTAAACAGTGGAAACCCCCACAAATGACACCATTTTGGAAACTAGACCCCCTAAGGAACCTATCTAGATGTGTGGGGAGCACTTTGAACCCCCAAGGGCTTCACACATGTTTAAAATGCCTGGGTGTGATAATAAAAAAATTGTATATTTTTTCCACAAACATGATCATTTAGTCCCCAATTTCTTTATTTACCCAAGGGTACCAGGAGAAATTGGACCCCAAAAGCTGTTGTACAATTTGTCCTGAGTACGCCAATAACTCTTATGTGGGAGAAAACTACTGTATGGGCACACGGCGGGGCTCGGAAGGGAAGTAGTGACGTTTTGGAATGCAGACTTTGATGGATTGGTCTGCGGGTGTCATGTGCGTTTGGAGAGCCTCTGATGTGCCTAAACTATTGAAACTCCCCACAAGTGACCCCATTTTGGAAACTAGACCCCCACGGAACTTATCTAGATGTGTGGTGAGCACTTTGAACCCCCAAGTGCTTCACAGAAGTTTATAACGCCCAGGCGTGAAAATAAAAAAATCATATTTTTTTCCACAAAAATGATATTTTTGCCCCCAATTTTTTATTTTCCTAAGGGCAACAGGAGAAATAGGACCCCAAAAGTTGTTTTGCAATTTGTCCTGAGTAGGCTGATACCCCATATGTGGGTGTAAAACACTGTTTGTGTGCATGGCAGAGCTTGGAAGGGAAGGAGCACCATTTGGCTTTTTCAATGCAGAATTGGCTGGAATTGAGATCAGACGCCATGTTGCGTTTGGAGAGCACCTGATGTGCCCAAACAGTGGAAACCCCCAATTCTAACTCCAACCCTAACCCCAACACACCCCTAACCCTAATCTCAGCCCTAACCCTAGCCCTAACCCTAGCCCTAACCCTAATGGGAAAATGGAAATAAATACATTTTTTTAATTTTATTATTTTTCCCTAACTAAGGGGGTGATAACGGGGGGTTTGATTTACTATTTATAGCAGGTTTTTATGTTTGGCAGCTGCCACATGCTAAAAGACGCTTTTTATTGTAAAAATAGTTTTTGCATCACCACATATTGAGAGCTATAATTTTTCGATATTTTGACCCGAGTCATGTGAGGTCTTATTTTTTGCGGGACGAGTTGACGTTTTTATTGGTATCATGTTCGGGCACGTGACATTTTTTGATCGCTTTTTATTCCAATTTTTGAGACGCAGAATGAACAAAAACCAGCATTTCATAAATTTCTTTTGGGTGGTGCGTTTACACTGTTCCGTGTGTGGTAAAACTGATAAAGTTTTATTCTTCAGGTCAGTTACAGCGATACCTCATTTATGTCTTTTTTTATGTTTTGGCGCTTTCATGCAATAAAAACAATTTTATATAAATAATAATTATTTTTGCATCGCTTTATTCTGCGAGCTATAACTTTTTTTTTTCACTGATGATGCTGTGTCGCGGCTCATTTTTTGCAAGACAAGATGCCGTTTTCAGCGGTACCATGGAAATTTATATGCGTCTTTTTGATCGCGCGTTATTGCACTTTTTGTTTGGCGGTATGATAATAAATCATTATTTTTTGCTTCGTTTTTTATTTTTATTTTTTAAGGGGTTCGCTAACGGGGTTAACTAATGGGACAGTTTTATAGGGCAGGTCATTACAGATGTGGTGATACCAAATATGTGTACTTTTATTGTTTTGTTTTGTTTTTATTTGCAAAAAATGAATTTATTAGGCAATATTCTTTTTTTTTAATTTATTTAGCGATTTTTTAAAAATAATTTTTACACTTTTTTTTTTAACTTTATTAGGTTGTCCCAGGGGGGACATCACTGTCCTGTGACAGATCGCTGATGGTTTTAATGATACCATTTTGGTGCAGATATGATCTTTTATTCGTCCGTTATTGCATTTTAATGCAATGTCACGGCAACCAAAAAACCGTAATTCTGGCGTTGTGACTTTTTTCTTGCTATGCCATTTAGCGATCAGGTTAATCCTTTTTTTATTGATAGATTGGCCGGTTCTGAATGTATCAATACCAAATAGGTGTATGTTTGATTTTGAATGGGTCAAAAGGGGGTGATTTCAACTTTTATTTTTTTTATTTTTTTTTAAAAAACTTTATTTTTTTTTCACTTTTGGCATGCTTCAATAGTCTCCATGGGAGACTAGAAGCTGCCATAGCCCGATCGGGTCTGCTGAATAGAGGCGATGATCAGTTCTCCTCTATGTATTAGAATTACTGACTTGCTATGAGTGCCGACCACTGGGTGGTGCTCACAGCAAGCCGGCCCTGACAACCATAGAGGTCTCCAGGAGACCTCCTGTTGTCATGCCAACACACCGGTGACCAACGATCACGTGACGGGGTACACCGCTGTGCGTATTTCCGGCACGATTGCAGGAAGTGCTTGTTAAATGCCGCTGTCAGCGTTTGATAGCAGCATTTAACTAGTTAATAGGGGTGAATCGCGATTCCACCTGCAGCTATGGCGGGCACATGTCAGCTGTTCAAGACAGCTGACATGTCCCGGGAAAAATGTGGGCTCACTGCCGGAGTCCACATCAAAGGGAGGGAGTCCCACATCGGTGTTCTGTTATGCCTGATGTCGGAAAGTTGATCGATCAAACGTATAGAAAATACCAAGATGGCATGAGAAGGTACTCGTACAAATTGTAGATAAATGTGGTCGCTCATTGGCAAGGAGGTTACGTCCACGAATGCAAAGGACATACGTATCCAAAGTAAAAGGGGCACCTGGGCCAGAAATTCATATCCCCACTGACATAGCTGAAGCATTTCGTTGCGGTTATAGCTCGCTGTATAATATACATGGATAATGCCACGACATGCCACCGAATATTCTCTAAACAAAAACTGACAAATATATATTATGGAGGCTGCCCTTCCTTCCTTACAGACGCCAGAGCAGGAGGTACTAGACAAAGCTGTCACTCAAGAGATAGGAGAGGACATTGAATCATTCCCTGTCGGGAAGAGCCCTGGGCCAGATGGATTTAATAATAGAATTTATAAGATTTTTGCACCCCAGTAATTAGCAATTAATCCAAAGTGTTCAATAATATCTCAGAAGACCCCCCTTTGCCCCCCAATCACCAGACGCTCATATAATGGACTGTTCTATCAAAGCCTGGAGAAGAACCAAATACCTGCCCTAATTTTCATCCAATATCGCTAATTAATGTAGACGTCAAAATATTCTCTAAATTAATTGCAACCCGGCTCTCCCACTACCTACCCTCAATTGTTAGTAACCATCAGGTTGGCTTCATTAAGGTTAGAGAAGCTTGTGATAGTGCGAATAAAACATTGTTAAGTTCACATGCAAAAACAGGGGATCCCAATGTGCCTTGTTTCTGTCAACTGTAAAAAGCGAACGACAGAGTGTATTGGACTTTCTTGAAGATCACCCTACGACAAATTGGGTTGGGCTCTTTCTTGTTATCTAAAATTCCTTATCCACTGATGCAAAAGCAATAATTAGGGTAATCGGCCTTCTATCTGACACATTTTCTATTACAAATGGGAAGAGGCAAAGGTGTCCCCTATCACCTCTCCTATACACATTGGTGATGGAACATTTAGTGGTAACATTACGTATAATTCAAGATATTAGTGGCGTGTCTTGGTCCTGTTCATTTAGACACTGTTCACATGTTCAGGTTTTAAATACATTAGATAGGGACTGCTCCATTAAGGGTTACCTTGAAGTGGTGGAGCAGCTTGGTATACATTTTTTTGCAAAAAACGTATCAACTAAATACCCTGTATTTGTTGCCATCTTTTTACCAGCACTTGCTGATTACTGTCATATTTGTTACTGCAGGGTATTTCTGCACATTTGTCAGTCTGTGTCTTCTTTTTGTATTTCAGTCAGTGGGTGGTGTGAACACTGTCCGACCGACTTGTTCACATTTGTGCATGTCACATGTGTTTTTAATCCATTTTCTCCTTGCTTATGCTTGGTTTGAGAGACCCCACCCCTCTCTTGTGTGACATGCACATAAAAAGCTGTCTTACACCACGTGCCCATACTATGAAGCGCCTCTCTTGGTCCTGTTCATTTATACACTGTTCACATGTTCAGGTTTTAAATACATTAGATAGGGACTGCTCCATTAAGGGTTACCTTGACATGGTGGAGCAGCTTGGTGTACATTTTTTTTTGCAAAAAAACGTATCGACTAAATACCCTGTATTTGTTGCCATCTTTTTACCAGTACTTGCTGATTACTGTCATATTTGTTACTGCAGGGTATTTCTGCACATTTGTCATTCTGTGTCTTCTTTTTGTATTTCAGTCAGTGGGTGGTGTGAACACTGTCCGACCGACTTGTTCACATTTGTGCATGTCACATGTGTTTTTAATCCATTTTCTCCTTGCTTATGCTTGGTTTGAGAGACCCCACCCCTCTCTTGTGTGACATGCACATAAAAAGCTGTCTTACACCACGTGCCCATACTATGAAGCGCCTGTCTTGGTCCTCTTCATTTAGACACTGTTCACATGTTCAGGTTTTAAATACATTAGATAGGGACTGCTCCATTAAGGGTTACCTTGACATGGTGGAGCAGCTTGGTATACATTTTTTTGCAAAAAAAGCGTATTGACTAAATACCCTGTATTTGTTGCCATCTTTTTACCAGCACTTGCTGATTACTGTAATATTTGTTACTGCAGGGTATTTCTGCACATTTGTCATTCTGTGTCTTCTTTTTGTATTAAGGACTGTTTATGTTGCTTTCGTCTGCTGTGAAGGCTGGAAACCTTGTTTTGTTGCTGTGAGGTTTATGGAGCAAATCAACCAAATGGACTCGTTTTAACCCTGAGCGTGCCAGTGTTTACCTCAATACTGGCAACATGAGTAATCCCCGTCTATAGACAGTGTGGAACATTACAATATGTATACTGCATGTGTACAGTATATTGTGAAATATAGGTATAAAGTGTATATGTATGTGAGCATACTGTATATACTGTATATAAGCTGAATGTTTATGTGTATATACCTTATATTTGTCCATAGGAACACATGGGCCATGCACACAGTGAACTGGTCTGTATGACAGTGTTCACACCACCAAAAGACTGAAACACAGAAAAGCACAGTATAACAAATGTATAAAAATACTCTGCTGTAAAAAAAGTAACAGTAAATAGCAAGTTCTAGTAAAAAGATGATAACAAAACAGGGTATTTGGTTGATACTTTTTTTGCAAAAAATGTATACTAAGCCGCTCTACCAAACGTCAAGGTATACCCATCTCAGAGCAGTCCCTAACCGATGTATTTAAAACCTGAACATGTGTATAGTACCTATATGAGCAGGATTCAGAAAGGTAATGTCTGATGTGGACACGCTATGGAAGATGGCTTATATGTGCATAGACCACAAGTGAGGGGTGGAGACCTCTCTAGTCTTGCAAAAACAAGAAACAAAATGAATAGAAACACATGGGCCATGCACACAGTCAACAAGTCTGTATAACAATGTTCACACCACCAAAAGACTGAAATACAGAAAAACACAATATAACAAACATATAAAAATACTCTGCTGTAAAAAAGTAACAGTAAATAGCAAGTGCTAGTAAAAAGATGATAACAAAACAGGGTATTTGGTTGATACGTTTTTTGCAAAAAATGTATACTAAGCCGCTCTACCAAACATGTTTCTATTCATTTTGTTACCATCAGGGACCCCGAACCATCGGCCACGGAGCCAGAGGGGATTTAGCAGAGTCATTTGGGGGACATGTAGGACATGTAGACGGCAATTCTGTTAATGTTTTCTATTATGTGATTGTACAACCCCCTTCACACGACCTATCATGTTTTTCACAGATGCCACATGTCCCCTATTTGACCTACGGTGCTGCACTCATGTCCATGTTTTCCCAGCAGCACAGATGGCAAGGGCCAATACAAGTCTATGAGTCCGTGTAAACATGCCGTCCGTGAGCCGTACGTGTTTAACAAGAAAAGTATATGAAAAGCTTTGTAATTTCATTCCCATTATCCATACCGGAAAACACGGATGGCACATGGACAGCACACTGATGGAAAACACTGGTGACACTGACATCGGTGTAACATGTATGTGGTTTATATGAACATAGGGCCCCACTTTGAATTTTGCCTAGGGCTCCAATTTGTCTAAAACCAGCCCTGACCCTGGGGAGAGCGCTGGGACCTGAGACACACCAGTACAGCGTATGCACCAGAGTAAATCACCAGGCGCCGATGTGAGAGAGCACCAGAAATACTGACACCAGACACAGAGGTGGAGGGCACTTCCAGGTCAGGTTACCTGGAAACGAAACAAAGGAACCAAGCAAGCGCCCCCCCGTAGCCTAAAGAGGCACACGGCGGAGGCACGGACCGCGGCGCCCCGGGAGGTGCGCAAGCCTGGAGGCACCCGATGTGACCCCATATCACCAGCATAGGAGACCCGGGGAGCGGTTGCAGGGCGGCCAGCCGTGGTGGTAACAGAGATGTGTCACAGAGATACTAGACTGTTCAATATGTGTCCTGTTGTGAGTTCATTTTCCCCTTCGTCACTGAGGTCTGGTGAACTCCCTATTCTGGTAAAGGAAGGTAATGAGCCTGATTATCAGGCACCTGAGCCTAATGATGATGACTGGCTGAGTGGAGTCACGGACTGGATATAAGGCTGCCGACGCCCTTCTGCCCTGTGGGTGATTTCTCTGTGGACTTCTAGGAGACCAGTCTGATTCCTGCTCCTCTAAAGCTAAGTTTTCTGCTTTGCCTTTTAGCTTTTGTGTTTTGTTTTTGTTTGCCTTGCTTTTCTGGATTCTGCCTTTCCCTGCTGGGGTGAGCTGAATCTCCTTTTGCCGGTTGCTCTGTCTTCAGAATATTCCTGAGTACTGACATAGTCTTTTTGAAGCCTAGCGTCTTCAGGGCCTTTTTCACTGTCAGTCTGTTGGCTCTTATTTTCATAGGGTTTTTCACGGATTGCAGACAGCAGCCTTCCTGTCCTTTCCTATCTAGTTAGCTTGGGCCCTGTCTTTGCTCAGTCTATCTTTCTGTCTGTGTTGTGTTCTTTCTTCTTGCTTCACCGTCATTATATGTGGGGGGCTGCCTTTTGCTTTGGGGTCTGCTCTGGGGCAGTTTAGTTTTCCCTTTCTGTCTTTAGGCTATTTAGTCCTCCGGCTGTGATCGAGGGGTCTAGGGCATCGTAGGAACCCCCCACGGCTACTGTAAGTTGTGTTGATAGGTTCAGGGGTCTGCAATCCGATAGCTGTCAACCTCTCTGGTTTTCTGGACTTAGCTAGCAATTCTGTTTTTGCCTCCTACGGTGACTCAATCATAACAGAATCACCCGCCATACCGCAGATCCTAGGGTACTCAATAGCAGGAAAGAATTGTGTTTAAAAAAAAAAAAAAAGAAAAAGAAGAGTGTGTATATTCTTTCCTCTATATCTCTGAGGCCGTAGGGGGAATTTTTTTTTTTTCTCTCAATGGAGATAAAGCAATTGTCTGATCGTGTGGAGCAGCTCGCTGCGGAAGTGCGGGGAATTTCCGCCTACCTTGCTCGTTCGCATGCTGTTGAACCAAAGATCCCTACACCTGATGTATTTTTTGGGGATCGATCTAAATTTTTGAGTTTCAAAAATAATTGTAAATTATTCTTTGCCTTGAAGCCTAACTCGTCAGGGAGCTCCGCGCAGCAGGTTAAAATTGTCATCTCTTTGCTGCGTGGTGATCCCCAGGATTGGGCGTTTTCTTTGAAACCAGATGATCCTATTCTGACTAATGTGAACGCATTCTTTCAAGCCTTGGGGTTGTTGTATGACGAACCTTATGCTATTGATCAGGCTGAAAAGACCCTGTTGGCATTGAACCAGGGTCGAGATTCTGCAGAGTTGTACTGTCAAAAGTTCCGAAAGTGGGCAGTCCTTACTACCTGGAATGATAATGCCTTGGCTGCTCTCTTTCGGAAGGGTTTGTCAGAATCCGTAAAAGATACTATGGTGGGATTTCCTGTTCCCTCTGGTCTGGACGATTCTATGTCATTAGCCATTCAGGTTGATCGGCGTTTACGTGAACGCAGGATTGCACGAACGCAGGATTGAACAGACGTCTGAACCTATGCAATGTGATAGAGTTTTGTCTAAGGCGCAACGTCAGGAGTTCAGAAGGCGTAATAAGCTGTGTTTTTTCTGTGGAGATGCCTCGCATATTATTTCTGTTTGTCCTAAACGAGAGAAACGCTTTGCACACACGTTTTCTGTTGGTGGTGTTCAACCTAAGTTTCTTCTGGCAATTACTCTGATCTGCTCCCTGTCCACATTTTCTGCCAAGGCTTTTGTGGATTCGGGAGCAGCGCTAAACCTAATGGACTTGGATTTTGCTAAACGTTGTGGATTTCCGATGACACCTCTGCAGACGCCTATCCCTTTGAGGGGGATTGATGCTACTCCTTTGGCGAAAAATAAACCTCAGTTTTGGACCCAGGTGGTCATGCGGGTCGCCCCAGACCATCAAGAAAATTTCAGATTTTTGGTGTTGCATGGTCTGCATGATGCCGTTGTTCTGGGGTTTCCCTGGTTGCAAATTCATAATCCAGTTTTGGATTGGAAATCTGTGTCTGTGGTAAGTTGGGGTTGTCGGTGTGCCTTTAGTGAGGCTCCGTTTTTTTCCACCTCTCCTCAGTCGCATGATGTTCCTGACTATTTGGCGGACTTTTATGATGTATTTAGTGAGAATGAGTCTGCGTCCTTGCCTCCTCATAGGAGTTATGACTGTGCAATTGAACTGAGCCCGGGGTGTAAATTTCCCAAGGGTCGGCTCTTCAATTTATCTGTACCCGAGCACTAGGCTATGCGGTCCTATATTAAGGAGGCGTTGGAGAAGGGTCATATTAGACCATCCTCTTCACCCTTAGGTGCCGTTTTTTTTTTTGTGGCCAAAAAGGATGGTTTTTTAAGGCCTTGTATTGATTATCGTGCCCTCAACAAAATTACTATTAAATATCAGTATCCATTACCCCTGATTTCGGATCTATTCTCTAGAGTTAGAGGTGCTTGCTGGTTTACCAAGCTTGACCTCAGGGGGGCGTATAATCTTATCCGCATTAAGCAGGGGGATGAATGGAAGACGGCGTTTAATACTCCGGAGGGACATTTTGAGTACCTGGTGATGCCTTTTGGGCTCACTAATGCCCCTTCTGTCTTCCAGTGCTTCATGAACGATATTTTCCGAGACTTTGTCGATAAATTTTTGATTATCTATCTGGATGATATTTTGATCTTCTCCAAGGATTGGGATTCTCATGTGGAACATATTCGGACTGTGTTCCGGATCTTGAGGGAGAATTCCCTGTATGTCAAAAGATCGAAATGCCTTTTTGGAGTACAGAGGATTTCATTTTTGGGATTTATTTTGTCTCCGTCAACTATTGAAATGGACCCGGCCAAGGTACAGGCCATTTATGATTGGGTTCAGCCCACTTCTTTGAAGGCCCTCCAGAAGTTTTTGGGTTTTGCTAATTTTTATCGGAAATTTATAGCAAAATTTTCTAGTATTGCCAAGCCATTGACTGATCTGACTAAGAAGGGTGCTGATGTGTTGAATTGGTCTCCGGAGGCTGTTGCTTCCTTTCAGGAGCTGAAGCGAAGATTTACCTCCGCCCCGGTTTTGCGGCAACCTGATGTCTCACTCCCGTTCCAGGTAGAGGTGGATGCTTCTGAGATTGGTGCAGGAGCTGTTTTGTCCCAAAAGGATCCTGTAACATCTAAAATGAATCCCTGTGCTTTCTTTTCCCGAAAGTTCTCTCCATCTGAACGTAACTATGATGTGGGGAATCGAGAACTGTTGGCCATAAAATGGGCATTTGAGGAGTGGAGACATTGGTTGGAGGGAGCTAAACATCAAGTTGTGGTCCTCACTGACCACAAGAATTTGATTTACCTAGAGTCGGCTAAACGCTTGAACCCTAGACAGGCTAGGTGGGCCTTGTTTTTTACACGTTTTGATTTTGTGGTCTCTTTTCTTCCTGGAACTAAGAATGTCAAGGCAGACGCCCTCTCTAGGAGCTTCTTTGCTGATTCTCCTGTGGTGACCAAGCCTGCTACCATCTTAGGCGAAGGGGTAGTTCTTTCTGCCATCTCGCCCGATTTGAGACTTGCTCTGCAAGAGTTCCAGGAGGACAAACCTGAGCGTTGTCCCAGTGGAAAGTTGTATGTTCCTGACCAGTGGAAGAAGAGAGTGATGTCTGAAGTTCATTGCTCTGCATTGGCTGGTCATCCAGGTATTTTTGGTACTAGAGATCTGGTGAGTCGCTCTTTTTGGTGGCCCACCTTGTCTCATGATGTCAGGAATTTTGTGCAGTCCTGTGGGCTTGCTCCCGGTCTAAATCTTGTTCTCGCTCTAGTGGGTTGTTGATGCCTTTGCCGGTTCCCAGGAGGCCATGGACCCATATTTCAATGGATTTCATCTCTGATATGCCGGTCTCTCAAAGAATGACTGTTATTTGGGTGATTTGTGATAGGTTCTCTAAGATGGTTCATCTTGTACCACTCCCTAAGTTGCCGTCTTCCTCTGAGGTGGTGCCCCTGTTTTTGCAACAGGTGGTTCGCTTGCACGGGATTCCTGAGAACATTGTATCTGACAGAGGAGTTCAGTTTGTGCCTAGATTTTGGAGGACTTTCTGTTCCAAACTGGGAATTCAGTTGTCTTTCTCCTCTGCTTTTCACCCTCAGACCAATGGGCAGACAGAGAGAACAAACCAGACCTTGGAGTCGTATTTGAGATGTTTTATTTCCGCTGATCAGGATGATTGGGTTTCATTTTTGCCCTTGGCCGAATTTGCTTTAAATAATAGAGCTAGTTCTGCCACTTTGATGTCATCTTTTTTTTGTAACTTTGGGTTTCATCCTCAATTTTCTTCAGGGCAGGTGGAGCCTTCTGCCTGCCCAGGTGTTGACACTGTGGTGGAGAGAATGCACCAGATCTGGGACCAAGTGGTGGATAAGTTATCTCTCTCCCAGGAAAAGGCCCAGCGGTTTTCCAATCGACATAGGACCATTGGTCCCCAGTTTAAGATTGGTGATATGGTGTGGTTATCATCAAAAAATATTGCTATGAAGGTGGCTTCTCCTAAGTTTAAGCCTAGATTTATTGGACCTTACAAGATTTTGGAGATTATTAATCCGGTCTCTTTTCGTTTGGCTCTTCCTGTCACATTTAAAATCCATAATGTGTTCCATAAGTCCTTGTTGAAGAGGTTTGTTGAACCAGTTGTTCCTGGGGTGGCACCTCCGGACCCTGTATTGGTTGAAGGTAACATGGAATATGAGGTAGAGAAAATACTGGATTCCCGTCTGGCTAGACGGAGACTCCAGTATTTGGTTTAGTGGAAGGGTTATGGTCAGGAGGATAATTCCTGGGTCTCTGCCTCTGATATTCATGCCAAAAGATTGGTGCGTGCCTTTCATCGGGCTCACCCTGATCGCCCTGGTGGCGTGGTTGAGGGTTCGGTGACCCCTCCTCAAGGGGGAGGTACTGTTGTGAGTTAATTTTCCCCTTCGTCACTGAGGTCTGGTGAACTCCCTATTCTGGTAAAGGAAGGTTATGAGCCTGATTATCAGGCACCTGAGCCTAATGATGATGACTGGCTGAGTGGAGTCACGGACTGGATATAAGGCTGCCGACGCCCTTCTGCCCTGCGGGTGATTTCTCTGTGGACTTCTAGGAGACCAATCTGATTCCTGCTCCTCTAAAGCTAAGTTTTCTGCTTTGCCTTTTAGCTTTTGTGTTTTGTTTTTGTTTGCCTTGCTTTTCTGGATTCTGCCTTTCCCTGCTGGGGTGAGCTGAATCTCCTTTTGCCGGTTGCTCTGTCTTCAGAATATTCCTGAGTACTGACATAGTCTTTTTGAAGCCTAGCGTCTTCAGGGCCTTTTTCACTGTCAGTCTGTTGGCTCTTATTTTCATAGGGTTTTTCACGGATTGCAGACAGCAGCCTTCCTGTCCTTTCCTATCTAGTTAGCTTGGGCCCTGTCTTTGCTCAGTCTATCTTTCTGTCTGTGTTGTGTTCTTTCTTCTTGCTTCACCGTCATTATATGTGGGGGGCTGCCTTTTGCTTTGGGGTCTGCTCTGGGGCAGTTTAGTTTTCCCTTTCTGTCTTTAGGCTATTTAGTCCTCCGGCTGTGATCGAGGGGTCTAGGGCATCGTAGGAACCCCCCACGGCTACTGTAAGTTGTGTTGATAGGTTCAGGGGTCTGCAATCCGATAGCTGCCAACCTCTCTGGTTTTCTGGACTTAGCTAGCATTTCTGTTTTTGCCTCCTACGGTGACTCAATCATAACAGTGTCCTGTATTTTTTATTTTTTACCCTAAAATAGTGTACAGAACTAAGGTAGCAGACAGCAAAAAAAGTGTAATGTAGGCTTGAAAAGCAACTATTTGTAGAGCACAGATAGACTAGGTGTCTGGCGGAGACAACAGACTGTTCATCATGTGGCATGTAGTTTTTTAAAAAAATTTTTTTATCCCAAAATACTGTATAGACCTAGGGTAACAAATAGCAAAAAAAGTGGAATATAGGTCTGAAATGCCACAATTTGTAGACCACAGATAGATCTGATGTCTGACGGAGCTAGAACACTGTTAAATATGTGGCTATGACACTAAAAAAAATTGTTGGAGTGAAATATTTAGCGCAATGATATGCGATGCCTGTGGTGTACAAAACACAGTGATAAATATATGAACTGTAGCTAAATATTTTTTGGCCAGCTAAATTTTTTTGGGTCAGCAAAATGGTATCCAAAAATGTTGTAAGACACTCCAAAAAATACTACAGTACAAAAAAAAGGCCAGAATTTTCTGCGCACTCAGATCTGATGCCTGGGACAAAAAAAAGCCGTTTTAAATTGCTAGATTCTCACATTGTTGTATTAAAATGACCTGGCTGTAGTCTGCAGTGTGGCCAAGCAAATAAATGTAGAAAATAAGGGGGCTCTGGATTGCTTTGTAATAAAATTAGCAGGATTCAGGTGCAGAAAAAAATTATTCCTAGCCACGGATACCTGCAGCTAGGTATATATATATAATAGTCAGCAGCAGACAGTAATGGACCCTTTTGATGTATGCAGTGAGATCTATATACTCACATACCGTGCCTGCATGCCTTGCACTGATGTGGATATGCGCACATAGAGTCCCCTGCCTACGTAGCACTGCAGTCTATATAGCCACTAATGAGCCCTAAAAAGGATTGTTGGTTTAGCTGGATTTGTGGATTAAGAACTGTGTAAAAATAGAAAAGCTGCTGACCAAAGAAAAGCAGGGATCACCAAAAGAATAAATCAGGATACAAATCCAGCTCACCAGACATAGCATTCCAACATCGGAGCACGAGACCGCTGTGTCAAAGCGCACAATCCAAGGCAATGAGAAAAAACTGTCCAGCTCCACGATGTAGTGAAAAATATTCTTTATTCACTCAATAGAAATGAGGTTTAAAAGCCAGCATGAGTTACAAGGCATGCGATCGATCTACCCGTTTCGAGTGGCTAAGCACTCTTAATCATGATACCGCTCATCACCAAAAGAAACATAATACATTTTATTGGACAACCATAAACAACACCATGTAAAAACAATTAAAAGTCATAACACATGACGAAATGTACGCAAGGCTCCTGATAAAGCCAAAAAGACATCCCCCACACACCTAAGAAAATGGCTGAGCAGTTGAACGTGACCTGAAGAGAACAGTTGTAATTAATACAAAGAATGTAATGATTGGGTCCAAACAATATCAGTATCAACATCCCCTATCAGTAACAGCAATGATAATGGTTAGTTGCCCATAAAAATGAACATATCAAAGCGCTCTGGTAATAAGAGAAAGGCATTAGAGACACAATTAGAACAAATAGTGAGCAATGGAATCCAACATACACAATTGATATAGATGCCTCAAAATGCCCTATAGGATATCTTATTATAAAGTGTTACTATATATAAAGGTAAGATGTGGACTCAGACCTTGTCCAGCAATGCAACAGCAGCAGTATAGATAGAGATAAATGGACAGGCTGAAATGGAACCAGAATAAATGGAGACCATACCACGCATCATCTAACTATAGCGATGCAAAATGCTCTACAGGAGGTGAGTGAAAGGTACTGCCCGCACTGTCCTGGTAACATTCCTACACATGGGGGAGCTTGTGGAGTGCCCGACGCGTGTCGCCACCGCAAGGTGGCTTCGTCAGGGGCTGGAGGGTATGTGCAATGGAAGTCATATAAGTATGTATCAGAATGGTGACCGGTCTGCAAACCCTGTCTTACGAGGAAAGGTTGCAGGATTTGGGAATGTTTAGTTTGCAAAAGAGAAGACTGAGAGGAGACTTAATAGCTGTCTACAAATATCTAAAGGGCTGTCACATTGTAGAAGGATCAACTTTATTCTCATTTGCACAAGGAAAGACTAGAAGCAATGGGATGAAACTGAATGGGAGGAGACACAGATTAGATATTAGAAAAAACTTTTTGACAGAGTGATCAATGAGTGGAACAGGCTGCCACGAGAAGTGGTGAGTTCTCCTTCATTGGAAGTCTTCAAACAGAGGCTGGACAGACATCTGACTGGGATGATTTAGCGAATCCTGCTTTGAGCAGGGGGTTGGACCAAATGGCCCAGGAGGTCCCTTCCAACTCTACGATTCTATGATTCTAATAAGCTTAATAGATAGCAGCTGAAGGAATTTACCTAATCAGACGCATTGTATGGAGGCACGAGGACGCACCATCAGACAGGGACCGGATGCATGACCTGTGACTCCCCACTACTTCCGGGTAAATGCAGGAGAGTTCATTAAAGGTACACTACAAAACAACTCATACTGCGCATGTGCAGAGAAAATGGTAGTCGTGGTAACCAAAGGACGCTGATGTTAAAAATGATCCAGCACAATAAACCATTAAACGTATAACCACTCACCACTGCGCAAATATGGGGAGGGTGATCATCACACTGGTTCTAAACCCGATCGATCGTATTAAGAGAGAGTAAAGAAACGCGCCCTTAGATTCGGATGACCCGTGAAGCATCATTACTTCCGGGTAAGTGCAAATACGTTCATTAGGAGTCATGCTGCGCTTGCGGCGAAAAGGACTTGGTCATCATGGTAACCAAAAAAGACGCTAGTAATTAGAATGAACAACCATACTGAATCATTGGAACATGTGTGACATAGCGATTCCCCGTTGCATGAGTACAGGGGGATAATCATGACAGTGATCACAAATGCCAACACTCCACACAATCAAACACGCACACACTATAATCAAAGAAAAAGTGTACACACTAATAGACACATTGTCTCCCGAAGAGATAAAAAAACGGAAGATGATATAATGTGAACAAGACATGCAGTAGTTGAATACTAAGTGAGCATACAATGCGCTCATAGAGCAAATATAATACTGCCTGTGATAGGAAAAAATCACTGGTCATATGTTATAATAGAAGGGGGAGTTGAAAGAGAACACTGATATAATAGAGCGTCTAAAAATAGAGGAATTCCCCCAAACATATAAATGACGGGAAGATGATAATATTATTTGAGGTCACCATAATGCAAGTAGTTATCGATACGCATGTGTTGGAGTCGGACATGTAAAACATAGCGAATATTACATGTTCCAGCGCAAAAATAACATAACGAACTGATTGATGGAAGCTACAAAACTGGACCCCGTATTCTCGCGCTAGCACACAGAAAATAGCTACTTTACCTACGAAGAGTACTGCTAAACAGGTTTAAATTCAATTAATCGCAGACGCATATATGTCGATAAGAGAGTGACAACAAGCCCGCCTATTGTCACTAAAAGGAAAAAGACACATTATTGAATTCAAAAGATCTATAATAATAAATGCCCTAAGCAGCTTCCGGTTGTAACAACTTCCGTCCAGTTGTAACTGGTGACGTCACCGCACACCTCTTTCCATGTGAACCCTCAACACACCACTCCTCCTCAACACACACACTCCTCTCACCTTTCACCATCTCCACTCACTCTTTCACTCAACATACGACCCTTTCTCTCACTCCGTCTCTCATACTCACGCCGTCATCGCCGCTGATCCACGATCCCCGACATCTTCTTCCGCCGGCGCCATCCTGGATCCAGACGTCCTCCAGGCCGGCGACATGTTCTTGCGGCGACGCCATTTTGGATCGGCGAAATCCCGCGATAGTCAAGATGGCGTCGCCGAAAGAACATGTCGCCGGCGTGGAGGACGTCGGGATCCAAAATGGCGTCGGCGAAATCTCGCGAGATTTCGCCGACGCCATTTTGGATCCCGACGGCCTCCACGCCGGCGACATGTTTCTGCGGCGACGCTATTTTGGATCGGCAAAATCCCGTGATACTCAAGATGGCGTCGCCGCAAGAACATGTCGCCGGCGAGGACGACGTCGGGATACAAAATGGCGTCAGCGAAAACTCGCGAGATTTCGCAGATGCCATTTTTGATCCCGACGTCGTCCACGCCGGCGACATGTTCTTCCGGCGACGCCATCTTGAGTATCGCGGGATTTCACAATACTCAAGATGGCGTCGCCGCAAGAACATGTCGCCGGCGTGGACAACGTCTGGATCCAGGATGGCGCCGGCGGAAGAAGATGTCGGGGATTGTGGAGCAGCGGTGATGACGGCGTGAGTATGAGAGACGGAGTGAGAGAAGGGGTCGTATGTGGAGTGAAAGAGTGAGTGGATATGGTGAAAGGTGAGAGGAGTGTGTGTGTTGAGGGATAACATGGCAAGAGGTGTGATGCTATCGCATCCTCCCGATGCGACAGCATCGGGCCATAATCTAGTGTATATATAAATAAAATGTCCTAAATAGAATATACACAAATATAGGTATCGCTTGGTACGCTTGTAAAGTAGATAGATAGCAGTACGGATTATGTTCAAAATTGCACAAAATGCAAAGTGAACCGAAGACCGTGTACCAGATTAAGAAGTTTGTATCCCAACACAGGTCTGCCAAAGATAATAATCATAGCCACAAAAAGATACTGTAGTTATTATCAGTCTCACATCCAAAGAATGTGGACAATGTTAATAAAGGGAAATAAATGGGCTGCAGTTGAACCAAGGCATCGCAACTCATTTAATAGTCACAAGGTGTTCATAGTGTGAATCACACAGTGTTGTCTAAAGGGAGACTACGCATAAGGACAGAGGTCAAAAATGCCTTTTTATTATCAAGTTGTGCATTCCAAATAAAGCGAGACAAGGTCCAATAGCACAATAGTTATTATATAAATGCTGAATATAATAAACAATGCACATCCACGAATTCTCAATCTTTACTAAAAAGTCCCCATGAGCAATGGGTATATAGTGGGTATAACAGCCAATAATAATATATTGAATATACCGCAAGGCACCATCAAAGGCAGTTACCAACCATATAGCCAAATCGGTGGTGTATATAAAGAGCAGCTCTTGTTTTTACTGACATTGTACCATGCCGGACAGAGAATAGAGAGATTCTATTGGGATATATTAGATCGGTGTATGCCATAGATACATGCGGTAAGATGCTGTTAATGTTACCTAATACAAAGTCACCAATGCCATGTACACACACCCCAATGGTATATTACCCAAATGAAGATACCAAAGACAATCTAGCCTGGAAAAAAATAAAATAAAGATCCAGGAGAGAAAAATCCAACTAGACTGTAAAACCAATTCCAAGCCGGCCCAGGTCAGCTATGGAATCAGAGCTCTCCACAAACTCACCCCAATAAAACTACAACTGGATAAGCACAGAAAAATGAAAGAATACATGTATTGTGGTGACGGGGCAACCTGTGGTAGCTGAAGTAATTACACAATGTACAAGACTAGTAGGAAATATAAGTCTACACATAAACAGGTGTACACTTTCATGACATAGCATCCAAATAGAGACAAATTCAAGTCATAAGTAGAGTTCTTCAAAAAAAGTCCATAACATAATGAAGGCAAGAATCATGTTGCAAGAAGTCAAAAGGACAACTCTATCCAGAGAACACTGGGAGGTGGAACAAGTCCAGATTGAAGGAAAAGGGTCCAACAGCTCTGCATTATAAACTTCTGTGAAGCACTTGGGGGTTCAAAGTGCTCACCACACATCTAGATAAGTTCCTAGATTTTCACGCAGAGCTGTGAAAATAAAGAATACTTTTTTTCCTCAAAAAATTATTTTTTAGCCCACAATTTTTTATTTTCACAAGGGTAACAGGACAAATTGGACCCTAAAAGGTGTTGTCCAGTTTGTCCTGAGTATGCTGGTACCCATTATGTGGGGGGAACCACTGTTTGGGCACACATCGGGGCTTGGAAGGGAATTAGTGACGATTTCAAACGCCTGCTTTGATGGAATGGTCTGCGGACGTCATTGTACGTTTGCAGAGCCCCTGATGTGCCTAAACAGTAGAAACCCCCCACAAGTGAACCCATTTTGGAAGCTAGACCCCCCAAGGAACTAATCTACATTTGTGGTGAGCACTTTGAACCCCCAAGTGCTTCACAAAAGTTTATAGCACAGAGCCGTGAAAATAAAAAATCAAATCTTTTCCTCAATAATAATTAATTAGCCCCCATTTTTTTATTTTCCCAAGGATAACAGGAGAAATTAGACCCCCAAAGTTGTTGTGCAATTTTTTCTGGGAACGCTGATACCCCATATGTTGGGGTAAACCACTGGGCACACATTGGGGCTCGGAAGAGAGGGAGCACAGTTTGACTTTTGAACGCAAAGTTGGCTGGAATCAATGGTGGCGCCATGCCGCATTTGAAGACCCCCTGATGTGCCTAAATAGTGGAAACTCCTCAATTCTAACTCAACCCTAACCCCAAAACACCCCTAACCCTAATCCCAACCCCAACACACCCCTAACCCTAATCTTAACCCTAATTCCAACCCTAACCCTAATTCTAACCCTCACCGTAATGGAAAAATAAAAAAAATATATATTTTCTTTATTTCATTAGTTTCCCTACCTATAGCGATGATAAAGGGGGGGTTTATTTACTTTTTTAATTTTGATCACTGTAAAAGGGTTTATCACAGTGATCAAAATGTACCTGGAATTAATGAATCTGTTGGCCGGCAGATTAGGCGGGCGCACTATGCATGCGCCAGCCATTTTGGAAGATGGCGTCGCCCATGGATCATGCAGGGGGTACACCGGGAGGGACACTGGGACTCAGGAGGTACCGAGGGAGAGGGGGGATCGGAAGGTGGGGGGAGCGGAGGGCAGGGGAGGGGGAGAAAATACTGATGGAGGCGACTGTCAGTGGCGGGGCAGATCGCCCTAGTCAGTCGGTGGGGGGGTCAGATCGCGGTCTCCAGGCATGGACGATGATATTGCAGCATCGACCATGGCTGGATTGTAATATTTCATGAAGTTTCATTGGTGAAATATTGCAATTGCTCTGATTGGCTGTTTCACTTTCAACAGCCAATCAGAGTGATCGTAGCCACGGGGGGCCAAAGTCACCCACCTGGGGTGAAGTACAAGTCCCCCTGTACCTGCCGGTCGGGTGACCTTTCATTGACCCTGGCCACCCGACCCGCAGGAGCGCGATCTCCCCATGATGCCACATAGGCGTCACAAGTCTGATTGACACTGACTTTCATGATGCCTACATGGCGTGAAAGGTCATGAAAGGGTTACATGGATTTCCCTCTAGTTGCACAAGGGTGAAAGAGGGGAGAGCTTTGCTAAACACCTGTTGTCCAAGTCTCAGGAATTCCACTACTTCAAGTCACAAGGATCAGACAGATTCTATGAGTGAGGACTAAGAGGTGCCAGATGGATTGACCAGTACCAGACATACTACAAGTGCCAGAAGAGCTGAAGATAGACATGCTGATGACCAGAGTCCAGCATAGTCTAACAAAGGAACTACAAACTGAAATATTTCAAAGTAAGAAAAATTGATGTATTTACGTCTTTTTCTAAGCAAAGTAGACTGAGATTTATGTCTTTAGATGAGTCTAACTTAGAAGTTTTATGGCTCAGCTTATATGCAGAATGTGAAATGGAAAATCTAAAGTTAGATTCTAAGCTGGTGTCCCTTAATAGAGAAAGAGATAAATTGAGAAATATTTTACAGTTGGTTGATGTATTTCACAAGTTTTTGTCAGAGAAATCCAAAAATGATTGTGTAGAAATAGTGTCAGATGATACTCGTGATATTCTTGAGATTGACTGTAATGTGGAGGTTGAACAAGATGTGAGACATGTGTCTGTAACAGCTACTGAAGGTGACCTTGTGTCTAATGACATAAAAAAATGGAGGAAACATGGGAGGAGATATAGAAACTGACGTATGAAGACGTGATGTAGGAACAGATGTACAAAGGCCACTTAAAATAGAAGACAACTTTGAAGCCTCAGAAGCCCAACTCCAAATTAAAGTTAGTAAAAATTAGTTAAAATTACACAAAATCATTCCTTCATATGATAGCAAAGTCCATGTGTGTAGAAATTCAGATTTATGAGAAGAATCAGTTTGTTTAAAATGTGGCTTTTGGAAACTTTGAAATACGTAGAAAATTACATATTTGTTATAAGCCCCATCAAATGATCCAAGAGTCCACAGAAAGAACTTCACAGAGTTAAAATTCAAAGTTCTGACCTCTCTGTAGAAAGACAAATGACATGTGAAATGTGATTTCTAAGAGTGACATGGGGAGTAAAGTGAAGACTGAATTATTGGAGCTCTTCAAACAATCCATTAGTATAAACATGGGAATGATAAATCAAGCTTTTCAGGACATTGTTGACAGAGAAATAAGATTTGGTTTAGGAATTGGCTAAAAGTATAATTATCTGTTGTATAAAAGTGTTATACAATGTATTTAGCTACTTGTAATTATTATATAGAGTATAATTCTGCAGTTCCATCCTTTTTGTAGATTTATATATTGAATTGTTTTGTTTCTCTATGAATTTGATATTTAATATTATCTTTCTTTTCTTAGAATTTTAATTTCAAAGCAGAATTTGATGAAAAAAACTTCTTATATGGAATTATGTCTTTATTTAAACAGAAAGTTGTACTAACTGCATGATTTTATATATTTAACACTTAAAAAGTATATATACTGTAACTAACTGAGTCATATTATATGTGAGTAACAGCCATGTAGGTTTTTTGTGTGCTGGTAATATTTTCTAATATTTTGCAGTAATTTCTTTGCACGATAACGTTACAGTATGACATGTGTGACAGCCGCAGCAGGTGATATTTGCACTTTGGGCTAATAATAAGGATACTGTACACACTATTTTCTGTCTGTGTAATGTAAAGCTTGTAGCCTCCGTGAGAAGAATTTCTGAGACTCAACTTTTGCAAGTCAAAGAAATTATTTAGGCCTCTTAAGCTTCAGGGTTCGGATACAATATTTATCTTATGTGTCCTTCTATCCAGAAAATGCTTCATAAAGTGTTATGTGTATTTTGGAAATATTCAAAGACGATATTAAACTTAAGCGTTTACAATGTGCATTGTTAATTAGGATACAATAATTTGAGTTATATACAGGGCTACAACTAGGAATTTCAGGGCCCCATACTGGCAAAATCTTTCGGGGGGCCCCTCGAGACTCCGCCCAGGCTTCACCCCAGCCCCCTCGAACTGTCCATAGTGAAAAGATTTTTTTAAGCTGCCACCACGACAAGGTAAACTTTTTTGGCCGGGCTCTACTCTGCTCTAACCTATTAAACATTTGTTAAAATATCCAATACAATTTAGGCATATTTTTTATTTATTTTTCAATTTTTAAAATATACAATAATATCACATACAGGGGACAATTCCACTGCACCATGACCAGACACCATATTACTACCACACAGTGACCTATAACACCACATGCAAGGAACAAATACCACCACACCATGGCCGGACAACATATTAACACCACATAATGACCAAATAATAGCACATACAAGGAACAAATACCGCCACACCATGGCCGGACAACATATTACCACCACATAGTGACTGAATACTACAATACTGATCAGTAATAAAAAAACACAATACTAAAATCACCATAAGTGCCATTATACACAGGAGATCTGTACTTAGTATGCAGTGTCTGTGTACAGGTATTACAGTGCTCACTGGTGACATTATACACAGGAGCTCTTTGTATAGTATATAGTGTATAGTTTCAGTGTACAGGTAGCACACTCACTCACCAGTGATGTCTCTAGTTGATTTCCTTCATCTTCGCTTTTAATCTTCATCCAGCACAGACCGCCATCACTTCATCCGGCCAGGGCTCGTCTCTGCAGAAAATAACACAGTTATCTAGAGCACCGCTTGCAAAACACATTAATTATTTTTTTCCCAAATTCTATCCTACACCAGATGAAGAAAAAAAGGCAACAATGTTGCTCTGCACAGTAACAGGACCGCCTCCCTCATTTAAAACAGTGTCCTCAAAAAATAAATTCATCAAGGCAGTAATAATATCCCTTAATTAGCCCCTATGGTAATAATATCCCCCATCCTGGCCCCCTTGTGTCTCATTCCTGGCTCTAACCATATGTTCTCCCATCCTGCCCCCATTTAATGTCCCATCCTGCCCCATTTGATCTCCACATCCTGCCCCATCTGTCCCATGATCCTGCCCCATCTGTCTCCATCCTGCCTCATGTTCCTGCTCCATCTGTTTCCATCCTGCCCCATGATCCTGCACCATGTGTCTCTATCCTGCCCCATGATCCTGACCCATCTGTCTCCATCCTGCCTGCCTCCATCCTGCCCCATGATCCTGCACCATCTGTCTCCATCCTACCCATATTCCTGCCCCATCTGTCTCCATCCTGCACCATGTCTCCATTCTGTCCCCGTGTCTCCCATCCTGCCTCCATGTCTCCCATCCTGCCTCCATGTCTCCAATCCTGCCCCAGTATCTCCATTCTGCCCCTTGTCTTTACTCTGCCCTGTGTCTCCATTCTGCCCCTTGTCTCCATTCTGCCACCCTGTCTCCATTCTGTCCCCCTGTCTCCATTCTGCCCCTTGTCTACATTCTGCCCCTTGTCTACATTATTTCCGTTTCTCCCATCCTGCCTCCATGTCTCCATTCTTCCCCCGTGTCTCCAATCCTGCCCCATCTGTTATGAGTTCATTTTCCCCTTCACCATTGAGGTCTGATGAACTCCCTCTTCTGGTGAAGGAAGGTAGTGAGGCTGATTACCAAGCACCTGAGCTGGGAGAGGATGACTGGGCGATGGGGAGCTCTGACTGGATATAAGGCAGCCGACGCCCTTCTGCCTCGCTGGTGATTTCTCTGTGGAATTCTAGGAGACCAGTCTGATTCCTGCTCCTCAAAAGCTAAGTTTTCTGCTTTGCCTTTTTGCATTTGTGTTTTGGTTTTAGTTTGCCTTGCTTTTCTGGATTCTGCCATTCCCTGCTGGGGTGAGCTGAATTCCTTTTTGTCGGTTTGCTCTGTCTTCAGAAAATACCTGAGTACTGACATAGTCTTTTTGAAGCCTAGCGTCTTCAGGGCCTTTTTCCCTGTCAGTCTGTTGGCTCTTATTTTGATAGGGTTTTTCGCGGATTGCAGACAGCAGCCTTCCTATCCTGTCCTATCTAGTTAGCTTGGGCCCCATCATTTGCTCAGTCTATCTTTCTATCTGTGTTAGTGTTTTTTCTTCTTGCTTCACCGTAATTATATGATGGGGGCTGCCTATTGCTTTGGGGTATGCTCTGGGGCAGTTTAGATTTCCCTTTCTGTCTTTAGGCTAGGCAGTTCTCCGGCTGTGATCGAGGGGTCTAGGGCATCGTAGGAACCCCCCACGGCTACTGTTAGTTGTTGTTGATAGGTTAAGGGGTCTGCAATCCGATAGCTGCCAACTTCTCTGGTTTTCTGGACTCAGCTAGCATTTCTGTTTTTGCCTCCTACGGTGACTCATTCATAACACCCATCTCTATTCTGCCCCTTGTCTCCATTCTGCCTCAGTGTCTCCCATCCTGCTCTCGTGTCTCCCATGCTGCCCCCCGTGTCTCCCATCCTGCCCTGTGTCTCCCATCCTGCCCCCGTGTCTCCCATCCTGCCCCGTCTCTATTCTGCCCCTTGTCTCCATTCTGCCTCAGTGTCTCCCATCCATCTCTCATGTCTCCCATCCTGCTCTCATGTCTCCCATCCTGCCCCCATGTATCCCATCCTGCCCCCGTGTCTCCCATCCTGCCCTGTGTCTCCCATCCTGCCCCCGTGTCTCCCATCCTGCCCCTGTGTCTCCCATCCTGCCCCCCATGCCTCCCATCCTGCCCACGTGTCTCCAATCCTGCCCCTCTGTCTCCAATCCTGGCCCCTGTCTCCAATCCTGCCCCCCTGTCTCCAATTCTGCTCCTTGTCTCCATTCTACCCCTGTGACTCCCATCCTACCCCCGTTTCTCCATTCTACTCCCGTGTCTCCATTCTGCTCCATATCTCCATTCTGCCCTGGGCAGGATAGAGGCACTTGGTCCATGTGCCGGTGAAACAAACTGTGGCTTGCGACTTTCAATTAAAAATAAAAAAAATCCTTTTCTCCTTACCTAGCCATTCTCCTGTGGCGATGATCTCTCCCAGTGTTTCAAGAGCACACTCGCCGGTGAATGACAATGACGTCATACGCCGGCAACCTGCATCTCGGACTGGCAGAATCCTGCCCCTTGGGCCTGATCAGCAGAAGAGACGGGGCCTGATGTGGGCCCCCTCTACAGATCGGGTCCCATACGCCAGTCAGGTCAGTAATGCCCTGATGGAAGACCTGATTATATAGCTATGGAAAAAATTAAGAGACCACCACATCAAAACCCTGCTATGGGCAGCCCATTCTCAAGACATGAACCCCATTGAAAACCTCTGGAATGTAATAAAGAGGATGATGGATAGTCACAAGCCATGAAACAAAGAAGAGCTGCTTAAATTTTTGCGCCAGAAGCAGTGTGAAAGACTGGTGGCAAGCATGCCAACACGCATGAAAGCTGTGATTAAAAATCATGGTTTTTCCACAAAATATTGATTTCAGAACTCTTCCTGAGTTAAAGCATTAGTATTGTTGTTTCTAAATGATTATGAACTTGTTTTCTTTGCATTATTTGAGGTCTGAAAGCACTGTTTTTTTTAAAATTTTGACTATTTTTCATTTGTCAGAAAAAAAATGCAAAATTTATTGCTTGCAAATTCGGAGAAATTTTATAATGGTTACATAGATGGTTACACATCTTCAGACAAATACATGGCACAAAACTGAATTTATACAGATTATTTGAAATAATTATTTCTAATTTTGGCTTTGATAAATGAATTATTTCATTAAATAATGTTTTTATATTAAGGGGAAAGGTGTTTTTGGTCCTGATTACATCATCACACTTTATTATTATCTCTTTTTCACACATATTAATAAAGAAGAAATATAAAGAAGGTACAATGGTATAACGATTTTGTAAAATAAGATGAAGTATTATAAAGAGTCTTTTCATTACACTAAAAAGGGGATTACATGCAAGGTGACATAACTTGATATTTTGGTAATACAAGGTTATGACAAATATTAAATCATTCAGATAATGGAAATATTAAGGGCCTGTGTTACTGAGAACATAATGACTTTGCATGCGTCATGAACATATAGCGGCCTTATTTTTATTTTCATTTTTATTCTTATTTTTCTTTTTCATTCTTAATTTTTATTTATATCTCAATCAATAAAAACATCAATATCTACTATATAATTGTCTAATTCTGTCTGTCTGTCTGTCTGTAATGGAAATCCTACCTTGCTGATTGGTCGCGGCAGTTAGGCCGCGTCATGTCATGTCTGAGTAGCCGTGAGTGTGGACCGGATATTCCTCACCCTGATCCTCCTTCCTACCACCATGCTGAGTGCCCGTAGACAACTGATCCCACACTAGGACACTCCGAAGAGCTGTTCACGTTTCCATTTATAGATTCGGGCCTCTCGTCCGGTCCACTCGAAGCAGTGCAACATGAGATCGCATGTAGCGATGCCCAAATATTTAAGCAGCCACGTTCACACGAAGGTGACGGTGGGAATATGTCACAAGAGGTGGATGATGATGAAACACAATTGCCAGAAAGTCAGGAACAGGACCAAGGTGCGGAAGTGGAAGACGAGCTGGTGGATGATATAGTAACTGACCCAACCTGGCAGGAGAACCTCTGGCTAATAACTTGGTAAAGCCTATATTATTAGCCCAAAGTGCAAATATCACCTGCTGCGGCTGTCAGACATGTCATACTGTAAAGTTATCATGCAAAGAAATAACAACAAAATATTAGAAAATATTACCAGCACACAAAAAAACCTACATGGGTGTTACTCACATATAATATGATTCAGTTAGTTATGAATACTTTTTAAGTGTTAAATTTATAAAAACATGCAGTTACTACAACGTTCTGTGTAAAGACAAATCCATATGAGTTTTTTTTTTATCATATTCTGAGATAATTCTTCTTGATCGTTATATGGTTGAGTCCCCTATAATCGATACAGGGTCAAAATGAGCCATCCTTTTTATTCACAAGGAAGAATCCAGCTCTGCCCGGTGAGGGTGACGTTTGGACAAAGGCCCTGGCTAGATTCTCTATAATATAGTCGGACATGGCTCGGGTCCCAACCTGTGACAGCAGGTAGATTCGATCATGAGTAGGCTATGCGCCTAAAAGTTGGATTGGACAGTCGGACGGCCTCTAACGTGGCAGCATTTCAACCTCCTTTTTCTCGAACGCATCAGCATACGTCCAACAGGCATCCCAGGAAAAATAGATGTAGAGGCCGGAGGTCGAGTACGACGAATGGGAACTAGAAAAATCTTGTGGCACTCTTGTCCCTAATGTTGTACTTGTCCGGATTATCAACCCAAGACAGGCTCGAGTTTTTGCAGCCATAACAGACCTAGAAGCAGAGGGTGAGACAGACCTGACAGCACATAAGAGGAATCTTCTCCGAGTGTAACATTCCTGCCTGAAGTTTCACAGGCTCAGTAACAAAAAAAATTGTTTCGGAAAGAGGTTTTCCATCCACAGGTGAAACCAACGGATCCAGTAGACCCTGGATCTGGATTTTATATCTCTCGACAATGCCCTGTTGGATTAGATTACTTTCAGAACCAGAGTCCAGGTAGGCTGACTCAACAAGATGGATGTTGCCACAGGAAAAGGATAGAGACAGAGTCAGCAATGGACAGGGGTGATTCTAGTCCAGGGTGTCCTCTCCAACAGACCTTAGGCTCTGGAGTTTCCTGGTTTCTCTGGGCAAGAGCAGATTATATGCTCAGGACTGTCACAATAAAAGGCAGATATACAGATTGGCATGGCTGGAGCAGGTGGGCATGGCTGATATTCAGGTAGGTAAACGGCCTGGAAGATATAACACAGGCAGGATATACAGGACAGGTATACTGGGAAACGAGCAAGGCAAGCATGCAAGGCAAAACTGTCATGTTGCTCAGACACTTCCCATCAGGTGGAAGTGCCTTAAATAATATGTGTCCCCAGCCATTGGAGAGGGTGGGATCGCACGTGCACTCTAAGCACAGTGCTCAGGTATCTGTGAGCTGTACATAGACCCTGGGCAGCAGCAGGAATACGGTGAGGGAGTGTAGGGCCCCGGCGGTAAGTAAGTTGGAATCCCTAATGGGAAACAGGGGACCGGCCCTACATAATATGTAATATTCAATAAAATATTTAAAAAACTTGGAACTTTAGGAAAACTTATTTCAACAAATTAAGGAAAGAGCTTAATCATGTAGACTGGGACGATGCCATAGTAACTGGGGGATGTGACGAAAATGCATTTAATCTTAATTATCCATTTATTTACAGTAAGCCAGGAGGCATAGAATGTTATCTATATGCTGACTTTTGAATTTGTGTGTTTGTTTCATCAGTTCATAGAATCATAGAGTGGTAGAGTTGGACGGGACCTCTTGGACCATCTGGTCCAACCCCCTGCTCAAAGCAGGATTCACTAAATCATCCAAGAAAGATGCCTGTCCAGCCTCTGTTTGAAGACTTCCATTGAAGGAGAGCTCACCACCTCTCGTGGCAGCCTGTTCCACTCATTGATCACTCTAACTGTCAAGAAGTTTCTCTAATATCTAATCTGTGTCTCCTCCCATTCAGTTTCATCCCATTGCTTCTAGTCTTTCCTTGTGCAAATGAGAATAAAGATGATCCTTCTACAAGGTGACAGCCCTTGAGATATTTGTAGACAGCTATTAAGTCATAGAATCATAGAGTTGGAAGGGACCTCCTGGGCCATCTGGTCCAATCCCCTGCTCAAAGCAGGATTCGCTAAATCATCCCAGTCAGATGTCTGTCCAGCCTCTGTTTGAAGACTTCCATTGAAGGAGAACTCACCACTTCTCGTAGCAGCTTGTTCCACTCATTGATCACTCTAACTGTCAAAATGTTTTTTCTAATATCTAATCTGTGTCTTCTCCCATTTAGTTTCATTCCATTGCTTCTAGTCTTTCCTTGTGCAAATGAGAATAAAGTTGATCCTTCTACAATGTGACAGCCCTTGAGATATTTGTAGACAGCTATTAAGTCTCCTCTCAGTCTTCTCTTTTGCAAACATTCCCAAATCCTGCAACCTTTCCTCATAAGACAGGGTTTGCAGACCGGTCACCATTCTGGTCGCTCTTTTCTGAACTTGCTCCAGTTTGTTGATGTCTTTTTTAAAATGTGGTGCCCAAAACTGGACAAAATATTCCAGATGAGGTCTGACCAAAGAGGAGTAGAGGGAAATAATGACTTCACGTGATCTAGACTGTATGCTTCTGTTAATACATCCTAGAATTGCATTTGCCTTTTTTGCTGCTGCATCACACTGTTGACTCATATTCAGTCTGTGATCTATTAGTATACCCAAGTCTTTTTCACATGTGCTGTTGCTTAGCCCTATTCCTCCCATTCTGTATATGCTTTTTTCATTTTTATTGCCCAGATGTAGTACTTTGCATTTTTCCCTGTTAAAAACCATTCTGTTAGTTGCTGCCCACTTCTCCAGTTTATTTATATCTTTTTGAATCCTCTCTCTCTCTTCTCTAGTATTAGCTATCCCTCCTAGCTTTGTGTCATCAGCAAATTTAATCAGTTTACCCTCAATTCCTTCATCTAAATCGTTGATAAAGATGTTGAACAATACAGGGCCCAGGACAGAGCCCTGTGGTACCCCACTTGAGACATTCTTCCAACTGGATGTGCAGCCATTTACGACCACTCTTTGGGTCCGATCACTAAGCCAGTTATGAATCCACCTAACAGTTGCTTTGTCCATTCCATACTTAGTCATTTTTTCAATAAGGATTGTATGAGATACTTTGTCAAATGCTTTGCTGAAGTCAAGATATACTATATCTACAGCATTTCCTTGATCCACCCAATCAGTGATTCCATCATAGAAGGAAATTAAGTTAGTCTCCTCTCAGTCTTCTCTTTTGCAAGGTAAACATTCCCATATTCTGCAACCGTTCCTCATAGGATGCTAATAATTGTATCCCAGGATCAAATACATATGCTCATAAATATAGTGCCATTACCTGGGTAAAAGAAGATAGCTGTAGTGACCCCATATCTTCTTTTACCCAGGTAATGGCACCATATTTATGAGCATATGTATTTGATCCTGGGATACAATTATTAGGGTAAGGGCTGTATCCTCTACCTTTAGAGAGTGGGGTTTTGCATTGGGGTTTATAGCACACTAGCTGAAGAGCATGGCGCTGCTCGGGCATAGTAACTAACTGTAGTTAGTTATAGCAAATAATTATCCTCCATCCCATAGTCCCGTGCCCATATACCCATCATACATATCCACCATCCCATAGGCCCGTGCCCATATACCCATCATACATATTCGCCATCCCATAGTCGAGTGCCCATATACCCATCACACATCCTTCATCTCATAGTCCCGTGCCTATATACCCATCATACATATCCTCCATCACATAGTCCCGTGCCCATATACCCATCACACACCCTCCATCCCATAGTCAACCATTATGACATCATAATGAGCGGCGGGGCTTGCAACCTATGACGACATCAGCGTCACCATGGCAACCATTGTGACATCATAATGAGGGGAGGGGCTTGATACGCGCACACTTTTTCCCCAGTATGTAGCTAGGGGCAAAATTGTTTAGTGAACTGGAATGCGCGGGGTTAAAATTTCGGCTCACAACATAGCTTAGGACGCTCTCGGGGTCCAGATGTGTGACTGTGCCAAATTTTGTGGCTGTAGCTGCGACGGTGCGATGCCTATCCCGGACATACACACACACACACACACACACACTTGAGCTTTATATATTAGATATGCTTGATGAATAAATCCTTGAATCCGTACCCCTGCACCCTCTTAGGAGTTCTCTAATTTTGACAGAATTGTTCCTACATCTCCACTAGTGACAATGTTGTACCAGCACACTGCACTTTATCTTGCATTTGGTATTAAATTGATTGTGTACATCATTAAGCATTTCTACTATTAATAATTTATATCAGCATATTGTCCCTTCTCTGCTTTTTGTATCATAATCATTGTGCATTTGATACTAGCTCTAGTGGTCCTACTTTATTCATTTTTACTCCCACTTTTTATTCATTTTCAACAACCTTGTGCTTCTTCCTTCCCCCCCAATTTTTTTGGAGGTTGTTTTGCTCTGTCTTTTTTAAGTTTTTATGCATATTTATTGATTGTTATAAATAAACATTTATTTTTTAAACTTACATTACTCTAGTTGTAATCTCTTCTTATCTGGCGGCCACCAAACGCAATAGACTGTGTTGATAAACCAATAACCCAAAGTAAAACAATATACACTGGGATGTCCAAAAACATGAAGATACTTTATTGATACCAAAACATATACAGGAATGATTATAAAAGCAATTAAAAGCAGACAAGAAGGTAGGGGGAATACATTTTATAACAAAGCACAATCACCATGTCATAATAAACAACGTAAAAAAGACTGACTCCGAAAATAGCAAAAGTGCATGCAAAAATGTAACTCCAATAAACAAGGGTTCCCCAAAGGCCCAGATAAGCAATAGTGCAGGTTGACGTAAATGTAAAATACACTAAGGTGCCTGTAAGGATAATATGAACCCAGTGTAACATAGGAGGGCAAGATATAAATCCCTTATCAAAGTGTTAAATATAAATTATTCATCAGAACCACAAGGAATGAAACCCTCAATATGAAGTCGGAAGAGGGAGAGAGTCACGGACCCCACGTGTTACGCCACAGCAATGTACCTTCCTCAAGGGTAAGAGTCTTTATTGATGACACCAAACTATGCAAGTTATTAAAAACTGACCTGGACAGTACAATATTACAAAATGATCTTAATACGATGTCTGAATGGGCAAACACTTGGCAAAAGAGATTAAATACTGATAAATGTAGAGTAATGTACCTAGGTCAGAGTAATCCTACTGCTGCATATACATTAAATGGAAGCATACTCAGGACTACAGAACAGGAGAAGGACTTGAGTATTCTGATTACAATTAAAGAGAGCAGCAGTACTCAATGTCAAGAAGAAGCCGCAAAAGCAAACAAGACTTTAGGGTGCATAAAAAGAGAGATGTGATCCCAATGTATTGTCACCCATCTATTAGTCACATCACAAGATTCAGCTTTAGGATCCATGTTCTTAAAAAATATTCAGAAGTTAAAGTGTGACTCTGAGTCATTTCTCTACTTCATCTAAGGGGTTTACCTTGCTTGGTAAAATCCAGATGTATTCTTGTAATGAGTCTTTTAGATCCCCCCAGCACCTTTTCCTCCTGCCACTGTTAGGTTTCTAGGAGGTGATACTTGGTCATTTTATTTTTGGTTCTCCTTAGCTTGATTTCTTTGCCCTATATGAAAGTGTTAGTTTTTCAGATACAGTTTTCGCAACCTACTTCCCACTTTCCTTTCCTCTTATTGACAGTGTCATGCAGCCTCCTCTCTGGTTCCTCAGGAGTTATTAGAAACCCCTCAATGGCCTATTAGGAAGCTAGGTCCAAATTGGTGTTTTTAGTTGTTGCAGCTAGGTCCTTTCTAATGTGTTGGGTGTAGTTGCAGCATTCTTCCCTTTGTGGGTTCTCCAGTGGCTATCAAGACGTGCTTTCTGGTTAAAACATTTCTCATATTCTGAACATGAAAAAGGCTTCTCCTTTGTGTGATTCCTCTGGTGTCTAACAAGATGTGATTTCAAGTTAAAAAAAATCGCCCTCACTCTAAACAAGTTTAACCTTAATGTGAATTTTCTGATGTGCGATAAGATATGATTTCTGTATAAAAATTTTCCCACATTCTGAACATGAATAAGGATTCTCCCCTGTGTGGGTTCTCTGGTGGCTATCAAGATTCGCTTTCCAGTTAAAATATTTCCCACATTCTGAACATGAATAAGGCTTCTCCCTTGTGTGGATTCTCTGGTGCTTACAAAAATTTGATTTCTGGTTAAAACATTTTCCACAATCTGAACATGAAAATGGCTTCTCCCCTGTGTGGGTTCTCTGATGTTTGATAAGACTTGATTTCTCTGTAAAATATTTGCCACATTCTGAACATGAATAAGGCTTTTCCCCTGTGTGAGTTCTCTGATGCTTGATAAGGTTTGATTTCTCTCTAAAATATTTGCCACATTCTGAACATGAATAAGGTTTCTCCCCTGTGTGAGTTCTCTGATGTTTGATAAGACTTGATTTCACTGTAAAACATTTCCCACATTCTGAACATGAAAAAGACTTCTCCCCTCTGTGAGTTCTCTGGTGGCTATCAAGATTTGTTTTACATTTAAAACATTTGCCACATTCCGAACAGGAAAAAGGCTTCTCCACTGTGTGAGTTCTTTGATGTCTGATAAAGTTTGATTTGTCTGTAAAACATTTTCCACATTCAGAACATGAAAATGGCTTCTCCCCTGTGTGGGTTCTCTGGTGGCTATCAAGATGCGCTTTCCGGTTAAAATATTTACCACATTCTGAACATGGAAATGGCTTCTCCCCTGTGTGGGTTCTCTGGTGGCTCTCAAGATGCGCTTTCCGGTTAAAATTTTTCCCACATTCTGAACACGAATAAGGCTTCTCCCCTCTGTGGGTTCTCTGGTGGATATCAAGATGCTCTTTCCATTTAAAACATTTCCCACATTCTGAACATGAAAAAGGTTTCTCCCCTGTGTGAGTTCTTTGATGTCTGATAAAATTTGACTTCTGGTTAAAACATTTCCCACACTTGGAACAAGAAAATCTATTCTCTGCTGTGTGAATTTTTTGATGTTTTAAAAAAGACTTTTCACGGGGAAATCGATTTCCACATTCTGAAAGTGAAAATGGCTTCTTTGCTTTAGGAGGAATTTTTGTCTTAATGCTTATTTTGTGACTTTGATTTTCCTTAATAGCTGGTAAAGAATCAAAAGACAGGACCTGTTTCAATGGATCAGATGATACATCTTTGCAGTGAAGGGATGATGTTATATCTGAGGTAATTGCATCCACTTCCATTGTATTCTTTAAGATCTTTGGATCATCTGATTTAAAAATTGAAGATGTCAGCTGTCTCTCCAATCTCCTGTTACAGTCATCTGCCAAGAATAAAAACAATTATTATTTTTTAATAAAATATCCTTGAAATTTATATTTTTGAACATTTCTACTTAACTTGCCACTTTTATGGACAGTTTATTTAAAAATATTGAATCATTCACAGTCTAGAATCAAAGAATCAGAGTTGGAAGTGACCTCCTGGGCCATCTGGTCCAACCCCCTGCTCAAAGCAGGATTCACTAAATCATTCCAGACAGATGTCTGCCCAGCCTCTGTTTGAAGACTTCTATTGAAGGAACGCTCACCACCTCTCATGGCAGCCTGTTCCACTCATTGATCAAACTGTAAAAAAGTTTTTTCTAATATCTAATCTGTCTCCTCCCATTCAGTTTCATCTCATTGCTTCTAGTCTTTCCTTGTGCAAATGAGAATAAAGATGATACTTCTACAATGTCACAGCCCTTGAGATGTTTGTAGACAGCTATTAAGTCTCCTCTCAGTCTTCTCTTTTACAAGCTAAACATTCCCAAATTCTGCAACCTTTCCTCATAAGACAGGGTTTGCAGACCGGTCACCATTCTGGTCGCTCTTTTCTGAACTTGCTCCAGCTTGTTGATGTCTTTTTTAAAATGTGGTGCCTAAAACTGGACACAGTATTCCAGATGAGGCCTGACCAAAGAGGAGTAGAGGGCAATAATGATTTCATGTGATCTAGACTGTATGCTTCTGTTAATACATCTTAGAATTGCATTTGCCTTTTTCCTGCTGCATCACACTGTTGACTGATATTCAGTCTGTGATCTATTAGTATGCCCAAGTCTTTTTCACATGTGCTGTTGCTTAGCCCTATTCCTCCCATTCTGTGATGAGGTCAGCTTACGCTGAGTCGAGTTCTTTAGAGTGGACCCTCTGGGTCGTGGCACCCACCCACCTAGAGTGAGCTGACCTTGTGAGGAACCACCCCCTATACAGGGAGTGTCAGGGGCAAGACCAAGGGGGTGAGCCACCACGACTGCTGGGACCAGACGGCCGGCTCAAGTAGACACTAGGTACGAGTGTCTGACGACAAAGGACGTGCAGGAAACAAGACAAGACAATACGTGAATCCAAGGTATCTTCATTAAGGCTTTCAGGATAACATTAAGTGCAAAACGTGATAACAGGCAAACACAGCAAGGTGCGTGCGTGGCACGCCAAGGTCCACAGCATGGTACGTGCCAGAAGATAAGCCCGGTTACCGGCAAGGACACGATGGCATCGGACTCCGGACAGCTGGCAAGGATCAGGGAATCAGGCTGCGTACACCAGCTCCGGACATCAGGCCGCAGTCTTCATGCTTACGATTTCTGGCAGTGATGGCACGTTCCGGGAATCGAGCAGGCAAACCAGGGTACAGGCAAGGAGGCACGACAGATCTCCAGACATGGTGCGTGTTATGGAACATGCCGAGGTCCAAGGCAAGATTCCAGGCAGGGTGCATGCTAGGGGCACACCAGAGTCCAGGGCAAGGTGCAAGGTGCGTGTGTAGGGGACACGCCAGGTTCAACGTGCAAAGTACGGTGCGTGTGTAGGGGACATGCCAGGGTTCAAAGTCCAAGGCAAGGTCCTGCGCGTGCCGAGGGACACGCCAGGGACAGGGCTCAAGGCAGAGTCCTGTGCGTGCAGAGGGGCACGCCAGGGTCAAGGTTCAAGGCAGAATCCTGCGCGTGCAGAGGGGCACACCAGGGTCAGTGTTCAAGGCAGAGTCCTGCACATGCAGAGGGGCACACCAGGGTCAGGGTTAAAAGCAGAGTCCTGCGCGTGCAGAGGGGCACGCCAGGGTATAGGCTAGGACCTGTGCGTGTTAGAGGGCACGACAGGGTACATGGCAAGACCTGCACGTACTTTTACAGAAGCACTGGGAGGTATGCGACGGGGCAGGCGAGGGCCTGCGTGTGCTAATAGAGGAGCACACAAACACAGTGCAGAGACAGCGTGGGTGCAAGGAAGCACAGAGAGCACGGCTGGGGCACTGGCTAGCTGGTCAGGCTGCAGCACAGACAGGCGGGCAAGACTCCAGCGAACCCGGCTGGGGCATAACAGGCGACACAGCTGTCACTGACCGACGAGCACGGCTGAGGCACAAGCAGGTGGGCACGGCTAGGGCGGGCATAGTTGAGGCACAAACAGGAGGCTAGGAAGGCCAGGCGCATGAAAAGAGCACACGAATAAACAAGGCAAGGCAACGCAAGAAACAAGGCAAGGCAAGGCGAGAAACAAGGTAAGACAAGATACAGGGCAAGGAGCAGAACGTAGGCAGAAACAGAGTCAGGTCAGAGCGAGAACAGAGCTAGCAGCGGAGTGTAGGCCGAAACCCAGAGCCGGGTCAAGGGGGAGACCTTGAGACTAGCCCCGGAATGTGCTAGAGAGCACAAAAGGTAAAAGAGGAGGAATGGTGCATGTGCCAGGAGGCACAACAGAGCACCATAAGTAAAAGGAGAGGAATGGTGTGTGTGCCAGAAGGCACTACAGAGCACCATAGGTAAGAGAGGAGTGGTGCGTGTGCCAGGAGGCATAACAGAGCACCATAGGTAAGAGAGGAGGAATGGTGCGTGTGCCAGGAGGCACAACAGAGCACCATAGGTAAGAGCAAGGAAGAACAAGCAAACACAGAGAACATAGGAAGGACCACAAGGCAAAGCATAGCAAAGGCAAGACATGGCAAGGCAGGCAATGCAGAGAACACAGGAAGGACAAGGCAAAGCACAACAAGTACAAAACATGGCACAAAGGACAAACACAAGACAAGGCACAGGACAAGAGGCCGAGTACAAGCACAGAGCGTGTGCAGAGACGCACTACAGGGCCGAGTACAGGGGCACAGAATACAGAGAGCGGCCGAGCAGACCAAGCAGCCATGCAGGGAAGCAACATGATACTCAGGCCCAGACCATAGGAAGGGGCGGTCTGATATAGGGCATTAGCACCTGCACTTCTGGGTCAGGACCAGGGGAGAACATCCGGTTCAGATCCTCCAGGATTATAGAGAGCGTTGCTAGATCAGACTGGGCTGGACTATAGAGAAGGTCACATGATCATGGGCTCCACAAACACTGAGAGGTTAGCTGGGTCAGGCAGTGCTGGAACATAGGAAAGGTCACATGATCAGGGGTTCCAGGAATACAGAGAGGATTGCAGAATCAGAGCAGAGATGGATGATTACCTATCAACAGCATGCAGCTATGAGGTAAGGCGCGCGTGCACACTGCTCCAGGCATCTCGCAGCACAACAGTCACGAGGTGCGTGTGCACACTGCTTCCAGGGATCTTGCAGCATGTGACATAACGAGCATGAGAATTCAGTGCACGTGTACACTGCTCCAGGGGTCATGCGGCACAACAGACATGGCGGGCATGACAGGAATAACGGACATGGCGGGCATGACACATTCTGTATATGCTTTTTTCATTTTTATTGCCCAGATGTAGTACTTTGCATTTTTCCCTGTTAAAAACCATTCTGTTAGTTGCTGCCCACTACTCCAGTTTATTTATATCTTTTTGAATCCTCTCTCTCTCTTCTCTAGTATTAGCTATCCCTCCTAGCTTTGTGTCATCAGCAAATTTAATCAGATTACCCTCAATTCCTTTATCTAAATCATTGATAAAGATGTTGAACAATACAGGGCCCAGGACAGAGCCCTGTGGTACCCCACTTGAGACATTCTTCCAACTGGATGTGCAGTCATTTATGACCACTCTTTGGGTCCAATGACTAAGCCAGTTATGAACCCACCTAACAGTTGCCTTGTCCATTCCATACTTAGTCATTTTTTCAATAAGGATGGTGTGAGATACTTTGTCAAATGCTTTGATGAAGTCAAGATATACTGTATCTACCGCATTTCCCTGATCCACCCAGTCAGTGATTCTGTCAAAGAAGGAAATTAAATTAGTCTGACATGCCTTATCAGTTACAAACCCATGCTGGCTCGGTTTAATCACGTCTTTCTTATCTAGGTACTTACATACATGTTGTTTAATAATTTGTTCAAAGATCTTTCCTGGTATAGAAGTCAGACTCACCAGCCTATAGTTGCCTGGGTCCACCTTCTTCCCCTTTTTGAAGATAGGAACAACATTTGCTCTTCTCTAGTCTTCTGGGACGTCTCCTGTTCTCCAAGAATTTTCAAAGATTATGGAGAGTGGTTCAAATATGTATTCTGCTATCTCCTTCAGTACTCTGGGGTGTAATTCATCTGGACCTGGAGACTTGAATTCATTTAGGTCAGATAAGTGTTTCCTCACTATCTTTCTATTTATAGATATCCTGGGTTCTTCTATTCCCTTAATAGGACAGTGAAGAACGGTTGATGTTAAATTTCCTTTCTGAGAGAAAACATGCAAAATAGGAATTTAAAAGTTCGGCCTTCTCAATATCCTGTCTTACCATTTCATCATTTTCATCTTGTAAAAATCCTATAGCATCTTTGACTTTTCTTTTACTTTTGACATATCCGCAAAATCCTTTATTTTTGCTTTTGACGTCTCTTGCAAGCCTCAATTCATTGTCAGCTTTAGTAATCTGATTCATGCCCTGCAGGTTCTGCAGACAGCATTATATTCTTCTTTAGATATGCCTCCCCTCTTTCCATTTTCATAAACATTTCTTTCTTCCTTTTTAGCATGTGCTTAAGTTCTGTGTTCATCCATTCTGGTTTCCTTAAATGCTTCCTATTCTTCCCTCTTTTCGGAATTAACAATTGTGCTTTGAGAATTTCATTTTTCAAGATTTCCCATCCTTCCTGCACATTTTTGTCGTTAAGGATATCCAGCCATTGGATCCCTCCAATTCTCTTTCTAAATCCCTTAAAATCTGCCTTTCTGAAATCTAGCTTTGACATCTGAGTCTTCACAGGTCTTCCTCCTCTAGTTATCCAAAATTCTAAAATAGCATGGTCGCTACCTCCTAGGGTCCCAGCCACTTTTACCTCCTCAACCATTTCCTCCCTGTTTATGAGGATTAGATCCAAGGTAGCAGATTCCCTTGTTTTCTCCCCTATGCTTTGGAGGATAAAGTCAGGAAGAAAGGATAAGAATTTCCTTGACCTGTTAGTTTTGCCTGAGAGAGATTCCCAACAAATGTCTGGATAGCTGAAATCTCCCATGACAGCTATGTCATTTTTTGGAGAACTTGGCCATTTGATGCATAAGGAGTTCATTCATATCTTCAGGTTGCATAGGCGGCCTGTAGTAAATGCCTACAATGGTGTCCTTTCCATTGTTCTGTCCTTGTATTCTTACCCAGTTTCCACAGAACTCCCAGTCTCTGGAGCTTCAGTCTCTGTGCAGATATACGCGTTTCTAACATATGGCCCATTTACTGACTACTCTTGCGTCTTCTCATTCTGTATTTTCTCTGCCCTCCTGGTTCTGACCCGGCTACCTGACTATTCTTCCTTCCATCTGTCATGGTTTATGCAGGATCCGGGACAGGTGGTGCAGGGGTTATAGCTTCAGATGAGCACCCCTCCCTGTCGTTTAAACTAATGTGAGTGTGCCCGACCCTGCTCCGTTTGTGCCTCTCGCCTGTTCCTGTACGCTTGCCTGGTGTATGACCTGTTTTGGACTTGGTTTATGTCTCTTGGATTCTGACTTGGTACCCGTCTGCCCGACCCGTGTATGACCCCTGGCTTTGTCTTGACTTCTCTACGTTTGCTCCTTTGGTACCTCTGCTGTCATCTCGTGTTTTAACCCTCTGCTTCTCCTGACTACCCGCTGTTTCTCGCTCCTGTACTACGTTGCCTGACCTGTGCATGACCCCTTGGTTCTTCTGACTACATTTTCTGAGTAATCTCTGCAGCACTGATACCTCTGACCAGCGCTGCTGCATCTCGGAGGTGAGCTCCACCCACTCCCCTGACGTGCGGTCACATGGTAGGAATGTCATGCGGGCACTGAGAGCTTCTCTGCCGCTCCTCCCCTCCCGCAGGTCTTGGAGCAGGATTTCTTACCTGACGCCGATCTCCTGCCCTGCTTCTGGGACTACCGTGCCTCCAGTGCACTACCTGTCTGAATAGGGATCTCTGCCACCTGACAGGCACACCACTCCTGACTGCTGTCACGGTAAGCGTGACACCATCTCACTCCACAGAACAGCAGGTATCACCATGGCTCAAGCCTAGGAGTCTGTGTAAGTCCAGGTCTATGTAGAGGAGTTAAAGGGTAATGAGCAAGACAATCCCTGGGATCTGGAAAATGGAGTGGATAGTGCCAAGCTTGTTCACGGTGGACATCTTTTGAGCTGCCAGGTAACCACGAGCAATGTCCCCAATACATTGTGTCAGAAAAACTATTCCAGCAAGATCTGCAATTTAGTAGTGCTCCTTCCCTTCTGATCCATTTATTTCCTTATATGTTTTGTGAAAAATTCTAAAGATTACCACATAGAGTGACACATGTCAGATTTGATACGTGAGGCCTGACTAGGAACACAAAACTGGCTGCGGGAAGTGATTAAATCAGAGTCCTTTGGGCAGTAACTACTGTAGTCAAAAACTGTGAATATAGACAATAACACATCTACTGAAATGATCAAAGTCAACGATCTTCATCAGTAATAAATGAGCAACTAGTAGAGAAACCTCTCTGGGGTAACTAGAGTATGTGGTTTGGTGGCTCTTGATGAATTTCAAGAAGAAATATTGGACATGCAAAGAAAACAATCTTGCCGCCCCCCCCCCCTCATAGGGTATTATGCAACCAGGGCAAAAAAAAAAACACACAATACTCACCTCTCCTCCTCGCTCCCGCACCAATTCCGGGGCGGCTCTGCTCCGATTAAGTGATGTCATCATGCACCCACTGTGTCAGAGACAGATGTGAATGATGGGAGAGGGAGCGTTACCTGAGGCTCTCGCCTTCATTATTGCTTTCAACTGTATCGGCATCTGATGCAGATATAGTTGAATGCACCGCTCACTGGGGGGCGGCATTGATGCCAAGTCCCCCTCACTTACGACCCCATAGCAGCCGCGTGGGCTGTGGTCCCTTGCGGGAGCAGGGGCCCTGGTCTGTGGGCCCCAATAGCGGACAGCATGAAAGTGAAATGAATATTTAGATCTGTGGCGCCCCTGAGGCTTCAGTCACCACAGAGGTACTGCACCTTCTCCTAAGGTGTGGTGCCTCACCATCCAGGTAAGGTGGGAACTCCTAACCACACTCCAACACCTGCACCCCACACACAGGATAGCTCAGCAGGGGCCCATCCATGCTTTATGCTGGAAAGGCAATAGAGTACCTTTTGTGGTTCCTGGCTTCGTAACACGAGAGGTGCTGGGAGATGGGTGGAGTTAGTATAAAAGAAGGGGAAAGTGTAGGATTTCAGTTCAGTCTGAGGTCAGTCTGAGTGAGTCAGTCTGGGAAGTACAGTCACTAAGTGAGGATCCCTTGGAAGAAGGGATGGAGGAAGGAGTGCTGCAGCTGCCCCAGTGATCAGGGCCAGCTGGCACGGGAAGGAAAGGAAGGAGAAGAGACGTAGAGCTGAAACTACAGCTTCCATAGAAAGACAGACCAGATCGGAACGAAGGAGAACAGAAGGACGGTGGGAAGTGGGTTAGAGAGATAGACAATCCTTCCAGTCCAAAGCGCAAGGCCGGGGCCCGGTCCCCGAGGCTGACGGCTCCAACCCTGACTCCAGAATGAACTGCCAGCAATTGGAAGATGAGATCACAGAACTGACCACCCGTCTGCAGCTGAAGCAGGAGGCCTTGGAGAAGCTGAGACGGCAGCGTGCCCCGGAGGGGACTACACCTGCGATACCCTCTCCACCGGTGCCCGCCACTGTGGCACCGGATCTTTTCTGGGCAGACCTAAAGGGACATACAGCTGCTGCCAGGCCACCAGCAGCGTACCTTGCTCCCTCCCTGCCACCGCTACCGGAGGAGTTGTACCTAGCACAGGGAGCTGAAGCGGAGGAAGAAGAACTCCTGCTTGGACCTGGCGTGGCTGCGCAGGTCCCTACAGAGACCCCCGCGGAACCGGAGCGCCAGTAGCTCCACCGCCATCCCCGGTGTCCCACCGGGCAGCGTCTACTACCACTACGCCGGCACCGGAGCAGAGACCGCATCGCCCGGAGATATCAGGTATATGCCCCGGCCCTCCTAATGGGTTACCCTCTGAATCTGAGATGGGGAGGTGGAAGAGGTCTCTGTTGCGCAGAGTGCGGTTGGAACAGGCGCGCATGCCCCGACATCTACGGAGGATAGAGGGTTCTGGGTCGCTTTGGGACGGAGATATGGGGATCCCTTGGCTGCCGAGCTCCCATGTAGTTACCTATCAGAGCAGCTAAAAGCAGCCCTAGGTGCTAGGCCTCGCACCAGAACAGCGGAACCCCCTATTAAAGAAGAACAGTTGATGGGAATAGACATGCATCATGGGTTCCCCCTACCACAGTTTCAAGGCCCCAGGCAACAACCACGTCAGTTGTCACCACCAAGCCCCTTAGCAAGAAACCAGAATCAAGATGAAGATACGCAAAGTGTTGAATCTGGTAACGGTTCCAGTTCCAGAACCCCAGGAGGGGACCACCATTAGTCTACTGAAAAATTTCCAAAAATCTCGTTACCCAGGAGGGTCAGTTGCACCAGTTGTGCCTTTGTCTTTTTGTTCGTCATGTTGCCCAGTTTTTGATTGGCAGCGTTATTTTTTAAATAGAACTGTGGAGATCATAGACGCTGATTGGTCCAAAACTTTATTGTAAATAGTTTGCACCCCTTTGGGTGCTCTCTCTTGGTTTTACACAAAGACCCTTTGCGAAGATAATGTTTACATATGGACACTTTGTGAAGATGATGTTTTTGCATGGACACTTTTCAAAGAATGATGTCAACCTCAAAGGACACTGCAAGAAATCCCGGCTGGGAGCGGTTTCCAGCACCTTACAAATATTTGTGAATGTTTTAAATATGAAGTATTTGATAATGTTGAGTCATATAGAGAATGTCTTTTATAGAATGTTTGATACAGAGAATTAGGAAAGTTTTGAGACAGAATGTGAGAATTGAATAAAGAGTTAAAAGTGACAAGTGACGGACCAGGTATAGGTGGTCAGCGTCTTGCGTCTAGAAGAGAGAAAAATTGACAGAAAGTAATAAAGAAATATGTTGCAGAGAGAATAGCACTTTGAAATGAGAATTGCACTTAGAGTTAACATTTTTGATATTTAGAGAGGAAGTTAGCTTGTTTGCAACGTTCAACAATGATGCCTCCTACATTAGGAAGATTAGATAAGTATTGTTTACAAGCATTTAAAAACTTTTGTATGTTCCAGTACTGTTAACCTTGTTGTCTTGCAGCCCGCGGATGTGCTGTGTTTAACGGGGGGTATGTGGTGCCCCTGAGGCTTCAGTAGCCACAGAGGTACTGCACCTTCTCCTAAGGTGTGGTGCCTCACCATCCAGGTAAGGTGGGAACTCCTAACCACACTCCAACACCTGCACCCCACACACAGGATAGTTCAGCAGGGGCACATCCGTGCTTTATGCTGGAAAGGTAATAGAGTACCTTTTGTGGTCCCTGGCTTCGTAACACGAGAGGTGCTGGGAGGTGGATGGAGTTAGTATAAAAGAAGGGGAAAGTGTTGGATTTCAGTTCAGTCTGAGGTCAGTCTGAATCAGTCAGTCTGGGAAGTACAGTCACTCAGTGAGGAGTGAGGATCCCTTGGAAGAAGGGATGGAGGAAGGAGTGCTGCAGCTGCCCCAGTGATCTGGGCCAGCTGGCACGGGAAGGAAAGGAAGGAGAAGAGAGGTAGAGCTGAAACTACAGCTTCCATAGAAAGACAGAACAGATCGGAACGAAGGAGAACAGAAGGACGGTGGGAATTGGGTTAGAGAGATAGACAACTCTTCCAGTCCAAAGCGCAAGGCCGGGGCCCGGTCCCCGAGGTTGACCGGATCCTTAATATCCAGCAACAGACACCGCTGGAGTAGTGAGCCACTAATGCCTTACTCCTGTCATAGACTTTGGACACAACAGCAACTTAATAGAGAGCCGGGACTCTGGAGATAGAGATCCCTGATCAGGCTACAGCTGTCTGTCATACAAGTAAGGGTCTTAGGAACCCGAGACAAGAGGCACTCCAGGGAACCACGGTACTGGGGTACTTCACACTTAAAGGCGCAATAGAGGAGACGTCCAGGAAGGTACACGTTGGCGTAGTGTTGGAAGGGAGCTTTCCATCTTACTTGGAAGTTGGCTGGGGCCCTGACCTGGAGAACACGGCACGGAGGCAGGCACCTATGTGAACTGCAGACTGTGAGTAAAGCTTTGGAACCGCACACTCTGGTGTCCTCCAGTTATTCCAACACCGCTACACCTGGGTACCCGCACCAACACCATCTGCAAATCCCCGCCATTACTTCATCTACACTGCCCTGGGACTACAGCTCCACCTGTGGGGAGCTTCACCATCTTTGCTGCGCACACTATCAGTCCCAGAGGATCTTCACGCAGCGTGCGTCGGCCTAACACCATACTTGCCGAACACCACAGGTGGCGTCACAAACTATCCATATAAACTATAACATAAACCACCATTTCATTGGGCGCCCAGGGCCACGGACCGGGTCACCGTCACCGCAGCACAACCCTGTTGTGAGCTCATTTTCGGGTTTGCCTCTGGCTTCTGGTGAGGGTTATGGAGCTGGCTGTGCTGACAGAGGAGTAGTGAGTTCTCTATCTGGACTCCCTCTGTTGGTGAAGGGAGGTAATGAAGCTGATCTAAATGGCAGAGACCGGCCACCTGAGGAGGAGGACTGCGATTGGACATCAGGAGTTTCTGATTGGATTTAAGGCAGCCGACTTCCTAGTTTCTTGCTGGTGATTTTTCCTGACTGTGGCTCCTGGTTTCCAGTTTGCTTCCTGCCTTCCTAAAGCTAAGTTTTCTCTGCTATTGTTCATCTGAGTTTTTGTCTGGTTTACTTAGTTTTTGTGTTCAGCCAGCCCTGGCTGGGACTGGGCTGAATCCCCATTTTGTCTCTGATTAGTTGATCTCTTTTGCTCTGTCTTCAGAATATACCTGAGTGCTGATATAGTGATTTGAAGTCTAGCGACTTCAGGGCCTTTTTCTATCAGACGAGTTGGACATTCTTTTTGGCAGGGTTTTTTGCGTGATTGCAGACAGCAGCTTTTCTTTCCTGTCCTTTCTAGTTAGCGAGGGCCCCATCGTTTGCTCAGCCTATCTTTCTACCTGTGTCTGTGTTTTCATCTTGTTTCACTGACAATACATGTTGGGGGCTGTCTACTGCTTTGGAGTCTGCTCTGGGGCAGTTTAGATTTTCCCTTTCTTTCTTTAGGCTTATTTAGTTCTCCGGCCGTGATGAAGCGTCTAGGACCACCGTAGACACGCTCCACGGCTACTGCTAGTTGTTGTGGATAGGATCAGGGGTCTGCAATCCGCTAGTTACCAACCTCTCCGGTTTTCTGGGCTTAGCTGGCTTTTTGTTTTTTCCTCCTCGGTGACTCATTCTTAACAGAATCACCAGCCATACCGCAGATTCTAGGGTACTCAAAAGCAGGAGAGAATTGTTAAAAAAAAAAAAAAAAAAAAAAAGTGTCAGAATTTTTTTTTTTATATGTATATTTTCTCCTTTTTTTCTCTGGGGCCGTAGGAGGATTCTTTTTTTTTTTTTTTCTCCTTGATGGAGATTAAGCAATTGTCTGATCGTATGGAGCAGCTTGCTGCTGAAGTGCGGGGAATTTCCGCCTATCTCACTCATTCACATGCTGTTGAACCAAGGATCCCTGCTCCTGATGTGTTTTCTGGGGATTGGTCTAAATTTTTGATTTTTAAGAATAATAGTAAATTATTTCTTGCCTTGAAGCCTAACTCACCGGGGAGCTCTGCGCAGCAAGTTAAAATTGTCATCTCCTTGCTGCGCGGCGATCCCCAGGATTGGGTGTTTTCTTTGACACCTGAAGATCCTGTTTTGACTAATGTGGATGCATTTTTTCAAGCCTTGGGGTTGTTATATGATGAACCTAATGCTATTGATCAAGCTGAGAGAGCCCTATTGGCATTGAACCAGGGTCAGGATCCTGCAGAGTTATACTGTCAGAAATTCCGAAAGTGGGCGGTCCTTACTACATGGAATGATAGTGCATGGCAGCTCTCTTTCGGAAGGGTTTGTCTGAGACTTTAAAAGATACTATGGTGGAATTTCCTGTTCCCTCTGGTCTTGACGATTCTATGTCATTAGCCATTCAAGTTGATCGGTGTTTACGTGAACGCAAGACTACACAGGAGGCACTGCCACATTTTGAACAAATGTCTGAACCTATGCAATGTGATGGAGTTTTGTCTAGGGCGCAACGTCAGGAGTTTAGAAGGCGTAATAAGCTGTGTTTTTTCTGTGGAGATGCCTCTCTTGTTATTTCTGTCTGCCCTAAACGAGAGAAACATTTTGCACACACATTTGCTGTGGGTGGTGTACAACTTAAGTTTCTTTTGGCAATTACTCTGATCTGCTCCTTATCCACATTTTCCACGAAGGCTTTTGTGGATTCAGGAGCGGCCTTGAATCTAATGGACTTGGATTTTGCTAAACTTTGTGGTTTTCCTATGACACCTCTGCGGACGCCTATTCCTTTGAGGGGTATTGATGCTACGCCTTTGGCGAAGAATAAACCTCAGTTTTGGACCCAGGTGATAATGCGGGTCGCCCCAGAGAAAATTGCAGATTTTTGGTGTTGCATAATTTACATGATACCATCGTTCTGGGTTTTCCCTGGTTGCAAATCCATAATCCAGTTTTGGATTGGAAATCTGTGTCTGTGGTGAGTTGGGGTTGTCGGTGTGCTCTTGGTGACACTCCTGTTTTCTCCACCTCTCCCCAGTCACATGATGTACCTGACTATTTGGCTGATTTTTTGATGTATTCAGTGTGAGCAAGTATGCGTCTTTGCCTCCTCATAGGAGTTATGACTGTGCAATTGAGTTGAGACCTGGGTGTAAATTTCCCAAGGGTCGACTTTTCAATTTATCTGTACCCGAACACGAGGCAATGCAATCTTATATTAAGGAGTCGCTGGAGAAGGGTCATATTAGACCATCTTCGCCCTTAGGTGCTGGGTTTTTTTTTCGTGGCCAAGAAGGATGGTTCATTAAGGCCTTGTATTGACTATCGTTCCCTCAACAAAATTACTGTTAAATTTCAGTATCCGTTACCCCTGATTTCTGATTTATTCTCCTGAGTTAAAGGTTCTTGCTGGTTTACTAAGCTTGACCTCAGGGGGGCGTATAATCTTATTCGCATCAAGCATGGCGATGAATGGAAGACGGCGTTTAATACCCTGGAGGGACATTTTGAGTACCTGGTGATGCCTTTTGGGCTCACTAATGCCTCTTCTGTCTTCCAATCCTTCATGAATGATATTTTCCGGGACTTTGTGGATAAGTTTTTGATCATCTATCTGGATGATATTTTGATCTTTTCCAGGGATTGGGACTCTCATGAGGAACATGTTCGGACTGTGTTCCGGATTTTGAGGGAGAATTCCTTGTATGTTAAGCAATCGAAGTGCCTTTTTGGTGTACAGAGGATTTCATTTTTGGGATTTATTTTGTCTCCGTCAACTATTGAAATGGACCCGGCCAAGGTACAGGCCATTTATGATTGGGTTCAACCCACTTCTTTGAAGGCTCTCCAGAAGTTTTTGGGTTTTGCTAATTTTTATCGTAAATTTATAGCTAATTTTTCTGGTATTGCTAAACCACTGACTGATTTAACTAAGAAGGGTGCTGATGTGCTGAATTGGTCTTCAGAGGCTGTTTCGGCCTTCTTTTCAGGTGGAGGTAGACGCTTCAGAGATTGGTGCAGGAGCTGTTTTGTCCCAAAAAGATCAGGTGACGTCTAAATTGAATCCCTGTGCCTTCTTTTCCTGAAAGTTCTCCCCATCTGAACGCAACTATGATGTGGGGAATCGGGAATTGTTAGCCATGAAATGGGCATTTGAGGAGTGGAGACATTGGTTGGAGGGAGCTAGACATCAAGTTGTGGTCCTCACTGACCACAAGAATTTGATTTACCTTGAGTCGGCCAAACGCTTGAATCCTAGACAGGCTAGGTGGGCCTTGTTTTTTGCGCGTTTTGATTTTGTGGTCTCCTTTCTTCCAGGCACTAAGAATGTTAAGGCAGACGCCCTTTCTAGGAGTTTCTTTGCTGATTCTCCTATTGTGACGAATCCTACTACCATCCTAGGTGAGGGGGTAGTTCTTTCTGCCATCTCGCCCGATTTGAGATGTGCTCTGGAAGAATTCCAGGAGGACAAACCTGAGCGTTGTCCTATGGGAAAATTGTATGTTCCTGACCAGTGGAGGAAGAGAGTGATGTCTGAAGTTCATTGCTCCGCATTGGCTGGTCATCCAGGTATTTTTGGTACCAGAGATTTGGTGAGTTGGTCTTTTTGGTGGCCCGCCTTATCTCGTGATGTCAGGAATTTTGTGCAGTCCTGTGGGACTTGTTCCTGGTCTAAACTCTGTTCTCGCTCTAGTGGGTTGTTGATGCCCTTGCCGGTGCCTAAGAAGTCATGGACCCATATTTTAATGGATTTTATTTCTGATCTTCCTGTCTCTCAGAGAATGACTGTTATCTGGGTGATTTGTGATAGATTCTCTAAGATGGTCCATCTTGTACCACTCCCAAAGTTGCCATCTTCCTCAGAGTTGGTACCCTTGTTTTTACAACAGGTGGTTCGGTTGCATGGGATTCCTGAGAACATTGTATCGGACAGAGGAGTTCAGTTTGTTTCCAGATTCTGGAAAGCCTTTTGTTCCAAGCTGGGAATTCTGTTGTCCTTCTCCTCTGCGTTTCACCCTCAGACCAATGGGAAGACGGAGAGAACAAACCAGACTTTGGAGTCCAATTTGAGATGTTTTATATCTGCTGATCAGGATGATTGGGTTTCATTTTTGCCCTTGGCCGAATTCGCTTTAAATAATAGAGCTAGTTCTGCCACCTTGATGTCGCCCTTTTTCTGTAACTTTGGGTTTCATCCTCGATTTTCTTCAGGGCAAGTGGAATCTGCAACCTGCCCAGGTGTTGACACTGTGGTAGAGAGAATGCAGCAGATTTGGGACCAAGTAGTGGATAATTTGTCTCTCTCCCAGGAAAAGACCCAGCGGTTTTCTAACCGGCATAGAACCATTGGTCCCCAGTTTAAAGTGGGTGATATGGTTTGTTTGTCATCAAAGAATATCTCTATGAAGGTGGCTTCTCCAAAGTTCAAGCCAAGATTTATTGGACCTTACAAGATTTTGGAGATTCTTAATCCGGTTTCTTTTCGATTGGCTCTTCCTGTTACGTTTAAGATCCATAATGTGTTTCATAAATCGCTGTTGAAGAGATATGTTGAGCCAGTAGTTTTTATGGCTGCACCTCCTGACCCTGTATTGGTTGAAGGTAATGTGGAATATGAGGTAGAGAAAATACTGGATTCTTGTCTGGCTAGACGGAGACTCCAGTATTTGGTCAAGTGGAAGGGTTATGGCCAGGATGACAATTCTTGGGTCTCTGCCTCTGATATTCATGCCGATAGATTGGTTCGTGCTTTTCATCGGGCCCATCCTGATCGGCCCGGTGGCGTGGATGAGGGTTCGGTGACCCCTCCTCAAGGGGGGTACTGTTGTGAGCTCATTTTCGGGTTTGCCTCTGGCTTCTGGTGAGGGTTATGGAGCTGGCTGTGCTGACAGAGGAGTAGTGAGTTCTCTATCTGGACTCCCTCTGTTGGTGAAGGGAGGTAATGAAGCTGATCTAAATGGCAGAGACCGGCCACCTGAGGAAGAGGACTGCGATTGGACATCAGGAGTTTCTGATTGGATTTAAGGCAGCCGACTCCCTAGATTCTTGCTGGTGATTTTTCCTGACTGTGGCTCCTGGTTTCCAGTTTGGTTCATGCCTTCCTAAAGCTAAGTTTTCTCTGCTATTGTTCATCTGAGTTTTTGTCTGGTTTACATAGTTTTTGTGTTCAGCCAGCCCTGGCTGGGACTGGGCTGAATCCCCATTTTGTCTCTGATCAGTTGATCTCTTTTGCTCTGTCTTCAGAATATACCTGAGTGCTGATATAGTGATTTGAAGTCTAGCGACTTCAGGGCCTTTTTTATCAGATGTGTTGGACATTCTTTTTGGCAGGGTTTTTTGCGTGATTGCAGACAGCAGCTTTTCTTTCCTGTCCTTTCTAGTTAGCGAGGGCCCCATCGTTTGCTCAGCCTATCTTTCTACTTGTGTCTGTGTTTTCATCTTGTTTCACCGACAATACATGTTGGAGGCTGTCTATTGCTTTGAGGTCTGCTCTGGGGCAGTTTAGATTTTCCCTTTCTTTCTTTAGGCTTATTTAGTTCTCCGGCCGTGACGAGGTGTCTAGGACCACCGTAGGCACGCTCCACGGCTACTGCTAGTTGTTGTGGATAGGATCAGGGGTCTGCAATCCACTAGTTACCAACCTCTCCGGTTTTCTGGGCTTAGCTGGCTTTTGGTTTTTTCCTCCTCGGTGACTCATTCATAACACAACCCCCTGACACCGGCCCGGTACCGAGTACCCCACAGCCCTGGGACGGGGTGACCCAGATCCTCTCCACACCCATGGGGGCATGAAGAAGCGTGAATATTCATTTTTCTTTAGCAGCGGATCAGCCTTCGGCTTTCTGTCACCCTCTGCTGCTCTGCTGGTACTGGGGGCCCCATAGTAACTGCGTGGTGTGCCATTATGAGCGACACGCTACTGGTTGGAGGCACCTGGAGCAGTGGGGGCCCTAGGCAACTGTTGGTCCTACATGCCAGCTGATGTCAGTGCCTGGGTCCACCGGAGAATCCTCCGGTTCTCCAGAGGCCCAGTCTGACCCTGAGTGCAGAGGTAAGGTGTCTTAAATTTAGATCTTGGGGATTTGGAAGAGGCAATCAAGAATTTTTTAAAAGGCTAACAGTGAGTTACAGACTCACGTATGTGAGGCAGGCCAATCCCATCACTATCAAACTATCATACAGAATGTACATGTAAATAAAGATAGAATAAAAAAAGTTACATCCACAATGTATGTATGATGGGAGAGCTCCAACATTAAACCCTTCATGACATGCGCCGTACTAGTACTGTGCATGTCGTGTCTCCCCCTTTGACGTGGGCTCCTGCGTTGAGCCCACATCTTTTCCCGCACATATCAACTATTTTGAATAGCTGACATGTGCCCGGAACAGCCGTGGGAGGAATTGCGATCCACCCGCAGCTGTAAACCCGTTAAATGCCGCTGTCAAACTCTGACAGCGGCATTTAATGCGCGCTTCTGGCAATTGCGCTAGAAATCCCACCCATCGGTGACTCCGTCACGTGATCGCGAGTCATCGATGGGTGGACATGACAAAGAGAAGTCTCCTCCAGACCTACAGTATATGGTTGTCACTATCGGATTGCTATGGTCGGCGCTCATAGCAAGTCAGCAATTCTGCTACATACAGGCTATCTGATCATTGCATGTATGTAGCAGAGCCCATCGGGTTATGACAGCTTCTAGTCTCCCATGGAAACTATTGAAGCATGCTAAAAGTAAAAAAAAGTATTTAAAAATATTTAAAAAAAATATAAAGGTTCACATCACCCCCCTTTCGCCTCATTAAAAATAAAACAATAAAAAGAATCAAACATACACATATTTGGTATCGCGGAGGTCTGAATTGCCCGATCTATCAATATAAAAAAAGAATTAACCTGATCGCTGAACGGTGTAACGAGAAAAAAAGTCAAAATGCCAGAATTTAATTTTTTTGGTGGCCACAACATTGCACTAAAATGCAATAACGGGCGATCAAAAGATCGCATCTGCACCAAAATGGTATCATTAAAAACATCAGCTCGGCGAGCAAAACATAAGCCCTCACCCCATCCGAGATCATGAAAAATGGAGATGCTATGGGTCTCGGAAAATGATGCAATTTTTTTTTTAAACAATCTTTTAATTATTTTTCACCACTTTTATGAAGGAGAACCTAGACATGTTGGTGTCTATGAACGTGTAATGACCTGGAGAATCATAGTGGCAGGTCGGTTTTAGCATTTGGTTAACATGGTGAAAAAAAATCCAAAAACCAGTTGTGGAATTCCACTTTTTTTGCAATTTACACCATTGGAATTTTTTCCCATTTTTAGAGTATACAGTATGGTAAAATCAATGTTGTCATTCAAAAGTACAACTTGTCCCGCAAAAAACAAGCCCTCACATGGCCATATTGACAGGAAAAATAAAGTTATGGCTCTGGGAATAAGGGGAGCGAAAAACAGAAACGCAAAGACTAAAAAGGCCTCCGTCATGAAGGGGTTAAACTGGAGATGCGCTCATTTATGGTGGACAATTTGAGCTACTACGAGTCCTGATCAGAAAAGTAGAGAATGTTTTAGTGCTCCTGATTTCAGGAGAGTGGGAAGAAATCTGAATTTCTTAGGATTGAAAACATAATGGAATTTATGACGTGGAGCGATGAGATGAAACCAGGGCTCGAGCCAACACATCTCCTGCAGGCGGGAATAAATGTATATTACAGCCACCAGCCACGCACAGCTTAGAGATATATCATGCCACAGGCGTATTTTATGTAGCTTCTCGTCATCCTGTTTGAAGTTAGTCAGTTTTAAAAGTCAGGATAAAGAGAAACTCTGTTGTTATTGTACAGAAATTCACACTTGGCCTCACTGCACATTTAGGCTATGTGCCCACGTTGCATTTTTTTAAACATTTTTTATGCGTTTTTCGGGGTCAAACCGCATCAAAAACGCTTAAAAGAAGCATCCCATTCATTTTAATGCATTTTGGCCTTATTGTGCCAATGGATGCGTTTCCTTAGCGGTAAAAAACGCAGCATGTTCAGTAATTTCCGCTTAGGTCCGCGTTTTTGGCTATTTTCTATAGTCCAGAAGACGCGCGTTTTCTGGGAAAGAGACCCGTTTCCTGAGCGTTTAAAACACAAACGTGGGCACATAGCCTTAATGTTGTCGATCATAAAAGTGAAGTTTCGCTAGAAAGACTGGACCTGGTCTTGTAGGGACCATATGAGCACATTCAGCAGCACAGAAGGGAGAGAAGGGAGATTCATCCAATAAGATATCAGGATCTAGGAAGCCAACAGCATCATTACCCTCCGATTTCCCTTAGAGGCCCATCATAATATTTTTCTTCAAGTCACTTTCTAACTGGTCAGCACATTCTACACACGCTGTCATTTGGCTTTGTAGTTTACAGATCTGAGCAGGTAACGGTCAGCGTCTTTTCATTTCAGTTGGTAGGTGGATCTACAAGGTTGTAAGTTCTATAGAAAAGGGCCTTCAATGACCAAAGTTATTTGAACAGTTTTAGATGGAGGAGAATGTTGGAGGAGAATGTTGTGGTCTAGAGTTAAAATAGTGAACATGGTAATACGGCCGGACTACATCACCGATAAAGCAGCCACAGCCGGTGACTGAGAAGAATCTGTGACTTCTCTGCATTTAGTGGTTACTACTCACCTGGGTAGTCATATGTAGGAATCTCCTCTTTACACCACTCATCACCCCTCACATATGTCTCTGTAGGATTAATATGGGTCAGATCTTCACCCTGAAACAAATATTGTAAAAGTCACAGAGAGATGGAGAAGTCACATCTATGATCAGCTCTAATCCTGCCATCTCCACCATTCTCATTACACAAGCATAAAACATATAATACTGGTGGATAAAACAAGACTGAGAACGCGAGATCTTCACAGCCATCTACACATCATAGGGGAGATTCCATGACACCTTCTCTCCATCTACCTGAGGATATGGTGGAACACTGGAATCTTCTTGTTTATAGTCCTGTGGAAGACGAGGATGGGGACATCCCTCTGGTGTTATCTCCTTACTGGATAGATCTGGAGGAAACACATACAGGGACTGAATTCATTCTTTACATACAGATAATTATAGGCCGTGTGTATTTAGCCCTGTCTATTACCTGGTGATGTGAGGGGCTGGGGAACCTCCATCATGACGTCCTTGTACATATCTTTGTGTCCTTCTAAATACTCCCATTCATCCTTGGAGAAATATACAGCAACATCCTGACACCTTATAGGAACCTGACACATACAATGATACCGTCATCCCTCAATCTGTTCATAGCTTTACTGTATAAAGTCCCAGCATTCCCAGCAGTGTCACCTCTCCAGTCAGCAGCTCAATCATCTTGTAGGTGAGTTCTAGGATCTTTTGGTCATTGATGTCCTCATACATCAGGGAGTGAGGTGGAGGCCCCGTGATTGCACTCTGGGGTCTTCCCCATCCCTCAGACACAGGGTCCTGACAGCGCTCACTAGAGGTCTTCTTCACTACTGTGTAATCCTGGTTATGGAGAGACACATTAATAAATCTCACTACAGACATTTCCAGAGTCCTCACCTCTCCAGTTCTGTCCATCTGTTATTCCCATAGATAAGAATGATGTAATGTGACGTCATCAGAATCTCTCACCTCTCCAGTAAGATGGAAGAGGATCTCTAGGGTGAGGTGTAATATCCTCTCCGCCATCTTGTCTCTGTCCATATCCATCCTTCAGGGGTAAACCAGGAAAATTATCTTAAATAGAAGATCTTCACTGAGAGGATCCGATATTGTAGAGACCTGAATGAGAAGATGAGCCGATGTAACATCATAAAAATCCTGTGTAATAATACAATTACTGGAGATAATAAGGGAAACATATGAGGAGATTTATTATTTTACAGTATTTGGTTTTCTTCTTTACATCTACTAATAAAACCTATATATTTAGGCCACAGACAACAAGCAGTTTCCTCCTCGGAGTCGGCAGCTGAATACGTTTCTCATAGACTCATCTTCCATAACGCTAATTCTCGTCTCATTTACCGACACTGGAATCGGCATTAGCAATACTGCAGGAGATATTCATTACACGTGACAGGAGAAATAGCTACTTCATGAGGAGGACGACATCTTCATCTTCTATGAATGAAGAATGAAGTGATTAAACAGAGTCAGCATGGGTTTGTAACTAATAAGTCATGTCAGACTAACTTAATTTCCTTCTATGACGGTATCACTGATTGGGTGGATCAAGGAAATGCTGTAGATATAGTATATCTTTACTTCAGCAAAGCATTTGACAAAGTCTCTCATACAATCCTTATTGAAAAAATGATTAAGTATGGAATGGACAAGGCAACTGATAGGTGGATTCATAACTGGCTTAGTGATCGGACCCAAAGAGTGGTCGTAAATGGCTGCACATCCAGTTGGAAGAATGTCTCAAGTGGGGTACCACAGGGCTCTGTCCTGGGTCCTGTATTGTTCAACATCTTTATCAACGATTTAGATGAAGGAATTGAGGGTAAACTGATTAAATTTGCTGATGACACAAAGCTAGGAGGGATAGCTAATACTAGAGAAGAGAGAGAGAGGATTCAAAAAGATTTAAATAAACTGGAGAAGTGGGCAGCAACTAACAGAATGGTTTTTAACAGGGAGAAATGCAAAGTACTACATCTGGGCAATAAAAATGGAAAAAGCATATATAGAATGGGAGGAATAGGGCTAAGTGACAGCACATGTGAAAAAGACTTGGGTATACTAATAGATCACAGACTGAATATGAGTCAACAGTGTGATGCAGCAGCAAAAAAGGCAAATGCAATTCTAGGATGTATTAACAGAAGCATACAGTCTAGATCACGTGAAGTCATTATTTCCCTCTACTCCTCTTTGGTCAGACCTCATCTGGAATATTGTGTCCAGTTTTGGGCACCACATTTTAAAAAAGACATCAACAAACTGGAGCAAGTTCAGAAAAGAGCGACCAGAATGGTGACCGGTCTGCAAACCCTGTCTTATGAGGAAAGGTTGCAGGATTTGGGAATGTTTAGTTTGCAAAAGAGAAGACTGAGAGGAGACTTAATAGCTGTCTACAAATATCTAAAGGGCTGTCACATTGTAGAAGGATCAACTTTATTCTCATTTGCACAAGGAAAGACTAGAAGCAATGGGATGAAACTGAATGGGAGGAGACACAGATTAGATATTAGAAAAAACTTTTTGACAGTTAGAGTGATCAATGAGTGGAACAGGCTGCCACGAGAAGTGGTGAGTTCTCCTTCAATGGAAGTCTTCAAACAGAGGCTGGACAGACATCTGACTGGGATGATTTAGCGAATCCTGCTTTGAGCAGGGGGTTGGACCAGATGGCCCAGGAGGTCCCTTCCAACTCTACGATTCTATGATTCTATGATTCTATGATTCTACTACGGCTCTAGAAACATATTTGTCCAGAGTCCGTCACTGACTCCATCCCCCCCGGCCGTCTATATGAAGGTTTCCCGTCTTCCCCGCACTGGAATCTTCTATCATGTTATATCTCAGGTCTGATTCACACACAGAAGTTTAAGGCTTTTATAAATGATTGTTTGTAAGAACAAGACTGGAGATATTTGATGCCAATATCTCCATATACAGTTTTTTTTCCCTCTGGATGTAATTTTTTTAAGAAGAAAATTTCTCATCCTTAGACATTCATATATTACACGAAAAACACACAAAAAATGTTAAAATGTTACAAAATAAAATTATGCTATACACTAATGCACAGAGATGATATAGACTATGGATGAAAATAGTTCAAAAGACTATATACAGTCATATGTTAAAGTTTGGGCACCCCTATTAATGTTAACCTTTTTTCTTTATAACAGTTTTGGTTTTTGCAACAGCTATTTCAGTTTCATATATCTAATAACTGATGGACTCAGTTATATTTCTGGATTCAAATGAGGTTTATTGTACTAACAGAAAATGTGCAATCTGCATTTAAACAATATTTGACCGGTGCAAAAGTATGGGCACCTCAACATAAAGGTGACATTAATATTTCGTAGATCCTCCTTTTGCAAAAGTAATAGCCTCTAGTCACTTCCTGTAGCTATTAATGAGTTCCTGGATCCTGGATGAAGGTATCTGTGACCATTCCTGTTTTCAAAACAGTTCCAGTTCAGTTAAGTTTGATGGTCGCCGAGCATGGACAGCCCGCTTCAAATCATCCCACAGATGTTCAATGATATTCAGGTCTGGGGACTGGGATGGCCATTCCAGAACATTGTAATTGTTCCTCTGCATGAATGCCTGAGTAGATCTGGAGCGGTGTTTTGGATCATTGTCTTGCTGAAATATCCATCCCCTGCGTAACTTCAACTTCGTCACTGATTCTTGCACATTATTGTCAAGAATCTGCTGATACTGAGTTGAATCCATGCGACCCTCAACTTTAACAAGATTCCCGGTGCCGGCATTGGCCACACAGCCCCAAAGCATGATGGAACCTCCACCAAATTTTACTGTGGGTAGCAAGTGTTTTTCTTGGAATGCTGTGTTTTTTAGTCTCCATGCATAATGCCTTTTTGTATGACCAAACAACTCAATCTTTGTTTCATCAGTCCACAGGACCTTCTTCCAAAATGTAACTGGCTTGTCCAAATGTGCTTTTGCATACCTCAGGCAACTCTGTTTGTGGCGTGCTTGCAGAAACGGCTTCTTTCGCATCACTCTCCCATACAGCTTCTCCTTGTGCAAAGTGCGCTGTATTGTTGACCGATGCACAGTGACACCATCTGCAGCAAGATGATGCTGCAGGTCTTTGGAGGTGGTCTGTGGATTGTCCTTGACTGTTCTCACCATTCTTCTTCTCTGTCTTTCTGATATTTTTCTTGGCCTGCCACTTCTGGGCTTAACAAGAACTGTACCTGTGTTCTTCCATTTCCTTACTATGTTCCTCACAGTGGAAACTGACAGGTTAAATCTCTGAGACAACTTTTTGTATCCTTCCCCTGAAAAGCTATGTTGAATAATCTTTGTTTTCAGATCATTTGAGAGTTGTTTTGAGGAGCCCATGATGCCACTCTTCATAGGAGAATCAAATAGGAGAACTACTTGCAAGTGGCCACCTTAAATACCTTTTCTCATGATTTGATACACCTGGCTATGAAGTTCAAAGCTCAATGAGGTTACAAAACCAATTTAGTGCTTCAGGAAGTCAGTAAAAAGTAGTTAGGAGTGTTCAAATCAAGAAAATGATAAGGGTGCCCATACTTTTGCACCGGTCAAATTTTGTTTAAATGCAGATTGCACATTTTCTGTTAGTACAATAAACCTCATTTGAATCCAGAAATATAACTGAGTCCATCAGTTATTAGATATATGAAACTGAAATAGCTGTTGCAAAAACCAAAATTGTTATAAAGAAAAAAGGTTAACATTAATAGGGGTGCCCAAACTTTAACATATGACTGTATTAATCATATAGCATACCCTAAAACTAATATTTTATTAATAAAAAAACCCACCAGGGTTACACCACAAGTGAACACAAAAGACAAAACAAAAAAAGTGTCCAAAAGTAAATATATTAAAATAATTTGTGGGGAATTTCCTAGGAGTCCCTATTGAGGTAACCTATTTTCACCTTCCTAACCGCGGAGGTTGGCACCCTAGGGGGAACGTTGTGGCGCCCCCGCTCAACGATGGCTGTCCCTAGGGGCCCTATTGTACCCTAGCACCACTAATGAAATCCCTTCCCCGATGCTAAGGGAACCCCTGCCAAATAACAGAGACAAACCTACGATGAGGGGGACCCTAGAACCCACAAAATATTACACATAAAAAGGAACACATGAATAGATAGGCCTTGTTACCTAAGTTTCCGGTAATGACGACTTTTTATGCACTTCCAAAAGTGCATAAAGGTCTAGATCCACTTAAGGGACGACCCATAGTCTCAGGGGTTGATTCCCTGACACAAAATTGTGGGATCTATGTTGACCAAATTCTACGTCCCTTTGTTGTTTCGGTGCCGTCATACCTCAGGGATACATCGGATCTTTTATTGAAACTGGAGGGTATTCACCTTGATGGGGATGCTTGGCTGGCATCGATCGATATTGAAGCACTATACAGTAGCATCCCACATCGGGATGGAATGAAAAGTGTGGAACATTTTCTTCAACAGAGATCAATAGCCTGTAGAAAACACAATGCCTTTGTATTATCTCTTCTTGGTTTCACACTTACACATAATGTGTTTACCTTTGATGGGGAGTACTTCCACCAGCTCAGGGGCACTGCGATGGGGAGTTCTTGTGCCCCTTCGTATGCAAATTTGTTCCTGGGCTGGTGGGAGGAAACCATTGTCTTTGGAGGAGAATTAAAATGGTGGCAGGAATATATCTCTATGTGGTATCGCTATATAGATGATGTTTTTGTGGTATGGACAGGCAGTAAAGGACAATTTGAGACTTTTTTAGGTGAACTCAATTGCAATGATATCAATCTCAGATTTACCCATGAGATCGAGAAACAAGTATTGGTCTTTTTGGATGTTAAAATCAGGAGAGAGTCCTTTGGAACTATATCCACAATCATTCATCGCAAACCCACTAGCACTAACAGTCTGCTTCATTGGCAGAGTCACCATCCTACTCCTCTAAAGAGGGGTATCCCTAAAGGCCAGTTTCTTAGGCTGAGGAGAAATTGTTCAAGGAATGACTATTTCTATAATCAGGCTGGAGACATGTATAACAGATTTAGAGAGAAGGGTTATCCGTTACATGTTCTAGATACAGCATTTAAATTTGCTGAGAAAGCAGATAGGCAACAACTTTTACAAAAACACACTGATAAGGATATGTCAGAAACTCTGAGGATTATAGGTACATTCGATACCAAACATCAAGAAGTTAGAACAATCTTGATGAAACATTGGGACATTTTGAGATTGGACCCCGAGATTGGTGGCCTGATAGGCGAACGGCCAAATATCACATTCAGGAAGGGGAAATCTCTGAGGGATATGTTAGTGCATAGCCAGTACAAGAGACCGGCCAAGAAAGTAACTTGGCTTGAGAGGAAACCTGTCGGCTTCTTTAAATGTGGAGACTGCAGTTTATGTAAGTGGATGAAACCTAACAAATCCTTCAACAGTTCGGTGACAGGGAAGGTTTTTTATCAACGAGACTTCTCAAACTGTAAGACCACTGGTGTGGTCTATCTTGCCACATGTTCCTGCCCAAAAGATTATGTAGGTAAAACTAAAAGGGAGTTCAGAAGGAGAGTGGGGGAACATGTGGGAGATATCAGAAATAGAAGGGATACTCCACTTGCTATACATATGCGATGTGCTCACAATAATTCCCTTGCGGATATAACATTTACGATCATTGAGGTGGTCAATCTAAATCCCCGTGGGGGTAATATAGATAAGACCATCCTCAAAAGAGAGTGTGAGTGGATCTTCAGAATGGAAAGCCTCGAACCATTAGGCCTCAATGAACAACTGTCATTTGCCTGTTTTTTATAGTAGAACAGGCCCCTTGAAATACGTCAGGCTAGGCCTTTATTGTATTTCTTGTTTGTAATGTTTGCCATATACTAACCAATGAGAATATATTCTTCTATTTATTATTGTTTATTTTTATTTAGTACCTCTTTTTGAATGCTGGACCTGATTGCAACTCTTGTGGGAGTCTAGACTAAGACCCCTATGGATTTTCCATATAGATTGTTTTGATATCCTTTCCCTCATTTTTCCAGGAGACGCGAGACCCCCTAATCAATAACCATCTAGGTAGATTTAAGAAAATGGTTATTCATCTTTAGTATGTGTTTTTATGTAACTTAGTATTGGAGAAAACTATTGAGGTCTCCAGGATAATTTTAGTGAATTATTGATAGGCTCATATATACATATATCGGGAACTGAATTTCTATTAGTCTGTATCTATCTGCCTTTATGGTTATATACAATGTTTATATTAGGACCTGTGCATGATATTATCTCTCTCTTTTTTTAGAGATTATTCGTATTTATGTCATTAGGAGATATCGCTATGGTCTCCGGGTTGTTGTTGGTTATCTGACGCATGCGACTGTTTAACAAGATGCGTGTCCTGTTTATATATATACTATTGACATTGCGCTATTTGGTCCGAGATCACTATCTTATATGTTAGCGGTTGTTATGTGCGCTGTGTGGCTGGGGTGCGCACCGGATTGATCTATGTTAAGCTATCATGAGACATGCTGCGGGTGCGCACTCGACCGATCTATGTTAAGTTATCACGAGACATACTGCGAGATCTCTGTCTGGAGTTCAGACATGCGCACTGTGGGGAGATGTGCCGACAGAGCGCCCTGATTATCAGGTGATCTTTGACGCTCCGGCTTGACATGCGCACAGATGCTAGGGGGAGTGTCTCCACGCAGCGTTCAGGGCTGGCGTACGCTGTGGTGGCAGATTTAAATGGAGGGATATCGGGACAGTCCGGCCACTTTACCACACTAGGACACTAGTAAGGTTGCTATCGAGCCTCCTGATGATCCCAGAGGGGTGAAACGCGTCGAGGCGTATTTAGGCTATGGGGAGGCGGTTGGAGTATACGATGAGTATCCCATTTTTATTTTGAGCTTTCCACCGATGATATGTTCTATCCGCTTTTTGATAATATGATGAGATCTGAAAACTGATGGTGTGGATATAAGCTCTATATGTGTTTTTTGACCCTGGCTAAGTTTATTAATCATGACCTATGAGGATGTGGTATTTTGGACTATACATACAGTGGGGAAAAAAGTATTTAGTCAGTCAGCAATAGTGCAAGTTCCACCACTTAAAAAGATGAGAGGCGACTGTAATTTACATCATAGGTAGACCTCAACTATGGGAGACAAACTGAGAAAAAAAAATCCAGAAAATCACATTGTCTGTTTTTTTTTCATTTTATTTGCATATTATGGTGGAAAATAAGTATTTGGTCAGAAACAAGCAATCAAGATTTCTGGCTCTCACAGACCAGTAACTTCTTCTTTAAGAGTCTCCTCTTTCCTCCACTCATTACCTGTAGTAATGGCACCTGTTTAAACTTGTTATCAGTATAAAAAGACACCTGTGCACACCCTCAAACAGTCTGACTCCAAACTCCACTATGGTGAAGACCAAAGAGCTGTCAAAGGACACCAGAAACAAAATTGTAGCCCTGCACCAGGCTGGGAAGACTGAATCTGCAATAGCCAACCAGCTTGGAGTGAAGAAATCAACTGTGGGAGCAATAATTAGAAAATGGAAGACATACAAGACCACTGATAATCTCCCTCGGTCTGGTGCTCCACGCAAAATCCCACCCCGTGGGGTCAGAATGATCACAAGAACGGTGAGCAAAAATCCCAGAACCACGCGGGGGGACCTAGTGAATGAACTGCAGAGAGCTGGGACCAATGTAACAAGGCCTACCATAAGTAACACACTACGCCACCATGGACTCAGATCCTGCAGTGCCAGACGTGTCCCACTGCTTAAGCCTGTACATGTCCGGGCCCGTCTGAAGTTTGCTAGAGAGCATTTGGATGATCCAGAGGAGATTTGGGAGAATGTCCTATGGTCTGATGAAACCAAACTGGTACTGTTTGGTAGAAACACAACTTGTCGTGTTTGGAGGAAAAAGAATACTGAGTTGCATCCATCAAACACCATACCTACTGTAAAGCATGGTGGTGGAAACATCATGCTTTGGGGATGTTTCTCTGCAAAGGGGCCAGGACGACTGATCCGGGTACATGAAAGAATGAATGGGGCCATGTATCGTGAGATTTTGAGTGCAAACCTCCTTCCATCAGCAAGGGCATTGAAGATGAAACGTGGCTGGGTCTTTCAACATGACAATGATCCAAAGCACACCGCCAGGGCAACGAAGGAGTGGCTTCGTAAGAAGCATTTCAAGGTCCTGGAGTGGCCTAGCCAGTCTCCAGATCTCAACCCTATAGAAAACCTTTGGAGGGAGTTGAAAGTCCGTGTTGCCAAGCGAAAAGCCAAAAACATCACTGCTCTAGAGGAGATCTGCATGGAGGAATGGGCCAACATACCAACAACAGTGTGTGGAAACCTTGTGAAGACTTACAGAAAATGTTTGACCTCTGTCATTGCCAACAAAGGATATATCACAAAGTATTGAGATGAAATTTTGTTTCTGACCAAATACTTATTTTCCACCATAATATGCAAATATAATGAAAAAAAAAACAGACAATGTGATTTTCTGGATTTTTTTTTCTCAGTTTGTCTCCCATAGTTGAGGTCTACCTATGATGTAAATTACAGACGCCTCTCATCTTTTTAAGTGGTGGAACTTGCACTATTGCTGACTGACTAAATACTTTTTTTCCCCACTGTATACATGTCTGTGAAGCAATACACATGCTGCGATAATTAGGTGGATTGACACATACTGTTTGCAGCTGATGAGTCATGATGTATTATACTTTTGTCAATCATTTTTATATGCCTGAGCCATGAGTCAGGACAGCACTGTCTCCCCATAGGCCTATCTATTCATGTGTTCCTTTTTATGTGTAATATTTTGTGGGTTCTAGGGTCCCCCTCATCGTAGGTTTGTCTCTGTTATTTGGCAGGGATTCCCTTAGCATCGGGGAAGGGATTTCATTAGTGGTGCTAGGGTACAATAGGGCCCCTAGGGACAGCCATCGTTGAGCGGGGGCGCCACAACGTTCCCCCTAGGGTGCCAACCTCCGCGGTTAGGAAGGTGAAAATAGGTTACCTCAATAGGGACTCCTAGGACATTCCCCACAATTCATTTTAATATATTTACTTTTGGACACTTTTTTTGTTTTGTCTTTTGTGTTCACTTGTGGTGTAACCCTGGTGGGTTTTTTATTAATAAAATATTAGTTTTAGGGTATGCTATATGATTTCTACTTGAGACCCTTGAGTATTTAAATTGATTTTTATGACTGTATTAACACTGAAAGGAAAGAGCTGGAAGCTCATAGAGCCGTCTTATTAAGTTGTGACGAAACGTGCATTGGGGCGACGGAGAGTACTTAGACCTACACCATCAACAGTAAGTAGCTTTATTTTAAACCTTTCATGGCTTTCATTTTGGGCCCTTTTGTCTAATACATGATTAAAATAGTTGAGTTACATCACTCACTCTAGGCCATTCTTCCAGGGTATTGTGATGACACCTATGAACGAGCACAGAGAGTGCAGGAACAAGGCACACAGTGCGCAAAGACCTGAGACTAATGCAGTGAGCACAGGACCTGGCACTAAGCAGTCATGTAACCAGGGGGCGGAGTCACCGCACGTGAGTACAGGGAAAGAAACAGTGCGCAGAGTGCAGGGCACAAACAGAAAACGTGGTCAAGAAGAGCCGAGAGTCAAAAGCCAGATGAGAGCATAGTACCTAGGGATAAGACAAAGAGTAAACAGAGACAAGCCAAGGGGTCAGATAACCAGGAGGGACAGAGCAGTACAAAGCAGGATGCAGAGGCAAATGTCAGGGGACAAACCGGGTCATACACAGCAAAGCACACAACCACAGAGACACAACGTTTACGGACGAGTAACCTGGGTCAGCAACCACAAACCGAGGATTCGGAAGTATCACCGACACCAAATCCAGGAACTGCCATCATTAAATAGCCGCCCCAGATCCAAAGAGAGGAGGACTAAATTAACCCTGACCTGACCAAGATGGAGGCGGAACCATCCTGTCCAGAGTCATGACATTTATTTTACCAGCTATTTCATTAGGCTAAAGGCTGTGGCCATCTAATTCAGATTGTTAACTGAATGGACCCATCACAATTTTGCTTGCTTCTATCTGATAGTGTAACATACTATTTTGCTTGCTTCTATCTGATAGTGTAACTTATACTAGTGTACTGTGTTGTTGTGCCACTAAGCACTTTAATTTGCTGGTCTTTTACGCTACCATTTTTTGCTTAGCAGTCTCTGTTTGTGTCGTCCCTGAGGGTTCAGTCAACACAGAGGTACTGCACCTCCTCCTGAGGTGTAGTATACCACTTCCCAGGTAAGATGGTAACACCTGACCAGACTCCAGCACCTACATCCAGCACAGACACCTTAGAACAGCAGAGCACCCGTTATGGCAGCTGCTTTGGTTCATGAAGGGTGCTGGGTGCTGGGTGGAGCTTAGAAACACTAGAGGGGAAAGCTGACAGGAAGATAGGTCAGTTCCCCTTCGGGGGGGGAAGGAGGGAAAGGATGCAGCAGCCTCCTGTGAGCTGGAGCTGCTAGCAAGGAAAGAGGAAGAAAGAAGCATCAGTTGTTCAGAAGGAAGATAAATAAGCACGGAACGTGAGGAGGAGAGAGACTGGGTATTGGGGCTAGTGCAGAGCCCTTTCCTAAGTTCATTGCACCAAGGCCAGGCACCGGTATCCGAGGCTGTGTGTGATACTAATGATCCTGCAGCAGAAACCGGAGGAATAGAAGTTGTGACCGCTTTATTCCCACCTCAGACTCGAAGACACAGTGTCAACGTGTGTGAGCCGGGACATGATTGTATGGAGTCCCCGAAGCAGGCTAAAGCCGCCTGTCATACATGTGAAGTTTAAGTAACATCAAGAAGGAGGAACTTGAGTGTAATTCAGAACTACAAGTACTTCAGATTAGCGCTAGAAAGGAGATGTTCAGAAAAGGCACATTTGGAAGGGAGTGCTGGAAGGGTTAATCCATCTGCCTGGGAGTTGGCTGTGTCCTTGACCTGGAGGCTGTAGCATTGAAGCGGGCACCTGTCTGTGCCAGAAACGTGAGTAAAAGAATTGGTACTGCACTCAGTTGTGACAGTGCCTTCTTCCTGAGCTAACTTACTCAGCACGGCTACATCTCTGTGCCTAACACTACACCATCTACCTCAACATCTTCTATCACTGACCTGGGACTACAGCTCTACCTGTGGAGAGCTATTACATCTTTGCTGCGCCACACCATCTGTCCCAGAGGATAAGCACCACAGCGTCGGCTTAACACCTTCATTGCCGAGTACCACAGATGGCGTCACGAATTATCTACCTATAAACTTTATTCCATTCTACCTATTTTACATGGACACCCAGGGCCACGGACCGGGTCACCGCCACCGCAAAACTTCCCTTTGAGACACCGGCCCGGTACCGAGTAATCCCCACACCTGCCCTGGGGGTGATCCATATCTCACCATAGATGTATTTTGAATTGATTAAATAAAAATTATCTTAGGATTACACTCTGTGAGCCTCCAGCTCTTTCCTCTCAGTGATAAAGTAAAAATGAGGATGGTGGTACTGTGGGATCATTATACTGTGTGGGGGCATAGTAGTATGAGAGTAATACATGATTCCTTGGTTCCCATTATCACACTTGCTGCAGTGCAGGCTCCACTAGATGGCAATAGAGTGGAAGCAGGACTGCACCTAAACAGAGCAGGCCTGTCGTGCTTCAAGCCAGGCCACCAAAGGGGGTAGCAGAACAGTCAAGCAAGCCGAGTCAAGCAACACACTGTAGCGCAGTACCAAAGGAATAAGCAAACTAAGGGTCAGAGACAAGCCAGGGGATCAGTAATGGTCTGGAGCAGATATGCCAAAGACAAGAGACAAAAGAAGGTCAGGGTCCAAGCCGAGTTCAAGTACCAAGAAGTCCAGACACAAAGGAGACACACACAGTCAGGACAGGGAGCATGGAATAACACAGACACGGGTCGAGTCAGGAAAAGCAGCAGGACAAAATAGGATGTAACAGAGTCCGCTACTCACGCCGTAGGCAGAACTATAACTGACATCGCCTGCAGGAAGCAGCAGTGATAAATAGCCAACCTGAACCTAGACTGAGGCTGGAAAAGTTTAACTCTTTGTTATGGTCGGCGGAACGCACCAGATATAAAATAATAAGAGGTGCGTTCGCCGCCCGGTGTCCACCGTGCGGTAGTTGGCAAGACCGCTGCTGAGTAATGGCAGATGCACCAGAAGGTGACGTAGTGCGCACGGGTTAACGTCACCCGAACGCTAGGAGCGGCTCTGTTCAGACACAGAGTCGCTTGCCAGAAAAATATGCAAAGGCGCTGGCCCTGTTATCGTCACAGGAGTCAGCGTGTGGCGTCGCAGCCGCGAACACCAATAGTTGCTGTTAATGCAGCGCAACGGCAACTATAGCCGCAAGCGTCAGCGCCGAGAACCGGGCACCGACGGACGCTAGTGTAGGCGATGGAGCACTGTGGCGTAGCTTGCCACTACCTGGTGCTGACCTAAGAACACACTCTGTCACCAATCGTATTATCCGAGGGAAGGGGTTTCATAATGAGTCAGCCACCAGTCCATGCATCCGTCACCATTCACACACATAGCAAGATAAGTCTACACTAGCGCATCGCCGAGCCGCCCTGCGGGCTTTTTATAGCGATGCGCTTCCGGAACCTTCCATTAGCTTGGGAAGGACCAATCAGATCCGACGCAGGACCTGAGCATGTGACCCCTGCTCTCCAGTGAGAGGTCAAGTTGCGGGCATGCCCAGTAGCACGGCATGAGGACTTAGCCTCAGGAGCGGTTCCCTGCAAAGCAGGTTGCGCTGCCATTGCTGCACCAGAGGTGGCAGCAACATCCAGGCTGTCAGAGCGAGTCTGAGCAGCAAGCCTGGCTCGCTGTGTTTGCTGAGCAACACCCGGAGCGGTCGAGGAAGAATGGGAGACCGCAGGATGTCTGGCTCTGGATTCCCGCTGTGCAGTGCCAGGAATCCGACGCCTAACATTACCCCCCCAGGGCCACCTCACTGCGCTCAAAAGCTGCGATCAGGAGCGGTGCATGAATGTTCTCCACCGGCTCCCAGGTCTGAGCCTCGGGACCATGACCCTTCCAGTCCACCAAATAAAACTTTTTGCCACGGACAAACCTGCGCCCCACGATGGCGTTAACCTCAAACTCGTCAGACGATAAGTCTGATGACCCGGTGGATGGCTCAGAAAACCGGACCATGTGAACTGGTTTGAGGAGGGACACATGAAACACATCCGATATGGCCAAATGTGGAGGAAGAGCCAGGCGGTAGACCACTGAGCTAAGTCGCTCGAGAACCTTGAACGGTCCAATGTAACGTGGTGCGAATTTGGGAGACTTGACCCGCAGTTTGATATTCCAGGTGGAGAGCCACACCATGTCGCCAGGGGAGAAGCTTGGTGCGGGTCGCCGATGCGTGTCGGCGGACGCCATCATCCTTTCTTTAGATGCCCGTATAGCATCCTGCGTGCGATCCCAAATGTCCCGGGCCTCCACTGCCCAGTCTGCCACCCTGGAGTCAGTGGAGGACACCGGCATTGGGACAGGGACGCAAGGGTGTTGACCATAATTTAGGAGAAAAGGCGTCTGACCAGTGGAATCGGCCACCGCATTGTTTAGGGCAAACTCAGCCCAAGGCAGCAAGGATGCCCAGTCATCCTGCCTGGCAGAGACAAAATGTTGTAGATAGGTGACCAAGGTCTGATTGGCCCTTTCGACCAAGCCATTAGTCTCGGGATGGTAGGCGGAAGACAGATTTAGCTCGATGCTGAGTAAGCTGCAGAGCTCCCTCCAAAAATGAGACGCAAACTGGGGACCTCGGTCACTTACGATTTTGTCCGGCATTCCATGTAAACGGAATACATGCTTAATGAACAGGACGGCCAGACCTCGTGCGGAGGGTAGGCGTGCGAGTGGCACCAGATGTACCATTTTGGAAAAATGGTCGGTAACCACCCAGATGACCGTACTGCCACTGGACTTGGGCAGGCCAACTATAAAGTCCATGCCCACCATTTCCCATGGTCTATCTGCTACTGGCAGGGGAAGCAAGAGCCCCGCCGGCCTCTGTCTAGAGGGCCTGTTCCGGGCACACGAGACGCATGCTTTCACGTATGCCTTGACGTCTCGAGCCATATGTGGCCACCAATATGACCTTGCCAGGAGTTCGGTGGTCCGTTTTGGCCACCTAGCCTGGAGGCATGTGCCCAGGCATGAACCTCCGGCCGTAGCCGAGGGGGCACCAAGGTCATGCCTGGCGGTACCGACTCGAGAGCGATAGGAGCCACGGTCGTAAAACTCTCCGGAGGGAGAATTAACCGAGGCTCCGCTTCTCCCTCCTCCGCTGAGACCACCGAGCGTGAGAGGGCATCTGCTCGGACGTTATTCTCCCCGGAGAGGTAGTGTAGGGTGAAGCGGAAGAGAGAAAAGAAGAGCGACCACCTGGCCTGACGGGAATTCAGGCGTTGGGCCGTCTGAAGATAGACCAGGTTTTTATGGTCCGTGAAGACCTGAAAGGGGAACCGGGCTCCCTCCAGGAGATGTCTCCACTCGGAAAAAGCCAATTTCATGGCCAGCAGCTCCCTGTCGCCGATGGAGTAATTTTTCTCTGCCAGTGAGAATGTCTTAGAATAGAAGAAGCAGGGATGCTTCCGACCTTGAGCATCCTTTTGGTAAAGGACTGCTCCTGCACCGACGGAAGAAGCATCTACCTCAAGGATAAACGGCTTATCCACATCGGGACGGTGTAGAATGGGAGCGCCTGCAAAGTGGGACTTTATGGAGGAAAAGGCCTTAGAAACCTGTTCGGTCCACGCCAGGGTGGAGAAGTGGGGTATAAACTGGCGATAATAGTTAACGAACCCTAAAAAGCGCTGCACCGCTTTAAGAGAATGGGGTTCCTGCCAGTCCATAACCGCTTCCAGTTTGGCCGGATCCATAGCCAACCCCTGGGCCAAGATGACGTAGCCCAGAAATGGCAAGGACTCCTGCTCGAACTGACACTTCTCCAGCTTGGCGAACAGGGAATTCGCCCGTAGGCGGTCAAATACCCTGCAGACATCTTTCCGGTGGGTGGGCAAATCTGGCGAAAAGATGAGGATGTCATCCAGATAGACCACCACCGTGGTAGACCACCACCCAAGCTTTATTTAATTGTGCACCTGTATCTGAACCTGCATTGCCCTTCATCTATGCTTGCTGGTCAGGCAATGTGTGGAGGATAAAACCTGACACGTCTGCATTCAGACCTGGTTGGCCTTCATCCGCACTTGCCTTTTCTGGCATCATGGGAGCGATCCAGAAATGCTCAGGTACGGATTGCATTTAAAGTGGTCTTGCTTTTAATGTATCTAGGAGGCCGTAATGGCACAGTGTTTATTAAAAACGTATTAAAAACGTAGAGTAGGACCCCCCACATGAGATTGCCTTGGCGCGGCGGGGTGGCTCAATTGAATTGATCAATTTTTTTGCTAAATATCTCATTTTGAATACAGTTAGATGTTATGTGCAAATGCACTTTATGTTATGCGTTCTGACCTTGGCAACGCTGGCTTCTCTTTTCTTTTTTGTACATTGGTATGTGGCTGACCACCACTGTTGCCGTGCGCGCTGGGTTGTGTTCGCCATTTTTTCTGTGTTCACTGTGATGGATCTAGGCTGCTGTGCACATACACAGCAGCCCCACCCTGCCCCAAGCTTTATTTAATTGTGCACCTGTATCTGAACCTGCATTGCCCTTCATCTATGCTTGCTGGTCAGGCAATGTGTGGAGGCTAAAACCTGACACGTCTGCATTCAGACCTGGTTGGCCTTCATCCGCACTTGCCTTTTCTGGCATCATGGGAGCGATCCAGAAATGCTCAGGTACGGATTGCATTTAAAGTGGTCTTGCTTTTAATGTATCTAGGAGGCCGTAATGGCACAGTGTTTATTAAAAACGTAGAGTAGGACCCCCCACATGAGATTGCCTTGGCGCGGCGGGGTGGCTCAATTGAATTGATCAATTTTTTTGCTAAATATCTCATTTTGAATACAGTTAGATGTTATGTGCAAATGCACTTTATGTTATGCGTTCTGACCTTGGCAACGCTGGCTTCTCTTTTCTTTTTTTGTACATTGGTATGTGGCTGACCACCACTGTTGCCGTGCGCGCTGGGTTGTGTTCGCCATTTTTTCTGTGTTCACTGTGATGGATCTAGGCTGCTGTGCACATACACAGCAGCCCCACCCTGCCCCAAGCTTTATTTAATTGTGCACCTGTATCTGAACCTGCATTGCCCTTCATCTATGCTTGCTGGTCAGGCAATGTGTGGAGGCTAAAACCTGACACGTCTGCATTCAGACCTGGTTGGCCTTCATCCGCACTTGCCTTTTCTGGCATCATGGGAGCGATCCAGAAATGCTCAGGTACGGATTGCATTTAAAGTGGTCTTGCTTTTAATGTATCTAGGAGGCCGTAATGGCACAGTGTTTATTAAAAACGTAGAGTAGGACCCCCCACATGAGATTGCCTTGGCGCGGCTCAATTGAATTGATCAATTTTTTTGCTAAATATCTTATTTTGAATAGTTAGATGTTATGTGCCAATGCACTTTATGTTATGCGTTCTGACCTTGGCAACGCTGGCTTCTCTTTTCTTTTTTTGTACCGAGGTAGAAAGCATGTCACGGAAGACGTCGTTGACGAAGTCCTGGAAGACAGCGGGCGCATTACAAAGGCCGAAGGGCGTGACCAGATATTCATAATGGCCATCCCGAGTATTAAAAGCTGTCTTCCACTCGTCTCCCTCGCGAATACGGATCAGGTTGTATGCCCCTCGTAGATCTAGCTTAGTAAAGAGTTGCGCCCCACGCAACCTGCCGAACAACTCGGAGATCAACGGGAGAGGGTACTTATTCTTTACCGTGATGGCATTGAGACCCCGGTAGTCGATGCAAGGGCGTAACTCTCCGCTCTTCTTCTGAACGAAGAAGAAGCCTGCCCCGGCCGGTGACACCGACTTCCTGATAAAGCCCCGTGCCAGGTTCTCCCGGATGTATTGGGACATTGCCTCCGTCTCCGGGAGAGATAATGGGTAAACACAACCTCGAGGAGGTTCTGTTCCTGGCAGGAGGTCAATTGGGCAGTCATAGGGACGGTGCGGCGGGAGTGTCTCCGCGGACTTCTTAGAGAAGACGTCCGCATATTGATGGTAAGGTTCAGGGAGCGTGGAGAGATCTGTAGGCAGCTCCGTAGACGCTACCTGAAGACTGTCCCTGAGGCACCTACCCTCGCAGTTCTTGCTCCAGCCCAATATTCTCCCCAAAGCCCAATCAATGTGAGGGGAGTGACAACGAAGCCAGGGAACCCCGAGGAGTACCTGATCGATGCCATGAGGCATAATAAGCAAGGACAGGGTCTCCCGATGTGAGGGGGACATGGCGAGACCGAGTGGGACAGTCTGATGGGTCACTTGAGACGGCAATGGTGCCACATCCACCACCCTGATGGTCAGAGGTTGTGGAAGTAATACCAGAGGGATAGTGTGACTCTGGGCAAACCTGGAGGACATAAAGTTCCCCTCGGCCCCGGAATCCAGAGTGACCTCTGCCTCCCAGGTGGAGGAACCGTTATCTAGGGTACCCCGGAATACCGGCTTAGGAGAAAAGGACTCCATCTGGGACTGGCCACCACCTACAACCATGGAACGGGGTCTTCCCTTTGGCTGCTGAGGACATGTGCCAGCCGAGTGGCCAAAGTGTTGGCAGTGATAACAGCGCAGGGAGCCCCGCACCTGACGTGGCTTAGTGCTGGTGCGAGATACCTCCATGGGCTCGGTGGAGGGAGACTCCTGTGCGGAATGGCTCAGCGGTTCGGTAAAGGTGGGAGCCAGGTTAATTTTACGTCTGGATTGAGTCCTCTCCAACCCGCGCTCCATGAACCGGAGCTCAATACGCGTGGAGACGGCGATCAATTCCTCCAGAGTTGTGGGAATATCTCGGGTAGCTAGAGCATCCTTGACGTGCTCAGCTAGGCTTCTCCAGAACACTGGGACTAATACTTTGTCCGGCCACTCCAGTTCGGAAGCCAATGTCCGAAACCGAACAGCATAATGGCTAACCGAGAGTGACCCTTGTGTTAACGACAACAGTTGGAGAGCCGTATCGTGCGTGACCCATGGTTCTAAGAAGACCTGCTTCAGAGCCGCGAGGAACTGAGCAGGCCCCTGAACCACGGGATCATCACGTTCCCACAATGGCGTGGCCCACTGCAATGCCCGGCCAGACAATAAGGAGACAATGAAGCCCACCTTAGCCCGCTCTGTAGGAATCCGTGCAGCCAGCAACTCCAGGTGAACGGAGCACTGACTGACAAATCCCCTACAGGTGGCGCTTTCACCCGAAAACTTAACGGGGAGCGGGAGGGAAGAGATTGTCGGCGAGGGCAAGAGTGTGGGCACACGTGAGATGGCCTCAGCGACCGTCTGGGCGGCAGCTAGCGCAGCATTCGCAGCTGAGTTGGTGCTCTCGATAGCCGCCAACCTGCTCTCCAGCTGCCGAATGTAGCGCTGCAGCTGCTGCACGTCTGCCATTGTCAGCCAGACCCTGGCGCTAGTGTAATGTTATGGTCGGCGGAACGCACCAGATATAAAATAATAAGAGGTGCGTTCGCCGCCCGGGGTCCACCGTGCGGTAGTTGGTAAGACGGCTGCTGAGTAATGGCAGATGCACCAGAAGGTGACGTAGTACGCACGGGTTAACGTCACCCGAACGCTAGGAGCGGCTCTGTTCAGACACAGAGTCGCTTGCCAGAAATAAATGCAAAGGCGCTGGCCCTGTTATCGTCACAGGAGTCAGCGTGTGGCGTCGCAGCCGCGAACACCAATAGCTGCTGTTAATGCAGCGCAGCGGCAACTATAGCCGCAAGCGTCGGCGCCGAGAACTGGGCACCGACGGACGCTAGTGTAGGCGATGGAGCACTGTGGCGTAGCTTGCCACTACCTGGTGCTGACCTAAGAACACACTCTGTCACCAATCATATTATCCGAGGGAAGGGGTTTCATAATGAGTCAGCCACCAGTCCATGCATCCGTCACCATTCACACACATAGCAAGATAAGTCTACACTAGCGCATCGCCAAGCCGCCCTGCGGGCTTTTTATAGCGATGCGCTTCCGGAACCTTCCATTAGCTTGGGAAGGACCAATCAGATCCGACGCAGGACCTGAGCATGTGACCCCTGCTCTCCAGTGAGAGGTCAAGTTGCGGGCATGCCCAGTAGCACGGCATGAGGACTTAGCCTCAGGAGCGGTTCCCTGCAAAGCAGGTTGCGCTGCCATTGCTGCACCAGAGGTAGCAGCAACATCCAGGCTGTCAGAGCGAGTCTGAGCAGCAAGCCTGGCTCGCCGTGTTTGCTGAGCAACACCTGGAGCGGTCGAGGAAGCATGGGAGACCACAGGATGTCTGGCTCTGGATTCCCGCTATGCAGTGCCAGGAATCCGACGCTTAACATGACCAGACTGGGAAAAAGGGATAACAGGTCTCAAAACCCGGTCTGGATCATGACACCAATCTTTCATAGTTGGTGTTAGGGACGGTGGAACACACTAAATATTAAATAACGTAAAGTGCATTCGCCGCCTGGGGTCCACTGTGCAGAAGGAGTTAATGCTGCTAGTTAATGGCAGATGCACAATGTGGCAGTATAGTCCATGCGGGTTGAACGTCACCTGGAGAGCTCTGTTATGTTCACAGAGGTGCCTTAAGACATAAATGCTGAGCCTGTTGACCACACAGGTCTCAGTGGTGTGCACGCATGCTATATGGTCACAGGACTCGGGCCCAAGACACAGGGTCGGTGTCTGTCTAGACCTACCGTGCATGTGGCATCACTACTGCAGATGCCAACAAGTGCGGAGACTGACCCAGCTGCTGTGTGACAATGCCCAAGAGGGGGTGCACTGTCGGACGCTAGTGCTGTGTAGATGCTAATTGTGGCTGTAGCTTGCTGGTGCTGACTGTAAAGCTAAGTCCCTATACACACTTGTAATATCAGAGGGAGGGGATCTTAATGAGTCATTCGCAGGTTCTTGCATCCATCATCATTCACACAGTAGCAACTAGCGCATGGCCAAGCGGCCATGTGAACCTTTTAGAGCCAGAAGCTTCCAGATCCCTGAGATGGACCAATCAGATCTGGAGAAGGACCTGGACATGTGACTCCCGATCTCCAATGGGAGATCGTCTCGTGAGCATGCTCAGTGGAGCGACAGAAGGACTTAGCCTCTGGAGCTATTTGCTGCTGAGCAGCCTGCATTGCTATTGCTGACCCAAAGGTGACAGCAACAGCCAGACCCACAGAGCAGGTCTGGGCAGAGCATCTGGAATGCCGGGACTGCTGAGCAAACTTCTCTGCGGTCAATAAATAATGGGAGACCGCAGAATGTGAGGCTCTGGATTCCTGTTGAGCTGCTGCAGGAACCCGACGCCTAACAGTTGTGTCGTTTGTATCTTTCAGCGGAAAAGAAAGAAAACCATTGTGATTCTTATAAGGAGACAACACAAAACCCCCTAAATATAACATTTTATAACAACCCCACAATTTGTGACTCTTCAGGGTAAATCGCTCTCTCACCATTGGATTAGAGCTGATACTATGAAGCTAAAGAGACTAAACAGACTTTCTGTCCCCTCCATAAAGGGGCACTTTTCCGTGTTTGTCAGAACTGTCCGAGGATTATTAGAGGTGATAGTTTCCCCCAATTAGAAGGGACACCTGTGGATATTGGGGTCTATACTACTGCTACAGTTCTGGTGGGATTTACTCGGTAAAGTGCTGGAATCACTTTCTCCTAAAGGGTTAAATGGCGTCTGTAACTTCAATGTCTTTCTATGAAGCATCTTCTCTGAACTTTCTTCCTGTTTTCTGCAGTATTTCTATTACTCCCCGGAATCAGGAATGTATTAAGTCCTATAGAAACTGCGGAGAAAGAATCATTTCTAATTCTGTGTTTCCAGGATTCTTCTTGTGGGAATTGGCTGTGATATCCCCTGTGCAATATATTTCTAGTATTAGTAGGTTATAATCCTGTCACTCTATGGACGTGCGTGGTTGTTTGTTTCTTTACCTTTTTTTGCTGTTTCTTGTGTCATTTATTATCTTTATGTCATGTATGTGTATTGGTTCTGACATTTGGGATCTTGTTTTCATGTGACAATCACTATACAAGGAACACCCAAGGGATACAATACTGGCTAATAAAAGGCGTCCGAGCCATTGCAGCAGGTGTGTTTTCACACCACAACTCCCTTTCCATGATGTCCCCATGAAACGCTGCTTGTGACGACAGCTGATGTACAACTCCCAGTCAGGCTGCGCTCCGCGAGACAGGCGAGAGCGGTGATGACATCAATAATGTTACTGAAATCACCGCTATTGCAGAGCGCAGCGTGACTGGGAGTGACCTACGAAACTCTGATCTCTGATTAAAGGGCATAAAAATTAAAACATTTGAAAATTGCAAAATTTACCAAAATTTTTACCTAATTTCCTATTTTTTAACAAATAAATGTAAATCATATCAAAGAAGTTTTACCACTATCATGAAGTACAATATGTCATGAGGAAAACAGTCTTAAAATCAGTGGGATCCACTGAAGCGTCCAGAGTTATTACGTCATAAAGGGACAGGGGTCAGGATTGAAAATATTGGCCTGGTCAGGAAGGTGAAAACAGGCTTTGGAAGGGGTTAAATACACCCTATAGCGCTCCAGGTAAGACACTAAAGGATACAACTTTATAATATTTAGGGGGCGAACAATAATCTAAGCTCCCTCCTATAACAACTCTCCCTGAGCTGCCTCCTGAGGACGGTGTGCCGAGCATCGCGTCACTGGGTCTTCTATAAACCCGATAACGTGATGCGGCCGGACAGTCACAGTCAACATTACTGTGTATGGTGGTAAAAATTGAAAAACAAACCATGGTTACATACACTTTCCAATGCTGACAGCACATATCAGATACAGCATATATATCAAGTCCATACAGAATTATTATTATTATTATTATTATTTATTGTTATAGCGCCATTTATTCCATGGCGCTTTACATGTGAGGAGGGGTATACATAAAAACAAGTACAATAATCTTAAACAATACAAGTCATAACTGGTACAGGAGGAGAGAGGTTGTATTAGGTTGTATCTTTTCCATGTAACCAATTTACACCTTACCAGAGAATCTCGTCTCTATGTCCATACACTCCCATATTCCGTCACGTTTGAGCATTATTATGATGTTACCACTAGAAATTGCTACTGTAGAAGAATTCTCCCTTTAATCAGCTGGTCAGATGGTGATCCTGGAGAATCTAGTCATGGTTCCCATATCCCTTCATACTTGCGCATTGCATTGAGTTTCATATACGCTCCTTCCTCCAACCAGATATTACTGTTTATCCTCCCCTTCAATTCCCTGATATTCAGGGGTCGGGAGTCCAGCCAATGGAATGCTATAAGTTTTCTCGCTTGGAATAAAACTCTGCCAATGGCTATAGCCAGGTGAGACTCCGGGTCAGTGCCATCCTCCAGTAGCCCCAGCACACACACACACACACACACACACACGAGGATCTACTGCGAGTTGTATCCCAAATACTTTATCCTATCTTTGGACATTCCCAAAACACATGCAATAGAGGAGCTTCCCCACACTCACATCTAGGGCATTTTGCATCTGTTCGCACTCCAATCTTATGTAGGAAGCTGGGGGTCCTGTAGACTCTGTGAATCAGGTAGATCTGGGAAAGTCTCTGGGCTTCGCACGGTGACAACCTAGGAACATTTGCTGGAAACCTCCGACACCCACCGAGAGCACACCTTTATAGGGCCGCACTCCACATATATGGGTCATCTGTATGCACAGGACCTGTGATGAGGTCACAGGAGGGGAGGAGTCAGGGGTCACATGATCAGGGGCCTCAGTGTGTGCAGGACTCCGCTGTGCTGGAGTTGCTCCTTAAGAACAGGGAACGTTTGGCAGAAGTCATATGCAAAAAGTAGAACATTCCCCCCATTAAGTGATTGGATCCTTCCAGATCTGTGAAAGATCTTAGTGATATTACAGGCGGGAGATTCCAAGAGCGCTGGATTCAAGGGTGATCCTGGTGCTGAATGAGCCGTGCGGCCTCCATCTTAGAGAGCGGCCACAACCCCAGACGATGCAGCGGCCGGAGCAATGTTATTGATGGAGAGAATTTCTGCGAGCAGCAGATTAATGAAGAATGTTTTCCCGGAACCTCCTGGGGCATCAAGGAAAACCCGTCTCCCATCTCCACAGGTTGTAGTTATTATAGGGAGCAGGGTTAGAAGATGAGGTGGAACGTGAGTGAGGGTCGCCTCCTGCAATGTCCCAGGGTGGAGCATCTTCCATCAGACCACGCTTTTGGCCTCCCTGTAAGTTGTTGCTGGTTCAGCTGTATGTACAGAAGACGCTCACTTTCCACCTTGGTATACATATCTACTATACATTTATGAGAAAGTTTCCTACATTGTTGTCTGATCATTATTTGGTAGGTATAGAAGTCCATAGCTGATATTTCATCCTGCGTTAGATTATAGTGATCGCCGTCTTGGACATTCCACAATATTATCGGATATTGCAGAGCATCATATGATCTATGTGTTTCTACATTGAAGATGTTCTCTCCGTCACTGAATAATTCTATCTCGGCTTAGAAAGTCCCTTCCAACCATTACAGTAGCTCCTTCATTAACACTGGGAGAAGTAAATCTCCTTTTCTTCTCACCAACCGGTGTCTTGTCTGCTCTTATTACAGCCTGATATTCCGCACTTGGCATTCTTTGTAAGGCCGTTCTACAAAGGGTTACTAACTGATTGTGTTGATGGAAAAATCTTTCCAAATTCAAAACAATGTTTTTTTGTCTCAGGTCGATCCGCTAGCATCTCTTAGTCTCCCGAACAGTTAATTTGTAAAAATATTGGGTCTTCATTTGCTACAGGAAGCATCAACCCTATTTTGTGATATATTTGTCCCTGGACTTAAAAAGTCGCCATAAATGCAGCTTCCTTATGTCCAGTTGTCGTACCAAAGGAGGTCATCTGGAAAGATGGATTGTGTCTCCTAATAATTTGTAGTAAATGCTTAGACTCATAACTTGTTCCCGACATGTATGAAAAAAGTGGTTCGGGAGGTAGAGATAAAGGTGGCAAACTGACTTTACCATTGACCACCACATACCAGGCGATTTACAGTTAAACTTTTTTGCTTGACAGTGTTCTCATATTACGTCCATTTTGCCTATTATGACTTCCAGATGTGACCTATAGTCCTGAATTGGGTCGTAGTGAAACACTTCCAAACTCAAGTCAGCCTGCCTACGTCTTTGCATATGTCATATGTGGTGATTTTGACGATGTTCATCCTTTTTGTTCAGATGTTTCCACATCCCTTGATTCAGCCTGTCTCATCTGTTTTTCCTGAAGGTGACATTCCCATTGCTCAGATGTTTCAGCTGCCTTTGATTCAGCCTGTCTCATCCATTTCCTTTCAAGCCAGAACTCACATTCTTCACTTGTCTCAGCTGTTTGAGAAGGTTTTGCTTTCTTAACTTTTGGATTAACTTGCCCAATAGTTGGACACTTTTTTGCGGCATTTTAAAAACCAGTTCTTAGTAATATGATCCTTAGTAATCACCTCACACTGATCAGAGATCTAATAAGTGAATCTATATATAAAGCAGAAAATGTGTGACTACCTCACAGTCAGACTGTTCTAGTTGTCCATAGCAACCAATCAGAGCTCGGCTTTCACTTTATCTCAGTAGCTTCAATGCTGAAAGCTGCACTCTGGTTGCTATAGGTAACAGAACGATCTTACTGTGAGGCAAATCTCATAAATGAGGCTCCAGTTACTTCTGCAACAGTCGATTCTATAACTACAGGCTTTAGAGCGACTTATCAGGTTGCCCACCTTAACGACTATATGGTTGCTGCCTCTTTAATCCCTTACCGATTTCGGACGTACTATTACGCTGATGTCGGTATCCCTATCTTTGATGTGACCCCACATCTTTTCTGGGGCATTTCAGCTATTTTGGACAGCTGACATGTGCCTGCAATAAGCACTGGTATAATCGCGATCCACCCACGACTATTAAGTAGTTAAAATGTTTTTATTGTATAAAAGCGCTGAAACATAAAAAAGATATAAATGAGGTATCGCTGTCATCGTACTGAACCGAAGAAGAAAACCGCTTTATCAATTTTACCACACGCGGAATGGTATAAAGGCCCCCCCAAAAGAAATGAGACCTCCCGTGACTCTGTGGGCCAAAATATAGAAAAATTATAGCTCTCAATATGTGGTGACGCAAAACCTTTCTTTTGCAATAAAAAGCGTCTTTTAGCGTGTGACAGCTACCAAACATAAAAACCGCCACAAATAGTAAATCAAACCCCCCGTTATCACCCCCTTAGTTAGGGAAAAGTAATAAAATTAAAAAAATATGTATCTATTTCCATTTTCCCATTCTAGGGCTAGGGTTAGTGTTGGGATTAGGGTTAGTGCTAGAGTTAGGGCTGGGGTTAGGGTTGGGATTAGGGTTAGGGGTGTGTTTGATTTAGGGTTGGAGTTAGAATGGGGGGTTACCACTGTTTAGGCACATCAGGGGCTCTCCAAACACGACACGGTGTCCCATCTGAATTCCAGCCAATTTTGTATTGAAAAAGTCAAACGGCGCTCCTTCCCTTCCGAGCTCTGCCATGCACCGAAACAGTGGTTCCCCCCACATATGGGGTATCAGCATACTCAGAACAAATTGCACAATATCTTTTGCATTCCAATTTCTCCTGTTACTCTTGGGAAAATAAAAAAAAAATTGGACCTAAAATAATTTTTTTGTGAAAAAAATGTAAATGTTGGGCAACACGGTGGCTCAGTGGTTAGCGCTGCAGCCTTGCAGCACTGGAGTCCTGGGTTTGAATCCCACCAAGGACAACATCTGCAAGGAGTTTGTATGTTCTCCCCGTGTTTGCGTGGGTTTCCTCCGGGCACTCCGGTTTCCTCCCACATTCCAAAGACATACTGATAGGGAATTTAGATTGTGAGCCCCATTGGGGACAGTGATGAAAATGTGTGCAAACTGTAAAGCGCTGCGGAATATGTTAGCGCTATATAAAAATAAAGATTATTATTATTATTATTATTATTAAATGTTTATTTTTTTTAAAAAGTAAAAAAATTTCTGTGAAGCATCTGAAGGGTTAATAAACTTGTTGAAAGTGGTTTTGAGTACCTTGAGGGGAGCAGTTTTTAAAATGGTGTCACTTTTGGGTATTTTCTATCATATAGACCCCTCAAAGTGACTTCAAATGTGATGTGGTCACCCCCAAAAAATGGTGTAAAATTGGTTAACTTTTAACCAGGGCTGTGGAGTCAGAGTTGGTGCTCATTTTGGTGGAGTCGGAGTCGGTATAAAATGGACCGACTCCGACTCCTAAAATATATAATAAATTGGGTACAGTAGTTCAATGCAGAATGTGCTGAATATTTTTTCATAGGAATTTGGGAAAGTTATGAAATGTCCTATAAATAGCAGTTCTATTCCTGATCTATGGCTACATTCACACAGTGTTTTTACTGCGTTTTTTGAGGATACTTTTTCAGCTGCAAAAGCAGATCAGCTTTTTAGAAAACCGCATCACCTGAAAGGTTTTTGAGCTCATAGATAATGTTTTCAATAGCAAAAGCAGATTAGAAATCTGCTCTATCTATATATCCATATCTGTCTATCCATATCATATCTTATCTGTACCAAAAAGAATGAAAGCCGGGTAGCAAACAGACTAACACTCCTCTTTTTTAGCACCAGTCAGGTACACCTCATAGCTGCCCAAAAGGACACCCAGTAACACATCAACATCAATTGATAGTTGGAATAAATAGACTGCATTCATCACCACATCATCTTAAGGTGAATGCTTTATTTTCAAGTGTAGGGGTGTGCAGTATGAGGTTCTGCAGCAGCTAAGGTGTGCAGTATGAGGTTCTATGGAACAGTATGAGGTTCTGCTCCCCCCTAGGTGTGATCCTGGCTACGCCCATGGTGTGAATGTAGCCTGAGGATCTAGGTTTTGTCTTAGCTGAGATAAGTCATAGTGTTATATATATATATAATTAGAAAAATGAAGAAACAGCACAGTACTTGGCTTCGGGTGTACGGCCCCCAGGCAAATAGTCCGGTATCAGCCACAGTATCCAATATTCATTCCAAATAGAGGCAGCACTCCATAGTTAGTTTTCAAGTGATAGTCAATTTATTAGACCCACATATCAGAGCTCTGATATGTGGGTCTAATAAATTGACTATCACTTGAAAACTAACTATGGAGTGCTGCCTCTATTTGGAATGAATATATATATACACACACACAGTATATATGTAATCAATATTATATAGTGTATTACATATTTACAATTTATTAGTTTTTTGTGCTCTAAAGTTGTATTCTAATAAATATATATTATGTTCTATCTAAATATCTTGATTATTGGATCATAAAAATGATTAAATGTCTGATGTTCACATTGTACTACAATAAATTTTTCACTTAAATATAAGCAATATATGTGGGAGTCAGAGTCGTGGAGTCGGAGTCGTGGAGTTGGAGTCGGAGTCGGTGTAAGGGAAATTGAGGAGTCGGAGTCGCAGGTTTGTCTTACCGACTCCACAGCCCTGCTTTTAACCCTTATAACTCCCTAACAAAAAAATTGGTTACAAAATTGTGCTGATGTATAGTAAACATGTGGGAAATGTTACTTATTAAGTATTTTGTGTGACATATCTCTGTGATTTAAGGGCATGAAAATTCAAAGTTGAAAAATTGCAAAATTTTCACCAAATTTCAGTTTTTTTCACAAATAAACGCTAGTTATATCAACTAAATGTTACCACTAACATGAAGTACAATATGTCACGAGAAAACATTGTCAGAATCACCAGGATCCATGGAAGCGTTCCAGAGTTACTACCTCATGAAGGGACAGTGGTCAGAATTGTAAAAAAAAATTTTCCAGTTTAAAGGAGCGGGTCTCCTATACTTGTAATGCCCGTACACTAAGTGTATGGATTGAAAAACATTTCCTCCTGGGGGGTACACATCAACCTACTGTGTAAATATTTTTTTACGACCATCATAAACACCCTTGCAAAAAAGTATAGTGGCTGTTGCATCACGGAACATGTTCACCCTTGTGTTCTAGTGGTGGTGTCTGAAGAGACGTGGAGTATGCATTTGAAAGGTTGACTCACCAAACCATGACTAATGCACTAGAAGGATGAAGCAGACCTCCATTGATAAAGGCTGGGGCAGCACAGGTGCAAACCACTGATGAAAACAGCCAGTAACCCAAGAGGGTCTGGCTGCCTAGTGGAAAAAATGCACACAAATAGGGCTTGCATAGGACATCAGTCACACAGATAAGTGTGGTGCAAAGTGTCTGAACAGCTTATTAATGATGCCCATAATATTAGCAGGCGGGCTGCTCAGCACTATATATATGCATCACACAAAAAAAAAAACAAGCCAACATAAAGAGGTCTAGCTGCATCCTGCAAAAATGATAAAAAGTGCAAAAGTGTATTAGTTACTATTTTGGCTAAAGCAGATTAGCTCGCAACCCAACGTCAAGGGTCCCCAAATTTTGGAGTCCCTAACACTAAATCTGAACAGCGCACATAAGGAAAAAATTGTTTTTGTCATGATACCAGTGCTGTTGGACCGGTACTTCTGGAGTTAATGTTTTGATCTCAGTGCAGACTCTTACCTGCACACCTGGGACCTATTATGGTGACCTCTCATTGATTCTGGGAAAAGCTTCTTATAGCCGCTGGAAGCTCCCATCCCCCGTCAGTTATACTCATGCCCTTGGCATAGTGTGGTGACCCCTGAGTGTGTTTGTGCTGTGTTCTGGTTGCTTGATAATCTGTGTATGACTCGGTCTGTTCTCTGGATATTGTTTTGCATTCTGCTTGGTACCTCCTATGTCTGTTTGGTTATGACTCTCTGCTTGTGACTCGACTACTCTCTGCTCGTCCCTTTGGTACCGCACTACCCTCTCGTGTATGACCTTTGGCTTTGTCTGACCTCCCGTCTGTTTATCCCTCCTGTACCTCGTCTGCCCGTACTGTGAATGACCTCCATTTTCCCCGACTCTGAATTTTCTATCTTCTCTGAAAGCAGGACGCTAAGCCCCACCCCCTTGCAGTCACATGACCGTAGGTTCCGTGCCGTCTTGCTAAACTTCAGCATTCAGGTCCTGTGCACCTATACTTTCTGGCTGTCCTGGTCCCCAGGAGTCCCCACAGTGCACGTGAGTCCCTGCTCAGCGGAGGCTGTACGCCGGCGCTGTCAGGACCCCGATATAACTGACCAATACCATTTTTTTTCTCTCTCTGCTCCCTTCTCCTGTGTGTGTGATGGATCCTATGCACACTCTTTCTGAGCAGGTAAAACACCTGACCCAGATGTCTCAGAAACTCCTTGGAGAACAACAAGTCCTGACTCAGTCTCAGCAGCTGATCGCTGACACTGTGCAGGGGGCTTTTTCATTGGGGGCTCAGGATATTACATTAGTTTCCCCTGAGTCTCCAGTGAAGTTACCGGATACTTTTTCTGGAGATAAAAGAGTTCAGAGTTTTCAAGGAGGGCTGTAAGCTTTTTTTTTTCTTTAAGACCACACTCTTCTGGGGATGAAAGTCAGAGTGGGGGTCATTATGTCTTTATTAAGAGGGTCCCCTCAAGCTTGGCTTTCTCCCTTCCTCCCACTGCCCCTGAGAGACTGTGTGGCACCCCTGAGGCTTCAGTCACCACAGAGGTACTGCACCTTCTCCTAAGGTGTGGTACCCCACAATCCAGGTAAGGTGGGAGCTCCCATCCACACTCCACACCTGCATCCCACACACAGGATAGTTCAGCAGGGTAACCTAGCAGCTTCAGGCTGGGGGTAGCAGAGCACCCTTCGTGGAACCCTGCTTCATAACACAAGATGTGCTGGGAGGCGGGTGGAGTAAGATGATACAAAAGATTGTGAAGAGTGAGGATTAGAGTTTAGTTGGTTAGCGAGAGGAGAAGGAGATGGATGTCTGAAGGATGTACTGCAGCAGGTCCCAGTGATCTGGGCTGCTGGCACGGGGAAGGCAGAGAAGGAGACTGACAAGACTGATAACCTAACCTTCCATAAGAAAGATAGAACAGATCGGAACGAAGGAGACAGAAGGACGGTGGGAAGCAGGTTGAGAAAGAGAGATAACCCTTCCAGTCCAGAACGCAAAGGCCGGGGCCCGGTCCCCGAGGTTGATCGGATCTTTCATATCCAGCAACAGACACCGGTGGAGTAGTGAGCTGCTAACGCCTTACTCCCATCATAGACTTGGGACACAACAGCAACTTAATAGTGAGCCGGGACTCAAGAGAGGAGTCCCCGAAGCAGGCTACAGCTGTCTGTCATACAAGTAGAGACTAGGAACACCTAGAGAGAGGCATTCCAGGGTAACTAATTACTGGAGTGCTTCGCACCTAAAGGCGCATTGGAGGAGTCGTTCAGTAAGGTACATGTAGGCGGAGTGTTGGAGGGGAGAATCCTATCCTGCCTGGAGGTTGGCTGGAGCCCTGACCTGGAGAACACGGTGCGGAGGCAGGCAATTGTGTGAACTGCAAACAGTGAGTAAAGCTTTGGAACCGCACACTCTGGTGTCCTCCAGTTATTCCAGCACCGCTACGCCTGGGTACTTGCACCTACACAATCTGTGCCTCCCCGCCATTACTTTATCTACACTGCCCTGGGACTACAGCTCCACCTGTGGGGAGCTTTACCACCTCTGCTGCACACACCATCAGTCCCAGAGGATCTGCACGCAGCGTCGGCCCAACACCACACTTGCCGAGCACCACAGGTGGCGTCACGAACTATTCCTATAAACTGTAATATAAACTTCCACCCTTTTCATTGGGCCCCAGGGCCACGGACCGGGTCACCGCCACCACAGCACATCCCCCTGACACCGGCCCGGTACCGAGTACACCACAGCCCTGGGACGGAGGGCGACCCAACTGTCTGTGAATGCATTCTTTGTGGCCCTCGGGCACATTTATGTTGAGCCTGACCGAGTGCGATTGGCAGAGGACATGGTGATGAGCGTCTGTCAAGGGAAACACTCGGCTGAGTGGTTTTGTTCTGAATTCCACTGCTGGGCCGTAGAGATTTCTTGGGACGACGATGCACTCTGAGGACTCTTTCGCAGAGGCTTGTCCGAGCGGCTGCAGGATGCCTTGGCGATACATCCCCCACCTAACTCTCTCGAGGACTCCATGACCCAGGCCGTCTGGATGGACCGCAGGCTGCGGGCCAGAGGGGTAATGCAGGTGGAGACTCCATTGTTCCCCAGTGGAAAAGAGACTGACCCTGAGCTTATGGATGTGGGTGCCCTCTCCCTGAAGGATACGGAGAGGAAACGCCGGAAGGACAAGCAGTTATGCTTTCACTGTGGTAAAATAGGACATTGGAAAAAGGAGTGTCTTGATTGCCCGTCTTCAACCCGGCGGGAAACGACTAGGACTGGGTAGTCAGCGGGGAGACTACTCAGACCCTCAGGTACCCTTTTCCTCATTTTCTAAAGTGTTACTTCTTGTGGAACTGTTTGTGGACGGTTGTTCTTTTCCCTCTACAGCCTTCGTGGACTCCGGATCATCGATTAATCTCATTGACTCCCAATTGGTCACACGCTGCAAGATAGGGACAGTTAGGCTCAAGGTTCCGATGAAGGTGGTGGCCATTGACTCCTCTCCCCTCACTAAGGAGGGAATTCTCTTTATGTCTGACTTGTTTTCGCTCAGAGTGGGCGCTACTCATGTGGAAAAACTAAGTTGTTTGGTTCTGGACAAACTACCTGCAGGGTTGGTGTTGGGCATGCCCTGGTTACAACGCCATAACCCAGTTATTAACTGGAAAACGGGGGAGATTGTGCTATGGGGGTTAATGATTCGGTTATGTGGTAAATCCGCACTGCTGGTTGAACCTGTCAAATCTGTGTCTGTATCATCTGTCGAGCTGGAAGGTATTCCGGAATGCCTGAAGGACTTCGAAGATATGTTCTCTGAAAGTGAGGCCGAGACGTTACCGCCACATAGACCCTTTGACTGCGCTATCGAGCTGGTCCCGGGGGCTAAATTACCTAAAGCCTGTCTGTTTAATTTATCTGGCCCTGAGCGCTTGGCCATGAAGGAGTACATTGCTGAAAGTCTGTGCAAGGGACACATACGTCCTTCAGTCTCACCTGTGGCGGCAGGTTTCTTTTTTTAAAGAAAAAAGATGGCGGGTTACGTCCCTGTCTCGATTTTCGGGAGCTTAATCAGATTACTGTACGGAATACGTACCCCCTTCCGTTGATTCCCGATTTGTGTAACCAACTATCAGGGGCAAAGTGGTTTTCTAAACTGGATCTTCGGGGGGCATATAATTTGATAAGGGTCCGAGAGGGGGATGAATGGAAAACTGCGTTCCTCACGTCCGAGGGACTGTTTGAAAATTTAGTCATGCCGCTTGATCTTACCAACGCCCCCGCCATAATTCAAAACTTCATCAACGTAGTATTCTCGGATCTCATTGGTCATTTTGTCGTTATCTACTTAGATGATATTTTGATATACTCCTCCGACAGGCATTCTCATCTGGAACATGTACGAACTGTTCTCCAAAGACTGAGAGAAAATCATCTGTATGCCAAATTGGAGAAATGTGTATTCTGTGTTCAAGAATTATCTTTTTTGGGATTAATTGTATCCTGTGAGGGTTTTCATATGGACCACAAGAAGGTGCAGGCCATTGCGGATTGGGTGCAACCCCGAGATCTTAAGGGTCTCCAGCGCTTCTTGGGGTTCGCCAATTATTACCGCAAATTTATCCGGGGGTTTTCGCAGGTGGTCAAACCTCTCACGGATCTAACATGCAAATGTGCGGATGTGAGAAACTGGTCCTCACTCGCAAAAGAGGCCTTTGCGACTCTGAAAAAATGTTTTATGTCTGCTCCTGTGTTGGTACAGCCAGATCTGTCCAAACCATTTGTGGTGGAGGTGGATGCCTCCGAGGTGGCGGTGGGGGCAGTTTTGTCCCAAGGGCCTGCCACTCTTACCAACCTCAGGCCATGTGCTTTCTTTTCCATTAAGTTCTCTGCTTCTGAAAGAAATTATGATGTAGGCTATAGAGAGCTTCTTGCGGTCAAGTTGGCGTTTGAGGAGTGGAGGCACTTTTTGGAGGGGGCCAGTCACCCGGTTACTGTGATCACTGATCACAAAAATTTGTCATATATTGAGTCTGCTAAAAGATTAATGCCCAGACAGGCCCGTTGGTCGCTTTTTTTTCTCGTTTCCAGTTTACTATTACATTCCGGCCAGGGTCAAAGAATGTCAAGGCTGACGCCTTATCCCGTAATTTTCACCCTGTGTCAGCCCCTGAGCCACCGTCCTCCATTCTGCACCCTAGAGTGGTGGTAGCAGGGATCTCGTCTGAATTGGAATGGGAAATTGAGGGGGCCCAGTCGCTGGCTCCTGCGGCCAAGCCAGGGGGCAAGTTGTTTGTCCTAGAGCAACTTCACCTTAAACTCTTGCAAGAGTTCCACGAATCCAAGTTGTGTGCTCACCCTGGTATATCAGCCACGCGACTGGCAGTGGCTAGGATCTTCTGGTGGCCTACCCTTGGTTCTGATATAAAGAAGTTCGTTGCTGGTTGTGGGGTCTGCGCTCGTTCTAAGAGCTTTCATAGCCGGCCGGCGGGGGAGCTGATGCCCTTGGCAGTTCCCGAAAGACCATGGACCCATCTGTCCATGGATTTTATTACCAATCTCCCCTCTTCCAGGGGTAATACTGTGGTATGGGTAGTGGTGGACAGATTTTCAAAGCAGGCTCATTTTGTACCCCTGTCCGCATTACCTTCTGCTGAGACCTTATCCAGATTGTTTGTGCAGCATGTGGTCCGCTTGCATGGGGTACCCCTGAATGTGGTGTCTGATCGTGGTGTGCAGTTTGTGGCTAAGTTTTGGCGTGCTTTCTGCAAAAAATTAGGGATATCTCTGTCCTTTTCATCTGCATACCATCCTGAGAGTAATGGTCAGACGGAACGCACTAATCAGTCTCTGGAACAGATCCTCAGATATCTGACTTCTGCTAGACAGAATGACTGGTGTGATATACTGCCATTGGCTGAATTTGCCTTCAATAGTCGGGTGAGTCAATCCACTGGTATGTCCCCTTTCTTGGTCAACTATGGGTTCAGTCCTCATTTTGGTGAGTTTTCTCGTCTGGATTCGGGGTGCCCTGGGGCTGAGGACTCTGTTCAGCAGTTAAAAGATACATGGGCAGAAGTCCAGCGGCGTATATCTAGGTCTCAAGGCAGGTATAAGTTTTTCGCAGACAGGAAACGAACACCTGGTGCCATATTTCAGGTTGGAGAGAAAGTTTGGCTCTCCACGCGAAACATTAAGTTAAAGATTCCGTCAGCCAAGTTGGGCCCCAAATTCATTGGCCCGTACAAGGTTGTGGAAAAAATCAACCCAGTGGCGTACAGGCTGTGCCTTCCACCCTCTTTCAAGATCCCTAATATCTTCCATAGATCTCTACTGAAGCCTTTTGAAGCAGTCCGGGGAGAATTCGAGTCCGCTGCTCCTCCGGTTTCGGTTGAGGGACATGTGGAATATGAGATTGGTCACATCATAGATTCTAGGTTGGTACGGCGGTCAGTACAGTACCTAGTTCATTGGAAGGGGTATGTGTTATGATTGATTCACCGAGGAGGAAAAAACAAAACACAAGTTCAGCCCAGAAAATCAGAGAGGTTGGAAACTAGCAGATTGCAGACCCCTGATCCTATCACACAACTAGCAGTAGCCGTGGAGTGTTCCTACGGTGATCCTAGACACCTCGTCACAGCCGGAGATCTAAATAAGCCTAAAGAGAGAAAAGGGAAAAACTGACTGCCCCAGAGCAGACCCCAAAGCAATAGGCAGCCCCAAACATATAATAACGGTGAAGCAAGATGAAAACACTAACACAGATACAAAGATAGGTTGAGCAAACGATGGGGCCCAAGCTAACTAAAAAGGACAGGACAGAAAACTGCTGTCTGCAATCCGAGAAAACCCTGCTAAAAATATTACCAACACAACTGATAAGCAAAAAGGACCCTGAAGTCACTAGACTTCAAACCCTATATCAGCACTCAGAATATTCTGGAAGCAGAGCAAAAGAGAACACTGATCAAGGAAAAAGAATCCAGCACATCCCCGGCCGGGGATGGCTGAACTCAAAAAACAAGGTAAACAAAACCAAAACTAATAAGTTCAATAGCAGAGCAAAAACTTACCTTTGGAAAGCAGGAATCAGACTGGTCTCCAAGAATCCAGCAGAGAAATCACCAGCGATTCAGAAGGGCGTCGGCTGCCTTATATCCAGTCTGTAGTTCCCGTTACCCAGTCACAATCCACCTGATCAGTAGTTAGATTTCCTTCATCCAAATCAGCCTCACCACCTTCCTTCACCAGAAGAGGGAGATCCTTGGACACAAAAGATGAATGAACAGATGAGCTCACAACAGTTATGGGCCGGAGGACAGGTCCTGGGTGTTGGCCCGGTTGATGCATGCGGATCGCCTGGTTCGGGCTTTCCATGCTAGGTACCCGGGCAAGCCTGGGGGTCCAGAGGCCCCCCCCCGTTGACAGGGGGGTACTGTCATGATACCAGTAGTGGTGGACCGGAACTTCTGGAGTTAATGTTTTGATCTCAGTGCAGACTCTTACTTGCACACCTGGGACTTATTATGGTGGCCTCTCATTGATTCTGGGAAAGCTTCTTATAGCCGCAGGAAGCTCCCATCCCAGTCAGTTATACTCTTGCCCTTGGCATAGTGTGGTGACCCCTGAGTGTGTTTGTGCTGTGTTCTGGTTGCTTGATAATCTGTGTATGACTCGGTCTGTTCTCTGGATATTGCTTTGGATTCTGCTTGGTACCTTCTATGTCTGTTTGGTTATGACTCTCTGCTTGTGACTCGACTACTCTCTGCTCATCCCTTTGGTACCGCACTGCCCTCTCGTGTATGACCTTTGGCTTTGTCTGACCTCCCGTCTGTTTATCCCTCCTGTACCTCGTCTGCCCGTACTGTGAATGACCTCCGTTTTGCCCGACTTTGAGTTTTCTATCTTCTCTGAAAGAAGGATACTAAGCCCCGCCCCCTTGCAGTCACATGACCGTAGGTCCCGTGCCAGCTTGCTAAATTTCAGCATTCAGGTCCTGTGCACCTATACTTTCTGACTGTCCTGGTCCCCAGGACTCCCTACAGTGCGGGTGAGTCCCTGCTCAGCGGAGGCTGTACGCCGGCGCTGTCAGGACCCTGATAGTTTTTTTGAATTTTTGGGAATTTTTTCCATATGTGCGCTGTTCAGAAACGAGGAGTATGGTCTCTGAAAAGTGTTTTCCCAGTTTAAAGGAGCGGGTCTAATATACTTGTAAAGCCCATACACTAAGTGTAATACACTAATATTTTTCCCTGGGGGGTACACGTCAACAAACTGTGTTAAATATTTTTTAAAGGGCATCAAAACAACCCTTTTACCCAATAAGTTGGCCGTTACATCACGGACCATGGTCACCATGGTGATCTAGTGGTGGTGAATGATGAGGATGAGGAGAAGGAGGAGGATAATACCAAATAGCTAAAATAAGGAAGCGTATACCCTTCTGTGGGTGTGAAGAGGTGCATGGGAATACACCTCCCAAAAAGACACTGTATTGGAGGTTATGTTTCGCTGTTATTCGGTGGTGTAATGAAGTCTGGCCCAATCCAGCCCTTGTTCATTTTTATGAGTCAGTCTGTCAGCATTTTCAGTTGACATGCGTGCTCGCTTCTCAGTTATAATTCCACCAGCAGTCCTAAAAACACGCTCTGACAAAATGCTAACGGCAGGGCAGGCCACGACCTCCAAGGCGTAGAGAGCCAGTTGTCCAACTTCGATGCCCAATAATTAAAAGGCATGGAGGAATCACGGAGGATGTTGGTACGGTCAGCAAGGTACTCCTTCAGCATCTTCCCTAACTTTGCACTCCTTGTGAGAGTACCCCACACCTCTGGGCCAGGGCGATGGGAGGGTCTGAGAAAACTCTCCCAGAACTTTGCCAGTGTTCCCCCTGCCTCTGCTGGATTGGAATTGTGTCTCTCTTACCTCTACTCCTTAGTTGTTCAAAGAACTGTGACCTTTATCACCAGCGCTTCCAGATGGGAATTTTTTTTAATAATTCCGCAACAATGGCCCTCTGGTACTGCAACATTTTAGTGCACCTATCTGCCACTGGAAGAAGAGATTGAAAGTTCTCCTTGTAGCATGGGTCTAGAAGTGTCACCTACCAGTAGTGACTGTTACCCAAAATTTTGATAATGCGAGGGTCACGGGAAAGGCAGCGCAACATAAAGTCTGCCATGCGTGCCAGCTGCTAACATGCAAGACTTCCGTGTTCTCAACCAACAGGATGACTGACCATGCTGTCCTCCTCCTCTCTGCCCTCATGCCATCCATGCTGAACAGATGGTATGACAGTTGCACTTATAGTACCGTCTATAGAGCATGAAAGTAGCTCATGTTCTTCCTCCTCCTCTTCCTCATTGTCAACCAATCCTCGTTGGGATGACATGAGGCTGGGATGTCTGTAATCCCCCTGTATGGTTTCTTGCTCCATCTCATCATGCTCTGCCAGCAATGCATCCTCTTTCATTTTGAGCAAAGAGCTTTTCAGAATGTAGGGGGATGGTGATGCTAATAATGGCTTCATCGCCGCTTACCATCTTGGTAGAGTATTCAAAGTTTTGTAGGATGCTACATATGTCTGACATCCATGTCCACTCCTTAGGTCTTATGTGTGGAATCTGATCTGAATACCGATGGCCTTGTTGATGCTGGTAGTCAACAACTGCCCTGTTTTGCTCACAAATCCTTTCCTTAATATGCAGTGTAGTGTTCCAACACGTGGGGACATCACACACCAGTCAGTGAGCCGGAAGCTGCAAACGCTGCTGAAGCACGACAAGGTTGGCTGAAGCTGTAGCTGACTTTCTAAAATGGACACACAGGCGGTGAACTTTGACAAGCAGATCCTGCAGCTCCGATTAGGTTTTGAGAAACCACGAGGTTAAGCACATGGGCCAGGCATGATACGTGTGTGAGCTAGCCTTGCCTCAGAGCTGCCACCAGGTGCCTGCCATTGTCACACATGACCAGGCCTGGCATGCATCCTCTTTCATTGTGAGCAGAGAGCTTTTCAGAATGCAGACAAGCGGGATGGTGTGATAATAATGGCATCATTGCCGCTCACCATCTTGGTGGAGTATTCAAAGTTTTGTAGGATGCTACATATGTCTGACATCCATGCCCACTCCTTAGGTCTTATATGTAGAGTCTGAGCTGAATACCTATGGCCTTGTTGATGCTGGTAGTCAACAACTGCTCTCTTCTCACAAATCCTTTCCAACATATGCAGTGTAGAGTTCCTACACGTGGGGACATCACACACCAGTCGGTGAGCTGGAAGCTGCAAACGCTGCTGAAGCACGGCAAGGGCGGCAGAAGCTGTAGCTGACTTTCTAAAATGGACACACAGATGGCGTACTTTGACAAGCAGATCCAGCAGCTCCGTGTAGGTTTTGAGAAACCGCTGAACCACGAGGTTAAGCACATGGGCCTGCCATAATACATGTGTGAGCTCGCCTCACCTCAGAGCTGCCACCAGGTTCCTGCCATTGTAACCCATGACCAGGCCTGGCTGTTGGTTCAGCGATGTCATCCACAGATATCCTTGCTCTTTCAGAGTTGTCCACAGCTCTTCAGCATTGTGCGGTTTCTGACCAAAGCATATTAGCTTCAGCATAGCCTGTTGCCGCTTGGCTGAGCGCTGCAGTGCTTCCAGCTTGTGACTGGTGTGCTCATTTTGGATATGGAGGCTGAAAAGGAGGAGGAGGAAGAGGAGGTGCAGGAGCTGTACACTGTGGGGGCAACCCTGAATGATGTAGGGCCTGCAATCCTCAGCCTCGGGAGGACGTATTCCATCCCAAGGTCCGACTGGGTCTCAGCTTCCACTACGTTATCCCAGTATGCTGTCAGCTAAGTACTTTCCCTGCCCACAAGCACTTGTCCACGTGTCCATGGTTAGTTGGACGTTCCCAGTAACAGCATTGTTGAGGGCACAGGCAATGTTATGGGACACGTGCTTGTGAAATGCCGGGATGGCACATCAGGGGAAATAGTGGCAGCTGGGGACTGAGTATCTTGGCACTGCCGCCGCCATCAGGTTGCGGAAAGCTTCCGTTTCCAGAGCCTTAAAGGCAACATTTAGAGCACAAGCAGAAGATAAATGTGTGAATTTAGTACTGTGGCCTGTGGGATGCTGGCCGTGTATTTCTGCTTGTGTTCCAATGACTGGGGTATGTGTAGGTAACAGCAGGTTCGCAGGATGCAGTGACGAGATGCGAGACTGGTTTAACTTTGAAAAGCAAACTTTTATCATTTGAAGCCACTAGGGCTATACTAATCAACCAAAAAGGGGTAACAACAGTTGTCCCCGCAGGGACTCAGTACAACCAAACACTACTTGAAAAGAACACAACCAACCCGGCTGAGGCTGGTTACTATGGGGCCACGGTATGGCCGTCTACGGGTCCTTATACTCTATAATGTCACTTATCTGTCCTGACGTCCCTCGGCGGCTCTGTGGAAGCTGCGTTGCTGATGAAGCTGCTTTGGCGTCTTTGATAAGGCTGCTCTGGCGTCTTTGATAAGGCTGCTGTGGCGTCTTTGATGAGGCTGCCTTGGCGTCGCAGCCGCTGGGCCCAGCAGCTGAAGGTTTGGAATAGTCTTCGGGCATTCCAGCGCCCAGGAGGAGTTGGGGCACAACAGGCCCTGATGGAGTCCTGAGATGAAGTAACCCCCTGTTGTAACAGCGAGGTTGCGCTTGTTAGCGAGTTCAAAGGGACTCCTGTCCCCAAGCAGGGTTGTGTCGCAGTGCTCAAGAGTGGCGGTTTACTGGCCACACGCACAGCCTGAGGTTGTGTGCAGAGTGTCTCTGTTGACGAGGAATAGGCCCCAACTGCCGACTGCAGCGGGGTGAAGGTGGCTGTGAGCGGTGATAGACAGGCCGCAACCATGGGCTGAAGTGAAACGGCAGCGTCCGCGGGTGGCAGCGGGCAGGCCGCAACCGCGGGCTGAAGGGGGATGGCAGCAGCCGGGAGAGGGAGTGGACAGGCCGCGGAGGGCTCAAGCTCAGCGGTAACGGCTGAGGATGACCGGGGGCAGATTGTAACCTGGGATTGGGGTGAAGAGGCAGTCCCCTGTCGGTAAGCTCGGCGCCTCTTTCCTGAGGGCTACTGCGTATCTACCCTCTGCTGCTGGTCTCTTCTCTCAACTGTCAGTGTCCTTCCCGTTATCTCACGCCCCCTCCGTCTCCGTGTCTGACTCCTCTGCGTGCTCCCTGTCCCTTTTATACTACCACCTCCCCTTGCTGTCCTGTCACTCTCAACAGTCCACTCTCCTCCTCTCTTCCCGGGTACTGTTTCCTTAGGAACTCAGATGGCGGTCCCCTTGGTTCTGGCCCGGACACTCTGTGGGGGTCCTCCTCCCTACATATGGACAACTGAAAGCTGCACTGGGACAAGTACGTGGACATACTTGCTGATAGTGGTAGTTGAGTGTGTGCAATGACAGGTGCAGGGCAGGAGGCATCTTAGCAGGCACCATGGACAGGGGATTGGCTTCCACGCACAACAGCGGAAGAAGCATTGGTGTCACCTGCAGACAGTGTTCCATGACCCTGGGGTTTGGCCCACAAAGATGGGTGCTTTGCTGCCATTTGCCTGATCATGCTGTTGGTGATCAGGCTGGTAGTTTTGCTACCCCTGCTGATGCGGGCATGGCAGATGGTGCAAATGACTTGTTTGGCTTTATTGGCAGAGTCTTTAAAAAACAACCAGACTCAGGAAGACCTAACAGTTGGACTGGCAACTTCCGTCGTGTTAGTGTTACGCAGAACGGTTACCCACCTTCTGTCTGCGGCCACCACACTGCTTCTTCCTGACTGTTGGGGTACTATGCCTCCCTCCCCCTTTGTGCTGCTGTCCTCGCTGTGCTACAAAAATGGCAGATTTTTCTGCGCACTCATATGTGATAAAAAATAAGAAAAATGGTTGAACTCAATTGCACTAAGGCGTATCAATATGAAATATGTGAAGTGTGAATAGTATAATGGCTTTTGAAATTTAGAAAAAACACATGAGATGCTTAGCACAAAATCTGGCCAAAAAATGTGAGCCCATTCACCAATGTCAAGGTAATCTCATGGATCCCTGATCTAACTGCCTAGTGTGAACACTTACCTCTGGCTAATAACTTGGTAAAGCCTGTATTTTATAGGAAGATAGGAACCAAATGTGATTGGATGCAATTAAAATCACCGCTTGGTGAAGGGCGGAGTGCTCAGGCAGAAAGCTAGCATACAAATAACAGAAAAACTGAAGGCACATCAAGAACTAGTCTGAATAGGTGCATACCAAAAAACAGCTTACATATCAAAATGAGAAAAATGGTTGCACTCAATTGCATTAAGGCATGTCAATATGAAATATATGAAGTGTGAATAGCATAATGGCTTTTGAAATTTAGAAAAAACACAAGATGCTTAGCACAAACTTTGGCCAAAAACTGTGAGCCCATTCACCAACGTCAAGGTAATCTCATGATCGAATGGGTCCTTGACCTGACTGCCTAGTGTGAACACTAACCATTCTGCTGCCGAAAAAATATTTAGCTACAGGGCAGATATTTTACACTGGGTTTTGCCGCCACATGGATTACATATCATTGCTCTCACAATTGTGCCATTTCAGACCTCCATAGAATTTTTTTGTTATATTTCAGCCTACTTATTGACACAATTTAGCTGGGCAAAAAAAAAATACAGGTCAGATATTTGAAGGTGGGCTATCTCAGTCAGACACCTCAATCTATCTGTGGGCTATAAAATGTGGCATTTCAGGTCTCCATTCTGTTTTTGCTGTGTTTTACCCTAGTTCTATACACTATTATGCATGAAAAAAACAAAAAAAACAGTCCACATATTAAACAGTGTGGTATCTCCGTAAGATGCCTCATCTATCTGTGGCTTACAAATTGTTGCATTTCAGGCCTCCATTCAACTGTTTTTGGCTGTGTTTTACCCGAGCTATTGACACCAGTTTGCTAAAAACAAAAAAATGTTTTACCTACAGTCCAGATATTATAAACTGTGGTTTTCCCACACACGGATCACATATAACTTTGCTCCCAATACAGCCATTTTTAGTGAATGTGGAAAATATTGTCCATTTAAAATGGGAAAGGTGTGTCGCAAGGGACGGGGAAGTGGATGTGATGGTGATGGTGCATGCAGAGGCCATGGGCAACCTGAAATTGGGCCACAACAAACACCCACATATTCTAGCCCAACCTTCCTGTCCAAATAACTCGGGGACCGCAGAACACCACTATTGAACCCAGAGCAGTGTCAAAGGATTGTTGGCTGGATAGCGGATAATGCTTCCAGTCACTTTGCCACCATCACCAGCAACCTGTCTTCCACATGGTCATGTCTGAGTGGCCGTGAGTCTGGACTGGATATTCCTCACCCTGATCCTCCTTCCTACCACCATGCCGAGTGTCCGGAGACAACTGATCTCACACTTGGACACTCCAAAGAGCTGTTCACTTTTCCATTTATAGATTCGGGCCTCTCGCCCGGTTTAATTGAAGCAGGGCAAGATGAGATCGCAGGTAGAGATGCCCAAATGTTTGAGCAGCCACGTTCACACGAAGGCGACGGTGGGAATGTGTCACAAGAGGTGGACGATGATAAAACACAATTGCCAGAAAGTCAGGAGCAAGATCAGGGTGCAGAAGTGGAAGGCAAGGTGGTGGATGATATATAGTAACTGACCCAACCTTTCAGAAGAACATGCAGAGCGAGGACAGCAGCACGCAGAGGGAGGGAGGCGTAGCACCCCAACAGGCAGGAAGCAGCAGTGTGATGGCTAAAGATAGAAGGTGGGCAACCATTCCCTGTTATACCAACACGACAGAAGTTGCCAGTCCAACTGTTAGGTCTTCCTGAGTCTGGTTGTTTTTTAAAGACTCTGCCGATAAACCCAAAAAGGTTATTTGAACCATCTGCCATGCCTGCATCAGCAGGGCTTGCAAAACTACCTGTTAGGCGTCAGAGCTCTGTTGCTGCACAGCGAGAATCCTGAGCCTTACTTCCAGCGGTCTCCCATTCCTCTCCAACCGCAGAGGAGGTTGCTCAGCAAACTCATCGGTCCAGGCGCTCTGCCCAGACCAGTTCCATGGGTTTGCTTGCTGCTGCCACCTCTGGCACATCTATGGCAATACATGTTGCTCAGCAGCGAGATTCTCCAGGGACTAAGTCCTCATGTCAGGCCACTGAGCATGCCCGTGGAGTGATCTCCCATTGGAGATCGAAGGTCACGTGCTCAGGTCCTGTTCGTGTTCGGATTGGCCCATCCGAGAAGCCAGGAAGGTCCCGGACGCTCGCGGCTATAAAAGGTTCACATGGCCACTCGGCCATGCGCTAGGATAGACTGTATTTACAGACTATGTGGAGTGAGTGATGTATGCACGTATGAATGTCTCTGGTGAATGACTCATTAAGAAACCCCTACCCTTGGTATGCATGTGTTGTGCAGCCTAGCCTGCTAGCGCCCAGGCTTAGGTGTAGGTAGGACAGAGGTTGAGTCAGGCATCAGTCCTCACCAGGGACTTGGCACGCCTCAGTGCATGTGCTCCACTTCATAACCAGCATCTATAGCGGCGCTTGCGGCAGCGACGCCGCGCGCTCTGTGGGCCTAAAGGGACTCTAACCCCGTATCCTTGGGGTACAGTTCTGTGGCTGTACACTGTGCGCTCTTTTGGCCGGGCTTTGTGAGCTAAACAGGCTCCGGCATCTATGTTCAGCGATTGTGCGACTCTGTGCATTAACAGAGTTTGCATCTGTTCACATTGGGTGACGTAACCCACGTGTGACTGTTTTTACGCCGCTCTATTCTAAAACCATTACTTAGCAGCAGTGTACCACCTCTGCACGGTGGACCCCGGGCTGCGAACGCACCTACTATTATTTTAGAATTTGGTGCGTTCCGCCAGCCCTAACACTACCAGCCTGATCACCACCAGCATGATCAGGCACATGGCAGCAAAGCACCCAACTTTGTGGGCCGAACCCCAGGGTAAAGGAACACTGTCTGAAGGTGACACCACTGATTTTTCCGCTTTTGTGTGTGGAAGTCAATCCCTTGTCCATGGTGCCTGCCGAAGATGCCTCCCGCCCTGCACCTGCCGTTGCATACACTCAACTACCACCATCAGCAAGCACGTCCACATATTTGTCCCTTGCAGCCTTCAGTTGTCCATACCACAGTCATTGAAACGCAAGCGGAAATACGCAGCCAATGCCCCACAGACCACAGTACTAAATTCACACATTTATCTTCTGCTTACGCTCAAAATATTGCCTTTTAGGTTCATGGAAACAGAAGCTTTCCACAACCTGATGGTGGCAGCCGTCCCAAGATACTCAGTCCCCAGCTACCATTATTTCTCCCTATATGTCTTCCCGGCATTACACAAGCACGTGTCCCACAATATTGCCCATGCCCTTAACAATGCTGTTACTGGGAAAGTCCACCCAACCATGGACACGTGGACAAGTGCTTGTGGGCTGGGACAGTATTTAGCTGACGGCACACTGGGATAATATAGTGGTGGTTGAGACCCAGTCGGACCTTGGGATGGAACACGTCCTCCCGAGGCCGAGGATTGCGGGCCCTACGTCAATCAGGGTTGCCCCCACAGTGTACAGCTCCTGCACCTCCTCTTCCTCCTCCTTTTCAGCCTCCATCTCCAAAATGAGCACATCAGTCACAAGCTCAAAGCACTGCAGCATTGCCTCAGCCAATAAGCTAATATGCTTAGGTCAGAAACCGCACAATGCTGAAAAGTTGTGGGCAACTCTGAAAGAGCAAGCAGATCTGTGGATGACACCACTGAACCTACAGCCAGTAATGGTCGTGTGTGACAATGGCAGGAACCTGGTGGCAGCTATGAGGCGAGACAAGCTCACACACGTACCATGCTTGGCCCATGTGCTTAACCTCGTGGTTCAGCGATTTCTCAAAACCTACCAGGAGCTGACGGATCTGCTTGTCAAAGTACGCTGTCTGTGTGTCCATTTTAGAAAGTCAGCTACAGCTTCAGCCTCCCTTGCCGTGCTTCAGCAGCATTTGCAGCTTCCGGCTAACCGACTGGTGTGTGATATCCCCACATGTTGGAACTCTACACTGCTTATGTTGGAAAGGATTTGTGAGCAGATGAGAGCAGTTGTTGACTACTATCATCAACAAGGCCGTTAGTATTCAGTTCAGACTCCACACATAAGACCTAAGAATTGGACATGGATGTCAGACATATGTAATATCCTACAAAACTTTGAGTATTCCACCAAATTGGTGAGCAGTGATGAAGCCATTGTTATTATTATCAGAATCCTCCTTGTCTGGTGATTCTGATATTGTTTTCTTGTGACATATTGTATTTCATGTTAGTGGTAACATTTCTTTGCTATAACTTGAGTTTATTTGTGAAAAAACTGGAAATTGGGTGAAAATTTTGAAAATTTCACAATTTTTCAACTTTGAATTTTCATGCCCTTATATCACAGAGATATGTCACACAAAATACATAAGTAACATTTCCCACATGTTTACTTTAAATCAGCATAATTTTGTAACCAAATTTTTTTTTCTTAGGAAGTTATAAGGGTTAAAAGTTAACCATTTTTACAACACCATTTTTGGGAACACCACATTACATTTGAAGTCACTTTGAGGGGTCTATATGATAGAAAATACTCAAAAGTGACACCATTCTAAAAACTGCACCCCTCAAGGTGCTTATTAACCCTTCAGGTGCTTCTTTTAATGTTTAAAAAAATGAACATTTAAATTTTCTTCACAAAAAAATTATTTCAGGTCCAATTTGTTTTGCTTTCCCAAGGGTAACAGGAGAAATTGGACCCCAAACGATATTGTGCAATTTGTACTGAGTACGCTGATACTCCATATGTGGGGGGAACCACTGTTTCAGCGCATGTCAGAGCACAGAAGGGAACGAGCGACGTTTGACTTTGTCAATGCAAAATTGGTGGAATTGAGATTGGACGCCATGTCGCGTTTGGAGAGCCCCTGATGTGCCTAAACAGTGGAAACCCCCCAATTCTAACTCCAACCCTAACCCGAACACTCCATCAACACTAACAACAACCCTAACCCTAATCCCAACCCTAACACTAGCCTTAACCCTAATGGGAAAATGGAAATAAATACATTTTTTTAATTTTATTATTTTTCAATTAACTAAGGGGGTGATAAAGAGGGGTTTGATTTACTACTTATAGCTGGTTTTTATGTTTGGCAACTGTCACACGCTAAAAGATGCTTTTTATTGCAAAAAAGAGTTTTTGCATCACCATAATTTGAGAGCAATAATTTTTCCATATTTTGGCCCACAGAGTCATGGGAGGTCTTATTTCTTTTGGGGGGGCCTTTAACCCTCCGTCAGGAACAATATTCGCACTAACTCGTAATGGAACAATGTGCCTGTCAAGCGCAGGCTAGAAAAATGCCTAGAATATCTAATTTTCTCAATTTCAGTGATCTAAAAGTGATCAGAGACCTTCATAGGGATGTAATAAAAGAGTCTACACATTATCAGGTGCAAAATAAACCCATTTACTCAACATAAAAGTAATAACTTTGATATACACAAATTTCAAAACTCCTGAGTACACTTTCATTTGTAAGAAAATCTGCCTTATTTATCTGAAATATCCACAAACCTTTCTCTATCCATTCATAAAACAAGCTAAATAAACAATAGTAATGACTAAAAACATTACATACCAACCTTATAAAGTGTGATGTGTTCGGGACCAATGAGCCTGAGAAGCCAGCACAGCTATATCTTCCTTCCTGAAGCTCTGAAGACCAACTGTGGTATCAGGTTTCACACAGCAGCTAGAGCCAGGAGACTATCTAGAGGGAGGGGGTTTCCTGAAAATCTGGTGAGAAGGGAGAAATGAAAGTAGAAGAGCTGCGCCTGTCAGATCCATTATTCCTGACGGAGGGTTAAACCATTCCGCACGTGGTAAAATTGATAAAGCGGTTTTCTTCTTCGGGTCAGTACAATGACAGCGATACCTCATGTATATGATTTTTTTATGTATTGGTGCTTTTATACAATAAAATCAATTTAACTAGTGTAATGATTCCCTCTGGTAGGTAATGGCAGGGCTGCAGTAATGAGGCAACACACAGGCTTAAAGTCCAACTTCAGTGGTTTAATGTCACGTTGCAACAGCAGATTAACAGAAAGTAAGGAAAAACATAAATATACTCCAGCTTGGAGAACCACTTGTCCCAGACTCACTCCTTGCACGGGACGGGCTTAACTAAGCGGCTGCCAGGTCCGCAGCATCCGCCAGGTGCCATTCCCAGGGTTGTTGAGAGTCTTGCTGCTTTAGTCCTGCAGCACGGGGATCCTATATTCAAGTTCAGGCTAAGTCCAGCCAAGCTCCTGTAACTTCCAGACACACTCACCATGTGCCAAACACCAACCTCCATTACATAGCCCATAACCCCTCATACAAGTGAGGTAAACATCACATGGGCTGATCATGTGACCATGACATCATCGCAGGTGCTGTCTTTAGGGAAAAACCTGGCCAAACATTAATCTGCTGGGAGAAATGTATCTCCCATCCAGTAAAACACCCTTTACTGTACCACATACCTCCCTCCTATGTTCAACCCTAAGGGAGTGGACACATGACATACCCTGAACTCTGGATAGGCCATCTGCATTCCCCTTTAGTCTGCCTGCCCGATGTTCTACTGAAAATTTAAAATTTTGCAGGGACAGGAACCACCTGGTGACTCGGGCATTCCTCTCCTTAGCTTGACTCACCAACGTAAGAGGGGAATGATCTGTCACCAACTGAAATGTTCTCCCCAGCAAATAGTAGTGCAATGACTCCAGTGCCCACTTGATGGCCAGGTACGCTCTCTCCACAATACTATACCTGGTTTCAGCTGGGGTAAGCTTCCGGCTTAGGAAACTTGCGGGATGCTCTTCCCCGTTAGCCTCCTGAGACAGCACGGGCCCGAGTCCTATCTCAGAGGCATCTGTCTGCACAACAAACTCTTTTTTGAAATTTGGAGTGATCAGGACTGGTGTACCACACAGTACCCCTTTTAACTTTGTAAAGGCCTCCTCTAACTGATCATTCCAGTGGACCATCACAGATTTGCTCACTTTTAGGCAGTCTGTTAAAGGCGTGGACAGGGTTGCAAAGTTGGGAATGAACCGCCTGTAATATCCCACCAAGTCTTTTACCTGTTTTGTTGTGAGGGGATGGGGCCAGTTCTGAATTGCCTCCACTTTGTTTACTTGAGAACTCCTCTCCCAATGACGTAACCCAAGTACCGAGCTTCCTCCAACCCTATTGAACACTTCTTTGGGTTGGCAGTTAGCCCTGCTTGTCGCAGAGTCTATCACTGCCTGTACTTTTGCTAAGTGACTTTCCCAGTCGGTGCTGTACACAATAATATAGTCTACATAGGCTGAGGCATAGCGGCGATGAGGACAGAGAACAATATCCATTAATCGCTGGAATATTGCTGGTGCGCCATGCAACCCAAAGGGTAACACCTTGTACTGGAACAGCCCCTAGGGTGTTACAAAAGCCGTTTTTTCCTTCGCTGCCTCTGTTAGGGGTACCTGCCAATAACCTTTTGTGAGGTCCAGAGTTGTAAAATACCGTGCCTGCCCAAATCGCTCTATCAACTCTTCAACCCGAGGCATAGGGTAGGCATCAAACTTTGAAATGTCATTAAGTTTTCTAAAATCATTACAGACTCTTAGAGACCCATCAGGCTTGGGTATTAGGACTATTGGGCTGGCCCCTTCACTTTGGGACTCTTCTATGACCCCTAACTGTAGCATGGTTTTTACCTCTTCTGAGATGGCTTGTCGCCGGGCCTCAGGCACCCGATATGGCTTTAGTCAGACTTTGGCCTGTGGCTACAATGTCATGTTGGATTAGGGAGGTGCGTCTGGAGAGCTCCGAAAAAACATCTGTATTTCGGCTAATAAACTCCCGGACCTCCTGAATCTGTCTAGGAGACAAAGTGTCTGCAATTTTGACTGCAGGTTGGGCTTCTTCTGCCTCGCCCCAAGGTGATGGAGCCTCCTCCATCTGAAACGCAGGCCGCGGTGTTGTGAGTTCATTTTCCCCTTCACCATTGAGGTCTGATGAACTCCCTCTTCTGGTGAAGGAAGGTAGTGAGGCTGATTACCAAGCACCTGGGCAGGATGATGATGACTGGGTGACGGGAATCACTGATTGGATATAAGGCAGCCGACGCCCTTCTGCCTTGCTGGTGATCTCTCTGAGGGATTCTAGGAGACCAGTCTGATTCCTGCTCCTCAAAAGCTAAGTTTTCTGCTCTACTTTTTGCATTTGTGTTTTGGTTTTGTTTTGCATTGTTTTCCTTGATTTCTGCCATTCCCTGCTGGGGTGAGCTGAATTCCTTTTTGCTCTGTCTTCAGAAAATACCTGAGTACTGATATAGTCTTTTTTCCCTATCAGCTGTTGGCTCTTGTTTTGATAGGGTTTTGGCGGATTACAGACAGCAGCTTTTCTATCCTGTCCTATCTAGTTAGCTTGGGCCCCATCATTTGCTCAGCCTATCTTTCAATCTGTGTGAGTGTTTTTTCATCTTACTTCACCGTCATTATATGTTGGGGGCTGCCTATTGCTTTGGGGTCTGCTCTGGGGCAGTTTAGATTTCCCTTTCTGTCTTTAGGCTATGTAGTTCTCTGGCTGTGTTCGAGGGGTCTAGGGCACCGTAGGAACCCCCCACGGCTACTGCTAGTTGTTGTTGAAAGGTTCAGGGGTCTGCAATCCGATAGCTGCCAACTTCTCTGGTTTTCTGGATTTAGCTAGTATTTCTGTTTTTGCCTCCTACGGTGACTCATACATAACAGAATCACCAGCCATACCGCAGATCCTAGGGTACTCAATAGCAGTAAAGAATTGTAAAAAAAAAAAAAAAAAGTCATTCTCTGAGAGACAGGCATATCAGAGATGAAATCCATTGAAATATGGGTCCATGGCCTCCAGGGAACCGGCAAAGGCATCAACAACCCACTAGAGCGAGAGCAAGGTTTAGACCGGGAGCAAGTCCCACAGGACTGCACAAAATTCCTGACATCACGAGACAAGGCGGGCCACCAAAAAGACCGACTCACCAGATCTCTAGTACCAAAAATACCTGGATGACCAGCCCATGCAGATAGACCATCTCAGGTTGGCCGAGTGGCGTCAGAGAGAGAGACGGGCACAAGGTCTGTGCCTCTATTGCGGTGATGCGCTTTACTTTTTTTTTTTTTTTTTTACAATTCTTTCCTGCTATTGAGTACCCTAGGATCTGCGGTATGGCTGGTGATTCTGTTATGAATGAGTCACCGTAGGAGGCAAAAACAGAAATACTAGCTAAGTCCAGAAAACCAGAGAAGTTGGCAGCTATCGGATTGCAGACCCCTGAACCTATCAACAACTAGCAGTAGCCGTGGGGGGTTCCTACGGTGCCCTAGACCCCTCGATCACAGCCAGAGAACTACATAGCCTAAAGACAGAAAGGGAAATCTAAACTGCCCCAGAGCAGACCCCAAAGCAATAGGCAGCCCCCAACATATAATGACGGTGAAGTAAGATGAAAAAACACTCACACAGATTGAAAGATAGGCTGAGCAAATGATGGGGCCCAAGCTAACTAGATAGGACAGGATAGAAAAGCTGCTGTCTGTAATCCGCCAAAACCCAATCAAAACAAGAGCCAACAGCTGATAGGGAAAAAAGACTATATCAGTACTAAGGTATTTTCTGAAGACAGAGCAAAAAGGAATTCAGCTCACCCCAGCAGGGAGTGGCAGAAATCAAGGAAAACAATGCAAAACAAAACCAAAACACAAATGCAAAAAGTAGAGCAGAAAACTTAGCTTTTGAGGAGCAGGAATCAGACTGGTCTCCTAGAATCCCTCAGAGAGATCACCAGCAAGGCAGAAGGGCGTCAGCTGCCTTATATCCAGTCAGCGATTCCCGTCACCCAGTCATCATCATACTGCCCAGGTGCTTGGTAATCAGCCTCACTACCTTCCTTCACCAGAAGAGGGAGTTCATCAGACCTCAATGGTGAAGGGGAAAATGAACTCACAACACCGCGGACTATCCTCACCAAGGTTTTTTCTATCTTTCCATGGTTTAAGCAAATTAACATGGTAAACCTATTCTGGCTTTCTCCGTCCTGGCTGGTGTACCTTGTAGTCTACTGGCCCCACCTTTTCCATGATCTCGTAGGGTTCCTGCCACCTTGCAAGAAATTTGCTATCTACGGTAGGCACAAGTACCAACACCCAATCCCCAGGGCTAAAGGTTCTTACCCGAGCTCCCTGGTTATAGACTCGACTCTGTGACTGTTGTGCTGCCTCCATATGTTCCTGGACTAAGGGTAGGACTGTTTCCATTCTTTCTTGCATTTTTGCAACATGTTCTATCACACTTTTGTGGGGTGTAGGTTTGTTCTCCCAGGACTCTTTGGCTATATCGAGTAAGCCCTGTGGATGTCTGTCATACAATAGTTCAAAGGGAGAGAACCCCGTAGAGGCCTGAGGCACCTCCCGCACTGCAAACAACAAATATGGCAATAAGAGATCCCAGTCCTTCCCATCTTTGGAAACTGCCTTTTTTAACATGTTCTTCAGCGTCTTATTGAATCTTTCTACCAGACCATCTGTTTGAGGATGACAGATCGATGTGCGCAACTGTTTCACATTTAGCAAACGGCAGAGTTTCTTCATAATTTTTGACATAAAGGGGGTTCCCTGGTCTGTTAAAATTTCTTGAGGAATTCCCACCCGCGAAAACATACCGATTGCTATAAGTTTAGCTGATGTGTGGCGCAGAAGAATGGCCTCAGGATATTGGGTAGCATAATCTAGAACTACCTAAGATGTGTTGGTGTCCCCTTGCCGACTTATTGAGAGGCCCGACCAGATCCATTGCCACTCTCTCGAAGGGTACCTCTATGATTGGTAAAGGCACCAAGGGACTCCGAAAGTGAGGCTGGGGACTGGTTACCTGGAACACTGGACAGGAATTACAGTACCGTTTAACTTCTTCATGGACCCCTAGCCAGTAGAACCGCTGCAGAATTCGGTCTAGGGTTTTCTTTTGGCCCAAATGTCCAAGTGTATGCGCATGCGCTAAGTCCATTACCAGCCTACGATATGCCTGAGGTACCAGTCACTGTTCTACCATTTTCCCACGTATTTTCTCCACTCGGTACAACAAAATTTGGTTCAGCTCAAAGCGTGGCAACACTGTAGCTGCCCCAGGTTGTTGGGGTTCCCCATTAACAACCAGTACATTTTCTCTGGCCTGGGCCAAAGTAGGGTCTCGGAGTTGCACCGTACCAAAATTGTCACCTGCTACATTCAAGTCTGACAACTCAGGTCCCGGCGGCAAGTCTTCCACCTCTCCGGCCAATACTTCTATGGGGGAATTCTTCCCCTCCTCCACCGAAGGGAAGGTTACCCCTACCGCCAGCACTTCTTCCTCCGGGCCCCCAGGTTCATGCCCTACTTCTGGAGAATGTAACCTGGTCGCCTCTGGTGCCAGCAGATGCTCCGTGGGTGGGACAACAGATGGCCACAGCACAGAAAATAAAGGAAAGTCTCTTCCAATTATCACTTCATAATGCAGATTAGTCACAACCCCCACCTTGTGGCACTGCCTTCCTGCTGGCGTGTTTATCACCACTAGTGCGGTGGGATAGTCTTTTAAGTCCCCATGTATACACAACACCCCTATTTTCCGACCCGTATACGCGCTGGCTTGTATCCAGCTGGCTCGTACCAGGGTTACAAGACTCCCTGAGTCCAATAGGGCCACAGTCGGGGTGCCTTCCACTTTAACCCAACACCAATGTTCCATATTGGAACCTTTCTGGGTGCCCATTGCACACATGGGTTCGGCATAGTGGGACTGGCGGTACCCAAAGTTTGTGTCCAGGGGCTCAGCCAGGGCAATCAGCTCTCATATCACCTGGTTCCTGGCACCACCAGCCTATTATGGGGCTCCTTACTTCCCCAGATAAGTCCTGAGCGGCCTTCCTGGGCTCCACTTGCCGAACTAGGGGTGGAGACTTAGGGAACCTTCCTGTTACCTTCTGGGGAGTCCCCTCCTGTAGCTCTTCAGTAGCCCCATACCTTTCTATGAAGTCTATCATCTGCATGGCATTAGTAGGGGATGCCTGTCCGACCCATGTCTGGAGGGAGTGGGGCAAAGCCCTCCAAAACTTATCAGTCACTATGCGGTCCAGCATGGCCGTGGGAGACAATACCTCAGGCTGCAACCACTTTTGTAACAGGTGCATCAGGTCGTAATACTGGGACCGAGACGGCTTGGGGGGGGTAAACTCCCACTGGCAGCGTCGGACTGGCCCACCAGATGTGGGCTCTGGCATCTGGTGGGCCCTGGCACCGGCTGGCATAAAGGGCCAGCAGTTGCCTAGGGCCCCACACTGTTCCAGGGGCCCCCAGCCAGTGATGTGGGGGCCCTGTGCCAGCGGAGCAGCAGCAGGTGACAGGAGGCAGGAGCCCCTGTCTCCGCTGCTAAAGAGAAATGAATATTCACTGCTTCCCACGGAAGCAGTGAATATCATTTCATGGTCTCCACTCCCCCAGGGGCCCCGCCCCCCAGCACAGTAAGCTGCTATGCGGCCGTAAATCAGGGCTGGCGCCGCCCTCAACTGACCCAGAGCCCATGCCAGGGAGGATGATGAGCACGGCATGACGGCACAATGATCCCTGCCAGCTGGGCATCCACAGCCTCTACTTGTAAGTTTCAAGCTCCTACAGCTGCGCACTTACCCGGGAGATGGTGAGCGCGGAGTGCTGAAGTCCTTGCCTCCCACCAGCCTGAACCCCCAGGGAGAGGGGCCATTGAGAGTGACAGTGTGTGCCATGGTCTTGTGCACCGGACCTGCCTGCTCACTGCCTGCTGCCCGGAGTGCTGCTCACCCACCGCTGGCGTCACGTGGGAGGGTCTGGGGCCCAAATGCGGACTTGGGCCGTTGCTAGGTGACGGTGTCATGTCCGCCATGTCTGTTTTGTCTCAAGAACTCCTGGAGCGATGTGCATGCGCATATCATGTCTGCTATCCTGCATGTTCCCTAGAGCAGTGTGCACACTCACCTCATGTCTGAGCTGCAGGATGCCTGCGTTTCTGCTCTGCCTTCTGTGATCTTCTCGTCATGTCTAGAATCCCTGATCATGTGTCCCTGCCTGGATCCTGCACTGTCTGGTTCTGCAATCATCTCGTCATGTCTAGAATCCCTGATCATGTGTCCCTGCCTGGATCCTGCACTGTCTGGTTCTGCAATCATCTCGTCATGTCTGAAATGCTGATCATGTGACCTTTCCTAGGATCCTGCACTGTCTGGTTCTGCAGTCATCTCATCATGTCTGAAACACTGATCATGTGATGTTTCCTGGATCCTGCTCTGTCTGGTTCTGCAATCATCTCGTCATGTCTGAAACGCTGATCATGTGACGTTTCCTAAAGATCCTGCACTGTCTGGTTTGGCAATCATCTCGTCATATCTAGAACTCTGATCATGTGACCTGTCTAAGTTTCAGCACTGATTCTGCAGTCGTCTCATCATATCTGGAACTCCGATCATGTGACTACGCTCTGTTATCCTGTGGATCTGAACCCGGAAGTGCTCCCCTGGTCCTGACTTGGAAGAGGAGGTGCTATGCCCTATATCAGGCCGCCCCTTCCTACGCTCAGGGCCTGAGTATTGTTTCCCTGCATGGCTGCTTGGTCTGTAGGGCGCTCCCTCTATTCTGTGCCCTTGCACTCTGCTCTGTCGTGCATCTCTGCACACGCTCCGTGCTTGTATTGTGTCTTGTCTAGTGTTTGTCCTTCGTGCCATGCTTTGTCCCTGCTCTGCTTTGCCTTGTAGTCCTTGTTTGCTCTGCTTCTGTTCCGTGTTTCTGTCCTTGTGTCATGTCTTGCTCTGCTTTGTGGCTTCAGGTACCCTGCCTCTGTCTCTGGCGTGTCCTTACACGTGCAGGCCTCCGCTCTGAACCTCTCCCTGGCGTGTCTCTACACGTGCAGGCCTCCGCTCTGAACCTCTCCCTGGCGTGTCTCTACACGTGCAGGCCTCCGCTCTGAACCTCTCCCTGGCGTGTCGCTACACGTGCAGGCCTCGCTCTGTACCGTCTAGTCCCAAGGTCCTTCCTTGGCCCGGCTCTGGGCTTCAGCATACGCTCCGCTGCTAGACTGTCCCTGTCCCTGGCGTGTCTCTACACGTGCAGGCCTCCGCTCTGAACCTCTCCCTGGCGTGTCTCTAGATGTGCAGGCCTCACTCTGTATCCTGTCTAGTCCCAAGGTCCTTCCTTGGCCCGGCTCTGGGCTTCGGCCTACACTCCGCTGCTAGACTGTCCCTGGCGTGTCTCTACACGTGCAGGCCTCTGCTCTAAACCTCTCCCTGGCGTGTCTCTACATGTGCAGGCCTCGCTCTGTATCCTGTCTAGTCCCAAGGTCCTTCCTTGGCCCGGCTCTGGGCTTCGGCCTACGCTCCGCTGCTAGATTGTCCCTGTCCCTGGCATGCTCTTTGCATGCGCAGGTCTCTGCCTCGTTCTTAGCATTGTCCCTGATGTTTCGTGCGCCCTTGCACTTTTCGCACCAGGCTTTGCCATACTGTCTGTACGCGTCTCTGTCCTGTGTCTTTGCCTAGCCCTGCCTTGTGGCTCCGTGCACGTGCCTGGTCGCCTGTGCCTGTCTAGTGTGCCTCAGCCGTGCCGCCTCTAGCCGTGCTCGCCTGTGTGCCTCAGCTGTGCCCCCGTCCAGTGCTATAGTGGTCTGGCTGCGTGGCCCCGCAGCGGTGCCGCCTCTAGTCGTGCCCGCCTGCAACTGCCATTGTCAGTACCACCTGCCGGTGCTCCCAGCTGTGGTCTCTGTGCTCCCTTGCACTCACGCTGGTTCTCGCACTGTGCCTTTTCGTGCTACTCTTGCACAAAGTCTTTGTCTCCTTTTGCTCCTTTCTGTACCCTAGTTTGCCTGCCGGATTCCATAACCTGCTGACCGCTGCCAGAGGTCCGGACCTATATGACTGCGGCATGATGTCCAGAGCTGATGTCCGTAGCCTGATTCCTGGACCCTGTCGGTCGATGCCAGCACCCCGGATTCCGATGCCATTGGACCCGTCCCTGGCATGCCCCTTGGCATGCGCAGGCCACCGTCCTGTGAACCTGACCAGTCCCTGGCATGCCCCGGTCTCCGTTCTGAGAATCTGATCCTGGCGTGTCTCCTAGCACGCACCCTATTTTGTCTCCTAGTGTATCTCCCGGATTCCTGAAGCCTGCTGACCGCTGCCAGAGGCTTGGAGCCAGATGCCTGGACCCTGTCAGTCCTTGCCAGCCTTCCGGATCCCGATGCCTCGCACCCTGCTTTGGACTTTGGCGTGCCCTCGCATGCACCCTGTTATATGGATTCCGTGTGTTCACGTTTGCACCTGTTTTGAATAGAAGAGTTCCTCAAGCCTTGGTCCTCGGCGTGCCTTGCACGCATCTTGCTTTGTGTTTGTGTGTTCACCTTTGCACCTGTTGTACCCTGAAGCCTTCCTTAAATGAAGTCTACTTGAACTAATGCTTTGCCTCGTCTTGTCTTGTTTCCCTGAGCCGGCCGTCTGGTCCAGCTGCCGTGGTGGCTCACCCCCTTGGTCTTGCCTCTGACACTCCCTGTATAGGGGGTAGTTCTCCTTAGGTCAGCTCGCCCTAGGTGGGTGGGTGCCACGGCCCAGAGGGTCCACTCTTTCTAAGAAGAACGACTCAGCGTAAGCTGACACTCGTCACAGAATACTCAGGCCATGGACTCCGCTGGTACCTCGGCTACCTGTCTGATGAAGAATCTGATCTGCTCTGTCTCCTGAACTCGCTTGAAAATGGCGGTACCCCGGCCACTCTTCTGATGTAAATCAGACCCGGCCCTTGACCTCTGAACTTGTTTGGAAATGATGGCAGCCAGAGTGAGAAGACTTGCTTGTCTACCCGCAGTCCTCCCCACTGGATCCCCGTGTCTCGTCCACAGCTCCTGTGTCTTGACCGGTGCAGGTGTCCATTTCAGATGTCGGATCAGCGTCGTTGGAGTGGTTTGTACTAAACTCTGGTTTCTGCCGAAGAATTTTTTTTTTTTCTTCTTTCCAGCCCCGGTAAGAGGGGGCTTAAGGAGGGGGGTACTGTCATGTCTGCCATGTGTGTTTTGTCTCAAGAACTCCTGGAGCGATGTGCATGCGCATATCTTCTCTGCTATCCTGCATGTTCCCTAGAGCAGTGTGCACACTCACCTCATGTCTGAGCTGCAGGATGCCTGCATTTCTGCTCTGCCTTCTGTGATCTTCTCGTCATGTCTAGAATTCCTGATCATATGTCCCTGCCTGGATCCTGCACTGTCTGGTTCTGCAATCATCTCGTCATGTCTAGAATCCCTGATCATGTGTCCCTGCCTGGATCCTGCACTGTCTGGTTCTGCCATCTCGTCATGTCGGAAATGCTGATCATGTGACCTTTCCTAGGATCCTGCTCTGTCTGGTTCTGCAATCATCTCGTCATGTCTGAAACGCTGATCATGTGACGTTTCCTAAAGATCCTGCACTGTCTGGTTCGGCAATCATCTCGTCATGTCTAGAACTCTGATCATGTGACCTGTCTAGGTTTCAGCACTGATTCTGCAGTCGTCTCGTCATATCTGGAACTCCGATCATGTGACTACGCTCTGTTATCCTGTGGATCTGAACCCGGAAGTGCTCCCCTGGTCCTGACCTGGAAGAGGAGGTGCTATGCCCTATATCAGGCCGCCCCTTCCTACGCTCAGGGCCTGAGTATTGTGTTGTGTCCTTGCATGGCTGCTTGGTCTGTGGGGCGCTCCCTCTATTCTGTGCCCTTGCACTCTGCTCTGTCGTGCATCTCTGCACACGCTCCGTGCTCGTATTCCGTCTCTTGTCTTGTCTAGTGTTTGTCCTTCGTGCCATGTTTTGTCCCTGCTCTGCTTTGCCTTGTAGTCCTTGTTTGCTCTGCTTCTGTTCCATGTTTCTGTCCTCGTGTCATGTCTTGCTCTGCTTTGTGGCTTCAGGTACCCTGCCTCTGTCTCTGTCCCTGTCGTGTCCTTACACGTGCAGGCCTCTGCTCTGAACCTCTCCCTGGCGTGTCTCTACACGTGCAGGCCTCCGCTCTGAACCTCTCCCTGGCGTGTCTCTACACGTGCAGGCCTCGCTCTGTACCCTGTCTAGTCCCAAGGTCCTTCCTTGGCCCGGCTCTGGGCTTCGGCCTATGCTCCGCTGCTAGACTGTCCCTCTCCCTGGCATGTCTCTACACGTGCAGGCCTCCGCTCTGAACCTCTCCCTGGCGTGTCTCTACACGTGCAGGCCTTGCTCTGTATCCTGTCTAGTCCCAAGGTCCTTCCTTGGCCCGGCTCTGGGCTTCGGCCTACGCTCCGCTGCTAGACTGTCCCTGGCATGCTCTTTGCATGCGCAGGTCTCTGCCTCGTTCTTTGTATTGTCCCTGATGTTTCGTGCGCCCTTGCACTTTTTACACCAGGCTTTGCCGTACTGTCTGTATGTGTCTCTGTCCTGTGTCTTTGCCTAGCCCTGCCTTGTGGCTCCGTGCCTCCGTGCACGTGCCTGGTCGCCTGTGCCTGTCTAGTGTGCCTCAGTCGTGCCGCCTCTAGCCGTGCTCGCCTGTGTGCCTCAGCTGTGCCTCGTCCAGTGCTATAGTGGTCTGGCTGCGTGGCCCCGCAGCGGTGCCGCCTCTAGTCGTGCCCGCTTGCAACTGCCATCATCAGTACCACCTGCCGGTGCTCCCAGCTGTGGTCTCTGTGCTCCCTTGCACTCACGCTGGTTCTCGCACTGTGCCTTTTCGTGCTACTCTTGCACAAAGTCTTTTGCTCGTTTCTGTACCCTAGTTTGCCTGCCGGATTCCATAACCTGCCGACCGCTGCCAGAGGTCCGGACCTAGATGACTGAAGCCTTCCTTAAATGATGTCCGTAGCCTGATTCCTGGACCCTGTCGGACGATGCCAGCACCCCAGATTCCGATGCCATTGGACCCGTCCCTGGCATGCCCCTTGGCATGCGCAGGCCACCGTCCTGTGAACCTGACCCATCCCTGGCATGCCCCTCGGCATGCGGAGGTCTCCGTTCTGAGAATCTGATCCTGGCATGTCTCCTAGCACGCACCCTGTTTTGTCTCCTAGTGTATCTCCTGGATTCCTGAAGCCTGCTGACCGCTGCCGGAGGCTTGGAGCCAGATGCCTGGACCCTGTCAGTCCTTGCCAGCCTTCCGGATCCCGATGCCTCGTACCCTGCCTTGGACTTTGGCGTGCCCTCGCACACACCCTGTTATATGGATTCCGTGTGTTCACGTTTGCACCTGTTTTGCCTAGAAGAGTTCCTCAAGCCTTGGACCTCGGCGTGCCTTGCACGCATCTTGCTTTGTGTTTTTGTGTGTTCACCTTTGCATCTGTTGTACCCTGAAGCCTTCCTTAAATGAAGTCTACTTGAACTAATGCTTTGTCTCGTCTTGTTTCCCTGAGCCGGCCGTCTGGTCCAGCGGCCGTGGTGGCTCACCCCCTTGGTCTTGCCCCTGACACTCCCTGTATAGGGGGTGGTTCTCATTAGGTCAGCTCGCCCTAGGTGGGTGGGTGCCACGGCCCAGAGGGTCCACTCTTTCTAAGAAGAACGACTCAGCGTAAGGCTGACACTCGTCACAGACGGCGGCCATGGTCCCTTCTTGTAGAGGTGGTCGGGATGTGGGGTCCCTATGTGACGCACCACGCCATGCTGACGCGTGAGTCACTTACGGCCCAGACTGATCCCCACCATGGTTAGCAAGTGCATATGATCCAGCCATAAGTCGAATACGGGACCCAGGGGCCACATTTAGGTACCATTTTAAGCTACTTTTTGGTGTTACCCCGAGAATTTAAAAGATTGGCACTAAAATGTACAAATCATCATATCCATCATCTCTCTATATCTCTCTATCCAGCATTATACCCTATGAGGGGGGCAGCATTATATTCTATGAGGAGGCTGCATTATACTCTGAGGGGGCTACTCCAACTCCTGCTACATAATTAAGATTTGTACTACCTTATATTATACCCAGATATTAGCGTGTTTACCGCATAATTGGTGGTCTTGTATTTATTGCTATGTAGCTACATAGTGGGCCCCAAGAATGATTTTCTCTGGTGGGCCCAAGGTGTTCCAGTCTGACGCTGCCCACTGGGCCCGAACTAACACATTTACCCCAAGACGTGCCAGTATCTCACCCTTGACGACCGTGTAGTCCGCCCTTTGCTCCATGGGTAGGTCCTGATACGCTTTCAAAGGTCCTGAGGCCAGAAACGGAGCGATGATTTCTGCCCACTGGTCCCGGGGTAGCTTCTCTCTCTCAGTGACTCCGTCGAACATCTCCAGTACGCCTCCACATCGTCCGACTTATCCATTTTGGGAACCACTGTACGAACCGCATTCCGGACATCATGGATTCCCCGGTTAGTTCCTTTTGTCTGCGCTATTGTGATATGCTGTATCAACAGCTGATTGGTTTCCTGCTGCTGCATGGCTTCATGCTGCTGCTGCCGCATGGCCTCCTGCTGCTGCTGCATAGCCTGCTGCTGCTGTGTAGCCTGCTGCTGCTGCATAGCCTGCTGCTGTCGCATGACCTCCTGCTGCTACCATGTAGCCTGCTGCTGCTGTTGCATGGCCTCTATTAGCGTTTTTACCATGGCCTCAATTTCTGTAATGTTCCCCACCTGTGTCTGTGACACTCGTTTCACCCAGGACATAGGCTGGGGTACAAATCAAAAATAAGAAAAACAGCCTAGCTTCACTGCATTTACCTGCATTATCCACCAATTGTAGGGATTCACTCTGGTAGGTAATGGCAGGGCTGCAGTAACGAGGCAACACACAGGCTTAAAGTCCAATGTCAGTGGTTTAATGTCACGTTGCAAACAGCAGATTAGCAGAAAGTAAGGAAAAACATAAATATACTCCAGCTTGGAGAACCACTGGTCCCAGACTCACCCCTTGCATGGGACGGGCTTAACTAAGTGGCTGCCAGGTCCGCGGCATCCGCCAGGTGCCATTCCCAGGGTTGTTGAGAGTCTTGCTGCTATAGTCCTGCAGCACGGGGATCTTGTATTCAAGTTCAGGCTAAGTCCAGCCAAGCTCCTATAAATTCCAGACACACTCCCCATGTGCCAAACACCAAGCTCCATTACATAGCCCATAACCCCTCCTACAAGTGAGGTAAACATCACATGGGCTGATCACGTGACCATGACATCATCGCAGGTCCTGTCTTTAGGGAAAAACCCGGCCAAACATTAACCTGCTGGGAGAAATGTATCTCCCATCCAGTAAAACACCCTTTACTGTACCACACTAGTTAATAGTCGTGGGTGGATCGCGATTACACCCATGACTATTGCAGGCACATGTCAGCTGTTCAAAACAGCTGACATGTCCCGGAAAAGATGTGGGGTCACCGCCGGAGCCCACATCAAAGACAGGGATACCGACATCAGCGTAATAGTACGTCCAATATCGGTAAGGGATTAAAGAGGCAGCAACCATATAGTCGTTAAGGTGGGCAACCTGATAAGTCGCTCTAAAGTCTGAAGTTATAGAATCGACTGCTGCAGATGTAACTGGGGCCTCATTTATGAGATTAGCCTCACAGTAAGATCGTTCTGTTACCTATAGCAACCAGAGTGCAGCTTTCAGCATTGAAGCTGCTAAGATAAAGTGAAAGCCGAGCTCTGATTGGTTGCTATGGACAACTAGAACAGTCTGACTGTGAGGCAGTCTCACATTTTCTGCTTTATATATAGATTCACTTATTAGATCTCTGGTCAGTGTGAGGTGATTACTAAGGGGCATATTACTAAGAACTGGTTTTTAAAATGCCGCCTAAAAAGTGTCCAACTATTGGGCAAGTTAATCCAAAAGCCAAGAAAGCAAAACCTTCTCAAACAGCTGAGATAAGTGAAGAATGTGAGTCCTGGCTTCAAAGGAAATGGATGAGACAGACTGAATCAAAGGCAGCTGAAGTGTCTGAGCAATGGGAATGTCACCTTCAGGAAAAACAGATGAGACAGGCTGAATCAAGGGATGTGGAAATGTGAACAAAAAGGATGAACGTCGTCAAAATCACCACATATGACATATGCAAAGACGTAGGCAGGCTGACTTGAGTTTGGAAGGGCTTCACTACGACCCAATTCAGGACTGTAGGTCACATCTGGAAGTCATAATAGGCAAAGTGGACATAATATGAGAACATTGTCAAGCAAAGAAGTTTAACTTCACATCGCCTGGTATGTGGTGGTCAATGGTAAAGTCAGTTTGCCACCTTTATCTCTACCTCCCGAACTACTTTTTTCATAAGTGTCGGGAACAACTCATGAGTCTAAGCATTTACTACAAATTATTAGGAGACACAATCCATCTTTCCAGATGACATCCTTTGGTACGACAACTGGACATAAGGAAGCTGCATTTATGGCGACTTTTTAAGTCCAGGGACAAATATATCACAAAATAGGGTTGATGCTTCCTGTAGCAAATGAAGACCCAATATTTTTACAAATTAACTGTTCGGGAGACTAAGAGATGCAAGCGGATCAACCTGAGACAAAAAGACATTGTTTTGAATTTGCAAAGACTTTTCCATCAACACAATCAGTTAGTAACCCTTTGTAGAGCGGCCTTAGAAAGAATGCCAAGTGCGGAATATCAGGCTGTAATAAGAGCAGACAAGACACCGGTTGGTGAGAAGAAAAGGAGATTTACTTCTCCCAGTGTTAATGAAGGAGCTACTGTAATGGTTGGACGGGACTTTCTAAGCCAAGATATAATTATTCAGTGACGGAGAGAACATCTTCAATGTAGAAACACATAGATCATATGATGTTCTGCAATATCCGATAATACTGTGGAATGGCCAAGATGGCGATCACCATAATCTAAGGCAGGCTGATCCCAACACTACTAGGCCAACCAATAACAAATATCAGCTATGGACTTCTATACCTACCAAACAATGATCAGATAACAATGTAGGAAACTTTCTCATAAATGTATAGTAGATATGTATGCCAAGGTGGAAAGTGAGCGTCTTCTGTACAGACAGCTGAACCAGCAACAACTTACAGGGAGGCCAAAAGCGTGGTCTGATGGAAGATGCTCCACCCTGGGACATTGCAGGAGGCGACCCTCACTCACGTTCCACCTCATCTTCTAACCCTGCTCCCTATACTAACTACAACCTGTGCTCCTTCCAATCCCCGGGCTTTGTTGGGACAAATACAGAGAATATCCTAGAGAAGATATTCACAGAGAGCACAGGAGAGATAATCCGGACTTACACATGAATGTCACCAGAGGCGTATCTAGGCTTCCTGGCACCCGGGGCAAGAATTTGGTTCGGCGCCCCCCCCACTCCAAATCCCCCACATTAATCCCATCCCCACTCATTAACCCCCATCCCCACTCCAAATCCCCCACACATTAAATAACCCCCATTCCCACTCCCAAATCCCCCCCACACATTATGTACCCCCAACTCCAAATCCCCCACATATTAACCCCATCCCTACTCATTAATCCCCCCAAACAATAACCCCCATCCCCACTCATTAATTCCATCCCCACTCATTAACCCCCCCGTCCATACTCCCAAATCCCCCAACACATTATGTACCCCCACTCCAAATCCCCCACACATTAACCCCCATTCCCACTCATTAACCCCCCAGACATTAATTCCATCCCCTCATTAACCCTCCACAAATTAATTCCATCCCCACTCAATAACCCCCATCCCCACACATTAACCCCATCCCCTCATTAACCCCCCACACATTAACCCCCATCCCCACTCATTAACCCCCCACACATTAACCACATCCCCTCTTTACCCCCCACACAGTAACCCCCATCTCCACTCATTAACCCCCCCACTCATAACCCCATCCCCACACATTAACCCCCCACACATTAACCCCATCCCCACTCATTAACCCCCCCACACATTAACCCCCATCCCCACTCATTAACCCCGCACACATTAACCCCATCTCCACTCTTTACCCCCACACAGTAACCCCCATCTCCACTCATTAACCCCCCCACTCATTAACCCCCCACACATTAACCCCATCCCCACTCTTTACCCCCACACAGTAACCCCCATCTCCACTCATTAACCCCCCCACACATTAACCCCCATCCCCACTCATTAACCCCCACACATTAACCCCATCCCCACTCTTTACCCCCACACAGTAACCCCCATCTCCACTCATTAACCCCCCCACATTAACCCCATCCCCACTCTTTACTCCTCATCTCCACTCATTAACCCCCCCCACTCATTAACTCCCATCCCCACACATTAACCCCCATCCACACTCATTAACGCCACTACACATTAACCCCATCGCCACACATTAACACCCCTCCATCTTCGGTGGTTTCTTCAGCTCCACATTGGAGCACACTTACCACCAGCGCTGAGCGTTCACTCTGGGCGCCGGGGAGTGACGTCAGCAGCGTGATCACATGACATGTCACGCTGCTGACGTCGCTCTGGCCCGGCGGTCAGAGCTGCAATTGTACTGGCGTCTATACAGACGTCAGTACAATTGTTCCCTGGGAGCCGGCACACGCACCTTCTCTGCGCAAGCTGTCAGCTTGACAGCTGACACAGAGAACCGCCGACACTCAGGCCAGGGGGGCGGCAGAACGCAGCCGCCAGGGAGGACACTGCGGACCGCTGCATTCAGCGGCCCGACTGCGCCCGGGGCAACTGCCCCGGTTGCCCCCCCCAGATACACCCCTGAATGTCACTGCCGACATATTCACCAAAGTCCTCCTGACTCCAGAAGAAAGGAGCGAAGGTCTCAATAGTAAAGCTCTAATAGCATTAGGGTTACCGGCACCAGCTCCACCGGACTGTGGGGTTATGGACGGAGATATTCGGAGAGAGAAGCCATGATATGGAGAAGATGAGAGAATGTGTCCCATTATATAAGCCTCTATGGTGATGACCACAGATCGGAGGATTTGGCAATTATGGCTCAGATTCCAAGTGGAGATGGGAGACGGGTTTTCCTTGATGCCCCAGGAGGTTCCGGGAAAACATTCTTCATTAATCTGCTGCTCGCAGAAATTCTCTCCATCACTAACATTGCTCCGGCCGCTGCATCGTCTGGGGTTGTGGCCGCTCTCTAAGATGGAGGCCGCACGGCTCATTCAGCACCAGGATCACCCCTGAATCCAGCTCTCTTGGAATCTCCCGCCTGTAATATCACTAAGATCTTCCCCAGATCTGGAAGGATCCAATCACTTAATGGGGGGAATTGTTCTACTGTTTGCAGCATTCCCTGTTCTTAAAGGAGCAACTCCAGCAGAAAAGCTGAATACAGCACAGCAGAGTCCTGCACACACTGAGGGCCCTGATCATGTGACCCCTGACTCCTCCCCTCCTGTGACCTCATCACAGGTCCTGTGCGCACACAGCAGCCATATGTGTGGAGGTGGAGGTGGAGGTAAGTGCTGAAGGCTCCCCATTACTGGGCATGGGGGACAGTAACCCCTTCAGCACTGAGGCTCTTTTGGGGTCTCTGTGTGGTGTGAACAGTGACGTAACAGCTGTGGACAGAATGCGGCTTCGCTGGTTCCCAGCTCCAGATTAGATCCATTCAGACAACTGCAGGATGAGAGGACAGAAGCCCCAAGAAGTTCCCACACAATGTGATTATTTCTCTCCTAGCTCTGCTCCAGCACAATAATGTAGACACTAGTGATGAGTGAGCCGCTCTCCACTACTCGATCAGGCATCGGGAGCTCGGACAAGCTTGTTACTCGATTATCGCAGGTGATGGAGCGCCATGCCCGAGTTCCCAGCCAATAAACATGCTGGGATTTCAAATATAGTGAGTTGTTTAAACTGGGGAGATTCTCCAACTGGGAGAGAAAGGGTATATGTATGACTGACCAGGTATATAACAATTCTACTTTTAAAAGTTTCCAACAACTTCAGTATTTTCAAATCAGACATCCCCTGGCTACACAGGGAAACACAGATCTGAGGATCCAGCATCATCCCCTAATAGATATGATAACTACTGCGACCCACAAAAAGGGTATGATATCCAGTATATATAAACATATGGCAATAAAGCAGTTGGAGAAGCCCCCTATAAAGGTGTGCTCTAGATGGGTGTCGGAGGTGGGCCCTATAACAAGGGAGCAATGGGAGGAGATTCTGGCAAATGTTCCTAGGTTGTCACCGTGCGAAGCCCAGAGACTTTCCCAGATCTACCTGATTCACAGACAGGACCCCCAGCTTCCTACATAAGATTGGAGTGCGAACAGATGCAAAATGCCCTAGATGTGAGTGTGGGGAAGCTCCTCTATTGCATGTGTTTTGGGAATGTCCAAAGATAGGCCCGCACTGGAGAGGGGTTCTTTCTCTGGTGGATAAAGTATTTGGGATACAACTCGCAGTAGATCCTCGTGTGTGTGTGTGTGTGTGTGTGTGCTGGGGCTACTGGAGGATGGCACTGACCCGGAGTCTCACCTGGCTATAGCCATTGGCAAAGTTTTATTCCAAGCGAGAAAACTTATAGCATTCCATTGGCTGGACTCCCGACCCCCGAATATCAGGGAATTGAAGGGGAGGATAAACCGTAATATCGGTTGGAGGAAGGAGCGTGTATGAAACTCAATGCAATGCGCAAGTATGAAGGGATATGGGAACCATGACTAGATTCTCCAGGATCACCATCTGACCAGCTGATTAAAGGGAGAATTCTTCTACAGTAGCAATTTCTAGTGGTAACATCATAATAATGCTCAAACGTGACGGAATATGGGAGTGTATGGACATAGAGACGAGATTCTCTGGTAAGGTGTAAATTGGTTACGTGGAAAAGATACAACCTAATAATTCTGTATGGACTTGATATATATGCTGTATCTGACATGTGCTGTCAGCATTGGAAAGTGTATGTAACCATGGTTTGTTTTTCAATTTTTCCCGTCATACACAGTAATGTTGACTGTGACTGTCCGGCCGCATCACGTTATCGGGTTTATAGAAGACCCAGTGACGCGATGCTCGGCACACCGTCCTCAGGAGGCAGCTCAGGGAGAGTTGTTATAGAAGGGAGCGCTTAGATTATTGTTCGCACCCTAAATATTATTAAGTTGTATCCTTTAGTGTCTTTCATGTGGCCCTAGGGTGTATTTAACCCCTTCACCCTGAAGCCTGTTTTCACCTTCCTGACCAGGCCAATTTTTACAATTCTCACCACTGTCCCTTTATGATGTAATAACTCTGGACTCTTCAATGGATCCCACTGATTTTGAGACTGTTTTCCTCATGACATATTGTACTTCATAATAGTGGTAAAACTTCTTTGATATGATTTACATTTATTTGTTAAAAAATGTGGTAAATTTTGCAATTTTCAAATGTTCAATTTTTATGCCCTTAAATCAGAGATCAGAGTTTCATAGGTCACTCCCGGTCACGCTGCGCTCTGCAATAGCGGTGATTTCAGTAACATGATTGATGTCATCACCGCTCTCGCCTGTCTCGCGGAGCGCAGCCTGACTGGGAGCTGTACATCAGCTGTCGTCACAAGCAGCGTTTCATGGGGACATCATGGAAAGGGAGTTGTGGTGTGAAAACACACCTGCTGCAATGGCTCGGACGCCTTTTATTAGCCAGTATTGTATCCCTTGGGTGTTCCTTGTATAGTGATTGTCACATGACAACAAGATCCCAAATGTCAGAACCAATACACATACGCGACATAAAGATAATAAATGACACAAGACACAGCAAAAAAGGTAAAGAAACAAACAACCACGCACGTCCATAGAGTGACAGGATTATAACCTACTAATACTAGAAATATATTGCACAGGGGATATCGCAGCCAATTCCCACAAGAAGAATCCTGGAAACACAGAATTAGAAATGATTCTTTCTCCGCAGTTTCTATAGGACTTAATACTTTCCTGATTCCGGAGAGTAATAGAAATACTGCAGAAAACAGGAAGAAAGTTCAGAGAAGAAGTTTCATAGAAAGACATTGAAGTTACAGATGCCATTTAACCCTTTAGGAGAAAGTGATTCCAGCACTTTATAGAGTAAATCCCACCAGGACTGTAGCAGGTAAAGACCCCAATATCCACAGGTGTCCCTTCTAATTGGGGGGAAACTATCACCTCTAATAATCCTCGGACAGTTCTGACAAACACGGGAAAGTGCCCCTTTATGGAGGTGACAGAAAGTCTGTTTAGTCTCTTTAGCTTCATAGTATCAGCTCTAATCCAATGGTGAGAGAGCGATTTACCCTGAAGAGTCACAAATTGTGGGGTTGTTATAAAATGTTATATTTAGGGGGTTTTGTGTTGTCTCCTTATAAGAATCACAATGGTTTTCTTCCTTTTCCGCTGAAAGATACAAACGACACAACTGTTAGGCGTCGGGTTCCTGCAGCGGCTCAACAGGAATCCAGAGCCTCACATTCTGCGGTCTCCCATTATTTATTGACCGCAGAGAAGTTTGCTCAGCAGTCCCGGCATTCCAGAAGCTCTGCCCAGACCTGCTCTGTGGGTCTGGCTGTTGCTGCCACCTTTGGGTCAGCAATAGCAATGCAGGCTGCTCAGCAGCAAATCGCTCCAGAGGCTAAGTCCTTCTGTTGCTCCACTGAACATGCTCACGAGACGATCTCCCATTGGAGATCGGGAGTCACACGTCCAGGTCCTTCTCCAGATCTGATTGGTCCATCTCAGGGATCTGGAAGCTTCCGGAAGGTCCTGGCTATAAAAGGTTCGCATGGCTGCTCGGCCATGCGCTAGAATAGTCTCTAGTTGCTACTGTGTGAATGATGATGGATGCATGAACCTGCGAATGACTCATTAAGATCCCCTCCCTCTGATATTACGAGTGTGTATAGGGACTTAGCTTTAGAGTCAGCGCCAGCCAGTGGCAAGCTACAGCCACAATTAGCATCTACACAGCACTAGCGTCCGACAGTGCGCCCCCTCTTGGGCATTGTCATAGAGCGGCTGGGTCAGTCACTGCGCTGCAGTCAGCAGCACTTGTTGGCATCCACGGTAGCGACGCCGCATGCACAGTAGGTCTAGACGGACACCGACCCTGTGTCTTGGGCCCGAGTCCTGTGACCATATAGCGTGCGTGCACACCGCTGAGACCTGTGAGGTCAACTGGCTCAGCATTTATGTTTATGCCTTAAGGCGCCTCTGTGAACATAACAGAACTCGCCAGGGCACGCCGGGTGACCTTCAACCCGCGTGGGCTATACTGCCACATTGTGCGTCTGCCATTAACTAGCAGCAGTGTTAACACCTTCTGCACGGTGGACCCCGGGCGGCGAACGCACTTTACGTTATTTGATATTTAGTGTGTTCTGCCGTCCCTAACACCAACTATGAAAGATGGGTGTCATGATCCAGACCGGGTTTTGAGTCCTGTTTTCCCTTTTTCCCGGTCTGGTCATGTTAAGAGTTAAACTTTTCCAGCCTCAGTCTAGGTTCAGGTTCGCTATTTATCACTGCTGCTTCCTGCAGGCGATGTCAGTTATAGTTCTGCCTATGGCGTGAGTAGCGGACTCTGTTACATCCTGATTTGTCCTGCTGCTATTCCTGACTCGACCAGTGTCTGTGTTATTCCGTGCTCCCTGTCCTGACTCTGTGTGTCCCCTTTGTGTCTGGACTTCTTGGTACTTGAACTCGGCTTGTACCCTGACCTTCTTTTGTCTCTTGTCTTTGGCATATCTGCTCCAGACCGTTACTGATCCCCCTGGCTTGTCTCTGACCCTGAGTTTGCTTATTCTTTTGGTACTGCGCTACAGTGTGTTGCTTGACTAGGCTTGCTTGACTGTTCTGCTGCCGCCTGTGGTGGCCTCGCTTGAAGCACAACAGGCCTGCTCTGTTTAGGTGCAGTCCTGCTTCCACTCTATTGCCATCTAGTGGAGCCTGCACTGCAGCAAGTGTGATAACGGGAAGCAAGGAATAATGTATTACTCTCATACTATGGTGCCCCCACACAGTATAATGATCCCACAGTACCACCATCCTCATTTTCACTTTATCACTGAGAGGAAAGAGCTGGAGGCTCAGAGTATAATCCTAAGATAATTTTTATTTAATCAATTTAAAATACATCTATGGAGAGATATGGATCACCCCCAGGGAAGGTGTGGGGATTACACGGTACCGAGCCGGTGTCTCAAAGGGATGTGTTGCGGTGGCGGTGACCCGGTCCGTGGCCCTGGGTGTCCATGTAAAATGGGTAGAATGGAATAAAGTTTATAGGTAGATAATTTGTGACGCCACCTGTGGTACTCAGCAATGAAGGTGTTAAGCCGACGCTGTGGTACAGATCCTCTGGGACAGATGGTGTAGCGCAGCAAAGATGTAATAGCTCTCCACAGGTAGAGCTGTAGTCCCAGGTCAGTGATAGAAGATGTTGAGGTAGATGGTGTAGTGTTGGGATGTAGCCGTGCTGAGTAAGTTAGCGCAGGAAGAAGGCACTGTCACAACTGAGTGCAGTTCCAATTCTTTTACTCACGTTTCTGGCACAGACAGGTGCCCGCTTCAATGCTGCAGCCTCCAGGTCAAGGACTCAGCCAACTCCCAGGCAGATGGATTAACCCTTCCAGCACTCCCTTCCAAATGTGCCTTTTCTGAATGTCTCCTTTCTAGCGCTAATCTGAAGTACTTGTAGTTCTGAATTACACTCAAGTTCCTCCTTCTTGATGTTACTTATAACTCCACTCGTATGACAGGCAGCTGTAGCCTGCTTCGGGGACTCTATACAGTCATGTCCCGGCTCACACACGGTGCTGCTGTGTCTTCGAGTCTTAGGTGGGAATAAAGCGGTCACAACTTCTATTCCTCCGGTTTCTGCTGCAGGATCATTAGTATCACACACAGCCAGCCTCGGATACCGGTGCCTGGCCTTGGCGCATTAAACTTATACAAGGGCTCTGCACTAGCCCTAGTGCCCAGTCTCTTTCCTCCTCACGTTCCGTGCTTATCTATCTTCCTTCTGAACAAGTGATCCTTCTTTCTTCCTCTTTCCTTGCTAGCAGCTCCAGCTCACAGGAGGCTGCTGCATCCTTTCCCTCCTTCCCCCATAGGGGAACTGACCTAACTTCCTGTCAGCTTTCCCCTCTAGTGTTTCTAAGCTCCACCCAGCACCCTTCATGAACCAAAGCAGCTGCCATAAAGGGTGCTCTGCTGTTCTAAGGTGTCTGTGCTGGATGTGGGTGCTGGAGTCTGGTCAGGTGTTACCATCTTACCTGGGAAGTGGTATACTACACCTCAGGAGGAGGTGCAGTACCTCTGTGGCGACTGAACCCTCAGGGACGACACAGATACAGAGACTGCTAAGCAAAAAATGGTAGCGTAAAAGACCAGCAAATTAAAGTGTTTAGTGGCACAACAACACAGTACACTAGTATAAGTTACACTATCAGATAGAAGCAAGCAAAATTGTAATGGGTCCATTCATTTAACAATCTGAATTAGATGGCCACAGCCATTAGCCTAATGAAATAGCTGGTAAAATAACTGTCATGACTCTGGACAGGATGGTTCCGCCTCCATCTTGGTCAGGTCAGGGTTAATTTAGTCCTCCTCTCTTTGGATCTGGGGCGGCTATTTAATGATGGCAGTTCCTGGATTTGGTGTCGGTGATACGTCCGTATCCTCGGTTTGTGGTTGCTGACCCAGGTTACTCGTCCGTAAACGTTGTGTCTCTGTGGTTGTGTGCTTTGCTGTGTATGACCCGGTTTGTCCCCTGACATTTGTCTCTGCATCCTGCTTTGTACTGCTCTGTCCCACCTGGTTATCTGACCCCTTGGCTTGTCTCTGTTTACTCTTTGTCTTATCCCTAGGTACTATGCTCTCGTCTGGCTTTTGACTCTCGGCTCTTCTTGACCACGTTTTCTGTTTGTGCCCTGCACTCTGCGCACTGTTTCTTTCCCTGTACTCACGTGCGGTGACTCCGCCCCCTGGTTACGTGACTGCTTAGTGCCAGGTCCTGTGCTCACTGCATTAGTCTCAGGTCCTTGCGCACTGTGTGCCTTGTTCCTGCACTCTCTGTGCTCGTTCATAGGTGTCATCACAATACCCTGGAAGAATGGCCTAGAGTGAGTGATGTAACTCAACTATTATAATCATGTATTAGACAAAAGGGCCCAAAATGAAAGCCATGAAAGGTTTAAAATAAAGCTACTTACTGGTGATGGTGTAGGTCTAAGTACTCTCCGTCGCCCCAATGCACGTTTCGTCACAACTTAATAAGACGCCTCTGTGAGCTTCCAGTTCTTTCCTTTCAGTGTTAATATGTAGTCTTTTGAACTATTTTCAGCCATAGTCTATATGATCTCTGTGCATTAGTGTATAGCATAATTTTATTTTGTAACATTTTAACATATTTTTTGTGTGTTTTTCATGTAATATATGAATGTCTAAGGATGAGAAATTTTCTTCTAAAAAAAAATTACATCCAGAGGGAAAAAATATGGAGATATTGGCATCAAATATCTCCAGTCTTGTTCTTACAAACAATCTTTTCTAAAAGCCTCAAACTTCTGTGTGTGACTCAGAGCTGAGATCTAACGTGATAGAAGATTACAGTCCGGGGAAGACGGGAAACCTTCATATAGACGGCCGGTGGGGATGGAGTCAGTGACGGACTCTGGCCAAATATGTTTCTAGAGCCGTAGTAGAAGATGAAGATGTCGTCCTCATCATGAAGTAGTTATTTCTCCTGTCACGTGTAATGAATATCTCCTGCAGTATTGCTAATGCCGATTCCAGTGTCGGGAAATGAGACGAGAATTAGCGTTATGGAAGATGAGTCTATGAGAAACGTATTCAGCTGCCGACTCCGAGGAAGAAACTGCTTGTTGTCTGTGGCCTAAATATATAGGTTTTATTAGTAGATATAAAGAAGGAAACTAAATACTGTAAAATAATCTCCTCATATGTTTCCCTTATTATCTCCAGTAATTGTATTATTACACAGGATTTTATGATGTTACATCGGCTCATCTTCTTCTCATTCAGGTCTCTACAATATCAGATCCTCTCAGTGAAGATCTATTTAAGACAATTTTCCTGATTTACCCCTGAAGGATGGATATGGACAGAGACAAGATGGCAGAGAGGGTATTACACCTCACCCTAGAGATCCTCTTCCGGCTTACTGGAGAGGTGAGAGATTCTGATGACGTCACATTACATCATTCTTATCTATGGGAATAACAGATGGGCAGAACTGGAGAGGTGAGGACTCTGGAAATGTCTGTAGTGAGATTTATTAATGTGTCTCTCCATAACCAGGATTACACAGTAGTGAAGAAGACCTCTAGTGAGCGCTGCCAGGACCCTGTGTCTGAGGGATGGGGAAGACCCCAGAGCGCAATCACGGGGCCTACACCTCACCCCCTGATGTATGAGGACATCAATGACCAAAAGATCCTAGAACTCACCTACAAGATGATTGAGCTGCTGACTGGAGAGGTGACACTGCTGGGAATGCTGGGACATTATCCGGTAACACTATGGGGGGGATGACAGTATCATTGTATGTGTCAGGTTCCTATAAGGTGTCAGGATGTCGCGGTCTATTTCTCCATGGAGGAGTGGGAGTATTTAGAAGGACACAAAGATCTGTACAAGGACGTCATGATGGAGGTTCCCCAGCCCCTCACATCACCAGGTAATAGACAGGACTAAATACACACGGCCTATTATCTGTATGTAAAGAATGAATTCAGTCCCTGTATGTGTTTCCTCCAGATCTATCCAGTAAGGAGATAACACCAGAGAGATGTCCCCATCCTCGTCTTCCACAGGACTATAAACAAGAAGATTCCAGTGTTCCACCATATCCTCAGGTAGATGGAGAGGTGTCATGGAATCTCCCCTATGATGTGTAGATGGCTGTGAAGATCTCGCGTTCTCATTCTTGTTTTATCCACCAGTATTATATGTTTTATGCTTGTGTAATGAGAATGGTGGAGATGGCAGGATTAGAGCTGATCATAGATGTGACTTCTCCATCTGTCTGTGACTTTTACAATATTTGTTTCAGGGTGAAGATCTGACCCATATTAATACTACAGAGATATATGTGAGGGGTGATGAGCGGTGTAAAGAGGAGATTCCTACATATGACTACCCAGGTGAGTAGTAACCACTAAATGCAGAGAAGTCACAGATTCTTCTCAGTCATTGGCCGTGGCTGCTTTATCGGTGGTGTAGTCCGGCCGTATTACCATGATCACCATTTTAACTCTAGACCACAACATTCTCCTCCAACATTCTCCTCCATCTAAAACTGTTCAAATAACTTTGGTCATTGAAGGCCCTTTTCTATAGAACTTACAACCTTGTAGATCCACCTACCAACTGAAATGAAAAGACGCTGACCGTTACCTGCTCAGATCTGTAAACTACAAAGCCAAATGACAGCGTGCGTAGAATGTGCTGACCAGTTAGAAAGTGACTTGAAGCAAAATATTATGATGGGCCTCTAAGGGAAATCGGAGGGTAATGATGCTGTTGGCTTCCTAGATCCTGATATCTTATTGGATGAATCTCCCTTCTCTCCCTTCTGTGCTGCTGAATGTGCTCATATGGTCCCTACAAGACCAGGTCTAGTCTTTCTAGCGAAACTTCACTTTTATGATCGACAACATTAAGGCTATGTGGCCACGTTTGTGTTTTAAACGCTCAGGAAACGGGTCTCTTTCCCAGAAAACGCACGTCTTCTGAACTATAGAAAATAGCCAAAAACGCGGACCTAAGCGGAAATTACTGAACATGCTGCGTTTTTTACCGCTAAGGAAACGCATCCATTGGCACAATAAGGCCAAAATGCATTAAAATGAATGGGATGCTTCTTTTAAGCGTTTTTGATGCGGTTTGACCCCGAAAAACGCATAAAAAATGCAACGTGGGCACATAGCCTAAATGTGCAGTGAGGCCAAGTGTGAATTTCTGTGCAATAACAACAGTTTCTCTTTATCCTGACTTTTAAAACTGACTAACTTCAAACAGGATGACGAGAAGCTACATAAAATACACCTGTGGCATGATATATCTCTAAGCTGTGCGTGGCTGGTGGCTGTAATATACATTTATTCCCGCCTGCAGGAGATGTGTTGGCTCCAGCCCTGGTTTCATCTCATCGCTCCACGTCATAAATTCCATTATGTTTTCAATCCTAAGAAATTCAGATTTCTTCCCACTCTCCTGAAATCAGGAGCACTAAAACATTCTCTACTTTTCTGATCAGGACTCGTAGTAGCTCTAATTGTCCACCATAAATGAGCGCATCTCCAGTTTAACCCCTTCATGACGGAGGCCTTTTTAGTGTTTGCGTTTCTGATTTTCGCTCCCCTTCTTCCCAGAGCCATAACTTTATTTTTCCTGTCAATATGGCCATGTGAGGGCTTGTTTTTTGCGGGACAAGTTGTACTTTTGAATGACAACATTGATTTTACCATACTGTATACTCTAAAAATGGGAAAAAATTCCAATGGTGTAAATTGCAAAAAAAGTGGAATTCCACAACTGGTTTTTGGATTTTTTTTCACCATGTTAACCAAATGCTAAAACCGACCTGCCACTATGATTCTCCAGGTCATTACGCGTTCATAGACACCAACATGTCTAGGTTCTCTTTCATAAAAGTGGTGAAAAATAATTAAAAGATTGTTTAAAAAAAAAATTGCATCATTTTCCGAGACCCATAGTGTCTCCATTTTTCATGATCTCGGATGGGGTGAGGGCTTATGTTTTGCGTGCCGAGCTGATATTTTTAATGATACCATTTTGGTGCAGATATGATCTTTTGATCGCCTGTTATTGCATTTTAGTGCAATGTTGTGGCCACCAAAAAAAGCCGGATTACTTACCGGTAATGCTCTTTTAATGAGTCCACGACAGCACCCACTGGAGGTATCGGATCCGCCCATTTGGAACAGGAAACCCTACAGGAAAGATAAAAGGGGCGGTCCGCCTTTCCTCCTCAGTTTTACGTTTCAGAGTACCAGAAGAACCGCCAAGGATTAGGCAATGTTCTCTTATTTTAACATCTTTCTTATCCATTATTTGGTTAATATACTTTAACTATTGATATCCTTGGGGGGGGAAGTGAGCAGGTGCTGTCGTGGACTCATTAAAAGAGCATTACCGGTAAGTAATCCGGCTTTTTACTCTTCGCCACGACAGCACCCACTGGAGAGATTCCAGAGACCATCACCTGGGTGGGACCACCGTGCCAAGGATAGTCCTGCCAAAGCTTAAGTCAGAGGTTGATGAAAGATCAAGTCTGTAGTGGTTATAGAAGGTAGAAGGGGATGACCAAACTGCCGCCTTACATATAGTTTCAATCGGAATATCTCCCTTTTCCGCCCAAGAGGTTGCCATTGCCCTGGTGGAATGCGCCCTGATGTTCCCTGGAGGATCTTCGTTTTTTGCGGAGTAGGCTAAACGAATGGCCTCTCTGATCCACCGGGAAATGGTGCTCTTCGTGACTCCATACCCCTTCTTACAGCCCTGAAATGAAACAAATAGGGCCCTACTCTGCCTCCAACTGTTGGACCTCTCAATACATTTTAGGACAGTTCTTTTGACGTCCAGAGTATGGAACTTCTGCTCTTCCGGAGTAGAGGGATTTTTATAGAAGGTTGGGAGGAGTATCTCCTGAGATCTATGGTATTTTGTTGCCACTTTTGGCAGGTAGGCAGGGTCTGGTTTTAATACCAATCTGTCTTGGTATTCTTGGAAAAAAGGTGGATCTATTGACAAGGCCTGGATATCACCCACTCTTCTAGCTGAGGTCAGTGATACTAAGAGGGCCATTTTAAGTGCTAAGTATTTGAAGGGTATTGTGTCGATCGGCTCAAAGGGGTCTACCGTTAGGGCGTCTAAGACCAGATTTAGATCCCATGTAGGGACGGAGGGTATGTGGATTAGAGCTATTCGTTCACATGCTGTAATGAAACGAGTTATCCACTTGTTGCCTGCTATATTATGGCCATATAGTGCTCCTAATGCCGATATTTGTACTCTCAGTGTATTCACTGCTAAGCCTAAGTCTTTCCCCTTCTGCAGAAATTCCAAGATTGGGATTATCGGAACTTCTGCTGTATGAGGTAATGTATGGAATTGAAGAAATTTTTTCCATATTCTAGTGTAAATTTGGGTTGTGGACTGTTTTCTACTTTGTAGTAGTGTAGTAATTAAGGACTCCGAGAATCCTCTTGTCCTCAATAACTGCCTCTGAAATTCCACGCCGTCAAGTGCAAGCTGAGCACTTGAGGGTGGAAAAAGGGGCCTTGGGAGAGTAGATTGGCAGTCGGAAGGATCCAAGGATCTGTTATTGACATAATCTGCAGCCACGAAAACCACGGTCTTTTTGGCCAGAACGGTGCTATTAAGATTATTCTTGCTTTGTCGTCTCTGATCTTCCGAATTACTTGAGGTATGAGGATCAATGGAGGGAACGCATACGCCAGGTTGAAATTCCATGGAGCTAGAAAGGCGTCCAGTATGTCTGGGTGATCTGACGGAGATAGGGAGGCAAATGTTTTTATCTGCCTGTTCTCCTTTGTGGCGAAAAGGTCCACCTCGGGTTGTCCCCATGAGGCTACTATGTCCCTGAAGACCTTCCGATTGAGGCACCACTCTCCTTGTCGTAGAGTGTGTCGGCTTAGGAAGTCTGCCTTTTGATTGCTCTCGCCTCTGATATGAAGGGCCGAGAGGGACAAAAAATAGTTTTCTGCTAAGTTTAAAATTCTTGCCGCTGAAGACATCAGAGTCTCTGATCGAGTTCCTCCTTGTCTGTTTATATATGCCACTGTGGTGGTGTTGTCCGATAGGATCCTTACATGCTTCTGTTGGAGCTGCGGAAGGAAGTTGTATAGAGCATAGAACACTGCAGTCAGTTCTTTTAAATTAGATGAGTAATCGCATTCCTCTTTACTCCACCTTCCCTGATGAAACCCATTCTCCATGTGGGCTCCCCAGCCCTGGGGACTGGCATCGGTGGTTACGATACAGGATGGAACTATAACCCATGGTACTCCTGAACATAAATGGTCATCGTCTAACCACCACTCTAGGGAAGTCAAGACTTCTTGTGACAGGGTTATTTTGCTCTGCAAATGACCACTATGTCGCTTATCCTCTTGGAGGATTTGGTGTTGTAGCGTACGGACATGGTACTGGGCCCACCGGACTGCCGGGGTGCAAGAATTTAGTGATCCTAATAGTGACATTGCTCCTCTCAAGGATACACGTGGTTTATCTATAGCTGCTTGTATTTTTTGTTTTGTGAGGGTGATTTTTACCTGAGGTAGTAGACATCTCTGGGTCAAGGAATCTAGTTGAAATCCTAGAAATGTCTGGAGAGATTGCGGATCGAGTCTGGACTTTTGGATATTGATGATCCAGCCAAGGCTCTGAAAAGAGGAGATTGTGTCAGTCACGCGTTCAGTACATTGTTTGACTGAATTCCCAATTACTAGGAAGTCGTCTAGATATGGCACAATTAGTGTGTCCTTTTGGCGAAGGTAGGCCATCACTTCTGCCATCACCTTGGTAAATATTCTTGGTGCCGTGGAAAGCCCGAAGGGCATTGCCGCGTATTGGAAATGACGAATCCTTCCCTCGACTTCCACTGCGACTCTTAGGTATTTCTGGAATCTGTTGTGTATAGGGAGATGATAATAAGCATCTTTTAAATCAATCCCTGCCATTACGCAATTTGGGAAAAGAAGCTTTATAGTGGATCTAATTGATTCCATTTTGAAATTATAATTTTTTATAAATGAATTTAGCTTCTTTAAATTAATAATGGTTCTAAACGTACCGTCTGGTTTAGACACCAAAAACAGGGGAGAGTAAAAGCCTCTACCCTGTTGTTCCTCAGGGACGTCAACTAAAACTTTTTTAGCTAGTAGGACTCGAATCTCGTCTTCGAGAGCCTTTTGCTGAAGTGAGGAATTAAGGCGAGTTATAACAAAGAACTCATAGGGGATCCGAAGGAATTCAATCTTTATTCCTTCCTTGATTATGTTCAAAATCCATGGGTTTAACGTAATTTGTTCCCACTTGGTAAAAAAAAATTTTAATCTACCCCCAACTGGTGGGTCTAAACTCTTAATTTTTATCTCTCCTATATGTTGGCCCTCTGAAGATGGTACCCTTCTGCTTTTCGTCTTTCGTGGCCCATCTATTCGTTCTGTCCGATTGTCTTCTTCTCCCGAATGGCCGTCTCTTAAAGGTTTTCCTATAAAACGGAATGGGAGAATCACTGAAGGCCTTTTTCCTTTCTTTTGCCTTGGCGAGAATTTCGTCTAAGGCTTTTCCAAAGAGGAACTCACCCTCGCATGGGGTTGCACTAATTTTGGATTTTGATTGTGCATCCCCTTTCCAGCTCTTTATCCACAGCGCGCGTCTGGCGTTATTCACCAGGGCTGCCGACCTCGCTGCCAGTCTTAGGGTGTCCGCTGAAGCGTCTGCCATAAAGGCAGCTGCACCTCTTATCAACGGGATGGCTGCACGCAGTTTCTCCCTTGACACTCTTTGCTCAATCTGCTGGTCTAATTGATCTAGCCATACCAGCATTGATCTAGCAGTACATGTGCTGGCTATTGCGGGTTTGAATACCCCGGTGGTGGATTCCCAGGACCTTTTGAGCGAAGATTCAGCCTTTCGGTCTAATGGGTCTGCTAACAATCCTGCGTCCTCGACCGGGATCGAGGTCTGTTTGGAAGTGGAGGATATGACTGCATCCACCTTTGGTACTTTAGTCCATTTTAATAGATCTTCATCAGTGAACGGGTATTTCCGTTTTGAAGCTGATGGGAGAAAACCCCTCTGGTCGTGTTTTTCCCACTCTCTTTTGATGAGGTCCTTAATTGCCGGTATCACCGGAAATGATCTCCTCTTTTTCTCTGCCAATCCCGCAAACATAATGTCCTGCGCGGTTTGGGCTCCCCTTTCCTCTTCACACCCCATAGTATTTCTAACCGCTTTTACAAGGTTATCTACGCTGTCCAGTGGAAAACATGCGCGTCCTTCCATCTCCGAGGATGACGATGAGGACGTGGATGCGGAGCCTGAGTTTAACTCCCGTTCTTCCTCTGACTCTGAACTAACAATGACCTGTTTCTTATGACTGGACTCTGCGGGAGTGCTGGCGCGGTTGATGGCTTGTATTTCCTCCCTAATTATGGCTCGGATATCTTTGGAAGATATCGTCGACCCCTGCCTGGTCTCTTTCATGCATTGTTTGCAGAGTTTTTTGGGGTAGGAGTCAGGGAGAGGATCTGAACATAATGCGCATTCTTTATGTTTAGTTTTTTCTTTTTTCTTTGACTGAAGTGAGAGGTCAAAGGTAAAGAGAGGGGGGGGGGAGGGAGGAGGTTAGCTTAATAGGTAGAGTATATACTTTGCACACTCACCCAGTGAAGCTTAATACCGGGTCGGATGGCTGAGACGGTCTGGATCGGGTTTCTGCTGCCTCGCTCTTGCGGGCAGTCTCTGTCCTGGCGCTGCGGTCCCTGGTGGAGTTGCCCCCAGCTGAATCCCCTGCTGGGGTCTGCGACTCTGCGGGGGACGACATGGTTCCAACGATGTAGCGCTGCAGCGCTGTTTTATCTTTATTCTTGTCGTGCCCCCGGAAGTCGCCCTGTCACAGGGCGCATGCGCCGCGTCATCGCCATCCTACCCCGGAAGTTCAACCATTACTTCCGGGGTATAGGAGCGTCGGGCTCCGGCCGGCTCCCGCGCCACCGCTACTCAGACGCGCGGCTCGCGCGCTCATGGCCTCACCTCCACGCTGTATCCCCACCGATGGGGTGGGGATCCCCCGGATGCCGGACCGGCCCGGCCCGCTCCCTGGTAAGACCGGGCGGCCCTCCCCGGACCCGGTCATTACCACTATGCCACCAGACGAGGGGGGAGCCGTCAAACGGAATCTCCCCCGACGCTGCTTCCGGACCGCAGCCCCTGCCGTTTCCGAGGAGACCGCACAGGCGGATGCATGGCCCAGGTAAGATCCTGCAGGATCCTGCTCCATTTGGAACAGGAAACCAAAACTGAGGAGGAAAGGCGGACCGCCCCTTTTATCTTTCCTGTAGGGTTTCCTGTTCCAAATGGGCGGATCCGATACCTCCAGTGGGTGCTGTCGTGGCGAAGAGTAAAAATTAAATTCTGGCATTTTGACTTTTTTCTCGTTACGCCGTTCAGCGATCAGGTTAATTCTTTTTTATGTTGATAGATCGGGCAATTCAGACCCCCGCGATACCAAATATGTGTATGTTTGATTCTTTTTATTGTTTTATTTTTAATGAGGCGAAAGGGGGGTGATGTGAACCTTTATGTTTTTTTTAATATTTTTAAATACTTTTTTTTACTTTTAGCATGCTTCTATAGTTTCCATTGGTGACTAGAAGCTGTCATAACCCGATGGGCTCTGCTACATACATGCAATGATCAGATAGCCTGTATGTAGCAGAATTGCTGAGTTGCTATGAGCGCTGACCATAGCAATTCGATAGTGACAACCATATACTGTAGGTCTGGAGGAGACTTCTCTTTGTCATGTCCACCCATCGATGACTCGCGATCACGTGATGGAGTCACCGATGGGTGGGATTTCCAGCGCAATTGCCAGAAGCGCTCATTAAATGCCGCTGTCAGAGTTTGACAGTGGCGTTTAACGGGTTTACAGCTGCTGGTGGATCGCAATTCCTCCCACGGCTGTTCCGGGCACATGTCAGCTATTCAAAATAGTTGATATGTGCGGGAAAAGATGTGGGCTCAACGCAGGAGCCCACGTCAAAGGGGGAGACACGACATGCACAGTACTAGTACGGTGCATGTCATGAAGGGTTTAATGTTGGAGCTCTCCCATCATACATACATTGTGGATGTAACTTTTTTATTCTATCTTTATTTACATGTACATTCTGTATGATAGTTTGATAGTGATGGGATTGGCCTGCCTCACTTACGTGAGTCTGTAACTCACTGTTAGTCTTTGAAAAAAATTCTTGATTGCCACTTCCAAATACCCAAGATCTAAATTTAAGACACCTTACCTCTGCACTCAGGGTCAGACTGGGCCTCTGGAGAACCGGAGGCTTCTCCGGTGGACCCAGGCACTGACATCAGCTGGCATGTAGGGCCAACAGTTGCCTAGGGCCCCCCCTGCTTCAGGTGCCTCCAACCAGTAGCGCGTCGCTCATAACGGCACACCACGCAGTTACTATGGGGCTCCCCGGTGCCAGCAGAGCAGCAGAGGGTGACAGAAAGCCGAAGGCTGATCCGCTGCTAAAGAAAAATGAATATTCACGCTTCTTCATGCCCCCATGGGTGTGGAGAGGATCTGGGTCGCCCCGTCCCAGGGCTGTGGGGTACTCGGTACCGGGCCAGTGTCAGGGGGTTGTGCTGCGGTGGCGGTGACCCGGTCTGTGGCCCTGGGCGCCCGATGAAATGGTGGTTTATGTTATAGTTTATATGCATAGTTCGTGACGCCACCTGTGGTGTTCGGCAAGTATGGTGTTAGGCCGACGCTGCGTGAAGATCCTCTGGGACTGATGGTGTGCGCAACAAAGATGGTGAAGCTCCCCACAGGTGGAGCTGTAGTCCCAGGGCAGTGTAGATGAAGTAATGGCGGGGAGGTGCAGATGGTGTTGGTGCAGGTACCCAGGTGTAGCGGTGTTGGAATAACTGGAGGACACCAGAGTGTGCGGTTCCAAAGCTTTACTCACAGTCTGCAGTTCACACAGGTGCCTGCCTCCGTGCTGTGTTCTCCAGGTCAGGGCCCCAGCCAACTTCCAAGTAAGATGGAAAGTTCCCTTCCAACACTCCGCCAACGTGTACCTTCCTGAAGGTCTCCTCTATTGCGCCTTTAAGTGTGAAGTACCCCAGTACCGTGGTTCCCTGTAGTGCCTCTTGTCTCGGGTTCCTAAGACCCTTACTTGTATGACAGACAGCTGTAGCCTGATCAGGGATCTCTATCTCCAGAGTCCCGGCTCTTTATTAAGTTGCTGTTGTGTCCCAAGTCTATGACGGGAGTAAGGCATTAGCGGCTCACTACTCCACCGGTGTCTGTTGCTGGATATTAAGGATCCGGTCAACCTCGGGGATCGGGCCCCGGCCTTGCGCTTTGGACTGGAAGGGTTGTCTATCTCTCTAACCCACTTCCCACCGTCCTTCTGTTCTCCTTCGTTCCGATCTGTTCTGTCTTTCTATGGAAGCTGTAGTTTCAGCTCTACGTCTCTTCTCCTTCCTTTCCTTCCCGTGCCAGCTGGCCCAGATCACTGGGGCAGCTGCAGCACTCGTTCCTCCATCCCTTCTTCCAAGGGATCCTCACTCCTCACTTAGTGACTGTACTTCCCAGACTGACTGACTCAGACTGACCTCAGACTGAACTGAAATCCTACACTTTCCTCTTCTTTTATACTAACTCCACCCATCTCCCAGCACCTCTCGTGTTACGAAGCCAGGCACCACAAAAGGTACTCTATTACCTTTCCAGCATAAAGCATGGATGGGCCCCTGCTGAACTATCCTGTGTGTGGGATGCAGGTGTTGGAGTGTGGTTAGGAGTTCCCACCTTACCTGGATGGTGAGGCACCACACCTTAGGAGAAGGTGCAGTACCTCTGTGGCCACTGAAGCCTCAGGGGCGCCACAGATCTAAATATTCATTTCACTTTCATGCTGTCCGCTATTGGGGCCCACAGACCAGGGCCCCTGCTCCCGCAAGGGACCACAGCCCATGCGGCTGCTATGGGGTTGTAAGTGAGGGGGACTTGGCAACAATGCCGCCCCCCAGTGAGCGCTGCATTCAACTAAATCTGCATCAGATGTGGATACAGTTGAAAGCAATAATGGAGGAGAGAGCCTCAGGTAACGCTCCCTCTCCCATAATTCACATCTGTCTCTGACACAGTGGGTGCATGATGACATCACTTAATCGGAGCAGAGCCGCCCCCGGAATTGGTGCGGGAGCGAGGAGGAGAGGTGAGTTTTGTGTGTTTTTGTTTTTTTTTTTTTTTTTTTATATACAGTATATCAGTCCTGGTTGCATAATACCCTATGAGGGGGGGCGGCAAGATTGTTTTCTTTGCATGTCCAATATTTCTTCTTGAAATTCATCAAGAGCCACCAAGCCACATACTCTAGTTACCCCAGAGAGGTTTCTCTACTAGTTACTCATTTATTACTGATGAAGATCGTTGACTTTGATCATTTCAGTAGATGTGTTATTGTCTATATTCACAGTTTTTGACTACAGTAGTTACAGCCCAAAGGACTCTGATTTAATCACTTCCCGCGGCCAGTTTTGTGTTCCTAGTCAGGCCTCACATATGAAATCTGACATGTGTCACTCTATGTGGTAATCTTTAGAATTTTTCACAAAAGATATAAGGAAATAAATGGATCAGAAGGGAAGGAGCACTACTAAATTGCAGATCTTGCTGGAATAGTTTTTCTGACACAATGTATTGGGGACACTGCTCGTGGTTACCTGGCAGCTCAAAAGATGTCCACCGTGAACAAGCTTGGCACTATCCACTCCATTTTCCAGATCCCAGGGATTGTCTTGCTCATTACCCTTTAACTCCTCTACATAGACCTGGACTTACACAGACTCCTAGGCTTGAGCCATGGTGATACCTGCTGTTCTGTGGAGTGAGATGGTGTCACGCTTACAGTGACAGCAGTCAGGAGTGGTGTGCCTGTCAGGTGGCAGAGATCCCTATTCAGACAGGTAGTGCACTGGAGGTACGGTAGTCCCAGAAGCAGGGCAGGAGATCGGTGTCAGGTAAGAAATCCTGCTCCAGGACCTGCGGGAGGGGAGGAGCGGCAGAGAAGCTCTCAGTGCCCGCAGGACCTTCCTACCATGTGACCGCACGTCAGGGGAGTGGGCGGAGCTCACCTCCGAGATGCAGCAGCGCTGGTCAGAGGTATCAGTGCTGCAGAGATTACTCAGAAAACGTAGTCAGAAGAGCCAAGGGGTCATGCACAGGTCAGGCAACGTAGTACAGGAGCGAGAAACAGCGGGTAGTCAGGAGAAGCAGAGGGTCAAAACACGAGATGACAGCAGAGGTACCAAAGGAGCAAACGTAGAGAAGTCAAGACAAAGCCAGGGGTCATACACGGGTCGGGCAGACGGGTACCAAGTCAGAATCCAAGAGACGTAAACCAAGTCCAAAACAGGTCATACACCAGGCAAGCGTACAGGAACAGGCGAGAGGCACAAACGGAGCAGGGTCGGGCACACTCACATTAGTTTAAATGACAGGGAGGGGTGCTCATCTGAAGCTATAACCCCTGCACCACCTGTCCCGGATCCTGCATAAACCATGACAGATGGAAGGAAGAATAGTCAGGTAGCCGGGTCAGAACCAGGAGGGCAGAGAAAATAAAGAATGAGAAGACTCAAGAGTAGTCAGTAAATGGGCCGTGGTTCACAACTGGAAACAAATTCACAAGCCGGGAGCTGAGCACCGGACTGAACCAGAGGAGCACAACGCTGTGTCTGGCAGATTCCGGCAATATGCTTTGAGCTTTAGTACAGTGAAGTTATTTTCAATTGGCTGAAGCAGGGAGCAGAATACTTCACCTGGACAGCACACACACCCATACCACCAGAATGGATGGTACTATAGTTCCCAGGCACCCTAATCTTAATGACTGGACAGCGCCGGTGCCACCCAGAGCTTCTGGCTATGACATCTCCTCCAATAACAGCACTTGCCTGCAGAATGAATACGGCAGCGCCTGGTGACAGAAGTAAATGTCGCAGGAGCAGTTTCCAGAGAGGATGTAGATAAAACTAGGAGGAGAAAAAATGTGTAATAGGGTTTTATCCTATGGAGATAAAGTTGTTAAATAAGGTTATGCTAACCTAATTTAGTTGTGTATATACAACAATTCCATGGCTTATAAATCCGGATACTGCAGGTCCAAGGGGTCATCAGAATTTGTGAATAATCTGTGCTGTTGATATTACATGTAATAGATTCAAGTACAGACAGAAAGTATTTCCAGATTCTCCTTTATTCAGTCAACGCGTTTCGAAGTGCTACAGTGCATCAGGACAAGAAAACCATAATTTACCACACATTCCCCAGAGGGAATATGACACACCATTTGTAGAAGCCCTAATAAATCAAAAAGGCAGAAAACCAGAGGAGTAGAAATCCCGATAAAGTGACTCCATCTTAGAAATTTTAAACCTCAATGAGTTCATGTATAGGAGCAGTGAATATTTTGACTCCACAGACACTTTCTGGAAATTAGCACTCTGTGGATCTTGGAAAGTGAAAATTGCACATTTGCCATTTTATTAACCAACACCTCGTACCCAGATTGTGCTCCAGGAGACACACTGTAAATAAAGTGGATTCTTCTCACTTTAATAATGCCAAATACAGGGATGCTGATGTTGTTTGGGCACACTTCAAGGCTCAGAGACGAGAGGGAGATTTGACTTTGGGATAGCAGATATTTCTGGATTGGTTTATGGAAGTCATGAAGCTTTGCAAGAGCCTTTAACCCACTAATAATGTGGAAACTTCTAGTTTTCCACTGACAGATGATGGGCCTTACTGGGGCCATATTTTTTGAAGGATGAGTAGAAGCTTTTAATAGTATTATTTTCACCAACATAACATTGCTTGGTGGCTTTTTATTCCATATTTGGGAGGCAGAATGAACAAACAGTTGAACACTACGCTCTACTGGTTCATCCGATGAGGTTTTCTATTAGTTTTCCATTTCTAAACTAGAACAATGTGGGAAGGGAAGCAAAAGGCCAGAAAAAGCCATGCACCTGATAAATGCTATTGAGAACTCTGCTATTAGAAGTGGGAGGAAAGAACAAAGACAAAAAAAATCTAAATAATAAAAATATTGGAGAAAGAGAAACCAATCACAAACTAAAATGTTTCTATACTAATGCAGAAAGCATGGGCAACAAACAAGGAGAATTGGAACTACTAACGCAGGAGAAGAAATATGATGTCATTGGAATCACTGAAACTTGGTGGGACGATACACATGATTGTAATACAAGGCATAGAAGGATACAACTTATTTGCAAGAAACAGACTTGATAAACGAGGAGGATGTGTTGCATTGCATGTTAGAAACACGTATATCTGCACAGAGATTGAACCTTCAGAGACTGGGAGTTCTGTGGAAACTGTTTGGGTAAGAATACAAGGACAGAACAATGGTGTTATAACTTTATATACTCTGTGTAATGGAGGTCAGTGACGTGGATCAGAAAAGAGGCCTGAGCTCATAGGTTTTCAGTTCTGTAGTATTTATCAGAATCAAGCAGGTTTACAGATAAGACACAGCAGGGTAAAAGCAGATGAAGATAATAAGGCAGTTAGCAAACGTACAGACCGTGGAGACGTATGAAGTCCAAGTTGCCAGGCCTGCTAGCAGGAAACAGTCCTTGAAGTGGAGGTGGGTGCAGAGCTGATCCGAAGAAACAAGTCTTTACAATGAGACCAAGATTCACAGGCAGGCGGGGTATCCCAAGGTAACGAAGAGACGAGCTAGGTAGCAGTCCTTCCAGCTTGATAACAAGTCCAAGAACAAGTATACTCAAGCAATGAGTAATCATACAGAGCATCCTTATATACAGAGCAGACAGGAACAAGAGAGATCAACACAGGAAATAAGATGGCCCCCGTTGAGGCTCGTGACTCCATCTTGGATGAGGGCAAAAATGAACTAAACTAAGGGCAAAGCAGAAACTGAGCGACAGACATAAGGCAAGGATTTCAGAGAAACGGATATGCAGGCCAAGTCCTTACATTACTCTCCCCTTAAAAGACGTCCTCTGGACGATCTTAAGTCCGGCTTATTGGGATATCTGCTGTGGAACAGTCTGATTAAGTGAGGAGCATGGACGTTCTCCACTGGTTCCCAGGAATTCTCTTCAGCCGAATATCCTTGCCATTTTACCAAGTATTGGAGACGTCTCCTATGAACCCGTGAATCCAAGATCCTTTCCACGATGAATTCCTCTTGCTCGTCAACGAGAACTGGGTCAGGAGGAGCAGAGGTGCGTCCGGGAAAAGGGTTAGGCACTGCCGGCTTTAACAAAGAAACATGAAAGACAGGATGAATTTTCAATGAGTTAGGCAACTTGAGTCGACAGGCTACAGAATTCACTATACTGCTGATCTTATATGGGCCGACATATTTTTGCCCCAGTTTAGACGTTGGGATCCTGAGCTTCAAGTTCTTAGTTGAGAGCCAAACCATGTCTCCTACCTTGTACATTGGAGCTGGCTTACGGAATTTGTCTGCTGCCTTCTTGTATCTTTCCTGTGCTGAACCTAAAGTGTCTTTAAGAACTTCCAAATTGCGTTGCAAGGATGAAATGCGGTCAGCTACCGCAGGCACAGACATGTCTATTGGAAGTCGAGGAAGAATACTGGGGTGGTATCCCTTGTTGGCAAAGAACGGAGACAATTTGGTGGAAGCATTCTGAGAATTATTATATGTGAATTCAGCCAACGGAAGCAAACTCACCCAATCGTCCTGTAGGTGGCACACATAGCAACGCAGATATTGTTCCAAGGTCTGATTGGTCCGTTCAGTTTGGCTGTTAGACTGTGGATGAAAAGCAGATGACAATTTTACTTTGATGTCCAGAGCAGCACAGAAGCTTTGCCAAAACCGTGAGGTAAATTGTACCCCACGATCCGATATTACTTCATCCGGAGCTCCGTGCAAACGAAAAACATTTTGTACAACAAGATCTGCTGTTTGTTTAGCCGTTAGTACACCAGCACAGGGAATGAAATGAGCAGCTTTAGTCAGCCGGTCAACTACTACTAGAATTGTGTTTTTCCCCTGTGACAGAGGCAACTCAACAATAAAGTCCATTGAAATAGACCCCCAAGGCCGAGAAGGAACAGGCAGAGGTTGCAAGAGTCCTGTCGGTGAGGAGCGAGGAACTTTTGACCTGGCACATACCTCACATGACGACACATACTGAAGCACATCTTTCCGAAAGGTTGGCCACCAAAAAAAAGAGACAGAAATTCCTGAGTCTTCTGAACTCCCCTATGGCCGGGAAACTTTGAGTCATGCATTAGTTTTAAGACACTCAGTTTTACTGTTTCTGGAACATACAAACGCTGTCCTTGAAACCAAAGTCCATTCTTGAAAGTTAGATTTACCTGGGTGAGGGGTAGCCCCAAAAGCGAATCTGCAGCATAAGCCTCCTTAATCTCCGTTAAAGATCTTGATTATGTAGGACACTTACAAAGTTCTTCTCAGATAGAATGGTCCTTGGAGGCGAAGCCGGAGTTGCTTCATCTGCATGAATCCTGGACAGTGCATCAGCCTTTCCATTGCGAGAGCCCGGCCTATAGGAGATGACAAAATCAAACTGGTTAAGGAAAAGATTCCACCGAGCCTGTCTGGGTTTTAGACATCTTGCCGACCTCATAAATTCGAGATTCCGGTGATCCGTGAGTATAACAATCTGTTGGGATGCTCCTTGTAACAGATGTCTCCATTCTTTAAATGCGGTTATAATGGCTAACAGTTCTTTGTTGCCAACGTCTTAATTCCTTTCGGCAGGTGATAACTTGAGAGAGAAAGTCACACGGATGCAAGAGATCTTTCTCACCTGTCCTTTGCGAGAGTATGGCCCCTACCGCACAGTCCGAGGCGTCCACTTCCACTATGAAGGCCTTGTCTGGGTCAGGATGTACGAGAACGGGAGCTGTCGTAAATTTAGACTTTAATGTGGAAAATGCTGTTTGAGCTTGAGGTGACCAGACAAATGGTGTCTTCTTCCGGGTTAAATGAGTGATGGGTGCAACGATTGCTGAAAAATTTTTAATGAATCGTCTGTAGAAATTAGCGAATCCGATGAATCGCTGTACCTCCTTCACTGATTTGGGAGTTGGCCACTCCTGAATGGCTTGCGTCTTGCTTACATCCATGCTGAGACCCTGGGGAGAAATAACATATCCCAAAAATTGAATTTCTGTTTTGTGAAACTCACATTTCTCCAGTTTAATGTATAAATGATTTTGCCGTAGACTATCCAAAACCATTTTCACGTGTCGCTGATGATCCTCGATATTGCTGGAAAAAATTAAAATGTCATCCAAGTAAATCACAACAAAAATATCAAGTATGTCTCTGAAAACATCATTTGCCAAGTGCTGGAACGTAGCTGGTGCATTACGGAGGCCAAAAGACATAACTAGGTACTCAAAATGTCCATAACGTGATCGAAATGCCGTTTTCCACTTGTCGCCAGGACGAATTCGTACTAAATTGTATGCTCCACGAAGATCTAATTTAGTGAAGATTTTGGCGTGTCGAACTCTCTCAAGTAACTCGGGAATTAGTGGAAGTGGGTAAGAGTTCCTGATTGTGATTTTGTTGAGCTCCCGGTAGTCAATGCATGGACGAAGTGAACCATCTTTCTTTTTGACAAAGAAGATTGGGGCACCCGCTGGGGAGGAAGATGGTCGTATAAACCCTTTAGCTAAATTTTCGTCAATATACACTTTAAGAGCTTTTAATTCCAGACCAGACAGTGGATAAATACTCCCGAATGGAATTGCGGCACCAGGCAATAATTCCACGGGGCAATCATATGGCCGATGTGGCGGTAATTTATCCGCATTTTTCTTGTCACACACATCACTAAATTCCCGATACTCTACCGGTAGCGTTGAGTCGACCGCGGCTGCTGTTTTCCCTGGAGCCAGCTCTCTGGACGCTGCTGATTCATTTGGAAATTTTAACTCCTTTGTTGTCCAATTGATCGTAGGATTACGCAGCCATAACCAAGGCAGACCTAAAATAATAGGAAAATTAGGAGAGTAAATCATTAAAAAAGACATTTTTTCCGAATGATCTGCCCCCATATGGATCTTTAGTGGGACTGTTTCGAGTTTCACAGGCCCAGATATCAATGGAGACCCGTCCACGGTCTCCATAAACACCGGAGAGTCCCTCTTTCGTGAAAGAATGCCATGTTTCTCAGCAAAGGAAGTGTCCATGAGATTGCTGCAAGCTCCAGAGTCTATCATGGCGGAGCACGTGATCCAGCGGGAATGTACCCAGATCTTGATAGAAATGCAACAGAGCGAATCTCTCCTGGCTGTGGTAGAACTCGCAGAAAGTAAGGCGATATCCACAGGTGATGAGGCCTCCGATGAATCATCAGGGAAATCAAAATTTGCAGCCGTTATTTCCTGACTGTGTGAATGAGAACCTACCGAAGAAATATCTGAAAAGTCAAGTTCGGTCACTGCAGCTGCGGACTTGTGATTTTTCCCAGGGCACTCCGATATATAATGACCCGACTTTCCGCAATAGAAACACAAGTTCTCCTTGAAACAATGTTCCTTACGTGTATCAATAACTTTTCTCCGTACTGCGTCGACCTGCATAGGTTCAGACTCTGTCTGGGATAAAGTCTTGCTCGACGCCTCCCTGGTGGAGGAAGGGAAAGACATGAGGTTATTACGATTAGCCTCAGCCCATTTTTCCTGTCGACGTTCAGTGAGACGAATGTCAATCCGAATACAATGATGTATAAAGTCAGCTAGATTAGTAGGTGATTCTCCTCGAGCCAGTTCGTCCTTAATTGAAGCAGACAAACCTCTCCTGAACACTGCATACTTTGAAGAATCGCACCATGTCGTATCCAGCACCCACCTCCGGAACTCCATTGCATATTCCACCACCGGACGCTTCCCTTGACGAAGTGTCAGTAATGCGGTTTCTGCTGTTAAACTTCGGTTGGGGTCATCAAACATTTGAGACATTGCGGCAGTAAAGTCATTCAAAGAATTCAGGCATACATCATTAGTCTCAATTAATGGATTAGCCCAGGCTAACGCTTTGTTTGTTAGCAACATAATCATAGTCAATACTTTATCTCGATCAGTTAAAAACTGGGCCGCACGTGCAGAGAAATACAGCTGACATTGATTCAAAAATCCCCGAAATTTCTCTCTTTCACCACCGAACCTGAATGGTGGGAGTTTAGGAAAACCCGGAGCTGGAATTGGAGCCGGGGCAGCAACCACAGCTGCAGTCTCTACATTTGAAAGTCGAGACGCTAAGGCCTCAATAGACGTATCGGCCACATTCGCGTTATGATTGGTTTGCGATTCTAAGGTCCCCAGCTTTGTTTTAATAGCCTGCAGCTCCCCATGAAGTCCAGAAACAAATGAGCAAAGTTTCTTCATTCATACCTCCATAGAATCTGACCCCAGAGATCTCCATATTTGATGGCTTGAGTATTCTGTTATAACTTTATATACTCTGTGTAGTGGAGGTCAGTGACGTGGATCAGAAAAGAGGCCTGAGCTCATAGGTTTTCAGTTCTGTAGTATTTATCAGAATCAAGCAGGTTTACAGATAAGACACAGCAGGGTAAAAGCAGATGAAGATAATAACGCAGTGAGCAAACATACAGACCGTGGAGACGTATGAAGTCCAAGTTGCCAGATCCGGAGACCTGGAGAGCAGGCCAGGCCTGCTAGCAGGAAACAGTCCTTGAAGTGGAGGTGGGTGCAGAGCTGATCCGAAGAAACAAGTCTTTACAAGATTCACAGGCAGGCGGGGTATCCCAAGGTAACGAAGAGACGAGCTAGGTAGCAGTCCTTCCAGCTTGATAACAAGTCCAAGAACAAGTATACTCAAGCAATGAGTAATCATACAGAGCATCCTTATATACAGAGCAGACAGGAACAAGAGAGATCAACACAGGAAATAAGATGGCCCCCATTGAGGCTCGTGACTCCATCTTGGATGAGGTCAAAAATGAACTAAACTAAGGGCAAAGCAGAAACTGAGCGACAGACATAAGGCAAGGATTTCAGAGAAACGGATATGCAGGCCAAGTCCTTACAAATGGAAAGGACACCATTGTAGGCATTTACTACAGGCCGCCTGTGCAAGCTGCAGATATGGATGAACTCTTTATGCATCAAATGGCCAAGTTCTCCAAAAAATATGACATAGTTGTCATGGGAGATTTCAACTATCCAGACATTTGTTGGGAATCTCTCTCAGGCAAAACTAACAGGTCAAGGAAATTCTTATCCTCTCTTGCTGACAACTTTATCTTCCAAAAGGTAGGGGAGAAAACAAGGGGAACTGCTACCTTGGATCTAATCCTTATAAACAGGGAGGAAATGGTTGAGGAGGTAAAAGTGGCTGGGACCCTAGGAGGTAGCGACCGTGCTATTTTAGAATTTTGGATAACTAGAGGAAGAAGACCTGTAAAGACTCAGATGTCAAGGCTAGATTTCAGAAAGGCAGATTTTAAGGGATTTAGAAAGAGAATTGGAGGGATCCAATGGCTGGATATCCTTAAGGACAAAAATGTCCAGGAAGGATGGGAAATCTTGAAAAATGAAATTCTCAAAGCATAATTGTTAATTCCGAAAAGAGGGAAGAATAGGAAGCATTTAAGGCAACCAGGATGGATGAACACAGAACTTAAGCACATGCTAAAAAGGAAGAAAGTAATGTTTATGAAAATGGAAAGAGGGGAGGCATATCTAAAGAAGAATATAATGCTACCTGCAGGGCATGAATCAGATTATCTAAAGCTGACAATGAATTGAGGCTTGCAAGAGACGTCAAAAACAATAATAAATGATTTTGGGGGATATGTCAAAAGTAAAAGAAAAGTCAAAGATGCTATAGGATTTTTACAAGATGAAAATGATGAAATGGTAAGACAGGATAATGAGAAGGCCGAACTTTTAAATTCCTATTTTGCATCTGTTTTCTCTCAGAAAGGAAATGTAACCTCAACTGTTCTTCACTGTCCTATTAAGGGAATAGAAGAACCCAGGATATCTATAAATAGAAAGATAGTGAGGAAACGCTTAACTAACCTAAATGAATTCAAGTCTCCAGGTCCAGATGAATTGCACCCCAGAGTACTGAAGGAGATAGCAGAATAAATTTTTGAACCACTATCCATAATCTTTGAAAATTCTTGGAGAACAGGAGAAGTCCCAGAAGACTAGAGAAGAGCAAATGTTGTTCCTATCTTCAAAAAGGGGAAGAAGGTGGACCCAGGCAACTATAGGCTGGTGAGTCTGACTTCTATACCAGGAAAGTTCTTGGAACAAATTATTAAACAACATGTATGTAAGTACCTAGATAAGGAAGACGTGATTAAACAGAGCCAGCATGGGTTTGTAACTGATAACTCATGTCAGACTAATTTAATTTCCTTCTTTGACAGAATCACTGACTGGGTGGATCAGGGAAATGCGGTAGATACAGTATATCTTGACTTCATCAAAGCATTTGACAAAGTATCTCACACCATCCTTATTGAAAAAATGACTAAGTATGGAATGGACAAGGCAACTGTTAGGTGTGTTCATAACTGGCTTAGTCATCGGACCCAAAGAGTGGTCATAAATGACTGCACATCCAGTTGGAAGAATGTCTCAAGTGGGGTATCACAGGGCTCTGTCCTGGGCCCTGTATTGTTCAACATCTTTATCAATGATTTAGATAAAGGAATTGAGGGTAATCTGATTAAATTAGCTGATGACACAAAGCTAGGAGGGATAGCTAATACTAGAGAAGAGAGAGAGAGGATTCAAAAAGATATAAATAAACTGGAGCAGTGGGCAGCAACTAACAGAATGGTTTTTAACAGTGAAAAATGCAAGTTACTACATCTGGGCAATAAAAATGAAAAAAGCATATACAGAATGTATCATGCCCGCCATGTCCGCTATGCCTGTCATGCCCGCCATGTCTGTTGTGCCGCATGACCCCTGGAGCAGTGTGCACGTGCACTGAATTCTCATGCCCGTTATGTCTGCGAAATGTGCTGCGAAATGCCTGGAGCAGTGTGCACGCGCGACTTACCTCATAGCTGCTTGCTGTTGCTAGGTAACCATCTGTCTCTGCTCTGATTCTGCAATCCTCTCTGTATTCCTGGAGCCCCTGATCATGTGACCTTCCCTATGTTCCAGCACTGCCTGACCCAGCTAACCTCTCAGTGTTTGTTTGGAGCCCCTGATCATATGACCTTCTCTATGGTCTAGCCCAGTCTGATCTAGCAACGCTCTCTATGATCCTGGAGGACTGAAACGGAAGTTCTCCCCTGGTCCTGACCCGGAAGTGCAGGTGCTAATGCCCTATATCAGACCGCCCCTTCCTATGGTCGGGGCCTGAGTATTGTGTTGCTTCCCTGCATGGCTGCTTGGTCTGCTCGGTTGCTCTCTGTATTCTGTGCCCCTGCACACTGCCCTGTAGTGCGTCTCTGCACGCGCTCAGTGCTTGTACTCTGCCTCTTGTCCCATGCCTTGTCTTGTGTTTGTCCTTGTGCTTTGCCTTGTCCTTCCTGTGTTCTCTGCATTGCCTGCCTTGCCATGTCTTGCCTTTGCTATGCTTTGCCTTGTGGTCCTTCCTATGTTCTCTGTCTTTGCTTGTTCTTCCTTGCTCTTACCTATGGTGCTCTGTTGTGCCTCCTGGCACACGCACCATTCCTCCTCTCTTACCTATGGTGCTCTGTTATGTCTCCTGGCACACGCACCACTCCTCCTCTTTTACCTATGGTGCTCTGTAGTGCCTTCTGGCACACGCACCATTCCTCTCCTTTTACTTATGGTGCTCTGTTGTGCCTCCTGGCACATGCACCATTCCTCCTCTTTTACCTTTTGTGCTCTCTGGCACATTCCGGGGCTAGTCTCAAGGTCTCCCCCTTGACCCGGCTCTGGGCTTCGGCCTACGCTCCGCTGCTAGCTCTGTTCTCGCTCTGACCTGACTCTGTTTCTGCCTACGTTATGCTCCTTGCCCTGTAACTTGTCTTACCTTGTTTCTTGCCTTGCCTTGCCTTGTTTCTTGTGTTGCCTTGCCTTGTTTCTTCGTGTGCTCTTTGCATGCGCCTGGCCTTCCTAGCCTCCTGTTTGTGCCTCAGCTATGCCCGCCCTAGCCGTGCCCACCTGCTTGTGCCTCAGCCGTGCTCGTCGGTCAGTGACAGCTGTGTCGCCTGTTATGCCCCAGCCGGGTTCGCTGGAGTCTTGCCCGCCTGTCTGTGCTGCAGCCCGACCAGCTAGCCAGTGCCCCAGCCATGCTCTCTGTGCTTCCTTGCACCCACGCTGTCTCTGCACTGTTTGTGTGATCCTCTATTAGCACACGCAGGCCCTCGCCTGCCCCGTGGCATACCTCCCCGTGCTTCTTTAAAAGTGCACGCAGGTCTTGCCATGTACCCTGTCGTGCCCTATAACACGCACAGGTCCTAGCCTATACCCTGGCGTGCCCCTCTGCACGCACAGGATTCTGCCTTGAACCCTGTCCCTGGCTTGTCCCTCGACTCGCGCAGGACCTTGCTTTGTACCCTGACCCTGTTGTGTCCCTCGGCATGCGCAGGACCTTGCCTTGGACTTTGAACCCTGGCATGTCCCCTACACACGCACCGTACTTTGCACGTTGAACCTGGAGTGTCCCCTACACATACACCATGCACCTTGCCCTGGACCCTGGTGTGCCCCTAGCATGCACCCTGCCTGGAATCTTGCCTTGGACCTCGGCGTGTTCCATAACACGCACCATGTCTGGAGATCTATCGTGCCTCCTTGCCCGGACCCTGGTTTGCCTGCTGGATTCCCAGAACCTGCCATCACTGCCAGAAATCGTAAGCATGAAGACTGCGGCCTGATGTCCGGAGCTGGTGTCCACAGCCTGATGCCCTGATCCTTGCCAGCTGTCCGGAGTCCGATGCCATCGTGTCCTTGCCGGTAACCGGGCTTACCTTCTGGCACGTACCATGCCATGGACCTTGGCGTGCCACGCACGCACCTTGCTGTGTTTGCCTTTGTCACGTTTTGCACTCAATGTTATCCTGAATTAGCCTTAATGAAGATACCTTGGATTCACGTATTGTCTTATCTTGTTTCCTGCACGTCCTTTGTCGTCAGACACACGTACCTAGTGTCTACTTGACCGGCCGTCTGGTTCCAGCAGTCGTGGTGGCTCACCCCCTTGGTCTTGCCCCTGACACTCCCTGTATAGGGGGTGGTTCCTCACAAGGTCAGCTCGCTCTAGGTGGGTGGGTGCCACGACCCAGAGGGTCCACTCTAAAGAAATCGACTCAGCGTAAGCTGACCTCATCACAGAATGGGAGGAATAGGGCTAAGCAACAGCACATGTGAAAAAGACTTGGGCATACTAATAGATCACAGACTGAATATGAGTCAACAGTGTGATGCAGCAGGAAAAAGGCAAATGCAATTCTAAGATGTATTAACAGAAGCATACAGTTTAGATCACCTGAAATCATTATTGCCCTCTACTCCTCTTTGGTCAGGCCTCATCTGGAATACTGTGTCCAGTTTTAGGCACCACATTTTAAAAAAGACATCAACAAACTGGAGCAAGTTCAGAAAAGAGCGACCAGAATGGTGACCGGTCTGCAAACCCTGTCTTATGAGGAAAGGTTGCAGAATTTGGGAATGTTTAGCTTGTAAAAGAGAAGACTGAGAGGAGACTTAATAGCTGTCTACAAACATCTCAAGGGCTGTGACATTGTAGAAGTATCATCTTTATTCTCATTTGCACAAGGAAAGACTAGAAGCAATGAGATGAAACTGAATGGGAGGAGACAGATTAGATATTAGAAAAAACTTTTTTACAGTTTGATCAATGAGTGGAACAGGCTGCCATGAGAGGTGGTGAGCGTTCCTTCAATAGAAGTCTTCAAACAGAGGCTGGGCAGACATCTGTCTGGAATGATTTAGTGAATCCTGCTTTGAGCAGGGGGTTGGACCAGATGGCCCAGGAGGTCCCTTCCAACTCTGATTCTTTGATTCTAGACTGTGAACTGTCATTTTCTTGGTGAATGATTTAATATTTTTAAATAAACTGTCCATAAAAATGGCAAGTTAAGTAGAAATGTTCAAAAATATAAATTTCAAGGATGTTTTATTAAAAAATAATTGTTTTTTTTCTTGGCAGATGACTGTAACAGGAGATTGGAGAGACAGCTGACATCTTCAATTTTTAAATCAGATGATCCAAAGATCTTAAAGAATACAATTGAAGCAAATGCAATTACCCCAGATATAACATCATCCCTTCACTGCAAAGATGTATCATCTGATCCATTGAAACAGGTCCTGTCTTTTGATTCTTTACCAGCTATTAAGGAAAATCAAAGTCACAAAATAAGCATTAAAACAAAAATTCCTCCTAAAGCAAAGAAGCCATTTTCACTTTCAGAATGTGGAAATCGATTTCCCCGTGAAAAGTCTTTTTTAAAACATCAAAAAATTCACACAGCAGAGAATAGATTTTCTTGTTCTAAGTGTGGGAAATGTTTTAACCAGAAATCAAATTTTATCAGACATCAAAGAACTCACACAGGGGAGAAACCTTTTTCATGTTCAGAATGTGGGAAATGTTTTAAATGGAAAGTGCATCTTGATATCCACCAGAGAACCCACAGAGGGGAGAAGCCTTATTCATGTTCAGAATGTGGGAATTATTTTAACCAGAAAGCGCATCTTGATAGCCACCAGAGAACCCACACAGGGGAGAAGCCATTTTCATGTTCAGAATGTGGTAAATATTTTAACCGGAAAGCGCATCTTGATAGCCACCAGAGAACCCACACAGGGGAGAAGCCATTTTCATGTTCAGAATGTGGAAAATGTTTTACAGACAAATCAAACTTTATCAGACATCAAAGAACTCACACAGCGGAGAAGCCTTTTTCCTGTTCGGAATGTGGCAAATGTTTTAAATGTAAAACAAATCTTGATAGCCACCAGAGAACTCACAGAGGGGAGAAGTCTTTTTCATGTTCAGAATGTGGCAAATATTTTAGAGAGAAATCAAACCTTAGCAAGCATCAGAGAACTCACACAGGTGAGAAGCCTTATTCATGTTCAGAATGTGGCAAATATTTTAGAGAGAAATCAAACCTTAGCAAGCATCAGAGAACTCACACAGGTGAGAAGCCTTATTCATGTTCAGAATGTGGAAAATATTTTACAGAGAAATCAAGTCTTATAAAACATCAGAGAACCCACACAGGGGAGAAGCCATTTTCATGTTCAGAGTGTGGAAAATGTTTTAACCAGAAATCAAATTTTTGTAAGCACCAGAGAATCCACACAGGGGAGAAGCCTTATACATGTTCAGAATGTGGGAAACTTTTTATACAGAAATCATATCTTATCGCACATCAGAAAATTCACATTAAGGTTAAACTTGTTTAGAGTCAGGGCGATTTTTTTTTTTAACTTGAAATCACATCTTGTTAGACACCAGAGCAATCACACAAGGGAGAAGCCTTTTTCATGTTCAGAATGTGGGAAATGTTTTAACCAGAAAGCACATCTTGATAGCCACTGGCGAACCCACAAAGGGAAGAATGCCGCAACTACACCCAACACATTAGAAAGGACCTAGCTGCAACAACTAAAAACACCAATTTGGACCTAGCTTCCTAATAGGCCGTTGAGGGGTTTCTAATAACTCCTGAGGAACCAGAGAGGAGGCTGCATGACACTGTCAATAAGAGGAAAGGAAAGTGGGAAGTAGGTTGCGAAAACTGTATCTGGAATACTAAGACTTTCATATAGGGCAAAGAAATCAAGCTAAAGAGAACCAAAAATAAAATGAACAATTATAATCTCCTAGAAACCTAACAGTGACAGGAGGAAAAGGTGCTGGGGGGATCTAAAAGACTCATTACAAGAATACATCTGGATTTTACCAAGCAAGGTAAACCCCTTAGATGAAGTAGAGAAATGACTCAGAGTCACACTTTAACTTCTGAATATTTTTCAAGAACATGGATCCTAAAGCTGGATCTTGTGATGTGACTAATAGATGGGTGACAATACATTGGGATCGCATCTCTCTTTTTATACACCCTAAAGTCTTGTTTGCTTTTGCGGCTTCTTCTTGACATTGAGTACTGCTGCTCTCTTTAATTGTAATCAGAATACTGAAGTCCTTCTCCTGTTCTGTAGTCCTGAGTATGCTTCCATTTAATGTATATGCAGCAGTAGGATTACTCTGACCTAGGTACATTACTCTACATTTATCAGTATTTAATCTCTTTTGCCAAGTGTTTTCCCATTCAGACATCGTATTAAGATCATTTTGTAATATTGTACTGTCCAGGTCAGTTTTTAATAACTTGCATAGTTTGGTGTCATCAATAAAGACTCTTACCCTTGAGGAAGGTACATTGCTGTGGCGTAACACGTGGGGTCCGTGACTCTCTCCCTCTTCCGACTTCATATTGAGGGTTTCATTCCTTGTGGTTCTGATGAATAATTTATATTTAACACTTTGATAAGGGATTTATATCTTGCCCTCCTATGTTACACTGGGTTCATATTATCCTTACAGGCACCTTAGTGTATTTTACATTTACGTCAACCTGCACTATTGCTTATCTGGGCCTTTGGGGAACCCTTGTTTATTGGAGTTACATTTTTGCATGCACTTTTGGTATTTTCGGAGTCAGTCTTTTTTACGTTGTTTATTATGACATGGTGATTGTGCTTTGTTATAAAATGTATTCCCCCTACCTTCTTGACTGCTTTTAATTGCTTTTATACTCATTCCTGTGTATGTTTTGGTATCAATAAAGTATCTTTTTCATGTTTTTGGACATCCCAGCTTATATTGTTTTACTTTGGGTTATTGGTTTATCAACACAGTCTATTGCGTTTGGTGGCCGCCAGATAAGAAGAGATTCCAACTAGAGTAATGTAAGTTTAAAAAATAAATGTTTATTTATAACAATCAATAAATATGCATAAAAACTTAAAAAAGACAGAGCAAAACAACCTCCAAAAAAATGGGGGGGAAGGAAGAAGCACAAGGTTGTTGAAAATGAATAAAAAGTGGGAGTAAAAATGAATAAAGTAGGACCACTAGAGCTAGTATCAAATGCACAATGATTATGATACAAAAAGCAGAGAAGGGACAATATGCTGATATAAATTATTAATAGTAGAAATGCTTAATGATGTACACAATCAATTTAATACCAAATGCAAGATAAAGTGCAGTGTGCTGGTACAACATTGTCACTAGTGGAGATGTAGGAACAATTCTGTCAAAATTAGAGAACTCCTAAGAGGGTGCAGGGGTACGGATTCAAGGATTTATTCATCAAGCATATCTAATATATAAAGCTCAAGTGTGTGTGTGTGTATGTATGTATGTATGTTTGTGTGTATGTCCGGGATAGGCATCCACACCGTCGCAGCTACAGCCACAAAATTTGGCACAGTCACACGTCTGGACCCCGAGAGCGTCCTAAGCTATGTTGTGAGGCGCGTTACAATTCACTAAACAATTTTGCCCCTAGCTACATACTGTTGAAAAAGTGTGCGCGTATCAAGCCCCGCCCCTCATTATGATGTCACAATGGTTGCCATGGCGACGCTGATGTCATCATAGGTTGCAAGCCCCGCCGCTCATTATGATGTCATAATGGTTGACTATGAGATGGAGGATGTGTGATGGGTATATGGGCACTGGGCTATGGGATGGAGGATATGTATGATGGGTATATGGGCATGGGACTTTGGGATGGTGGATATGTATGATGGGTATATGGGCACTGGACTATGGGATGAAGGATATGTATGACGGGTATATGGGCAAGGGACTATGGGATGGCGGATATGTATGATGGGTATATGGGCACGGGACTATGGGATAGAGGATATGTATGATGGGTATATAGGCACGGGACTATGAGATGAAGGATGTGTGATGGGTATATGGGCACTCAACTATGGGATAGCGAATATGTATGATGGGTATATGGGCGTGGGACTATGGGATGGAGGATGTGTGGGTATATGGGCATGGGACTATGGGATGGAGGATGTGTGATGGGTATATGGGTACTCGACTATGGGATGGAGGATATGTATGATGGGTATATGGGCACAGGCCTATGGGATCGTGGATATGTATGATGCGTATTTGGGTACGGGACTATGGGATGGAGGATAATTATAATTTGCTATAACTAACCACAGTTAGTTTCTATGCTCGAGCAGTGCCGGGCTCTTCAGCTAGTGTGCTATATAGTTGAAAAACCCCCAATGCAAAACCCCACTCTCTAAAGGTAGAGGATACAGCCCTTACCCTAATAATTGTATCCCAGGATCAAATACATATGCTCATAAATATGGTGCCATTACCTGGGTAAAAGAAGATATGGGGTCACTACAGCTATCTTCTTTTACCCAGGTAATGGCACTATATTTATGAGCATATGTATTTGATCCTGGGATACAATTATTAGCATCCTATGAGGAACGGTTGCAGAATATGGGAATGTTTACCTTGCAAAAGAGAAGACTGAGAGGAGGCTTAATAGCTGTCTACAAATATCTCAAGGGCTGTCACCTTGTAGAAGGATCATCTTTATTCTCATTTGCACAAGGAAGCAATGGGATGAAACTGAATGGGAGGAGACACAGATTAGATATTAGAGAAACTTCTTGACAGTTAGAGTGATCAATGAGTGGAACAGGCTGCCATGAGAGGTGGTGAGATCTCCTTCAATAAAAGTCTTCAAATAGAGGCTGGACAGGCATCTTTCTTGGATGATTTAGTGAATCCTGCTTTGAGCAGGGGGTTGGACCAGATGGTCCAAGAGGTCCCTTCCAACTCTACCACTCTATGAACCAAACACACAAATTCAAAAGTCAGCATATAGATAACAATCTATGCCTCCTGGCTTACTGTAAATAAATGGATGATTAAGATTAAATGCTGTATCGTCACATTCCCCAGTTACTATGACATCGTCCCAGTCTACATGATTAAGCTCTTTCTTAATTTGTTGAAATAAGTTTTCCTTAAGTTCCAAGTTTTTTTTTAAATATTTTATTGAATATTACATATTATGTAGGGCCGGTCCCCTGTTTCCCAGCAGGGATTCCAACTTACCGCCGGGGCCCTACACTCCCTCACAGTATTCCTGCTGCTGCCCAGGGTCTATGTACAGCTCACAGATACCTGAGCACTGTGCTTAGGGTGCACGTGCGATCCCACCCTCTCCAATGGCTGGGGACACATATTCTTTAAGGCACTTCCACCTGATGGGAAGTGTCTGAGCAACATGACAGTTTTGCCTTGCATGCTTGCCATGCTCGTTTCCCAGTATACCTGTCCTGTATATCCGTGCCTGCCTGTGTTAGTTATATCTCCCAGGCCGTTTACCTACCTGAATATCAGCCATGTCCATCGGCACCTGCCTGCCCGTATATAAGCCATACCCACCTGCTCCAGCCATGCCAATCTGTATATCTGCCATTTATTGTGACAGTCCTGAGCATATAATCTGCTCTTGCCCAGAGAAACCAGGAAACTCCAGAGCCTAAGGTCTGTTGGAGAGGACACCCTGGACTAGAATCACCCCTGTCCATTGCTGACTCTGTCTCTATCCTTTTCCTGTGGCAACATCCATCTTATTGAGTCAGCCTACCTGGACTCTGGTTCTGAAAGTAATCTAATCCAACAGGGCATTGTCGAGAGATATAAAATCCAGATCCAGTGTCTACTGGATTCGTTGGTTTCATCTGTGGATGGAAAACATCTGTTATGAATGAGTCACCGGAGGAGGAAAAAACAAAAAATGCAAGCTAAGTCCAGAAAACCAGAGAGGTTGGTAGCTAGCGGATTGCAGACCCCTGGTCCTATTCACAACAACTAACAGTAGCCGTGGAGCGTTCCTACGGTGTTCCTAGACGCCTCTTCTTAGCTGGAGAACTAAATAAGCCTAAAGAAAGAAAGGGGAAATCTAAACTGCCCCAGAGCAGACCCCAAAGCAATAGACATCCCCCAACATGTATTGTCGGTGAAAACAGATGAAAACACGGACAGAAAGACAGGCAGAGCAAACGATGGGGCCCAACTAACTAGATAGGAAAGGACAGAAAATATGCTGGCTGCAATCCGAAAAAACCCTACCAAAAATGTCCCAACACGTCTGATAGGAAAAATGGCCCTGAAGTCACTAGACTTCAAAATCCCTATATCAGTACTCCGATATATTCTGAAGACAGAGCAAAAGAGATTTAACCGATAAGGGACAAAAATGGAATTTCAGCAGAGCCCCAGCCGGGGCTGACAGAACACAAAACTAAGCAAATCAGACAAAATCTCATGGAACAAAAGCAGAGCAAAACTTAGCTTTAGAAGACAGGAACTGAACTGGAGGCCAGAGCTCAGAGCAGAGAAATCACCAGCAACCCTACAGAGCGTCGGCTGCCTTATATCCACTCAGATTCCGGATGTCCAATCACAATCCACCTTTTCAGGTGACAGGTTTCTCCCATCCAAATCAGTTTCACTACCTCCTTTCACCAGCAGAGGGAGTTCATCGGACATCAAAGGTGAACGAGAAAATGAGCTCACAACAGTACCTCCCCCTTGAGGAGGGGTCACCGAACCCTCATCCACGCCACCAGGCCGATCAGGATGGGCCTGTTGAAAAGCACAAACCAATCTTTCGACAAGAATATCAGATGCAGAGACCCAAGAATTATCCTCCTGGCCATAACCCTTCCACTTAACCAAATACTGGAGTCTCCGTCTAGCCAGACGAGAATCCAGTATCTTCTCAACCTCATATTCCACATTACCTTCAACCAATACAGGGTCAGGAGGTGCCACCACAGGAACTACTGGCTCGACAAACCTCTTCAACAGAGACTTATGAAACACGTTATGGATCTTAAATGTAACAGGAAGAGCCAATCGAAAAGAGACCGGATTAAGAATCTCCAAAATCTTGTAAGGTCCAATAAATCTAGGTTTAAACTTTGGAGAAGCCACCTTCATAGAGATATTCTTTGATGACAACCAAACCGTATCACCCACCTTAAACCGAGGACCAATGGTCCTATGCCGGTTGGAAAACCGCTGGGCCTTTTCCTGGGAGAGAGACAACTTATCCACCACTTGGTCCCAAATCTGGTGCATTCTCTCCACCACAGTGTCAACACCTGGGCAGGCAGAAGACTCCACCTGCCCTGAAGAGAATCGAGGATGAAACCCAAAGTTACAAAAAAAAGGTGACATCAAAGTGGCAGAACTAGCTCTATTATTTAAAGCAAATTCTGCCAAGGGCAAAAATGAGACCCAATCATCCTGATCAGCAGAGATAAAACATCTCAAATAAGACTCCAAAGTCTGGTTTGTTCTCTCCGTCTGCCCATTGGTCTGAGGGTGAAACGCAGAGGAGAAGGACAACTGAATTCCCAGCTTGGAACAAAAAGTCCTCCAAAATCTAGAGACAAACTGAACTCCTCTGTCAGATACAATGTTCTCAGGAATCCCATGCAAGCGAACCACCTGTTGCAAAAACAAGGGCACCAACTCTGAGGAAGATGGCAACTTAGGGAGTGGTACAAGATGGACCATCTTAGAGAATCTATCACAAATCACCCAAATAAGTCATTCTCTGAGAGACAGGCAGATCAGAAATAAAATCCATTGAAATATGGGTCTATGGCCTTTAAACCGGGAGCAAGTCCCACAGGACTGCACAAAATTCCTGACATCACGAGATAAGGCGGGCCACCAAAAAGACCGACTCACCAAATCTCTAGTACCAAAAATACCTGGATGACCAGCCAATGCGGAGCAATGAACTTCAGACATTACTCACTTCCTCCACTGGTCAGGAACATACAATTTTCCAATGGTACAACGCTCAGGTTTGTCCTCCTGAAACTCTTCCAGAGCACGTCTCAAATCGGGCGAGATGGCAGAAAGAACTACCCCCTCACCTAAGATGGTAGCAGGCTTGGTCACAATAGGAGAATCAGCAAAGAAACTCCTAGAGAGGGCATCTGCCTTGACATTCTTAGTGCCCGGAAGAAAAGAGACCACAAAATCAAAACGTGTGAAAAACAAGGCCCACCTAGCCTGTCTAGGATTCAAGCGTTTGGCCGACTCAAGGTAAATCAAATTCTTGTGGTCAGTGAGGACCACGACTTGATGTCTAGCTCCCTCCAACCAATGTCTCCACTCCTCAAATGCCCATTTCATGGCTAACAGTTCCCGATTCCCCACATCATAGTTGCGTTCAGATGGGGAGAACTTTCGGGAAAAGAAAGCACAGGGATTCATTTTAGATGTTACCGAATCTTTTTGGGACAAAACAGCTCCTGCACCAATCTCAGAAGCGTCCACCTCTACCTGAAACGGGAGTGAGACATCAGGTTGCCGCAAAACCGGAGCAGAAGTGAACCTCCGCTTCTGCTCCTGAAAGGAAGAAACAGCCTCTGGAGACCAATTCAGCACATCAGCACCCTTCTTAGTCAAATCAGTCAATGGTTTGGCAATACCAGAAAAATTAGCTATAAATTTACGATAAAAATTAGCAAAACCCAAAAACTTCTGGAGAATCATAGAATCGTAGAGTTGGAAGGGACCTCCTGGGCCATCTGGTCCAACCCCCTGCTCAAAGCAGGATTCGCAAAATCATCCCAGTCAGATGTCTGTCCAGCCTCTGTTTGAAGACTTCCATTGAAGGAGAACTCACCACTTCTCGTGGCAGCTTGTTCCACTCATTGATCACTCTAACTGTCAAAAAGTTTTTTCCAATATCTAATCTGTGTCTCCTCCCATTCAGTTTCATCCCATTGCTTCTAGTCTTTCCTTGTGCAAATGAGAATAAAGTTGATCCTTCTACAATGTGACAGCCCTTTAGATATTTGTAGACAGCTATTAAGTCTCCTCTCAGTCTTCTCTTTTGTAAACTAAACAATCCCAAATCCTTCAACCTTTCCTCATAAGACAGGGTTTGCAGACCGGTCACCATTCTGGTTGCTCTTTTCTGAACTTGCTCCAGTTTGTTGATGTCTTTTTTAAAATGTGGTGCCCAAAACTGGACACAATATTCCAGATGAGGTCTGACCAAAGAGGAGTAGAGGGAAATAATGACTTCACGTGATCTAGACTGTATGCTTCTGTTAATACATCCTAGAATTGCATTTGCCTTTTTTGCTGCTTCATCACACTGTTGACTCATATTCAGTCTGTGATGTATTAGTATACCCAAGTCTTTTTCACATGTGCTGTTGCTTAGGCCTATTCCTCCCATTCTGTATATGCTTTTTTCATTTTTATTGCCCAGATGTAGTACTTTGCATTTTTCCCTGTTAAAAAACATTCTGTTAGTTGCTGCCCACTTCTCCAGTTTATTTATATCTTTTTGAATCCTCTCTCTCTCTTCTCTAGTATTAGCTATCCCTCCTAGCTTTGTGTCATCATCAGCAAATTTAATCAGTTTACCCTTAATTCCTTCATCTAAATTGTTGATAAAGATGTTGAACAATACAGAGCCCAGGACAGAGCCCTCTGGTACCCCACTTGAGACATTCTTCCAACTGAATGTGCAGCCATTTACTACCACTCTTTGGGTCCGATCACTAAGCCAGTTATGAATCCACCTAACAGTTGCCTTGTCCATTCCATACTTAGTCATTTTTTCAATAAGGATTGTATGAGATACTTTGTCAAATGCTTTGCTGAAGTCAAGATATACTATATCTACAGCATTTCCTTGATCCACCCAATCAGTGATTCCGTCATAGAAGGAAATTAAGTTAGTCTGACATGACTTATTAGTTACAAACCCATGCTGACTCTGTTTAATCACTTCATTCTTATCCAGGTACTGACATACATGTTGTTTAATAATTTGTTCAAAGATCTTTCCTGGTATAGAAGTCAGACTCACCGGCCTATAGTTGCCTGGGTCCACCTTCTTCCCCTTTTTGAAGATAGGAACAACATTTGCTCTTCTCCAGTCTTCTGGGACTTCTCCTGTTCTCCAAGAATTTTCAAAGATTATGGAGAGGGGTTCAAAAATTTCTTCTGCTATCTCCTTCAGTACTCTGGGGTGTAATTCCACTGGACCTGGAGACTTGAATTCATTTAGGTTAGCTAAGTGTTTCCTCACTATCTTTCTGTTTATAGTTATCCTGGAATCTTCTATTCCCTTAATAGGACAGTGAAGAACAGTTGATGTTACATTCCCTTTCTGAGAGAAAACAGATGCAAAATAGGAATTTAAAAGTTCGGCCTTCTCAACATCCTGTCTTACCATTTCATCATTTTCATCCTGTAAAAATCCTATAGCATCTTTGACTTTTCTTTTACTTTTGACATATCCCCAAAATCCTTTATTATTGCTTTTGACATCTCTTGCAAGCCTCAATTCATTGTCAGCTTTACTAATCTGATTTGTGCCCTGCAGGTTCTGCAGACAGCATTATATTCTTCTTTAGATATGCCTCCCTCTTTCCATTTTATAAACATTTTTTTCTTCCTTTTTAGCATGTGCTTAAGTTCTGTGTTCATCCATCCTGGCTTCCTTAAATGCTTCCTATTCCTCCCTCTTTTCGGAATTGTTAACAATTGTGCTTTGAGAATTTCATTTTTCAAGATTTCCCATCCTTCCTGGACATTTTTGTCTTTAAGGATATCCAGCCATTGGATCCCTCCAATTCTCTTTCTGAATCCCTTAAAATCTGCCTTTCTGAAATCTAACCTTGACATCTGAGTCTTCACAGGTCTTCCTCCTCTAGTTATCCAAAATTCTAAAATAGCATGGTCGCTACCTCCTAGGGTACCAGCCACTTTTACCTCCTCAAAGGGAGGGCCTTCAAAGAAGTAGGCTGAACCCAATCATAAATGGCCTGTAGCTTGGCCGGGTCCATTTCAGTAGTTGACGGAGACAAAATAAATCCCAAAAATGAAATCCTCTGTACACCAAAAAGGCATTTCGACCCCTTAACATACAGGGAATTCTCCCTCAAAATCCGGAACACAGTCCGAACATGTTCCACATGAGAGTCCCAATCCCTGGAAAAGATCAAAATATCATCCAGATAGATGATCAAAAATGTATCCACAAAGTCCCGGAAAATATCATTCATGAAGCACTGGAAGACAGAAGGGGCATTAGTGAGCCCAAAAGGCATCACCAGGTACTCAAAATGTCCCTCCTGAGAATTAAACGCCGTCTTCCATTCATCCCCATGCTTAATGCGAATAAGATTATACTCCCCCTGAGGTCAAGCTTGGTAAACCAGCAAGCACCTTTAACTCTGGAGACTAGATCAGAAATCAGGGGTAACGGATACTGATATTTAACAGTAATTTTGTTGAGGGAACGATAGTCAATACAAGGCCTTAATGAACCATCTTTCTTGGCCACGAAAAAAAAACCCCAGCACCCAAGGTTGAAGAGGATGGTCTAATATGACCCTTCTCCAATGACTCCTTAATATAAGATCGCATAGCTTCATGCTCGGGTACAGATAAATTGAAAAGTTGACCCTTGGGAAATTTACACCCAGGGCTCAGCTCAATTGCACAGTCATAACTCCTATGAGGAGGCAAAGACGCAGACTTATTCTCACTATATACATCATAAAAATCAGCCAAATAGTCAGGAACATCATGCGACTGGGGAGAGGTGGAGAAAACAGGAGTGTCACTAAGAGCACACTGACAACCCCAACTCACCACAGACACAGAATTGTGTGGGGTACAGCACGCAAGCATCCCATAAGCAAAGCATCACAGAAGATAAGCATCCAGCAAAACGGCAGTTATACATGGCATGGAATTAACATTCATCTTCTCTCTTCACACAGGTAACCAACTGAGCCACCCTGCATGTATTTACTCCATTCACTGCTAGCAAGCAGCCTGAATGATACAACTTCCCACCTCTGCTGCCTCTATTCTCTGCTGTAATATATCCAAATGGTAATCAACTGAGCCACCCTGCATGTATTTACTCCATTCACTGCTAGCAAGCAGCCTGAATGATACAACTTCCCACCTCTGCTGCCTCTATTCTCTGCTGTAATATATCCAAATGGTAATCAACTGAGCCACCCTGCATGTATTTACTCCATTCACTGCTAGCAAGCAGCCTGAATGATGCAACTTCTCACCTCTGCTGCCTCTATTCTCTGCTGTAATATATCCAAATGGTAATCAACTGAGCCACCCTGCATGTATTTACTCCATTCACTGCTAGCAAGCAGCCTGAATGATACAACTTCCCACCTCTGCTGCCTCTATTCTCTGCTGTAATATATCCAAATGGTACAACTCCATACTTCTGCTGCTTTACCATTTTGCTGCATATTTAAATGTGCTTGCTAAAGCTTTGGTATAATTCATTTGTTGCACTGTATGTAATACTTACTGCTTTAGATCTGTGACTGGGGCCTTTCTAGATCTTATCAGGTGGAAGGTGCTATAGCATATTGCCACATCTTGGTCTAGTGCCTTTGATCATCTAACCATCCCCTGGTGTGCTGGCCCCAGCTGCCAAATTATACCCAACCAGCTCCCACAATCCCTCTCTCCTGACCCTGTAGTGTGGCCTATATATGTAGTAGTTGCTAAGGGGAAGCACGCAGTGTGGGGTACAGCACGCAAGCATCCCATAAGCAAAGCATCACAGAAGATAAGCATCCAGCAAAATGGCAGTTATACATGGCAGTTAGTCAGGGCAGGAGTCAGGTAACCCACACTTTGCCTTCCCCTTTAACCATGTGCTTTATTTTTATCCTCCTGTGTTCCCTTGCCATCCACATTCACTACCCTATCCCCCCTCCATCACGACTTATACACATCAGCCCCTCTATACTTCCTTCTCCCATGTACAGCTCCCACACACTCCTCACCTTCCTGAGAAACCTCAGCCCATCTTGCCCAAACACATCGCAGAAAAAAACTACTTACAATTCCAACAACTATTGGCTCTTTATCTTCCTTCTCCTACTGATTTCAGGGGACATCTCCCCCAACCCTGGTCCACCATTCCCCAACCTCAACCCTTACCCTACCTCATATCGAAACCACAATAATCTGATTAACATTACTTGCACTCCCTCATCTCAATCTTTTAATTGTGCCCTCTGGAATCCACGGTCTGCTTGTAACAAGCTTCCTTTCCTACACAACTACTTTCTGAACAACTCTCTTAATCTGTTGGCCCTCACTGAAACCTGGATTCAGGATTCTGACACTGTCTCTCCTGCTGCCATTTCCTACGGTGGCTTATAATTCTCTCACTCCCCGAGACCCACAAACAGACGTGGTGGTGGAGTTGGCATACTCCTGTCCCCACAATGCACTTTCCAGGTCATCCCCCTAGTCCCATCACTCTTATTCCCTTCTTTTGAGGTCCACACCATCAGGCTCTTCCATCCCCTCTCCCTCAGGGTAGCGGTCATATACCGGCTCCCAGGCTCACCCACCCACTTCCTTGACCACTTTTCAGCCTGGCTGCCACACTTCATATCCTCTGAACTACCAACCCTCATCCTGGGAGACTTCAACATCCCCATTAACAGCCCTAATTCCACATCTGCATCCCAGCTTCTATCACTAACCACCTCTCTAGGCCTCTCACAGCTTTCAACCTCTGAGACACATAAGGACGGTAACACCCTTGATCTGGTCTTCTGCCGGCTCTGTTCAATCTCCCACCTAAACAACTCACCGCTTCCACTCTCTGACCACAACATTCTCTCCTTCACGCTCACAAATCCTCGCCCACCCCAGCTCATTCCTACCTACCACACAGTCAGAAATCTACAAGCTATTAACTCTCAGACACTTTCAGATTCCCTACACTTATCTCTGTCCCCAATCTCCTCTCTTTCCTGTCCTAATCTGGCTGTTCATCACTACAATGACACTCTTAGAAGCACCCTTGACCAAGTAGCTCCCCTCACCCTCAGAACCTCCAAACACAGAGTAAAACAGCCCTGGCTCACATCGCAAACTCAACTTCTCCAGCGATGCTTCAGGAGTGCTGAACGCCTATGGAGAAAAACCTGCACACCAGAAGACTTCATACACTTCAAATTTATGTTAAGAACCTATAACGCTGCCCTACACCTTGCCAAACAGACCTACTTCACCACCCTGATCTCCTCACTAGCCAACAACCCCAAGAAACTTTTTGACACTTTTCACTCCCTCCTCAGGCCAAAAGCACAAGCCCCTATCACAGACATTTGTGCTGATGACCTGGCCTCCCACTTTACAGAAAAAATAGATAATATCCGTCAAGAAATCTGCTCCCAACCACCAAGTGCTGTGACTCCCATCCCTTCCTGCATCTCCCCTGGCTCACTCTCCACATTTGATCCCATCACAGAAGAAGAAGTCTCCAGACTCCTCTCTTCTTCTCGTCCGACTACATGCACTACCGACCCCATTCCCTCACATCTCCTCCAGTCTCTCTCTCCAGTCGTCACAACCCACCTAACTACAATCTTTAATCTCTCCCTCTCCTCGGGCATTTTCCCATCCTCCTTCAAACACGCCATCGTTACTCCATTACTAAAGAAACCTGCTCTCGACCCATCCTGCACAAACAACTACAGACCAGTCTCCAATCTCCCCTTCATCTCTAAACTTTTGGAACGCCTAGTTTACTCCCGCCTTACCCGTTACCTCTCCATTCACTCCCTTCTAGACCCTTCACAGTCCGGCTTCCGCCCCCTACATTCGACTGAAACTGCACTCATCAAAGTGACCAATGACCTTCTGACAGCAAAACGTAACGGTGACCACTCTCTGCTCATTCTTCTTGACCTATCTGCAGCTTTCGATACTGTTGACCACCATCTCCTACTCTCTAGGCTCCAGTCACTAGGCATTAAGGACACTGCACTCTCCTGGTTCTCTTCCTATCTCTCTGACCGCTCCTTCAGTGTTTTGTTCTCTGGCTCCACGTCATCTCCTCTTCCTCTTGCTGTCGGGGTACCTCAGGGCTTAGTCCTTGGCCCCCTTCTTTTCTCTCTCTACACGGCCCCAATTGGACAGACCATCAGCAGATTTGGCTTTCAGTACCATCTTTATGCTGATGACACACAACTATACACGTCTTCCCCCGACCTTACCCCCGCTATACTACAGAACGCCAGTGACTGTCTGTCCGCAGTCTCCAATATCATGTCCGCTCTCTATCTGAAACTCAACCTCTCCAAAACTGAACTTCTTCTGCTCCCGCCGTCTACTAACCTCCCTAAATCTGACATTTCCCTCTCCGTGGGTGGTACCACAATAACACCCCGGCAGCAGGCGTGCTGTCTGGGTGTTATGTTTGACACCAATCTTTCCTTCACATCCCATATACAATCCCTTGCCCGCTCTTGCCGCTTACACCTAAAGAACATCTCTAGAATCCGCCCTTTTCTCACTATGGAAACAACAAAAACCCTCACTGTTGCATTGATCCACTTTCGCCTGGATTACTGCAGCGCTCTATTAATTGGCCTCCCCGTCACTTGACTATCCCCTCTCCAGTCCATACTTAATGCAGCGGCCAGGATCGTCCATCTGGGTAATCGGTACTCGGACGCGTCCGCTCTTCGCCAGTCCTTACATTGGCTGCCCATTCATAATAGGATCCAATTCAAAGTACTTGTTCTCACCCACAAAGCTCTCCACAGTGCGGCACCCCCTTACATCTCTTCTCTCATTTCTGTCTATCGGCCTAGCCGATCGCTGCGCTCTGCAAACGACTTTCGACTAACCTCTGCACTAATCCGTACCTCCCACTCTCGACTCCAAGACTTCTCCCGTGCTGCTCCTATCCTCTGGAATGCTCTACCCCAAGAAATCAGGACTATCCACAATTTGCATAGTTTTAGGCGCTCCCTCAAAACACTCCTGTTCAGAGCGGCCTATCACATTCACTAATCAAAGTCATTCTCTGTGTAAGTGTGCGTGTGTAGCCCATTCACTATCTCCATCCATCCTTCACTCCCGCAAGATGGCTGGACCTTCATTGTAAATACACCATTGTAAATACACACCTGTACTCTGTATCTCCCTCACCTCATTGTAGATTGTAAGCTCTCACGAGCAGGGTCGTCTTATTTCGTCTTATTTTGCTTTAATTATTGTATTGTTAGCGTTGTTACTTATGACTTGTGTTTTGAAACTGTTAAACTGTAAAGCGCTGCGGAATATGTTGGCGCTATATAAATAAAGATTATTATTATTATTATTATTATTATTATTATTTCCAATCCAAAACTGGATTATGGATTTGCAACCAGGGAAACCCCAGAACAATGGTATCATGCAAATTATGCAACACCAAAAATCTGTAATTTTCTTGATGGTCTGGGGCGACCCGCATTACCACCTGGGTCCAAAACTGAGGTTTATTCTTCGCCAAAGGAGTAGCATCAATACCCCTCAAAGGGATAGGCGTCCGCAGAGGTGTCATAGGAAACCCACAACGTTTAGCAAAATCCAAGTCCATCAGGTTCAGAGCCGCTCCTGAATCCACAAAAGCCTTAGCGGAAAATGTGGACAGGGAGCAGATCAGAGTAATTGCCAGAAGAAACTTAGGTTGCACACCACCCACAGCAAATGTGTGTGCAATACGTTTCTCTCATTTAGGGCAGACAGAAATATTATGAGAGGCATCTCCACAGAAAAAACACAGCTTAATACGCCTTCTGAACTCCTGACGTTGCGCCTTAGACAAAACTCTATCACATTGCATAGGTTCAGACATTTGTTCAACAGGTGGCAACATTTCTCGTGTAATTTTACGTTCATGTAAACGCCGATCAACCTGAATGGCTAATGACATAGAATCATCAAGACCAGAGGGAACAGGAAATCCCACCTTAGTATCTTTTACGGTTTCTGACAAACCCTTCTGAAAGAGAGCTGCCAAGGCACAATCATTCCAGGTAGTAAGGACCGCCCACTTTCGGAATTTTTGACAGTACAACTCTGCAGAATCCTGACCCTGGCTCAGTGCCAACAGGGCTTTTTCAGCTTGATCAATAGCATTAGGTTCATCATACAACAACCCCAAGGCTTGAAAAAATGCGTCCACATTAGTTAGAATAGGATCATCAGGTGTAAAAGAAATCGCCCAATCCTGGGGATCGCTGCGCAGCAAAGAGATGACAATTTTAACCTGCTGCGCAGAGCTCCCCGATGAGCTAGGCTTCAAGGCAAGAAATAATTTACAATTATTCTTAAAATTCAAAAATTTAGACGATCCCCAAAAAACACATCAGGAGTAGGCATCTTTGGTTCTGCAGCATGTGAATGAGCAAGATAGGTGGAAATTCCCCGCACTTCAGCAGCGAGCTGCTCCACAAGATCAGACAATTGCTTAATCTCCATTAAGAAAAAATTCCTACGGCCCCAGAGAAAAAGAGGAAAAAATATACATTAAAAAAAAAAAATTCTGACACTTTTTTTTTTTTTTTACAATTCCTTCCTGCTATTGAGTACCCTAGAATCTGCGGTATGGATGGTGATTCTGTTATGAATGAGTCACCGGAGGAGGAAAAAACAAAAATGCAAGCTAAGTCCAGAAAACCGGAGAGGTTGGTAGCTAGCGGATTGCAGACCCCTGATCCTATTCACAACAACTAACAGTGGCCGTGGAGCTTTCCTACGGTGGTCCTAGATGCCTCTTCACAGCCGGAGAACTAAATAAGCCTAAAGAAAGAAGGGAAATCTAAACTGCCCCAGAGCAGATCCCAAAGCAATAGACAGCCCCCAACATGTATTGTCGGTGAAAACACAAACACAGACAGAAAGACAGGCAGAGCAAAAGATGGGGCCCAACTAACTAGATAGGAAAGGACAGAAAATATGCTGGCTGCAATCCGAAAAAACCCTACCAAAAATGTCCCAACACGTCTGATAGGAAAAACGGCGCTGAAGTCACTAGACTTCAAAATCCCTATATCAGCACTCCGATATATTCTGAAGACAGAGCAAAAGAGATTTAACCGATCAGGGACAAAAATGGAAATTCAGCAGAGCCCCAGCCGGGGCTGACAGAACACAGAACTAAGCAAATCAGGCAAAATCTCATTGAACAATAACAGAGCAAAACTTAGCTTTAGAAGACAGGAACTGAACTGGAGGCCAGAGCTCAGAGCAGAGAAATCACCAGCAACCCTACAGGGCGTCGGCTGCCTTATATCCACTCAGAGATTCCGGATGTCCAATCGCAATCCACCTGTTCAGGTGACAGGTTTCTCCCATCCAAATCAGTTTTACCACCTCCTTTCACCAGCAGAGGGAGTTCATCGGACATCAAAGGTGAACAAGAAAATGAGCTCACAACAACCTCTTTCCGAAACAATTTTTTTTGTTACTGAGCCAGTGAAACTTCAGGCAGGAATGTTACACTCGGAGAAGATTCCTCTTATGTACTGTCAGGTCTGTCTCACCCTCTGCTTCTAGGTCTCTTATGGCTGCAAAAACTCGAGCCTGTCTTGGATTGATAATCCGGACAAGTACAACATTAGGGACAAGAGTGCCACAAGATTTTTCTAGTTCCCATTCGTCGTACTCGACCTCCGGCCTCTACATCTATTTTTCCTGGGATGCCTGTTGGACGTATGCTGATGCGTTCGAGAAAAAGGAGGTTGAAATGCTGCCACCTTAGAGGCCATCCAACTGTCCAATCCATCTTTTAGGCGCATAGCCTACTCATGATCGAATCTACCCGCTGTCACAGGTTGGGACCCGAGCCATGTCCGACTATATTATAGAGAATGTAGCCAGGGCCTTTGTCCAAACGTCACCCTCACCGGGCAGAGCTGGATTCTTCCTTGTGAATAAAAAGGATGGCTCATTTTGACCCTGTATCGATTATAGGGGACTCAACCAAATAACGATCAAGAAGAATTATCTCAGAATTTGATTAAAAAAAAACCTCATATGGATTTGTCTTTACACAAAACGTTGTAATAACTGGATGATTTTATATATTTAACACTTAAAAAGTATATATACTGTAACTAAGGCTAGTTTCACACTAGCGTTTTTGAGCGCAGCGACGGCCTGCGCACGGCCGCCACTAAGCCCCGCCCCCTGCCGCGCCTCCGCCGGTAGCTCTGCCTACCGGCGCATGACGCTGCATGCGCCCTGCGTCCTCTATCTTTGTCACTGGGGGCGCAGGCCGTGCGCAGTATGCGTTTGTCGGCGCATGGGTCCTTTTGACAGTGCGCCGACCTGCGCCAAACGCAACCTGCTGCAGTTTGGTTGCGCCGGTGCACCGTCAAAAAGGTGCATGCGCCGCCAAACGCATACTGCACCCCCAGTGATAAAGATAGGGGACGCAGGGCACATGCAGCGACATGCGCCGGTAGGCGAAGCAACCGGCGGAGGCGCAGCAGGGCTCGGGGCTTAGCGGCGGCCGTGCGCAGGCCGTCGCTGCGCTCAAAAACGCTAGTGTGAAACTCGCCTAACCGAATCATATTATATGTAACACCCATGTAGGTTTTTTTGTGTGCTGGTAATATTTTCTAATATTTTGTTGTTATTTCTTTGCATGATAACTTTACAGTATGACATGTCTGACAGCCACAGCAGGTGATATTTGCACTTTGGGCTAATAATATAGGCTTTACCAAGTTATTAGCCAGAGGTTAGTGTACACACTAAGCAGTCAGGTCAAGGACCCATTCGATCATGAGATTACCTTGACGTTGGTGAATGGGCTCACAGTTTTTGGCCACATTTTGTGCTAAGCATCTTGTGTTTTTTCTAAATTTCAAAAGCCATTATGCTATTCACACTTCATATATTTCATATTGACATGCCTTAATGCAATTGAGTGCAACCATTTTTCTCATTTTGATATGTAAGCTGTTTTTTGGTATGCACCTATTCAGACTAGTTCTTGATGTGCCGTCAGTTTTTCTGTTATTTGTATTCTAGCTTTCTGCCTGAGCACTCCGCCCTTCACCAAGCTGTGATTTTAATTGCATCCAATCACATTTGGTTCCTATCTTCCTATAAATATAGGCTTTACCAAGTTATTAGCTAGAGGTAAGTGTTCACACTAGGCAGTTAGATCAGGGATCCATGAGATTACCTTGACGTTGGAGAATGGGCACATATTTTTTGGCCAGATTTTGTGCTAAGCATCTCATGTGTTTTTTTCTAAATTTCAAAAGCCATTATACTATTCACACTTCATATATTTCATATTGATACGCCTTAGTGCAATTGAGCTCAACCATTTTTCTCATTTTTTATCACATATGAGTGTGCAGAAAAATCTGCCATTTTTGTGGCACTGTAAAAAATTTTTGGAGTGTCTTATATAATTTCTTGTCACCATTTTGCTACCCAAAAATATTTAGCTGCTGAAAAAATATTTAGCTACAGGGCAGATATTTTACACTGGGTTTTGCCGCCACATGGATTACATATCATTGCTCTCACAATTGTGCCATTTCAGACCTCCATAGATTTTTTTTGTTATATTTCAGCCTACTTATTGACACAATTTAGCTGGGCAAAAAAAAAACACAGGTCAGATATTTGAAGGTGGGCTATCAGTCAGACACCTCAATCTATCTGTGGGCTATAAAATGTGGCATTTCAGGTCTCCATTCAACTGTTTTTGCTGTGTTTTACCCGTGTTCTATACACTATTATGCATGAAAACAAAAAAAAATACAGGCCAGATATTTGAAAGCGGGCTATCTCCGTCAGACTCCTCATCTATCTGTGGGCTACAAATTGTGGCATTTGAGATATCCATTCGACTGTTTTTGCTGTCTGTCACCCTAGTTCTACACCCTATTTTGCGTTAAAAAACAAAAAAAACAGGCCACATATTAAACAGTGTGGTAGCTCCGTAAGATGCCTCATCTATCTGTGGCTTACAAATTGTTGCATTTCAGGCCTCCATTCAACTGTTTTTGGCTGTGTTTTAAGCGAGTTATTGACACCAGTTTGCTAAAAACAAAAAAATGTTTTACCTACAGTCCAGATATTATAAACTGTGGTTTTCCCGCACACGGATCACATATAACTTTGCTCCCAATTCAGCCATTTTTAGTGAATGTGGAAAATATTGTAGTCCATTTAAAATGGGAAAGGCGCGTGGCAAGGGACGGGGAAGTGGACGTGATGGTGATGGTGCATGCAGATGCCTAGGCCATGGGCAAGCAGAAATTGGGCCACAACAAACACCCACATGTTGTAGCCCAACCTTCCTGTCCAAATAACTCGGGGACCGCAGGACACAACTATTGAACCCAGAGCAGTGTCAAAGGATTGTTGGCTGGATAGCGGATAATGCTTCCAGTCACTTTGCCACCATCACAAGCACCCTGTCTTCCACACGGTCATGTCTGAGTGGCCGTGAGTCTGGACTGGATATTCCTCACCCTGATCCTCCTTCCTACCACCATGCCAAGTGCCCGGAGACAACTGATCTCACACTTGGACACTCCAAAGAGCTGTTCACTTTTCCATTTATAGATTCGGTCCTCTCGCCCAGTCTAATTGAAGCAGGGCAAGATGAGATCGCAGGTAGAGATGCCCAAAAGTTTGAGCAGCCACGTTCACATGAAGGCGACGGTGGGAACGTGTCACAAGAGGTGGACGGTGATAAAACACAATTGTCAGAAAGTCAGGAGCAGGATCAGGAGGCAGAAGTGGAAGACAAGGTGGTGGATGATATATAGTAACTGACATAACCTTTCAGAAGAACATGCAGAGCGAGGACAGCAGCACGCAGAGGGAGGGAGGCGTAGCACCACAACAGGCAGGAAGAAGCAGTGTGGTGGCTAAAGAAAGAAGGTGGGCAACCATTCCCTGTTATACCAACACAACAGAAGTTGCCAGTCCAACTGTTAGGTCTTCCTGAGTCTGGTTGTTTTTTAAAGACTCTGCCGATAAACCCAAAAAGGTTATTTGCACCACCTGCGTCAGCAAAACTACCTGTTAGGTGTCAGAGTTCTGTTGCTGCACAGTGAGAATCCTGAGCCTTACTTCCAGCGGTCTCCCATTCCTCTCCAGCCGCAGAGGAGGTTGCTCAGCAAACTCGTCGGTCCAGGCGCTCTGCCCAGGCGAGTTCTGTGGGTTTGCTTGCTGCTGCCACCTCTGGCACATCTATGGCAATACATGTTGCTCAGCAGCGAGATTCTCCAGGGACTAAGTCCTCATGTCAGGCCACTGAGCATGCCCGTGGAGTGATCTCCCATTGGAGATCGAAGGTCACGTGCTCAGGTCCTGCTCGTGTTCGGATTGGCCCATCCGAGAAGCCAGGAAGGTCCCGGACGCTCGCGGCTATAAAAGGTTCACATGGCCACTCGGCCATGCACTAGGATAGACTGTATTTACAGACTATGTGGAGTGAGTGATGTATGTACGTATGAATGTCTCTGGTGAATGACTCATTAAGAAACCCCTACCCTTGGTACGCATGTGTTGTGCAGCCTAGCCTGCTAGTGCCCAGGCTTAGGTGTAGGTAGGACAGAGGTTGAGTCGGGCATCAGTCCTCACCAGGGACTCGGCACGCCTCAGTGCACGTGCTCCACTTCATAACCAGCGTCTATAGCGGCGCTCGCGGCAGCGACGCCGCACGCTCAGCGGGCCTAGAGGGACTCTAACCCCGTGTCCTTGGGGTAGAGTTCTGTGGCCATACATTGTGCGCTCTTTTGGCCGGGCTCTGTGAGCTAAACAGGCTCCGGCATCTACGTTCAGTGGTTGTGCGACTGTGCATTAAAAGAGTTTGCACCTGTTCACATTGGGTGACGTAACCCACGTGTGACTGTTTTTATGCCGCTCTATTCTTCCGCCATTACTTAGCATCAGTGTACCACCTCTGCACGGTGGACCCCGGGCTGTGAACGCACCTACTATTATTTTATAATTTGGTGCGTTCCGCCAGCCCTAACATCCTAGCGCCAGGGTCTGGCTAGTAATGGCGGACGAACAGTGACTGCTGCAGTACATCCAGCAGCTGCAGGGCAGGTTGGCGGCTCTCGAGCATCCAGCCTCAGCTGCGGATGTTACTGCGGTCGCTGTAAAGGCAGCCACAGAGGCTGTCTTCCGTGTGTCCACTGCCATCCCTGCCCTGACTTTGTTCCGCCTCCCACTGCCCGAGAAGTTCTTGGGTGATAGTGCCTCTTGTAGGGGTTTCGTGAGCCAGTGCTCGATACAGCTGGAGCTGCTGGCAGCACGATTCCCCTCCGAGTGGCCCAAAGTGGGATTTATTATTTCCCTCTTGTCGGGCATGGCTTTGGAGTGGGCCACACCGCTGTGGGAGCATGGTGATCATGTGGTGCAGAGTGTCTCTCGGTTCCTGGACACTCTGAAGCATGTCTTCCTGGGACCGCGAGTCACCCATGACACCGCGATCCGGCTGCTGGCATTATCACAGGGTTCGTCCAGGGTCAGCCACTTTGCCATCCAGTTCCGGACGCTGGCCTCGGAGTTAGAGTGGTCAGATAAGGTCCTCATTCCGGCATTCTGGAGAGGTTTGACTGGCCATGGGAAGGACGCTCTGGCCACCAGGGAGATTCCTGCTACACTGGAGGAGCTTATCACCCTCTCCACCCGTATAGACCTTCGCTTTGCCGAGCGAAGGTTGGAGCGGACCCAGTTTTAGCAGAGGTTTAGGTTGGCACCCAGTTTTTCTAAACCTCTGGAATCTCCTGATCAGGCATCCGAGCGTCAGGGGGCTTCCCGCGAGGGATCCAGGCCCCGGCCCGCTCGAGCCCCTGTGATCTGTTATGGTTGCCGGCAGTCCGGTCATTTTGCCAACCAGTGCCCACAGCGGCTGGGAAGACGCTTGCCCCTAGTGGCCGTAGGAGGCGGCTCACTAGAATCCGCTGCATTTTCCTCCAAGTTGTCCTTTAAGGGGACACTTGGGTTTGGTTCTTCCACTCTGGCGGTGGAGGTTTGCGTTGATTCCGGACCGGAGGGCAATTTTATGTCATCTGCCTTCGCTCAACGGCACGCGATACCACTGCTTATGATGTCCAAGCCAGTCACCGTCAGAGTAGTGAGTGGCGCGACTCTGCCCTCACAGATTACCAAATCAGCAATCGAGAATAAACATAAAACATAACTTTTAATAATGAGTGTAAAAGCTACCAAAGATAGTAGTGCAGGTAAAACACTAAATCAGGAACCACAAAAAATAAAGGAAGTAACTGTATTAATCTTTATAACAGATTACTACCAATATGTACATGTGGCTATTCCAAGTCCAAATTCTTGAGGGATTGGACCAGAAAAACTTGGACTAAATCAATGCAAAAGACCAAGTAAAATATGAACAGTTTCCTTATCAGAGGAACTAAAGGCCTCTACCCTGTAAAGGTTATCAAGGAATATGCCTATTCATGTATATAACAAAGACATATAAACCATCAACAAAAGAAAAGGAATGATCTCACCACATGAAGATGGAGGATGTCCAGGATCAGATGTCCCATCAGAGTCATATCACCGTCCACCATTGGTCCCTGTGGGACGCAGGCACATGATGAGTGTATCAGTGGAAAACGCCCACCCTCCAAACCATGCAGGCCACCTGTTTATGTGGCATAGAATATGTGGGTAAAACCATTAGAGAATTCAAACGTCGAATTGGGGAACACATTGGAGATATTATCCACAAGAGAGATACCCCTATTTCACGTCATATCAATCTGTGCCAAGGAGGGAATGTTAATTCTATTCAATTTGTGGGGATTGAAAGGGTAAAAAAACCACCAAGAGGTGGTAATTGGGATCGCATCATTCTACAAAAAGAGACTAAATGGATCTTCTGTTTGAATACTATGACCCCAAGAGGGCTTAATGATCTACTCAATTTTGGCTGCTATATCTAGGGTTTGATATATGTGTTTTATATTTCTTTTGTATATACTGCAAAATACCCTGTTTTTTACTTGTTTTTGCTACCTTTTATTCTGAGTTTGTATTTTTGTCATTTTCCATCTTGCTTTATTTTGATTCTGGTAATTTTCTCTTTGTGCCTCTATTTTCTGTAATTATTCTGGTGTTTGAGGCCTTTGGAGATTTATGATCTGTCTATTCGCTTATAATATCAAGCTTATTGACTGTGTTAAGCGCGCATGACGATATTGCCTTCCAGCAGCATTTTGCGACCTTTGTCGCATGCTTTACTTCCTTTCAGTTGGCGCTGCTTTAACATGAGTGCGCATGACCGGAAGTGTGGCGGCCATCTTGTTTGCTGGCACCGACGAATGCGCATGACCGGAAGTGTGGCGGCCATTTTGCTTTTGGGCAGTATGACGCAACCGGAAATAGGGCGGCGCTTGCCGCAGGATACGCCGGCGTTTATGCACTATTGCATGGTTTGGAGGGTGGGCGTTTTCCACTGATACACTCAACATGTGCCTGCGTCCCACAGGGACCAATGGTGGACGGCGTGCGTTCCAAGTCATCTCAGGTGGATGTGTTCTAGTTGATTGGCAGTTTATTTAAGCGCCCTTCTCATTAGTCTGCCTCACTCCATTTTTATCCTGGGAGGCAGCCTGTATACTCTGTGATGATGCCCAGTTTGTGCTAATATGTCCCCTGAAGAGTCATTTATTGACGAAACGCGTCGGGATGCACAGGGACTTTGTAGGGCTTCTGGTTTACAGGGATTAGATGTGGACTGCCCTTGTTAGGGCGGGAGTCATGGGTGTCAGTTGTAGTTCTAACAGGGCTTGTATAGGGTGAATTTCCCTTCTTCCTGACCTGATATGACTCTGATGGGACATCTGATCCTGGACATCCTCCATCTTCATGTGGTGAGATCATTCCTTTTCTTTTGTTGATGGTTTATATGTCTTTGTTATATACATGAATAGGCATATTCCTTGATAACCTTTACAGGGTAGAGGCCTTTAGTTCCTCTGATAAGGAAACTGTTCATATTTTACTTGGTCTTTTGCATTGATTTAGTCCAAGTTTTTCTGGTCCAATCCCTCAAGAATTTGGACTTGGAATAGCCACATGTACATATTGGTAGTAATCTGTTATAAAGATTAATACAGTTACTTCCTTTATTTTTTGTGGTTCCTGATTTAGTGTTTTACCTGCACTACTATCTTTGGTAGCTTTTACACTCATTATTAAAAGTTATGTTTTATGTTTATTCTCGATTGCTGATTTGGTATTCTGTATTGTGAGAATACGTGGGTATTTAACTCACTCTTTTGCTGATATTTGCCCTCACAGATTACCCACCAAACTGCTCCACTGTTACTCTCGGTGTCTCCATCTCATCAGGAGACGATATCCCTCCTTGTCATGCCCGAGGGTATCGACAAGGTCCTTCTAGGGGTCTCCTGGTTGCGGTATCACTCTCCCCATATAGAGTGGTCCTCGGGGAGAATTCTTGGTTGGAGTAAGTCATGTGAGGGTAGATGTCTGAGGGAATGCGTCCAGGTTGCCTCCACCGAGGTCCCCGCAGATCTCTCCTCGCTTCCCAAACACTATCAACAGTATGCGGACGTGTTCTCCAAAAAGGCGGCGGAGACACTTCTACAGCATCGCCCCTGTGACTGTCCTATTGACCTCTTGCCTGGTACTGAGCCTCCTCGGGGTCGAGTCTATCCCCTATCTCTCCCAGAGACAGAGGCCATGTCTCAATACATCAGGGAGAATCTGGCAAGAGGATTCATTAGGAAGTCAGTGTCACCAGTGGGGGCAGGATTCTTTTTCGTCCAGAAGAAGAGTGGGGAACTACGTCCTTGCATCGATTACAGGGGTCTTAACGCCATCACCGTTAAGAATAAGTATCCGCTACCCCTGATATCAGAGTGGTTTGATAGGCTACGGGGAGCGAGAGTGTTTACCAAACTTGATCTGCGGAGGGCTTACAACCTGATTCTCATCCGTGATGGGGACAAATGGAAGACGGCATTTAACACCAGAGACGGGCACTATGAATATTTGGTGATGCCCTTCGGGCTCTGTAATGCCCCAGCCGTCTTCCAAGACTTTGTGAACGATATCTTCCGGGATATGCTTATCACCTCGATAGTAGTCTATCTGGATGATATTCTCATCTACTCTCCAGATATTGATTCCCACCGGAGAGATGTTTGCAAAGTTTTCGACCTCCTGCGGGCAAACTCCCTCTATGCCAAGTTGGAGAAGTGTGTGTTTGAGCAGGAGTCCTTGCCTTTCTTGGGCTATATCATCTCAGCCCAGTGTTTGGCCATGGATCCTGCCAAGCTACAGGCGGTAATGGATTGGCAGGAACCCCATTCTCTCAAAGCGGTGCAGCTTACTATCGCCAATTCATTCCCCACTTCTCAACTTTGGTAGCCCTCACCAAGAAGGGTGCAAAATTTGTTGTGGTCAGAACCTGTCTCCAAGGCCTTCTCTATTAAATCCCATTTCTCTAGCTCTCCCATTCTACATCGCCTCGATGTGGATAAACCCTTCATTCTGGAGGTGGATGCCTCTTCCGTCCGTGCTGGAGCGGTCCTGTTCCAGAAGGACTCGCAAAGTCGGAAGCACCCATGCTTCTTCTTCTCCAAGACCTTCACACCGGCGGGGAGGAATTATTCCATCGGGGACAGGGAGTTGCTAGCAATGAAGTTGGCCTTTTCAAAGTGGAGACACCTCCTGGAGGGGGCTCGCCAACCTTTCCAGGTGTTCACCGACCACAAGAATTTGGTCTATTTACAAACAACCCAGCGGCTGAATTCTCGCCAGGCCAGATGGTCCTTGTTCTTCTCCATTTCCACTTCACCCCTCAATAATAATCTTTATTTTTATATAGCACTAACATATTCCGCAGCGCTTTACAATTTTGTACACATTATCATCATTGTCCCCGATGGGGCTCACAATCTAAATTCCCTATCAGTATGTTTTTGCAATGTGGGAGGAAACCGGAGTGCCCAGAGGAAACCCACGCAAACACGGGGAGAGCATACAAACTCCTTGCAGATCTTGTTCTTGGTGGGAATCGAACCCAGGACTCCAGTGCTGCAAGGCTGCAGTGCTAACCACTCAGCCACCGTGCTGCATTTTCTCTCCGGGGAGAACGTCCGGGCCGATGCTCTCTCCCGCTCTGTGGTGTCATCGGAGGAGGCGGAGGAGCCTCGGCTGATAGTCCCATCTGAGAGCCTGAGGACCATGGCTCCGGTCACCCTCGAGTCTGTACCTCCGGGCAAGACTTTTGTCCCTGCCCATCTGCGGCCGGAGGTCCTCTCTCGGGCTCATTCATCCGGGCTGGGTGGACATTTTGGGACCAAACAGACCTCTGAGCTTGTGGCGAGGACGTACTGGTGGCCGCATATGGCCCGTGACGTCAGGGACTATATACGGGCATGTCTCTTGCGCCCAGAATCGGCCCTCTCGGCAGCAGCCCGCTGGGTTACTCTACCCTCTGCCGGTTGCTGACAGGCCCTGGGTGATGGTCGCTATGGACTTTATGGTGGGTCTGCCAAAGTCCAGTGGCAGCACCGTCATTTGGGTGGTCACCGATCATTTCTCCAAGATGGTGCATCTGGTACCACTCTCTCGGCTACCTTCGGCACGGGGCCTGGCAGCGTTGTTTATTAAGCATGTTTTCCGCCTGCACGGCATGCTGGATAAGATTGTCAGCGACTGGGGTCCTCAGTTTGCGTCTCGGTTCTGGAGAGAGCTCTGTTCTCTGCTCAGCATAGAGCTAAATCTCTCCTCGGCCTATCATCCCGAGACGAATGGGTTGGTTGAGAGAGCCAACCAGACCCTGGAGACATATCTGCGACATTTTGTCTCAGCCAGGCAGGATGATTGGGCACCCTTTCTGCCGTGGGCGGAGTTCACCTTGAACAACGCTGTGGCCAACTCCAGCCATAAGTCGAATACGGGACCCAGGGGCCACATTTAGGCACCATTTTAAGCTACTTTTTGGTGTTACCCCGAGAATGTAAAAGATTGGCACTAAAATGTTTCAAATCATCATCACCATCTATCTATATCTCTATCTATCTATCCCATATCTATCTATCTCTGTATCTATCTATCTCTATATCTATCTATCTATATATCTCTATATCTATCTCTGTATCTATCTATTATCTTTATATCTATCTATCTCTATATCTATCTATCTATATCTAGCTATCTCTCTATATCTGTCTCTATCTATATCTATCTATCATTCTCTATCTATCTCTATATCTATAGCTAGCTATCTCTATATATCTCTATATCTATCTATCTTTCGCTATATCTATCTATCTCTATATCATCTATCTATATCTATCTATCTATCTCTATATCTCTCTCTATATATATATATCTATATATCTCTATCTATCTGTATATCTATCTATATATATAGCTTAATACCCTATGAGGGGGGGCAGCATTATACCCTATGAGGGGGTGCATTATACCATATGAGGGGGCAGCATTATTCCCTATGATGGGCTGCATTATATTCTATGAGGGGTCTACATTATATTCTATGAGGAGGCTGCATTATACTATATGAGGGGGCTGCTTTATATTCAATGAGGGGGCTACCCCAACCCCTGCTGCATAATTAAGATTTGTACTACCTTATATTATACCCAGATATTAGCGTGTTTTACCGCACAATTGGTGGTCTTGTATTTATTTCTATGTAGCTACATAGTGGGCTCCAAGAATGATTTTCTCTGGTGGGCCCAAGGTGCATTATACCCTATGAGGAGGCAGCATTATACCCTATGAGGGGGTGCATTATACCCTATGAGGGGGTGCATTATGCCCTTTGAGGGGGTCAGCATTATACCCTATGAGGGAGGCAGCATTATACCCTATGAGGAGGCAGCATTATACCCTATGAGGGGGCAGCATTATACCCTATGAGGAGGCAGCATTATACCCTATGAGGAGGCAGTATTATATCCTATGAGGGGGTGCATTATGCCCTTTGAGGGGGTCAGCATTATACCCTATGAGGGGAGCAGCATTATACCCTATGAGGGGGTGCATTATGCCCTTTGAGGGGGTCAGCATTATACCCTATGAGGGAGGCAGCATTATAACCTATGAGGGGGTGCATTATACCCTATGAGGGGGGCAGCATTATACCCTATGAAGAGGCAGCATTATACCCTATGAGGGGGGCAGCATTATACCCTGTGAGGGGGGGCAGCATTATACCCTATGAGGGGGTGCATTATACCTTAAGAGGGGGTGCATTATACCTTTTGAGGGGGGCAGCATTATACCCTATGAGAGGGTGCATTATACCTTATGAGGGGGTGCATTATGCCCTATGAGGAGGCAGCATTATACCCTATGAGGGGGGACAGCATTTTACCCTATGCGGGGGCAGTGTTATACCCTATGAGGGGGTGCATTATACCCTATGAGGGGGTGTATTATACCCTATGAGGGGCTGCATTATATTCTATGAGGGGTCTATTATACTATAAGAGGGGGCTGCCCCAACCCCTGCTGCATAATTAAGATTTGTACTACCTTATATTATACCCAGATATTAGCGTGTTTTATATTTATTTCTATGTAGCTACATAGTGGGCCCCAAGAATGATTTTCTCTGGTGGGCCCAAGGTGTTCCAGTCCGACGCTGCCCACTGGTGTACCCGCTGGGCCCGAACTAACACATTTACCCAAGACGTGCCAGTATCTCACCCTTAACGACCGTGTAGTCCACCCTTTGCTCCATGGGTAGGTCCTGATATGCTTTCAAAGGTCCTGAGGCCAGAAACGGAGCGATGATTTCTGCCCACTGGTCCCGGGGTAGCTTCTCTCTCTCAGTGACTCCTATGAGGGGACAGCGTTATACCCTATGAGGGGGTGCATTATACACTATGAGGGGGGCAGCATTATATTGTATTGAGGGCTACATTATATTCTATGAGATGGCTGGATTATATTCTATGAGGGGGCTGCATTATATTCTATGAGGAGGCTGCATTATATTCTATGAGGAGGCTGCATTATACTATATGAGGGGTCTACATTATATTCTATGAGGAGGCTGCATTATACTATATGAGGGGGCTGCTTTATATTCTATCAGGGGGCTACCCCAACTCCTGCTACATAATTAAGATTTGTACTACCTTATATTATACCCATATATTAGCGTGTTTACCGCATAATTGGAGGTCTTGTATTTATTTCTATGTAGCTACATAGTGGGCCCCAAGAATGACTTTCTCTGGTGGGCCCAAGGTGTTCCAGTCCGACGCTGCCTACTGGGCCTGAACTAACACACTTTCCCCAAGACGTGCCAGTATCTCACCCTTGACGACCGTGTAGTCCGCCCTTTGCTCCATGGGTAGGTCCTGATACGCTTTCAAAGGTCCTGAGGCCAGAAATGGAGCGATGATTTCTGCCCACTGGTCCCGGGGTAGCTTCTCTCTCTCAATGACTCCTTCGAACATCTCCAGGTACGCCTCCACATCGTCCGACTTCTCCATTTTGGGAACCACTGTACGAACCGCTTTCCGGACATCATGGATTCCCCGGTTAGTTCCTTTTGTCTGCGCTATTGTGATATGCTGTATCAACAGCTGATTGGTTTCCTGCTGCTGCATAGCCTGCTGCTGCATAGCCTGATGTCGCATGGCCTCCAGCTGCTGCCGCATGGCCTCCTGCTGCTGCTGCATACCCTGCTGCTGCTGTGTAGCCTGCTGCTGCATAGCCTGCTGCTGTCGCATGGCCTCCTGCTGCTACCGTGTAGCCTCTATGAGCGTTTTTACAGTGGCCTCAATTTCTGGAAAGTTCCCCGCCTGTGTCTGTGACACTCGTTTCACCCAGGACATAGGCTGGGGTACAAATCAAAAATAAGAAAAACAGCCTGGCTTCACTGCATTTACCTGCATTCTCCACCAATTGTAGGGATTCGCTCTGGTAGGTAATGGCAGGGCTGCAGTAACGAGGCACCACACAGGCTTAAAGTCCAATTTCAGTGGTTTAATGTCACGTTGCAAACAGCAGATTAACAGAAAGTAAGGAAAAACATAAATATACTCCAGCTTGTAGAACCACTGGTCCCAGACTCACCCCTTGCATGGGACGGGCTTAACTAAGTGGCTGCCAGGTCCGCGGCATCCGCCAGGTGCCATTCCCAGGGTTGTTGAGAGTCTTGCTGCTATAGTCCTGCAGCACGGGGATCTTGTATTCAAGTTCAGGCTAAGTCCAGCCAAGTTCCTGTAAATTCCAGACACACTCACCATGTGCCAAACACCAACCTCCATTACATAGCCCATAACCCCTCCTACAAGTGAGGTAAACATCACATGGGCTGATCACGTGTCCATGACATCATCGCAGGTCCTGTCTTTAGGCAAAAACCCGGCCAAACATTAACCTGCTGGGAGAAATGTATCTCCCATCCATTAAAACACCCTTTACTGTACCACACTAGTTAATAGTCACGGGTGGATCGCGATTACACCCATGACTATTGCAGGCACATGTCAGCTGTTCAAAACAGCTGACATGTCCCGGAAAAGATGTGGGGTCACCGCCGGAGCCCACATCAAAGATAGGGATACCGACATCAGTGTAATAGTACGTCCAATATCGGTAAGGGATTAAAGAGGCAGCAACCATATAGTCGTTAAGGTGGGCAACCTGATAAGTCGCTCTAAAGTCTGTAGTTATAGAATCGATTGTTGCAGATGTAACTGGGGCCTCATTTATGAGATTTGCCTCACAGTAAGATCGTTCTGTTACCTATAGCAACCAGAGTGCAGCTTTCAGCATTGAAGCTACTGAGATAAAGTGAAAGCCGAGCTCTGATTGGTTGCTATGGACAACTAGAACAGTCTGACTGTGAGGTAGTCACACATTTTCTGCTTTATATATAGATTCACTTATTAGATCTCTGATCAGTGTGAGGTGATTACTTTGGATCATATTACTAAGAACTGGATTTTAAAATGCCGTCAAAAAAATGTCCAATTATTGGGCAAGTTAATCCTAAAGTTAAGAAAGCAAAACCTTCTCAAACAGCTGAGATAAGTGAAGAATGTGAGTCCTGGCTAGAAAGGAAATGGATGAGACAGACTGAATCAAAGGCAGCTGAAACATCTGAGCAATGGGAATGTCACCTTCAGGAAAAACAGATGAGACAGGCTGAATCAAGATATGTGGAAACATCTGAACAAAAAGCAAAAAGGATGAACATCGTCAAAATCACCACATATGACATATGCAAAGACGTAGGCAGGCTGACTTGAGTTTGGAAGGGCTTCACTACGACCCAATTCAGGACCATAGGTCACATCTGAAAGTCATAATAGGCAAAGTGGACATAATATGAGAACACTGTCAAGCAAAAAAGTTTAACTTCACATCCCCTGGTATGTGGTGGTCAATGGTAAAGTCAGTTTGCCACCTTTATCTCTACCTCCCGAACCACTTTTTTCATAAGTGTCGGGAACAACTCATGAGTCTAAGCATTTACTATAAATTATTAGGAGACACAATCCATCTTTCCAGATGACATCCTTTGGTACGACAACTGGACATAAGGAAGCTGCATTTATGGCGACTTTTTAAGTCCAGGGACAAATATATCACATAATAGGGTTGATGCTTCCTGTAGCAAATGAAGACCCAATATTTTTACAAATTAACTGTTCGGGAGACTAAGAGATGCAAGCGGATCAACCTGAGACAAAAAGACATTGTTTTGAATTTGCAAAGACTTTTCCATCAACACAATCAGTTAGTAACCCTTTGTAGAGCGGCCTTAGAAAGAATGCCAAGTGCGGAATATCAGGCTGTAATAAGAGCAGACAAGACACCGGTTGGTGAGAAGAAAAGGAGATTTACTTCTCCCAGTGTTAATGAAGGAGCTACTGTAATGGTTGGAAGGGACTTTCTAAGCCGAGATAGAATTATTCAGTGACGGAGAGAACATCTTCAACGTAGAAACACATAGATCATATGATGTTCTGCAATATCCGATAATACTGTGGAATGGCCAAGACGGCGATCACTATAATCTAACGCAGGATGAAATATCATCTATGGACTTCTATACCTACCAAATAATGATCAGACAACAATGTAGGAAACTTTCTCATAAATGTATAGTAGATATGTATACCAAGGTGGAAAGTGAGCGTCTTCTGTACATTCAGCTGAACCAGCAACAACTTACAGGAAGGCCAAAAGCGTGGTCTGATGGACGATGCTCCACCCTGGGACATTGCAGGAGGCGACCCTCACTCACGCTCCACCTCATCTTCTAACCCTGCTCCCTATAATAACTACAACCTGTGCTCCTTCCAATCCCCGGGCTCTTTGGGACAAATACAGAGAATATCCGAGAGAAGATATTCATAGAGAGCACAGGAGAGGTAATCCGGACTGAGACATAAATGTCACTGCCGACATATTCACCAAAGTCCTCCTGACTCCAGAAGAAAGGAGCGAAGGTCTCATTAGTGTTACCGGCACCAGCTCCACCGGACTGTGGGGTTATGGACGGAGATATTCTGAGAGAGAAGCCATGATTTGGAAAAGATGAGAGAATGTGTCCCATTATATAAGTCTCTATGGTGATGACCACAGATCGGAGGATTTGGCAATTATGGCTCAAAATTCGAGTTGCGATGGGAGACGGGTTTTCCTTGATGCCCCAGGAGGTTCCGGTAAAACATTCTTCATTAATCTGCTGCTCGCAGAAATTCCCTCCATCAATAACATTGCTCCGGCCGCTGCATCGTCTGGGGTTGTGGTCACTCTCTAAGATGGAGGCCGCACGGCTCATTCAGCACCAGGATCACCCCTGAATCCAGCGCTCTTGGAATCTCCCGCCTGTAATATCACTAAGATCTTTCACAGATCTGGAAGGTTCCAATCACTTAATGGGGGGAATTGTTCAACTGTTTGCAGGTGACTTCTGCCAAACGTTCCCTCTGGAGCAACTCCAGCAGAAAAGCTGAATACAGCACAGCAGAGTCCTGCACACACTGAGGCCCCCTGATCATGTGACCCCTGACTCCTCCCCTCCTGTGACCTCATCACAGGTCCTGTGCGCACACAGCAGCCATATGTGTGGAGGTGGAGGTGGAGGTAAGTGCTGAAGGCTCCCCATTACTGGGCATGGGGGACAGTAACCCCTTCAGCACTGAGGCTCTTTTGGGGTCTCTGTGTGGTGTGAACAGTGACGTAACAGCTGTGGACAGAATGCGGCTTCGCTGGTTCCCAGCTCCACATTAGATCCATTTAGACAACTGCAGGATGAGAGGACAGAAGCCCAAAGAAGTTCCCACACAATGTGATTATTTCGCTCCAGCACAATAATGTAGACACTAGTGATGAGTGAGCCGCTCTCCACTACTCGATCAGGCATCGGGAGCTCGGACAAGCTTGTTACTCGATTATCGCAGGTGATGGAGCGCCATGCCCGAGTTCCCAGCCAATAAACATGCTGGGATTTCAAATATAGTGAGTTGTTTAAACTGGGGAGATTCTCCAACTGGGAGAGAAAGGGTATATGTATGACTGACCAGGTATATAACAATTCTACTTTTAAAAGTTTCCAACAACTTCAGTATTTTCAAATCAGACATCCCCTGGCTACACAGGGAAACACAGATCTGAGGATCCAGCATCATCCCCTAATAGATATGATAACTACTGCGACCCACAAAAAGGGTATGATATCCAGTATATATAAACATATGGCAATAAACCAGTTGGAGAAGCCCCCTATAAAGGTGTGCTCTAGATGGGTGTCGGAGGTGGGCCCTATAACAAGGGAGCAATGGGAGGAGATTCTGGCAAATGTTCCTAGGTTGTCACCGTGCGAAGCCCAGAGACTTTCCCAGATCTACCTGATTCACAGACAGGACCCCCAGCTTCCTACATAAGATTGGAGTGCGAACAGATGCAAAATGCCCTAGATGTGAGTGTGGGGAAGCTCCTCTATTGCATGTGTTTTGGGAATGTCCAAAGATAGGATAAAGTATTTGGGATACAACTCGCAGTAGATCCTCGTGTGTGTGTGCTGGGGCTACTGGAGGATGGCACTGACCCGGAGTCTCACCTGGCTATAGCCATTGGCAAAGTTTTATTCCAATCAAGGAAACTTATAGCATTCCATTGGCTGGACTCCCGACCCCCGAATATCAGGAAATTGAAGGGGATGGTAAACAGTAATATCTGGTTGGAGGAAGGAGCGTATATGAAACGTAATGCGATGCGCAAGTATGAAGGGATATGGGAACCATGGCTAGATTCTCCAGGATCACCATCTGACCAGCTGATTAAAGGGAGAATTCTTCTACAGTTGCAATTTCTAGTGGTAACATCATAATAATGCTCAAACGTGACGGAATATGGGAGTGTATGGACATAGAGACGAGATTCTCTGGTAAGGTGTTGGGAATTGGGAAGGGAGGGAGAGTAAATTAGTTACATGGAAAAGGTACAACCTAATAATTCTGTATGGACTTGATATATATGCTCTATCTGATATGTGCTGTCAGCATTGGAAAGTGTATGTAACCATGGTTTGTTTTTCAATTTTTCCCGTCATACACAGTAATGTTGTGGCCACGTTGGTTACTGACATTACTGTGACTGTCCGGCCGCATCGGGTTTATAGAAGACCCAGTGACGCGATGCTCGGCACACCGTCCTCAGTATACAGCTCAGGGAGAGTTGTTATAGGAGGGAGCGCTTAAATTATTGTCCGCCCCCTAAATATTATAAAGTTGTATCCTTTAGTGTCTTACCTGTAGCGCTATAGGGTGTATTTAACCCCTTCACCCCGAAGCCTGTTTTCACCTTCCTGACCAGGCCAATATTTTCAATCCTGACCACTGTCACTTTATGACGTAATAACTCTGGACGCTTCAATGGATCCCACTGATTTTGAGACTGTTTTCCTCATGACATATTGTACTTCATGATAGTGGTTAAACTTCTTTGATATGATTTACATTTATTTGTTAAAAAATAGGAAATCAGGCAAAAATTTTGGCAAATTTTGCAATTTTCAAACGTTTAATTTTTATGCCCTTAAATCAGAGATCAGAGTTTCATAGGTCACTCCCGGTCACGCTGCGCTCTGCAATAGCGGTGATTTCAGTAACATGATTGATGTCATCACCGCTCTCGCCTGTCTCGCGGAGCGCAGCCTGACTGGGAGCTGTACATCAGCTGTCGTCACAAGCAGCGTTTCATGGGGATGTAGGGTTGAGCAGGTTCGCAGGATGCAGTGACGAGACACTAGACGAACGGTGGTTTACGAAATTACTTTTATATAACTTTAGCCGCTGGGCTTGGCTGAACAAAACAAGAATTAAGAACAACACAAACAGTCCACACAGGGACTCAACAATCTTAACCAAATATAATGCCACTTAGCCTTCCAGGGACTGCTGGTTTCGGTAGCGTGACCGCGTAGAGGTCGCTGGGGCGGCTGTCCTGAAGTCTCGCTACCCCGGGTAGGAATGGGGCTCAACAGGCCCTGAAGAAAGCGATGACGGTGGGGCGCAACAAGCCCTGAAGACAGCGATGCCGGTGGGGCACAACAGGCCCTGAAGAAAGCGATGCCGTTGGGGCGCAACAGGCCCTGAAGAAAGCGATGCCATTGGGGCGCAACAGGCCCTGAAGAAAGCGATGCCGTTGGGGCGCAACAGGCCCTGAAGAAAGCGATGCCGTTGGGGCGCAACAGGCCCTGAAGAAAGCGATGCCGCTGGGGCGCAACAGGCCCTGAAGAAAGCGATGCCGCTGGGGCGCAACAGGCCCTGAAGAAAGCGATGCCGTTGGGGCGCAACAGGCCCTGAAGAAAGCGATGCCATTGGCGCGCGGTGATGACGCAGTTCTCCAGATGACCTGTAGCCGTCCTTTATCAAGGAGTCTCTCCCAAAGCCGGGGTAGCGGGCCTTTTATCTCGCCTGTGACGAGGTGGCATTTCTCCAGGCCGGTGACAGCCGGGTCGGCGTGATGGGGGAAGGCTGGGGGGAAGTGCCCAGGTCTCTGTGGCCGGGTAGGTAACGGGTAGTCACGGCCACAACCTGAGGTAAAGCTCCTCTCTCACCAAGGCGGGGGGCAGCTGGGATGATTGTCTCAGAACGGGGCAGGGAGCAGTCTCTCGGAACAGTCTCTCACGTCTCTCTCGTCGGTAAGTCAACAGCTTTCTCCTCACAGGCTCTTCTCGGTGCCCCTGCAAGTCACCCTGCGTCCTGCCTTTACTCTCACTCTCTCCCAACTGCCACTGCCGCGCGTCCCCTGCTCCTTTTACCCTAGCCCCGCCCCCTGTCGCCCTGACAACTTCAGTCGCATGTCTCCCTTTGTAATCCTCCTGATGTGATTCCTTCAATAACCCTGATGGCGGTCCCCCTGGTTCCGGCCCGAACACTATATGGGGGCCCTCCTTCCCACATTCCCCCACCCTGTAAGCTCGCCAGTCCTCGGGCGAGGGCGTCATTCTATTGAGATTGGCCTGTAAGGGTGTCGATATTCGTTGCCATACGAACTGGTCTTGTTCATACCGTTCGGGGGGTTTGCCGGCTGTTGACCGCTCGGAGCGTCTAAGTTCTACTGGGGTGAAATCTTTTGGGGTGGTGGACATTGGAGGGCTGCAGGATGCAGGCGGGTTAATTGGGTCACCTGGTTCGTTATTGAGTGGAGGGCCTTTGGGGTTTGGAGGGACATCCTCGTCGTCCGAGTCCCAGCATCTGGACTCCGGTTCGGATGTCAACGGGATGGGTTCCAGTTGTTTCGGGTCAGTGGAAATACACGGGTGTAACATATTACGATGCACAATACGAGTGGGCAGTGTTTCATCCTGCCAATTCGGGCCCCGATACCTTTGGAGGGCGTGGAGGAGATGAAGCGAGAATTGAAAAACATTAAGAGCGAGTTGGCTGAAGTAAAGAGAAGAACAGAACCGGAGACTGGACGACCTAGCGTTAATCCCGGTCCCTGGGGGTCACGTTCTCCGCGGGGTGGTCAGTCTATACCGGCCCGGTGTTATGAGTGTGGAGAGCCAGGACACTTCGCCCGAGAGTGTCCGTGGCGTGGGAGATACCCACCCCAGCGGCCATTAAACTAAAGGGCTCCGGGCTGGGGGGACGCCGCTCGGAGCCGAAAACCACAAATAGGGGTGGTGGAAGTCCCGAAGATTTGGTAGCAAAGTGTCCTGTAGTTTGGGCAGAAGTAGAGGGCCGGGCCGTCCGGTGTCTGGTGGACACGGGGTCACAAGTAACCACTATGCCCGCAGCGTACTTTCAACAAAACTTTCCGGAGGCAGCAAGGCCTCAGTGGGGGCCCATGATTAGACTGGTAGCCGCCAACCAACTGCCGGTCCCGGTTGCCGGGGTAGTGTGGGTGCAGGTGGAGCCGTGTCATTCTGAGCACTTGCCTCCTGGCTTACTGGTGGCCCATTCCCTTGCTACAGTGCAAAAAGGAACCGTCCTGGTACGCTGCGTTAACCTTGAAGACCGAGATACCATTCTGAAAGCACGGACTGTACTGGCTAAACTAGTAAAGCCTTTAGAAGAAGTGCTGCCCGCTCCTCCGGTTCAATTACGAGTACACCCCGAGGATCCTTGGGAGGTAACAATACGAACCTTACAGGCCCACGAAGTCTCGACACAAGAGAAGGGCCGAAATATCTTGGAGCAGATGCGGGCTGAGCTTTCTGGACTAACTGCAGCCCAACTTTCACAAGTAAAAGCATTGCTGGGACAGTACCATGAAGTATTTGCTAGCCATGAGGACGACTTTGGGTGTACCACCGCCATCACTCATGAGATCCCCACAGCAGGAGCGGCCCCTATCCGAGAATGATATCAACAGATTCCGCCACAACTCTATCAAGAGGTGAAAACTTTGCTGGCTCAAATGCTGCAAAAAGGGGTGATACGGGAAAGTCAAAGCCCCTGGGTGGCCCCCATCGTGTTGGTCCAGAAAAAAGATGGTACACTACGATTCTGTGTGGATTATCGTAAACTGAATGCTTGCACTATTAAAGACTCATACCCATTGCCCCGCATAGAAGAGTCTCTGTCTGCATTGGGTAAGGCAACATATTTTTCGACCCTGCACTTGGCCAGTGGGTACTGGCAGTTGCCCATGTCAGAAGAGGACAGAGCTAAGACGGCGTTCGTAATGCCTATGGGACTGTTTGAGTTTAATCGGATGCCATTCGGGCTGGCCAACGCCCCCGGGACCTTTCAGTGATTGATGGAGCGATGTCTAGGGGATCTTAATTTTGAGGCCACGTTGATCTACCTGGACGACATCATTGTCTATGCCGCCTCCTTCGAGGACCACCTGAAGCGGTTGGGACAGGTACTCAGCCGGCTGCAAAAGTACGGGTTGAAGGTGAAGCCTCAGAAATGCCACCTATTTCACTCTCAGATTGAGTATCTGGGTCATGTCGTTTCGGCAGAGGGTGTGAGGCCATCCCGGGAGAAGATTGCTGCTATCCAGGAATGGCCTACCCCCGAGACGGTGAAAGACGTGCGGGCTTTTCTGGGGTTAGCTGGATATTACCGTCGCTTCATAAAGAATTTTGCATGTCGAGCTCGAGCCCTGCATGACCTGCTGAAGGGGGCTCCCGCTGGGGCCAATGGGCGAAAAATCCAGTGGCAACACCCTCAAGAAGAGGCCTTCCGAGACCTCAAGGCTGCACTTTCGGATGCCCCAGTGTTGGCTTATGCGGATTTCTCTCAGCCGTTCATCCTGCACACTGACGGGAGTCTTCACGGGCTGGGGGCTGTGTTGTCACAGGTTCAGGATGGCCGGGAGAGAGTGATCGCATATGGAAGCCGCTCACTCCATGACTCCGAGCGTAACCCTGACAATTACAGCTCTTTTAAGTTTGAGCTCCTCGCAGTGGTGTGGGCTATGACGGAGAGATTCGCAGAGTACCTAGCAGGCTCCGAGGTGGTAGTGCGAACTGACAACAACCCACTGGCACATCTGGAAAAAGCCAAGTTGGGGGCTTTGGAGCAGCGATGGGTGGCCCGGATGGCGAAGTACAATTATAAGATTATCTACAAAAGAGGGGCCGAGAATGTCCATGCAGATGCCCTCTCCAGGATTCGACATACAACTCCCGGACAGAATCGAGACGAAGAATTAGAAGGAGAAGAAATACTGTTCGCTCTCACCGCTGCCGTGCTCTCCAATGTTGATTCAAAAGTATCCTCCCCAGAGGCCCACAGGGGCATCCTGGAACAATCTCGGGATAAGTGGATACAACAACAACAAGATGATGAAGAAATTGGACTTCTCCGGACATGGGTCGCCGCTGGTCAATTACCCACTGGTACTCAACGGCAAACTTTGACCCAAGACCTGTCGCTAATGCTGCGACAATGGGAGAGACTGATTATCCGAAAGGGACTACTGTACCATAAATTCACGTCGCAAACAACCTCAACGACTGTGTGGCAGGTGGTTACGCCTGGAGCTCAACTACACGAACTAGTTCGAGAGGCTCACGAAAAAGGGGCCCACTTTGGAGTTAAAAAGACTTTGCAATGGCTACAACAGAAAGTTTATCACCCACGGTTGTCGGCTGTTGTGGGCAGGATGCAGTGACGAGACACTAGACGAACGGTGGTTTACGAAATTACTTTTATATAACTTTAGCCGCTGGGCTTGGCTGAACAAAACAAGAATTAAGAACAACACAAACAGTCCATGAAGGGACTCAACAATCTTAACCAAATATAATGCCACTTAGCCTTCCAGGGACTGCTGGTTTCGGTAGAGTGGCCGCGTAGAGGTCGCTGGGGCGGCTGTCCTGAAGTCTCGCTACCCCGGGTAGGAATGGGGCTCAACAGGCCCTGAAGAAAGCGATGACGGTGGGGCGCAACAAGCCCTGAAGAAAGCAATGCCGTTGGGGCACAACAGGCCCTGAAGAAAGCGATGCCGTTGGCGCGCGGTGATGACGCAGTTCTCCAGATGACCTGTAGCCGTCCTTTATCAAGGAGTCTCTCCCAAAGCCGGGGTAGCGGGCCTTTTATCTCGCCTGTGACGAGGTGGCGTTTCTTCAGGCCGGTGACGGCTGGGTCGGCGTGATGGGGGAAGGCTGGGGGGAAGTGCCCAGGCCTCTGTGGCCGGGTAACGGGTAGTCACGGCCACAACCTGAGGTAAAGCTCCTCTCTCACCAAGGCGGGGGGCAGCTGGGATGATTCTTTCAGAACGGGGCAGGGAGCAGTCTCTTGGAACAGTCTCTCACGTCTCTCTCGTCGGTAAGTCAACAGCTTTCTCCTCACAGGCTCCTCTCGGTGCCCCTGCAAGTCACCCTGCGTCCTGCCTTTACTCTCACTCTCTCCCAACTGCCACTGCCGCGCGTCCCCTGCTCCTTTTACCCTAGCCCCGCCCCCTGTCGCCCTGACAACTTCAGTCGCATGTCTCCCTTTGTAATCCTCCTGATGTGATTCCTTCAATAACCCTGATGGCGGTCCCCCTGGTTCCGGCCCGAACACTATATGGGGGCCCTCCTTCCCACATTGACATCATGGAAAGGGAGTTGTGGTGTGAAAACACACCTGTTACAATGGCTCGGACGCCTTTTATAAGCCAGCATTGTATCCCTTGGGTGTTCCTTGTATAGTGATTGTCACATGACAACAAGATCCCAAATGTCAGAACCAATACACATACGCGACATAAAGATAATAAATGACACAAGAAACAGCAAAAAAAGGTAAAGAAACAAACAATCACGCACGTCCATAGAGTGACAGGATTATAACCTATTAATACTAGAAATATATTGCACAGGGGATATCGCAGCCAATTCCCACAAGAAGAATCCTGGAAACACAGAATTAGAAATGATTCTTTCTCCGCAGTTTCTATCGGACTTAATACATTCCTGATTCCGGGGAGTAATAGACATATGGCAGAAAACAGGAAGAAAGCTCAGAGAAGAAGCTTCATAGAAAGACATTGAAGTTACAGATGACATTTAACCCTTTGGGAGAAAGTGATTCCAGCACTTTATAGAGTAAATCCCACCAGAACTGTAGCAGGTGAAGACCCCAATATCCACAGGTGTCCCTTCTAATTGGGGGAATCTATCACCCCTAATAATCCTCGGACAGTTCTGACACTCTGAAAAGTGCCCCTTTATGGAGGTGACAGAAAGTCTGTTTGGTCTCTTTAGCTTCATAGTATCAGCTCTAATCCAATGGTGAGAGAGCGATTTACCCTGAGGAGTCAGAAATTGTGGGGTTTTTATAAAATGTTATATTTAGGGGGTTTTGTGTTGTCTTCTTATAAGAATCACAATGGTTTTCTTACTTTTCCGCTGATAGATGCAAACGACCCAACTATGAAAAACCAGTGTCATGATCCAGACCGGGTTTTGAGTCCTGGTTTCCCTTTTTCCCTGTCTGCTCATCTCAAGAGTTAACCTTTTCCAGCCTCAGTCTGGGTTCAGGTTGGCTATTTATCACCGCTGCTTCCTACAGGCGATATCAGTTATAGTTCTGTCTACGGCATGAGTAGCGGACTCTGTTACATCCTGATTTGTCCTGCTGTTATTTCTGACTCGACCCATGTCTGTGCTATTCCCTGCTCCCTGTCCTGATTCTGTGTGTCCCCTTTGTGTCTGAACTTCTTGGTACTTGAACTCGGCTTGGACCCTGACCTTCTTTTGTCTCTTGTCTTTGGCATATTTGCTCCTGACCGTTACTGATCCCCTCGCTTGTGTCTGACTCTGAGTTTGCTTATTCCCTTGGTACTTCCCTACAGTGTATTGCTTAACTCGGCTTGCTTATTCTGCTGCCCCCTGTGGTGGCCTCGCTTGCTGCACGACATGCCTACTCTGTTTAGGTGCAGTCCTGCTTCCACTCTATTGCCATCTAGTGGAGCCTGCACTGCAGCAAGTGTGATAACGGGAAGCAAGGAATCATGTATTACTCTCATAGTACGGTGCCCCAACACAGTATAATGTTCCCACAGTACCACCATCCTCAATTTTATTTTAACACTGAAAGGAAAGAGTTTTAGGCTCACAGAGTATAATCCTAAAATAATTTTTATTCAAATTAACATACATCTATGGTGAGATACAGAGACTGCTAAGCAAAAAATGGTAGCGTAAAAGACCAGCAAATTTAAGTGCTTAGTGGCACAACAACACTGTAAAATAGTATAAGTTACACTAACAGAAGCAAACTAATAAAATTGTGATGGGTCCATTCATTTAACAATCTGAATTAGATGGCCACAGCCATTAGCCTAATGAAATAGCTGGTAAAATAACAGTCATGACTCTGGACAGGATGGTTCCGCCTCCATCTGGGTCAGGCCAGGGTTAACTTAGTCCGCCTCTGTTTGTTTGGTTCTGGGGTGGCTATTTAATGTTGGCGTTCCTGGATTTGGTGTCGGTGATACTTCCGTATCCTCGGTTTGTGGCTGCTGACCCAGGTTACACATCCGTAAACGCTGTGCCTCTGTGCTTGTGTGCTTTGCCGTGTATGACCCGGTTTGTCCACTGACTTTTGCCTCTGAATCCTGCTTTGTACTGCTCTGTCCCACCTGGTTATCTGACCCCTTGGCTTGTCTCCGTTTACTCTTTCTCTTATCCCTAAGTACTACGCTCTCATCTAGCTTTTGACCCTCGGCTCTCCTTGACCACATTTTTTGTCTGTGGCCTGCACTCTGTGCGCTCAGTTTCCTTCCCTGTACTCACGTACGGTGACTCCGCCCCCTGATCACATGACTGCTTAGTGCCAGGTCCTGTGCTCATTGCATTAATCTCAGGTCCTTGCGCATTGCTTGCCTTGCTCCTACACTCTGTGCTCGTTCATGTGCCCCCTGATAGCGCCCCCTAGGCAGTGCCAGTGACACCATAAGTGTCATCACAATACCCTGTAAGAATGGCCTAGAGTGATTGATGTAACTCAACTATTTTAATCATAGATTAGACAAAATGGCCCAAAATGAAAGCCATGAAAGGCTTAAAATAAACCTACTTACTGGTGAAGATGTAGGTCTAAGTATTCTCTGTCGCCCCAATGCACGATTCATCGCGACTTTATAAGATGCCTCCTGATTATACTCTGTGAGCTTCCAGCTCTTTCCTTTCAGTGTTAATATATAGTCTTTTGAACTATTTTCATCCATTGTCTATATGATCTCTGTGCATTAGTGTATAGCTCAATTTTATCTTGCAAGATTTTAACATTTGTGTTGTTTGTGTTTTTCATGTAATATATGAAAGTCTAAGGATGGGAAAATTTCCCCAAAAAAACATTACATCCAGAGAGAAAAAAAACTGTATATGGAGACATTAGCATCAAATATTTCCTGTCTTGTTCTTACAAACAATCTTTTCTAAAAGCCTCAAACTTCTGTGTGTGAATCAGAGCTGAGACTTAATGTGATAGAAGATTACAGTGCAGGGAAGACGGGAAACCTTCATATAGACGGCCGGTGGGGATGGAGTCAGTGACGGACTCTGGACAAATATGTGTCTAGAGCCGTAGTAGAAGATGAAGATGTCATCCTCATCATGAAGTAGTTATTTCTCCTGTCACGTGTAATGAATATCTCCTGCAGTATTGCTAATGCCGATTCCAGTGTCGGGAAATGAGACGAGAATTAGCGTTATGGAAGATGAGTCTATGAGGAACGTATTCAGCTGCCGACTCCGAGGAAGAAACTGCTTGTTGTCTGTGGCCTAAATATATAGGTTTTATTAGTAGATGTAAAGAAGAAAACTAAATACTGTAAAATAATAAATCTCCTCATATGTTTCCCGTATTATCTCCAGTAATTGTATTATTACACAGGATTTTTATGATGTGACATCGGCTCATCTTCTTCTCATTCAGGTCTCTATAATATCTGATCCTCTCAGTGAAGATCTTCTATATAAGAGAATTTTCCTGATTTACACATCAAGGATGGATATGGACAGAGACAAGATGGCGGAGAGGATATTACACCTCACCCTAGAGATCCTCTTCCGGCTTACTGGAGAGGTGAGAGATTCTGATGACGTCACATTACATCATTCTTATCTATGGGAATAACAGATGGACAGAACTGGAGAGGTGAGGACTCTGGAAATGTCTGTACTGAGATTTATTAATGTGTCTCTCCATAACCAGGATTACACAGTAGTGATGAAGACCTCTAGTGAGCGCTGTCAGGACCCTGTGTCTGAGGGATGGGGAAGACCCCTGAGCCCAATCACGGGGCCTCCACCTCACCTCCTGATGTATGAGGACAACAATGATCAGAAGATCCTAAAACTCACCTACAAGATGATTGAGCTGCTGACTGGAGAGGTGACACTGCTGGGAATGCTGGGACATTATACAGTAACACTATGAAGGGATCGGGGGATGACGGTATCATTGTATGTGTCAGGTTCCTATAAGGTGTCAGGATGTCGCCATCTATTTCTCCATGGAGGAGTGGGAGTATTTAGAAGGACACAAAGATATGTACAAGGACATCATGATGGAGGTTCCCCAGCCCCTCACATCACCAGGTAATACACAGGACTGAATGCACACGGCCTATAATTATCTGCATGTAAAGAATGAATTCAGTCTCTGTATGTGTTTCCTCCAGATCTATCCATTAAGAAGACAACACCAGAGAGATGTCCCTGTCCTCTTCTTCCACAGGACCGTAAGCAAGAAGATTCCAATGTTCCTCAGGATCATCAGGTAGATGGAGAGAAGGTGTCATGGAATCTCCCCTATGATGTGTAGACGGCTGTGAAGGTCTTGTGCTCAGTCTTGTTTTAACCACCAGTATTATATGTTTTATACTTGTGTAATGAGAACGGTGGAGATGGCAGGATTAGAGCTGATCATAGATGTGACTTCTCCATCTGTCTGTGACTTTTACAATATTTGTTTCAGGGTGAAGATCTGACTCATATTAATACTACAGAGACATATGTGAGGGGTGATGATGAGTTGTGTAAAGGTGAGAGAGATTCCTACTTATGACTACCCAGGTGAGTAGTAACCACTAAATGCAGAGAAGTCACAGATTCTTCTCAGTCATCCACTGTGGCTGCTTTATCATTGGTGTAGTCTGGCCGTATTACTATGATCGCCATTTTGACTCTAGACCACAAGATTCTCCTCTATCCAGGGCCAGCATTAGCGGCAGGCAGCCCAGGCAGCTGCCTAGGGCCCTGCTCCCCCAGGGGCCCCCAGCTAGCAGCACATCATACAGCCGCTATGGGGCCCGTGAGGTTGGGGAGCCCGCCTGCCCCCAGCGCAGACTCCCCCCGCTGCCGCATTGAATTATACCGGCGTCATGGACGCCGGTACAGTTTAAAGCAATGATGGAGGAGAGAGCACCAGCTGATACTCCCTCTCCCATCATTCCCCGCTCTGCCTCTGACACTGCGGGTGCGTGGTGACATCATCACGCACTCACTGAGTGCCAGGCAGAGCAGCCGCTGAGACAGGAGCTGGGAGCAGCGCGGGCACGTGCAGAGTTTGCTCACTTTGACCTCTACCTTGCGCACTTTCCCATCCTTGCTGGGAAAAGGCTTGGTGACTAGGCCGAGTGGCCACTCATTATGATGTGACTGAGTGTCTTTGACAAGTACCACATCGCCTGGTTGGATGTTTGGGCGATCTTTTTGCCACTTTGTCCTGGTTTGTAGAGTGAAGAGAGATTTCTTCTTCAATCTGTCCCAGAAGACATTGGACATGCTTTGCACTTGCCTCCACTGGCGTCTGAAGAGATCTTTATTGTTGAATTCTCCGAGTGGAGCTCTAGGGACACAGGTTTTTTGCGTGAGTAGCATTGCCGGAGTAAGAACTGTCGGGTCTCCGGAATCGCTGGAAAGTGCTTACAGTTGCCTGGCGTTCATGGTAGCTGATACCTCGGCCAAGAACGTAGTTAAACTCTCAAGTGTGAGCCTGGTGTTCATTTGGAGGAAGCTAGGCATAGCACGCACGATACTAGACTCTATCAATCTCTCCCAGGCACCTCCCATGTGCGAATAGTGTTGCAGATTGAAAGTCCAGGTGCATCCTTGCTCGCCTAGGTACCTTTCAACATTAGCAATCTCCAAATTGGAAGGGATTTGGAGTTCTCTTGCCGCTCCAATTAAAATTGTACCTCTGTCGGAGCAGATATGCTTCACAGGGCCTCTGATTGCGGTGAAGCGTCGAAACTTGTTCATAGATTCGATTACTTCGATATGAACAGCTCTGATGGACAGACAAGTGAATAGAACTGCCCAACACTTAGCTTCAGTATTGGATTTCCTAGTGCGTCGAGTAGCCAAGGACCGACTATGTCTAGTCCAACACTGGTGAAGAGGGGTTCAGTACTGAGTCTGCCGGATGGAAGATTGTCCATCTTCGGATTTTGGAACGAGCCACGGAGTTTGCGACACGTAACACAGTTGAAGATGAGTTTGCTCATGTTTCTCTTTGCGCCGACTATCCATAGACCAGCCACCCGCAGATTCCTTTTGGTGAACAAACGGCCTTGGTGTCTCACTAAGTCATGATGATGCTGAATGAGCAGGGTTGTGATGTGATGACGTCCAGGAATTATTACCGGGTGTTTCTCTGAAACTTCTACCTCGGCTTCTTGAAGACGGCCACCTACTCTCAGCAGCCCATCTTGGTCAACAATTGGATCGAGCTTCTTTAGCATGCGGTCTCCAGGAATAGGTTGTCTATTGTTGAGGTTGTCTATTTCTCTGGGGTAAGCTTCCTTTTGTACAACACGAAGTATTGTAACCTTGGCTCTCTCCAGGTTGAGGGCGCTAAATGCATGCTTGCAGTGATGCCAACCTCTACAAGATCCTTGGCTTACAGGTAATGTTGACTTGTAGGACTGAGCCACATGAAGTAGACAGGCTATGGCTCGGACAAGTGACTTCCAGGTTGAGAACCTGCTGAACCGATGAAATTCCAGGTGATGGCTTGAAATCCCTGTATGCAGAGCAGACACTTGAGGGCGGAGCTCTTCATCGGCATGTGGAACCACTAGTTCGAACGTATCTGGCCTGTCGATGTGGGGCATCGAACAGTACAAGGAAGCAGGGCCTGTGAACCACGTAGTGTCCTTAAGATGACTTGGAGCAACGGATCTAGTCACATGGACCGCAGATTTGAGGTGATTAGGCACATAGTGCCACTGTTTAGGGCAGGTGGATCTTCTTATCCTCAGTACCCAGTTGCTGACGTAGACATAAAAGCGTCGAGTTTCGTTGCAGATGTATCCTAGTACCACCTTGCTATTGGTGCAGAACTCTGCATCTTTGATCTCCAGATTCATAGCATCCGAGATAAGCTCGGCCAACTCGACTGCGAGGACAGCAGCACAAAGTTCCAGTCTGGGTATCGTGTGTTCACGGAGTGGTGCCAGTTTAGTCCGGCTCATTACAAACCTGATGTGGCTTTGTTCATCCATGTCTATGGTTTTGAGGTATGCTACTGCGGTCGCTTTGACTGATGCATCACAGAAGATACAAAGTCTTCGTGCCTTGACTTCTGTGGATGGTACAGGAGCATATGGTCGTTTTACACGAAGGTCGGTTAAGGCCTCGAGAGAACTCTTCCACTCTTCCCACAGGTCTGCCTTTTCTGTTGGAAGTGGATCATCCCAATAAGACATGTCTTGGCTGAAGTCTCTTAGCATCATTTTCTCTTGGATAGTTACTGGAGCTACGAATCACACAGGTTCGTATTGACTATTCACGAAAGAGAGAACTCCTCTGCGTGTGAAGGGTTTCTCGTCTTTACTGATCTGGAAGGTGAAGGCATCTGTCTTCAGATCTCAAAGGAATCCAAGGCTCTGCTGCATTGGAAGGGAGTCGGTGCTTAGGTCTAGGTCCTTTAGATCACTGGAATAGTCTTGAGAGGGAAAGGCTTCCATCAACTCTCGGCTGTTTGGAGGAAATCTTGTGTAACCTTAGATTAGACTGGGAGAGCATTTTTTGAGCCCTTTTTATTTAGTAGACTGCAGCTTCATTTGTCGATGTGGACTTCAAATAGTTGTCTACGTAGAAGTCCTTTTCTACGAAGTATCTGACATTTGACCCATACTTTTCTTCACCTTCTTTGGTGGAATTTCTGAGGCCATAGATAGCGACTGCTGGGGAAGGGCTATTCCCGAAGATGTGTACCCTCATCCAGAATTCTGTGATGTCTTTGTCCAGATTGTTGTCACGGTATCAAAAGAATCTCAAGTAGTTTCTGTGTTCCTCTTTGACCAGAAAACAGTGGAACATCTGTTGTATGTCAGCCATAAGTGCCACCATATCTCTGCGGAAAGAGAGTAGTACCTCCAGAAGTCTGTTGTTGAGGTCTGGACCCGACAGTAGGACGTCGTATTTGGCGCTTGAGTCGAATACCACTCTTATCTGACTTGGCTTCTTAGGATAGTATACTCCGAAGTTGGGCAGGTACCAACACTCCTCTGAGGGCCGAAGTGCAGGTGCAATCTCTGCGTGGTTGTTTTGGAATATCTTCCCCATGAAGGTAAAGAAGTGTTCCTTTGTCTCAGGTGACTTCCACAACTTTTGCCTGAGGGAGATGAATCGGCTGTAGACCAGTTCCCTGTTGTTGGGTAGGTGCTTTCTCTGAGGCTGAAATGGTAAAGGTGTGACCCAACTGTTTGATTCGTCTTAGACTATATGTGTATCCATGATGTCCAGGAACATCCTATCTTCTATGGACATCACTACCTTGTCTGTCCTGTGGATGACCGTACATCCCATGTGGTCTTGTTCACCTTCACAGGCGTGGTCTTCATTGGTAGGTGCTGAGAAAGGGCAAGGTATTAGAGTGCTGTTTGGCAATTCCTTTACCAGCAGACTATTGTGGCATGGCTGGAAGAGAGATGGACGTCCATTTTCTAGTGTGCCGGTAAGCATACTGTTGACAGGCCAGCTTGTGTGCTCCTCCTAGGCAGACGTCTCCTATGATGACCCATCCAAGGTCGTGCCTCTGTGTGTACGGAGCATTCCTGGAGCCGTTTATACACTCTGTAGCCTTGTGGACTCGTAGTATATCTCTTACCAGGAGAAGAGCTATTGGGGTTCATGGATCCATCTCAGGTATCAGGTGGGCTATACGCTTTAGATGGGGGTGATGTGTCACCACCTCCCGTGAAGGTATCTCTGACCTGTTGTCAGGAATCTGGTTGCGCTCCAGGATGGTCGATAATGATAGGCAGGTTTGGCCATCTATGGACTTCACTTTGTATTTGGTTGCTTTTCTCCCTGCCGTCTCAACGGTACCTGAACACATCCTCATGGTGTAGGGAGATCCAGGGCCTACAATGCTGAAGTTGTCAAAGAAGATGGACCTGGCTAGAGACCTGTTACTGTGGTCATACAGGATTGCGTATATCTTGAGTGCTTTGTCCTTGTGGCCTGCAGGATAGACTCGGACAAGGCAGATTTTTGAACTGGACCTTCCTCTTGTGAGTCCCCTACAGATCTCCGTACACTTAGAGCTGACCAAGGGTGTTGTTGTCAGTGTCCTTCTGCTTCCCATCATGCTCCTCTGCTTGTGACAACACTCGTGGAGGTGATCCAGGGTGCAAGGCTGTATTGTGATTCGTGCTGCTGCATTCTGCACATTTCACGCTAGCTTCACAATTCCTGGCGAAGTCAGAGGTTGTGGCACAACATTTGAAGCAGATATTGTTCTCCTTGAGGAAACCTTTGTGATCCTCCAAAGACTTCTCCCTGAATGCTCTGCATTTCAGTAGAGGATGTGGTTTCTTGTGTAGAGGACAATGTTTACTGACATCCTAAGGCTTGCTCTCGTCTGGAGGGGGTTTATTCACCTTGTGAGGAGAACCTGTGGAAACAATGTTAGTTTTGTGGACTGCCACGGATGTCTTACCGGGTTTGACGCCAGGGGCAGTGGAACATGACAGAGTAAAGTCAAAACTAGGGTCATTACTAATCCTAGATTATTTGGTGACAAAATCAACAAATACAGTGAAAGGAGGGAATTATACTGTACATTATGATTTTGTTTATACTGCGAACCACGTGTAATCCACTTTTCTTGTAGGTTGTAAGGAAGTTTCTGTACTATCGGATTGACACCCTTAGCGGTGTCTAAGAATGCCAATCCGGGCAAGTCTCCTTCCTTCTGGGTAACCTGTAACTCATTCAATAAAACACTCAGTCCTCTAAGCTTTAAGTAACCTTTAGGTCCTATCTTAGGAAAATCATCAATTCTTTTATATAAAGCATTCTCTATGACTTCTACTGTCTCATAGCATTCATCAAGTCTTTCCCACACTTTATGTAGACCTGTGCGAGGATGCTTTTCATTAATGTGTCTCAGTCTTTTGGCATGCTCGACTGACTCGCTTCCAAGCCACTTTTCCAGAAGATCTGACTCCTCACTACAAGAAAGGTCCAGACCATGAATGGCTTTCCGGAATGAGGCTCGCCATAACCGATAGTTCTCAGGTTTATCAGTGAACTTTACAAGTCCGTTTGTAACCAGTTCTCAACGGGCAAAGAACTTTGCAAAATCCATAGTGGCTCCATGCTGGCACGAGCTGGTGTGTAATAGTCATGTTTAGTGTGTGGTGTTTCACCATACCTGTAAGACGCTTCGGACTCCGGATAGTCTGTGTGGTACCTTCTCGGTGAAGAAGGTGTCTCTTTAAGGCGCGATGGGAGCTGTACCTTCTTCTCAGTGGAACGGTAACTGTGATCAACATCTCTGTGCTGGACGTCTCCTCGCCTATGGTAGAGAAGCTCGGGGTTGGATCGCTGGTAGTCGGAATGGGCTGATTGATATGATGCGTCAGGGCTGTCATCCACACCAGAATGTTGACGGGCATACTCTGCGGCGCACTGCGATGGATTTTGCTGCCCTAGATCTGGTCCGAGAATGTTGCTGCTTCTCTCATAATCGTGATCTTTCATAGCTTCCAAATACTCTGCTTTAGCTATTGCAGCTGCTGTCTCTTTGTCTGCCGCAAGTCTTTCTAGAGACGCTCGCAGGCACGCACTCTCAGCATCTTGCTCTGCCTGCAAATGTGCAGCTTTTGCTTCTCTCTCTGCCTGCAAACGTGTGGTTTCGTCATGCAGGCGTGCAGTTTCCGCCTCTCTCTCTGCCTGCAAACCTGTGGCTTCCGTCTCTCTACCTGCAAACGTGCGGCTTCCATATCTTGCTCTGCCTGCAGACGTACCTTTGCTGCTTCATGCTCTGCTTGTCTCAGCTTTAGATGCATCTCTCGTTCTGCAAAGGAGGATCTTGCTTTGGCCGCTTCGGCACGAGCGACAGCAGCGAGCTCTGCTATTGTCTACCTGCTAGAGCTTGGTTGTGACCTCGTTTTGAGTGAGGATGTGCTGTTTTGAGACATTGTGCATTTAGCTGTGTACTGCTGAGTATATTGGCAGGAAACTGAGTCTATGCGTGGCAGGCTTCCGCGTGGCTGGAAAGATATAGCACTTCTTGGCGGGCTGCAGTAGCATTCTGCAACTGTATGGCGGCTGCTGTGATACCCATATGCGGAGCAGTGTGGGTATTAGCGGTCCCATACAGTCTATGCAATCACCGCGTGTGACCGGTGGTCCTTTACTGAGCCCTGGGCTCTTATTCCCTGCGGCTGTATGACGGCTGCTGTAATACCCGTATACGGAGCAGTTTGGGTGATAGCGGCTCTGTACAGCCTGTGTAACCACCGCCTGCGACCGGTGGCTCCGATTTTACTGGGCCCTGAACTCTTGTCCTCTGCGTCTGTATAGCGGCTGCTGTAGTACCCGTATGCGGAGCAGTGTGGGAGATAGCGGCTCCGTACAGCCTGTGTAACCATTGTGTGCGACCAGCGATCCGTTTTTACTGTTCTGCCTTCTTCTACATATGACACTGTGTGGATTCCAGCATACGGCTTAACCTTTCATCCACTCCCAGAAACAAGACTGTATGGGTGCTTAAGCCTATTATTTATTGGGATGATATGGACAACAATGGGAGATAACAGATGGTATAGTAGAACACAGTAGTAGATGAGATCAGGGGTTGTTGTAGATGATATCAAAGATTGTTGACACAGTTATGGATGATTCAGCAAATTGTACAAAATGTGGATGATTCAGGTAAAAACTATAAGAAACAGATAATGCAGTATGTCAGTACTGGTAGATAATATACAGCAATACAGGGTACTATCACACCAGTAGCAATGATACAGGATGCTGTTATATCGGTAGCATGCATTATATAGAAGCTGAGCAATACAACATACACAGCAGCAAAGGAGAAAGATATCTAACACAACTCATGGCTGCCAGCTTTGCATTCACTGACCAGACGAAGCATATCCAGAGGATGCATATAACTAATCATGCAGTGAAATAGCATTACAGAAGCTGAACATAAATTTCAAACATCATGGGGGGCTGCATTATGGCTGCTAACACAGATGCATAACACATAATTGCATTAACCTTAACAGAATCCGCTTGTTCTAAGCAGTGGTTTTGCAGAGAGCTGAGCAGATGTGAGCTACTCAGAAGACCAGCTGAAAATGGTTACATGTTGTTGACCAGGGAAGGAAGATGGGTGGTTCTGAACAGTTAACCATTTAGGAAAGAAGATTCCAAACATATGAATAAGAGAGAAGGGCAACTCATGACACTTACTGGCGATAGCTGGAACAGTGCTTAAAAATATCGTGCTGCACAGAATAGGCAGAATAACCATACTCTACTGGTTCATCCTATGAGGTTTTCTATTAGACTGTAAGCTGTCATTTTCTTGATGAATGATTCAATATTTTTAAACAAACTGTCCATAAAAATGGTAAATTAAGTAGAAATCTTCAAAAATATAAATTGCAAGGATATTTTATTAAAAAATAATTGTTGTTATTCTTGGCAGATGACTGTGACAGGAGATCGGAGAGACAGCCGATATCTTCAATTTTTAAATCAGATGAGCCAAAGATATTACAGAATACAATTGAAGTGAATGCAATTACCCCAGATATGCCATCATCCCTTCACTGCAAAGATGTTTCATCTGATCCACTGAAACAGGTCTTGTCTTTTGATTCTTTACTGACTATTAAGGAAAATCAAAGTCACAAAATAAGCATTAAAACGAAAATTGCTCCTAAAGCAAAGGAGCCATTTTCATGTTCAGAATGTAGAAAATGTTTTAACCGGAAAGTGCATCTTGATAACCACCAGAGAACCCACAGAGGGGAGAAGCCTTTATCATGTTCAGAATGTGGGAAATGTTTTAAAGGGAAATCAAGTCTTATCAAACATCAGAGAACTCACACAGGGGAGAAGCCATTTTCATGTTCAGAGTGTGGAAAATGTTTTAACCAGAAATCTGATTTTTGTAAGCACCAGAGAACCCACACAGGGGAGAAGCCTTATTCATGTTCAGAATGTGTGAAATATTTTAACCGGAAAGCGCATCTTGATAGCCACCAGAGAACCCACACAAGAGAGAAGCCTTATTCATGTTCAGAATGTGGGAAATCTTTTATCCAGAAATGGATTCTTGTTAGACATCAAAGAACACACACAGGGGAGAAGCTTTTTTCATGTTCAGAATGTGGGAAATCTTTTATAGCGAAATTCAATCTTATCAAGCATCAAAGAACTCACACAGGGGAGAAGCCATTTTCATGTTCAGAATGTGGGAAATCTTTTACAGAGAAATCAAATCTTATCAAGCATCAAAGAACTCACACAGGGGAGAAGCCATTTTCATGTTCAGAATGTGGGAAATGTTTTCACCAGAAAGCACACCTTGATAGCCACTGGAGAACCCACAAAGGGAAGAATGTCACAACTACACCCAACACATTAGAAAGGACCTAGCTGCAGCAACTAAAAATACTAATTTGTACCTAGCTTCCTAATAGGCCGTTGAGGGATTTCTAATACCTCCTGAGGAACCAGAGAGGAGGCTGCATGACACTGTCAGCAAGAGGAAAGGAAAGTGCAAAGTAGGATGCGAAAACTCTATCTGAAAAACTGAAAGACATTCACATAGGGCAAAGAAATCAAGCTAAGGAGAACCAAAAATAAAATGAACTAGTATAACTTTTTAGAAACCTAACAGTGGCAGGAGGAAAAGCTGCTGGGGGGATCTAAAAGACTCATTACAAGAATACATCTGAATTTTACGAAGCAAAGGGTGAAGATCGGCGCGGTAGACTGCTCTTGTTGCACCCTTTTTTTTTTTTTTTTTTTTTTTTGTTTGTATCCTTCCTTTTTTCGTGGTCGCTTCCTGCACAGCTGAAGGATGGACTGGTGCCCTTGTCCCTCTGTTATTTGCAGAAGGATTTCTATATTGCTGTTCCTTGTGGGGTTTATTTCTTTCTGTTCTCTTTTCTTGTGGTGGGAGGGGTTTGCACGTCTCCTATTATTTGATCCAGGTGCTAATGTGTTAGACAATGATAACTTTATTTTTATATTGCAATTTGTGATGAGCAGGTGGGTTCCCATATATGTATATGTCACTACGGTTCAGAAGCAGCTATGTTTTATGGGAGGACGGAGTGAGGAGGTATTCAATTACACCATTTGCCTTACAGTAAGATGTATAACAAAGTTCATGTACTATCCTGGAATGTGAGGGGTCTGGGAGACACCACTAAAAGATCAGCGGTGATGGAGTTTGCTCGCACACGATCCCCGGCGATCGTCTGCTTGCAGGAGACGCACTTAGAAAAAGGGAAAACGGGGCTGATAAATAGGGCGTGGGTAGGATCTAGCTTTCATTCTGCTTTCTCCAGTTATGCTAGAGGAGTAAGTGTTCTAGTTCATAACTCTATACCATTTGAACTGATAACATCTCGGGTGGACGGGGAGGGCAGAATGGTGGCACTTCACTGTAAACTAATGGCTAAGGAAATGATACTGATTGGAGTGTATATTCCACCACCCTTTAATACTAAAGTGCTGGAGATGATAGCAGCATTTGTGGATAAGATACCGAATGTGCCAGTAATATATGTAGGGGATTTTAATAACATTATACACCCATATTGGGACAAACTTAGACCAGGGTCGGCGACGGCGGATTCTCATCAGTCGAAATTTGGGGTACTTATACAAGAAATGTCGTTATTGGACGTATGGCGTCATAAGAACCCCGGGGAAAGGCAGTTTTCTTGTTATTCTAAAACACATAACACATTATCACGAATTGATATGGCCCTGGGCACGGAAAGCATCCTTGCGGCAGTAGAAAAAGTGGAGTACTTACCTAGACTTTTATCTGATCATTCCCCGCTAGTAATTACTATTAATTGCTCCGTTAGACTTCCGGCAAATGTCACTATGTGGTCTATGAATGCTTTCTGGCTTCAGGTTATTGACTTGGAGTCAATTGGGATCTCCCTGAACAGGTTCTTTGAGGAGAATGAGGGATCAGTTACGCAAAGTGTTCTTTGGGATGCTATGAAGGCCTGCCTAAGGGGAAATCTAATACAAGCTATAAACAGAGCCAAAAATAAAACTGAGCAGTTTGGGGTTTTCCTTAGGGATAGAGTGAGTACTACAGAAAGGCAGTTTGTCCTGACGGAGCGGAGGAGGACCTGCGGGAATGGAAGGGGGCACAGACGGCTTATAATACCCACGTTCTGGAAAAGGCCAACAATAAGAGATTATTTGCTAGACAACGGTTTTTTGAAGAAGGGGAGAAAGCAGGACACTTGCTGGCTCTTATAGCAAAGGCGCAGAGGAAAACGGCGTTTGTTGGCGCTATTAAAGATACAACAGGTACAATTGTTAATAGTCCATCTGAAATCCTGTCAGTCTTCGCAGATTTCTATAAAGATTTATATAACACTAAACTGGCCTGTACTAAGGAGCAGATTAAAGCATACGTAGACACAATAGCAATCCCTACTCTTTCGGAGGTAGATCGGGCCTATCTAAATGGACCTATTACTTTGGAGGAATTACAATTGGCGGTGGAGTCAATGGCCAATAATAAATCACCGGGTTTGGACGGTCTGCCCCTGGAGGTCTATAAGAAATTTGGGGGTGTCTTGCTACCACAGCTATTGACTACTCTTGAGAGAGCTTCTGAGGAGGGAACGTTACCAAGGTCTCTGAAGGAGGCGGTGATAGTTGTAATTCCGAAACCTGGAAAAGATCCCCTGCTGCCAGATTCTTATCGGCCGATTTCACTGCTGACCACTGACATTAAAATTATTGCAAAGGTTCTTGCTTCTAGACTTAGTAAGGTAATAACAAAGGTGATACACAGGGACCAATCGGGATTTATGCCTGCGAGGTCTACTGCAACAAACATCAGACGATTGTTCCTTAACCTGCAGCTACCAGTGGATAATCTGGGCGATAGGGTCATATGTTCATTGGATGCGGCCAAGGCTTTCGACTCAATAGAATGGGAGTATTTGTGGGAAGTTATGAATAAATTTGGACTGGGCATAAACTTTATCTCATGGGTTAAGATGTTATATGACACGCCGTCGGCTAGAATGAGAGTGAATGGCGGTTTGTCAGCTTCCTTTGAGTTACATCGAGGCACGAGGCAGGGGTGCCCTCTGTCCCCACTGCTGTTCGCTTTGGCCATAGAGCCTCTTGCCATACTCATTAGTGCCCACACGGACATACAGGGGTTCAGGAGGGGACAGACTGAGGAGAAAATAGCCTTGTACGCGGACGACACATTACTATTTCTGGCAGAGGCCTCGTCGTCCTTAAAGGTGGCGATGGACGTTATTGGTGATTTTGGTAGCTACTCGGGACTGACGATCAACTGGAATAAGTCGACGCTGCTGTCAGTTGATGGGAACAAAGATAATGAGCACATTTATATAGCATCAGGTCTGCGACTGGTCTCGGAGTTCAGGTATCTTGGTATTAATGTAACAGGTAAGGTGGGAGAGTATGAGAAATTAAATCTTATTCCGGTTCTAGAAAAGTTTCAATCGAAGTTAAACATATGGGTAAAATTACCGCTGTCAGTGGTAGGACGAACAAATTTACTTAAGATGATTTGGATGCCACAATTATTGTATATTTTACATAACTCCCCAGTGTGGATACCACAAAGGTACTTCTACAAAATTAACAGTTTGTTCAGGGAATTGATCTGGGGGGAAAAAAACACCACAAATTAAATTGGAAGAACTGCAGAGAGGAAAAGGGGAGGGGGGACTGGCAGCGCCAAATCCCTGGGCATATTTTATAGCAGCTCAATTGCAGCATATTAGAGGGTGGAATGATCCGGGAGGTGGGGGGATACAAAAAATATTATTACAGCAATTCCAGGAATTAGGGGACCTATATGGAGCTCTGGAGGCACGATTATTTGCAATAAGGGGGGAGAAAACACCAACACTATTGCTGTTGCATAAATTGTGGTGGAAGGTAAGACTTCTGCAGAATATACAAGGTATTTCGCGATTTACTTTGATTTGGACTACTCCATGGCTCCCAAATTTACATAAATTACAAGGATTCAGTATGTGGGAGAGAAGGGGAATTCGAGGATTTGCTCAGATATTAGAGGAGAACGGGGAGCTGAAGGAATTTGTACAGCTACAGGGGAAGTTCGATCTACCCAAGCAGGAGTTTTATAGATATTTACAACTACGACACGCATGGCGAGCAGAGGGTGGGCAGCTGGAGCAGGGGATCCCACAAAATAGGGTTATAGATAGAATAGCCGGGGTTGAAGGGTCAAGGGGTCTGATTTCGATAATCTATCGTATGGTATTGGATTTGATGCTTTCAAAGTTTCCGTCGAAGTCCAAGGGAAAATGGGAGGGGGCAATAGGTCCTATTGAAGACGATCAGTGGTTGGAAATTTTGGAGAGGGTACCGGACTTGTCCCTGAGTGAATCCCATCGTTATTCACAGATACTACTGTTACACCAAAAATACAGAACTCCAAAATTCTTGCATGATATTGGACTCAGAGACAACCCTATGTGCAATAGATGTAAGACTCAGTCTGCGGATCTTATTCATATGATGTGGTCTTGCCCCAAGTTGGATCATCTATGGGAAGAAGTAGTTGATATCATTAACAAAGTTTATTCGGGGGGGGGTTGGACTGCTCACCTATGGTATGTGTATTGGGGTATGTTGAAGATCTAACGACAGATGAGTATGGCAAAATAGCGGTGGCTAGAATGCTATATATGTTTAGAAAGTTGATAGCACAGCACTGGTTGGATGATCAGACGCCCTCCATTCCGGAATATATTAGTAAGGTGAACTGGGTGATTAACATGGAAAGAGCAATTTACTTGAAGAGAGGCTGTATCGGAAAATTTGAAAAGATTTGGGCATTATGGATAGACAGCTCGGGCCTTGCATCCAGAGAGTTACAGAGATTCCGATTAGGTCTTATTTGAGTGCACCTTTGCTGAATTAAAGAGAAGTCTTGTCTATATGTAGCACATTTGGAGCCTCTCTTGTATTTCTAATTATTGTTATTCAAGGAGACGTGACATTGACGCTATATAATATGCTTATTTTTGATAAGATGGGGGACAATTCAGGGGGGAGGGGGGTGGGGTAAGGGGACTGCGTTCCCCTGGGTTGTTATACCTGTTTTGTTGGAAAATGTTCAAATAAAAAATATCTGATTTAAAAAAAAAAAAAAAGAATTTTACGAAGCAAGGTAAACCCCTTAGATGAAGTAGAGAAGTGACTCAGAGTCACACTTTAACTTCTGATTATTTTTTAAGAACGTGGATCCTAAAGCTGGATCATGTGATGTGGGGTTATAAGTGACTAATAGAGGGGTGCCAATACATTGGGATCACATTTCTCTTTTTATGCACCCTAAAGTCTTGTTTGCTTTTGCGGCTGCTACTTGACATTGAGTGCTGCTGCTCTCTTTAATTGTAATCAGAATACTCAAGTCCTTCTCCTGTTCTGTAGTCCTGAGTATGCTTCCATTTAATGTATATGCAGCAGTAGGATTACTCTGACCTAGGTGCATTACTCTACATTTATCAGTATTTAATCTCTTTTGACATGTGTTTTTCCATTCAGACCTTTTATTAAGATCATTTTGTAATATTGTACTGTCCAGGTCAGTTTTTAATATCTACATAGTTTGGTGTCGTCAACAAAGACTCTTACCCCTGAGGAAGCTACATTGCTGTGGCGTAACGCGTGGGGTCCGTGACTCTCTCCCTCTTCCCACTTCATATTGAGGGTTGCATTCCTTGTGGTTCTGATGAATCTATCTGTATAATCACCAGTTGGCCGCTGTCCCCGAATCCCATAATGCACTGCGGCAGTGCCACATGCTAAATACAGTACAACAATACAGCAGCACAACCAGAAGTCAGACTCTGCCCACACATGCCACATGGTCCTGACGTCATCAAGGTCCTTCAGCCCTGCTGCCATCAGTGGTAGTGAGGCTTGGATCACAGACAGGAAGTTTAAGATCCCGTCAGACACCTTCCTCCTAGGCGTGCAGTGTGGGTAAGAGCCGGGCAGGGTGGCAGCGGTGCCAGCTGCAGTGTGGGCAGCAACGATCTTCCTGTCTTCATCCAGTAGTGATCTGCAGAGCAGCGCCTGGCAATGTGCAGGGTATGGGAGACGCTGGGGGGAGAGTGCTGCTCCTGCTGCTGCAATGATTACAGCAGAACTGACATAAGCTTGAGGCTGGGCTGCTGATGAGCTCACCCATAGCCCTGGAGTCTTACACTGGCATGGATGCCAACATGCAGATATCACTATGGGAACCTGCTACACCACCATGAGGAGAGCAGTCAAGGTTCTCTGCAGAGGATTCCTGCTTTCCATCCCAGTAGATGGAGCTGCAGCATCAGATATTAAAGGGGTACTCCAATTTGACTATCTTCTATCTACATATCTACCAGTTGGCCGTTGTCCCCGAATCCCATAAGGCACCGCGGCAGTGTCACTTGCGGAGGCGTGGCCTGACACATTAAGAGCAACCTGTGGGAGGCGTGGGCTGAGAGATGATGGCAGTGGCTCGGTATAACTCCATATGTGACGCAGCGGTGAGCACTGCAGTGTAGTCTGCAGGGATGTGACCATCATGCACACCGCCATGTCAATACGGATCACTGCTGTTAGCGTCATCACTGGCGCCCCGTACACACTCACCTGTCAGCCACCCCGCACTCAGCTGTGCTCCCCTGTCCCACCCCCTGGAGTCTGCACAGTGCAGGCCAGAGACGTGGGGTAAAGTCGCGGGATGTGATACCACGTGACCAGCTGTCGGTTGCGGCGTGATGTCACTCTGGAGGTTGGGGTGCCAGGGTCTCGGTGTGTGTGCTCTTCGATCACAGACGAGATGTTGTCCCCGGGGTATAAAGGGCCAACAGCAGCAGCAGCACTGGAGGATGCGGAACAAGACTGTGGTGACCTACGTGACCGTTACGGTGATGGTGGGCATGTCCTATGCCGCCATGTCCCTGTACCGCCTGTACTGTCAGGTACGATCTGTATGCCACCTACATGTGTGAGGTGCCCGGTACCGCCCCCTATGTGTATATAGTATACTGTATGCTACCTACATGTGTGTGGTTCCCGGTACCGCCCCCTATGTGTATATAGTATACTGTATGCCACCTACATGTGTGAGGTGCCCGGTACCGCCCCCTATGTGTATATAGTATACTGTATGCTACCTACATGTGTGTGGTTCCCGGTACCGCCCCCTATGTGTATATGGTATACTGTTTGCCACCTACATGTGAGGTGCCTGGTACTGCCCCGTATGTATATATAGTATACTGTATGCCACCTACATGTGTGAGGTGCCCGGTACCGCCCCCTATGTGTATATAGTATACTGTATGCTACCTACATGTGTGGTGCCCGGTACCGCCCCCTATGTGTATATGGTATACTGTTTGCCACCTACATGTGAGGTGCCTGGTACTGCCCCGTATGTATATATAGTATACTGTATGCCAACTACATGTGTGAGGTGCCCGGTACCGCCCCCTATGTGTATATAGTATACTGTATGCTACCTACATGTGTGAGGTGCCCGGTACCGCCCCCTATGTGTATATAGTATACTGTATGCTACCTACATGTGTGTGGTGCCCGGTACCGCCCCCTATGTGTATATGGTATACTGTATGCTACCTACATGTGTGTGGTGCCCGGTACTACCCCCTATGTGTATATAGTATACTGTATGCCACCTACATGTGTGAGGTGCCCGGTACCGCCCCGTATGTATATATAGTATACTGTATGCCACCTACATGTGTGAGGTGCCCGGTACCGCCCCCTATGTGTATATAGTATACTGTATGCTACCTACATGTGTGTGGTGCCCGGTACCGCCCCCTATGTGTATATGGTATACTGTTTGCCACCTACATGTGAGGTGCCTGGTACTGCCCCGTATGTATATATAGTATACTGTATGCCAACTACATGTGTGAGGTGCCCGGTACCGCCCCCTATGTGTATATAGTATACTGTATGCTACCTACATGTGTGAGGTGCCCGGTACCGCCCCCTATGTGTATATAGTATACTGTATGCTACCTACATGTGTGTGGTGCCCGGTACCGCCCCCTATGTGTATATGGTATACTGTATGCTACCTACATGTGTGTGGTGCCCGGTACTACCCCCTATGTGTATATAGTATACTGTATGCCACCTACATGTGTGAGGTGCCCGGTACCGCCCCGTATGTATATATAGTATACTGTATGCCACCTACATGTGTGAGGTGCCCGGTACCGCCCCCTATGTGTATATAGTATACTGTATGCTACCTACATGTGTATGGTGCCCGGTACCGCCCCCTATGTATATATAGTATACTGTATGCCAACTACATGTGTGAGGTGCCCGGTACCGCCCCCTATGTGTATATAGTATACTGTATGCTACCTACATGTGTGTGGTGCCCGGTACCGCCCCCTATGTGTATATAGTATACTGTATGCTACCTACATGTGTGTGGTGCCCGGTACCGCCCCCTATGTGTATATGGTATACTGTTTGCCACCTACATGTGAGGTGCCTGGTACTGCCCCGTATGTATATATAGTATACTGTATGCCACCTACATGTGTGAGGTGCCCGATACTGCCCCTCTGTGTATATAGTATACTGTATGTTACCTACATGTGTGTGGTGCCTGGTACCGCCCCCTATGTGTATATAGTATACTGTATGCTACCTACATGTGTGTGGTGCCCGGTACCGCCCCCTATGTGTATATGGTATACTCTTTGCCACCTACATGCGAGGTGCCTGGTACTTCCCCGTATGTATATATAGTATACTGTATGCCACCTACATATGTGAGGTGCCCGATACTGCCCCTCTGTGTATATAGTATACTGTATGCCACCTACATGTGAGGTGCCTGGTACTGCCCCGTATGTATATATAGTATACTGTATGCCACCTACATGTGTGAGGTGCCCGATACTGCCCCTCTGTGTATATAGTATACTGTATGCTACCTACATGTGTGTGGTGCCCGGTACCGCCCCCTATGTGTATATAGTATACTGTATGCTACCTACATGTGTGTGGTGCCCGGTACCGCCCCCTATGTGTATATGGTATACTCTTTGCCACCTACATGCGAGGTGCCTGGTACTTCCCCGTATGTATATATAGTATACTGTATGCCACCTACATATGTGAGGTGCCCGATACTGCCCCTCTGTGTATATAGTATACTGTATGCCACCTACATGTGAGGTGCCTGGTACTTCCCCGTATGTATATATAGTATACTGTATGCCACCTACATGTGTGAGGTGCCCGATACTGCCCCTCTGTGTATATAGTATACTGTATGCCACCTACATGTGAGGTGCCTGGTACTTCCCCGTATGTATATATAGTATACTGTATGCCACCTACATGTGTGAGGTGCCCGATACTGCCCCTCTGTGTATATAGTATACTGTATGCCACCTACATGTGAGGTGCCTGGTACTTCCCCGTATGTATATATAGTATACTGTATGCCACCTACATGTGAGGTGCCTGGTACTTCCCCGTATGTATATATAGTATACTGTATGCCACCTACATGTGTGAGGTGCCCGATACTGCCCCTCTGTGTATATAGTATACTGTATGCCACCTACATGTGTGAGGTGCCCGATACTGCCCCTATGTGTATATAGTATACTGTATGCCACCTACATGTGTGGTATGCCCGGTACTGCCTGCTATGTGTATTTAGTACACTGTATGCCACCTACATGTGTGGTATGCCCGGTACTGCCCCTATGTGTATATAGTATACTGTATGCCACCTACATATGTGAGGTGCCCGGTACTGCCCCTTATGTGTATAGTATACTATATGCTACCTACATGTGTGAGGTGCCCTGTACTGCCCCCTATGTGTATATGGTATACTGTATGCCACCTACATGTGTGGTATGCCCGGTACTGCCCCTTATATGTATATAGTATATATAGTATACTGTATGCCACCTACATGTGTGAGGTGCCCGGTACTGCCCCTTATGTGTATATGGTTTACTGTATGCCACCTACATGTATGGGGTGCCCGGTACTGCCTCCTATGTGTATATGGTATACTGTATGCCACCTACATGTATGGGGTGCCCGGTACTGCCCGCTATGTGTATAGTATACTGTATGCCAAAACCAACAGCAGCAGCACTGGAGGATGCGGAACAAGACTGTGGTGACCTACGTGAAAGCTGCGGTGATGGTGGGCATGTCCTGTGCCACCGTGCCCCTGTACTTCCTGTACTGTCAGGTATGATCTGTATGCCACCTACATGTGTGAGATGCCTGGTACTGCCCCCTATGTGTATATAGTATACTGTATGCCACCTACATGTGTGAGGTGCCCGGTACTACCCCCTATGTGTATACGGTATACTGTATGCCACCTACATGTGAGGTGCCCGGTACTGCCCCCTATGTGTATACGGTATACTGTATGCCACCTACATGTGTGAGGTGCCCGGTACTGCCCCCTATGTGTATATGGTATACTGTATGCCACCTACATGTGAGGTGCCCGGTACTGCCCCCTATGTGTATACGGTATACTGTATGCCACCTACATGTGTGAGGTGCCCGGTACTGCCCTCTTTGTATATATGGTGTACTGTATGCCATCTACATGTGTGGTGTACCCGGTACTGCCCCCTATGTGTATATAGTATACTGTATGCCACCTACATGTATGAGGAGCCCGGTACTGCCCCCTATGTGTATATAGTATACTGTATGCCACCTACATGTATGAGGTGCCCAGTACTGCCCCCTATGTGTATAGTATACTGTATGTCACCTACATGTGTGATGAGCCCAGTACTGCCCCCTATGTCTATCTATATATATAATCGCCAGTTGGGACTTCCGGCCGCTGTCGCAAGGCCACGAACTGCGCCTGCGCAAGTGACATACACCTGATCGCTATTCCCACGCAGGTGCAGTAACAACAATACAAAAATCCAGAGCGATGATATAGAACAGATATGTTGGAAAGCGCAAAAGGCGTGAGACATGTCCACTGCTCCTGTCAGCACCACGAAGCATACACAGATGTTAATTGCACCGCACTCCCAATGCGATAACATCGGGCCTATTTCTAGTCATTTAGATTTAACACTTTGATAAGGGATTTATATCTTACCCTGCTATGTTACACTGGGTTCATATTATCCTTACAGGCACCTTAGTGTATTTTACATTTAAGTCAAACTGCACTATTGCTTATCTGGGCCTTTGGGGAACCCTTGTTTATTGGAGTTACATTTTTGCATGCACTTTTGCTATTTTCGGAGTCAGTCTTTTTTACGTTGTTTATTATGACATGGTGATTGTGCTTTGTTCTAAAATATATTCCCCTCCCTTCTTGTCTGCTTTTAATTGCTTTTATACTCATTCCTGCGTATGTTTTGGTATCAATAAAGTAGCTTTTTCATGTTTTTGGACACCTCAGCTTATATTGTTTTACTTTGGGTTATTGGTTTATCAACACAGTCTATAGTGATTGGTGGCCGCCAGACAAAAAGAGATTCAAACTAGAGTAATATACCGTATACCGTATTACTAAATACATATGCTCATAAATATAGTGCCTTTACCTGGGTAAAAGAAGATATGGGGTCAATACATCCATCTTCTTTTACCCAGGTGATGGCACTATATTTATGAGCATATTGTGAGAATCATGTGGGAATAGTGGATGAGGGCAGGTATATCTCGCCCAGATTCCTTTCCTATGTGGCCTAGTCTGGTCAGTATCGCACCTGCTTACTAATGGATAATGGGAGGTGGATATAAAAGGATGCAAGGTGGTTGTGTGAGTGTCTCAGCCTGGGAACACAGAGAGCCTGCCTGTGTGAGAGACACACGTGAGTGGAAGCAGTGCCCACTGCAACTGTGGTTTGGCTGGACGGGAGAAGCCCGCCAGTTGGTAGTTAGGTTGTACTTTGTTTAGTTAGTGCCGGACAGGCAAGGATTTGTTTTATGTTTTATTTCCTTTTTGCATTGCTTTCACCGTTAATAAACCTGACCCAGGGTCAGTTATACACGAATCCCAGCTCTGCGCCTGAGTTTCATGCTGAACGCACGTGACCTTTGACCCCAGCAAAGGCGATCCCGGAGTATTTTATCACATTGTGGTGGAGAACGCGGGCATCACGTTGCAAGCATGAGCATGGAGGACGTGGTGAAAGCGCTGGTACAGTCCACCGCCGTCCAGCAGGAAGCTAATCGGGTGATGATGGCCCAGCTGAAGGAGTTGGTGGACATGACAGCTACCGATCGTTCGCTTCTCCAGCAGGTGGAGCAGCGCCTGGCAAGCCTACAGGAGGTTAACCTGGAAGCCGAGTCGAGAGTGATTCACGTGAGTCGGTACTGGCAGAAGATGACCGAAGATGACGTTGAGGCATACCTGACCACGTTTGAACGGACGGCGGTGCGAGAAAAATGGCCGAAGGCACGATGGGCCGGCCTGATTGCCCCGTTTCTTTCCGGTGAGGCCCAAAAGGCGTATTATGACTTAGAGCCTGAAGCCGCGCAGGACTTTGACAAATTGAAATCCGAGATCTTGGCCCGGCTGGGAGTGACGACCGCTGTCCGTGCACAGAGAGTGCATCAATGGACTTATCAGCCGGATAAACCACTGCGGTCACAGATGTTCGACCTGATCCACGTGACGAAGAAGTGGCTACAACCCGAGGTGTTGACAGCGCCAGAGATAATCCAGAGAGTCGTCATGGACAAGTACCTGAGAGCTCTACCGCCAGCCCTGAGGAAGTGGGTAAGCCATGGAAATCCTACGACGGCAGATCAACTGGTGGATCTGGTTGAACGTTACTCCGTGGCGGAAGGACTCCGAGACGACGCTACCCCATCTCATTTTTCATCATCTCCACGGGGAACCGGTAAGACTGTTCCAGGGAGTAGGGGAGATGGAAAAATCCCTAAGACAGTGGGGGAGGAAAACAGGACTGCCCGCACTGAGAGTAACGAACTATGGTCTAAGCAAGGGGCCCGTTAGGTGTTTCCGCTGCCAAGAGATGGGACATATTGCTGCGGACTGTCCGGTCACTACTGAACCCATGCAGTGCGACGTCACAGACTCTAAAAACCGCATGTCTATGGTGGCACGGGTAGTGAGTGTGAATGCGGGTCAAAAAGATGTGGAAAAACATTTGTGTGATTTAACTGTTGATGGCAAAAATGTGGTGGCATTGTTAGACTCGGGAAGTGTGGTGACTCTGGTGAAGGCCAGTCTGGTGTCAGCCCCGACTGGACCATCAGACAAATTTTCTGTAACATGTGTGCATGGAGACACCTGTTCGTACCTCACCGCGGTCATATGCATTACTACTTCCTATGGGTCTGTGCAACATAAAGTGGGACTCGTCCCGGCGTTATTGCATGATGTTATCCTGGGCCGGGATTTTCCCCACTTCTGGCAATTGTGGGAGAATCAGTTGATGCCCTCGGGTAATAGTGTACATGATTCTTCTCCCAGGGCGCGTGTGGGTCCCGAACCCCTGGAAGAGGTCTCCCCGGAAGACTCGGGGGAAGAGTCTGCTGGAAATGACCTACAGTTCCCGTTTTCAGTCATGGCGGGTGATACGGAGGAGACCGGGGAAGAGGAGGAGGCCGACAGCCGTCCACCTCCCCGTTTGCCGGATTTGGAAGTTCAGAAAGATGACTTCCAAAGCGAGCAAATAAAGGATCCTACCCTTTCTCAGGCTAGGACAAATGTAAAAGTGATAAATGGGGTACCCGTTGAACCTGGCTCTAGGCTGGCATATCCTTACATGGTGTCATGTCGGACACTGTTCACACCAGGGTGTCCGGCAGACAGCGGTAATACCCTGTTGGGTATTCTGTTCCAGTCGGGATAGGGTTAACCAGGTTGTCATGCTGGCTGAGGGCTGGGCCACGCCCTAGGTCTTTAAATAGTTCGTCCTGACTATGGGCGTCGCCGACTATAGCTTTAGCCTAGTGCTAGCAATACCGGTCAGCAGTGGTGGTGTTGGAGCGTCTGATATCTGGTGCAGTATATCCCTCAGTGGTTCTTTCTCCAATCTGTTATATATATATTTGGTTGCCTTGCACATTATTGTATTCCCTTGTGTATTTACTGTGTGGTGTTTTCTTTTACCCCTGTCCATACGTATTTGTGGGGTCTGGTGTCTGGTCCCCTCACTGGGTGGAGGGAGGTGGGTTCAGCTTAGGGCTGGACAGGAGACAGGGACAGGGTGGAGGCTCAGGCAGGCACACCTTCAGTGTAAACCCTGGGTTGAGGGACAGACAGGGTTTTCCCTAGTCTGAGGGACATCACAGGGGTCCTGGGGTTTTTGCCTAAAGTAACCTAGGCATTCCATGACATTATAGTCGGCCCAAATAATAAAGTGAAAAAAAAAAAAAAAGGGAATATAGGGGTTACTTACTATGGAACCTATACTTTCCCTAACCAAGCAGCTGGAGGCTCTATCCATACAGGTCACTGAACTCAGGGGGGCGGTCCAGCAACAAGGCCTGTCAGCTCCTGCAGTACCTGCTGAGGCTGCAGCCAGGGCAGCTGAGCCCAAGTTTCCCCTTCCTGAACGATTTGCTGGTGATCGTGGTAAGTTCACGGTGTTTCGTGAATCATGCAAATTGTATTTCCGTATGCGTCCACATTCCTCAGGTAATGAGGCTCAACGCGTGGGCTTGGTGATTTCTTTGCTGAGTGGTGACCCACAGGCCTGGGCCTTTTCACTCCCTTCAGACTCACCGGCATTTGAATCTGTAGATTTTTTTTTTTCTCTGCTCTGGGTTTGATCTATGACGATCCAGATAGATTAAACTTAGCAGAGTCTAAGATACGCTCACTGCTACAGGGTGATCGACCAGCTGAGGATTACTGCACGGAATTCCGACGCTGGGCGGTGGACACGCAGTGGAATGACCCTGCGCTTAGAAGTCAATTTTTGCATGGGGTTTCTGGAAGGGTTAAACAGACTCTCCTAATGTACGAGACTCCCGCCTCTCTGGAGGCTGCGATGGCACTTGTAGTACGCATAGACCGACGTCTCCGTCAGGGGGCGCTGGTTTCGTTGCCTCCGGGAGGTGGGGGAGTGGTCGGTGAGGTTGCCGCGGGTGAATCCGTGGAACCCATGCAGATCGCTGGTATAGCACAGTCACCGAGTAACAAGCCTAAACGTCCTTGGCACAGAAGGCAGGGGCTCTGTTTTTTTTGTGGCAAAGGAGGACATTTTATTAACGCTTGCCCCCTGGTACCTAAGAAGGGCGCGCCGGCGGAAAACTGATAGGCTCAGAGGGTTTGGAGGAGTCTAGTCTGAGCCTTTGTGTATCCTCCGTCATGGTTTCTCAGTGTATGCTCCCTGCTAGGGTGGTACTTGGGGGGCAAATGCTCTCTATTACAGTATTTATTGATAGTGGCTCAGCTGCCAATCTCATTGATGAGAGGTTCGCGCATACAGCGGGATTTCCGGTGGAGAAATTGCCGAACCCCATCCGGGTGGTTACCATCAATGCTTCCCCGTTGTATCAAGGGGAGATCACAGAGTGTGTGTTGGATATACAACTCCACATCGGAGTATTACACTCAGAGCGGGTAACTTGTAAGGTGCTTAGTAACTTACCGGCTCAGATGGTTCTGGGCTTTCCATGGTTGTCAATGCATAATCCTGTTATTGATTGGAAGACCCAGGACATAATTCAGTGGAGCAGGGAGTGTCAGGAGAGGTGCCTGGCTACATGTATTTCCGCTTTGACCCCCAGTATCCCGGAGCCGTTGCTGGATTATGCGGATGTATTTTCTGAGAAGGGTTGTTTGGAACTACCACCGCATCGCCCCTATGACTGTGCTATTAGGTTGAAACCAGGGGCCAAGTTACCTAAAGCTAGAATGTTTAATATCTCAGGTCCCGAGAGGCTAGCTCTCAAGGAATACATTGCGGATAGCCTGAGCAAGGGTCATATTAGACCTTCCTCTTCTCCTCTGACTGCTGGCTTCTTCTTTGTTAAAAAGAAGGATGGCGGTTTACGCCCGTGTCTGGATTTCAGAGAACTCAACCAGATTACGGTCCGTGATCCTTACCCTATGCCACTTATACCCGATTTATTCAACCAAGTGGTTGGTGCCAGGTGGTTCTCCAAACTGGACCTCAGGGGGGCGTACAATCTTATAAGAGTCCGTCAGGGGGATGAGTGGAAGACAGCGTTCAATACCCCTGAGGGTCACTTTGAGAGTTTGGTAATGCCGTTTGGGTTGACTATGGCACCGGCGGTCTTTCAACACTTCATTAATGATGTCTTCTCTCAGTTGTTGGGGAGGTTCGTTATAATTTATCTTGACGACATCCTCATTTTCTCTCGCGACCATGATACACATATAGAGCATGTTAGACAGGTTCTGCAGTTGCTCAGAGAGAACAGGCTCTATGTCAAGCTTGAAAAATGTGTGTTTTTCGTACAGGAGCTACCGTTCTTGGGTTATATAATCTCCGCCTCAGGTTTTAAGATGGACACCGCAAAGGTGCAGGCGGTACTACATTGGGATCGGCCTGATAATCTTAAGGCGCTTCAGCGATTTCTTGGCTTCTCCAATTACTATAGGAAATTTATTAAGAACTTCTCTATGATTGCCAAACCACTGACTGACATGACTAAGAAGGGTACCGACTTTTCTGACTGGTCTGAGCCTGCGGTACAGGCGTTTGAATTCCTCAAGAATAGTTTTGCCTCAGCGCCCATTCTGGTGCAGCCCGATGTCTCCTTACCGTTTGTCGTGGAGGTGGATGCGTCGGAGGTTCGAGTGGGGGCTGTACTGTCTCAGGGCCCTTCTTGGGCCAAGTTGCATCCGTGTGCCTTCTTCTCCAAGAAGCTGTCGCCTGCGGAGCGTAATTATGATATTGGCAACAGGGAACTATTGGCCATCAAATTGGCATTTGAGGAGTGGCGACACTTCTTGGAGGGGGCTGTTCATCAGATTACTGTGATAACCGACCATAAGAATTTGCTTTATTTAGAATCTGCTAAGCGCCTGTCCTCCAGACAGGCTCGCTGGGCATTATTCTTCACCCGGTTCAACTTCATTGTTACCTATCGCCCTGGGTCGAAGAATGTTAAGGCAGACGCTTTATCCAGGTGTTTTCCTGGTGGAGAGTTATGTGAAGAGCCGGTGCCTATTCTCCAAAAAGGTGTGGTGGTATCTGCCATCACGACAGAGATTGAGGCAGAGATTGCGGAGGCTCAGGAGGTGGTACCGCCGGGGTTGCCTGCTAATAAATCTTTTGTGCCGCTACATCTACGCTCTAGAGTGTTGGGCGAACATCACGACACGGTACTGGCAGGTCATCCAGGGGTTAAGAGCACTCTGGAACTGGTATCGCGTCGTTTTTGGTGGCCTAAAATCCGGCAGGATGTGGCCTCATATGTGGCTGCCTGTAACACGTGCGCACGGGCCAAGACTCCTCGTTCCCGTCCCGCTGGTAGCTTGCAGCCTCTCGGGGTGCCCAGTAAGCCATGGACTGAGATTTCCATGGATTTTATTACTGACTTGCCCGCCTCGGCAGGGAACTCGGTCATTTTGGTAATTGTTGATAGGTTCTCCAAAATGTCACATTTCGTTGCTTTACCGTCTTTGCCCAATACTAAGACTCTTGCTCAGATATTTATTCGCGAGGTGGTCAGACTTCATGGTGTCCCGTCTGACATTGTGTCTGATCGAGGTACGCAGTTTGTGGCAAAGTTTTGGAGAGCTTTTTGTTCTCGCCTTGGAATCAAATTATCTCATTCATCGGCTTTCCACCCTCAGTCGAATGGACAGACTGAGCGGATGAACCAAAACCTGGAGCAATACTTGCGCTGCTTTATTTCCGACAATCAGGAAGAGTGGTCAGCGTTTCTTCCTCTGGCAGAATTCGCAATAAACAACCATTGCCAGGAATCGTCTGGGGAATCTCCTTTTTTTTGTGTGTATGGTCAACATCCTCAATTTTGCACCTTGCGTCAGGGGTGCTCAGTTGGCGTCCCTGAGGAGGACCAGTTGGGAGCTCAATTGTCGTCTGTTTGGAGGAGAGTCAAGCAGCGCTTGTTGAAGGTGGGTTCCAGGTACAAACGGGTGGCTGACTGTAGACGTGTGCCAGGTCCGGACCTGTGTGTGGGTGATTGGGTGTGGTTATCTACTAGGAACATTAAGCTCAAGATACCGTCACTTAAGTTGGGTCCCAGGGTTCATTGGCCCATTTAGAATCTCCGCAGTGATCAACCCTGTGGCATTTCGTTTGGAGTTGCCGGCTGTGTATAAGATTCATAATGTATTTCACAAAGCATTGCTAAAGAAGGTCGTGGGTTTGGTGGATGGTTCCCCCGGGCCACCACCTCCCGTCTTGGTGGATGGCGCGTTGGAATTTGAGGTGTCCAAAGTGGTGGACTCTAGGGTTGTGCGTCGCACTCTACAGTACCTGGTCCACTGGCGTGGCTATGGTCCTGAGGAGAGGACATGTGTGCCGGCCTCTGACATTCATGCTGATCGACTGGTTACTATGTTCCATCGTCGCCATCCGGACAAGCCAGGTCCTCGACATGGTGAGGTTCCGGAGGTCCCTCGTAGAAGGCGGGGTACTGTCATGTCGGACACTGTTCACACCAGGGTGTCCGGCAGACAGCGGTAATACCCTGTTGGGTATTCTGTTCCAGTCGGGATAGGGTTAACCAGGTTGTCATGCTGGCTGAGGGCTGGGCCACGCCCTAGGTCTTTAAATAGTTCGTCCTGACTATGGGCGTCACCGACTATAGCTTTAGCCTAGTGCTAGCAATACCGGTCAGCAGTGGTGGTGTTGGAGCGTCTGATATCTGGTGCAGTATATCCCTCAGTGGTTCTTTCTCCAATCTGTTATATATATATTTGGTTGCCCTTGCACATTATTGTATTTACTGTGTGGTGTTTTCTTTTACCCCTGTCCATACGTATTTGTGGGGTCTGGTGTCTGGTCCCCTCACTGGGTGGAGGGAGGTGGGTTCAGCTTAGGGCTGGACAGGAGACAGGGACAGGGTGGAGGCTCAGGCAGGCACACCTTCAGTGTAAACCCTGGGTTGAGGGACAGACAGGGTTTTCCCTAGTCTGAGGGACATCACAGGGGTCCTGGGGTTTTTGCCTAAAGTAACCTAGGCATTCCATGACACATGGTTCTGGAGAATGATTTACTCTATCAGATAGAGAAAAAGGGGGAAGATACGGTGCAACTATTAGTCGTGCCAAAACCCTACCGGCAGCAGGTGCTGGACCTGGCCCACGGACATGTGATGGGAGGTCACCTGGGAGTCCAGAAAACCACCGAAAGGATATTACACTGTTTTGTTTGGCCAGGCATGCATCACGATATTCGAGTATATTGTGAGTCTTGTCCTGACTGCCAAGCCTATGCACCTAAGCCCCGGTTCTGTAGCCCTTTGGTACCCCTACCTATTATTGAAGTCCCGTTTGAGAGGATTGGGATGGATTTAGTTGGGCCCCTTCCACGGTCTGCACGTGGACACCAACATATCCTGGTCATCTTGGATTATGCCACTCGTTACCCGGAGGCCATCCCTTTGCGTAACACGGCCACCAAGACGATTGCCAAGGAACTGGTGCATGTGTTTAGTCGGGTCGGTATATCAAAACAGATACTCACCGACCAGGGGACCCCCTTTATGTCCAGGGTAATGAAGGAGCTCTGCCGATTGTTACAAATTGAACCGTTACGCACATCCGTGTATCACCCTCAAACAGACGCGTTGGTGGAACGGTTCAATAAAACTCTGAAGCAGATGCTGAGAAAGGTGATAGACAAGGATGGGAAGAACTGGGACTATTTACTTCCGTATTTGCTTTTTGCCATCAGGGAAGTACCCCAGTCTTCCACGGGATTCTCGCCTTTCGAGTTATTGTACGCCCGACGTCCTCGCGGACTGTTAAACGTTGCAAAAGAAACCTGGGAGGGTCAGGTCACTCCGTTTAAAACAGTGATAGATCACGTCACACAAATGCAGGACCGTATTGCGGCTGTTATGCCTATCGTCAAAGAACACATGATACAGGCTCAAGGAGCCCAAAAAAGAATCTATGATAGGGGCTCCAAGATCCGTACGTTTGCACCCGGAGATAGGGTGTTGATCCTGGTCCCCACGGTGGACAGTAAGTTCCTGGCAAAGTGGCAGGGCCCCTTTGAGATCAAGGAAAGAGTTGGTGAAGTAAACTACAAAGTATACCAGGCAGGTAAACGGAAACCTGAACAGATTTATCATGTAAATCTGATAAAGCCCTGGAAGGATCGGTCTGCCTTGTCAGCGGAGCTGGCCCGTCCTGTCTGCTCGCATACCGTACCGGAGGTACGGGTTGCAGAGACTCTCTCGGAGCGGCAAAAGACGGAAGTCAGGCAGTTTCTACTTCACAACCAAAAGTTTTTCTCAGAAAAACCCGGGCAGACTATGCTAATGAAACATGACATCGTAACGGAACCTGGTGTCACAGTTCACTTAAAGCCCTACCGAATCCCGGAAGCGCGCCGTGAAGCCGTTTCCCGAGAAGTGAATGCAATGTTAGAGTTAGGAGTCATTGAGGAATCGCACAGTGCGTGGTCCAGCCCGATTGTGCTAATTCCTAAACCGGACGGCACCATCCGGTTCTGCAATGACTTCAGGAAACTGAATGCGGTCTCAAAATTTGATGCCTACCCCATGCCCCGGGTCGACGAGTTAATAGATCGGTTAGGAAAAGCCCGGTATATTACAACCCTAGACCTAACAAAGGGGTATTGGCAGATCCCTCTGGTGGAGGCTGCCAGAGAAAAGACGGCATTTGCTACGCCGGAAGGTTTATTTCAGTATGTGTATATGCCGTTTGGACTGCACGGGGCACCGGCGACCTTCCAGAGACTGATGGATCGAGTCTTGAGGCCACATAGGCGGTACGCTTCGGCCTATTTGGATGACATTGTCATTTACAGCTTGGACTGGGAGACTCATCTCCAGAAAGTACAAGCTGTGATTGACGACCTGTGGGAGGCAGGTCTAACCGCGAACCCCAAGAAATGTCACATCGGGCTAGAAGAAGCCTGGTATTTGGGGTATGTAATTGGGAGGGGTGTTGTTAAACCCCAGGTTGATAAGATTCAGGCGGTTCAGGACTGGCTACAACCTGTCAACAAGAAGCAGGTGCAAGCCTTCCTGGGGATCGCCGGTTATTATCGCCGGTTCATACCCAATTTTGCAGCCATCGCTACCCCCCTGACGGATCTTACAAAAGGGAAAGACTCCGTCATGATTAAATGGAGTATAGCGGCTGAAGAAGCCTTCCATAGCCTAAAACGGGCACTTTGCTCTCAGCCCGTACTGGTGACTCCGGACTTCCGCAGTGAGTTTGTGGTACAAACGGATGCCTCTGATACCGGTATCGGGGCCGTACTCTCACAAGTGAGGGACGGAGTGGAACACCCAGTCCTCTATCTCAGCAGGAAGCTGAATAAACACGAGCAAAGGTATGCAGTCGTAGAAAAAGAGTGCCTCGCCATTAAGTGGGTTCTAGAGGCCCTCAAATATTACCTGGTGGGCCAAAAGTTCAGGCTGATCACTGACCATGCCCCTCTCAAGTGGATGCACTTGAACAAGGAACGGAATAGCCGGGTGACCCGGTGGTTCCTTGCCCTGCAGGCCTACACTTTTACGGTGGAGCACCGCCCAGGGGTACAGATGGGGAATGCAGATGCCCTGTCCCGAGTGCACTGTTTGGCGGGTGTCATTGCTCGACCGGAGTGGTCTGAGCAGAAGGGGGGGATATGTGAGAATCATGTGGGAATAGTGGATGAGGGCAGGTATATCTCGCCCAGATTCCTTTCCTATGTGGCCTAGTCTGGTCAGTATCACACCTGCTTACTAATGGATAATGGGAGGTGGATATAAAAGGATGCAAGGTGGTTGTGTGAGTGTCTCAGCCTGGGAACACAGAGAGCCTGCCTGTGTGAGAGACACACGTGAGTGGAAGCAGTGCCCACTGCAACTGTGGTTTGGCTGGACGGGAGAAGCCCGCCAGTTGGTAGTTAGGTTGTACTTTGTTTAGTTAGTGCCGGACAGGCAAGGATTTGTTTTATGTTTTATTTCCTTTTTGCATTGCTTTCACCGTTAATAAACCTGACCCAGGGTCAGTTATACACGAATCCCAGCTCTGCGCCTGAGTTTCATGCTGAACGCACATGACCTTTGACCCCAGCAAAGGCGATCCCGGAGTGTTTTATCACAATATGTATTTGATCCTGGGATACAATTATTAGGGTAAGGTCAGTATCCTCTACATTTAGAGAGTGGGGTTTTGCATTGGGGGGGTTTTCAACTATATAGCACATATGCTTGATGAATAAATCTTTGAACCCGTACCTCTGCACCCCCTTAGGAGTTTTGTCTAATTTTGCCAGATTTGTTCTTACATCTCCACTAGTAACTCTCTTGTACCAGCACATTGCACTTTATCTTGCATTTGGTATTAAATTGATTTTGTGCATCATAAAGCATTTCTTCTATTAATAATTTATATCAGCATTTTGTCCCTTCTCTGCTTTTTGTATCATCTAATATATAATTGCCAATCGGCTCTGTCACAGCTTCCGGCGATTGTGTCGCTATCCCACAATCCACCGCGGCCGCCTTCCAGTGGTGGATTGTGGGGTAACGACACAATTGCCGGACACTAGCGCTGCTGATCTCCCGACAATAGCCGCGGCTCATCTCCCGCCGCAGGGAGGTCTGCGGTGACGCAGCCGGGAGATGCTCCCATCGGAACTGCGCCGATCGCCATATTGGAACACCCAAATTATGGGTATTCCGATATGGCGGCTGGGATTCATATCCCAGCAAAGCCATGCGGCTCTGCTCATTGGCTGAGCCGGCCGCCGGCCTTGACTTGCATTGATCCACAGCAAAACCGCAGGCATAAAAAAGATCTGCGGTTTTGCTGCGGATGAAACGCTGCAGATCAGGAGGGGGGAAAAGTGTGGGCGAAGTGTGGGCGGTGACTGTATGCGTGTATGGTGTGTGGGCGGGGACTGTGTGCATGTATAGTGTGTGGGTGTTGACTGTATGCATGTATGAGCCAGTGTGTGTGTAGGGGGGTTTGCGGGCCTGTCCGGGGGTCATCAGTAGAGATGAGCGACTTTGCCTTTGTTAGGGTCGAGTCGGGTTTCATAAAACCCGACTTTCTCAAAAGTCGGGTCGAACGAAATCGGCGGACTATAGGGAAAAGTCGTGAAACATGAAATCCAATGCAAGTCAATGGGGAGAAAAGTCGGCAGTGAGTGGAGGACTGTAAACACACCTGGCATGAATTTTAACCCTAGAGGCGGCGAAATCTCCCTCTCCCACTCCCACTCCCACTCCAGCTACGCTCTGCTTCTTTCATTGGCTGAAAAAAGTCACGTGCAAGTATTCGGCGAAACCCGACTTTGGCGCTTGGGTCGCCGACCGCATGGCTGACTTCACACTGTGGTCGGGTTTCGTTTCATGAAACCCGACTTTGGCGAAAGTCGGCGACTTTTGAGTCTGACCGATCTGTTTCGCTCAACTCTAGTCATCAGCTGTGCAGGGGGGGTCTGCCAGGCCTGTGCAGTGGGTCATCGGCTGTGCGGGGGGGGTCTGCCGGGGGTCATTGGCTGTGTGTGGGGGTCTGCTGGACCTGTGTGGGGGATTGTCAGCTGTGCGTGGTGGTCTGCCGGGCCTGTGTGTTGGGTCATCGGCTGTCTGGGGAGGGGGGCTGCGGTGGTGTGTGTGTGGGCATGTGTATACAGGCATCTTCCGATGGGACTACAAGTCCCATCGGGCAATGCCTGCTACCCTGACAGTGAGTGACACATTAGCCAATGATGGGACAGTAGTAGTCCCATCATCCGGCTAATATGTTGAATGTAAAAAAAAAAGCCATACAGAACATACATCTAACATAAAACACATAACGTAGAGTAGATACTCACCAATCACCTAATTCCCCAAAGCCATCGCTCTCCTGTAATAAAGATAAAATAATAAACCAAGCTATACTCACCTTTCTGCCATAGTCCAATTAATAACGAGGTTCCCATGACGATCGCCCGTGGAGAACAGCCCCATCAGCTGATGCGACCGCTCTCCAGGGGCTCCCGCGATGAAATGACAATGTATATCCTTCCACCCGTGCCGGGAGAAGGTCAGTTCAGTTAATTCTCTCACTGGCAATGCTGGGATAGAAAATTCCCACGCAGCATTGCTGTAAAGTGAGAGTGAACTCACTTGACCTCTTTAGTGATGTACTGCAGGAGGATTATCTCCTGTCAGTTCATCACAGGGAGGGCATATAGAGCAGTGACATCCACACCGCAGCCCCCCGCTGCCCGTCAGCCACGGCGGTCCCTTCTGACAGGCTCGCGGCCGACGGGGTCTCTGCCTGCAATGAGCATGTGCCATAGGCCGCGGCCGCGCCTCCCTCCTGTTACTTGTGCTCCGGCAATGCCCTGACCCGGAAGCACCTACAGACCAATGGCAGACCTGATAGGGCCATATCAGGCCGCTTCCCCCTGAGGGAGACGCCTGATCGTTGTGTTTGCTAGCATACTGGGCCCTGTTTCCTCTTGTGCTCTCTGCAGTCTCGCAGTCCTTCCTTCCGTGGTCCCTGCAGTAGCCCCGCAGTCCGGTGCTCCGTTGGTCCATCTATCTACACTCCAGTCCTGCCTCCGGTGTTCCTGCTCCACCCTGCTATCGTCACTCCAGCTATTCACACTCCAGTCCTTCAGGCCTACTCCAGTCCTGCCTCCGGTGTTCCTGCTCCATCCTGCTATCCACACTCCAGTCCTACAGTCCTACTCCAGTCCTGCCTCCCGTGTTCCTGCTCTGTCCTGTTGTCTATGCTCCAGTCCTGCAGTCCTACTCCAGTCTAGTCTCCACTGATCCCGCTCTGTTGTCTACGCTTCAGTCCCGCACTCCTACTCCAGTCTGTCCTGAGCTGCCCCTCTCGGTACGGCTATCGTGGTACCCGAACCCCTGGGCCTGCTCCTAACGATCCCTGTATAGGGGTCGGCTCCACCTGGCAGCTCGCCCGGGGCCCTTCGGTGCCGTGGTCCAGAAGGTCCACTTCTGGAGATTTGTCTCCTGACCAGCCGTGGTAACAAACGCATACAAATCCGCAGGGAAAACTGCACTGAAAAACCACTTGAAATCTGTGGCAAAAACACATAAAAAACGCACCTGCATTTTCGGCCAAGAGATGCGGATTTTAGGCGGAAAAATCAGCAGGAGAATCTGCACAGTGTTGCAGGGGGATTCAAATCTGAAGTTGCCTGCCTTGCTCTGCATTCCCAACCTTTTCTACATATCTCTCCTAAAGCCAGTCATTCTGAATCATTTTCATCTTGCTCCCGGCTCCACTCCCTCCCCAGTCAGTGCTGATAACATTTTTGAGGTGAGGGATATTCTAGCCTCCAAGAGAGTCAGGGGCATGACCTTCTTTTTAATTGATTATAAGGGGTTTGGTCCTGAAGAGAGGTCATGGGAACCCAGGGAGAATATCCACTCTCCCTGGATTTTGTCTAAGTTCTCCAGCCTTAGAGAAGGGTGGTGTAAAGGAGGGGGTACTGTTGCGCCACCTGTCACGCCGCTCTCACCTGGGGGCGGAACCTCGGGTCCATAGTCACCACTTCTGGTGCCAAGGCCGCTCCGGGGGTCCCGTCGGGACCTCGCACCTAGTCCCATGGTTGCGCTGAGTTTCAGTGTGCACGCGTGCTCTTCTCAGCTCTACAGTTTTATCCTCTCTATGGTCTTGCAGGACCTGATCTGGAAGTCCATATGCTCATGTGCTATATCAGGCTACCTCTTCATGTTAAGGCAGACGCTTTATCCAGGTGTTTTCCTGGTGGAGAGTTATGTGAAGAGCCGGTGCCTATTCTCCAAAAAGGTGTGGTGGTATCTGCCATCACGACAGAGATTGAGGCAGAGATTGCGGAGGCTCAGGAGGTGGTACCGCCGGGGTTGCCTGCTAATAAATCTTTTGTGCCGCTACATCTACGCTCTAGAGTGTTGGGCGAACATCACGACACGGTACTGGCAGGTCATCCAGGGGTTAAGAGCACTCTGGAACTGGTATCGCGTCGTTTTTGGTGGCCTAAAATCCGGCAGGATGTGGCCTCATATGTGGCTGCCTGTAACACGTGCGCACGGGCCAAGACTCCTCGTTCCCGTCCCGCTGGTAGCTTGCAGCCTCTCGGGGTGCCCAGTAAGCCATGGACTGAGATTTCCATGGATTTTATTACTGACTTGCCCGCCTCGGCAGGGAACTCGGTCATTTTGGTAATTGTTGATAGGTTCTCCAAAATGTCACATTTCGTTGCTTTACCGTCTTTGCCCAATACTAAGACTCTTGCTCAGATATTTATTCGCGAGGTGGTCAGACTTCATGGTGTCCCGTCTGACATTGTGTCTGATCGAGGTACGCAGTTTGTGGCAAAGTTTTGGAGAGCTTTTTGTTCTCGCCTTGGAATCAAATTATCTCATTCATCGGCTTTCCACCCTCAGTCGAATGGACAGACTGAGCGGATGAACCAAAACCTGGAGCAATACTTGCGCTGCTTTATTTCCGACAATCAGGAAGAGTGGTCAGCGTTTCTTCCTCTGGCAGAATTCGCAATAAACAACCATTGCCAGGAATCGTCTGGGGAATCTCCTTTTTTTTGTGTGTATGGTCAACATCCTCAATTTTGCACCTTGCGTCAGGGGTGCTCAGTTGGCGTCCCTGAGGAGGACCAGTTGGGAGCTCAATTGTCGTCTGTTTGGAGGAGAGTCAAGCAGCGCTTGTTGAAGGTGGGTTCCAGGTACAAACGGGTGGCTGACTGTAGACGTGTGCCAGGTCCGGACCTGTGTGTGGGTGATTGGGTGTGGTTATCTACTAGGAACATTAAGCTCAAGATACCGTCACTTAAGTTGGGTCCCAGGGTTCATTGGCCCATTTAGAATCTCCGCAGTGATCAACCCTGTGGCATTTCGTTTGGAGTTGCCGGCTGTGTATAAGATTCATAATGTATTTCACAAAGCATTGCTAAAGAAGGTCGTGGGTTTGGTGGATGGTTCCCCCGGGCCACCACCTCCCGTCTTGGTGGATGGCGCGTTGGAATTTGAGGTGTCCAAAGTGGTGGACTCTAGGGTTGTGCGTCGCACTCTACAGTACCTGGTCCACTGGCGTGGCTATGGTCCTGAGGAGAGGACATGTGTGCCGGCCTCTGACATTCATGCTGATCGACTGGTTACTATGTTCCATCGTCGCCATCCGGACAAGCCAGGTCCTCGACATGGTGAGGTTCCGGAGGTCCCTCGTAGAAGGCGGGGTACTGTCATGTCGGACACTGTTCACACCAGGGTGTCCGGCAGACAGCGGTAATACCCTGTTGGGTATTCTGTTCCAGTCGGGATAGGGTTAACCAGGTTGTCATGCTGGCTGAGGGCTGGGCCACGCCCTAGGTCTTTAAATAGTTCGTCCTGACTATGGGCGTCACCGACTATAGCTTTAGCCTAGTGCTAGCAATACCGGTCAGCAGTGGTGGTGTTGGAGCGTCTGATATCTGGTGCAGTATATCCCTCAGTGGTTCTTTCTCCAATCTGTTATATATATATTTGGTTGCCCTTGCACATTATTGTATTTACTGTGTGGTGTTTTCTTTTACCCCTGTCCATACGTATTTGTGGGGTCTGGTGTCTGGTCCCCTCACTGGGTGGAGGGAGGTGGGTTCAGCTTAGGGCTGGACAGGAGACAGGGACAGGGTGGAGGCTCAGGCAGGCACACCTTCAGTGTAAACCCTGGGTTGAGGGACAGACAGGGTTTTCCCTAGTCTGAGGGACATCACAGGGGTCCTGGGGTTTTTGCCTAAAGTAACCTAGGCATTCCATGACACATGGTTCTGGAGAATGATTTACTCTATCAGATAGAGAAAAAGGGGGAAGATACGGTGCAACTATTAGTCGTGCCAAAACCCTACCGGCAGCAGGTGCTGGACCTGGCCCACGGACATGTGATGGGAGGTCACCTGGGAGTCCAGAAAACCACCGAAAGGATATTACACTGTTTTGTTTGGCCAGGCATGCATCACGATATTCGAGTATATTGTGAGTCTTGTCCTGACTGCCAAGCCTATGCACCTAAGCCCCGGTTCTGTAGCCCTTTGGTACCCCTACCTATTATTGAAGTCCCGTTTGAGAGGATTGGGATGGATTTAGTTGGGCCCCTTCCACGGTCTGCACGTGGACACCAACATATCCTGGTCATCTTGGATTATGCCACTCGTTACCCGGAGGCCATCCCTTTGCGTAACACGGCCACCAAGACGATTGCCAAGGAACTGGTGCATGTGTTTAGTCGGGTCGGTATATCAAAACAGATACTCACCGACCAGGGGACCCCCTTTATGTCCAGGGTAATGAAGGAGCTCTGCCGATTGTTACAAATTGAACCGTTACGCACATCCGTGTATCACCCTCAAACAGACGCGTTGGTGGAACGGTTCAATAAAACTCTGAAGCAGATGCTGAGAAAGGTGATAGACAAGGATGGGAAGAACTGGGACTATTTACTTCCGTATTTGCTTTTTGCCATCAGGGAAGTACCCCAGTCTTCCACGGGATTCTCGCCTTTCGAGTTATTGTACGCCCGACGTCCTCGCGGACTGTTAAACGTTGCAAAAGAAACCTGGGAGGGTCAGGTCACTCCGTTTAAAACAGTGATAGATCACGTCACACAAATGCAGGACCGTATTGCGGCTGTTATGCCTATCGTCAAAGAACACATGATACAGGCTCAAGGAGCCCAAAAAAGAATCTATGATAGGGGCTCCAAGATCCGTACGTTTGCACCCGGAGATAGGGTGTTGATCCTGGTCCCCACGGTGGACAGTAAGTTCCTGGCAAAGTGGCAGGGCCCCTTTGAGATCAAGGAAAGAGTTGGTGAAGTAAACTACAAAGTATACCAGGCAGGTAAACGGAAACCTGAACAGATTTATCATGTAAATCTGATAAAGCCCTGGAAGGATCGGTCTGCCTTGTCAGCGGAGCTGGCCCGTCCTGTCTGCTCGCATACCGTACCGGAGGTACGGGTTGCAGAGACTCTCTCGGAGCGGCAAAAGACGGAAGTCAGGCAGTTTCTACTTCACAACCAAAAGTTTTTCTCAGAAAAACCCGGGCAGACTATGCTAATGAAACATGACATCGTAACGGAACCTGGTGTCACAGTTCACTTAAAGCCCTACCGAATCCCGGAAGCGCGCCGTGAAGCCGTTTCCCGAGAAGTGAATGCAATGTTAGAGTTAGGAGTCATTGAGGAATCGCACAGTGCGTGGTCCAGCCCGATTGTGCTAATTCCTAAACCGGACGGCACCATCCGGTTCTGCAATGACTTCAGGAAACTGAATGCGGTCTCAAAATTTGATGCCTACCCCATGCCCCGGGTCGACGAGTTAATAGATCGGTTAGGAAAAGCCCGGTATATTACAACCCTAGACCTAACAAAGGGGTATTGGCAGATCCCTCTGGTGGAGGCTGCCAGAGAAAAGACGGCATTTGCTACGCCGGAAGGTTTATTTCAGTATGTGTATATGCCGTTTGGACTGCACGGGGCACCGGCGACCTTCCAGAGACTGATGGATCGAGTCTTGAGGCCACATAGGCGGTACGCTTCGGCCTATTTGGATGACATTGTCATTTACAGCTTGGACTGGGAGACTCATCTCCAGAAAGTACAAGCTGTGATTGACGACCTGTGGGAGGCAGGTCTAACCGCGAACCCCAAGAAATGTCACATCGGGCTAGAAGAAGCCTGGTATTTGGGGTATGTAATTGGGAGGGGTGTTGTTAAACCCCAGGTTGATAAGATTCAGGCGGTTCAGGACTGGCTACAACCTGTCAACAAGAAGCAGGTGCAAGCCTTCCTGGGGATCGCCGGTTATTATCGCCGGTTCATACCCAATTTTGCAGCCATCGCTACCCCCCTGACGGATCTTACAAAAGGGAAAGACTCCGTCATGATTAAATGGAGTATAGCGGCTGAAGAAGCCTTCCATAGCCTAAAACGGGCACTTTGCTCTCAGCCCGTACTGGTGACTCCGGACTTCCGCAGTGAGTTTGTGGTACAAACGGATGCCTCTGATACCGGTATCGGGGCCGTACTCTCACAAGTGAGGGACGGAGTGGAACACCCAGTCCTCTATCTCAGCAGGAAGCTGAATAAACACGAGCAAAGGTATGCAGTCGTAGAAAAAGAGTGCCTCGCCATTAAGTGGGTTCTAGAGGCCCTCAAATATTACCTGGTGGGCCAAAAGTTCAGGCTGATCACTGACCATGCCCCTCTCAAGTGGATGCACTTGAACAAGGAACGGAATAGCCGGGTGACCCGGTGGTTCCTTGCCCTGCAGGCCTACACTTTTACGGTGGAGCACCGCCCAGGGGTACAGATGGGGAATGCAGATGCCCTGTCCCGAGTGCACTGTTTGGCGGGTGTCATTGCTCGACCGGAGTGGTCTGAGCAGAAGGGGGGGATATGTGAGAATCATGTGGGAATAGTGGATGAGGGCAGGTATATCTCGCCCAGATTCCTTTCCTATGTGGCCTAGTCTGGTCAGTATCACACCTGCTTACTAATGGATAATGGGAGGTGGATATAAAAGGATGCAAGGTGGTTGTGTGAGTGTCTCAGCCTGGGAACACAGAGAGCCTGCCTGTGTGAGAGACACACGTGAGTGGAAGCAGTGCCCACTGCAACTGTGGTTTGGCTGGACGGGAGAAGCCCGCCAGTTGGTAGTTAGGTTGTACTTTGTTTAGTTAGTGCCGGACAGGCAAGGATTTGTTTTATGTTTTATTTCCTTTTTGCATTGCTTTCACCGTTAATAAACCTGACCCAGGGTCAGTTATACACGAATCCCAGCTCTGCGCCTGAGTTTCATGCTGAACGCACATGACCTTTGACCCCAGCAAAGGCGATCCCGGAGTGTTTTATCACAATATGTATTTGATCCTGGGATACAATTATTAGGGTAAGGTCAGTATCCTCTACATTTAGAGAGTGGGGTTTTGCATTGGGGGGGTTTTCAACTATATAGCACATATGCTTGATGAATAAATCTTTGAACCCGTACCTCTGCACCCCCTTAGGAGTTTTGTCTAATTTTGCCAGATTTGTTCTTACATCTCCACTAGTAACTCTCTTGTACCAGCACATTGCACTTTATCTTGCATTTGGTATTAAATTGATTTTGTGCATCATAAAGCATTTCTTCTATTAATAATTTATATCAGCATTTTGTCCCTTCTCTGCTTTTTGTATCATCTAATATATAATTGCCAATCGGCTCTGTCACAGCTTCCGGCGATTGTGTCGCTATCCCACAATCCACCGCGGCCGCCTTCCAGTGGTGGATTGTGGGGTAACGACACAATTGCCGGACACTAGCGCTGCTGATCTCCCGACAATAGCCGCGGCTCATCTCCCGCCGCAGGGAGGTCTGCGGTGACGCAGCCGGGAGATGCTCCCATCGGAACTGCGCCGATCGCCATATTGGAACACCCAAATTATGGGTATTCCGATATGGCGGCTGGGATTCATATCCCAGCAAAGCCATGCGGCTCTGCTCATTGGCTGAGCCGGCCGCCGGCCTTGACTTGCATTGATCCACAGCAAAACCGCAGGCATAAAAAAGATCTGCGGTTTTGCTGCGGATGAAACGCTGCAGATCAGGAGGGGGGAAAAGTGTGGGCGAAGTGTGGGCGGTGACTGTATGCGTGTATGGTGTGTGGGCGGGGACTGTGTGCATGTATAGTGTGTGGGTGTTGACTGTATGCATGTATGAGCCAGTGTGTGTGTAGGGGGGTTTGCGGGCCTGTCCGGGGGTCATCAGTAGAGATGAGCGACTTTGCCTTTGTTAGGGTCGAGTCGGGTTTCATAAAACCCGACTTTCTCAAAAGTCGGGTCGAACGAAATCGGCGGACTATAGGGAAAAGTCGTGAAACATGAAATCCAATGCAAGTCAATGGGGAGAAAAGTCGGCAGTGAGTGGAGGACTGTAAACACACCTGGCATGAATTTTAACCCTAGAGGCGGCGAAATCTCCCTCTCCCACTCCCACTCCCACTCCAGCTACGCTCTGCTTCTTTCATTGGCTGAAAAAAGTCACGTGCAAGTATTCGGCGAAACCCGACTTTGGCGCTTGGGTCGCCGACCGCATGGCTGACTTCACACTGTGGTCGGGTTTCGTTTCATGAAACCCGACTTTGGCGAAAGTCGGCGACTTTTGAGTCTGACCGATCTGTTTCGCTCAACTCTAGTCATCAGCTGTGCAGGGGGGGTCTGCCAGGCCTGTGCAGTGGGTCATCGGCTGTGCGGGGGGGGTCTGCCGGGGGTCATTGGCTGTGTGTGGGGGTCTGCTGGACCTGTGTGGGGGATTGTCAGCTGTGCGTGGTGGTCTGCCGGGCCTGTGTGTTGGGTCATCGGCTGTCTGGGGAGGGGGGCTGCGGTGGTGTGTGTGTGGGCATGTGTATACAGGCATCTTCCGATGGGACTACAAGTCCCATCGGGCAATGCCTGCTACCCTGACAGTGAGTGACACATTAGCCAATGATGGGACAGTAGTAGTCCCATCATCCGGCTAATATGTTGAATGTAAAAAAAAAAGCCATACAGAACATACATCTAACATAAAACACATAACGTAGAGTAGATACTCACCAATCACCTAATTCCCCAAAGCCATCGCTCTCCTGTAATAAAGATAAAATAATAAACCAAGCTATACTCACCTTTCTGCCATAGTCCAATTAATAACGAGGTTCCCATGACGATCGCCCGTGGAGAACAGCCCCATCAGCTGATGCGACCGCTCTCCAGGGGCTCCCGCGATGAAATGACAATGTATATCCTTCCACCCGTGCCGGGAGAAGGTCAGTTCAGTTAATTCTCTCACTGGCAATGCTGGGATAGAAAATTCCCACGCAGCATTGCTGTAAAGTGAGAGTGAACTCACTTGACCTCTTTAGTGATGTACTGCAGGAGGATTATCTCCTGTCAGTTCATCACAGGGAGGGCATATAGAGCAGTGACATCCACACCGCAGCCCCCCGCTGCCCGTCAGCCACGGCGGTCCCTTCTGACAGGCTCGCGGCCGACGGGGTCTCTGCCTGCAATGAGCATGTGCCATAGGCCGCGGCCGCGCCTCCCTCCTGTTACTTGTGCTCCGGCAATGCCCTGACCCGGAAGCACCTACAGACCAATGGCAGACCTGATAGGGCCATATCAGGCCGCTTCCCCCTGAGGGAGACGCCTGATCGTTGTGTTTGCTAGCATACTGGGCCCTGTTTCCTCTTGTGCTCTCTGCAGTCTCGCAGTCCTTCCTTCCGTGGTCCCTGCAGTAGCCCCGCAGTCCGGTGCTCCGTTGGTCCATCTATCTACACTCCAGTCCTGCCTCCGGTGTTCCTGCTCCACCCTGCTATCGTCACTCCAGCTATTCACACTCCAGTCCTTCAGGCCTACTCCAGTCCTGCCTCCGGTGTTCCTGCTCCATCCTGCTATCCACACTCCAGTCCTACAGTCCTACTCCAGTCCTGCCTCCCGTGTTCCTGCTCTGTCCTGTTGTCTATGCTCCAGTCCTGCAGTCCTACTCCAGTCTAGTCTCCACTGATCCCGCTCTGTTGTCTACGCTTCAGTCCCGCACTCCTACTCCAGTCTGTCCTGAGCTGCCCCTCTCGGTACGGCTATCGTGGTACCCGAACCCCTGGGCCTGCTCCTAACGATCCCTGTATAGGGGTCGGCTCCACCTGGCAGCTCGCCCGGGGCCCTTCGGTGCCGTGGTCCAGAAGGTCCACTTCTGGAGATTTGTCTCCTGACCAGCCGTGGTAACAAACGCATACAAATCCGCAGGGAAAACTGCACTGAAAAACCACTTGAAATCTGTGGCAAAAACACATAAAAAACGCACCTGCATTTTCGGCCAAGAGATGCGGATTTTAGGCGGAAAAATCAGCAGGAGAATCTGCACAGTGTTGCAGGGGGATTCAAATCTGAAGTTGCCTGCCTTGCTCTGCATTCCCAACCTTTTCTACATATCTCTCCTAAAGCCAGTCATTCTGAATCATTTTCATCTTGCTCCCGGCTCCACTCCCTCCCCAGTCAGTGCTGATAACATTTTTGAGGTGAGGGATATTCTAGCCTCCAAGAGAGTCAGGGGCATGACCTTCTTTTTAATTGATTATAAGGGGTTTGGTCCTGAAGAGAGGTCATGGGAACCCAGGGAGAATATCCACTCTCCCTGGATTTTGTCTAAGTTCTCCAGCCTTAGAGAAGGGTGGTGTAAAGGAGGGGGTACTGTTGCGCCACCTGTCACGCCGCTCTCACCTGGGGGCGGAACCTCGGGTCCATAGTCACCACTTCTGGTGCCAAGGCCGCTCCGGGGGTCCCGTCGGGACCTCGCACCTAGTCCCATGGTTGCGCTGAGTTTCAGTGTGCACGCGTGCTCTTCTCAGCTCTACAGTTTTATCCTCTCTATGGTCTTGCAGGACCTGATCTGGAAGTCCATATGCTCATGTGCTATATCAGGCTACCTCTTCATATGGGAGGTGACTGATTATTGTTGTGCTTCCTGGCTTGGTCTGTTTGGTCCTTGCTTGACTGCACGCTGTAGTCGGGTCCTCTGCCTTGTGCTCTGTGCCTCTACTCTGCCTTGTGCTCTGTGCCTGTACTCTGCCTTGCGTTCCGTTCCTGTACTCTGCCTTGCCATGCATCCTAGCATGTGCTCCGTACCTATGCTCTGCCTATCCTATACTTTTGCATGCTTCCTTGCACGCGCCCTGCTTTGCCCGCACTCGTGCGTGCTCATCCGTGCTCGCCATATGTACTCCCGTGTTCTCGCCTTGCACTGTCCTGTATCCAACGCACTCCCGTGTACACGTCCTGTATTCTCCTGTACCCTGCGTACTCCTGTGCCCACGCTTTGCACACTCCTGTTTCCTGCTCCCAGTTGCATCCTACAGACACACTCCTTCATGTCTCTTATGAGCCGGCCACCTGGTTCCAGCAATTGTGGCACCTTACCCCCTTGGGCTTGCCCCTGACGCTCCCTGTACAGGGGGTGGTCCTTACTAGGTCAGCTCGCCCTAGGTGGGTTGGTGCCACGACCCAGAGAGTCCACTCCAGGAGTCGTCACACTCATACTCTTGATCTTCTACCAAATCCACCTCAATTATGTCTTGAGGACCAGGTGTCCCTTCAAATTTTTTTTAAAGAAAATAATGGAAAGAATTATTGATTTTCCAGGCAATAGGAGGTTGCAACTTAACCGTGCTAAATATTAATTGATGGTACATTGCCTCATGGAAGGTTTAGCTGACATTACATATGTTATTCCTGTACTTAGCTCAGGGTACATGTATATAGATGTATGTAGATATAAAAACACATGCTATGTGGAACATATATAACTCTCTTTGTAACTGTTTCAATTATTTTATATTTTGCTGCAATGATTTTTTGTTGGACAATCCAATAAGCCACTACATTTTTTATAATCAACATTGTGACATTTCCTTTCGATTATCACATCTGGTAAAGAGGAGTCCTGAATAAATAAATATACAATATAAGTATATTTTACAGTGGCAAAATAGCTATCCCTGATATTTTTTTTGCTATTTTAAGTGGATTTCCTTCTAGTTGCACAAGGGTGGAAGAGAGGAGAGCTTTGCTAAACACCTGTAGTCGAAGTGTCAGGAATTCCACTGCTTCAAGTCACAAGGATCAGACAGAATCTACGAGTGAGGACTAAGAGGTGCCAGATGGACTGACCAGTAGCAGATATACGACAAGTGCCAGAAAAGCTGAAGACAGACATGCTGATGACCAGAGCCCAGAGTAGTCTAACAAAGGAACTACAAACTGAAATATTTCAAAATAAGAAAAATTGATGTAATTATTTTTTTATAAGCAAAGTAGACTGAGATTTATATCTCTAGACAAGTCAAAGGGTACGTGCACACGCTGCGGAATGCTCTGCGGATTTGGCCGCGCGGATTTTGTAAAATCCGCAGGTAAATCTGCAGGTCAAAAGACCTGCGGTTTTAGTTGCGGATTAGCATGCGGTTTTGCCCTGCGGTTTTTCATCTCCACAATGGAGGAGATGGCAAACCGCAGCGGAATCCGCAGAAAGAATTGACATTGCCAAATCCGCAGCAGAATCCGCAGCGTGTGCACACAGCCTAAAAGGTACTTCACTCATTAACGAGATCGCTGAAACGTCACAGGTTTTGTGACACAACAGCGACCTCACTACATGTGACACATAGCGTCGACCGGCCCCCCGCTGCGATATCGCTGATCGTGCTCGAATGTCCTAGGCCATTTTTTGATCATTGATGTCCCGCTGGCCAGAATGCATCGCTGTGTTTGACGCCATAACAATGACTAGCGCCCTCGTTGGCGACTCAGAACTCATGGACGCAGTCGTGATTTTGCTTTGTCTTTTCCACTCCCCCCTCAGCTCTGACTGGTGGTCTCAAATTAGGCTCTTTGTAGCGTTTCCTTTTATAGGTCCGCTATCAATTATATGCAATCATAACATTTAACATGTAAAGTTATAATAATCCCGTGTCCCCGTGTCAGTGACTGTGGATCCACGAATAAATAGCGCACTAGCGACTCAGACAGGGACGCTGAAGCAAACCGCGTAGTGATAGCGCAGTAGTGGCCACCAATTGGAGCAGAGGGGCGTGGAAAAGGCAACGCTGAAGCACACCTATCAAGGTCTGAGTCGTCAGCTGCTGTGTGACAAGGTCCCAACGACCGCTGAGGTCGTTATACGGATCGCTGTATCGTTGCTGCGTCGTTGAGTAGACATGCCTGTTTGACAGCTTACTAGCGACCATGTACCAGCGATCCTTACCAGGTCGTATCGTTGTTGGGATCGCTGGAACGTTGCTGTGTGTAACGGGACCCTAACTTAGATGTTTTATAGCTCAGGTTATGTGCAGATTGTGAAATGGAAAACCTAAAGTTAGATTCTAAGCTGGTGTCCTTTCACAGAGAAAAAAAGAGAAATTGAGAAATTTTTTACAGTTGGTTCATATATTTCACAAGTTTGTGTCAGAGAAATCAAAAAATGACTGTGTAGAAATAGCGCCAGATGATTCTCTTGATATTCTTGACATTGACTGTAATGTGGAGATTGAAAAAGATGTGAGACATGTGTCTGTAACAGCTACTGAAGGTGACCTTGTGTCTGATGACATAACAAATGGAGGAAACATGGGAGGAGATATAGAAACTGATGTGCGAATACTAGTGATGAGCGAACGTGCTTGCCACTACTCGTTACTCGCCCGAGTAGCACGGTATTCGGTGTATTCGGCGAGCACCGAGCATTTCTGGGATTACTCGGCGGGAACTGGGGTCTCCACCCAGCTTTTTTGTCAGACTTCAGAGACCCAAAAGCGATGCAGGGATTGTCTGCCAGACAATGAAATGCCGCAGCCATCTTTGTTGTGGTCATGCAGTGATTGGCTGGCGGTACAGCATCATCAGGGGTATAAGAGATCGGACGCTGCCCTGCTCGGCACATTCAGCTCTGGATTTATGGATTTAGATAGTGTAGGGAGATCTGCTGCTGAGATAGTGTCAGTATTGGGGATGTACTAGTCAGTGTGGGGTCTACAATCGTAAACTACTCAAATCCAGATGAACCAACAGTCCTTGTAAGGACTACTTATATAGGTTCAAGTGTTAGGTAGGCACAGTAGTGTAAGTCACTCCACACACATCAGTGCATGGCCTGCAGGCACTGTATGTATGCATATACATATCATTGCATACATCAAGAGGGTCCATTCCCTTCCTGTGTTCTGGTGATGCTGCTGCTACCTGTAGGATATATTGGCCGTATATACAAAGCCCCAGGTGTAATTGGCTTTGAAAAATTTTTTTGGCCAGGGCTAACAGACCTATTTTTATTGCTAAGCAATCCAGAGCCCTTTTTTTTCCTCCATTTGCTTTTTGACAGTGCACAATACAGCCAGATCCTTTTCCTAGCACAGTGTGAAAATCCAGCAATTTTAAAGGGGTCACAAACATCCCTTTTAAGTGCACAGGGAAATATTTAATTTGTATGTGGTACGGTTGAGTAGATTTTTGTTTTGTGTCTTACACAATTTCTTGACACTATTTTGCTGAACCCCCAAAAAAATACATACAGGCCACGTATTTTACAGTGTGGAGTCTCTGTGACACGCCTTATCCATCCGTCTGCTAAATTTTTTTGTCTTTTTAGGCCTAAATTCACATTTTTTTGGCTGTCTGTTACAGTACTTATATACAGAACTAGTTAGCCCAAAAATAAAAGAAAACAGGCCACACATTTGTCGTAGTGGTATCTCCATGACAGCTGATATCTGTGTGTTCTCAAAATTTGACCAGTTTAGGCCAGTTTTCCCTTTTTGTCCTGGTTGACACAATATTTATATACAGCACTAGTTAGCCAAAATATAAAAAAAATATAGGCCACACATTTGTTGTAGTGGTATCTCCATGCCAGCTGATATCTGTGCTTGCTCAAAGTTTGGCCAGTTTAGGCCGGTTTTCCTTTTTTTGTCCTGGGTGTCACAGTACTTATATACAGCACTAGTTAGCCCAAGAATATAATAAAACAGGCCATACATTTGTCATAGTGGTATCTCCGTGCCAGCTGATATCTGTGTGTGCTCAAAGTTTGGCCAGTTTAGGCCAGTTTTCCTTTTTTGTCCTGGGTTTCACAGTACTTATATACAGCACTAGAAAAAAAATTAAAAAAACAGGTCATACATTTGTCTTAGTGGGATCTCCGTGCCAACTGATTTCTGTGCGTGCTCAAAGTTTGGCCAGTTTAGGCCTGTTTTCCTTTTTTGACCTGGGTGTCACAGTACTTATATACAGCACTAGTTAGCCCAAAAATAAAAAAAAAAAACAGGCCACACTTTTGTCATAGTGTTATCTCTGTGCCAGCTGATATCTGTGCGGGCTCAAAGTTTGGCAAGTTTAGGCTGGATTTCCTTTTTTTGTGCTGGGTGTCACAGTACTTATATACAGCACTAGTTAGCCAAAATATAAAAAAATACAGGCCACACATTTGTCGCAGTGGTATCTCCCTAACAGGCCTCATTTATCAGTGCCAAAAATTTGGCCATTTTAGGTCTACACATTGTATTTTTTTGAAGTCTGTTAACGTACTTATTAAATCTGATAAGGCAAAACAAATTTTTACCTAAAGTCCAAATAGGTAAATTTGTGATTTTCCAGCACACATATCACATACAAGTTGCCTCCCAAATCACTCTTTTGTAGTGAACGTGTATAATATTCTAGTCCATTTACAATGGGCAAGGCTCGTGGCAAGGGACAGGAAAGTGGACGTGATGGTGCAGGCCGAGGCCATGGGAAAGCTGAAATTGGCCCACCAAAAACACCCACATCTCACTGAACCTTAGTGTCCAAAGTCCTAGGGCACCGCAGCAAGACAGCACTATTGAAGCCCAAGCAGTGTGAAAAGGTTGTTGGTTGGAGAGCGGATAATACTTCCAGTTACTTATCCACAACCACCAGCACCCAGTCTTCAACACAGTCAAGTCACAGTAGCCGTGAGTCTGAAAAGCATTTTCCTTACCCTGATCCTCCTTCCTCCCACCATGCTGAGTGCCCTGAGACAACTGAGCCCACACTCGGACACTCCGAAGAGCTGTTCAGTTTTCCATTTGGAAATTCGTGCCTCGCGCCCGGTTCACTTGAAGCGGGGCAGGATGATATTCCATGTAGCAATGCACAAATCTTTGAGCAGCCATAGTCACAAGAGGTGCACGATGATGAGACACAATTGCTGGAAAGTCAGGAGGAGTACAAGTGTGGGGAAGTGGAAGACCCAACCTGTCAGGAGGACATGCAGAGCGAGGACAGCAGCACACAGGGGGAGGTAGCCTTACCACCACCAGCATGATCAGGCACATGGCAGCAAAGCACCCAACTTTGTGGGCCCAACCCCATGATGCAGGAACAGTGTCTGCATGTGACACCACAGCTTCTTCCAGTGTTGTTAATGCAAGCCAATCCCCTGTCCACGGTGCATGCGAAGATGCCTCTTGCCCTGCACCTGCTGTTGCCCACAGTCAAATAGCACCATCATCAAGCATGTCCACATCCTAGTCCGAGTGCAGCCTTCAGTTGTCCATACCCCAGTCATTGGAACGTAAGCAGAAATACGTAGCCAATGCCCCACAAGCCATAGTACTCAATTCTCATATTTCTCATCTGCTTGCGGTCTAAATGTTTCCTTTTAGGCTCGTGGAGACGGAAGCTTTTCGCAACCTGATGACAGCGGCCATCCCAAGGTACTCGGTCCCCAGCCGCCACTATTTCTTCCGCTGTGCCGTCCCGGCATTACACAAGCATGTGTCCCACAACATTACCCGTGCCCTCAACAATACAGTTAGTGGGAAAGTACACCTAACCACGCACACGTGGACAAGTATTTGTGGTCAGGGACAGTACATCTCGCTGACGGCACACTGGGTTAACTGCTATGATTGGGTCACCGAGGAGGAGAGCAAGACAAAGCTAAGCCACAGAAAACCAGAGAGGTTGGTAACTAAGCGGATTGCAGACCCCTGATCCTATACACACAACTAGCAGCAGCTGTGGAACGTACCTACGATGATCCTAGACGCCTCGACACAGCTGGAGAGCCAAATAAGCCTAAAGCAAGAAGCAGACCCCAAAGGAATAGATAGCCCCCAAACATATATTGTCGGTGAGACAAGATGAAAACACAAACGCAGGTAGGAAAATAGACTGAGCAAACGATGGGGCCCACACTAACTAGACAGGACAGGAAAGGAAAGACACTGTCTGCAATCACGCAAAAAGCCCTGCAAAAAATGTCCAACACGTCTGATAGAAAAATTCTGAAGTCGCACGACTTTGTCCACTATTTCAGCACCCTGGTATATTCTAAAAAAAGAGGCCAATCTAATAAGGGACAAAAACAAACTGGCACAAGCAGTAACATATGGATGGAGATTCAGCACAGCCCCAGCCGGAGCTGGCTGACAGCACAAGACTGAAATGGACAAAACCAGATCAAATGTGAACAATAGCAAAATAACTGTGCTGAGGACTGAGCTGGAAACTAAGACCTCAGGAGGCAGGAAAAAATCACCACCAGGGATAGAGGGAGTCGGCTGTCTTAAATCCAATCAGAAACTCCAGATCTCCAATCATCCTCATTATCAGGTGGCAAGCCTCTGTTAATCAGATCAGCTCCATTACCTCCAATAACCACCAGAGGGAGCCCTTGAAAGAGAACTTGCAACCCCTCTGTTAATATAACCAGCTCCACTACCTTCACTAGTAACCAGAGGTAGGCCAGAAAGCGAATTCACAACAGTTAACATAGTGGAAGCCGGAACCCAGTCAGACCTTGGGATGGAAAACGTCCTCCCGATGCCAAGGATTGGGGGCCCTACGTCAACTAGGATTGCCCACACTGTGCACAGCTCCTGCACCTCCTCATCCTCTTCAGCCTCCATGTCCGAAATGAGCACATCAGTCACAAGCTGGAAGAACTGCAGCATTGCCAAAGCAAAGCATCAACAGCCTGTGATGAAGCTAATTTGCTAACAAACCGCACAATGCTGAAGTGTTGTTGAGAGCTCTGAAAGTGCAGGCATATGTGTGGCTGACACCGCTTAATCTCCAGCCAGGCATGGCTCTGTGTGACAATGTCAGGAACCTGATGGTGGCTCTGAGGCGAGGCAAACTGACACACGTACCATGCCTGGCCCATGTGCTGAACCTCGTTGTTCAGCGTTTTCTAAAAAGCTATCCGGAGCTGCCGGATATGCTTGTTAAAGTATGCCGCCTGTGCACATTTTAGAAAGTCAGCTACAGCTTCAGCCGCCCTTGCCATGCTTCAGCAGCAATTGCAGATTCCGGCTCACCGACTGGAGTGGGATGTCCCCACGCATTGGAACTCTACACTGCATATGTTACAAAGAATTTGTGAACAGAAGCGGGCATTTGTTAAATACCAGCATCAACAAGGCTGTAGTTTTTCAGATTTGACTCCATATATAAGACCTCAGGAGTGGACATGGATGCCAGACATATGTAGCATCCTCCAAAACTTTGAGGAGTGCATCAAGATGGTGAGCTGCGATTATTCCATAATTAGCGTCACCATCCCGCTCATCTGCATTTTGAAAAGCTCCCTGCTCAAAATGAAAGAGGATGCATTGCAGGCCGAGCAGGAGGACATGGATCAAGGAAACATACAGGGTGATTACACACAGCCCAGCCTCATGTCATCCCAATGTAGAATGGTTGAAAATGAGGAAGAGGAAGAACAGGAGCTACTTTCATGCGCTATAGACGGGACCACAACCACAACTGTCCTACCATCTGTTCAGCTTGGATGGCCTGAGGAGAGGGAAGAAGAAGAGGAGGAGGAGGAGGACACCTTGGTCAGTCGTCCTCTTGGTGAGGACACGGAAGGCTTGCCTGTTACCAGTCTGGCACGCATGGCTGACTTTATGTTGCGCTGCCTTTCCCGTGACCCTCCTGTTGTTAAAATATTGGGTACCAGTCATTACTGGCTAGTGACACTTTTAGACCCAAGGATAACTTTCAATCTCTTGTTCCAGAGGCAGACAGGTGTACCAAAATGGTGCAGTACCGTAGGGCCATTGTTGTACAATTATTAAAAAAATGCCCATCTCAAAACGCTGGCGGCAGAGATAACAGTTGGTTGGCCAACCAAGGAGGACAGGCGAAAGAGACACATGTCCACTCTAGCAGAGGCAGGGGAACATTGGCAAAGTTCTGGGACAGTTTTCTAAACCCTCCCATCGCCCTGGCACTGAGGCGCGGGGTAATCTCACAAGGAATGCAATGTTTTCTAAGATGCTGAGTGAGTACCTTGCTGACCGCACCAACATCCTCCATGATTCCTCTGTGCCTTTTAATTATTGGGTATACATGTGGCATGAACTGACTCTCTACGCCTTGGAGGGCCTGGCCTGCCCTGCCGCTAGCGTTTTGTCAGAGCAGGTTTTTAGTGCTGCTGGTGGCATTATCACAGAAAAGCGCATTCGCCTTTCAACAGAAAATGCAGACAGGCTGACTCTTATAAAAATGAACAAGGGATGGATTGGGCATGACTTCTCGACACTACCAAATGATGACAGCGAAGCATAAACTCCAATGTAGTGTTTTTTTGGGAGGTGTATTCCCAAGCACCTCTTCACAACCAAGCATGGGTATACGCTTTCTGATTTTGGCTATTTGGTGTCCTCCTCCTCCTTCTCCTCATCCTCACCATCCACCACCACTTGAACACCAGGGTGAACGTATTCAGTCATGCTCCGGCCACTCTATGTTTTGGCAAGGGTGTTACGATGCCCGTCACCAAAATACAAAAAGTATGTATACCCCAAGGGGAAATGTTTTCCACCTCTACTGTTATGAATGAGTCACCGTAGGAGGCAAAAACAGAAATACTAGCTAAGTCCAGAAAACCAGAGAAGTTGGCAGCTATCGGATTACAGACCCCTGAACCTATCAACAACAACTAGCAGTAGCCGTGGGGGGTTCCTACGGTGCCCTAGACCCCTCGATCACAATCGGAGAGCTACATAGCCTAAAGACAGAAAGGGAAATCTAAACTGCCCCAGAGCAGACCCCAAAGCAATAGGCAGCCCCCAACATATAATGACGGTGAAGCAAGATGAAAAAACACTCACACAGATCGAAAGATAGGCTGAGCAAACGATGGGGCCCAAGCTAACTACAAAGGACAGGATAGAAAAGCTGCTGTCTGTAATCCGCCAAAACCCTCTCAAAAGAGCCAACAGCTGATAGGGAAAAAAGCCCTGAAGACGCTAGGCTTCAAAAAGACAATATCAGTACTCAGGTATTTTCTGAAGACAGAGCAAAAAGGAATTCAGCACACCCCAGCAGGGAATGGCAGAAATCCAGAAAAACAAGGAAAAACAAAACCAAAACACAAATGCAAAAAACAGAGCAGAGAACTTAGCTTTTGAGGAGCAGGAATCAGACTGGTCTCCTAGAATCCCTCAGAGAGATCACCAGCAAGGCAGAAGGGCGTCGGCTGCCTTATATCCAGTCAGAAATTCCCGTCACCCAGTCGTCATCATCATCCAGCTCAGGTGCTTGGTAATCAGCCTCACTACCTTCCTTCACCAGAAGAGGGAGTTCATCAGACCTCAATGGTGAAGGGGAAAATGAACTCACAACAGTACCTCCCCCTTGAGGAGGGGTCACCGAACCCTCATCCACGCCACCAGGGCGATCAGGGTGAGCCCGATGAAAGTCACGCACCAATATTTTGGCATGAATATCAGAGGCAGAGACCCAGGAATTATCCTCCTGACCATAACCCTTCCACTTAACCAAATACTGGAGTCTCCGTCTAGCCAGACGGGAATCCAGTATCTTCGCTACCTCATAATCCATGTTACCTTCAACCAATACAGGGTCCGGAGGTGCCACCCCAGGAACTACTGGTTCAACAAACCTCTTCAACAAGGACTTATGAAACACATTATGGATTTTAAATGTGACAGGAAGAGCCAAACGAAAAGAGACCGGATTAATAATCTCCAAAATCTTGTAAGGTCCAATAAATCTAGGCTTAAACTTAGGAGAAGCCACCTTCATAGCGATATTTTTTGATGATAACCAAACCATATCACCAACCTTAAACTGGGGACCAATGGTCCTATGTCGGTTGGAAAACCGCTGGGCCTTTTCCTGGGAGAGAGATAATTTATCCACCACTTGGTCCCAGATCTGGTGCATTCTCTCCACCACAGTGTCAACACCTGGGCAGGCAGAAGGCTCCACCTGCCCTGAAGAAAATCGAGGATGAAACCCAAAGTTGCAAAAAAAAGGTGACATCAAAGTGGCAGAACTAGCTCTATTATTTAAAGCAAATTCGGCCAAGGGCAAAAATGAAATCCAATCATCCTGATCAGCGGAAATAAAACATCTCAAATACGACTCCAAGGTCTGGTTTGTTCTCTCCATCTGCCCATTGGTCTGAGGGTGAAAAGCAGAGGAGAAGGACAACTGAATTCCCAGCTTGGAACAGAAAGTCCTCCAAAATCTAGACACAAACTGAACTCCTCTGTCAGATACAATGTTCTCAGGAATCCCATGCAAGCGAACCACCTATTGCAAAAACAGGGGCACCAACTCAGAGGAAGATGGCAACTTAGGGAGTGGTACAAGATGAAGCATCTTAGAGAACCTATCACAAATCACCCAAATAACAGTCATTCTCTGAGAGACAGGCATATCAGAGATGAAATCCATTGAAATATGTGTCCATGGCCTCCTGGGGACTGGCAAAGGCATCAACAACCCACTAGAGCGAGGACAAGGTTTAGACCGGGAGCAAGTCCCACAGGACTGCACAAAATTCCTGACATCACGAGACAAGGCGGGCCACCAAAAAGACCGACTCACCAGATCTCTAGTACCAAAAATACCTGGATGACCAGCCAATGCAGAGCAATGAACTTCAGACATCACTCTCTTCTTCCACTGGTCAGGAACATACAACTTTCCACTGGGACAACGCTCAGGTTTGTCCTCCTGGAACTCTTCCAGAGCACGTCTCAAATCGGGCGCGATGGCAGAAAGAACTACCCCTTCGCCTAAGATGGTAGCAGGCTTGGTCACCACAGGAGAATCAGCAAAGAAGCTCCTAGAGAGAGCGTCAGCCTTGACATTCTTAGTGCCAGGAAGAAAAGAGACCACAAAATCAAAATGTGTAAAAAACAAAGCCCACCTAGTCTGTCTAAGGTTCAAGCGTTTGGCCGACTCCAGATAAATCAAATTCTTGTGGTCAGTGAGGACCACGACTTGATGTTTAGCTCCCTCCAACCAATGTCTCAACTCCTCAAATGCCCATTTCATGGCTAACAGTTCCCGATTCCCCACATCATAGTTACGTTCAGATGGAGAGAACTTTCGGGAAAAGAAAGCACAGGGATTCATTTTAGATGTTACAGGATCCTTTTGGGACAAAACAGCTCCTGCACCAATCTCAGAAGCGTCCACCTCTACCTTGAACGGGAGTGAGACATCAGGTTGCCGCAGAACCGGGGCAGAAGTGAATCTTCGCTTCAGCTCCTGAAAGGAAGAAACAGCCTCCGGAGACCAATTCAACACATCAGCACCCTTCTTAGTCAGATCAGTCAATGGCTTGGCAATACTAGAAAATTTTGCTATAAATTTCCGATAAAAATTAGCAAAACCCAAAAACTTCTGGAGGGCCTTCAAAGAAGTGGGCTGAGCCCAATCATAAATGGCCTGTACCTTGGCCGGGTCCATTTCAATAGTTGACGGAGACAAAATAAATCCCAAAAAAGAAATCCTCTGTACCCCAAAAAGGCATTTCGATCCTTTGACATACAGGGAATTCTCCCTCAAGATCCGGAACACAGTCCGAACATGTTCCACATGAGAATCCCAATCCTTGGAGAAGATCAAAATATCATCCAGATAGATAATCAAAAATTTATCCACAAAGTCTCGGAAAATGTTGTTCATGAAGCACTGGAAGACAGAAGGGGCATTAGTGAGCCCAAAAGGCATCACCAGGTACTCAAAATGTCCCTCCGGAGTATTAAATGCCGTCTTCCATTCATCCCCATGCTTAATGCGGATAAGATTATACGCCCCCCTGAGGTCAAGCTTGGTAAACCAGCAAGCACCTTTAACTCTGGAGAATAGATCCGAAATCAGGGGTAACGGATGCTGATTTTTAATAGTAATTTTGTTGAGGGCACGATAATCAATACAAGGCCTTAATGAACCATCCTTTTTGGCCACGAAAAAACCCCAGCACCTAAGGGTGAAGAGGATGGTCTAATATGACCCTTCTCCAACGCCTCCTTAATATAGGATCGCATAGCCTCATGCTCGGGTACAGATAAATTGAAGAGCCGACCCTTGGGAAATTTACACCCAGGGCTCAGTTCAATTGCACTGTCATAACTCCTATGAGGAGGCAAAGACGCAGACTCCTTCTCACTAAATACATCATAAAAGTCCGCCAAATAGTCAGGAACATCATGCGACTGAGGAGAGGTGGAAAAAACCAGAGCCTCACTAAGGGCACACCGACAACCCCAACTCACCACAGACACAGATTTCCAATCCAAGACTGGATTATGAATTTGCAACCAGGGAAACCCCAGAACAATGGTATCATGCAAATTATGCAACACCAAAAATCTGCAATTTTCTTGATGGTCTGGGGCGAGACCCGCATTACCACCTGGGTCCAAAACTGAGGTTTATTTTTCGCCAAAGGAGTAGCATTAATCCCCCTCAAAGGGATAGGCGTCCGCAGAGGTGTCATCGGAAATCCACAACGTTTAGCAAAATCTAAGTCCATTAGGTTCAGGGCTGCTCCCGAATCCACAAAAGCCTTGGCGGAAAATGTGGGCAGGGAGCAGATCAGAGTAATTGCCAGAAGAAACTTAGGTTGAACACCACCCACAGAAAACGTGTGTGCAAAATGTTTCTCTCGTTTAGGACAGACAGAAATAATATGCGAGGCATCTCCACAAAAAAAATACAGCTTATTACTAGAGTTGAGCGATACCATCCGATACTTCAAAGTATCGTATCGGATGGTATCGGCCGATCTTTAAAAAAAGTATCGGTATCGCCGATTCCGATACCGGAAGTCCCATTCAAGTCTATGGGACTTCCGGTATCGGAATAAGAAAAACCCTTTCCTGCCCTTGTACAGCCTCTCTGGGGTCTGTACGGGCCTTTCGGGGGGCTGTGCCGGCCTGCCAGGGGGTCTGTGCAGGCTCCGGTGGTCTGTGCCGGCCTGCCGGTGGTCTGTGCAGGCTCCGGTGGTCTGTGCTGGCCTGCCGGGGGGCTGTGCAGGCTCCGGGGGGCTGTGCCGGCCTGCCGGGGGACTGTGCAGGCTCCGGGGGGCTGTGCCGGCCTGCCGGGGGGCTGTGCCGGCCTGCCGGTGGTCTGTGCAGGCTCCGGGGGTCTGTGCAGGCATCGTCCGATGGGACTACAAGTCCCATCGGGCGATGCCTGCTACCATGACAGTGATTGACACATTAGCCAATGATGGGACAGTAGTAGTCCCATCATCCGGCTAATGTGTTAAATGTAAAAAAAAAAAAAAAAAATTACATGCTACATACATACAACATGCATACTACATACATGCTACATTCATACTACATACTACATACATGCTACATTCATACTACATGCAACATACATACTACATATATACTACATGCATGCTACATACATACTACATGCTACATACATACTACATGCTACATACATACCACATATATACTACATGCATGCTACATACATACTACATGCTACATACATACCACATACATACTACATATATACTACATGCATGCTACATACATACTACATATATACTACATGCATGCTACATACATACTACATGCTACATACATACCACATACATACTACATATATACTACATGCATGCTACATACATACTACATATATACTACATGCATACTACATACATACTACATGCTACATACATACCACATACATACTACATATATACTACATGCATGCTACATACATACTACATATATACTACATACATACTACATACATACTACATACATACTACATACATACAATACATTCATACAATACATACATAGACATACAGTACATATAACATAGAGTAACATACTTACCAATACTTGTCACATTGTTCCCCGAAGCCATTGTCGTCTACGGAATAAATATTAACATAACAAACCACAAAAATACTCACCCACGATCCGAAGCAGTCCACGAGTGTGTCCCACGACGATCTTGGGTAGAGAACTGCAGCATCAGATGATGCTGCCGTTCTCTACGGGCTGCAGGAATCCAATGACGGAAGGTAGGTATCCTTCCGCACTGTATTCCTCCGCCACTTAAAAAAAAAAAAAAAGTCCCTAGTCTCACTTTATGCCATTGCTGTGTGGGAATTTCCCACACAGCAATGGCATAAAGTGAGACTAGGGACTTTTTTTTTTAAGTGGCGGAGGAATACAATGACGGAAGGTAGGTATCCTTCCGCACTGTATTCCTCCGCCACTTAAAAAAAAAAAAAAAGTCCCTAGTCTCACTTTATGCCATTGCTGTGTGGGAATTTCCCACACAGCAATGGCATAAAGTGAGACTAGGGACTTTTTTTTTTAAGTGGCGGAGGAATACAGTGCGGAAGGATACCTACCTTCCGTCATTGGATTCCTGCAGCCCGTAGAGAACGGCAGCATCATCTGATGCTGCAGTTCTCTACCCAAGATCGTCGTGGGACACACTCGTGGACTGCTTCGGATCGTGGGTGAGTATTTTTGTGGTTTGTTATGTTAATATTTATTCCGTAGACGACAATGGCTTCGGGGAACAATGTGACAAGTATTGGTAAGTATGTTACTCTATGTTATATGTACTGTATGTCTATGTATGTATTGTATGAATGTATTGTATGTATGTAGTATGTATGTAGTATGTATGTAGTATGTATGTAGTATGTATGTAGTATATATGTAGTATGTATGTAGCATGCATGTAGTATATATGTAGTATGTATGTGGTATGTATGTAGCATGTAGTATGTATGTAGTATGCATGTAGTATATATGTAGTATGTATGTAGCATGCATGTAGTATATATGTAGTATGTATGTGGTATGTATGTAGCATGTAGTATGTATGTAGCATGCATGTAGTATATACGTAGTATGTATGTAGCATGCATGTAGTATATATGTAGTATGTATGTGGTATGTATGTAGCATGTAGTATGTATGTAGCATGCATGTAGTATATATGTAGTATGTATGTAGCATGCATGTAGTATATATGTAGTATGTATGTGGTATGTATGTAGCATGTAGTATGTATGTAGCATGCATGTAGTATATATGTAGTATGTATGTAGCATGTAGTATGTATGTAGCATGCATGTAGTATATATGTAGTATGTATGTTGCATGTAGTATGTATGTAGCATGCATGTAGTATATATGTAGTATGCATGTAGTATGTATGTAGTATGTATGTAGTATGTATGTAGCATGTATGTAGTATGTATGTGGTATGTATGTAGCATGTAGTATATATGTAGCATGCATGTAGTATGTATGTGGTATGTATGTAGCATGTAGTATATATGTAGCATGCATGTAGTATGTATGTAGTATGTATGTAGCATGCAGTATGTATGTAGTATGTATGTAGTATATATGTAGTATATATGTAGTATGTATGTAGCATGCATGTAGTATGTATGTAGCATGCAGTATGTATGTAGTATGTATGTAGTATATATGTAGTATGTATGTAGCATGCATGTAGTATGTATGTAGCATGTATGTAGTATGTATGTAGTATATATGTAGTATGTATGTAGCATGCATGTAGTATGTATGTAGTATTTATTTATTTTTTTTTTTTTTTTTTTAACATTTAACACATTAGCCGGATGATGGGACTACTACTGTCCCATCATTGGCTAATGTGTCAATCACTGTCATGGTAGCAGGCATCGCCCGATGGGACTTGTAGTCCCATCGGACGATGCTTGCACAGACCCCCGGACATCAGCACAGCCCCCCGGCAGGCCGGCACAGCCCCCCGGCAGGCCGGTATAGACCCCCACAGGGTGCACAGACCACCGGCAGGCCGGCACAGCCCCCCGGCAGGCCGGTACAGACCCCGGGCAGTCCACACAGCCCCCCGGCAGGCCGGCACAGCCCCCCGGCAGGCCGGCAGAGACCCCCGGAAGGCCCGAAATGACGGCGCATCATGATGCGCACACACCGCGCATCATGATGACGTCAGTCTGTCAATCAACTTGGAACTTCCGATTCCGATGCCGAATTCCGATATTGAAAAAATATCGGAAGTCGGTATCGGAATTCCGATACAGCAAGTATCGGCCGATACCCGATACTTGCGGTATCGGAATGCTCAACACTACTTATTACGCCTTCTGAACTCCTGACGTTGCTCCCTGGACAAAACTCTATCACATTGCATAGGTTCAGACACTTGTTCAACAGGTGGCAACACCTCTCGTGCAATCCTGCGTTCACGTAAACGCCGATCAACCTGAATGGCTAATGACATAGAATCGTCAAGACCAGAGGGAACAGGAAATCCCACCATAGTATCTTTTACGGCTTCTGACAAACCCTTCCGAAAGAGAGCTGCCAAGGCATTATCATTCCAGGTAGTAAGGACCGCCCACTTTCGGAATTTTTGACAGTACAATTCTGCAGAATCTCGACCCTGGCTCAATGCCAACAGGGTCTTTTCAGCCTGATCAATAGCATTAGGTTCGTCATACAACAACCCCAAGGCTTGAAAAAATGCATTCACATTAGTCAGAATAGGATCATCTGGTTTCAAAGAAAACGCCCAATCCTGGGGATCGCCACGCAGCAAAGAGATGACAATTTTAACCTGCTGCGCGGAGCTCCCTGACGAGTTAGGCTCCAAGGCAAAAAATAATTTACAATTATTTTTGAAATTCAAAAATTTAGACCGATCCCCAAAAAACACATCAGGAGTAGGGATCTTTGGTTCAGCAGCATGTGAATGAGCAAGGTAGGCGGAAATTCCCCGCACTTCCGCAGCGAGCTGCTCCACACGATCAGACAATTGCTTTATCTCCATTGAGAGAAAAAAAAATTCCCCCTACGGCCTCAGAGATATAGAGGAAAAAATATACACACTTTTTTTTGACAATTCTTTCCTGCTATTGAGTACCCTAGGATCTGCAGTATGGCTGGTGATTCTGTTATGAATGAGTAACCGTAGGAGGCAAAAGCAGAAATACTAGCTAAGTCCAGAAAACCAGAGAAGTTGGCAGCTATCGGATTACAGACCCCTGAACCTATCAACAACAACTAGCAGTAGCCGTGGGGGGTTCCTACGGTGCCCTAGACCCCTCGATCACAGCCGGAGAGCTACATAGCCTAAAGACAGAAAGGGAAATCTAAACTGCCCCAGAGCAGACCCCAAAGCAATAGGCAGCCCCCAACATATAATGACGGTGAAGCAAGATGAAAAAACACTCACACAGATAGAAAGATAGGCTGAGCAAACGATGGGGCCCAAGCTAACTACAAAGGACAGGATAGAAAAGCTGCTGTCTGTAATCCGCCAAAACCCTCTCAAAAGAGCCAACAGCTGATAGGGAAAAAAGCCCTGATGACGCTAGGCTTCAAAAAGACTATATCACTACTCAGGTATTTTCTGAAGACAGAGCAAAAAGGTATTCAGCACACCCCAGCAGGGAATGGCAGAAATCCAGAAAAACAAGGAAAAACAAAACCAAAACACAAATGCAAAAAACAGAGCAGAGAACTTAGCTTTTGAGGAGCAGGAATCAGACTGGTCTCCTAGAATCCCTCAGAGAGATTACCAGCAAGGCAGAAGGGCGTCGGCTGCCTTATATCCAGTCAGAAATTCCCGTCACCCAGTCGTCATCATCATCCAGCTCAGGTGCTTGGTAATCAGAATCACTACCTTCCTTCACCAGAAGAGGGAGTTCATCAGACCTCAATGGTGAAGGGGAAAATGAACTCACAACACTCTACACTAGCGTCTGGTGGTGTCACGTCTCTCACGGTACTATCGCATAGCGGCTGTGTCTGCCGCCGCGCTGCATTTAGCAGCACTTACCGGTGTCCGCAGTTGCGACGCCGCACGCACGGTAGGTCTAGACGGACATCGTCCCCTGTCTTGGACCCTGTCCTGTGACCTGATACCGTGCGTGCAGTTCCGCTGAGACCTGTGAGTCTAACAGGCTCGGTGTTTATGTTTATGTTACAGCGCCTCTGTGAGTTAACAGAGTCTGCTCTGTGCACATCGAGTGACGTTGAACCCGTGCGCATTATACCGCCATATAGCGCATCTGCCATTGTCTAGCAGCGTTTTTAACACCTACTGCACGGTGGACCCTGAGCGGTGAACCCACTTTATTATTTATTTATTTAGTGCGTTCCGCCGTTCCTAACATTATACTAGCGCCATGGTCTGGCTAGTAATGGCAGATCAGCAGCAACACCTACAGTACATTTGGCAGCTAGAGGGCCGGTTGGCTACTCTTGAGCGTGCTATCTCAGCTGCGAAGTCTACTGAGGCTGCTGTACAGGCAATCGCAGAGGCGGTTTCATGTATGTCCACGTCCTCCCCTGCGCCGACAGTTTCCCTCCTCCCGTTGCCTGATAAATTTTCTGGCGATTGTGCCTCCTGTAGGGGTTTCGTGAGCCAGTGCTCTATCCAGCTGGAGTTACTGGCTGCGCAATTCCCTACGGAAAGGGCTAAGGTGGGGTTTATTGTTTCCCTACTGTCGGGCAGGTCGTTGGAGTGGGCCACGCCACTATGGGAGCGTGGTGACCCAGAGGTTCGGACCGCTGCTCAGTTCTTAACATCTATCAAGCAGATCTTCCTGGGACCACTGGTCACACACGATACCTTTCTTCAGCTACTTGCATTAACTCAGGGATCTCTCTCGGTTAGCCAGTATGCTGTTCGTTTTCTGACACTGGCTTCTGAGCTGGAGGGGTCTGATAAAGCCCTCATCCCTGTGTTTTGGAGAGGTTTAGCGGAGCATGTTAAGGTTGCTCCGTCTACCAAAGAGGTTCCGGTAAGTCTGGAGGAGCTGATTGCAATTGCCACCCGCATTGATCTCCGTTTTTCAGAGCGCGGGCTGGAGCGTGCGCAGACCAGACGGAAGGTTACTTCGGCTCCCAACCTTTTTGAACCTCCGGAATTACCCGAGTCAGAGTGTTCACCCCCAGAGCCCATGGAGGTGTCTCGCGCCAGCCTCGAGGCGCGTCCGGCACTAAGTCCCACTCACGGTTACCAGTGTCAGCACTCTGTTCCCCAGGATAACAGGGCCCCAAAATGGCCAAACTCTGTGCCGCCGGGCAAGACCTTTGTCCCCCCTCGCTTTCAGCCAAAGGTTCTCACGTGGGCACACCCGTCCAGGGCGGGTGGTCACTGTGGCTACGTGCAGACCACAAAACTCCTGTCAGGGTCTTATTGGTGGCCGCACAGGGCTCGGGACACTAAAAAATATATTTGGGCATGTGACTCTTGTGCTCGGAATAGCTTCCTAAAACAGAGAGTGAGGACGCCCGCCGTCACACTGCGGCGTTCCACTACTACTTCTGCTCCTGGCAATTTTTCCACTCCCGTTTTCTCCCACGTGTCCCTTCTTAAACCTGGCGATTGTCACGGCCCCTCACCTCTCGGAGCGCTCTACCCAGCGCACTCCTGCCCTGCAGTGCGTCCCAGCGCCCGGCCTCCGGCTCCCGAGGCGTCAGGCACTTTCTCTCAGCCTTGCTTCCGGCGCACTACCTCCTGGGTAGTGTGACGCGCTAGCCCCACCCCCAACATGGCGGCGCCCACCGCTGCATATGCCTGGTGTCGGGACTGGTAAGACGCCTGATCTAATACGGTCACCCTGCTCCGTGCGGCGCTCGCTGTGACCTCGGGCCCCTCTCCTGCGTTTGTCTACGCTGTGTTTCTCCTCCTTGTACCATCTTCTGCGCTCTGTCTGCACAGCCTCTGCCCTCTGTGTTCCTTGCCTCCCGTACTCTTTTGAACTCCCCTGTACATTGCCTGCCTCCATCTTGTTCCGCTCTGCACCTTCCTGTTGTTCGTTCCCTCTCCTGATACCTCATTGTGCCTCTTCTCTAATTGCAGCATCCAGGCCCTGTTACCTCTGGCTCTCCAGTCCTTTGCCTTGCCAAGTCCCTGTGTGTTTCGGTGTCTAACCCTACGGATACCTCTGTGCCTCCTTACCTGTCTGTTTCGCCCAGTCGCCCCTTTGGTTCCAGCTGTCGCGGTTCTATCCCCTGGGGGTCTGTCCCTAACGCTCCCTGTATAGGGGGCGGTCTTCACCTGGTCACTCGCCCTCGGGGGCTCTGGAGCCGTGACCCAGAGGGTCCACTCTCGGGTATCTTTCCTGTCCTCCTTCGTACTAGCAACAGCCGTAACAGCTTAATCAGGCCATGGTCCCCGCTGGAGCCACAGCAGCCCAAAAAGAGTTAGTTTTCCTTCGGGAGAACCAGACGCGCATGATGTCCTTTATGAAAACTATGGACTCGCGTCATTCCTCCCTCCAGTCCTCTGACCCTGGTAATGCTGCCCAGTTGGCTGGCTTGCAACAGGAGTTGGCTCAGCAGCGAGACACCTAGTCACATATCTTCAGCTACATGGCTTCGGTGGACGGTCGGTTGCTCGCCCTGCACTCGGCCGCGTCTGCTCCTCCTGCCGCGGGTTCCCATCCTTCTCCGCGGTTGGCCAAACCTCCCCGGTATAGCGGGGATGCCAAATTGTGTCGGGGTTTTATTAATCAGTGCCGTCTCCATTTTGAATTGCTACCCCAGCAGTACCCTACAGACCGAGCCAAAGTGGCCTTCATCATTTCTCACCTGGAGGGGGACGCTTTGGCTTGGGTCAATCCTCTCTGGGAATGTGATGACCCGGTAGTTACCCAGCTTTCTGTTTTTCTCAATACCTTCCGTTGGGTTTTTGACGAACCGGGCTGTTTAGCCTCTACCACTGAGGCCTTGTTGAACTTGTGCCAAGGTTCTCTAACCGTGGGTCAGGATGCTATCCTGTTTAGGACCCTCTCCTCCGACTTAGGTTGGAATAACGAGGCTTTGGTGGGCGCATTTTGGCGAGGCCTCTCGAGTTGCATAAAGGATGAGATCGCTGGTCGCGACACTCCAACAGCCCTAGAGGATCTGATCTCGTTAGCCACTCGGATTGATGTCCGGTTTCAGGAGCGGGCGAAGGAGTGAAGGGTTTCTCGTCCATTTTCTTCTGTCCGCAGACCACTCAGTCCTCGACCTAGAAGTCTTCCCTCATCTCCGGCTCCCGAACCTATGCAGGTGGACCACCTGAAGCTCTCTGACCAGCGTCGCAAGGAGAGGAGCCTCCACGGTTAGTGTTTCTACTGCGGTAGCAGTGCCCATCCCATCCGAACTTGTCCGGAACGTCTGGAAAACTCCTCCGCCTAGGCCAGGTAAGAGAGGCCTCCCTAGGTGTATGTGATATCTCTCTCCCTCTCACTTTGTCTGTCCTTCTGCATGTTGGTGGTAAGCGGGCTTCTCTAGTGGCCTACGTGGATTCGGGTGCCGCTGGAAATTTTATTAGGTTAGAGGAGGTTAATAGACTTTCTGTTCCCGTGAGGCCCTTGCAAAAACCTCAAGTTCTCGCCTCCGTAGATGGTCGACCCCTGCTAGAGACAGTCACCCTAGTTACTCATGAGGTGGAGTTGCAAGTAGGGGTTCTGCACAAGGAGAAAATTACGTTTTATGTTTTAGCAGGTATTTCCCATCCTATCCTGCTTGGTCTTCCCTGGTTGCGGCTGCACGAGCCCACTTTAGATTGGCATAGTGGTAACGTCTTGCGCTTGGGGGAGTCGTGTCGGACTTGGTGTCTGCTGCCGGTGCGCTCTGTAGGTACCCCTCGTCCTCCCCTTGTTCCCCATGGATTGCCATGATTTTTTGGATGTTTTTGACAAGAAAGAAGCTGAGACTCTTCCTCCGCACCGCCCCTACGACTGCCCCATTGAGCTCGTCCCTGGTACCACTCCGCCTCTGGGAAGAATTTATCCTCTCTCCTCGGCAGAGACCCAAGCGATGTCTGAATACATCCAAGACAACTTGGCCAGAGGCTTCATTCGGAAGTCCTCGTCCCCTGCAGGAGCAGGCTTCTTTTTCGTAAAGAAGAACGATGGATCCCTGCGTCCGTGCATCGATTATCGTGGCTTGAATCAGATCACGGTGAAGAATAAGTACCCACTGCCACTCATCTCTGAGCTTTTTGATCGCTTGAAGGGGGCACGTGTGTTTACTAAACTTGATTTACGAGGGGCCTACAATCTGGTTCGCATACACTCCGGGGACGAGTGGAAGACTGCGTTTAACACGCGAGATGGACACTATGAGCATTTGGTTATGCCCTTTGGGCTCTGCAACGCACCTGCAGTATTTCAAGAACTCGTTAATGATGTTTTTCGAGACCTCCTCTACTCCTGTGTAGTAGTCTACCTAGACGACATCTTGGTCTTCTCCTCTGATCTGACTTCACATTGTCGAGACGTTCGCCAAGTCCTCCAACGTCTCAGAGAGAACCACCTTTTTGCCAAGTTGGAGAAGTGCCTCTTCGAGCAGACATCATTGCCTTTTCTTGGCTACGTCTCGTACTCGGGATTAGAGATGGATCCTGAAAAAGTCTCGGCAGTTCTCAATTGGCCTCGTCCTCTTGGAGTTAAGGCAGTTCAACGGTTTTTGGGTTTTGCCAATTATTACAGGCAATTTATCCCTCATTTTTCTTCCTTGACTAAACCTATCTCCGCTCTTGTCCGCAAAGGAGCCGATCCCAATCATTGGACTCCTGATGCAGAAACGGCCTTTGAGGTCCTGAAGCAGGAATTCGCTAAGTCTCCTGTACTCCATTGCCCGGATGCCAGCAGGCCATTCATCCTCGAAGTCGATGCGTCTGCAGTAGGAGCAGGAGCAGTTCTGCTGCAAAAGTCCTCCTCGGGTCGCACTCTCACCTGCGGATTCTTTTCTAAAGCTTTTTCTGCGCCCGAACGCAATTATGCCGTGGGAGATAGAGAGCTCTTGGCCATAAAAATGGCTCTTGAAGAATGGCGCCATCTTCTCGAGGATGCCCTCCATCCGTTCATCATTTTTACGGATCACAAAAATTTGGCCAACCTTCGGTCTGCCCAAAGGCTCAACCCACAGCAGGCCAGATGGTCACTCTTTTTTGAAAGGTTTGACTTTGAACTCCACTTCTGACCTGGGGAGAGGAACATCAAGGCGGATGCCCTTTCACGGTCATTTCTGTCTGTCGACAAGGAGGAGGGTCCAGTCCATCTCATCGACCCTGCCAAGATCCTTACCGTGGCCCCATTAAGCCTGATCTCCTCACCATCTGGTAGGACCTTTGTTCGGAGTGGAGATAGATCAAAGGTTCTCCGCTGGAGTCACTCATCAAAATTTTCCGGACATGCTGGAATTAGAAAGACTCTTTCGCTTGTCTCCCGCCATTACTGGTGGCCTTCACTTCGCAGGGACGTCCAAGAATTCATCGCCTCCTGTCCTTCTTGCACCCTTAACAAGGTTCCTCGACATCCTCCCTCGGGACTCCTGCATCCGTTACCAGTACCTGCCAACCCATGGACTCATATTGCCATGGATTTCGTCACTGACTTGCCTCCCTCTTCTAGATGTACGGTGATACTGGTGGTCGTGAATCGATTTTCCAAAATGGCCCACTTCATCGCTCTGCCAGGTTTGCCTACCGCTCTCGAGTTGGCGAAGATCTTTCTGCTTCACGTTTTTCGCCTCCATGGGTTCCCTCAGCATATTGTCTCGGATCGAGGGGTTCAATTTACCTCCCGTTTTTGGCGAGCTCTCTGCGGATTGCTGAAGATAACTGTTGTGAGTTCATTTTCCCCTTCATTACTGAGGCCCGAGGAACTCCCTCTTCTGGTAAAGAAAGGTAGTGAGCCTGATTATCAAACACATGAGGCTGATGATGATGACTGGCTGAGTGGAGTTACAGACTGGATATAAGGCTGCCGACGCCCTTCTGCCCTGCGGGTGATTTCTCTGTGGGATCCTTGGAGACCAGTCTGAATTCCTGCTCCTCTAAAGCTAAGTTTGCTGCTCGGCCTTTTGCTTTTGTGCTTTGACTTTGTTTTGCTTTGTTTTTCTGGATTTCTGCCATTCCCTGCTGGGGTGTGCTGAATTCATTTAGCTCTGTCTTCTGAAAATACCTGAGAGCTGATTTAGTTTTTGAAGCCTAGCTGCTTCAGGGCCTTTTTCATATCAGCTTGTTGGCTTATGTCTTTGATAGGGTTTTGGCAGATTGCAGACAGCAGCCTTCCTGTCCTTTCCTATCTAGATAGTTGCGGGCCCCGTCTTTGCTCAGTCTATCTTTCTGTCTGTGTTAGTATTTTCATCTTGCTTCACCGTCATTATATGTTGGGGGCTGCCTATTGCTTTGGGGTCTGCTCTGGGGCAGTTTAGATTTCCCCTTTCTTTCTTTAGGCCTATGTAATTCTCCGGCTGTGATCGAGGGGTCTAGGGCTTCATAGGAACCCCCCACGGCTACTGCTAGTTGTGTTGATAGGTTCAGGGGTCTGCAATCTGATAGTTGCCAACTTCTCTGGTTTTCTGGACTTAGCTTGTATTTCTGCTTTTGCCTCCTATGGTGACTCATTCATAACAGAATCACCCGCCATACCGCAGATTCTAGGGTACTCAATAGCAGGAAAGAATTGTGTAAAAAAATGTATATTTTTTCCTCTATATCTCTGAGGCCGTAGGGGGAATTTTTTTTTCTCTCAATGGAGATAAAGCAATTGTCTGATCGTGTGGAGCAGCTCGCTGCGGAAGTGCGGGGAATTTCCACCTACCTTGCTCATTCACATGCTGCTGAACCAAAGATTCCTACACCTGATGTATTTTTTGGGGATCGGTCTAAATTTTTGAATTTCAAAAATAATTATAAATTATTTTTTGCCTTGAAGCCTAACTCGTCATGGAGCTCCGCGCAGCAGGTTAAAATTGTCATCTCTTTGCTGCGTGGCGATCCCCAGGATTGGGCGTTTTCTTTGAAACCAGATGATCCTATTCTGACTAATGTGAACGCATTCTTTCAAGCTTTGGGGTTGTTGTATGACGAACCTAATGCCATTGATCAGGCTGAAAAGACCCTGCTGGCATTGAGCCAGGGTCGTGATTCTGCTGAATTGTACTGTCAAAAATTCCGAAAGTGGGCAGTACTTACTACCTGGAATGATAATGCCTTGGCTGCTCTCTTTCGGAAGGGGTTGTCAGAAGCCGTAAAAGATACTATGGTGGGATTTCCTGTTCCCTCTGGTCTTGACGATTCTATGTCACTAGCCATTCAGGTTGATCGGCGTTTGCGCGAACGCAAAGCTGCACAAAAGGTGTTGCCACCTGTTGAACAAATGTCTGAACCTATGCAATGTGATAGAGTTTTTTCCAGAGAGCAGCGTCAGGAGTTCAGAAGGCGTAATAAGTTGTGTTTTTTCTGTGGAGATGCCTCGCATATTATTTCTGTCTGTCCTAAACGAGAGAAACGCTTTGCACACACGTTTTCTGTTGGGGGTGTTCAACCTAAGTTTCTTCTGGCTATTACTCTGATTTGCTCCCTGTCCACATTTTCCGCCAAGGCTTTTGTGGATTCGGGAGCAGCCCTAAACCTAATGGACTTGGATTTTGCTAAACGTTGTGGATTTCCGATGACACCTCTGCAGACGCCTATCCCTTTGAGGGGGATTGATGCTACTCCTTTGGCGAAAAATAAACCCCAGTTTTGGACCCAGGTGGTAATGCGGGTCGCCCCAGACCATCAAGAAAATTGCAGATTTTTGGTGTTGCATAATCTGCATGATACTATTGTTCTGGGGTTTCCCTGGTTACAGATTCATAATCCAGTTTTTGATTGGAAATCTGTGTCTGTGGTGAGTTGGGGTTGTCGGTGTGCCTTTAGTGAGGCTCCGGTGTTTTCCACCTCTCCTCAGTCGCATGATGTTCCTGATTATTTGGCGGACTTTTATGATGTATTTAGTGAGAATGAGTCTGCGTCTCTGCCTCCTCATAGGAGTTATGACTGTGCAATTGAACTGAGCCCGGGGTGTAAATTTCCCAAGGGTCGGCTCTTCAATTTATCTGTACCCGAGCACGAGGCTATGCGATCCTATATTAAGGAGGCGTTGGAGAAGGGTCATATTAGACCATCCTCATCTGTTGTGAGTTCATTTTCCCCTCCGTCACTGAGGCCTGGTGAACTCCCTATTCTAGTGAAGGAAGGTAGTGAGCCTGATTATCAGGCACCTGGGACTAATGAAGACGATTGGCTGAGTGGAGTCACTGACTGGATTTAAGGCAGCCTACGCCCTTTCTGCCCTGCGGGTGATTTCTCTGTGGACTCTTGGACACCAGTCTGATTCCTGCTCTCCTAAAGCTAAGTTTTCTGTTTTGCCTTTTGCATCTAAGATTTGTTTTTGTTTTTCTTGCTTTTTGGATTCTGCCTCTCCCTGCTGGAGTGTGCTGTGTTCCGTGAGCTCTGTCTTCTGAATGTACCTGAGTGCTGATTCAGTTTTTGAAGCTTAGTTGCTTCAGGGCCATTTTTATATCAGCTTGTTGGCTTTTGTCTCTGATAGGGTTTTGGCAGATTGCAGACAGCAGCCTTCCTATCTGTTCCTATCTAGGTAGTTTTTGGGCCCCGTCTTTGCTCAGCCTGTCTTTCTGTCTGTGTAAGTGTTTTCATCTTGCTTCACCGTCATTATATGTGGGGGTCTGCCTATTGCTTTGGGGTCTGCTCTGGGGCAGTTAGATTTCCCCTTTCCTTCTTTAGGCCTATGTATCTCTCCGGCTGTGATCGAGGGGTCTAGGTCATCGTAGGAACCCCCCACGGCTACTGCTAGTTGTGTTGATAGGTTCAGGGGTCTGCAATCTGATAGTTGCCAACTTCTCTGGTTTTCAGGACTTAGCTAGCATCTCTGTTTTTGCCTCCTACGGTGACTCAATCATAACGGAATCACCCGCCCAACCGCAGATCCTGGGGTACTCAATAGCAGGAAAGAATTGTGTTTAAAAAAAAAAAAAAATAGGTGTGTGTATATTCTTTCCTCTATATCTCTGAGGCCGTAGGGGGAATTTTTTTTTTCTCTCAATGGAGATAAAGCAAGTGTCTGATCGTGTGGAGCAGCTCGCTGCTGAAGTGCGGGGAATTTCCGCCTACCTTGCTCGTTCACATGCTGTTGAACCAAAGATCCCCACACCTGATGTATTTTTTGGGGATCGATCTAAATTTTTGAGTTTCAAAAATAATTGTAAATTATTTTTTGCTTTGAAGCCTAACTCGTCAGGGAGCCCCGCGCAGCAGGTTAAAATTGTCATCTCTTTGCTGCGTGGCGATCCCCAGGATTGGGCGTTTTCTTTGAATCCAGATGACCCTATTCTGACTAATGTGAACGCATTTTTTCAAGCCTTGGGGTTGCTGTACGACGAACCTAATGCTATTGATCAGGCTGAAAAGACCCTGTTAGCATTGAACCAGGGTCGAGAATCTGCAGAGTTGTACTGTCAAAAGTTCTGAAAGTGGGCGGTCCTTACTACCTGGAATGATAGTGCCTTGGCTGCTCTCTTTCGGAAGGGTTTGTCAGAAGCCGTAAAAGATACTATGGTGGGATTTCCTGTTCCCTCTGGTCTGGATGATTCTATGTCTTTAGCCATTCAGGTTGATAGGCGTTTGCGTGAACGCAGGATTGCACTAGAGGTGTTGCCACCGGTTGAACAGACGTCTGAACCTATGCAATGTGATAGAGTTTTGTCTAAGGCGCAACGTCAGGAATTCAGAAGGCGTAATAAGCTGTGTTTCTTCTGTGGAGATGCCTCACATGTTATTTCTGTTTGTCCTAAACGTGAGAAACGCTTTGCACACACGTTTTCTGTTGGTGGGGTTCAGCCTAAGTTTCTTTTGGCGATTACTTTGATCTGTTCCCTGTCCACATTTTCCGCCAAGGCTTTTGTGGATTCGGGAGCAGCGCTTAACCTAATGGACTTGGATTTTGCTAAACGTTGTGGATTTCCGTTGACACCTCTGCAGACGCCTATCCCTTTGAGGGGGATTGATGCTACCCCTCTGGCTAAAAATAAACCTCAGTTTTGGACCCAGTTGGTCATGCGGGTCGCCCCAGACCACCAATAAAATTGCAGATTTTTGGTGTTGCATGGTCTGCATGATGCCGTTGTTCTGAGGTTTCCCTGGTTGCAGATTCATAATCCAGTTTTGGATTGGAAGTCTGTGTCTGTGGTGAGTTGGGGTTGCCAGTGTACCTTTAGTGAGGCTCCGGCTTTTTCCACCTCTCCTCAGTCGCATGAGGTTCCTGACTATTTGGCGGACTACTATGATGTATTTAGCGAGAATGAGTCTGTGTCCTTGCCTCCTCATAGGAGTTATGACTGTGCAATTGAACTAAACCCGGGGTGTAAATTTCCCAAGGGTCGGCTCTTCAATTTATCTGTACCCGAGCACGAGGCTATGCGGTCCTATATTAAGGAGGCATTGGAAAAGGGTCATATTAGACCATCCTCGTCACCCTTAGGTGCCGGTTTTTTTTTTTTTAGCCAAAAAGGATGGATCATTAAGACCTTGTATTGATTATCGTGCTCTCAACAAAATTACTGTTAAATATCAGTATCCGTTACCCCTGATTTCTGATCTATTCTCCAGAGTTAAAGGTGCTTGCTGGTTTACCAAGCTTGACCTCAGGGGGGCGTATAATCTTATTCGCATTAAGCATGGGGATGAATGGAAGACGGCGTTTAATCCTCCGGAGGGACATTTTGAGTACCTGGTGATGCCTTTTGGGCTCACTAATGCCCCTTCTGTCTTCCAGTGCTTCATGAACGATATTTTCCGAGATTTTGTCGATAAATTTTTGATTATCTATCTGGATGATATTTTGATCTTCTCCAAGGATTGGGATTCTCATGTGGAACATATTCGGACTGTGTTCCGGATCTTGAGGGAGAATTCCCTGTATGTCAAAGGATCGAAATGCCTTTTTGGAGTACAGAGGATTTATTTTTTGGGATTTATTTTGTCCCCGTCAACTATTGAAATGGACCCGGCCAAGGTACAGGCCATTCACGATTGGGTTCAGCCCACTTCTTTGAAGGCCCTCCAGAAGTTTTTGGGTTTTGCTAGTTTTTATCGGAAATTTATAGCAAAATTTTCTAGTATTGCCAAGCCATTGACTGATTTGACTAAAAAGGGTGCTGATGTGTTAAATTGGTCTCCGGAGGCTGTTTCTTCCTTTCAGGAGCTGAAGCGAAGATTCACCTCCGCCCTGGTTTTGCGGCAACCTGATGTCTCACTTCCATTCCAGGTAGAGGTGGATGCTTCTGAGATTGGTGCAGGAGCTGTTTTGTCCCAAAAGGATCCTGTAACATCTAAAATGAATCCCTGTGCTTTCTTTTCCCGAAAGTTCTCTCCATCTGAACGTAACTATGATGTGGGGAATAGGGAACTGTTGGCCATGAAATGGGCATTTGAGGATTGGAGACATTGGTTGGAGGGAGCTAAGCATCAAGTCGTGGTCCTCACTGACCACAAGAATTTGATTTACCTAGAGTCGGCTAAGCGCTTGAACCCTAAACAGGCTAGGTGGGCCTTGTTTTTTACACGTTTTGATTTTGTGGTTTATTTTCTTCCTGGAACAAAGAATGTCAAGGCAGACGCCCTCTCTAGGAGCTTCTTTGCTGATTCTCCTGTGGTAACCAAGCCTGCTACCATCTTAGGCGAAGGGGTAGTTCTTTCTGCCATCTCGCCCGATTTGAGACGTGCTCTGGAAGAGTTCCAGGAGGACAAACCTGAGCGTTGTCCCAGTGGAAAGTTGTATGTTCCTGACCAGTGGAAGAAGAGAGTGATGTCTGAAGTTCATTGCTCTGCTTTGGCTGGTCATCCAGGTATTTTTGGTACTAGAGATCTGGTGAGTCGGTTTTTTTGGTGGCCCTCCTTGTCTCGTGATGTCAGGAATTTTGTGCAGTCCTGTGGGACGTGCTCCCGGTCTAAATCATGTTCTCGCTCTAGTGGGTTGTTGATGCCTTTGCCTGTCCCCAAGAGGCCATGGACCCATATTTCAATGGATTTCATCTCTGATATGCCTGTCTCTCAGAGGATGACTGTTATTTGGGTGATTTGTGATAGGTTCTCTAAGATGGTTCATCTTGTACCACTCCCTAAGTTGCCGTCTTCCTCTGAGTTGGTGCCCCTGTTTTTACAACAGGTGGTTCGTTTGCACGGGATTCCTGAGAACATTGTATCTGACAGAGGAGTCCAGTTTGTGTCTAGATTTTGGAGAACTTTCTGTTCCAGGCTGGGAATTCAGTTGTCCTTCTCTTCTGCTTTTCACCCTCAGACCAATGGGCAGACAGAGAGAACAAACCAGACCTTGGAGTCATATTTGAGATGTTTTATTTCTGCTGATCAGGATGATTGGGTTTCATTTTTGCCCTTGGCCGAATTTGCTTTAAATAATAGAGCTAGTTCTGCCACTTTGATGTCACTTTTTTTTTGTAACTTTGGGTTTCATCCTCGATTTTCTTCAGGGCAGGTGGAGCCCTCTGCCTGCCCAGGTGTTGACACTGTGGTGGAGAGAATGCACCAGATCTGGGACCAAGTGGTGGATAAGTTATCTCTCTCCCAGGAAAAGGCCCAGCGGTTTTCCAACCGACATAGGACCATTGGTCCCCAGTTTAAGGTTGGTGATATGGTGTGGTTATCATCCAAAAATATTGCTATGATTGTGGCTTCTCCTAAGTTTAAGCCTAGATTTATTGGACCTTACAAGATTGTGGAGATTATTAATCCGGTCTCTTTTCGTTTGGCTCTTCCTGTCACATTTAAAATCCATAATGTGTTCCATAAATCTTTGTTGAAGAGGTTTGTTGAACCTGTTGTTCCGGGGGTGGCACCTCCAGACCCTGTATTGGTTGAAGGTAACATGGAATGTGAGGTAGAGAAAGTACTGGATTCCCGTCTGGCTAGACGGAGACTCCAGTATTTGGTTAAGTGGAAGGGTTATGGTCAGGAGGATAATTCCTGGGTCTCTGCCTCTGATATTCATGCCAAAAGATTGGTGCGTGCCTTTCATCGGGCTCACCCTGATCGCCCTGGTGGCGTAGTTGAGGGTTCGGTGACCCCTCCTCAAGGGGGAGGTACTGTTGTGAGTTCATTTTCCCCTTCATTACTGAGGCCTGAGGAACTCCCTCTTCTGGTAAAGAAAGGTAGTGAGCCTGATTATCAAACACCTGAGGCTGATGATGATGACTGGCTGAGTGGAGTTACGGACTGGATATAAGGCTGCCGACGCCCTTCTGCCCTGCGGGTGATTTCTCTGTGGGATCCTTGGAGACCAGTCTGAATTCCTGCTCCTCTAAAGCTAAGTTTGCTGCTCGGCCTTTTGCTTTTGTGCTTTGACTTTGTTTTGCTTTGTTTTTCTGGATTTCTGCCATTCCCTGCTGGGGTGTGCTGAATTCATTTAGCTCTGTCTTCTGAAAATACCTGAGAGCTGATTTAGTTTTTGAAGCCTAGCTGCTTCAGGGCCTTTTTCATATCAGCTTGTTGGCTTATGTCTTTGATAGGGTTTTGGCAGATTGCAGACAGCAGCCTTCCTGTCCTTTCCTATCTAGATAGTTGCGGGCCCCGTCTTTGCTCAGTCTATCTTTCTGTCTGTGTTAGTATTTTCATCTTGCTTCACCGTCATTACAGTCATGGCCAAAAGTATTGACACCCCTGCAATTCTGTCAGATAATACTCAGTTTCTTCCTGAAAATGATTGCAAACACAAATTCTTTGTTATTATTATCTTCATTTAATTTGTCTTAAATGAAAAAACACAAAAAGAATTGTCCTAAAGCCAAATTGGATATAATTCCACACCAAACATAAAAAAGAGGGTGGACAAAAGTATTGGCACTGTGCGAAAAATCATGTGATGCTTCTCTAATTTGTGTAATTAACAGCACCTGTAACTTACCTGTGGCACCTAACAGGTGTTGGCAATAACTAAATCACACTTGCAGCCAGTTGACATGGATTAAAGTTGACTCAACCTCTGTCCTGTGTCCTTGTGTGTACCACATTGAGCATGGAGAAAAGAAAGAAGTCCAAAGAACTGTCTGAGGACTTGAGAAACCAAATTGTGAGGAAGCATGAGCAATCTCAAGGCTACAAATCCATCTCCAAAGACCTGAATGTTCCTGTGTCTACCGTGCGCAGTGTCATCAAGAAGTTTAAAGCCCCTGGCACTGTGGCTAACCTCCCTAGATGTGGACGGAAAAGAAAAATTGACAAGAGATTTCAACGCAAGATTGTGCGGATGTTGGATAAAGAACCTCCACTAACATCCAAACAAGTTCAAGCTGCCCTGCAGTCCGAGGGTACAACAGTGTCAACCCGTACTATCCGTCGGCATCTGAATGAAAAGGGACTGTATGGTAGGAGACCCAGGAAGACCCCACTTCTTACCCCGAGACATAAAAAAGCCAGGCTGGAGTTTGCCAAAACTTACCTGAAAAAGCCTAAAACATTTTGGAAGAATGTTCTTTGGTCAGATGAGACAAAAGTAGAGCTTTTAGGGCAAAAGCATCAACATAGAGTTTACAGGAGAAAAAAGAGGCATTCAAAGAAAAGTACACGGTCCCTACAGTCAAACATGGCGGAGGTTCCCTGATGTTTTGGGGAAGATTTGTGTTTGCAATCATTTTCAGGAAGAAACTGAGTATTATCTGACAGAATTGCAGGGGTGACAATACTTTTGGCCACAACTGTATACCTGGCGTCGGGACTGGTAAGACGCCTGATTATCTAATACGGTCACCCTGCTCCGTGCGACGCTCGCTGTGTCCTCAGGCCCCTCCCCTGCGTTTCTGTCTACGCAGTGTTTCTCCTCTTTGTACAATCTTTTGTGCTCTGTCTGCGCAGCCTCTGCCCTCTGTGTTCCTTGCCTCCCGTACTCTTTTGAACTCCCCTGTGCATTGCCTGCCTCCATCTTGTTCCGCTCTGCACCTTCCTGTTGTTCGTTCCCTCTCCTGATACCTCATTGTGCCTCTTCTCTAATTGCAGCATCCAGGCCCTGTTATCTCTGGCTCTCCAGTCCTTTGCCTTGCCAAGTCCCTGTGTGTTTCGGTGTCTAACCCTACGGATACCTCTGTGCCTCCTTACCCATCTGTTTCGCCCAGTCACCCCTTTGGTTCAGAACACAGGGAAAAAAGATGAGTATAAATGGTTTTATTTTTGTGTGTGTAGTTTAATAAGGGTGAGGGGGACCATGCATACCAGGATTGGAGGGTGAGGGGGACCATGAATACCAGAATTGGGGGTGAGGGGACCATGCATACCAGGATTGGGGGTGAGGGGACCATGCATACCAGGATTGGGGGTGAGGGGTCCATACATACCAGGATTGAGGGGTGAGGGGACCATGTATTCCTGGATTGGGGGGTGAGGGGTAGCATGCATACCAGGATAAGGCGGTTAGAGGACCATGCATACCAGGAAAGGAGGGTAAGAGGACCATGCATACCAGGATAGGAGGTGAGGGGACCATGCATTCCGGGATTGGGGGGTGAGGGGACCATGCATACCAGGATTGAATTATAGAATCGTAGAGTTGGAAGGGACCTCCTGGGCCATATGGTCCAACCCCCTGCACAAAGTAGGATTCACTAGATCATCCAAGACAGATGTCTGTCCAGCCTCTGTTTGAAGACTTCTATTGAAGGAGAACTCACCACCTCTCGTGGCAGCCTGTTCCACTCATTGATCACTCTAACTGTGAAAAGGTTTTTTCTGATATCTAATTTGAGTCTCCTCCCATTCAGTTTCATCCCATTGCTTCTAGTTTTTCCTTGTGCAAATGAGAATAAAGATGATCCTTCTACAATGTGACAGCCCTTGAGATATTTGTAGACAGCTATTAAGTCTCCTCTCAGTCTTCTCTTTTGCAAGTTAAATATTCCCAAATCCTGCAACCTTTCCTCATAAGACATGGTTTTCAGACTGGTCATCATTCTGTGCCTCTTCTCTGAACTTGCTCCAGTTTGTTGATGTCGTATTTTTAAAATGGAGTGCCCAAAACTGGACACAGTATTCCAGATGAGGTCTGACCAAAGAGGAGTAGAGGGCAAGAATGACTTCACGTGATCTAGACTGTATGCTTCTGTTAATACATCCTAGAATTGCATTTTCCTTTTTTGCTGCAGCATCACACTGTTGACTCATATTCAGTCTGTGATCTATTAGTATACCCAAGTCTTTTTCACATGTGCTGTTGTGAAGGGTTAATTGACACTGTTGCTTAGCCCTATTCCTCCCATTCTGTATATGCTTTTTTCATTTTTATTGCCCAGATGTAGTACTTTGCATTTTTCCCTGTTAGAAACCATTCTATTAGTTGCTGCCCACTGCTTCAGTTTATTTCTATCTTTTTGAATCCTCTCTCTCTTCTCTAGTATTAGTTATTCCTCCTAGCTTTGTGTCATCTGCAAACTTAATCAGTTTACCCTCAATTCCTTCATCTAAATCATTGATAAAGATGTTGAACAATACAGGGCCCTGGACAGAGCCCTGTGTTACACCACTTGAGACATTCTTCCAACTGGATGTGCAGCCATTTACGACCACTCTTTGGGTCCGATCACTAAGCCAGTTATGAATCCACCCAACAGTTGCCTTGTCCATTCCATACTTAGTCATTTTTTCAATAAAAATTGTGTGAGATACTTTGTCAAATACTTTGCTGAAGTCAAGATATACTATATCTACAGCATTTCCCTGATCCACCCAGTCAGTGATTCTGTCATAGAAGGAAATTAAGTTAGTCTGACATGACTTATTAGTTACAAACCCATGCTGACTCTGTTTAGTCACTTCATTCTTATCCAGGTACTTACACACATGTTGTTTAATAATTTGTTCAAAGATCTTTCCTGGTTTTGAAGTTAGACTCACTGGCCTATAGTTGCATGGGTCCACCTTCTTTTTCTTTTTGAAGATAGGAACAACATTTGCTCTTCTCTCTTCTGGGACTTCTCCTGTTCTCCAAGAATTTTCAAAGATTATGGAGAGTGGTTCAAAAATTTCTTCTGCTATCTCCCCCAGTACTCTGGGGTGTAAGTCATCTGGACCTGGAGACTTAAATTCATTTAGGTTAGCTAAGTGTTTCCTCACTATTTTTATGTTTTTAGATATCCTGGATTCTTCTATTCCCTTGGATTGGGGGGTGAGGAGACCATGCATACAAGGATAGGGATGAGGAGGTACCATGCATACCAGGATAGGGATGAGGGGGTACCATGCATACCAGGATTGGGGGGTGAGGGGACCATGCATACCAGGATGAGGAATGGGGTGCCATGAATACCAGGATGGGGGAGGGACCATACATACCAGAATAGGGATGAGGGGGCCATACATACCATTATAGGGATGAGGGGGCCATGCACAGCAGGAAAGGGGTGAGGGGTACCATACATACCTGGATAGGGATGAGGGGTACCATGTATACCAGGATGGGGAATGAGGTGCCTTGCATACCAAAATAGCGATGAGGGGGCCATGCATACCATTATAGGGATGAGGGGGCCATGCATAGCAGGATAAGGATGAGGGGTATCATGCATACCAGAATAGGGATGAGGGGTGCCATGCATACCATTATAGGGATGAGTGGGCCATGCATAGCAGGATAAGGATGAGGGGTTCTGTTGTGAGTTCATTTTCCCCTTCACCATTGAGGTCTGATGAACTCCCTCTTCTGGTGAAGGAAGGTAGTGAGGCGGATTACAAAGCACATGAGCAGAATGATGATGACTGGGTGAGTGGGATTGCTGACTGGATATAAGGCAGCCGACGCCCTTCTGCCTTGCGGGTGTTTACTCTGAGGGATTCTTGGAGACAGTCTGATTCCTGCTCCTCAAAAGCTAAGTTTTCTACTCTACTTTTTGCATTTGTGTTTTGGTTTTGCTTTGCCTTGTTTTTCTGGATTTCTGCCTTTCCCTTCTGGGTGAGCTGATTTCCTTTTTGCTCTGTCTTCAGATAATACCTGAGTACTGATATAGTCTTTTTGAAGCCTAGCGTCTTCAGGGCTTTTTTCCCTATCAGTCTGTTGGCTCTTGTTTTTGAGAGGGTTTTGGCGGATTGCAGACAGCAGCTTTTCTATTCTGTCCTATTTAGTTAGCTTGGGCCCCATCATTTGCTCAGCCTATCTTTCTATCTGTGTGAGTGTTTTTTCATCTTGCTTCACCGTCATTATATGTTGGGGGCTGCCTATTGCTTTGGGGTCTGCTCTGGGGCAGTTTAGATTTCCCTTTCTGTCTTTAGGCTATGTAGTTCTCCGGCTGTGATCGAGGGGTCTAGGGCAGGGGTCCCCAACCGCCGGTCCGCGGCCCAGCACCGGGCGGCTGCAGTGCCCTTGCCGGTCCGCGGACACAAGGGGAGCCAGGGGCGGTCAGTGGCGTAGCGGGGGCTGGGGCGGCGCGCAGCAGTTCTTAGCGGCGGCCAGGGAGCGATCCAAGCAGCTCCGCTGCCTGCAAGAGGGAATAGCAGGAGCGGAGCTGCAATGACCCGTCCACTGCGTCCAGCTTCCTGCCCGCCGCCCGCGCTTCCTGTCTCTGACTGACACAGAGAGGAGAGCGCGGCCGCTGCTGTGTCAGAGTGCGGAAGTGCGGGTGGCGGGCAGGTGAGAGGAGAGAGGTGGTGTGTGTATGTATGTATAATGTGTGTGTGTATGTATGTCTGTGTGTGTGTGTGTGTTGGTGTGTGTGTGTCTGTGTGTGTGTGTGTGTGTGTGTATGTGTGTTGGTCTGTGTTTGTGTAGCCTGGCCCTGGAGGAGATGGGGACATGAGGAGAAGGCCATGAGGGGAGTGATGGAGAGACAGCAGTGATGGGGTGAAGGCAATGATGGGGAGAGGGGAGTGATGGGGTGAAGGCAATGATGGGGAGAAGAGAGTGATGGGGTGAAGGCAATGATGGGGAGACAGCAGTGATGGGGAGAGGGGAGTGATGGGGTGAAGGCAATGATGGAGAGATGGCAGTGATGGGGTGAAGGCAGTGATGGGGTGAAGGCAATGATGGGGAGACAGCAGTGATGGAGAGAAGGCAGTGATGGGGTGAAGGCAATGATGGGGAGAGGGGAGTGATGGGGTGAAGGCAATGATGGAGAGATGGCAGTGATGGGGTGAATGGAGTGATGGGGTGAAGGCAATGATGGGGAGAGGGGAGTGATGGGGTGAAGGCAATGATGGGGAGACAGCAGTGATGGAGAGAAGGCAGTGATGGGGTGAAGGCAATGATGGGGAGAGGGGAGTGATGGGGTGAAGGCAATGATGGGGAGACAGCAGTGATGGGGAGAAGGCAGTGATGGGGTGAAGGCAATGATGGGGAGAGGGGAGTGATGGGGTGAAGGCAATGATGGGGAGACAGCAGTGATGGGGAGAGGGGAGTGATGGGGTGAAGGCAATGATGGGGAGACAGCAGTGATGGGGTGAAGGCAATGATGGGGAGAAGGGAGTGATGGGGTGAAGGCAATGATGGGGTGAAGGCAATGATGGGGAGACAGCAGTGATGGGGTGAAGGCAATGATGGGGAGACAGCAGTGATGGGGTGAAGGCAATGATGGGGAGAAGGGGGTGATGGGGTGAAGGCAATGATGGGGAGAAGGGAGTGATGGGGTGAAGGCAATGATGGGGAGAAGGGGGTGATGGAGCACTTATTCAAAACCTATGGTGAGTTGAGTCACATTATAAATGTTATTTAATTATAAGTATGCACTGCTACACTACAACCGTGTCCATAGCCCCGCCCCCTTATGACCAAAGCCCCGCCCCTGCCACACCTTCATCCCCGCCCTGCCGGGCCATGGAAGAATGGTCTTGCTTGAAACCGGTCCCTGGTGCAAAAAATGTTGGGGACCACTGGTCTAGGGCACCGTAGGAACCCCCCACGGCTACTGCTAGTTGTTGTTGTTAGGTTCAGGGGTCTGCAATCCGATAGCTGCCAACTTCTCTGGTTTTCTGGACTTAGCTAGTATTTCTGTTTTTGCCTCCTACGGTGACTCATTCATAACAGGGTACCATGCATACCAGAATAGGGATGAGGGGTGCCATACATACCAGGATAGGAGAGGTCAGCACATACCAGGATGGGAGACCATATACCAATAAAAATGCTCGCCACCCGGGCGTAGAACAGGTTCAATAGCTAGTTTGTTGTAAGCCCTACCAAATGATCCAAGAGTCTGCAGAAAGAACTAAAAAACCTCTTATATGGATTTATGTCTTTATTTTCACAGAAAGTTGTAGTAACTGCATGTTTTTATTTATTTAACACTTAAAAAGTATATATAACTAACCAAATCATATTATATGTGAGTAACACCCATGTAGGTTTTTTGTGTGCTGGTAATATTTTCTAATATTTTGCAGTAATTTCTTTGCACGATAACGTTACAGTATGACATGTGTGACAGCCGCAGCAGGTGATATTTGCACTTTGGGCTAATAATAAGGATACTGTACACACTGTTTTCTGTCTGTGTAATGTAAAGCTTGTAGCCTCCGTGACAAGAATTTCTGAGAGACTCAACTTTTGCAAGTCAAAGAATTTATTTAGGCCTCTTAAGTTTCAGGGTTCGGATACAATATTTATCTTATGTGTCCTTCTATCCATAAAATGCTTTATAAAGTGTTATGTTATGTGTATTTGGGAAATATTCAAAGAAGATATTAAACTTAAGCGTTTACAATGTGCATGGTAATTAGGATACAATAATTTGAGTTATATACAGCTCTGGCAAAAATTAAGAGACCACCACATTAAATCCCTGTCATGGGCAGCCCATTCTCCAGACCTGAACCCCACTGAAAACCTCTGGAATGTAATCAAGAGGAAGATGGATAGTCACAAGCCATCAAACAAAGAAGAACTGCTTACATTTTTGCGCCAGAAGCAGTGTGAAAGTCTGGTGGAAATCATGCCAAGACGCATGGAAGCTGTGATTAACAATCATGGCTATTCCACAAAATATTGATTACAGAACTCTTCCTGAGTTAAAACATTGCTCTGCAAAGGAATACGTGGATTTCGTCCGTGCTGCCCAAATGATGAAATTCCAGAAGGTTAATAAAGTTTGACAGTGGTTTATTCTACGCGTTTCAAGGTTTTTTGCAACCTCTTCTTCAGGTATTTCTGGACGAAATCCACGTATTCCTTTGCAGAGCTCTGTTTCAGATAGTCGGTGACCGACTTGTGGATCTGCAGCAGCCCTTATCTATACATGCTTTGAATACCTACTACCAGGTGAGCAGTTTTTTTGTCAAACCGCTTAAATTATTTGTGGGATAAGACCCTATGTTGCGCTTGTGTCTCCCTCTTTCCTCACAATATGAGTTAAAACATTAGCATTGTTGTTTCTAAATGATTATGAACTTGTTTTCGTTGCATTATTTATTATTACTGTTTTTTTAATTTTGACCATTTTTCTTTGTAAAAAAAATTACAAAATTTGTTCCTTGGAAATTCAGAGACATTGTCAGACGTTTATAGACTAAAAGAACAATTAACATTTTACTCCAAAATATACCTATAAAGAGAAAAATAAGACAAACTGAACATCTGAAAGTGGTCTCTTAATTTTTTCCTGCATGCTGACCTACGCAAGAAGCCTGACCAATAAGATTGAAGATCTGGAGTTGGTAATGTATGAGGAAAAATACGACATAGTAGGAATAACTGAGACATGGTTAGACGACAGCTATGACTGGGCGGCTAACTTGCAAGGATATGATTTGTTTAGGAGGGATCGTAAAAAAAGGAAAGGGGGTGGAGTCTGTCTATATATAAAGTCCACTTTAAAGCCCACACTAAGAGAAGATATACAAGAGGGAAACGAAGAGGTGGAGTCTCTATGGGTGGAGATACAAGGAGAGAAAAGTAATAAAATCCTCATAGGGGTTTGTTATAAGCCACCAAATATAAGAGAAACCACTGAAAATGTATTATTGAAACAAATAGACAAAGCAGCAAATCCCAATGAGGTGATTATTATGGGGGACTTCAACTACCCCGACATAGACTGGGAAACTGAAACCTGCGGATCTCAGAAAGGAAACCAATTTCTGTCAGTGACCAAGGATAATTATCTGTCACAACTTGTGCAGGGCCCAACTAGAGGGACAGCCCTTCTGGACATAATTTTAAGCAACAGGCCAGATAGAATAACAGAAGTGCGAGTCGATGGGCACCTAGGGAACAGTGACCACAATATAATACAATTCCACTTGTCCTTCAGTAAGGTGCCCTGGAAGGGGGTTACGAAAACGCTGAATTTCAGGAAAGCAAAGTTTGATCAGCTTAGAGAGGACCTTCGCCAAATTGATTGGGACAATGTCCTCAAAAATAGGAGCACAGAAAATAAATGGGAAATATTTAAATCAGTTTTACACACCCACTGCGAGCTAGCCATACCGTACAGAAATAAAAGGGCTAGGAACAGGAGAACACCAATGTGGCTAAATAAGGATGTAAAAAGGGCAATAACTAACAAGAACAAGGCATTTAGGAAGCTAAAACAAGAAGGCAATGAAGAAGCATTAAAAAGTTATAGAGAAAAAATAAAATGTGTAAAAAAACAAATACATTTAGCAAAAGTGGAAACTGAGAGACTCATTGCTAAGGAAAGTAAAACAAACCCCAAACTATTCTTTAATTATATAAACAGTAAAAAGATTAAAATTGATGGTGTCGGCCCTTTAAAGAACAATGAGGGTGAAATCATAGAGAGCGATGTGGGAAAAGCAAATGTTTTAAATTCTGTGCTCCTTCCAATCCCCGGGCTCTTTGGGACAAATACAGAGAATATCCAAGAGAAGATATTCACAGAGAGCACAGGAGAGGTAATCCGGACTGAGACATAAATGTCACTGCCGACATATTCACCAAAGTCCTCCTGACTCCAGAAGAAAGATCGAAGGTCTCAATAGTAAAGCTCTACTAGCATTAGTGTTACCGGCACCAGCTCCACCGGACTGTGGGGTTATGGACGGAGATATTCTGAGAGAAAAGCCATGATATGGAGAAGATGAGAGAATGTGTCCCATTATATAAGCCTCTATGGTGATGACCACAGATCGGAGGATTTGGCAATTATGGCTCAGATTCCAAGTGGAGATGGGAGATGGGTTTTCCTTGATGCCCCAGGAGGTTCCGGGAAAACATTCTTCATTAATCTGCTGCTCGCAGAAATTCCCTCCATCAATAACATTGCTCCGGCCGCTGCATCGTCTGGGGTTGTGGCCGCTCTCTAAGATGGAGGCCGCACAGCTCATTCAGCACCAGGATCTCCCCTGAATCCAGCGCTCTTGGAATCTCCCGCCTGTAATATCACTAAGATCTTTCACAGATCTGGAAGGATCCAATCACTTAATGGGGGAATTGTTCTACTGTTTGCAGATGACTTCTGCCAAACATTCCTTGTTCTTAAGGCCTCTTTCACACTTCAGTTTTTTGCCATCAGTCAAAATCTGCCAAAATTTGAAATTGCCGGATCCGCTTTTTCTTGTTGCGGATCCGCCATTTTCCCCATTGGGATACATTAGTGGCGGATTTTGACGGATGGTCGTCCGTTGCGTCCGATATTCGGCGGATCCGCAAAATTCTTTGCGGATTCTGTCTGAGGGGGACGGAGCATGTAACGGTTTTTTTCGCCGTCAAAATGGCGGACGACGGCGCATCCGCCGTCATCCGCCATGCGGTAGAATGATCCCCTATGGGCGGCGGATCCGCCGGCAGGATCCGCAAAATCGCACTGCGCATGCCCAGAAAAAAAGATACTTTTCCAGACAGTCCCAAAACTATATAAGATGGGCTAATTGGGCCCAGACATGCAGTAGCAGCCAGACAGCAAGCCAGCCAAACCACCACCAAGCCTGCAAGACAGCCATCAAGCCTGCAAGACAGCCACCAAGCCTGCAAGACAGCCACCAAGCCTGCAAGACCACCCACCCAGCCTGCCAGACCACCCAGCCTGCCAGACACCCACCAAGCCTGCAGCCACAGCTATCAAGAGGCCTGCCAGTACCAGCTTTACCAAGTGTGAGTATACCTATGACATTTCTGTGTATGGCCTGCAAGTGTGTAGCCTGTGTGTGTGTGTGTGGTCTGCGAGTGTTGCATGTCTGTTTTTTTTTTTTTATATTTTTTTTTTCTGTTGCTTGTGTACTGCATTTTATTTTCATACAACTGTAATTATATTGTATTTTTTATGCTGTGATTGCTGCGATTGAGTGGTGTATGGTATGTGGTGTAATTGGGCCCAGACAATCCGGCACCAGCAACACTGAATACTCCAAGCAAGATATCCGACTCCAGCCTGCCTGACAGAAGATTCAACTAGAGCTATAAAACCTGTCTGCCTGCCCAGCTGCAAGTCTACCACCTGCAAGACCCCTAGAGCGTGTGTGTGGCCTGTGTGTGCATTTTTATTTTTTTTTTCCATTTTTTTTTTTTTTTTCTGTTGCATGTGTACTGCTTTTTATTTTCATACAACTGTAATTATATTGTATTTTTTATGCTGTGATTGCTGCGATTGAGTGGTGTATGGTATGTGGTGTAATTGGGCCCAGACAATCCGGCACCAGCAACACTGAATATTCCAAGCAAGATATCCGACTGCAGCCTGCCTGACAGAAGATTCAACTAGAGCTATAAAACCTGTCTGCCTGCCCAGCTGCAAGCCTACCACCTGCAAGACCCCTGGAGCGTGTGTGTGTGTGTGTGTGTTGCATTTTTTTTTTTTTTTTTCTGTTGCATGTGTACTGCATGTTATTTTCATACAACTTTAATATTGTATTTCTTGCTGTGATTGTGTGGTGTAAGGCTGGTTTCATATTTGCACTTTATAGCGCAGTGATAACCTGCACACGTCCGCCACTAATCCCCGTCCCATCTGGTCATCACCGCCTACTAGCACACATGGACGCTTGCGATCTGCACACCCTATCTTTAGTATGGGGTGCGCAGATTGCAAGCGTTCATGTGCGCTAGTAGGTGGGGATTAGTGGCGGACGTGTGCAGGAAATAGCTGCGCTATAAAGTGCAAATGTGAAACCGGCCTAAATGGTATTGTATGTGGTGTTATTGGGCCCAGACATCTACATCAAACACCAGCCTGACTGTATCAGTCAGGCTGGTGTTTGATGTAGATGTCTGGGCCCAATAACACCACATTCAATACCATTTAGGCCGATTTCACATTTGCACTTTATAGCGCAGCGATGGCCTGCACACGTCCGCCACAAATCCCCGCCTACTACCTCACATGAACGCTTGCGATCTGCGCACCCTATCTTTATCATAGGGTGCGCAGATGGTGCGCTGGCAGGATTTTACTGTGTGCTGCGCACTTTTGAAGGTGTGCCCTTGTGCGCCAAACGCAGCATGTTGCATTTTGGCGCGCACGGCACACCTTCAAAAGTGCGCAGCACACTGTAAAATCCTGCCAGCGCACCATCTGCGCACCCTATGATAAAGACGGTGCGCAGATCGCAAGCGTTCATGTGCGGTAGTAGGCGGGGACTAGTGGCGGCCGTGTGCAGGCCATCGCTGCGCTATAAAGTGCAAATGTGAAACCGGCCTAAATGGTATTGTATGTGGTTTGGGCCCAGACATCTGGCAACAGCCACACTGAAGACACCGAACCAGACATCAAACACCAGCCTGACTGATAGAATTTCAAACTCCGCTGCAAATCTTCCACCTGCAAGACACCTGGAGTGTGTAGCCTGGCTGTGTGTTATGCGTGTTAGCGTTTTTTTATTTTTCATGTATTGTGGTATTTAAAATAAAGAGCAGAGTAGCTCCTATTTTTTGGAAAAAAAAATAATAAAAAAATAAATAAATAAATTGTTTTGAAAAAATCTCCTTTGTATCATTTTAAAAAAGGTAAAATTAAGTTACCATAAAGGTAATTGAAGTGTTCTGGTATACAAGTGTGGTTAAAAGTGAGATTGCAACATACCATGAAAAAAATGGGTATACACAACTGAGTTTCAGGGAATTCAAAACCATGCAAACACAGTGGGTATAAACAGAAATTAAACACCTTCAATCACTGGTTACATACTCTGTTGAGAGTTTCAGGGAATGCAAACACTGGTATACACAGCAATTACACACTACACGCCTTCAATCACTGGTTACACTCGGTGAGACCTTTAATCACTGGTTACACTCTCGGTGAGAGTTTCAGGGAATGCAAACTGGTATACACAGCAATTACACACCTTCAATTACTGGTTACACTCAGTTACAAAACACAAAGAAAGTGGGTTTACACAAAATATTACACACCTTCAATCACTGGTTACACTCTGAGATAAGGGAATGTAGACATGCAAACACTTAAAATTGCATATAATTAGTTTCAGGGAATTACACATACAAAATGTGTGTTTTGTTTTTTTTAAACTTTCATATCGTTTTCTTTCAGTTCACACAATGAAGCGCCACCATACCGGCAGACACGGCCAGCCCAACCGCAGCAGAGATTCAGACCGCAGCAGGGATCAACAACGCAGCAGACATGACCGGTCAGACTGCAGCAGAAACAACCCTGACCGCAGCAGAGAGGAACAGCCACACCGCGGCGTACAGGCAACCATTAGTTTCCCTGTAAGTATAAAGACCTGAAAGCTTATTATGATCCTTTGTATAGTAGCTTAACAAGTGTCTTTATACTTGCAGATCACTTCAAGCACTACCAGCAGGGTCGCAGCAGAGAGAGCAGCAGCAGAGAGAGCCAGCCAGGCTGCAGCAGAGAGGGCCAGCCAGACCGCAACAGAGACTGCCAGCCAAACATTTTCCCTGTAAGTATAAAAGCCTGAAAGCTTATTATGATACTTTGTATAGTAGCTTAACAAGTGTGTTTATACTTGCAGATCAGTTCAGGAAGCAACGCAGCTGCCCCAAGCCGTAATGTCTTCTCCTGAAAGCTCCCCCTCACATCATCAGCGAGCTGAGGTAAAAAAAATTTTGTTTTTTTTATTTAAAATAATTTTTTGGGTGGTTAAAAACACTATCCTATTATGTTTTAACAGGAAGCTGATTCAGAGGAGCTTCCAGGAGGAGACGTGCAGGGTGGAGAGACACACGGAGGGGGTGCGCAGATTGTAAGTTTAGCACATACACAGATACATAATGCTACACCCAACACAAACATTCATCACAGTGCACACACCATAACTATGCATCCATCCAAACTTTTTTTTTTTTTTCCCCCCCAGTCTTCAGAATCTGGTGCCCGCACTAGAGTGACTCCCAGGACATCCCAGGGTCGTGAAGGTGATGCCTCTGGTGGTCGGCAAACGGTAAGTAACCCTATTTTGATAATTGTTTAAATGAACATCATGTGTTTGAATATAATGTAATTTTTTGCTTTCACAGGTTTCACGGCGTGCTCCCCGCAGACATCAGGAGGAGGGTGTCATTATTGATACTGATGACCTCATCCATGAGGTGGAAATCCGGGAGCCGCTGTGGAACATGGCAAACCGTCTTCATGCCGACCAACCAACCACCCGACGGCTCTGGGATGAAGCCTGTTCTTCAGTTATTGACGACTGGGAGGAACTCAATGCGAGGGCCAGGGATTTTGTGCGTAAGTATTACAACTTCAGTAACTTATATTTCCAGCATGTGAAGTGTTGAATACTAAACCTTTTTTTTTTTTTTTTTTTTTTTGCTTCACAGGTGACAGGGTTATCACACGGTGGCGGTCGCTCCGGGATCGCTTCAAGAGGGACTACAACAAAGAGATTCAGACCCCGAGTGGCTCGTCGGGAGAACGCCAGGGACCCCAGTACAAAAACTACAAAGCCCTGGTGTTCCTGCGATCTACAATGGCATGCAGAAGGTAAATATTCCCCAAACAATTCCTGTAGTAGAAATGTTTAACCAATTTTTTTTTCAGCACACTTAAATTAAATATCAATATTTTTAATATACATTTTTTTTTCTCATTTTTTAGCACCATCTGCAGCACTCGGGAGTCTGCATCAGAGTTGCGTCCCTCTGGAGTGATCCCTAGTGAGACCGCCCCCGGTGACCACATCGAGGTATCCGACCCCTCTGTACCTACCCTCTTGTCTCATCCCTCTATCCCCTCCACCAGCACTGGAGCAGCAGGGCAGACTTCATCACATGAAGCTGCTGGTGACGACTTGTTCCCTGTTCCCCACCCCTCAGACACTGCCGCAACATCTCGACAAACTTTTGGTTCTGGCCGGCAGCGTCTGAGGAGTCAGGAAAGGTTGACCTTGTCTGACTGTTTGAATCTAAACTCAACTGTTCAACACGGTTTCCACACTTATGGACAACGGTTATCTTCTGGGTTGACCATGATCAATCAAAGTATCATGGAACTCAGAAGATACATGGAACAGATGAATTTAGAGTCAAACCAGACACCGAGACATACCTTTTTTCAATCTGTTGTCCTGCAAATGGAAGGTTTAAGTACTCACCAGCAGATGCGTGTGATGCAAGCCTGTCACAATGCTCTAGTGGAAGTGCTTGCTGAAGCATCTCATCCTCCCCCTGTCCATCCTCCCCCTGTCCATCCTCCCCCTGTCCATCCTCCCCGTCTATCCTTCCCCCGTCCATCCTTCCACCACCATCCATCACACAGCCGTCCCGCCTCCTACCACTCCCTCTCCTTTCTCTAGTTCCCCATTCCATTCTTCCCAGTACCTACCTTCCCCATTGCATTATACCCCAATGCCCTCACCATACCCACCCCCACATACACCTTCAATGTACCCACAAACCTCGTCTGTCCATCCACTCCCGTCCCAACCACATGTGTTAAACCCCCCTTCCACTTCTGGTCCTCACCAACTCCCTCCCCAGTCCCCTACCCCCCCCTCGATGTGGTCAACCCTGTTAACCCCTCCAATACTATCTCCACCCAACATTATCATAGTTTGTAATTTGTTGTAATATACCAAAAAAAAAAAATTAAAAAAAAGGTAATATACCAAAAAAAGTTACCAAAAAGGTAATATATACCAAAAAAAGTTACAAAAAAAGTTAAGAAAAAAAAACAGTTAATACAAATTGTCAGAAATAAACAGTTTTTTTTTTTTCAAAAAACTTTATTGTGATGTTTATATTTTGCTTCTTTCTTTATTCAAATTACACCAGTGGTGTAAAAGGTAAACACAACACTTGGTAACACAACACTTGGTAACACAACACTGGGTAATATTTCACAGTACACCGGTGGTGTACAAGGTACAAAAAAACACTTGGTAGCACAACATATGATAACCAACACTTGTGAACATTTCAAAGTGTAAAACGCTTGGTACACAACACTTGGTAACATAGGTACATAACACTTTGTAACTTTACGTTTGGTACCCAACAATTGGTAACACTGCAAAGTGTAAAACTAACCAAATCACATGGTAAAACACAATGCTTGTGCAAAGCAAACACTTGGTAAAATTTCAGATAAAAAAAAAAAAAATTACTCACAATTGGTATGAAGAAAATTATATCATGTCATCTTGCCAGTCCACTTGTCCCTCTGGTGTAACAAAATAATCTGCAAAGGTATCCCTAATTCTTGCCACTGAACCAGTACTCCGAAAAGTTTGCTCCTCATAATCCCACAAGGTGGTTTCATACACATTTTCATCGATGGAAACTGGTTCCTTTGAAAGGACAAAATTGTGCAGGATGACACATGCCTTCACGACCTCATCCACAGTCTCTGTTTTCATTTTCATGGCCGTTAACAGGACTCTCCATTTGGCAGTTAAAATTCCAAACGCACACTCCACCACTCTGCGCGCTCTAGTTAACCGATAGTTATAGATTCTTTTCCGGTGTGTTAGTCCACGACTACCATATGGTTTCAGTAGGTGTTTAGAAAGTTGAAAAGCATCGTCGCCAACGCACACAAAAGGCATTGGTGGGCCTGTTGTTCCAGGGAGTGGTCTTGGAGGTGGGAAGTTAAAATTGTCTCCATACAAGCGACGGCCCATGGTGGAAATCTTGAATACCTGTGAGTCGTTAGAACAACCGTATGCACCAATGTCCACGGCAATGAATTTGCAGTTTGCATCCGAAATGGCCATAAGCACAATAGAAAAGTATTTTTTATAGTTGTAAAACTGTGAACCAGATCCCATAGGTTTCACAATCCTGATATGCTTGCCATCCACGGCACCAATGCAGTTTGGAAACTGGCAGATATCTTGAAACTTCTCTGCAATCTCCAGCCACCTCTCCTGGGTTGGCTCTGGGATGTATTCCTCCTGTAGAGAATCCCATAATGCCCAGCAGGTCTGTTGTACAATTCCAGCAATAGTGGAAATCCCAATCCGGAACTGGAAATGGAGGGAGGTGAAGGATTCTCCAGTTGCCAGGAATCTTAAAAAAAGGGAAAAAAAGTAAAATTAATACAAACTACAAGCCATAACATAACAATAAAAGCCTGCAGAATCTGAAACATTTTAAAAGGTAGATAACTTACCGAAGGGTCACCATCAAACGCTCCGCCGGTGATATAGAAAACCGCATGTAGGTGTCCCTTCTCCGGATTTGTTCTCCAACACGATCCACCAATATCTCAAAGAATTCCATCCGCATGCGCACGTAGTTGAAGAACTTGTCCGGATTCTCCCTCAATTCCAGGTACAGTGTGGAAAAAACGCCACGGGTGAACCTCTGCGCATTAATGGGATGAATCCACTGGCGCCGTCTCCTCATACGCAGGATTCGCAGTCTTCTTTTCTCCCTCTCGATAGCAATAATTGCCAACCGATTCAAGTGAAGATCCAATTCCACACAGAAGCTGTCAATACTCGCAATAACTCCTTCCAGACTCGCACTAACTCCTTCCATCGCTGCCACTAGCTCTAAAACCTTTCAAAGAAATTGTATCACAACACCCTAGATATATTTCTCCCTAGTTTCCAGCATCCAATCACATTTGAGAGCATTTTCCAAGAGCCAATCATATTTGGGAGCATCCCATTTTGGAGGCGTGGAAAAACGGATCCGCAAGAAAACGGATCCAACGGATGACAAAACGGATGCAAACTGATGGAACGGATCTGTTTTGTTGAGGATCCGCAGTAAAATCGGTATGGCGGATCCTCAACAAAACGGATCCGTTCCATCAGTTTGCATCCGTTTTGTTCCCATTTTTTGCGGATCCGCCAATTTCAAATTTTGGCGGATTTTGACTGATGGCAAAAAACTGAAGTGTGAAAGAGGCCTTAGAGCAGGCTGTTTAAGGAGCATGAAGAACACGAATGGTGTAGTTTCTCCTAAGACACATGGAGGAATAATGGCTGCTGTTCCCTTCACAGTGTCATAATGAGACCATGATGCAACAGGAACAATCCCACAATGCCCTAGGAACTTCCCACAAGACATTCCAAATTAAACTAGAATCTATGCATTAAACGGCCAGCAGGTGGTGCTGTTACCTTACAATATGAAATATATGAAGGATTAATACACACAAAATTCTTTGAGATATTGGTGGATCGTGTTGGAGAACAAATCCGGAGAAGGGACACCTACATGCGGTTTTCTATATCACCGGCGGAGCGTTTGATGGTGACCCTTCGGTAAGTTATCTACCTTTTAAACTGTTTCAGATTCTGCAGGCTTTTATTGTTATGTTATGGCTTGTAGTTTGTATTAATTTTACTTTTTTTCCCTTTTTTTAAGATTCCTGGCAACTGGAGAATCCTTCACCTCCCTCCATTTCCAGTTCCGGATTGGGATTTCCACTATTGCTGGAATTGTACAACAGACCTGCTGGGCATTATGGGATTCTCTACAGGAGGAATACATCCCAGAGCCAACCCAGGAGAGGTGGCTGGAGATTGCAGAGAAGTTTCAAGATATCTGCCAGTTTCCAAACTGCATTGGTGCCGTGGATGGCAAGCATATCAGGATTGTGAAACCCATGGGATCTGGTTCACAGTTTTACAACTATAAAAAATACTTTTCTATTGTGCTTATGGCCATTTCGGATGCAAACTGCAAATTCATTACCGTGGACATTGGTGCATACGGTCGTTCTAACGACTCACAGGTATTCAAGATTTCCACCATGGGCCGTCGCTTGTATGGAGACAATTTTAACTTCCCACCTCCAAGACCACTCCCTGGAACAACAGGCCCACCAATGCCTTTTGTGTGCGTTGGCGACGATGCTTTTCAACTTTCTAAACACCTACTGAAACCATATGGTAGTCGTGGACTAACACACCGGAAAAGAATCTATAACTATCGGTTAACCAGAGCGCGCAGAGTGGTGGAGTGCGCGTTTGGAATTTTAACTGCCAAATGGAGAGTCCTGTTAACGGCCATGAAAATGAAAACAGAGACTGTGGATGAGGTGGTAAAGGCCTGTGTAATCCTGCACAATTTTGTCCTTTCAAAGGAACCAGTTTCCATCGATGAAAATGTGTATGAAACCACCTTGTGGGATTATGAGGAGCAAACTTTTCGGAGTACTGGTTCAGTGGCAAGAATTAGGGATACCTTTGCAGATTATTTTGTTACACCAGAGGGACAAGTGGACTGGCAAGATGACATGATATAATTTTCTTCATACCAATTGTGAGTAATTTTTTTTTTTTTATCTGAAATTTTACCAAGTGTTTGCTTTGCACAAGCATTGTGTTTTACCATGTGATTTGGTTAGTTTTACACTTTGCAGTGTTACCAATTGTTGGGTACCAAGCGTAAAGTTACCAAGTGTTATGTACCTATGTTACGAAGTGTTGTGTACCAAGCGTTTTACACTTTGAAATGTTCACAAGTGTTGGTTATCATATGTTGTGCTACCAAGTGTTTTTTTGTACCTTGTACACCACCGGTGTACTGTGAAATATTACCCAGTGTTGTGTTACCAAGTGTTGTGTTACCAAGTGTTGTGTTTACCTTTTACACCACTGGTGTAATTTGAATAAAGAAAGAAGCAAAATATAAACATCACAATAAAGTTTTTTTGAAAAAAAAAACTGTTTATTTCTGACAATTTGTATTAACTGTTTTTTTTTCTTAACTTTTTTTGGTATATTACCTTTTTTTAAATTTTTTTGGTATATTACCTTTTTTTTAATTTTTTTTTTTTTTGGTATATTACAACAAATTACAAACTATGATAATGTTGGGTGGAGATAGTATTGGAGGGGTTAACAGGGTTGACCACATCGAGGGGGGGGGTAGAGGACTGGGGAGGGAGTTGGTGAGGACCAGAAGTGGAAGGGGGGTTTAACATATGTGGTTGGGACGGGAGTGGATGGACAGATGAGGTTTGTGGGTACATTGAAGGTGTATGTGGGGGTGGGTATGGTGAGGGCATTGGGGTATAATGCAATGGGGAAGGTAGGTACTGGGAAGAATGGAATGGGGAACTAGAGAAAGGAGAGGGAGTGGTAGGAGGCGGGACGGCTGTGTGATGGATGGTGGTGGAAGGATGGACGGGGGAAGGATAGACAGGGGGAGGATGGACAGGGGGAGGATGAGATGCTTCGGCAAGCACTTCCACTAGAGCATTGTGACAGGCTTGCATCACACGCATCTGCTGGTGAGTACTTAAACCTTCCATTTGCCGGACAACAGATTGAAAAAAGGTATGTCTCGGTGTCTGGTTTGACTCTAAATTCATCTGTTTCATGTATCTTCTGAGTTCCATGATACTTTGATTGATCATGGTCAACCCAGAAGATAACCGTTGTCCATAAGTGTGGAAACCGTGTTGAACAGTTGAGTTTAGATTCAAACAGTCAGACAAGGTCAACCTTTCCTGACTCCTCAGACGCTGCCAGCCAGAACCAAAAGTTTGTCGAGATGTTGCGGCAGTGTCTGAGGGGTGGGGAACAGGGAACAAGTCGTCACCAGCAGCTTCATGTGATGAAGTCTGCCCTGCTGCTCCAGTGCTGGTGGAGGGGATAGAGGGATGAGACAAGAGGGTAGGTACAGAGGGGTCGGATACCTCGATGTGGTCACCGGGGGCGGTCTCACTAGGGATCACTCCAGAGGGACGCAACTCTGATGCAGACTCCTGAGTGCTGCAGATGGTGCTAAAAAAGGAGAAAAAAAAATGTATATTAAAAATATTGATATTTAATTTAAGTGTGCTGAAAAAAAAATTGGTTAAACATTTCTACTACAGGAATTGTTTGGGGAATATTTACCTTCTGCACGCCATTGTAGATCGCAGGAACACCAGGGCTTTGTAGTTTTTGTACTGGGGTCCCTGGCGTCCTCCCGACGAGCCACTCGGGGTCTGAATCTCTTTGTTGTAGTCCCTCTTGAAGCGATCCCGGAGCGACCGCCACCGTGTGATAACCCTGTCACCTGTGAAGCAAAAAAAAAAAAAAAGGTTTAGTATTCAACACTTCACATGCTGGAAATATAAGTTACTGAAGTTGTAATACTTACGCACAAAATCCCTGGCCCTCGCATTGAGTTCCTCCCAGTCGTCAATAACTGAAGAACAGACTTCATCCCAGAGCCGTCGGGTGGTTGGTCGGTCGGCATGAAGACGGTTTGCCATGTTCCACAGCGGCTCCCGGATTTCCACCTCATGGATGAGGTCATCAGTATCAATAATGACACCCTCCTCCTGATGTCTGCGGGGAGCACGCCGTGAAACCTGTGAAGATAAAAAACAAAACAAAAAGCAAAAAATTACATTATATTCAAACACATGATGTTCATTTAAACAATTATCAAAATAGGGTTACTTACCGTTTGCCGACCACCAGAGGCATCACCTTCACGACCCTGGGATGTCCTGGGAGTCACTCTACTGCGGGCACCAGATTCTGAAGACTGTGGGGGGGAAAAAAAAAAAAAAAAAAAAAAAGTTTGGATGGATGCATAGTTATGATGTGTGCACTGTGATGAATGTTTGTGTTGGGTGTAGCATTATGTATCTGTGTATGTGCTAAACTTACAATCTGCGCACCCCCTCCGTGTGTCTCTCCACCCTGCACGTCTCCTCCTGGAAGCTCCTCTGAATCAGCTTCCTGTTAAAACATAATAGGATAGTGTTTTTAACCACCCAAAAAATTATTTTAAATAAAAAAAAACAAAATTTTTTTTACCTCAGCTCGCTGATGATGTGAGGGGGAGCTTTCAGGAGAAGACATTACGGCTTGGGGCAGCTGCGTTGCTTCCTGAACTGATCTGCAAGTATAAACACACTTGTTAAGCTACTATACAAAGTATCATAATAAGCTTTCAGGCTTTTATACTTACAGGGAAAATGTTTGGCTGGCAGTCTCTGCTTCGGCCTGGCTGGCAGTCTCTGTTGCGGTCTGGCTGGCCCTCTCTGCTGCAGCCTGGCTGGCTCTCTCTGCTGCTGCTCTCTCTGCTGCGACCCTGCTGGTAGTGCTTGAAGTGATCTGCAAGTATAAAGACACTTGTTAAGCTACTATACAAAGGATCATAATAAGCTTTCAGGTCTTTATACTTACAGGGAAACTAATGGTTGCCTGTACGCCGCGGTGTGGCTGTTCCTCTCTGCTGCGGTCAGGGTTGTTTCTGCTGCGGTCTGACCGGTCATGTCTGCTGCGTTGTTGATCCCTGCTGCGGTCTGAATCTCTGCTGCGGTTTGGCTGGCCGTGTCTGCCGGTATGGTGGCGCTTCATTGTGTGAACTGAAAGAAAATGATATGAAAGTTTAGAAAAAACAAAACACACATTTTGTATGTGTAATTCCCTGAAACTAATTATACGCAATTTTAAGTGTTTGCATGTCTACATTCCCTTATCTCAGAGTGTAACCAGTGATTGAAGGTGTGTAATATTTTGTGTAAACCCACTTTCTTTGTGTTTTGTAACTGAGTGTAACCAGTAATTGAAGGTATGTAATTGCTGTGTATACCAGTTTGCATTCCCTGAAACTCTCACAGAGAGTGTAACCAGTGATTAAAGGTCTCACCGAGTGTAACCAGTAATTGAAGGCGTGTAGTGTGTAATTGCTGTGTATACCAGTGTTTGCATTCCCTGAAACTCTCAACAGAGTATGTAACCAGTGATTGAAGGTGTTTAATTTCTGTGTATACCCACTGTGTTTGCATGGTTTTGAATTCCCTGAAACTCAGTTGTGTATACCCATTTTTTTCATGGTATGTTGCAATCTCACTTTTAACCACACTTGTATACCAGAACACTTCAATTACCTTTATGGTAACTTAATTTTACCTTTTTTAAAATGATACAAAGGAGATTTTTTCAAAACAATTTATTTATTTATTTTTTTATTATTTTTTTTTCCAAAAAATAGGAGCTACTCTGCTCTTTATTTTAAATACCACAATACATGAAAAATAAAAAAACGCAAACACGCATAACACACAGCCAGGCTACACACTCCAGGTGTCTTGCAGGTGGAAGATTTGCAGCGGAGTTTGAAATTCTATCAGTCAGGCTGGTGTTTGATGTCTGGTTCGGTTTCTTCAGTGTGGCTGTTGCCAGATGTCTGGGCCCAAACCACATACAATACCATTTAGGCCGGTTTCACATTTGCACTTTATAGCGCAGCGATGGCCTGCACACGCCCGCCACTAGTCCCCGCCTACTACCGCACATGAACGCTTGCGATCTGCGCACCGTCTTTATCATAGGGTGCGCAGATGGTGCGCTGGCAGGATTTTACAGTGTGCTGCGCACTTTTGAAGGTGTGCCGTGCGCGCCAAAATGCAACATGCTGCGTTTGGCGCACAAGGGCACACCTTCAAAAGTGCGCAGCACACGGTAAAATCCTGCCAGCGCACCATCTGCGCACCCTATGATAAAGATAGGGTGCGCAGATCGCAAGCATTCATGTGAGGTAGTAGGCGGGGATTTGTGGCGGACGTGTGCAGGCCATCGCTGCGCTATAAAGTGCAAATGTGAAATCGGCCTAAATGGTATTGAATGTGGTGTTATTGGGCCCAGACATCTACATCAAACACCAGCCTGACTGATACAGTCAGGCTGGTGTTTGATGTAGATGTCTGGGCCCAATAACACCACATACAATACCATTTAGGCCGGTTTCACATTTGCACTTTATAGCGCAGCTATTTCCTGCACACGTCCGCCACTAATCCCCACCTACTAGCGCACATGAACGCTTGCGATCTGCGCACCCCATACTAAAGATAGGGTGTGCAGATCGCAAGCGTCCATGTGTGCTAGTAGGCGGTGATGACCAGATGGGACGGGGATTAGTGGCGGACGTGTGCAGGAAATAGCTGCGCTATAAAGTGCAAATATGAAACCAGCCTTACACCACACAATCACAGCAAGAAATACAATATTAAAGTTGTATGAAAATAACATGCAGTACACATGCAACAGAAAAAAAAAAAGATGGAAAAAAAAAAAAAAAAAATGCAACACACACACACACGCTCCAGGGGTCTTGCAGGTGGTAGACTTGCAGCTGGGCAGGCAGGTTTTATAGCTCTAGTTGAATCTTCTGTCAGGCAGGCTGCAGTCGGATATCTTGCTTGGAGTATTCAGTGTTGCTGGTGCCGGATTGTCTGGGCCCAATTACACCACATACCTTACACCACTCAATCGCAGCAATCACAGCATAAAAAATACAATATAATTACAGTTGTATGAAAATAAAATGCAGTACACATGCAACAGAAAAAAAAAATATAAAAAAAAAAAACCAGACATGCAACACTACACACACACACACACACACACACACACACACACACAGGCTACACACTTGCAGGCCATACACAGAAATGTCATAGGTATACTCACACTTGGTAAAGCTGGTACTGGCAGGCCTCTTGATAGCTGTGGCTGCAGGCTTGGTGGGTGTCTGGCAGGCTGGGTGGTCTGGCAGGCTGGGTGGGTGGTCTTGCAGGCTTGGTGGCTGTCTTGCAGGCTTGGTGGCTGTCTTGCAGGCTTGATGGCTGTCTTGCAGGCTTGGTGGTGGTTTGGCTGGCTTGCTGTCTGGCTGCTACTGCATGTCTGGGCCCAATTAGCCCATCTTATATAGTTTTGGGACTGTCTGGAAAAGTATCTTTTTTTCTGGGCATGCGCAGTGCGATTTTGCGGATCCTGCCGGCGGATCCGCCGCCCATAGGGGATCATTCTACCGCATGGCGGATGACGGCGGATGCGCCGTCGTCCGCCATTTTGACGGCGAAAAAAAACGTTACATGCTCCGTCCCCCTCAGACAGAATCCGCAAAGAATTTTGCGGATCCGCCGAATATCGGACGCAACGGACGACCATCCGTCAAAATCCGCCACTAATGTATCCCAATGGGGAAAATGGCGGATCCGCAACAAGAAAAAGCGGATCCGGCAATTTCAAATTTTGGCGGATTTTGACTGATGGCAAAAAACTGAAGTGTGAAAGAGGCCTAAGCAACTCCAGCACAGCGGATTCCTGCACACACTGAGGCCCCTGATCATGTGACCTCTGACTCCTCCCCTCCTGTGACCTCATCACAGGTCCTGTGCGCACAGAGCAGCCATATATGTGGAGTGCGGCTCTGCGGGTGGAGGTCGGTGCTGGAGGCTCCATTATTCTCTATGTGGAGTGCGGCTCTGCGGGTGGAGGTCGGTGCTGGAGGCTCCATTATTCTCTATGTGGAGTGCGGCTCTGCGGGTGGAGGTAAGTGCTGGAGGCTCCATTATTCTCTATGTGGAGTGCGGCTCTGTGGGTGGAGGTCGGTGCTGGAGGCTCCATTATTCTCTATGTGGAGTGCGGCTCTGCGGGTGGAGGTCGGTGCTGGAGGCTCCATTATTCTCTATGTGGAGTGCGGGTGGAGGTCGGTGCTGGAGGCTCCATTATTCTCTATGTGGAGTGCGGCTCTGCGGGTGGAGGTCGGTGCTGGAGGCTCCATTATTCTCTATGTGGAGTGCGGCTCTGCGGGTGGAGGTCGGTGCTGGAGGCTCCATTATTCTCTATGTGGAGTGCGGCTCTGTGGGTGGAGGTCGGTGCTGGAGGCTCCATTATTCTCTATGTGGAGTGCGGCTCTGCGGGTGGAGGTCGGTGCTGGAGGCTCCATTATTCTCTATGTGGAGTGCGGCTCTGCGGGTGAAGGTCGGTGCTGGAGGCTCCATTATTCTCTATGTGGAGTGCGGCTCTGCGGGTGGAGGTCGGTGCTGGAGGCTCCATTATTCTCTATGTGGAGTGCGGGTGGAGGTCGGTGCTGTAGGCTCCATTATTCTCTATGTGGAGTGCGGCTCTGCGGGTGGAGGTCGGTGCTGGAGGCTCCATTATTCTCTATGTGGAGTGCGGCTCTGTGGGTGGAGGTCGGTGCTGGAGGCTCCATTATTCTCTATGTGGAGTGCGGCTCTGCGGGTGGAGGTCGGTGCTGGAGGCTCCATTATTCTCTATGTGGAGTGCGGCTCTGCGGGTGGAGGTAAGTGCTGGAGGCTCCATTATTCTCTATGTGGAGTGCGGCTCTGTGGGTGGAGGTCGGTGCTGGAGGCTCCATTATTCTCTATGTGGAGTGCGGCTCTGCGGGTGGAGGTCGGTGCTGGAGGCTCCATTATTCTCTATGTGGAGTGCGGGTGGAGGTCGGTGCTGTAGGCTCCATTATTCTCTATGTGGAGTGTGGCTCTGCGGGTGGAGGTCGGTGCTGGAGGCTCCATTATTCTCTATGTGGAGTGCGGCTCTGCGGGTGGAGGTAAGTGCTGGAGGCTCCATTATTCTCTATGTGGAGTGCGGCTCTGTGGGTGGAGGTCGGTGCTGGAGACTCCATTATTCTCTATGTGGAGTGCGGCTCTGCGGGTGGAGGTCGGTGCTGGAGGCTCCATTATTCTCTATGTGGAGTGCGGCTCTGCGGGTGGAGGTCGGTGCTGGAGGCTCCATTATTCTCTATGTGGAGTGCGGGTGGAGGTCGGTGCTGTAGGCTCCATTATTCTCTATGTGGAGTGTGGCTCTGCGGGTGGAGGTCGGTGCTGGAGGCTCCATTATTCTCTATGTGGAGTGTGACTCTGCGGGTGGAGGTCGGTGCTGGAGGCTCCATTATTCTCTATGTGGAGTGCGGGTGGAGGTCGGTGCCGGAGGCTCCATTATTCTCTATGTGGAGTGCGGCTCTGCGGGTGGAGGTCGGTGCTGGAGGCTCCATTATTCTCTATGTGGAGTGCGGCTCTGCGGGTGGAGGTCGGTGCTGGAGGCTCCATTATTCTGTATGTGGAGTGTGGCTCTGCGGGTGGAGGTCGGTGCTGTAGGCTCCATTATTCTCTATGTGGAGTGCGGCTCTGCGGGTGGAGGTCCGTGCCGGAGGCTCCATTATTCTCTATGTGGAGTGTGGCTCTGTGGGTGGAGGTCGGTGCTGGAGGCTCCATTATTCTCTATGTGGAGTGCGGCTCTGCGGGTGGAGGTCGGTGCTGGAGGCTCCATTATTCTCTATGTGGAGTGTGGCTCTGTGGGTGGAGGTCGGTGCTGGAGGCTCCATTATTCTCTATGTGGAGTGTGGCTCTGTGGGTGGAGGTCGGTGCCAGAGGCTCCATTATTCTCTATGTGGAGTGCGGCTCTGCGGGTGGAGGTCAGTGCTGGAGGCTCCATTATTCTCTATGTGGAGTGTGACTCTGCGGGTGGAGGTAGGTGCTAGAGGCTCCATTATTCTCTATGTGGAGTGCGGCTCTGCGGGTGGAGGTAGGTGCCGGAGGCTCCATTATTCTCTATGTGGAGTGGAGGTCGGTGCCGGAGGCTCCATTATTCTCTATGTGGAGTGCGGCTCTGCGGGTGGAGGTCGGTGCTGGAGGCTCCATTATTCTCTATGTGGAGTGCGGCTCTGCGGGTGGAGGTAGGTGCCGGAGGCTCCATTATTCTTTATGTGGAGTGCGGCTCTGCGGGTGGAGGTCGGTGCCGGAGGCTCCATTATTCTCTATGTGGAGTGCGGCTCTGCGGGTGGAGGTCGGTGCTGGAGGCTCCATTATTCTCTATGTGGAGTCTGGCTCTGCGGGTGGAGGTCGGTGCCGGAGGCTCCATTATTCTGTGGAGTGTGGCTCTGCGGGTGGAGGTCGGTGCTGGAGGCTCCATTATTCTCTATGTGGAGTGCGGCTCTGCGGGTGGAGGTCGGTGCTGGAGGCTCCATTATTCTTTATGTGGAGTGCGGCTCTGCGGGTGGAGGTCAGTGCTGGAGGCTCCATTATTCTCTATGTGGAGTGCGGCTCTGCGGGTGGAGGTCGGTGCTGAAGGCTCCATTATACTGTATGTGGAGTGCTGCTCAGCGGGTGGAGGTAGGTGCCGGAGGCTCCATTATTCTCTATGTGGAGTGCGGCTCTGCGGGTGGAGGTCGGTGCCGGAGGCTCCATTATTCTCTATGTGGAGTGTGGCTCTGCGGGTGGAGGTCGGTGCCGGAGGCTCCATTATTCTCTATGTGGAGTGCGGCTCTGCGGGTGGAGGTAGGTGCCGGAGGCTCCATTATTCTCTATGTGGAGTGCGGGTGGAGGTCGGTGCCGGAGGCTCCATTGTTCTCTATGTGGAGTGCGGCTCTGCGGGTGGAGGTCGGTGCTGGAGGCTCCATTATTCTCTATGTGGAGTGCGGCTCTGCGGGTGGAGGTAGGTGCCGGAGGCTCCATTATTCTCTATGTGGAGTGCGGCTCTGCGGGTGGAGGTCGGTGATGGAGGCTCCATTATTCTCTATGTGGAGTGCGGCTCTGCGGGTGGAGGTCAGTGCTGGAGGCTCCATTGTTCTCTATGTGGAGTGCGGCTCTGCGGGTGGAGGTCGGTGCCGGAGGCTCCATTATTCTCTATGTGGAGTGCGGCTCTGCAGGTGGAGGTCGGTGCTGGAGGCTCCATTATTCTCTATGTGGAGTGTGGCTCTGCGGGTGGAGGTCGGTGCCGGAGGCTCCATTAATCTCCATGTGGAGTGTGGCTCTTCGGGTGGAGGTCGGTGCTGGAGGCTCCATTATTCTCTATGTGGAGTGCGGCTCTGCGGGTGGAGGTCGGTGCTGGAGGCTCCATTATTCTCTATGTGGAGTGTGGCTCTGCGGGTGGAGGTCGGTGCTGGAGGCTCCATTATTCTCTATGTGGAGTGCGGCTCTGCGGGTGGAGGTCGGTGCTGGAGGCTCCATTATTCTCTATGTGGAGTGTGGCTCTGCGGGTGGAGGTCGGTGCTGGAGGCTCCATTATTCTCTATGTGGAGTGCGGCTCTGCGGGTGGAGGTCGGTGCTGGAGGCTCCATTATTCTCTATGTGGAGTGTGGCTCTGCGGGTGGAGGTCGGTGCTGGAGGCTCCATTATTCTCTATGTGGAGTGCGGCTCTGTGGGTGGAGGTCGGTGCTGGAGGCTCCATTATTCTCTATGTGGAGTGTGGCTCTGCGGGTGGAGGTCGGTGCTGGAGGCTCCATTATTCTCTATGTGGAGTGCGGCTCTGCGGGTGGAGGTCCGTGCCGGAGGCTCCATTATTCTCTATGTGGAGTGTGGGTGGAGGTCGGTGCCAGAGGCTCCATTATTCTCTATGTGGAGTGCGGCTCTGCGGGTGGAGGTCGGTGCTGGAGGCTCCATTATTCTCTATGTGGAGTGCGGCTCTGCGGGTGGAGGTCGGTGCTGGAGGCTCCATTATTCTCTATGTGGAGTGCGGCTCTGCGGGTGGAGGTAGGTGCCGGAGGCTCCATTATTCTCTATGTGGAGTGCGGGTGGAGGTCGGAGCCGGAGGCTCCATTATTCTCTATGTGGAGTGCGGCTCTGCGGGTGGAGGTCGGTGCCGGAGGCTCCATTATTCTTTATGTGGAGTGCGGCTCTGCGGGTGGAGGTCGGTGATGGAGGCTCCATTATTCTCTATGTGGAGTGCGGCTCTGCGGGTGGAGGTCGGTGCCGGAGGCTCCATTATTCTCTTTGTGGAGTGCGGCTCTGCGGGTGGAGGTCGGTGCTGGAGGCTCCATTATTCTCTATGTGGAGTGTGGCTCTGCAGGTGGAGGTCGGTGCCGGAGGCTCCATTAATCTCCATGTGGAGTGTGGCTCTTCGGGTGGAGGTCGGTGCTGGAGGCTCCATTATTCTCTATGTGGAGTGCGGCTCTGCGGGTGGAGGTCGGTGCTGGAGGCTCCATTATTCTCTATGTGGAGTGTGGCTCTGCGGGTGGAGGTCGGTGCCGGAGGCTCCATTATTCTCTATGTGGAGTGCGGCTCTGCGGGTGGAGGTAGGTGCTGGAGACTCCATTATTCTCTATGTGTAGTGCGGCTCTGCGCGTGGAGGTCGGTGCTGGAGATTCCTCATTACTGTGTGTGGGGCACAGTAACCCCTTCAGACTCATATGGGGTCTCTGTGTGGTGTGAACAGTGACGTAACAGCTGTGGACAGAATGCGGCTTCGCTGGTTCCCAAATCCACATTAGATCCATTCAGACAGGTGCAGGATGAGAAGACAGAAACCCAGAGAAGTTCTCACACAATGTGATAATTTCTCTCTTAGCTCCGTTCCAGCACAATAATGTAGATACTAGTGATGAGTGAGCCACTCTCCACTACTCCATCAGGCATCGGAGCTCGGACAAGCTTGTTACTCGATTATCGCAGGTGATGGTGCGCCATGCTCGAGTTCCCAGCCAGTAAACATGCAGGGATTTCAAATATAGTGAGTTGTTTATGTGGCTCCCCTGAGGCTTCAGTCGCCACAGAGGTTCTGCACCTTCTCCTAAAGTGTAGTGCCCCACCATCCAGGTAAGGTGGGAACTCCTGACCACGCTCCACACCTGCATTCCACACACAGGATAGTTCAGTGGGGCCACCTAACAGCATCAGGCTGGGGGTTAGCAGAGCACCCCTCGTGGAACCCTGCTTCGTAACACGAGATGTGCTGGGAGGCAGGTGGAGTGAGATGATATAAAAGAGTGGGAAGAGTGAGAGGTAAGGGTGAGTTGGTTAGTGAGAGAAGATGGGTGTCTGAAGGACGTGCTGCAGCAGGTCCCAGTGATCTGGGCTGCTGGCATGAGAAACACCAGAGAAAGAGACTGATAAGATTGATAACCTAACCTTCCATAAGAGAGAGAGAACAGATTGGAACGAAGGAGAATAGAAGGACGGTGGGAAGCTGGTTGAAGAAAGATAGAGAACCCTTCCTGTCCAGAGAGCGCAAAGGCCGGGGCCCGGTCCCCGAGGTTGATTGGATCTTTATGTCCGGCAACAGACACCGGAGGAGTAGTGAGCCGCTAACGCCTTGCTCCCATCATAGACTTGGGACGCAACAGCAACTAAATAGAGAGCCGGGACGCAGTGAGGAGTCCCCGAAGCAGGCTACAGCTGTCTGTCATACAAGTAAAGACTAGGAACACCTAGAGAGAGGCATTCCAGGGTAACTAAGTACTGGAGTGCTTCGCACCTAAAGGCGCATTGGAGGAGTCGTTCAGTAAGGTACATGTTGGCGGAGTCTGGAGCCCTGACCTGGAGAACACGGTTCGGAGGCAGGCAGTTGAGTGAACTGCAAACAGTGAGTAAAGCTTTGGAACCGCACTCTCTGGTGTCCTCCAGTTATTCCCGCACCACTACACCTGGGTACCAGCCTCCATACTATTCTGCGCCTCTCCTCATCCATTGCACCTACACTTCCCTGGGACTACAACTCCACCTGTGGGGAGCTACACCATCTTTGCTGCACCACACCATCAGTCCCAGCGGATCTGCATGCAGCGTTGGCTCAACATCTTACTTGCCAAACATCACGGGTGGCATCACGAACTATTCTAATAAACTTTAACACCATTAACATCACCGCCATTGATATTGGGCGCCCAGGGCCACGGACCGGGTCACCGCTGCTGTGACACATTCCCACCTTGACACCGGCCCGGTACCGAGTACCCCGCTGCCCTGGGTGTGCGAGGGTGACCTATTTAAACTGGGGAGATTCTCCAACTGGGAGCGAAAGGGTATATGTATGATTGACCAGTTATATAACAATTCTACTTCAAGGACAGATGTATATCTTTGTACTGTGCTAGCCAGTAGATAGAATATTTAGAATTGAGAGTCCTCAGTGGTTGATACCTTTTAATGGCTAACTGAAAAGATGGTAACACATTGCAAGCTTTCGAGACTACTCAGGTCTCTTCATCAGGCTAGCCTAATACAACATCTGAAGAATCACATATTTATACACCACACAGCACAGAAATAACGCAATAGATAAGACAAGTGATGTGAAGCAGAATTGTCATTATGGGAGAGGGTTAAACATAAATATTGGAGAAGTTCATAGATAAGGAGCCTGAAGGTTTTATTGACCTCTGATGGGGTCTAGTTCTGTGTTGTGATGACCCCAGAAGGTCTGAAGAGCAAATTCCTTAATTGATGTAAAAAGACATAAATCCATGAGACACATTCATTCCTGCACTGAATGTGTCCAAAGTTTTCATAAATTTGTACTCAGAGACTCTTTTGTCAAGTCACCTTTTAATACAAGTAATTTAATGTCCATCATGCTATGGCCAGGGATACAAAAATGTTTTGCCACAGGTAGATCCATTCTTTTTTCTCTTATTGTGTAACGATGAGAAATCATCCTTGTTCTCAGTTTTTGCCCTGTCTCCCCCACATACAGACCCCCAGTAGGACATTTAGTACAAATAATTAAGTACACCACATTAGATGTGATGCAGCTGAGAGTACCTGAGATCTCGTTGTCCTGATGTGAGTTGGGCTCTTTATCTTGTCCGTGGTCATTATAAATGGACAGGTTTTACATTTTTTCTGGTAGCAAGGAAAGGTTTCTGCAGCTGTTGGGGAGGACAGGGAGCTTCTGACAATTATGCTTCCTAAATTTGGGGGCTGCCTAAAACACAGCAGTGGGGCGTCTGGAAACATGGATTGTAATCGGGCATCTTTTTGCAGTAAAGGTTGTAATTTCCGTGCAGCTCCTCTTAGCACCTCCAGATTTGGATTGTAGGTGACCACTAGAGGCACTCGGTTATACTCTTCTTTAGCTTTGTAATGTAGCAGGTGATTCCTTGACATTCTGGTGGCTCTTGTAATTTGGTTTTCAATTGTTCTCTGATGGTAACCCTGATTCAAAAAGGTCTTTCTGAGGCGACTAAGGTGTTTGTCTCTATCCATGGGGTTGGAACATATACGATTGTATCTGATGGCTTGGCTGTAGACAATAGAGTTTGTGTTTTTGGATGGAAACTGTCCCATTTAAGGTATGTTGGACGGTCGATTGGCTTCTCTATTTCATTGTTCTTTAGCTTAATGATGGTGTCTAAAAAGTTAATTTCAGTGCTGGAATAGTTGAGTGTTAAGTTGATGGTGGAATGAAATTGATTATACTGTTCGTGGAACATCTTTAGCTGTTGCTCAGACTCCGTCCAGATGATTAAAATATCATCAATGAAGTGGTAGTAGGCCAGAGGCCTGATGGGACATGAGGACAAAAAGTCACATTCAAGCTTGGCCATGAAAAGACTTGCATACTGTGGGGCCAATTTAATTCCCATAGCTGTGCCATTCTCCTGTAAATAGATCTTATTGTCAAATTCCAAGTAATTGTGGGTGAGGATGAATTTTGTGAGTTTCACCACAGGATCAGCATCAGTCTCTGTGTTTTCCATGAAGAATTTGCAGGCATTTAATCCATCCTGGTGTGGGATATTAGAGTACAAAGATTCCACATCCATGGTGGCCAGGATGGTTCCTTCTGGTAGAGGACCTATTGCTGCTAGTTTATTCCATAGGTTAGTTGTGTCCTCAATGTAGCTGGGTGTATCCTTTACCAGGGGTTTAAGAACACCCTCTACCCATCCAGATACCTGCTCAGTAAGGGTGCTCACACATGAAATAATAGGCCTCCCTGGATTTCCAGATTTGTGGATTTTGGGAAGCATGTAGAATGTCCCTATTCTTGGACTCTCTGGTATCAGGTCATTGCCTCTTATGTATCCGTCAGGCAGACCAGATACCAACAGTTGCTTGTAATAGTCCTGTGTAGGATCCGACTCCAATTTTCTGTAGTAGCGTGTGTCCATAAGTTGTCTGTTTGCTTCCTTCATATAGACTGTGTCACAGTCCAGTTCTTGGATCTGTGTCAGATTCTGGATTCCCTCATTTAAACCTTTTTTTTCCCTTTCAGGCCTTTGGGGCCTTAATATGGGTTTTTGCCCACCCGGTGGCCACAGGTGTGATTACATGTCTGATAGGTTTCTTTGCTTTACCTTTTGCCCCTGGTGGTCACTGGGGTTATTACATGTCTTTGGTTTCCTGTTATGATTGAGTCACCGTAGGAGGCAAAAACAGAAATGCTAGCTAAGTCCAGAAAACCAGAGAAGTTGGCAGCTATCGGATTGCAGACCCCTGAACCTATCAACACAACTAGCAGTAGCCGTGGGGGGTTCCTACGATGTCCTAGACCCCTCGATCACAGCCGGAGAATTAAATAGGCCTAAAGAAAGAAAAGGGGAAATCTAAACTGCCCCAGAGCAGACCCCAAAGCAATAGGCAGCCCTCAACATATAATGACGGTGAAGCAAGATGAAAATACTAACACAGACAGAAAGATAGACTGAGCAAAGACGGGGCCCAAGCTAACTAGATAGAAAAGGACAGGAAGGCTGCTGTCTGCAATCCGTGAAAAACCGTATGAAAATAAGAGCCAACAGACTGACAGTGAAAAAGGCCCTGAAGACGCTAGGCTTCAAAAAAGCTATGTCAGTACTCAGGAATATACTGAAGACAGAGCTACAGGCAAAAGGAGATTCAGCTCACCCCAGCAGGGAATGGCAGAATACAGAAAAGCAAGGAAAACAAAAAACAAAAATGCTAACAGGCAAAACAGAAAACTTAGCTTTAGAGGAGCAGGAATCAGACTGGTGTCCTAGAAGTCCACAGAGAAATCACCCGCAGGGCAGAAGGGCGTCGGCAGCCTTATATCCAGTCGGTGACTCCACTCAGCCAGTCATCCTCATTAGACTCAGGTGCCTGATAATCAGGCTCACTACCTTCCTTTACCAGAATAGGGAGTTCACCAGACCTCAGTGACGAAGGGGAAAATGAACTCACAACAGTTTCCCTGCTGATGTGACCACTCCTCCTTTGCTATATAAGGTCACATGGAGAATCAGCTGGTGTTGGTTATAGCAGGTCCTTGGTGAATTCCAACCACAGTGAAGTTAGCAGCTGGCTCTGAGGTGTTTGACCACTGCTGAAAGCTGATCTGGTTCTGAACTCTGCTGCCCGGTGTTTGCAGCAGAGAAAGATGGTGAAGGTAGCAGCTGGCTCTTAGGTGTCGAGCCACTGTTGAAAGCTAATCCGGTGATGTACTCTGGTGCCCGGGGACTGTAGTAGAGAAAGATAAGTCTTTTGTTGTTTTCCCCATTTGGTGTATTTTCCTTGTGTGTATTAGTACATCGGTGAGACCAGTGTCCGCACTATCCAGTTCCCTAGCAAGGGATAGGTGCAGGGCTAGTGAGGGATTCGGGTTTCCTGGACGGCGACAGGTGTAGAGCCTGTATAGGGAATGTTAGGAGTGTTTAGGGACACTGCCTCAGGGGAGTGCAGGAGGTCTCCACGTCCCCCGTTCCCTATTGCAGGGTCCACCATTGTAACTGTTTCCCCGGTGTTCCCCTTTTATCTTGTAGTTTCAGTTACCGACCTGTGGGTCGTGTCACACAGGACAGGTACACGTGACAGTCTGATGTGTTCATCATGACTATTGCACCTCCCTTGTCAGCAGGTTTAATGATGATTTCTTTGTCCAACTGGGGGTCTGTATGTGGGGGAGACAGGGCAAAAACTGAGAACAAGGATGAATTCTCATCGTCACACAATAAGAGAAAAAAGAATGGATCTACCTATGGCAAAACATTTTTGTATCCCTAGTCATAACATAATGGACATTAAATTACTTGTATTAAAAGGTAACTTCAAGTCTCAGAGAGAGAGAAGAATCTCGGAGTTCAAATTTATGAAAACTTTCGACACACTCAGTGCAGGAATGAATGCGTTGCATGGATTTATGTCTTTTTACATTAATTAAGGAATTTGCTCTTCAGACCTTCTGGGGTCATCACACAACACAGAACCAGACCGCAATCAGAGGGCAATAAAACCTTCACACTGCTTATCTATGAACTGTTCCAATATTTATGCTTATCCCTCTCCCATAATGACAATTCTGCTTCACATCACTTGTCTTATCTATTGCATTATTTCTGTGCTGTGTGGTGTATAAATATGTGATTCTTCAGATGTTGTATTAGTCTAGCCTGATGAAGAGACCTGAGTAGTCTGGAAAGCTTGCAATGTGTTACCATCTTTTCAGTTAGCCATTAAAAGGTATCAACCACTGAGGACTCTCAATCCTGAATATTCTTCAACAACTTCAAGAAGATTTTGACTTATCACATACCTGTTTCTATCAGTATTTACAAATCAGAAATGCCCTGGCTACACAGGGAAACACAGATCTGAGGATCCAGCATCATCCCCTAATAGATATAACTACTGCGACCCACAAAAAGGGTATGATATCCAGTATATATAAACATATGGCAATAAACCAGTTGGAGAAGCCCTTTATAAAGGTGTGCTCTAGGTGGGTGTCGGAGGTGGGCCCTATAACAAGGAGCAATGGGAGGAGATTCCAGCAAATGTTCCTAGGTTGTCACCGTGCGAAGCCCAGAGACTTTCCCAGATCTACCTGATTCACAGACAGGACCCCCAGCTTCCTACATAAGATTGGAGTGCGAACAAATGCAAAATGCCCTAGATGTGAGTGTGGGGAAGCTCATCTATTGCATATGTTTTGGGAATGTCCAAAGATAGGATAAAGTATTTGGGATACAACTCGCAGTAGATCCTCGTGTGTGTGTGCTGGGGCTACTGGAGGATGGCACTGACCCGGAGTCCCACCTGGCTATAGCCATTGGCAGAGTTTTATTCCAAGCGAGAAAACTTATAGCATTCCATTAGCTGGACTCCCGACCCCCGAATATCAGGAAATTGAAGGGGATGGTAAACAGTAATATCTGGTTGGAGGAAGGAGCGTATATGAAACGTAATGCGATGCACAAGTATGAAGGGATATGGGGAAGATGGCTAGATTCTCCAGGATCACCATCTGACCAGCTGATTAAAGGGAGAATTCTTCTATAGTATCAATTTCTAGTGGTAACATCATACTAATGCTCAAACGTGACGGAATATGGGAGTGTATGGACATAGAGACGAGATTCTCTGGTAAGGAGTTGGGAAAGGGGGATGGGAGGGTAAATTGGTTACATGGAAAAGGTACAACCTAATAATTCTGTATGGACTTGATAGAGCATATATATCTGACATGTGCTGTCAGCATTGGAAAGTGTATGTAACCATGGTTTGTTTTTCAATTTTTCCCACCATACACAGCAATGTTGTAGCCACGTTGGTTACTGACATTACTGTGACTGTCCGGCCGCTTCGGGTTTATAGTAGACCCAGTGACGCGATGCTCGGCACACCGTCCTCAGGAAGCAGCTTAGAGTTGTTATAGGAGGGAGCGCTTAGATTATTGTCAGCCCCCTAAGTATTATAAAGTTGTATCTTTCATGTGGCGCTATAGGGTGTATTTAACCCCTTCACCCCGAAGCCTGTTTTCACCTTCCTGACCAGGCCAATATTTTCAATCCTGACCATTGTCACTTTATGACGTAATAACTCTGGACGCTTCAGTGGATCCCGGTGATTTTGAGACTGTTTTCCTCAGGACATATTGTACTTCATGATAGTGGTAAAACTCCTTTGATATGATTTACATTTATTTGTTAAATAGGAAATTAGGCAAAAAAATTGGCAAATATTGCAATTTTCAAACGTTTTAATTTTTATGCCCTTAAATCAGAGATCAGAGTTTCATAGGTCTCTCCCAGTCACGCTGCGCTCTGCAATAGCGGTGATTTCAGTAACATCATTGATGTCATCACCGCTCTCGCCTGTCTCGCGGAGCGCAGCCTGACTGGGAGCTGTACATCAGCTGTCGTCACAAGCAGCGTTTCATGGGGACATCATGGAAAGGGAGTTGTGGTGTGAAAACACACCTGCTGCAATGGCTCGGACGCCTTTTATTAGCCAGCATTGTATCCCTTGGGTGTCACATGACAACAAGATCCCAAATGTCAGAACCAATACACATACGTGACATAAAGATAATAAATGATACAAGAAACAACAAAAAAGGGAAAGAAACAACCACTGCACATCCATAGAGTGACAGGATTATAACCTACTAATACTAGAAATATATTGCACAGGGGATATCGCAGCCAATTCCCACAAGAAGAATCCTGTAAACACAGAATTAGAAATGATTCTTTCTCCGCAGTTTCTATAGGACTTAATACATTCTTCATAGAAAAGACATTGAAGTTACAGATGACATTTAATCCTTTGGGAGAAAATGATTCCAGCAGTTTACCGAGTAAATCCCACCAGGACTGTTCAGGTAAAGACCCCAATATCAACAGGTGTCCCTTCTAATTGGGGGAAACTATCATCTCTAATAATCCTCAGACAGTTCTGACAAACACGGAAAAGTGCCCCTTTATGGAGGTGACAGAAAGTCTATTTAGTCACTTTAGCTTCATAGTATCAGCTCTAATACAATGGTGAGAGAGCGATTTACCCTGAAGGGTCACAAATTGTGGGGTTGTTATAAAATGTTATATTTAGGGGGTTTTTGTGCTGTCTCCTTATAAGAATCACAATGGGTATTCTTCCTTTTCCGCTGATAGATACAAACGACCCAACTATGAAAGATGGGTGTCATGATCCAGACCGGGTTTTGAGTCCTGTCTTCTCGGTCTGGTCATGTCAAGTGTTAACTTTTCCCAGCCTCAGTCTGGGTTCAGGTTGGCTATTTATCACCGCTGCTTCCTACAGGCGATATCAGTTATAGTTCTGTCTACGGCATGAGTAGCGGACTCTGTTACATCCTGACTTGTCCTGCTGTTATATCTGACTCGACCCATGTCTGTGCTATTCCCTGATCCCTGTCCTGACTCTGTGTGTCCCCTTTGTGTCTGGACTTCTTGGTACTTGAACTTGGCTTGGACCCTGACCTGCTTTTGTCTTTTGTCTTAGGCATATCTTCTCCTGACCGTTATTGATCCCCTGGCTTGTCTCTGACCCTGAGTTTGCTTCTTCCTTTGGTACTGCGCTACAGTGTGTTGCTTGACTCTGCTTGCTTGACTATTCTGCTGCCCCCTGTGGTGGCCTCTCTTGCTGCACGACAGGCCTGCTTTGTTTAGGTGCAGCCCTGCTTCCACTCTGTTGCCATCTAGTGGAGCCTGTACTGCAGCAAGTGTGATAACGGGAAGCAAGGAATCATGTATTACTCTCATAGTACAGTGCCCCCACACAGTATAATGTTCCCACAGTACCACCATCCTCAATTTTATTTTAACACTGAAAGGAAAGAGCTGGAGGCTCACAGAGTATAATCCTAAAATAATTTTTATTCAATTCAAAATACATCTATGGTGAGATACAGAGACTGCTAAGCAAAAAAATGGTAGAGTAAAAGACCACTGAATTAAAGTGCTTAGTGGCACAACAACACAGTACAATAGTATAAGTTACACTATCAGATATAAGCAAATAAAAACAAAATTGTGATGGGTCCATTCATTTAGCAATCTGAATTAGATGGCCGCAGCCATTAGCCTAATGAAATAGCTGGTAGAATAATAGTCATGACTCTGGACAGGATGATTCCATCTCCATCTTGGTCAGGTCAGGGTTAATTTAGTCCTCCTCTCTTTGGATCTGGGGCGGCTATTTTATGTTGGCACTTCCTGGATTTGGTGTCGGTGATACTTCCGTATCCTCGGTTTGTGGTTGCTGACCCAGGTTACTCGTCTGTAAACGTTGTGCCTCTGTGCTTGTGTGCTTTGCAGTGTAAGACCTGGTTTGTCCCCTGACTTTTGCCTTTGAATCCTGCTTTGTACTGCTCTGTCCCTCCAGGTTATCTGACCCTTTGACTTGTTTCTGTTTACTCTTTGCCATATCCCTAGGTACTACGCTGTCATCTGGCTTTTGACCTTTGACTCTCGACCCCTTTTTCTGTCTGTGCCCTGCACTCTGTGTGCTCAGTTTCCTTCCCTGTACTCATGTGCGATGACTCCGCCCCCTTGTCACGTGACTGCTTAGTGCCAGGTCCTGTGCTCCCTGCATTAGTCTCAGGTCCTTGCACGCTGCGTAACTTGTTCCTGCACTCTCTGTGCTCATTCATGTGCTCCCTGATAGCGCCCCCTACACCACAGATGTCATCACAATACCCTGGAAAAATGGCCTAGAGTGAGTGATGTAACTCAACTATTTTAATCATGGATTAGACAAAATGGCCCAAAATGAAAGCCATGAAAGGCTTAAAATAAAGCTATTTACTGGTGATGGTGTATGTCTAAGTACTCTCCGTCGCCCCAATGCACGTTTCGTCACAACTTAATAAGACTCCTCCTGACTATACTCTGTGAGCTTCCAGCTCTTTCCTTTCAGTGTTAAGTCTTTTGAGCTATTTTCATCCATTTGTTTCTATGATCTCTGTTCATTAGTGTATAGCTCAATTTTATTTTGTAACATTTTAACTTTTTTTTTGTGTGTGTGTGTGTGTTTTTCATGTAATACCATATATACTTGAGTATAAGTCGAGATTTTCAGCCCATTTTTTAAGGCTGAAAGTGCCCCTCTTGGCTTATACTCGAGTCATATACGCCAGGGGGTCGGTGGGGGAGGGGGTGCGGGATTGTCAGATCATACTTACCCCCTCCTGGCACGATCTCTGCAGCCCCCTTGCTTCTCCCAAGGTCTCCGGCACCTGTGTCCAGTGGTCACGTGGTACCGCTCATTAAAGTCATGAATATGCGCATATTCGTGACTTTAATGAGTGGTACCATGTGACCGCTGAAGGAAGTAAGAGCTGTCAGAGACCGTGGGAGAAGCAGGGGCTGCAGAGACCACGCCAGGAGGGGGTAAGTATATTAAATATTCACCTGTTCCCGTTCCGCCGCCGCACGCCGCTCTGTCCTCTGCATCCTCTGTCTGTGACGTTTAGGTCAGAGGGTGCGATGATGTAGTTAGTGCACATTGCGCCCTCTGCCTGAACAGTCACTGACAGAGGCACCTGGAAGACGCAGCAGTGCGCGGCGGTGTAACAGGGACAGGTGAATATCTCAGGTGCCGGGGCCCTGACCCAGCGGTGACATCGGCACCTGTCCCCCATAGTGCGCCGGTGTCCCCGCAGCTAAGGATACCAGCACCTGGCCCCCAGCGAAGAGAGGGTGAGTATGTCATTTTTTTTTTTTTTATTCGCAGCAGCATATGGGGCATAATCTATAGAGAATCTTATGGACCATCATATGGGGCCTCTTATGGGCAGCATATGAGGCATAATCTATGGAGCATTTTATGGGGCAGCATATGGGGCATTAATCTATGGAACATCTTATGGGGCCATAATCTTTATGGAGCAGCATATGGGGCATATTCTATGGCGCATCTTATGGGGCCATCATGAACTGTATGGAGCATTATATGGGGTTCCTGATTCAATATGGATATTCAAAAACCTTTAACCTACTGATGTCTCAATTAATTTTACTTTTATTGGCATCTATTTTAATTTTTGAAATTTACCAGTAGCTGCTGCATTTTCCACCCTAGGCTTATACGCGAGTCAATAAGTTTTCCCAGTTTTTCGTGACAAAATTAGGGGGGTCGGTTTATACTCGAGTATATACGAAAGTCTAAGGATGGTAAAATTTCCCCTAAAAACATTACATCCAGAGGAAAAATAACTGTATATGGAGATATTAGCATCAAATATTTCCTGTCTTGTTCTTACAATCTTTTCTAAAACCCTCAAACTTTTGGGTGTGGATCAGACATGAGATCTAACGTGATAGAAGATTACAGTGCGGGGAAGACGGGAAACCTTCATATAGACGGCCGGGGGGATGGAGTCAGTGACGGACTCTGGCCAAATATGTTTCTAGAGCCGTAGTAGAAGATGAAGATGTCGTCCTCATCATGAAGTAGTTATTTCTCCTGTCACGTGTAATGAATATCTCCTGCAGTATTGCTAATGCCGATTCCAGTGTCGGGAAATGAGACGAGAATTAGCGTTATGGAAGATGAGTCTATGAGGAACGTATTCAGCTGCCGACTCCGAGGGAGAAACTGCTTGTTGTCTGTGGCCTAAATATATAGGTTTTATTAGTAGATGTAAAGAAGAAAACTAAATACTGTAAAATAATAAGTCTCCTCATATGTTTCCCTTATTATCTCCAGTAATTGTATTATTACACAGGATTTTTATGATGTTACATCGCCTCATCTTCTTCTCATTCAGATCTCTCAGTGAAGATCTTCTACATAAGAGAATTTTCCTGATTTACCCCTGAAGGATGGATATGGACAGAGACAAGATGGCGGAGAGGATATTACACCTCACCCTAGAGATCCTCTTCCGGCTTACTGGAGAGGTGAGAGATTCTGATGATGTCACATTACATCATTCTTATCTATGGGAATAACAGATGGACAGAACTGGAGAGGAGAGGACTCTGGGAATGTCTGTAGTGAGATTTATTAATGTGTCTCTCCATAACCAGGATTACACAGTAGTGAAGAAGACCTCTAGTGAGTGCTGTCAGGACCCTGTGTCTGAGGGATGGGGAAGACCCCTGAGCCTAATCACGGGGCCTCCACCTCACCCCCTGATACATGAGGACATCAATGACCAGAAGATCCTAGAACTCACCTACAAGATGATTGAGCTGCTGACTGGAGAGGTGACACTGCTGGGACATTATACAGTAATACTATGAAGGGATTGGGGGAATGATGGTATCATTGTATGTGTCAGGTTCCTATAAGGTGTCAGGATGTCTCCGTCTATTTCTCCATGGAGGAGTGGGAGTATTTAGAAGGACACAGAGATCTGTACAAGGACGTCATGGTGGAGGTTCCCCAGCCCCTCACATCACCAGGTAAGAGACAGGACTAAATACACACGGCCTATAATTATCTGTATGTAAAGAATGAATTCAGTCCCTGTATGTGTTTCCTCCAGATCTATCCAGTAAGAAGACAACACCAGAGAGATGTCCCCATCCTCTTCTTCCAGAGGAGTGTAAACAAGAAGATCCCAATGCTCCTCAGGATCATCAGGTAGATGGAGAGAAGGTGTCTTGGAATCTCGCCTATAATGTGTGGACGGCTGTGAAGGTCTCGTACTCAGTCTTGTTTTATCAACCAATGTTACCATATATACTCGTGTATAAGCTGAGATTTTCTTCTCATTTTTTTGGGCTGAAAGTCCCCCTCTCGGCTTATACAGGAGTCATATAATAATTAATAATAATTTTTATTTATATAGCGCCAACATATCTCGCAGCACTTTACAATTAAGCGGGGACATGTACAGACAATAAATTCAATACACGTTAAGACAATTTAAACAATGACATCAGGCGTGAGGTCCCTGCTCGCAAGCTTGCAATCTACAAGGAAATGGGGGGGACACAGTAGGTAAAAAGTGCTTGTTATTTCAGGTCTGGCAATTATAATAAATGGGGATTTTCATATAAAGCTGCATGATGCGGTCATCAGCCCGTGTGTTTAAGTGCAATAGTCAAGTATCAAGTGCAGTTATCGTGTTCATGGAGGGTGTGGAGACAGATGAATAGTAGGGTGCAGATTCAGAATAATATTTTTGGAAGGAGGGAACAGGGCAAAGTTAATATACTGAGTAGTTGATGTGGTGGGCTTGTTTGAAGAGATGGGTTTTCAAAGCGCACTTGAATAGGTCGAGGCTAGGTATCAGTCTGATCGTCTGGGGAAGTGCATTCCAGAGAGCTGGAGCAGCACGAGAGAAGTCTTGGAGACGGAGGTGCGAAGTTTGGATTACGGGGGATGTTAGTCTTAGGTCATTTGTAGAATGGAGGGCACATGTAGGGCGATAGACAGAGATGAGAGAGGAGATTTAAGCCGTGCAGAACTGTGGAGAGCTTTGTGGGTGAGAGAGATGAGTTTATACTGGACCCTGTAGGGAATAGGTAGGCAGTGTAATGACTGGCACAAGATGGAGGCATTGGTGAAGCGGCTGGACAGAAATATGACCCTGGCTGCTGCATTCAAGATGGATTGGAGAGGAGAAGGTTTGGTAAGAGGGAGACCGATCAGAAGAGAGTTGCAGTAGTTCAGACGAGAATGAATAAGAATGACAGTAAGAGTCTTAGCAGTTTCAAAGGTGAGAAAAGGTCGGATTCTGGAGGTGTTTTTAAGATGCAGGTGACAAGAGCGAGTGAGTGATCGGATATAGGGAGTAAAGGAAAGTTCGGTGTTGAATATGACCCCAAGACAGCGGGCATGCTGCTTGGGAGTTATGGTTGAACCCCCCAGGGTTATTTCGATGTTAGGTAGAGTGAGGTTAGTAGAGGGGAGAAACATAAGAAGTTCAGTTTTGGAGAGATTTAGCTTCAGATAGACGGAGGACATGATGGTAGAGACAACAGACAGATAATCCTTGGTACTTTGAATTAGGGTAGGGGTGATGTCAGGGGAAGAAGTGTATAATCATATACATGGGGGTCGGCGGGGGAGGGGGAGCGGGGGTGTCAGATCATACTTACCCCCCCCCCCCCGGCGTGGTCTTTGCAGCCCCCCCACTTCTCCACGGTCTCCCTGCCTTCAGCAGTCACGTGGTACTGCTCATTAAACTCATGAATATGCACATATTCATGAGTGTAATGAGCGGTATCATGTTACCGCAGAAGGCAGAAAGGGAGACCGTGGAAAAGCGGGGATGCAGAGACCACGCCGGGGGGGGGTAAGTATGATCTCTGACACCCCCGCTCCCCCTCCCCCGCCGACCTCCAGGTGTATGATGTCCGGGGTCCATCGCTGCTCATCGCTGTGTCAGTGACGTTTAGGCAGCAGGGGGCGCGGTGACGTGGTTAGTGCACCCTGCGCCCTCTGCTGGCTGAACAGTCACTGACACAGGAAGCGGAGGGCAGACAGCGGTGAGCAGCGATGGACCCCGGACAGGTGAATATCTCAGGTGCCGTGTCCTGAGCAGGAGAGGTGAGTATGGCATTTTTTTTTTTGCAGCATATTGGGACATAATATATGGAGCATCTTATGGGGGCAGCATATGGGGGCATATTGTATGGAGCAGCATATGGGGGCATATTGTATGGAGCAGCATATGGGGGCATATTGTATGGAGCAGCATATGGGGGCATATTGTATGGAGCAGCATATGTGGGCATAATCTATGGAGCAGCATATGTGGGCATAATCTATGGAGCATCTTATGGGGCCATAACCTTTATGGAGCATTATATGGGGCATAGTATTCTATGGAGCATCTTATGAGGGCATTATTAACCTTTTTTAGCATTATATGGGGTGTATTTTGTATGGAGCATCTTATAGGACCCATCATGAACAGTATGAAGCAATATATGGGGCTCCTGATTCAATATGGATATTCAAAAACATTTAACCTACTGATGTCTAAATTACTTTTATTGGTATCTATTTTTATTTTTGAAATTTACCAGTAGCTGCTGCATTTTCCACACTAGGCTTATACGCGAGTCAATAAGTTTTCCCAGTTTTTTGTGGCAAAAGTTAAGGGGGTCGGCTTATACACAGTTCGGCTTATACACGAGTATATGCAGTATATGTTTTATACTTGTGTAATGAGAACGGTGGAGATGGCAGGATTAGAGCTGATCATAGATGTGTCTTCTCCATGTGTCTGTGACTCTTACAATATTTTTTTCAGGGTGAAGATCTGACCCATATTAATACTACAGACATATATGTGAGAGATGATGAGTGGTGTAAAGAGGAGATTCCCACATATGACTACCCAGGTGAGTAGTAACCACTAAATGCAGGGAAGTCACAGATTCTTCTCAGTCACCGGCTGTGGCTGCTTTATCGGTTGTGTAGTCCGGCCGTATTACCATGATAACCATTTTGACTCTAGACCACAACATTCTCCATCTAAAACTGTTCAAATTACTTTGGTCATTGAAGGCCCTTTTCTATAGACCTTACAGCCTGGTAGATCCACCTACCTTCTCTCCCTTCTGTGCTGCTGAATGTGCTCATATGGTCCCTACAAGACCAGGTCCAGTCTTTCTGGCCAAGCTTCACTTTTATGATCGACAACATTAAATGTGCAGTAAGGCCAAGTGTGAATTTATGTACAATAACAACAGTTTCTCTTTTTCCTGACTTTTAAAACTGACTAACTTCAAACAGGATGACGAGAGACTACATAAAATACACCTGTGCCATGATATACCTATAACCTGTGCATGGCTGATGGCTGTAATATACATTTATTCCCGCCTGCAGGAGATGTGTTGGCATGGCTCGAGCCCTGGTTTCATCTAATCCCTCCATGTCATAAATTCCATTATGTTTTCAATCCTAAGGCCGGGGTCACACTAACCTGCGCAAAATACGGTCCGTAGATTACAGGCGTAATACGGATGAATGACCACTAAATAGTGCTCCGTAGGTCATCCGTAAGCAAGGTGCGGTCGCGTATTTTGCGCATGTCTGCATCCGTATGTAATCCGTATGCAATCCGTATGACGAGATTTTCTCGCAGCCTTGCAAAATGGACATTTAATGGTTTTGAGGCCTGCTAACAATTTAAATCATTAGCCTGCACCCTATTTATACACTCAGAAACAGGTGGCTGCCTCCATTCTGTCCATTTGTGAGCTTGCTTTCACGAGGTGTGTTGGTGTTCTTTGTGCAACATGGCAGAGGGTCTGAGATTCAATACAACTGAGCAGGTTCTCTTTAACTGGCTTTTGTCACGGCGCTTTGGGCAACCATACCCAGTGATAGTGGATCCGCGGAGGAGGAGACGCATGTGGGTACATCCACTTTTGAGGCAACGACTCACAAGAGGTCATTTTCACCGCCTCTATTCTTCTCTGCGGGAGCATCCGGAGAAATTTTACCAGTACTGTCGCATGAGCATTTCCACATTTGATCGACTCTTGGAGACAGTGCGCCCTGGGATAACCTTTCAGGACACAAGGATGCGCAAAGCCATATCTGCAGAGGAGCGACTTCTACTCACAATACGGTATGTACTACACAACCACATTCTCTATGTTCATAATGTGTGGGCTAAAGTATGTTTTTTTTGCCTTCTTGGACTAAGTTTAATGCCCTCATCTTACTCCAAATATGGTTCAACTTACACACCAGAATATTAGCTCTAATATGTACTGCATATCACTTAGTCATTGTGCAACCAAATATGCGTGTGTTATTATATCTCAATTCCTATCAAGTTTGGTCAGCATGTAACTGATGTTTTTGGACTTTCTGCATTCTAAAATTATCAATTTCTGTTGTTCTACAGCTGCCTGTCCACTGGCCTGTCTTATGCCGCCCTCCACCATGAGTTTCTCATTGGAAGATCAACCATTTCAGGCATAGTGAGGTCTACATGTACAGAAATCTGGACAAGACTCCATCAAGTGGTCATGCCTGAGCCCAGGATGGAAGACTGGTTGAGGATATCAAGGGACTTTGAGGAGGACTGCCAGTTTCCAAATTGTATTGGGGCCCTGGATGGCAAACAAAGCAGGGTGCGTAAGCCGCCGATCTCTGGCTCCCAATTCTTCAATTATAAACAATACTTTTCTGTTGTATTGTTGGCTCTGGTAGACCCTCAATACAAGTTTATAATTGTTGACATTGGGGCCTATGGAAGGACGGGAGACTCTAGAGTCTTCAATACTTCCATAATGGCTCGGCGGCTACGCACCAACCAGTTGGATCTACCACCACCACAACAGCTACCAGGCTCCCCTGAAGAATCAGTCCCTTATGTCCTTGTGGCAGATGAGGCGTTTCAGTTATCGCGCAATGTCATGAGGCCATATCCCCGGCGCAACCTTGACCACAGGCCCAGAATTTTTAACTTGCGCCTATCACGTGCTAGGCGACTGGTTCCTTTGGGATTCTTTGTGCCAAATGGCGGGTACTCCAGTCTGCCATTCAGTTGAGTGACCAAAATGTGAATGAAGTTGTGAAAGCCTGTGTGGTTCTGCATAACTTCACCAGGATACATGATTGTTCCTCCTCTGATGGTGTTGTGCGTAGGCCGGACAATGTGCGCAGGGTGAGACCACCTATGAACTCTCAACGTAGACCCCTCTCTGGTCTCAAAGTGCGTGATATTTTACTTTATCTCACCTGAGGGGGCAACTTCTTGGCAAGAGCATGCTGTCTATGTTATAATTTGTTTATAATATTACTCAACCCCTTATGATTCTATGACTGTTTCATTGCATTGGTTAGTGTATGTTAGTATGTTGTGAGGGTTTGTGAAAAACCACACAGAGACGTTAACTATAGTAGAAAAATTTTTAGTTTTGCCGTTTTTTTTTTTTTTTGGTTTGCTTAAAGGCAAACATAATATTGTCATAAGAACATTTTGGCAATGGGCAAAATGACCCTTTGTGCCTTCTTTAACTTTTTTGAAAAGTAACATTACATAACATAACCCAAAAAAAGATTAGGCAATAACAACATTGCTGCATGAGAATATTTAAATACAAAGGAAAAAAAAGAGGTGATCTCCATAACCTAAATTATTGCTAAAAGATAACACTCACATTTCTTCATAATGTTTGCCAATCATAGAAATATTCCACCATGACAGGCAAGGCTACCTCACGGCTTTCAGACAGATATTACCTGTCTGTAGAACAAAAAATATTTAACCATGCTATACTTGAAAGGATGAAAAAACAAAACTCACTTGTTAAGACCTAGAGAGAGCGTGATATTCTGAAGGCTGGTCGCCTTGATTTGTTTTACTAGAGATTGCTAGCAAAAAAGGTGACTACTTCACTAAGGCCAGCACGCCTTTCCTAGGCATTAGCAAGTGAGTAGTGTCTTTTCATCCTTTCATTTTCCAGTATAGCGCGTTGAAATATTCTCTTTTGTACACACATGTAATATCTGTCTGAAAGGCGTGAGGTAGCCTTGCCTGTCATGATGGATTGTTTCATATGATTCGAAAACATTGTGAAAAAATTAGAATGTTAAATTATGTAAAAAAGTTTGGTGATGGAGAACACCTGTTTTTTCCTTTCTATTTGGCGCACCAGTTAAAACGCACTGGACATCTCTGGGCCTCAGACTCATAAATCCTCATAGGAAGGGGAACATGGAAGACCAGCCTATGGGTGCTGCTGGACACTGTGGCCAACATCGCCCTGTGTGGGGCCATACTGTTGCCCATGATGCTGGAATTGTCCTGCCTCCTGGGACTGTTGGGGATACTGGCCAGAGTAATGATGATGGTGAGGGACTTCTTGTTGGCTGTGGTAGGCACGTGGCTCATACCCACCAAGATAGCCAGATCGTCCCCAACCAGGTTGGGACCAGCCTCCAACACTGGGTGGGTACAAGTGGCCATATTGGTGGGGTTGGCTTGAGGAAGACGTTTGGTGCTGCGGAATAGAAGGTTGGGTAGTGGGAGGAAGGGGTTGAGGTGTTGGGCCACGTATTAGGGGCTGTTCAGACCCTGCTTGAGCAAGCATCTGTGTGGATGGTCTCATGCGCATTAGATTTCGTGGGGAGAGCTGCCACCTCTCCAGAAATTCAAATACCTCATATGGGGTATTGGGGGGGGTGCTTGCATCAAGCAGGATCTGAATACATCCCCTAATACGGAGCCTGTCCTCACGGGTAAGGGCACGGAGATAAAGGGTGAGGCTACGTGCGTAGGCCTCCTCCCCATCTGTAGTTACTCTAGATAAATAATTGAGCACCCCTGTGTCCACATTGGTCCTGCTCTCTTGAATATTGACCTGGCGCATTCTTCGTGTTCGCCGTGATGTAAGAGCAGCCTGTGGGGAGGCCCTGAACTGGCCAGTTGGGCTGCTGCTCAAGTTGCCCGGCTCTTCCAGGATGGGTGATGGGGCAGCAGCAGACCGTCCTGGTGGTGTTGTGTGTTGGGCAGCCATTGGGTTGTCCTGTGATGCCTCATCTTCTGCCATCCTTCTTGTAGGGGGAGAAGATGGGCCAGCCACCTCATCCCCTACAGGATCTATTATGGGCTCTGCCTCTGAGGCCGTTCCTCGATCCGTAAGGTTGGATTGAGTTGTGTTATGAAATAGAACAGAGGCAAAAATACATAAATATTTTTGTCCCTGTAAAGTATTTGTGTAATGTGGTGTGAGGTATCTACTTACGGTCTCAGATCCAGAATTGGGGCGAGGAAGGACAGCCGGTCATAGTAGATGTACTTCCTTTTAACATATCCAGCATCCCCACTCCTGGACCGCTGCTGGCGTTCCTGGCGGAACTGGTCCCGGATGCTTTGCCAGCGTTTCATCACATCTTCCACTGCAATGTGACAGGAAATATTGTCAAATTCACATATTTGAGAGGTCACATTTTCTACCAGTAGTCTAGGCATGGGGCCTTCTGGGGTGTTCTTTCTACCCATGGTGGCATATGTAATTGGGCAGATACACAGGGTCTCTTTAGCTACACTTAATAATTTTTTTTTGCTAGGAGGATGAGGAGCTTGTGGCCTAACCCCAAATTATGGCTGTGTGAAGCCTCGTGTCACATCCAAATGTAACGGCCTCATGAGGCTAAAAGTACATGCACAGGAAGGGGGGTGCTGATTGTAGATTCCTTTTTTCTTGCGCGCTAAGGTTACTGATGTTTTGCGTTGTACTTACGAATTTTATGCTGCTCCTCATGTGGTCGGTCACCAAAGTCATGGTACATCTGGCGACAGATGCGCCTCCATGACGCCTCCTTTCTTGCCCGGTTTGCATAATTTGCATCACATGGGTCCCAGATTTCGGGACGCTCCTACACCAGGACAATGAGCATCTCCACATTTATGTACGTGGACGCCATGCTGCTGCTGTACTCCGTGGAGGCGTACTTCCTGGATGTCTGGAGCGCTTTTTGAGCTCATTTGCATGTCTAGGCTTCCTGATGATGGATTGGCCCATTTCCTGTCACCAGCCAAAAGACCTGTGTATTGCTCGCAGGTCACACGTGTGTTCCGTGTGTAATCCGTATTTTTTGCGCACCCATAGACTTGCATTGGCGTACTACGGGCGTAGTACGCTGACAATCGCAGCATGCTGCGATTGGCACGGAGCATAGGATACGGATGAGAAATATACGCCTGGTGCGAGTGACCCCATAGAGAATCATTTGTCCGTGTGTAATGCGTGCTTTTAGCGCCGCTCACTCGGCCGTATTCCTCGCCAGTGTGACCCCGGCCTTAGAAATTCAGATTTCTTCCCACTCTCCTGAAATCAGGAGCACTAAAACATTCTCTACTTTTCTGATCAGGACTCGTAGAAGCTCCAATGGTCCACAATAAATGAGCGCATCTCCAGTTTAACCCCTTCATGACGGAGCCCTTTTTAGTTTTTGCGTTTGTTTTTCGCTCCCCTTCTTCCCAGAGCCATAACTTTATTTTTCCTGTCAATATGGCCATGTGAGGGCCTGTTTTTTGCTGGACAAGTTGTACTTTTGAATGACAACATTGATTTTACCATACTGTATACTCTAAAAACGGGAAAAAAATTCCAATGGTGTAAATTGCAAAAAAAAGTGGAATTCCAGAACGTTTTTTGGATTTTTTTTCACCATGTTCACCGACCTGCCATTATGATTCTCCAGGTCATTACGAGTTCATAGAAACCAACATGTCTAGGTTCTTTTTCATAAAAGTGGTGAAAAAAAAAAATTAAAAGATTGTTTAAAAGAAAATTGCATCATTTTCCGAGACCCATAGCATCTCCATTTTTCATTATCTCGGGTAGGGTAGGGGCTAATGTTTTGCGTGCCGAGCTGATGTTTTTAATTATACCATTTTGGTGCAGATGCGATCTTTTGATCGCCCGTTATTGCCTTTTAATGCAATGTTGTGGCCACCAAAAAAATTAAAATCTGGCATTTTGACTTTTTTTCTCGTTACGTCGTTCAGCGATCAGGTTAATTATTTTTTTTATATTGATCGGGCAATTCAGAGCCCCGCGATACCAAATATGTGTATGTTTGATTCTTTTTATTGTTTTATTTTTAATGAGGCGAAAGGGGGGGTGATGTGAACTTTTATATTTTTTTAATATTTTTAAAAACTTTTTTTTACTTTTGGCATGCTTCAATAGTTTCCATGGGAGACTAGAAGCTGTCATAACCCGATGGGCTCTGCTACATGCAAGCAATGATCAGATAGCCTGTATGTAGCAGAATTTCTGACTTGCTATGAGCGCCGACCATAGCAATCCGATAGTGACAACCATATACTGTAGGTCTGGAGGAGACTTCTGTTTGTGATGTCCACCCATCGGTGATTCGCGATCACGCGACGGAGTCACCGATGGGTGGGATTTCCAGCGCAAATGCCAGAAGCGCGCATTAAATGCCGCTGTCAGAGTTTGACAGCGGCATTTAACGAGTTATCAGCTGCGGGTGGATCGCAATTCCTCCCATGGCTGTTCCGGGCACATGTTAGCTATTCAAAATAGTTGATATGTGCGGGAAAAGATGTGGGCTGAACGCAGGAGCCCACATCAAAGGGGGAGACACGACAAGCACTGTACTAGTACGGCGCATGTCGTAAAGGGTTTAATGTTGGAGCTCTCCCATCATACATACGTTGTGGATGTAACTTTTGTTATTCTATCTTTATTTACATGTACATTCTGTATGATAGTGTGATAGTGATGGGATTGGCCTGTCTCACTTACATGAGTCTGTAACTCCCTGTTAGTCTTTAAAAAAAGTCTCGATTGCCTCTTCCAAATGCCCAAGATCTAAATCTAAGACACCTTACCTCTGCTCTCAGGGTCAGACTGGGCCTCAGGAGAACCGGAGGATTTTCCGTTGGGCCTAAGCACTGAAATCTGTTGGTATGTAGGGCCAGCAGCTGCCTAGGGCCCCCTCTGCTCCAGGTGCCTCCAACCAGGAGCGTGTCGCTCATAACGGCACACCATGCAGTTACTATGGGGCCCCCAGTACCAGCGGAGCAGCAGAAGGTGACAGAAAGCCGAAGGCTGTTCCCGCTGCTAAAGAAAAATGAATATTCACGCTTCTCCATGCCCCCATGGGTGTGGAGAGGATCTGGGTATTAATTTCACTTTCACTCTGTCCACTATTGAGGCCCACAGACCAGGGCCCCTGCTCCTCCAGGGGACCCCAGCCCCACGTGGCTGCTATGGGGCAGTAATTCGGGGACGCGCCGTCAATGCCGCCCCACAGTGAGTGCCGCATTCAACTATATCTGCATCAGATGCCGATACAGTTGAAAGCAATAATGGAGGAGAGAGCCTCAGGTAACGCTCCCTCTCCCATCATTCACCTCTGCCTCTGACACAGTGGGTGCATGATGACATCACTTCATCGGAGCAGAGCCGCCCTCGGAATCAGCATGGGAGTGAGGAGGAGAGGTGAGTATTGAGTGTTTTGGGTTTTTTTTTTAAATATATATCAGTCCTGGTTGCATAATACCCTATGAGGGGGGTCAGCATTGTTCCCTAAGGGGGGAGCTGCATGATACCCTATGGGGGGCAGCGTGATACCCTATGAGGGGGGTCAGCATGATAGTTTTCTTTGTATGTACAAACTTTTTTCTTGAAATTCATCTGATAATTTAGATTGCCAAGAGCCACCAAGCCACATACTCTACTTACCCAGAGAGGTTTCACCACTAGTTACTCAGTTGTTACTGATGAAGACTGTTGAGTTTGATCATTTCAGTAGATGTGTTATTGTCTATATTCACAGTCTTTGACAACAGTAGTTACTGCCCCAAATACTCTGATTTATCCTCTTCCAGCAGCCAGTTTTGTGTTCCTAGTAAGGCCTGATGTTTCAAATCTGACATGTGTCACTCTTTGATGATTTTTATAATTTTTCACAAAAGATATATGGAAATAAATGGACCTTACAAATTATTTTCCAACCTCTCTTGAATCCTACAATACCCCGTACACAGTTGTACACTACTGTCTGGGCACATGGCAGAGATCAGAAGGGAAGGAGCACCATTTAGCTATTTAATTGCAGATCTTGCTGGAATAGTTTTTCTGACACAATGTGTTGGGGACACTGCTCGTGGTTACAGTTGTGGCCAAAAGTATTGACACCCCTGCAATTCTGTCAGATAATACTCCGTTTCTTCCTGAAAATGATTGCAAACACAAATTCTTTGGTATTATCTTCATTTAATTTGTCTTAAATGAAAAAACACAAAAAGAATTGTCCTAAAGCCAAATTGGATATAATTCCACACCAAACATAAAAAAGAGGGTGGGCAAAAGTATTGGCACTGTTCGAAAAATCATGTGATGCTTCTCTAATTTGTGTAATTTAGTTCATTTTTCCCTTCACCATTGAGGTCTGATGAACTCCCTCCTCTAGTGAAGGAAGGTAGTGAGACTGATTACCAAACACCTGGGCAGCTAGATGATGACTGGGTGGCTGGAGTTGAGGACTGGATATAAGGCTGCCGACGCCCTTCTTCCTGGGTGGTGATTTTCCTGCTGGATTCTTGGAGACCAGTCTGATTCCTGCGTCTCAAAGCTAAGTTTTTCTGCTCTGCTTTGTACTCTTCAGTTTTGTTTTTGTTTTGCCTTGTTTTTTGGGAGTTCTGCCATCCCCGGCCGGGGGGTGAGCTGAATTCCATTTTTGTCTCTGATCTGTTGATCTTTTGCTCTGTCTTCAGAATATACCTGAGTGCTGATATAGTCTTTTGAAGCCTAGCGACTTCAGGACCTGTTTTTCCTATCAGTCGGTTGGCTCATTTTGATAGGGTTTTTGCGGATGGCAGACAGCAGCTTTCCTATCCTGTCCTATGTAGTTAGCTTGGGCCCCATCATTTGCTCAACCTATCTTTCTATCTATGTTAGTGTTTTCATCTTGCTTCACCGTCATTATATGTTGGGGGCTGCCTATTGCTTTGGGGTCTGCTCTGGGGCAGTTTAGTTTTTCCCCTTTCTGTCTTTAGGCTATATAGTTCTCCGGCTGTGATCGAGGGGTCTAGGGCACCGTAGGAACCCCCCACGGCTACTGCTAGTTGTTGTGGATAGGTTCAGGGGTCTGCAATCCGATAGCTGCCAACCTCTCTGGTTTTTCTGGACTTAGCTGGTATTTTGTTTTTTCCTCCTTCGGTGACTCATCATAACAGACTCCTAGGCTTGAGCCATGGTGATACCTGCTGTTCTGTGGAGTGAGATGGAAGGAAGAATAGTCAGGTAGCTGGGTCAGGACCAGGGGGGCAGAGAAAATACAAAATGAGAAGATGCAAGAGTAGTCAGTAAAAGGGCCGTGGTTCACAACTGGAAACAAATTCACAAGCCAAGAGCAGAGCACAGAGCGGGGCCCCTGAACCAGAGGAGCACAACGCTGTGTCTGGCACATTCCGGCAATATGCTTTGAGCTTTAGTACAGTGACGATATTTTCAATTGGCTGAAGCAGGGAGCAGAATACTTCAGCTGGACAGCACACACACCCATACCACCAGAATGGATGGTACTATAGTTCCCAGGCACCCTAATCTTAATGGCTGGACAGTGCTGGTGCCACCCAGAGCTTCTGGCTCTGACAGCTCCTTCATTAACAGCACTTGCCTGCAGAATGAATAAGGAGGCGCCTGGTGACAGAAGCAAATGTCGCAGGAGCAGTTTCCAGAGAGGATGTAGATAAAACTAGGAGGAGAAAAAATGTGTAATAGGGTTTTATCCTATGGAGATAAAGTTGTTAAATAAGGTTTAACCAGATTTAGTTGTGTACATACAACAATTTCATGGCTTATAAATCCGGATACTGCAGGTCCAAGGGGTCATCAGACCGAGTAATCACAGATCAGGAGAATTTGGGAATAATCTGCGCTGTTGGTATTACATGTAATAGATCCAAGTACAGACAGAAAGTATTTCCAGATTTTCCTTTATTCAGTCAACGCGTTTCGAAGTGCTACAGTGCATCAGGACAAGAAAACCATAGTTTACCACACATTCCCCAGAGGGAATATGACACACCATTTGTAGAAGCCCTAATATATCAAAATGGCAGAAAACCAGAGGAGTAGAAATCCCAATAAAGTTACTCCATCTTAGAAATTATAACCCTCAATGAGTTCATGTATAGGAGTAGTCAATATTTTGACTCCACAGACTTTCAGGAAATTAGCACTCAGTGGATGTTGGAAAGTGAAAATTGCACATTTGCCATTTTATTATCCAACACCTAGTACCCAGATTGTGATTCAGGAGACACACACACTGTAAATTAAGTGGATTCTTCTCACTTTAATAATGCAGAATACATGGATGTTGAATGTCATTTGGGCACACTGCAAGGCTCAGAAACTAGGGGGAGATTTGACTTTGGGAGAGCAGAAGTTGCTGGACTGGTTTATTGAAGCAATGTAGCTTTTCAAGCGCCTTTAACCCACTAACAATGTGGAAACATCTAGTTTTCCACTGACAGATGATGGACCTTACTGGGGCCTTATTTTTTGAAGGATGACGCAGAAAGACCCGACACAGACAAAAGCAGCCCTGGCACACAACGCAAACACGCTCTCTTCAGCGCTGCTCGAGGTGTGCAGAGCGGCAGTGGAGAAAATCTCTCTTAGCAGAAGACTTCATCCACTATAAGTTCATGCTCAAAACCTATAACTCTGCCCTTCATCTGGCCAAACAATCCTACTTCACCACCCTCATCACCTCACTATCCAACAACCCAAGACGACTTTTTGAAACCTTAAACTCCCTCCTGAAACCTAAAGTACAGGCCCCCATCACCAACCTCAGCGGTGAGGATCTGGCCACTTATTTCCTAGAAAAAATCAACCACATCCATCAGGATATCTCAGCCCTATCTCCTCAGTGCCTGGATCCCCTTCCCTGCCGCACCTCAAGCTCACTAGACATCTTTGAGCCTGTTTCAGAAGAAGAAGTTTCCAAGCTCCTCGCTTCTGCTCGGCCTACAACCTGCAACAGTGACCCCATTCCTTCACAGCTCCTGCAGTCTCTCTCACCAGTGGTCACCACTCACCTGACTAAAATATTTAACCTCTCTCTTTCTTCAGGTATATTTCCCTCCTCATTTAAACATGCCATCATAACCCCTTTACTTAAAAAGCCATCCCTGGACCAGAACTGCACTGCTAACTACAGACCTGTCTCTAACCTTCCCTTCATCTCTAAACTCCTGGAACGCCTGGTCCACTCCCGTCTAATCCGCTATCTCTCGGATAACTCTCTTCTCGACCCCTTACAATCTGGTTTCCGCTCTTTACACTCTACTGAAACTGCCCTCACTAAAGTCTCTAATGATTTAATAACAGCTAAATCGAAAGGTCATTGCTCCCTGCTGATTCTCCTGGATCTCTCTGCCGCATTTGACACTGTCGATCACCAGCTCCTCCTCACTATGCTCCGCTCTATAGGCCTCAAGGACACAGCCCTCTCCTGGTTCTCCTCCTACCTCTCTGACCGCTCCTTCACTGTATCTTTTTCTGGCTCCTCTTCCTCTTCTCGTCCCCTTACTATCGGGGTCCCGCAGGGCTCAGTCCTAGGCCCCCTCCTCTTCTCTTTATACACTGCCCCTATTGGACAAACAATCAGCAGATTTGGGTTCCAGTATCATCTCTATGCTGATGACACCCAATTATACACTTCTTCCCCTGACATCACCCCTACCCTAATTCAAAATACCAAGGATTGTCTGTCTGCTGTCTCTAGCATCATGTCCTCCCTCTATCTGAAACTAAATCTCTCTAAAACTGAACTTCTTGTGTTTCTCCCCTCTACTAACCTCACACTACCTAACATCGAAATAACCCTGGAGGGTTCAACCATAACTCCCAAGCAGCATGCCCGCTGTCTTGGGGTCATATTCGACACTGAACTTTCCTTTACTCCGTACATCCGATCACTCAGTCGCTCTTGTCACCTGCATCTTAAAAACATCTCCAGAATCCGACCTTTTCTCACCTTTGAAACTGCGAAGACTCTTACTGTCGCTCTTATTCATTCTCGTCTGGACTACTGCAACTCTCTTCTGATCGGTCTCCCTCTTACCAAACTTTCTCCTCTCCAATCCATCTTGAATGCGGCAGCCAGGGTCATATTTCTGTCCAGCCGCTTCACCGATGCCTCCATCTTGTGCCAGTCATTACACTGGCTACCTATTCGCTACAGGGTCCAGTATAAACTCATCTCTCTCACCCACAAAGCTCTCCACTGTTCTGCACCGCCTTATATCTCCTCTCTCATCTCTGTCTATCGCCCTACACGTGCCCTCCGTTCTACAAATGACCTAAGACTAACATCCCCCGTAATCCGAACCTCGCACCTCCGTCTCCAAGACTTCTCTCGTGCTGCTCCAGCTCTCTGGAATGCACTTCCCCAGACGATCAGACTGATACCTAGCCCTGACCTATTCAAGCGCGCTTTGAAAACCCATCTCTTCAAAGAAGCCTATCACATCAACTACTCAGCAAGCTAACTTTGCCCTGTTCCCTCCTTCCAAATATTATTCTGAATCTGCACCCTACTATTCATCTGTCTCCACACCCTTCATGCACATGATAACTGCACTTGATACTTGTCTATTGCGCTTAAACACACGGGCTGATGACCGGATCATGCAGCTTTATATGAAAATCCCTATTATAATTGCCAGACCTGAATTAACAAGCATTTCTCACCTACTGTGTCCCCCCCATTTCCTTGTAGATTGTAAGCTTGCGAGCAGGGACCTCACTCCTAATGTCATTGTTTGAATTGTCTTAACTTGTATTGAATTTATTGTCTGTACATGTCCCCGCTTAATTGTAAAGTGCTGCGGAATATGTTGGCGCTATATAAATAAAAATTATTATTATTATTATTTTAATTTATTTTCACCAACATAACATTGCTTGGTGGCTTTTTATTCCATATTTGGGAGGTAGAATGAACAAACAGTTCAACACTACAGTCTACTGGTTCATCCTATGAGGTTTTTCCCATCTCCCATGACAGCACACATGAGAGAGGGAATTCGCCCAGCCAGGACAGGAACCCTACTGAAGATAAAAGGGGCGGTACCTCTCCCTCACTTCAGTTGGGTTTCCTGTCCTGACAGGGACCCGTGTGCTGAAGACAGCGTCACACGTACCTGCCCCTCTCCCGTGCCGGCGAGGAAGAACAGGCGGGGTCCTTGGCGCTGTGCGTTGGGAGGGGGAAGCGCCGTCCGCGGGTCCCCTGGGGGCTCAGCGTCCGTGCGGGCATAGATGCAGCATGGCCTGGGGTCCTGGGGCTCTGCCACGCCGCCCTCCCCCTCTGCTGCATCTATCCAATCCAGAAGGGGCTGCCGCTTCCGGGTCGCGCCCCTCTGACATCACACGCTGGGAAAGGGGCGTGCTCGCGTGACGTTGTGAGGCTGCGCCGGAATCCAAGATGGCGCCCATTGGAAAAACGCCGGCCGGCAAAACAAGATCCCGGCAGCGTGGCAGGGGGGAGGGGCTGTGGGGGTAACCGGAGAAGGCGGAGAGTGCAGTGGATCCCCCTTATAAGGGGGATGACCACAGAAGATGCACTCATGCCCAAAACTTCACAATGGAAATGGGGTAAGAAGAGCAGCAGTGGCAGCAGCAGCAAGAACTCTCGCCAGATGCCAGGCCGAGCCGCCAGCTTACCAGCAGCAGCAGTCGTAAACGCGACCGGCATGACTCTGAGACGTCCAGAAGAAACGTCACGAGTGCATCTGAGGAGCCTCCGAGGTCGGGGTCGAGAAAGTCTAGAGACAAAACAAAGAATAGAGAATGCACCCTATGCAGACTGGCAGATCAGTGGCAGAAAGATCTCTGCGCTGACTGTATAAACAAAACCATAGAGGATGAAACCCCTGATTTGGTGACTAGCCTTAGGGCTATAATACAAGAGGAGGTGAAAGGCTCCCTAAAGGCAGCCCTTAAAAAGGATAAAAGAAGCCGTAGAAGGGATTCTGATTCAGAGGCCTCGCTAGTGCAGAAAGGTCAGGAAAGATCCCTGTCCCCCTCCACCTCCTCTTCTACTCAGTCCTCAGAATCCTCCTCGGACAGCGATATAGGGGGCCGTCCGTATTTCCCAACAGAGGACGTGGAAAAGCTGGTCAAAGCTGTCAGGTCTACAATGGGCCTTAAGGAGGAAAAGACCCCTAAATCATTGAAGGATGTTATGTTTGGAGGACTGGAGGAAAGGAAAAAACGCACCTTCCCTGTAAACGATAAGATAAAGGCCTTAACTGACAGGGAATGGAAAAAACCTGAGAGGTCAGGGGGCTTGCCTTCTATATCAAAAAGGAGGTACCCATTTGAGCAAAAAGATTCAGAAACCTGGGGAAAGTCCCAAAAATTGATGATGCCGTAGCTAAATCCTCAAAAAAAGGTATCTCTACCATTAGAAGACTCTGGCGTGCTGAAAGACCCACTTGATAAAAAAGCAGATGGTTTCCTGAAGCATATCTGGGAAGCTTCGGCAGTTGGATTAAAACCAGCGATAGCTGGTACTTGTACCTCACGTGCCCTCATGGTCTGGCTACAACAAATAGAGGACCAGATCAAGGATAGAGTTCCTAGGGACGAAATACTGTCTAATCTGACACTGGTACATGGAGCAGCGGCTTTCCTAGCGGATACCTCAGCAGATTCCGCGAGATTAACAGCTAGAGCAGCAAGCCTGGCAAATGCGGCAAGACGAGCCCTGTGGCTTAAAGGGTGTCCAGGAGATTTGCCATCGAAACATAGATTATGTTCCATTCCATGTGATGGCCAATTCCTCTTCGGGAAAAAACTAGAGGAAATTTTGGAACATGCGGGGGATAGGAAGAAAGGCTTTCCTCGATTTCCGGGAGAACCCAAAAGCAGCCCTTTCGGAGGAGGAGATTTAACAGGGGTCGTCCCCCGGGAGATAGGAAAAATTGGGACTTTAAAGAAAGGAGAGGACTGGGCTATATGTTTAAAAGGCCCTCTACTTCCTCCAAAAAATCTCCCCAATGACATCAGGTCGGAGGTAGGGGGAAGGCTTTCTCTCTTCCTTTCCGCCTGGGCAAATATCTCCCCCAGTACATGGGTCCTAAACATAATCAGCATAATCAAGGACGGTTTAAAAATAAACTTCACCCGTCCGCCCAGGCATACCTTTATAATGACACCCTGAAGGAGAGCCCAAGAGCAACAGCTGGCCCTGGAGACGGAAGTCTTGGGACTAGTGCAAAAACAAGTCTTACAAGAAGTCCCAGTGCAAGAAGAAGGAAAGGGATTTTACTCCCCCCTCTTTTTAATACAAAAACCAGACGGCTCTTGGAGAACCATAGTCAACCTGAGGAGACTCAATCAGTGGGTAGACAATTGCTCCTTCAAAATGGAGTCAATCAATACGGCCACAAAAATCCTGTTCCAGCACTGCCTCATGGCAGTGATAGACTTAAAAGATGCCTACTATCATATCCCAATCCATCGGGAGTATCAAAAATACTTGAGAGTAGCGCTCTATGTCCAAGGTCAGGTAAAACACTACCAATACGCATGCCTTCCTTTCGGCCTGTCTACAGCCCGCAGAGTTTTCACCAAAGTGATGGCCGAAGTAATGTCATTTCTTCGTTCCCGGGACATAGCGATCATCCCATACCTGGACGACTTTCTTGTCGTAGGGAGGTCAGAGACCCACTGCACACACCAAGTGAAGGAAGTGATATCAACTTTAATAGGACTAGGATGGATAGTAAACATCCTGAAAGTCAAGATTAACACCAGTAAAAGTGCAATCCTTCCTAGGGTTAATACTGGACTCCGAGCGACAACGCTGCCTCCTGCCAGAGAACAAAGTGACCAAGATAAGGGGCCTAGCTCGCACAGCAATACAAAGGCCAGCTATGACACTGAGGAATGCAATGTCCCTTTTAGGCTCGTTGACATCATGCATACCCGCGGTAGCGTGGGCACAGTACCACTTAAGACAATTACACTGGAAAGTTCTGTCAGCACAAAAACAATTGAAAGGGCATTTAGAGGGTGAGCTATGTCTCTCCATGGCTGTAAGAGATTCCCTACTCTGGTGGACTGTAGAAAAGCATCTAACAGCCGGTGTTCTGTGGCAAAAACCAGTCGAGGACATCATTACAACCGACGCGAGTGCCACAGGATGGGGAGCACACCTGAGATCCCACTCAATACAGGGAACCTGGCCCTCGCTAGAAAAGGATCACGGTTCAAATGTAAAAGAACTATGGGCAGTAGAAAAAGCTGTGAAACATTTTCTCCACTTGCTTCGGGGCCGCCACACTCGAGTCATGACGGACAATCGGGCAGTGGTAGCCTATATCAACCACCAGGGGGGAACGAGATCTCGGGGCCTCATGGAAATATCAGATCTACTTTTCCATTTAGCAGAACAACATCTGTTATCCATCTCGGCACTGCATATAAAGGGGGTAGAAAATACTCAAGCAGACTTCCTGAGTCGCAGGCACCTAAGACAGGGGGAATGGTCCCTAAACCCCCAAGTCTTCCAACAAATAGTTCAAGCCTGGGGCAAACGGAAATAGACCTGTTCACCACCACACGCAACAGAAAAGTCAGGAAGTTCTGCTCACTGAATCCACGAGAAAACCCCTTCGCAGTAGATGCCCTACAAATACCCTGGAAGTTCATCCTGGCCTATGCATTCCCCCCGATGATAATGATCCCAGTAGTGGTCCGGAAAATCAGGGAGGATCGAGCGAGAATTCTTATAGCTCCGTTTTGGCCGAGGAGGCCTTGGGGCCTTGGTTCTCCCTCCTGAGACTCATGTCAGTGACAGATCCATGGATCTTACCGGAGGTTCCAAACCTGCTTTCAGAGGGACCAGTGGCCCACTCTCAGGTGAAGGGCTTCCATCTGGCAGCCTGGAATTTGAGAGGGCGCTACTGAGTCGCCAGGGATTCTCTCCAGGGTTAGTCTCTACCCTGTTGAAGAGTAGGAAACCTATAACATCCCAAATCTACTGTAGAACGTGGAAAAAGTTCCTAGACTTCCTGGGGGAACCTTTAGGGGATGTAGCTCCAGTGGGACCTATCCTAGAATTCCTACAGTCGGGGCTGCAACTTGGGTTAGCCACTAACACCCTCAAAGTCCAAGCCTCAGCTCTGGGGGCCCTATATAACTGCAATCTAGCAGCCAATAGGTGGGTGTCCCGATTCATAAAGTCCTGTGGCAGGTCGAGGCCGGTCATTATCCCAAAGATACCACCCTGGTACTTGAATCTAGTCTTAGAGGCTTTAACCAAAGATCCCTTTGAACCATTACAAGAGCTGTCACCAAAACTCACACTTAAAACTGTATTACTGGTAGCCTTAATATCAGATCTTGGATGACCGAGTGGTTCTAAGACCAGACCCGGCCTATCTCCCCAAGGAGGTCCAAAAGTTTCATAGGACTCAGGAGATCTCCTTGCCATCTTTCTGTAATAATCCTAGAAACCCTGGGGAGCAAAAGTTCCATACATTGGATGTAAGGAGAGCCATATTACAGTATATGTCAATAACTAGTCAGTGGAGGAAATATCAGTCCCTTTTTGTAGCCTTTCAGGGTAGTAGAAAAGGGTACAGGGTAGCTAAGAGTAACATTGCCATATGGATCATGGAGGCCATTATGTTATCCTACTCTGCAAGTGGCACTCCGGTTCCACAAGGCATCAAGGCTCACTCCACCAGAGCCGTGGCTACCTCCTGGGCAGTGAAGGCTGAGGTATCGATTGAACAGATTTGTAAAGCCGCTACTTGGTCCTCACCCTCAACCTTTTTTAGGCATAACCGACTTGATCTATCTTCCTCTACTGACCTAACCTTTGGTAGAAGGGTGCTGCAAGCGGTGGTCCCTCCCTAAGGTGTCTTATTCTACAAAAGTCTCATGTGTGCCATCATGGGAGACTGGAAATCACCAAGGTTACTTACCGGTAGCCAATTTTTCCGGAGCCCATGACTGCACCTGTATATTCCCCACCCCCCCTTATCACTCCTTTTGTGTGCAGTATAGTTTGGATGCTTTTTTTTAGTTAGATATAATGTGGTGATAGTTTTACTATGTGTACTAACCCGGGGGGCCTCTCACACTCTGTAAACCAACTATAAACCCTTTTATCTTCAGTAGGGTTCCTGTCCTGGCTGGGCGGATCCCCTCTCTCACGGGCTCCAGAAAAACCGGCTACCGGTAAGTAACCTTGGTGTTTCTATTAGACTGTGAGCTGTCATGTTCTTCGTGAATGATTCAATATTTTTAAATAACTTGCCATTTTTATGGACATTTTAAGTAGAAATGTTTAAAAATATAAATTGCAAGGATATTTTGTTTGAAAAAATAATTGTTTTTATTCTTGGCAGATGACTGTAACAGGAGATCTGAGAAACAGCTGACATCTTCAATTTTTAAATCAGATGATCCAAAAATCTTTCAGAATACAATTGAAGTGAATGCAATTACCCCAGATATAACATCATCCCTTGACTGCAAAGATGTATCATCTGATCCATTGAAAGAGGTCATGTCTTTTGATTCTTTACCGGCTATTAAGGAAAATCAAAGTCACAAAATAAGCATTAAAACAAAAATTGCTTCTAAAGCAAAGAAGTCATTTTCACTTTCAGAATGTGGAAATCGATTTCCCCTTGAAAAGTATTTTTTTAAACATCAAAAAATTCACACAGCAGAGAATAGATTTTCTTGTTCCAAGTGTGGGAAATGTTTTAACCAGAAATCAAATTTTATCAGACATCAAAGAATGCACACAGGTGAGAAGCCTTTTTCATGTTCAGAATGTGGGAAATGTTTTAAATGGAAAGCAAATCTTGATATCCACCAGAGAACCCATAGAGGGGAGAAGGCTTTTTCATGTTCAGAGTGTGGGAAATGTTTTACAGAGAAATCAAGTCTTATCAAACATCAGAGAACTCACACAGGGGAGAAGCCATTTTCATGTTCAGAATGTGGCAAATGTTTTGCAGAGAAATCAAGTCTTATCAAACATCAGAGAACTCACACAGGGGAGAAGCCTTATTCATGTTCAGAATGTGGGAAATATTTTAGCCGGAAGTGGATTCTTGTTAGACATCAAAGAACTCACACAGGGGAGAGGCTTTTTTCATGTTCAGAATGTGGGAAATGTTTTAACCAGAAATCAGATCTTGTTATACACCAGAGAACCCACACAGGGGAGAAGCCTTATTCATGTTCAGAATGTGGGAAATATTTTAGCCGGAAAGCGCATCTTGATAGCCACCAGAGAACCGACACAGGGGAGAAGCCATTTTCATGTTCAGAGAGTGGAAAATGTTTTAACCAGAAATCAGATTTTTTTAAGCACCAGAGAACCCACACAGGGGAGAAGCTTTTTTCATGTTCAGAATGTAGGAAATGTTTTAACCGGAAAGCGCATCTTGATAGCCACCAGAGAACCCACACAGGGGAGAAGCCTTTTTCATGTTCAGAATGTGGAAACTGTTTTACACAGAAATCAAGTCTTCTCAAACATCAGAGGACTCACACAGGGGAGAAGCCATTTTCATGTTCAGTATGTGGGAAATGTTTTACACAGAAATCAAGTCTTCTCAAACATCAGAGGACTCACACAGGGGAGAAGCCATTTTCATGTTCAGAATGTGGGAAATGTTTTACACAGAAATCAAGTCTTCTCAAACATCAGAGGACTCACACAGGAGAAAAGCCTTTTTCATGTTCAGAATGTGGGAAAAGTTTTATACATAAATCAAATCTTACCGCACATCAGAAAATTCACATTAAGGTTAAACTCGTTTAGAGTGAGGGCAATTTTTTAACTTGAAATCACATCTTGTTAGACACCAGAGCAATCACCCAAAGGAGAAGCCTTTTTCATGTTCAGAATATGAGAAATGTTTTAACCAGAAAGCACATCTTGATAGCCACTGGAGAACCCACAAAGGGAAGAATGCTGCAACTACACCCAACACATTAGAAAGGACCTAGCTGCAGCAACTAAAAACACCCATTTCCACCTAGCTTCCTAATAGGCTGTTGAGGGGTTTCTAATACCTCCTGAGGAACCAGAGAGGGGAGCTGCATGACACTGTCAACAAAAGGAGAGGAAATTGTGAAGTAGGATGCGAAAACTCTATCTGAAAAACTGAAAGACATTCATATAGGGCAAAGAAATCAAGCTAAGGAGAACCAAAAATAAAATAAACAACTATAACCTCCTAGAAACCTAACAGTGGCAGGAGGAAAACCTGCAGGGGGGGATCTAAAAGACTCATTACAAGAATACTTAATAATAATTTTACCAAGCAAGGTAAACCCCTTAGATGAAGTAGAGAAGTGACTCACACTTCTGAATATTTTTTTTAAGAACGTGGATCCTAAAGCTGGATCATGTGATGTGGGGTTATAAGTGACTAATAGAGGGGTGACAATACATTGGGATCATATCTCTCTTTTTATGCACCCTAAAGTCTTGTTTGCTTTTGCGGCTGCTACTTGACATTGAGTACTGTTGCTCTCTTTAATTGTAATCAGAATACTGAAGTCCTCCTGTTGTGTAGTCCTGAGTATGCTTCCATTTAATGTATATGCAGCAGTAGGATTACTCTGACCTAGGTACATTACTCTACATTTATCAGTATTTAATCTCTTTTGCCAAGTGTTTGCCCATTCAGACATCGTATTAAGATCATTTTGTAATATTGTACTGTCCAGGTCAGTTTTTAATAATCTACATAGTTTGGTGTTGTCAACAAAGACTCTTACCCCTGAGGAAGCTACATTGCTGTGGCGTAACACGTGGGGTCCGTGACTCTCTCCCTCTTCCCACTTCATATTGAGGGTTGCATTCCTCGTGGTTCTGATGAATAGTTTATATTTAACACTTTGATAAGGGATTTATATCTTACCCTCCTATGTTACACTGGGTTCATATTATCCTTACAGGCACCTTAGTGTATTTTACATTTACGTCAAACTGCACTATTGCTTATCTGGGCCTTTGGGGAACCCTTGTTTATTGGAGTTACATTTTTGTGTGCACTTTTGCTATTTTCGGCGTCAGTCTTTTTTACGTTGTTTATTATGACATGGTGATTGAGCTTTGTTATAAAATCTATTCCCCTACCTTCTTGTCTGCTTTTAATTGCTTTTATACTCATTCCTGTGTATGTTTTGGTATCAATAAAGTATCTTTCATGTTTTTGGACATCCCAGTGTATATTGTTTTACTTTGGGTTATTGGTTTATCAACACAGTCTAGTGCGGTTGGTGGCCGCCAGACAAGAAGAGATTCCAACTAGAGTAATGTAAGTTTAAAAAATAAATGTTTATGGGGGCGTGGCTTGGGCCTCGAGCAGGGCAGACGTGTTTCCCTTGAGCTCCTCTCTCCTGAGCCTTCGGGGGAAACTTCTGCTCCTTATAACCTAGGCTAAAGCTACTACAAGACTCTCTGGAACATTGAGGGAGTTTCTAGGAGTGAAGGAGCAAAGTTTATCGGCTCGAAGACGACAGTGGCGGCTTATTTGAGACTCAGAGGCCCGTTGGTGGAGGGGCGCCGGCCATCTTTGCCCTGCGTGCCGGGAGGGAGAAGCCAATTCCCCTCATCAAGCCCGACTGAGAGACTGACCTGCAGCTTAATGGTGGAGCGGGACCTCTGGACGGCGAGAGCTATGTGACAGGTGCGGCTGCGGAGGGGTCGGGTGGCCGAGGGCTGTTTCCCCCCCTCCCCTCCTCTATTCCAGGCTCCAGCGAGGTGGGGGCGCCATCTTCCCGGGCCTCCCTCCCCCCCTTTCCTGCCTGGAATGTAATAATAAGAGCTGTGCCTGTCAGGACTTAACAGTGGTCACTCCTCCTTCACCACGGGGAATCCCCAAGCAAGATAACAAGTCGGACCCAGGAACGTGCTGCTTGACACGGAGCCCCCCCTCTCTCCCTCTTCCTCCACTCCTGTGTGCAGCTGTCAGCACACTATAATTCACACGCAGCAACGCTCACTGAGCCTGCAGGTCCTCGGCTGCCCTGTCAGTGGAGGGAGGGTTGTGGGAAATCAGACTGTGGACTGGGCACCGTGGCTTTGCAGGGTAAAGAGTTTTTACTGGGGCCAGTGTTGTGCTGAGATAAGGGGAAGTACAAGGCACCATCACTACATCATTAACCCCGCCCATGAAGCTCCAAGCACAGGAATTGCTCCCCCCAGTCTGCTCCATGCCAGCTCTGCTGATTAACCCCTTGTGCCCTGGAGGGGAAAAACAGCGGCCCTATAAGGACCAATAAACTGGGGTCGTCACCTTGCGTGAATCATAGTGCTCTGGCTCTGTAAATATCATCAACCAGCGATCTCTCTGTGCCCCCTGTCCTCCTGGGTGCTATGCCATTTGGGTCATGGAGTAGGAGCACCATCTACTGGCCAACCCTGGTAACAACATCTTATTAATGTCTTCCTTCACAGTAAAGGACATGTTCTATTAATCATCCTGATGTAGCCAAGCGGCGTGTATATCGGCCCGTTTTCAGCTGCCTTGTAATGGTCCGCACAAGTCATAAAACTCGGGCAAAAAGTTTCACCAAACAAACCCCTGCAAGTAACTCATCAGCCCCCAGGGGTGAACTGGACAGATTCCTAAAGAAGAAATTAGTGATTGTCGCAATCGCCAGATAAACAGAAGGCACGCAGTGCCCAGACTGAGACATTCAATGAGGCCTCAGACGCTGACAGAGACTCAGACTGTGAATCCACTTCTGAGGACTCAGCCCCGATCTCTAGATCCTATATGAAACATTTATTAGAATCCACGATGAAACCTTTGCTTAAGGAAATGTCTGAGATCAGATCTGATATACGCCACATAGGCCATAGGGTGGAGTCCCTGGAAAACGCCTGTTAAATATTAATAATTCGTTAAATATTTCTTATTACACCCAGTTCTGTAGATTGCTTTAGCTTATATGACATAGGCTATTTTTAAGCTTGGCTCATGGTAGAAATGTCAGCTCACTACATATTTAAGTTTAGCCTTGAGGTAAATGTCAAACTCCATATATACCGAGATCACGTGCTTCAAGAGACGTATATAATTCATGGCTAACTGTAGAGGTCGCTGTCTTCTTCCCTCACCATCATGAGAGACAGACACAAAGATGTCGCCTGTGTTGGGCCATGACATGACATAACAGCTGGTATATTACTTGACGGCGATGTGAGAAGCCGAACTGAGACACAGCAGCTATTTGCTATTCAGGATCTCGGAGAAGAAGAATACATGCTGCTTTGCTATGAACAATGGACAATCTCTTTCACTTATTTTTATTCACCTGTTTTTCTGTAATAACCTTTCTTTGATGGAAGAATCCAAATAAACCACTATATTTTTATCTGGTAACTAGTTCTGAGTATTTTACAGGATAACCATTATTTTACATTGGAGAGCCAGCCAGATCTGAATTTTTGTACTTTTTTGTGGATTTCCCTCCACTTGCCCATAAGGGGGATTGGACTTTGCTAATGTCATATGTGCAAGTTATCAGGAAATCTACTACTTACAAGAATCAGACAGAACCTAGAAGTAAGAAGTGCCAGATAGATTGAGAAGTACTACAAGGGCCAAAAGTGCCAGACGTGTGAAGACAGGAACCCAGCGTTGTCCATCAAAGGAACAAGCTGAGACATTTCAAGGTAAGATAAAATGGATGTCATTAATTGTCTTGCTAAGCAGAGTAAATTGAAATTTAAGTCTGTAGACCATTCTAATTCAGGAGTTTTATGGTTAAGTTTATATGCCGAGTGTGAACTCGAGAATCAAAGGTTAGATTCTAAGTTTTTCAATAGAGAAAGAGAGAGATTAAAAAATATTCTACAGATGGTAGATATATTTCATAGATCTGTGTCAGAGAAATCCAAAAATGATTGTCGTGATGTTCTCGAGATTGGCTGTAAAGTTAGGGAGATTGACTGTAATCAAGTGTCTGTAGCGGCCATTGAAGGTGACCTTGCAGACGTGGAACAAGATGGAGAAGTAGGAGGAGACTTCAGAACTGACGTAGAGGACGTACAAGGGAAAGACGGACCACTAAAAATAGACGACTCACAGGCCGAAATCCGAAGGAAAGTAAGAAAAACTTTGCTAGAGATATGCAAAATAATACCTGCATATGACAATACAATCCATGTTTGTAGAAACTCTGAGGTTTTTGAAAGTTGTGTTGATAAATTTGATTTATCTAACGAGGAGAAGAATCAGTTGTTCAAAATGTGGATCCCTGTAAATTTTGCTAGGAGATTGTCTTTAAAGTTATCTGGTGAAATACATGAGAATTTAACTGATAAGGACAGATTAAAAATTCTCATTTTTTGTTCATCAAATGAAAATCATCCAGATATTGATATTCTTCAAAAATTAAGGATTGGTCGGAAGGAATGTATTTTTACGTTCATGTCCATATATGAACGTTTGTATAGAATGCTGAGTGAGAATGTCAAAACACCGTCCCTCATAAGGAGTTTTGTAAGCAAATTTTGGTTTCTAAATCCTGCATCTCGTGTTATTGCGTCACAAAAAGATTCTTTATTTGAATGTGCGCAATCCCTTGATTTTGCCAGGAAACACGAGAATCGTGAAAGGACAGTAAATCGTGCTAATTTTGTAAAGACAGGCAGAGTAAAATCTTATCAGAAGCCTGTATTAGCAAAACCTTCTAAAATGAGTTTTCCCCAAAATCAAATCTATGAAGAACAAAGAAAAAGAAAATCACATGTTTGTTATAAGCCATATGGAATGATGCAAAAAAACACCGAAAAGACACAAATTGAATTAAGAAAATCTTCTTTCTGTAACCAAGATGGCCGAATTTGACAGACAGAAACAGGTGGTGAGTGACATCATGGCCTGTAAACTGAATACTCTGCTCCAAGAATCTATCCGCTTTAAAATGGCAAGAACCTTTCAGGATATTTTTTGCAGAGAAATAAGTATGGGTTTAGGAATTGGCTAGAAAAAGTAATTATATATATTGTGTAAAAGTGTTATACAATTAGTGAGTTATATGTAATTATTTTATAGAGTATAATCCTGTAGTTCTATAGTTTTATAGATATACATGTTCATACAGTATATATAGAGTGTTTGTAGAAGTAGAAATAGTAGAACTGTATTTTTTAATGAAAATTAAAATCTACATCAGTAATAATATTTAGAATTATGAATATGATATTAACCTTATTTTTTATGTTTCCTTAGAATTTTCATTTCAAAGCAGGACTTAATCGGGAAAAATTCTCTTCCAAGGATTTATGCCTTTATTTACACAGGAAGTTGCAATAATTGCATGATTTCATATATTTAACACTTAAAAGAAAATAACTAACTGCATTTTAAAATATGTTCTGTATGTGTGCCTTCACTGCATGGTTCGAATGACTACCACAGCATGTGGAATTTGTACCTTGTTCTAATAATAAGTATACCAGACCAGTATACTATGTCCCTGTTCCTTAGGGAAAGAATTTTTAAAGGGGTCTCAGCTTTTGCAAAGCAATGGAATTTTTTTTCCAGGCCTAAATGTCGAGTATAGCTATACATATACATATATTTATGTCATGTGGGGAATATTCAAAGAAATATTAAGAGACTAAATTGAAATAGTTTACAATGCATTGATAATTAGGATAATTTGGGTTAAAATACGTGTATTCATCACACCTTCGTATGTGAGGTATTTGGTTTAAAGTTAATATGTGACACAGTCTGAGTGACAGTGACTGAGTGTAGGAGCAGCTGCTGAGCGAGTAATGTGATATGTTTGTGAGGCCTCAGGATCCTGAATGCATGAGAGAAAGAAGAAAAAAAAACCCCAAAAGCTTTTATCTTTAGGAGAAATATGCAGATCAGTTAGATTATTAGAATATTAAGATACATAATGAAATATTATCTATACAACATATATTTCTATAGTAATTATTATTTCTTGATTTAGTTAATAGTGGATAAGTGCAATCGCACATCAAAATGGTTTATGCAAATTAATTTTTCCAAAGGATAATTTTATGATATTCAAATTAATTTTGATGGTTACACATCTTCAGACAAATAATGGTATAAGCAAGTATAAATTCACATAATTTATACATTAATTATTTTTAATTTTGGTTTTGATAAATGAATTATTTCATAGAACAATATTTTTTGGTATTAAGGGGGAAAATATGTTTTTGATCCTGACTACATCATCACATTTGATTAATACCCTCTTCACACATTTTAATAGGAAAAAATATTAATAAGGTACAATGGTATAAGTATTGGGTATAATAACAAGTATTATAAAGAGTCATTTCTTTACACGAAGAGGAATTACATGCAAAGTTGCATAATTTGAATATTTTGGTAACACAAGTTTATGACAATTATGAAATAATCCAGATCATGGAAATATTAAGGGTATATGTTACTGAAGACATAACTATTCTGCATCAACATAAAGGCCTTGTTTTTATTTTTATTTTTATTCTTATTTTTCATTATTTTTAATTCTTTCACCAATATTTAGTGGGGTAATGTCTACTGCGAATATTGCTTCATTAAATATAGCAATTATATGGTTCTATTACTAAGGAAAATGTTTCACTTCTGAGTTATATGCAATAATTCTTTTATTCATTCATTCGCTCACTCATATATTCTTATTTTGGTTCATGGCTATACATTCCTACATATTATTAGTATAATAAATATATTCCTTATTAATAAAGATGAAAACACTGGTTACATAAAACACAGTGACACGTATGGGTTGAAAAAGGTAATTACACCTATGACATAAAAATGTTCTATCACATGAAAAAAATGGATAATAATGTATTATCACTTATTATTGGTTTATTATTTCAAATATTGAAATCCATATATGGTACAAATTCTGATAATAATTATATGGATATTACTGATTGCTATGGTACGCTGTGATATTATAAGATAGGAAAATTACCAGATTTGGTATAGACTAGGGAATGAAGACTTCAAGCAAGATACTGAAATTATGTTAATAAAGACTTTTCACACTTCTAAACTTCATTGATTCTTATCAGTTGATTTGATAGAAGAATGCCGCGATCCAGAAGTCCCAGAAGGTAACAAAGCTATGATTACTGAGTAATAGACTGTGTTAATTACAAATGCAGTATTCACCACCGACAGTCACAAGTGCAGTATCCACCACTGACAGTCACAAGTGCAGTATCCACCACTGACAGTCACAAGTGCAGTATCCACCACTGACAGTCACAAGTGCAGTATCCACCACCGACAGTCACAATTAAAGTGTCTAACCTGACAACCAGAGGACGATGATCCTAAGAAGCTGAGATGAACTGTGTTATCACGTTCTTATCAAGTTCCAGAGGTTTTCAATCACCTGAAAAGCTTCAATGAAAGCTGGTGAACAATGAAGGTAATTAACCCTGACATATGTCCTGTGCATTAGGACAAGGACTGGTTATGGTGCTACGTTTAGCAAGGAAGAGTCATTTTAACCCTTGCTTTGCTGACCAAAGACGTCACACCTGTTCAAAGACCAGTGCCGATGGAGGATTCCAGAATATCCAAGGCGAGCCAATGTAAGCCCAGGTTTTTAAAGGTGACACTGCACAGATATTAAAGCTGCATTTCATCTATAGACTTTGTTTTCTTATCAACATTCGAATTTATGGACTTTGATTTTATATACAACACGATTTCTACAACATCTATATGCTACAGAAAAACTGTGTTTTTAAAAGAACCAAGAAGAAGACAGAAGACATCAAAATGAAGATCAGATGATGATGACTTGACCTGAGATGCTTCAATTTAGACTTAGGGAAGTATAATTATACATATTTTATATGAATATTGTTCACGGCTTACCATAACATGAATTCACATCAATTATGTCATTGAGTACTTATAACGGTAATCTGATATTATTATTGTTATTGATATTAAATTATTTTGTCAAAGAAGAAGAAAAGAAGAAAAAAGATCTTGTTATATTTGAGGGTTCCAATTAATGTCTGTCTCCCTCAAAAGGGGGAATTGTTAAATATTAATAACTCGTTAAATATTTCTTATTACACCCAGTTCTGTAGATTGCTTTAGCTTATATGACATAGGCTATTTTTAAGCTTGGCTCATGGTAGAAATGTCAGCTCACTACATATTTAAGTTTAGCCTTGAGGTAAATGTCAAACTCCATATATACCGAGATCACGTGCTTCAAGAGACGTATATAATTCATGGCTAACTGTAGAGGTCGCTGTCTTCTTCCCTTACCATCATGAGAGACAGACACGAAGATGTCGCCTGTGTTGGGCCATGACATGACATAACAGCTGGTATATTACTTGACGGCGATGTGAGAAGCCGAACTGAGACACAGCAGCTATTTGCTATTCAGGATCTCGGAGAAGAAGAATACATGCTGCTTTGCTATGAACAATGGACAATCTCTCTTTCACTTATTTTTATTCACCTGTTTTTCTGTAATAACCTTTCTTTGATGGAAGAATCCAAATAAACCACTATATTTTTATCTGGTAACTAGTTCTGAGTATTTTACAGGATAACCATTATTTTACAACGCCCAAGTGGGTCTGATAGAAGCATCTAATGCCCTGGGCGACCATCTTCAGACGCATCGACAACACCTCAATTCTGTGTACCTTGCTCTGGAGGACCAAGAAAACAGGAGTCGGAGAAAAAACATACGCATACGCGGCATACCCGAGTCTTTCACGCCAGAAGCACTCAACAAAGTGTCCAAAGAGATCTTTGCGGACATTGTAGGCCCAGACAGGGCGAACACTAGCATCATAGAGAGGGTGCATAGAGCCCTCAGACCAAAACCTAAAGTCAATGAACGTCCAAGGGACATAATTTGTGGCCTCCTCAGTTATGTTGACACTGCAGCAATTCTAACAGGCGCAAGAGAAAAAGTGCCACTGATATACAACGACGCTAATTTTCAAATTTTTCAAGATATCTCCCCAGCCACACTATCTAAGTGGAAAATCCTAAAACCATTGACTGATGCGATCTTGAACCATGGGCTGAGCTTCAAGTGGCTGTTCCCCTTTGGGGTGGGAATCACGAAGGAAGGTCGTCAGATCACTATCCGCACCCCGGAGGATTTAGATGCTGCCTGGGAGTCTTTGCAAATTGATCCCATTTCCATCCCCTACGAACCCCCCCTGCAGAAAATGAGACTGTTTCTGTAATTAGTTTTGTTGTTCTATTGTTTTATCCCCATTACAGGTATTCTTCTCAGGCATTGATCTCCGATGACACATTTGAACATGGCTAACAATATTGGAGAGAGCTCTGTCATTGTGGCATCCCTCAACGCGAAGGGTATGAATAGCCCCGCCAAACGTAGTCAGATTATTTCCCTCCTGAACAAGTCCCGCTCCCAGGTAATTCTTTTTCAAGAAGCACATTTTAAAGTGGGCAGGCCCCCAGACATGACTCGCTCAGCGTTTCCAACATGGTATCATAGTTGCTCGAAGTCTGCCTCTAAAGGGGTTAGTATAGCGTTCAAGAGAGGACTTCCCTTTGTTTTAAAAGATAGTATTGCGGACTCGGAGGGCAGGTATATTTTTGTGAAAGGCTATCTGGCCTCAACTCTAATGACTTTTGCCAACATATACGCACCAAATCAAGGCCAAGTAGAGTGGCTGTCTACCATTCTGGAAGTGCTTACTCTATTTAAGGAGGGACTCCTACTCTTGAGGGGTGACTTTAACCTGATAATGCAGCCAAATGTGGACTCGTCCTCGGGGAGATCGTCAATCTGTAAAAAGGAGAGAAAGGTGCTCTTGGAAAAACTTTTGTCCCTTCACTTGGTGGACCCCTGGAGATTAGTACATCCCACCGACAAAGACTACACATTTTATTCCCCCACACATGACACATATCATAGATTCGACTATATATTGGTTCAAGCCTCGTCCATCAAATCGGTCACTTCTACCTCTATAGGCCCCATAACGCTATTGGATCAAGCCCCGGTCTTCATAGCATTAAAATTAGACTCCCTCTCGCGCTCCCCTCTCACATGGCGACTGAACTAAACACTTCTAGATAGATAATAAGGGTAATGTTTCTCATATTGATTTTTCTTTAAAGAGGTTTTTCAGGGAGAACATGGTTGATGGGAGGTTAACCCCAATTATATGGGAAACACATAAAGCTGTCTTGAGGGGGGAGTTGATCTCCCTGGGGACCCACATTAAAAGGAGAAGAGACAAGGAAATCCTCTCCCTCTTACATCAAATTGCCACTATGGAACGCTTACACAAACGGAGCACGTCAGACAATGTCCGTGCAGACCTGATGTCATTAAGGGAAAAACTTAAAGATTTACTCAATGTGCGTTCTGCCAAAATGTATGCTCGTTGTAAGCAAAAAATATATATCCATGGGAATAGAGGAAGCAAGCTTACCTCAAAAATGTTAAAGGCACAGAGGGAAAAATGTTTCATCCAGCAAATACACACGGAGGGGGGAAAGACTGTGACAGACTCCGATGGTATAGCTGAAGCATTTTGCTCATACTATCACTCACTATACAACTTAGATCCCCATGTGGATATGAGAGACCCCCCAGTGCGACTCAACGCATACAAGACTTCCTCTCCACCCTCACATTATCTGTAATCCCCACCTCTGAGTATTCGACTTTACTTGCACCAATCTCCACCCAGGAAGTAGAGGAGGCAATTGCCTCGACCCCGGGAGGAAAAACACCGGGCCCAGATGGCTTTCCCATCATTTATTATAAGATATTTGCAGAAACTCTCGTCCCGCACTTGGTTGAACTGTTCAACCTGTTCCTTTCAGGCTCAACTCCTCCGCAAGCCCTGGAGGCACACATCACGGTGCAACCTAGGGAGGGGAGGGAGGGGACCCTGTGCCGTAATTACCGTCCAATTTCTCTACTGAACGCGGATCTCAAACTTTGGGCCAAAATATTGGCTAACAGGATATACCTAGTTCTAGCTGATCTAGTTCTCCCTGACCAGGCTGGTTTCGTGCGTGGAAGGGAGGGGAGGGACAACTCTAGGAAGGTCCTACAGGCCATCTCTTACGCTAAGCAGTCACGTCAACCACTTATCCTGCTCTCTACAGATGCCGAAAAGGCTTTTGACCGTATTGGCTGGAGATATATGGCTTGTGTTTTGCGGAGGTTTGCCTTCCCTCCTCCTTTCATAGACGCAATCATATCACTGTATGCCTTCCCTACAGCCAGGGTCAGGGTGAATGGGATATTGTCGGCGCCTTTTGCCATCAATAATGGCACTAGGCAGGGTTGCCCTCTCTACCCTACTTTTTTGTTTGTCTTAGTGATGGAGTCATTCATCCAAGCCATCAGGCAGGACCCCGGGATTGAAGGGTTTAAAATTAATCTGCTCGAATTGAAAGCGGTTGCCTTCGCAGATGACCTTTTATTACTTTTATCTAACCCGATAACTGCAGTTCCTAGGGTCCTGGAACTCTTCTCCCTATTCGGAGAACTCTCAAATTTTAAAATAAACTTAGATAAATCTGAGGCTTTGAATATCACGGCAACGGAGAGGGATGTTCAGATTCTGAAAAGCCTGGCCCCTTTTACATGGCAACGCAATACACTCAAGTACCTTGGGATATATATCTCGAACGACCCCTGTACACTGTTCCAGTATAACTCCCCCCCCCCCGTTAGAACACGTTGAAACTCTTTTAAAGACATACGACGTTCCCCTCTTGTCCTGGTTGGGTAGGGTAAATGTGATGAAGTTATAAGTGTTGCCTAAAATATTCTATGTGATGAGTATGATCCCAATCGAACTCCGAGTCATTCTTGCGCGCTTTAGATCGCCTGATGGCGAAATTTGTTTGGAGACACAAAAGGGCCAGGTTGCCCTTGCGACTCCTATTGCGCCCAAAGCGAAGAGGGGGAGTTGGCCTACCTAATCTCATGGCTTATCATCAGGCTATCTTATTGGCAAACTGGTTGAAATTAATAAAATGGGCAGAAAAAGGACAGGATGCACACATAGAGATGCAGCTCATGGGTAGGAATGCGCTAAAATTCTTGTGGACAGATTGCCCACTACCTAAAACTGGTCTGGGAGATATCCTTCTGGCCATCCTATGCACCAGACGCACATTGATACCGATAAGAGCACCCCACTGCAACCTTCTAGATAAAATTCCAATTGGGCTCATACCTTACATATTTATACCAGATTTCACAGACCCATATGGACTCTGGTCCTCATTACCAAACAAACCTATTTCTCACCTATTACAGGGGAAAATTCTATGCGCAAATGGCTGGCCAGTGACTGCGGGGAGACGTCCCATAAACCATTTACAACTCTCACACGTAACTTACTTTGAGTCAAATCAAAACACTTCCTCAGTTGCCCACTAAATGGCTCTGGTTGGAAATATTGACGAAGGTTAACCATTATGTCCCGAAAGTGGTATCAAAATTCTATTCCAATCTCATAGATGAGGAAAACTCCCAGCCACCTTTCCTACATTCGTGGGAAGTGGAACTAAATATTTCTTTATCCCCACTGGACAAACAAAAGATCTGTGCTGCTTGTCATGGCTTCTCCCGTTGTGTTCTATTTCAAGAGTCGGCTTGTAAGTTACTATCGCGATGGTACTACACACCAGAAAAACTGCATCATTTGGGACTGATTAGTGCCCTCTGTGTTGGAGGTGTGGGGAGTCGCGGGGTAACCTGTCTCACATTTTCTGGTTCTGTCCTACTCTCGCCCAATTCTGGTCAGATGTCATGGGGTTTAAGAAGAACCTTAGCATACTTAAGGCAGACCTGACTGCGGCGGAGGCACTCTTAGGCTGGAGTCACACTAACCTGCGCAAAATACGGTCCGTAGTTTACTTGCGTAATACGGATGAATGACCACTAAATAGTGCTCCGTAGGTCATCCGTAAGCAGGGTGCGGTCGCGTATTTTGCTCATGTGTGCATCCGTATGTAATCCGTGTGGCATCCGTATGCAATCCGTATGGTGAGATTTTCTCGCAGCCTTGCAAAATGGACATTTAACGGTTTTCAGGCCTGCAAACAATTTAAATCATTAGCCTGCATCCTATTTAGACACTCAGAAACAGGTGGATGCCTACATTCTGTACATTTGTCACCTTGCTTTCACGAGGTGTGTTGGCGTTCTTTGTGCAGCATGGCAGAGGGTCTGCGATTCAATACAACTGAGCAGGTTCTCTTTACCTGGCTTTTGTCACGGCGCTTTGGGCAACCATATCCTGTGATAGTGGATCCGCGGAGGAGGAGACGCATGTGGGTCCATCCACTTTTGAGGCAACGACTCACAAGAGGGCATTTTCACCGCCTCTATTCTTCTCTTCGGGAGCATCCGGAGAAATTTTACCAGTACTGTCGCATGAGCATTGCCACATTTGATCGACTCTTGGAGACAGTGCGCCCTGGGATAACCTTTCAGGATACAAGGATGCGCAAAGTCATATCTGCAGAGGAGCGACTTCTACACACAATATGGTATGTACTACACAACCACATTCTCTCTATTCCTAATGTGTGTGCTAAATTATGTTTTTTGCCCTTCTTGGACAAAGTTGAATGCCATCATCTTATTCCAAATATGAATCACCTGACACAGCAGAATGTTACATCTAATTTGTCCAGCTTATCACTTAGTCATTGTGCCACCAAATATGTGTGTGTTCTTCTCTATCATTTCCTAACAAGTTTGGTCAGCATGTAAATGATTTTTTTTTACTTTAGCCATTCTAAACTTTACTATTTCTGTTGTTCTACAGCTTCCTGTCCACTGGCCTGTCTTATGCCGCCCTCCACCATGAGTTTCTCATAGGAAAATCAACCATTTCAGGCATAGTGAGGTCTACATGTGCACAAATCTGGACAAGACTCCATCAAGTGGTCATGCCCGAGCCCAGGATGGAAGACTGGTTAAGGATATCAAGGGACTTTGAGGAGGACTGCCAGTTTCCAAATTGTATTGGGGCCCTTGATGGCAAACATATCAGGGTGCGTAAGCCGCCGAACTCAGGCTCCCAATTCTTCAATTATAAACAATACTTTTCTGTTGTATTGTTGGCTCTGGTAGACCCTCAATACAAGTTTATAATTGTTGACATTGGGGCCTATGGAAGGACGGGAGACTCTAGAGTCTTGAACACTTCCATAATGGCTTGGCGGCTACGCACCAACCAGTTGGATCTACCACCACCACGCCAGCTACCAGGCTCCCCCGAACAATCTGTCCCTTATGTCCTTGTGGCAGATGAGGCCTTTCAGTTATCGCGCAATGTCATGAGGCCATATCCCCAGCGCAACCTTGACCACAGGTGCAGAATTTTTAACTTGCGCCTATCACGTGCTAGCCGACTGGTGGAGTGTTCCTTTGGGATTCTTTGTGCCAAATGGGGGGTACTCCAGTCTGCCATTCAGTTGAGTGAGCAAAATGTGAATGAAGTTGTGAAAGCCTGTGTTGTTCTGCATAACTTCACCAGGATACATGATTGCTCCTCCTCTGATGGTGTTGTGCGTAGGCCGGACAATGTGCGCAGGGTGAGACCACTTATGAACCCTCAACGTAGACCGCTCTCTGGCCTCAAAGTGCGTGATATTTTCACTAATTACTTTATCTCACCTGAGGGAGGGGGCAACTTCTTGGCAAGAGCATGCTGTGTCTATGTTATAATTTGTTTCTTTAAGTGTGTCTAAATATATATTACTCAAGCCCTTATGATTCTATGAGTGTTTCAGTGCATTGGTTGGTGTCTGTTAGTATGTTGTGAGGGATTGTGAAAAATCACACAGAGACGTTAAGTAGAGTAGACAAATATTTAGTTTTGCCTTTTTTTTTTTTCGCTTAAAGGTAAACATAATTTTGCCATAACACAAATTTGCCAATGGCCAAAATGACCCTTTGTGCCTTCTTTAACTTGTTGTAAAATGAACATAACAGAACAAAACAGCCACAAACATTAGGCCAAAAAAACATTGCTGCATCACTAGATTAACCTAGATTTGCCAACAAAAGGTGAGCTCCATCACCAAAATAAAGCCAACAACACTCACATTTCCACATAATGTTAGCCAAACATAGAAAGATTCCACCATGACAGGCAAGGCTACCTCACAGCTTTCACACAGATATTACCTGTCTGTACACCAGACAATATTTAAGCATGCTATACCGGAAAGGATGAAAATACAAAACTCACTTGTTAATACATAGAGAGAGCGTGATATTCTGAATGCTGGTCGCCTAGAAATTTTGTCCTAGAGATTGCTAACAAAAAAGGTGACTACTTAACTAAGGCGAGCACGCCTTTCCTATGCGTTTGCAAGTGAGTAGTGTATTTTCATCCTTTCAGTTTACAGCATAGCGCATTTAAAGATTCTCTTTTCTACACACATGTAATATCTGTCTGAAAGGCGTGAGGTAGCGTTGCCTGTCATGATGGATTGTTTCATATGTTTGGAAAACATTGTTGAAAAATGTGAATGTTACATTATGTTATAAATGTTGGTGAATGAGAATACCTGTTTTTACATTTAGATTAGGAGCACCAGTTACATCTGACTGGACATCTCCAACCATCAGAATCATAAATCCCCATATGTTGGGGAAGGGGAATGTGGATCAACAGCCTGTGGGTGCTGCTGGACATTGTGGCCAACATCGCCCTGTGTGGGGCCATACTGGTGCCCATGATGCTGGAATTGTCCAGCCTCCTGGGACTGTTGGGGATACTGGCCAGAGTACTGATGATGGTGAGGGGCTTCTTGTTGGCTCTGGTAGGCCCGTGGCTCATACCCACCAAGATAGCCAGATCGTCCCCAACCAGGTTGGGACCAGCCTCCAACACTGGGTGGGTACAAGTGGCCATATTGGTGGGGTTGGCTTGAGGAAGACGTTTGGTGCTGCGTATAGACGGTTGGGTAGGGGGAGGAAGGGGTTGAGATGTTGGCCCACGTATTAGGGGCTGTTCAGACCCTGCTTGAGCAAGCATCTGTGTAGATGGTCTCATGCGCATTAAATTTCGTGGTGAGAGCTGCCACCTCTCCAGAAACTCAAAAACCTCATATGGGGTATTGGAGGGGGTGCTTGCATCAATCAGGATCTGAATACATCCCTTACGGTCTCAGATCCAGAATTGGGGCGAGGAAGTTCAGCCGGTCATAGTAGATATATTTTCTCTTCACATGCCCAGCATTCCCACTCCTGGACCGCTGCTGGCGTTCCCGGCGGAACTGGTCCCGGATGCTTCGCCAGCGTTTCATCACATCTTCCACTGCAATGTGACAGGAAAGATTGTCAAAATCACATATTTGAGAGGTCACATTTTCTAACAGTAGTCTAGGCATGGGGCCTTCTGGGGTGTGCTTTCTACCCATGGTGGCATATGTAATTGGGCCGATACACAGGGTCTCATTAGCTACACTGAAAATAATTTTATTGGCTAGGAGGATGAGGAGCTTGTGGCCTAACCCCTAATTATGGCTGTGTGAAGCCACGTGTCACATCCAAATGTAACGGCCTCATGAGGCTAATAAAATTACATGCCCAGGAAGGGGGGTGCTGATTGTAGAATCATTTTGAAGCGTGCGCTAAGGTTAATGATGTTTTTATGGTTGCACTTACGAATTTTATGCTGCTCATCACGTGGTCTGTCACCAAAGTCATGGTACATCTGACGACAGATGCGCCTCCATGACGCCTCCTTCCTTGTCCGGTTCGCATAATTAGCATCGCGTGGGTCCCATATTTCTGGACGCTCCTGCACCAGCACAATGAGCATCTCAACATTAATATATGTGGACGCCATGCTGCTGCTGTACTCCGTGGAGGCGTACTTCCTGGATGTCTGGAGTGCTTTTTGAGCTCATTTGCATGTCTAGGCTTCCTGATGATGGATTGGCCCATTTCCTGTCATCAGCCAAAAGACCTGCGTATTGCTCGCAGGTCACATGTGTGTTCCGTGTGTAATCCGTATTTTTTGCGCACCCATTGACTTGCATTGGCGTACTATGGGCGTAGTACGCTGACAATCGCAGCATGCTGCGATTGGCACAGAGCGTAGGATACGGAAGAGAAAAATACGCCTGGTGCGAGTGACCCCATTGAAAATCATTTGTCCGTGTCTAATGCGTGTTTTTTGCACCTCTCACGCGCCCGTATTCCTCGCCAGTGTGACTCCGGCCTTATCCTTACCCTCAGAGAATTTCCAACCTAAGAAGCATGAGCTAGCGCCATTGATGCTGGGAGCGGCAAAACAATTGATCGCCCTTAGGTGGACACAGCAAACCCCCCCCCCCGTCTCTGACAGAGTGGAAACGTAAAATAAGAGATTTGTTTAGACTCGAGGAGCTCCCGAGTTGGGACTCGTCATCTCATGAGAAATTTAAGAAAACCTGGGCACCTTGGATACATTTCCAGGGCACTGCGGGGACTCCGGGCCCGGAGTCGGCTGGGGGGTGCCACGGCGGCCGAGTAAGTAGCGAGGAGTGATTGAGCCCTGGGGGCCACTGAGCCAATTTCTTCAAACTATCTAAGGTCATAATTACAACAGATGTGCATGAGAGAGCGTTGTATCGGCTGAGGCGACATTCTGGTGGGGGCGGTTCACCGGGCCTCTTCACTAATATTTTTATCAGAGAACCTCAAGAGCTTGTTTTTCTTTGTAAAGTATGCCCTAGAGCATCAAGGATACCTGCCTATGTAATGGGTTAGTTTTAGCTAGGTTATTTACCTCGTTAAGTATTATATTGTTTGAAAAGAGTAAAACTGCTCTGTAATTCTACATACAGACTTGTACTTCAAAATTTGAACATGTCTTGCTTCTGTATTGCTGTAATCTCTCTTTATTAATAAAATAAAAAATCACAAAAAATAAATGTTTATAACAATCAATAAAAATATGCATAAAAACTTAAAAAAGGGCAAAAAACCCCCCCAAAAAATGGGAAGGGGAACAAGCACAAGGTTGTTGAAAGGAAACAAAATGTGGGACCAGGAGTTGGGAGTAAAAAATGAATAAAGTAGGCCCACTAGAGCTAGTATCAAATGCACAATTATTAAATATGATACAAAAAGCAGAGAAGGGACAATATGCTGATATAAATTATTAATAGAAGAAATGCTTTATGATGCACAAAATCAATTTAATACCAAATGCAAGATCAAGTGCAGTGTGCTGATACAAAAGTGTTACTAGTGGAGATACCAAACCGCTGCACGACCAGCTCTACCCTCGCCTACTGTATCCTCACCCATCCCTTTTAGATTGTGAGCCCTCGCGGGCAGGGTCCTCTCTCATCCTCTACCAGTCGTGACTTGTATTGTTTAAGATTACTGTACTTGTATGTATTATGTATACCCCTCCTCACATGTAAAGCGCCATGGAATAAATGGCGCTATAATAATAAATAATAATAATAATTAATGTAAGAACAATGCTGTCAAAATTAGAGAGAACTCCTAAGGGGGTGCAGGGGTACGGGTTCAAGGATTTATTCATCAAGCAATATGTGCTATATAGTTGAAAAAAACCCCCCCATGCAAAACCCCACTCTCTAAATGTAGAGGATACAGCCCTTACCCTAATAATTGTATCCCAGGATCAAATACATATGCTCATAAATATAGTGCCATCACCTGGGTAAAAGAAGATATGGGGTCAATACAGCCATGTGGTGCTGAATGCAGGGTAGGTTATGACAGGTCCCAAAGGTGGTCTGTGCCTCCCCCATGCCCGGCGGGTGCCGTTTCACTGATCACTTTCATTTTGTGCCCTCCTCGTTCGTTCCCCTCTGTTTTTTTTTTTTTCTTACGATTCGATTCCATGCCTTTTATGCTGGAAATATTGACTTACAAATGGTCACTTCCAGTGGACTTCTTAACAATGGCAGCCAATGTGGTCATCGATTATGCAATGCACGTGTCTGACGTTACTGGGTTTGATTACTGGGTTGATTTACTCAACTCACATGCGTTGCTATGATGGTAGCGGGCGGAAGCAAATAATGTTGCGGGCAGCAATACCCATGCGCTGCTTTAATTGACAACTGAGATTATCATATAAACAACTAATGGGACAGCACTCGACTGGCATTTTCCTGACATTCTATACATTGAACTGCACGTCACCTTTGGTTCTGGCTATTATAATGGAATGTTTCCACATGTGTATTGTTTCTATTTCCTCCTTTGTAGACCTGTGTGCATATAATGGTATTAATTTTATATCTTTTTCAATTAACTATTTTTTTTAATTTTATTGGTGCTTTGAAGCTACTCCGTTGGTTCTTCTCTGTGGCCACTTGTAACAGGGTTTGTGCCAAAGAATTGGAGGATAACCAAGGAGCAGAAAAAAGCGCCATAGGGTCTTCCCTGGCTTGACAGTAAAGGTACTGTCACACTTAGCGATGTACCAGCGATCCCGACCAGCGATGTGACGCGGTCAGGATCGCTGGTACATCGCTAAGTGGTCGTTAGTGAGCTGCCGCACAGGCAGATCTCACCAGCGACATCGCAGGGGTTGGGGGTCGCTACTTGCGTGTCAGATGAGGCGATCCTGATGTCCTCCCGCCCTCGTCCATGCGTCGCTCGTCACAGCAGGAAGCTGACGACGAGAAACAGTCCAGGACGTTCTCGCGCGATCAGCGATAACCAGCGGGGGAGCGGTCGGAGGTAAGTATCACACATATTGATATCGCTAGCAATATCGCTGCTACGTCACAAAAACCAGTGACGTTATAGCGATATTCCTAGTGATATCGCTTAGTGTGACAGGCCCTTAAAGGTAAAATTAAGCTAATTGTCCACAAATTGAGAAAATAGATATCCGGCACCGTTGTGTGGAAAAATACCCTGGATGTCTGCACATATATTTTTCACATTATTAAAAAAACACCTTAATCCCACTTGGAACGGGTGCTCAATCCCATGTTGAAAAAAAACAGAACATTTCATTGTGAAGAGAAAGAAAAAATAGTATGGCACTCACCGTTCATGTGAATCAAATCACTTTATTTCAAATACACAAGGCATCGGCATAGGCACGGGAGCAATGTGCTGGAAGACGGACAACAGCCGTTTCGCGCTCAATACACGCTCATAGGACCTGTTGAAGCGTATTGAGCGCGAAACGGCTGTTGTCCGTCTTCCAGCACATTGCTCCCGTGCCTATGCCGATGCCTTGTGTATGTGAAATAAAGTGATTTGATTCACATGAACGGTGAGTGCCATCCTATTTTTTCTTTCTCTTCACAATAAAATTAAGCTAATGCTAACCTGGTAAGGCTGTGTTCACACAGCGATATTAAGGCACAGATTCCCAGCTGCTGCAGGTCGATGGGTCCTCAGACCAGAAAATCCACATAGAAAAAGGAAGAGGGATTTGTCAAAATTCTGCACTGCTGATGGGTAAAATGGTGAATCCAGACACACACAAACGAATTCGTGTTTTTTTTTTTTTTATTTAGGCTGGTTTCACATTTGCGTTTTTTTCGCGATATTTTAGCGCTAAATAGCGCATGCGTTTTTTTTTCCTATACTGTGCATGGGATGCGCTTATGTGCGCATACACATGCGTTTGTACGCGTTTTTCCGCGCATGCATTTTTTTGCGGTATGCGCTCGGGCGCACAAAATGCATCCTGTTGCATTTTTTGGGCGTCCGACTTGCCTCAAAAAAACGCATGCGCGCGCGCAATGCGTTTTTTTTACAGCAAGACACCCATTATAAGTCTATGGGTGCGCATATGTGCGCATTGGCATGCTTATGTATGCGTTTTTTTGCACATACGTTTTTTTTTGTTAACCATGGAATTTAGGGGTTTGGGTTAGAGTTAGGGTTAGTTAAGGGGGTTTAGGGTCAGGGTTAGGGTCAGGGTTAGGGTTAGTTAGGGTTTAGGGTTTGGGTTAGGGTTAAGTATGGTTAGGGTTAGGGTTAGGGTTAGTAAAGTCATGGTTTGGGTTAGTGTGAGGGGCCACCTAATGTTTGGAAAAAACGCAAACGCGGTAAAAACGCACTAAAAACGCATACAAACGCATAAAAACGCTGCGTTTTTTTCATGCATGCTCATAAAAATGCTTGAAAAAACGCAGCAGTTGTATGCTTTTGTATGCGTTTTTTCAATGCGTTTTTTTGCGGGAAAAACGCGCTGCAAAAAAAAAGCAAGGGTGAAATTAGCCTTATCTGTACGTTTTGAAGTATACAAACTTTTTTTCTTTTGTCCTGAAGATGTTTGTATACTTTAGAGCACATACACAAGTAAACGCAAACCCGTGTGTGTCTGGATTCACCTTTTTACCCACCTTCAACGCGGAATTTCCACATAAAACCCCCCTCTTTCTATAAAGATTGAAGGAGGCTGAGGTGATGCCGATGTTTGAGAGTTAAGATGGATCAATACAACTACCGTCCGGTAAGTCTGACATCAGTAATGTGCAAAGTTTTTGAGGGAATCATAAGAGATGACTTGCAGAGATATATTGAAGATAATATAATAACTGACAACCAGCACGGGCTTATTAAAGATAGGTTGTATCTAACTAACATGTTGGCTTTCTATGAGGAGGTAAGTGCAAATCTGGATGTTGGGAATAATTTATTGTCTCACGTCTGTTATCGACTGGTTCTGACTTTTAGCTTGTATTTGACCACATGTATTGCTTTTTCCCTCTGGTCCTGTTTTATCCTGACAGTTACTCACTCGGCTCGTCTGACCACTCTTTTGCCACCGAGTGGCATCTGTGCTACTGCATGGTGGTGCTATGCTGTGTGTGCAACCTCTCTTCCCTTACCAGCATCCCCTGGGGGAGGTTGTGCTATACTGCACTGCAGCAGCATTACAAACACCTTCTGAAACATCCTCTAAACCCATGTTGTAGTTTACCTGGATGACATCTTGGTGTTTTCTACCGATCTGCTCACACACAGTAGGGATATTTTCCATGTTCTGCAGAAATGATTGAAGAACCATCTGTATGCAAAGTATGAAAAGTGTGTTTTCGAGTAGACCTCTGTTCCGTTTCTTGGGACAATAAGAAGTTATTTCTGGAGGTGGATAATTCTTCCTCAGGGGTCAGAGCCTTTCTTACCCAGAAGTCGTCTTCTGGTCGCATGGAGATCAGAGAGACAAATTATTTGGTGGGACTGGGGAATACCAAGCAGCCAAGGTACACATTGGTATCTCTGACAAATTTAGAGGAAGGTGGAAGGTCCTTAAACATGATTACAGGGAATTTGGACAGAAGCTGAAGTACAGGCACCTAATCCACCTGGAACCAATAAGTCACTCTACCTCATACTCTTGATCCCCTACCAAATCCACCTCAATTATGTCTTGAGGACCAGGTGTCCCTTCAATTTTTGTTAAAGTGAATAATGGAAAGAATTATTGATTTTCCAGGCAATAGGAAGCTGCAATTTAACCGTGCTAAATATTAATTAATGGTACATTACCTCATGGAAAGTTTAGCTGACATTACATGTGCTATTCCTGTACTTAACTCAGGGTACATGTATATAGATGTATGTAGATATAAAAAAACATGCTATGTAGAACATGTATAACTAGTGAAGGTTGTATGTTGAGCAGCTGACATGTAAGTTAACCACGGGCTTCTTGATTAATTCAACCATGCTATTAACACAGCCAGACACAACCTATTATTCAGGTTCCCAGGAAAGATGGCAAACAGACTTTGATATAGACAATCTCTTTGTAATATTTCAATTATTTTATATTTTGCTGCAATGATTCTTTTTGTTGGACAATCCAATAAAACACTATATTTTTTTATAAGAAACTTTGACATTTCCTTTCGATTATCACATCTGGTAAAGAAGAGTCCTGAATAAATAAATATACAAAATAAGTATGTTTTACAGTGGCAAACTAGCCATCCCTGGTTTTTTTTTTTTTTTTTTGCTATTTTAAGTGGATTTCCTTCTAGTTGCACAAGGGTGGAAGAGAGGAGAGCTTTGCTAAACACCTGTTGTCCAAGTCTCAGGAATTTCACTACTTCAAGTCACAAGGATCAGGCACAATCTACGAGTGAGGACTAAGAGGTGCCAGATGGATTGACCAGTACCAGACGTACTACAAGTGCCAGAAGAGCTGAAGATAGATGTGCTGATGACCAGAGTACAGCGTAGTCTAACAAAGGAACTACAAACTGAAATATTTCAAAGTAGGAAAAATTGATGTAATTACTTCTTTTTCTAAGCAAAGTAGACTGAGATTTATGTCTTTAGATGAGTCTAACTTAGAAGTTTTATGGCTCAGCTTATATGCAGAATGTGAAATGGAAAATCTAAAGTTAGATTCTAAGCTGGTGTCCTTTAATAAAGAAAAAAAGAGAAATTGAAAAATATTTTACAGTTGGTTGATGTATTTCACAAGTTTGTGTCAGAGAAATCCTAAAATGACTGTGTAGAAATAGTGTCAGATGATACTCGTGATATTCTTGAGGTTGACTGTAATGTGGAGGTTGAACAAGATGTGAGACACGTGTCTGTAACAGCTACTGAAGGTGACCTTGTGTCTGATGACATAAAAAAATGGAGGAAACACGGGAGGAGATGAAGACGTGATGTAGGAACAGATGAACAAAGGCCACTAAAAATAGAAGACAACTTTGAAGCCTCAGAGGCCCAACTCCAAATTAAAGTTAGTAAAAATTAGTTAAAATTATACAAAATCATTCCTTCATATGATAACAAAGTCCTTGTGTGTAGAAATTCAGATATATGAGAAGAATCGGATTGTTTAAAATGTGCCTTTTTGTAACTTTTTCCAGATGCTTAACCTTAAAAATGCCTTGTGATAACAAGCCAACTGAAGGGTTAAATGATACAGATAGACTGAGAAATCTGATCTGGTGTGCAATGAAAGAGAATTGTCCAGATATTGTTATTCTTAAGGATTAGTCGGAAATAATGTACATTTACATTCATGTCTATATTTGATCGGTTGTACAGAACTCTCATGAAAAATGTCACAACACAATCCATGATAAAAAGTTTTGTAAACAAATTTGCATTCCTAAATTCTGTATCTCGATCTCAATCTGCACACGCACGGCCTCCCGTGGCCATTTTCCTGAAGCCCTGGGAAGCAAAGAACTCAATCTGCGCATGCGCAGCCTCAGAAAGATGGCCGCCACCACCGAAAAGCCCGTGATTCACCCGGCTCTGCTCTCTGTGGACACCGAGCCGTGGCGTCACCTCACCGGAGGAAGAGACCCTGCCCAGATTCACACCGTTACGCGCCTCAGCATCCCCGCCTGCGTTCGCACTATAAGACGCACCCCCCATTTTCCTCACAATTTTCTTGGGGGAAAAAGTGCGTCTTATAGTCCAAAAAATACAGTAATTATTTTATAGAGTATAATTCTGCAGTTCCATCATTTCTATAGATTGATATATTGAATTGTTTTGTTTCTCTATGAATTTGATATTTAATATCTTTTTTTTTTCTTCGAATTTTCATTTCGAAGCAGAATTTGATTAAAAAAAAAACCCCTCTTATATGGATTTATGTCTTTATTTACACAGAAAGTTGTAGTAACTGCATGATTTTATATATTTAACACTTATTTATACTTTTTAACTAACCGAATCATATTATATGTGAGTAACAGCCATGTAGGTTTTTTGTGTGCTGGTAATATTTTCTAATATTTTGCAGTAATTTCTTTGCACGATAACGTTACAGTATGACATGTGTGACAGCCGCAGCAGGTGATATTTGCACTTTGGGCTAATAATAAGGATACTGTACACACTGTTTTCTGTCTGTGTAATGTAAAGCTTGTAGCCTCCGTGAAAAGAATTTCTGAGAGACTCAACTTTTGCAAGTCAAAGAAATTATTTAGGCCTCTTAAGTTTCAGGGTTCGGATACAATATTTATCTTATGTGTCCTTCTATCCATAAAATGTGTTATGTGTATTTGGGAAATATTCGAAGAAGATATTAAACTTAAGCGTTTACAATGTGCATGGTAATTAGGATACAATAATTTGAGTTATATTATATAACTCAAATTATTGGGTCCTAATTAAGACCTAAAGGTCTTAAGAGCGAGATTGAACCGTTTGGTTTTTATTACTGAATATCATTAACCCGCTCAAAACCATTAGGTGTATGTATACCCTTATGATCGCAAGTGGGACCATACCCTGAGGAAGGAGACAGGAGTCTCGGAAACGCGTAGGTAGCCTTTTTGGTCCTTACTGCGATTCTTAGTGGCTGCAGCCCGGCGTACCACGTGTCACTGACGTCACGCAGGTCCTGTGCTGACGAGAACATGCGTGACAATTGGAGCATGGAGGATACTGCCTTTTTCTTTCGTCTGACAACCTAGCGGTTGCTGCTACCTGCCGGAGGAGTACCGTTATCTGTGAAACCACGGACTAAACTTACCCAGGATTCACGTGGAATCATATGGATCACCGCTGCTTAAAACCATATTGACCGCGGGACACTGGTCTCCTGATTACCGCTTCTCCTGACTGCTATTTGGATTACCTCTCCAAGACGTGGTGGATTTTTCCATGCTTAATCATATGAGGTACTGATTTCATATTAAGTTTTAGCAGCCACATTGGTACCTTAGATGAATTGCTGGACTGTCAATTGCCATACTTAGTCCTAATCTGGTATTTACGTGTATATTCTTAGTGATATAGCAATTGCTTATAACAGCTGGATATTTTTTCCCTCTCATTAGAATATCTATCTTTAATCCCCATCAAACGAGAAACTCTAAGCGCAATAGTAATTTGTTATTATATATTTAATTCTGACACCTGTGGTGACTGTTGTCTTTTACTTGTGCTGCTGGAGTCTTTGTGCAATTGAACGTCACTGTTATTATTTCTTGATTTAGTTACCGTATCTTTTGCTTTATAAGACGCACCTGATTATAAGACGCACCCCCAAATTTGTTGAAGAAAAAGATAATTTTTTTATGGTAAATGGGGGTCTGTCTTATAATGCCAGTGTCCATCTTACAAATCATATATATGTCCTTCATCCTGGTATCTATCAAACCCCCTCCCTGGCATATGGCCCCCCTGTGCTGTTGGCACACTGACACATTGTCCCCTTGTGCTGCTACACTGGCGCATTGCCCCACTGTGCTGCTGGCATGCACATGACCCATCCTGGATATGCCCCCCTGTGCTGCTGGCACACACATGACCCCCCCACCCCATCCTGGATATGCCCCCTGTGCTGCTGGCACACATATGGCCCCCCATCCCATCCTGGATATTGCCCCCCTGTGCTGCTGGCACCCACATGGCCCCCATCCCATCCTGGATATGCCCCCCTGTGCTGCTGGCACGCACATGGCCCCCTCATCCCATCCTGCATATTGCCCCCCTGTGCTGCTGGCACGCACATGGCCCCCCATCCCATCCTGGATATGCCCCGCTGTGCTGCTGGCACGCACATGGCCCCCTCATCCCATCCTGGATATGCCCCTCTGTGCTGCTGGCACGCACATGGCCCCCCTATCCCATCCTGGATATGCCCCTCTGTGCTGCTGGCACGCACATGGCCCCCCTATCCCATCCTGGATATGCCCCTCTGTGCTGCTGGCACGCACATGGCCCCCCTATCCCATCCTGGATATGCCCCTCTGTGCTGCTGGCACGCACATGGCCCCCCTATCCCATCCTGGATATGCCCCTCTGTGCTGCTGGCACGCACATGGCCCCCCTATCCCATCCTGGATATGCCCCTCTGTGCTGCTGGCACACACATGATAAAATAACAAACAGTTAACTCACGTTCCGATGATAGCTCCCTGCTCCCCCACAGCTCTTCCTGTGTCTGTGCTGATATCCAGGAGCTGCTCATACAGGCATTTCATTGTAGCTGCAGGACCTTCCGTCACATGACCGCAGTGCTGCAGACTGGGAGTCACGTGACTGCAGGTCCTATTGGCACAGACATGGGAAGAGCCAGGGGGGAGCTGGGAGCACGGAGCCATTATCAAAAGGTGACTATAGAGACAGGGTAGTGGGGGGAGAGTGCAGGCACATGCAATATGCGCTGCTCCCCTGTCCACCAACTCGGCGCGGCTTCAGCACCGAGGTGATGGACAGCGGGTGCAGTGAATCTTACATGAGCCTAATGAGCGGGAGCATTGACTACCCACTGTCTCTGCAGCCCGCAGCCAGCCCACCCCAGCCCCCTGACACCATGCCAGAGCTGCCCCCCTTCCTCTACAGCACACATTCGGATTATAAGACACACACCCCACTTTCCCCCAAAATTTGGGGAACAAAAGTGCATCTTATAATCTGAAAAATACGGTATTTGTGGATAAGTGTAATCACACATCAAATTGGTTTATCAAGAATATCAGCATTTAGAATAATTTTTTTCCAAATAATAATTTTATAATATTCAAGGTTATTTTATAATGGTTACACAGATGGGTGCACATCTTCAGGGAAACATATGGCACAAAGCTGATAGAGAATTTATACAGATTTGAAATAATTCTAATTTTGGTCTTGATAAATGATTATTTTTTTAAATTAAGGGGAAAGTTGTTTTTGGTCCTGATTACATCATCACATTTGATTAATACCTCTTTCACACATTTTAATAAAGAAGAAATATAAATAAGGTACAATGGTATAACTTTTGTGAAATAAGATGAAGTATTAAAGTCTTTTCATTACATTAAGAAAGGGATTACATGCAAGGTGACATAACGTGATATTTTGGCAATACAAGGTTATGAGAAATATTAAATCATTCAGATAATGGAAATACTAAGGGCCTGTGTTACTGAGAATATAATGACTTTGCATGTGTCAGGAACATATAACGGCCTTATTTTTCTTTTCATTCTTAATTTTTATTTATATCTCAATCAAGAAAAACATCAATCTCTATATATAAAGCTGAATGTATGTACTGTATGTGTGTGTATCACCAACCAATCACGAAGCATCTCTCATTTCACCAGAGCTGGTTAAAAGAAGCTGAGCTGTGATTGGTTGCTATGAGCATGTTTTCCCACCTGACAACACCTCTGTCAGTATCTTGTCAGCTCCCGCGTGCAGCCTCCGCTGAGCAGGGACTCACCCACACTGTAGGGGGCCCGGGGTCAGGTACAGCCGGAAAGTACCGATACACAGGACCTGTGGACGCTGAAGTTTAGCAAGCAGTCACAGGACCTACGCGTCCTGCTTTCAGAGATGGCAGGACACTATACAGAAATACTCAGGTAAAACGGAGGTCATACACAGAGATATCACTAAAGTACCAGGGATGAGACAGAATGGATAGTCAGGGCCAAGCAGAAGTCAAAACCAAACAGACATAGAAGGTACCAAGCAGAATCCATAGCAATAGCCAGAGAACAGACCGAGTCGTGCACAGAGAATCCAGCAACCAGAACACAGCACAAACACACTCAGGGGTCACCACACTATGCCAAGGGTGAAAGTATAACTGACGGGGGATGGGAGCTTCCTGAGGCTATAAGAAGCTTTCCCAGAACCAATGAGAGGCCACCATAATAGGTCCCAGGTGTGCAGGTAAGAGTCTGCACTGAGATCAAAACATTAACCCCAGAAGTGCCGGTCACCCAGCACTGATATCACGACAACCTCAGCAGACACTGACATGGTGGGAGAAATCTAGCATCCCCGGGAACATAAGCTCCCGGCCATTGCCTGCTCCCCAGAAAGGAGCAGTGAGTACATGACAGAAATTAATCCCCCCTCCCGTGCCTATAATACCCATCACATAGTCTCCATCTCATAGACACATCTTCCTTCTTAAAGGGATAATTGGTATAGAAGTTAGGGCAAATCCACTCTGTGCTTTGGTACTGACCCCAGGCCTTTCTTAAAGGGATTCCCGGTATGGAAGTCAGGGCAATTGCTTTCAAATGCTCTGGTACTGACCCCAGGCTCTCTTAAAGGGATCTCCTGTATGGAAGTTAGGGCAAATACCTCAGTGCTCTGATTGTCACCCCAGGGTTCTATTAAAGGGATCATTGGTATGCAAGTCAGGGCAAATCCACTCAGTGCTCTGGTTCTGACCCAAGGCCCCTCTTAAAGGGATCCCCAATATGGAAGTGAGGGCAAATCCACTCTGCGCTTTGGTACTGACCCCAGGCCTCTCTTAAAGGGATCCCCGGTATGGAAGTTAGGACCGTTCCACTCAGTGCTCTGGTTCTGACCCCAGGCTGACGGGATGATGTGGGATATTAAGGATAGTAGTCCGGCGGCTCTGGCTGATGGGATGATGTGGGATATTAGGGGGAGTAGTCCGGTGGTTCTGGCTGACGGGATGATGTGGGATATTAGGGGTAGTAGTCCGGTGGCTCTGGCTGATGGGATGATGTGGGATATTAGTGGTAGTAGTCCGGTGGCTCTGGCTGACGGGTTGATGTGGGATATTAGGGGTAGTAGTCCGGTGGCTCTGGCTGACGGGATGATGTGGGATATTAGTGGTAGTTGTCCGGTGGCTCTGGCTGACGGGATGATGTGGGATATTATAGTGAATGTGGCTATGCAGAGTGGGTGGGGCTCTACACTCAGCTATATATATATATATATATATATATATATATATATATATAGATATAATCATCATAATTTGTTATAACTAATCGTAGTTAGTTACTATGCCCGGGCAGCGCCGGGCTCTTCAGCTAGTATTTAATAAAGAAATGTCTAGTACAAGAATATTGCTTCATTAAATATAGCGATGATATGGTTTCATTATAAAGGAAAAATGTTTCAATTCTGAGTAAATACAACAATTCTTTCATTCATTCATATATGCTTATTTTGGCTAATGTTGTAAATAATGTTATTCAATTAATAGAGTTTGAGTAATAAAGATGGAAACAATAGTTACCGTACATGAAAACACACTGACACCTATGGGTTGAAAAAGTAATTACTAGTGATGAGTGAGCTTACTCGGTAATGCTTGTTACATGCCCGAGCATCGCTGTACTCCCGGTACTCGGCTAGTGCCGAGCATTTCAAAGCCCTGCATGTTTGGCACTCTTTATAGAGCCAATCAACATGCAGGGATTGTCTGCCATGCACTGTAATGCCGCAGCTATCTCGGTTGTGGTATTAGTGTTTGGCTTGCCACACAGCATCATCAGGTCTATATGAGACCTGTCACCGCCTTGCTCGTCAGTCACCTCTGGAATTACAGTGTAGGGAGAGATTCTGCCAAGATAGGGTCAGATTTGGGAATTTATAAGTTAGTGTGGGTATACCATAATAGAATACACAAATCCAGTTTAATCAATAGTCCTTCTAAGGGCTAATTATGGGGTATATAGATTGCAGTGCTAGGTAGGCAGGGAGTGTCTGTGGGTATATAGATATCTGTAGCAGGCAGGCATTGTATGTGGCATACCTCAATGAATACATCAAGAGGGTCCATTCCATTACTATCTGCTGCCTATTAGATATATTGACCGTATATACACAACCCCAGGTATCAGTGAGCAGGAATATTTTTTATGTATCTTAATCTTGATTATTTTATTCCAAAGCCATCCAGAGCCCCCGTTTTTTCTCAATTTGCTTGTTGACACTACAGAATACAGCCAAATCCTTTTCTTAGTACAGCGTGAAAATCCAGCTATTTTAAATGGGTTTTCCTGTCCAAGCCACCACATATGAGTGCACAGAAAAATCTGCCATTTTTGTGGCACTGTAAAAAATTTTTGGCGTGTCTTATATAATTTCTTGACACCATTTTGCTGCCGAAAAAATATTTCACTGCCAAAAAATATTTAGCTACTGGGCAAATATTTTACGCTGGGTTTTGTTTGCCACATGGATTACATATCATTGCGCTCAAAATTGTGCCATTTCAGGCCTCCATAGATTTTTTTTGTTGTATTTCAGCCTACTTAGAGACAGTTTAGCTGGACAAAAAAAAAAAGGTCAGATATTTGAAAGTGGGCTATCTCCATCAGACTGCTCGTCAATCTGTGGGTTACAAATTGATGCATTGCATGGCAATAAAGCACCCAACTTTGGGCCAAACCCCAGGGTAAAGGAACACTATCTGCAGGTGACACCACTGCTTCTTCCGCTGCTGTGCATGGAAGCCAATCCCCTGTCCATGGTGCCTGCAAAGATCCCTCCTGAACTGCACCTGTCGTTGCACACACTCAAATACCACCATCTGCAAGCATGTCCACTTACTTGTCCCAGTGCAGCCTTCAGTTGTCCAGACCCGTGTCATTGGAACACAAGAGGAAATACGCAGCCAATGCCCCACAGGCCACAGTACTAAATTCAACATTTCTTGTCTGCTTGCACTCAAAATGTAGCCTTTTAGGCTCCTGGAAACGGAAGCTTTCTGCAACCTGAACCAGCTGCCACTATTTCTCCCGATGTGCCTTCCTTGCCGCTACAAGTATAACTTTCAATCTCTTCTTCCAGAGGCAGATAGGTGTACTAAAATGTTGCAGTACCAGAGGGCCATTGTTGCGGAATTATTAAAAAAAAATTCCCATGTGAAAACACTGGCAGAAGAGGTCACAGTTCGTTGAACAACCAAGGAGTAGAGGTAAGAGAGACACAACTCCAATCCAGCAGAGGCATGAAAACACTGGAAAGTTCTGGGAAAGTTTTCTCAGACCCTCCCATCACCCTGGCCCAGAGGTGCGGGGTACTCTCACAAGGAGTGCAAAGTTTGGGAAGATGCTGAGGGAGTACCTTGCTGACGGTACCAACATCCTCCGTGATTCCTGTGTACCTTTTAATTATTGGGTATCCAAGCTGGACATGTGGCATGAACTGGCTCTCTACGCCTTGTAGGTCATGGCCTGCCCTCCCTTTAGCGTGTTGCTAGTGGAATTATAACTGGTAAGTGCATCCACCTGTCAACTGAAAATGCTGACAGGTTGACTCTTATAAAAATAAACAAGGGCTTTGTTTGGCCAGACTTCATTACACCACCGAATAACAGCGAAACATAACCTCCAATACAGTGTCTTTTTTTTTGTGAGGTGTATTCCTATGCACGTCTTCACACCCACACAAGGATATTCGCTTCCTGATTTTGGTTATTTGGTGTTCTCCTCATCCTCATCATCCTCCACCACTAGATCACCATGGTGACTGTGGTCTGTGATGCAACAACCAACTAATTGTGTAAAAGGGTTGCTTTAATGCCCTTTAAAAAATATTAACACAGTATATTGAAGTGTACCCCCCAAGGGAAAATATTAGTGTATTACACTTGTGTACGGGCATTAAAAGTATATTAGACCCGCTCCTTTAAACTGGGAAAACATTTTTTGGTGACCATACTCCACGTCTCTTCAGACACCACCACTAGAACACAAGGGTGAACGTGTTCCGTGATGCAACAACCACTATACTTTTTTTCAAGGGTGTTCATGATGGCGTAAAAAAATATTTACACAGTAGGTTGATGTGGACCGCCCAGGGGGAAATATTGGTGTATTACACTTAGTGTATGGGCATTACAAGTATAGGAGACCCGCTCCTTTAAACTGGGGAAAAAAAAATTAGGAGGCCATCCTCCACGTCTCTTCAGACACCACCATGAAATCACCAGCGTGAACGTGTTCCGTGATGCAACAGCCAAGTAATTTTTTTCAAGGGTGTTCATGATGCCCGTTCAAAAATCTTTGGAGAAGGTTGGTGTACCCCCCCAGGGGAGACCCGCTCCTTTAAATTGGGAAACATTTTTCAGAGGCCATATTCCACATCTCTTCAGACACCACCACTAGAACACGAGGGTGAAGTGTTCCGTGATGCAACAGCCACTATACGTTGTTGCAAGGGAGTTTATGATGGTCTTAAAATAATATTTACACAGTAGGTTGATGTGTACCCCCCAGGGGGAAAAGTTTGTCAGCCCCTAATGTATGGGCATTACAAGTATAGGAGACCCGTTCCTTTATCCCTTTTACCCCCAAGGGTGGTTTGCATGTGACCGGGCCAATTTTTACAATTCTGACCACTGTCCCTTTATGAGGTAGTAACTCTGGAATGCTTCCATGGATCCTGGTCAATCTGACATTTTTTTTCTCATGACATATTGTACTTCATGTTAGCGGTAAAGTTTCTTTGATATAACTTGGGTTTATTTGTGAAATAAAAACAGAAATTTGGTGAAAATTTTGCAATTTTTCAACTTTGAATTTTCATGCCCTTAAATCACAGAGATATGTCACACAAAATACTTAATAAGTAACATTTCCCACATGTTTACTTTACATCAGCACAATTTTGTAACCAATTTTTTTTTTTTTTTGCTAGGAAGTTATAAGGGCTAAAAGTAATCCATTTTTACAACACCTTTTTTTGGGGGGACCACATCACATTTGAAGTCACTTTGAGGGGTCTATATGATAGAAGATACCCAAAAGTGATACTATTCTAAAAACTGCACCCCTCAAGGCGCTCAAAACCACATTCAAGAAGTTTATTAACCCTTCAGGTGCTTCACAGGAATTTTTTTAATGTTTAAAATAATGAACATTTAAATTTTCACAAAAAAGTTATTTCAGGTCCAATTTTTTTATATTCCCAAGGGTAATAGGAGAAATTGGACCCCAAAAGATATTGTGCAATTTGTCCTGAGTACGCTGACACCCCATATGTGGGGGAAACCACTGTTTTGGCACATGGTAGAGTATGGAAGGGAAGGAGTGCCGCTTGACTTTTTCAACGCAAAATTGGCTGGAATTGAGATCGGACGCCATGTCGCGTTTGGAGAGCCCCTGATGTGCCTAAACAGTGGAAACCCCCAAATTCTAACTCCAACTATAGCCCCAACACAACCCTAACCCTAATCCCAACCCTAGCCCTAACCCTATTGCCAACCCTAACCCTAATGGGAAAATGGAAATAAATACATTTTTTTTTTAATTTTATTATTTTTCCCTAACTAAGGGGGTGATAAAGGGGGTTTGATTTACTATTTATAGCAGGTTTTTATGTTTGGCAACTGTCACACGCTAAAAGATGCTTTTTTTTCAAAAAATAGTTTTTGCATCACCACATTTTGAGAGCTACATTTTTCCATATTTTGGCCCACAGAGTCATGGGAGGTCTTATTTCTTTTTTGGGGGGTCTTTATACCATTCCGCATGTGGTAAAATCGATAAAGTGGTTTTCTTCTTTGGGTCAGTACGATAACAGCGATACCTGTTATGATTGGGTCACCGAGAAGGAAAACAAGACCAAGCTAAGCTACAGAAAACCAGAGAGGTTGGTAACTAAGCGGATTGCAGACCCCAGATCCTATCCACACAACTAGCAGTAGCCGTGGAGTGTGCCTACGATGATTCTAGAGGCCTCGACACAGCCGGAGAACTAAATAAGCCTAAAGCAAGAAAAGGGGAAATCTAAACTGCCCCAGAGCAGACCCCAAAGGAATAGACAGCATCCAAACATATAATGTCAGTGAGACAAGATGAAAACACAAACACAGGTAGGAAAATAGGCTGAGCAAACGATGGGGCCCACACTAACTAGAAAGGACAGGAAAGGAAAGAACTGGGAGCGCAGGTGGTCTTCTCTTCCATCCTCCCAGTGGATAGCCATGGAACAAGGAGGTGGAATAAGATTCTGCAGGTAAACAACTGGCTACGTCGATGGTGCCGTCAGCAACTATTTGGATTTCTGGATCATGGAGTGAACTACTTATACGATGGACTACTTGCTAGAGATGGGGTGCACCTTACGAAGACTGGAAAGCATGTATTTGGAAGTCGCCTTGCTACACTTGTAAGGAGAGCTTTAAACTAGAACAACATGGGAAGGGATGCAAAAGAGCAGAAAAAGCCATACACCTGACAAATGCTATTGAGAACTCTGCTATTAGAAGTGGAAAGGAAGAACAAAGACGAAATAATCTAATTAATAAAAATATTGGAGAAAGAGAAACCAATCACAAACTAAAATGTTTCTATACTAATGCACAAAGCATGGGCAACAAACAAGGAGAATTGGAACTACTAACACAGGAAAAGAAATATGATGTCATTGGAATCACTGAAACTTGGTGGGACAATACACATGATTGGAATACAAGACTAGAAGGATACAACTTATTTGCAAGAAACAGACTTGATAAACGAGGAGGGGGTGTCGCATTGTATGTTAGAAACGCGTATATCTGCACAGAGATTGAAGCTTCAGAGACTGGGAGTTCTGTGGAAACTGTTTGGGTAAGAATACAAGGACAGAACAATGGAAAGGACACCATTGTAGGCATTTACTACAGGCCGCCTGTGCAAGCTGAAGATATGGATGAACTCTTTATGCATCAAATGGCCAAGTTCTCCAAAAAATATGACACAGTTGTCATGGGAGATTTCAACTATCCAGACATTTGTTGGGAATCTCTCTCAGGCAAAACTAACAGGCCAAGGAAATTCTTATCCTCTCTTGCTGACAACTTTATCTTCCAAAAGGTAAGGGAGAAAACAAGGGGAACTGCTACCTTGGATCTAATCCTTATAAACAGGGAGGAAATGGTTGAGGAGGTAAAAGTGGCTGGGACCCTAGGAGGTAGCGACCATGCTATTTTAGAATTTTGGATAACTAGAGGCGGAAGACCTGTGAAGACTCAGACGTCAAGGTTAGATTTCAGAAAGGCAGATTTTAAGGGATTCAGAAAGAGAATTGGAGGGATCCAATGGCTGGATATCCTTAAAGACAAAAATGTCCAGGAAGGATGGGAAATCTTGAAAAATGAAATTCTCAAAGCACAGTTGTTAACAATTCCGAAAAGAGGGAAGAATAGGAAGCATTTAAAGAAACCAGGATGGATGAACACAGAACTTAAGCACATGCTAAAAAGGAAGAAAAAAATGTTTATAAAATGGAAAGAGGGAGGCATATCTAAAGAAGAATATAATGCTGTCTGCAGAACCTGCAGGGCACAAATCAGATTAGCTAAAGCTGAAAATGAATTGAGGCTTGCAAGAGATGTCAAAAGCAATAATAAAGGATTTTGGGGATATGTCAAAAGTAAAAGAAAAGTCAAAGATGCTATAGGGTTTTTACAGGATGAAAATGATGAAATGGTAAGACAGGATGTTGAGAAGGCTGAACTTTTAAATTCCTATTTTGCATCTGTTTTCTCTCAGAAAGGAAATGTAACATCAACTGTTATTCACTGTCCTATTAAGGGAATAGAAGAATCCAGGATATCTATAAACAGAAAGATAGTGAGGAAACACTTAGCTAACCTAAATGAATTCAAGTCTCCAGGTCCAGATGAATTACACCCCAGAGTACTGAAGGAGATAGCAGAAGAAATTTTTGAACCCCTCTCCATAATCTTTGAAAATTCTTGGAGAACAGGAGAAGTGCCAGAAGACTGGAGAAGAGCAAATGTTGTTCCTATCTTCAAAAAGGGGAAGAAGGTGGACCCAGGCAACTATAGGCCGGTGAGTCTGACTTCTATACCAGGAAAGATCTTTGAACAAATTATTAAACAACATGTATGTCAATACCTGGATAAGAATGAAGTGATTAAACAGAGTCAGCATGGGTTTGTAACTAATAAGTCATGTCAGACTAACTTAATTTCCTTCTATGACAGAATCACTGATTGGGTGGATCAGGGAAATGCTGTAGATATAGTATATCTTGACTTCAGCAAAGCATTTGACAAAGTCTCTCATACAATCCTTATTGAAAAAATGACTAAGTATGGAATGGACAAGGCAACTGTTAGGTGGATTCATAACTGGCTTAGTGATCGGACCCAAAGAGTGGTTGTAAATGGCTGCACATCCAGTTGGAAGAATGTCTCAAGTGGGGTACCACAGGGCTCTGTCCTGGGCCCTGTATTATTCAACATCTTTATCAACGATTTAGATGAAGGAATTGAGGGTAAACTGATTAAATTTGCTGATGACACAAAGCTAGGAGGGATAGCTAATACTAGAGAAGAGAGAGAGAGGATTCAAAAAGATTTAAATAAACTGGAGAAGTGGGCAGCAACTAACAGAATGGTTTTTAACAGGGAGAAATGCAAAGTACTACATCTGGGCAATAAAAATGAAAAAAGCATATATAGAATGGGAGGAATAGGGCTAAGTGACAGCACATGTGAAAAAGACTTGGGTATACTAATAAATCACAAACTGAATATGAGTCAACAGTGTGATGCAGCAGCAAAAAAGGCAAATGCAATTCTAGGATGTATTAACAGAAGCATACAGTCTAGATCACGTGAAGTCATTATTTCCCTCTACTCCTCTTTGGTCAGACCTCATCTGGAATATTGTGTCCAGTTTTGGGCACCACATTTTAAAAAAGACATCAACAAACTGGAGCAAGTTCAGAAAAGAGCGACCAGAATGGTGACCGGTCTGCAAACCCTGTCTTATGAGGAAAGGTTGCAGGATTTGGGAATGTTTAGTTTGCAAAAGAGAAGACTGAGAGGAGACTTAATAGCTGTCTACAAATATCTCAAGGGCTGTCACATTGTAGAAGGATCAACTTTATTCTCATTTGCACAAGGAAAGACTAGAAGCAATGGGATGAAACTGAATGGGAGGAGACACAGATTAGATATTAGAAAAAACTTTTTGACAGAGTGATCAATGAGTGGAACAGGCTGCCACGAGAAGTGGTGAGTTCTCCTTCAATGGAAGTCTTCAAACAGAGGCTGGACAGACATCTGACTGGGATGATTTAGCGAATCCTGCTTTGAGCAGGGGGTTGGACCAGATGGCCCAGGAGGTCCCTTCCAACTCTACGATTCTATGATTCTATGATTCTGTCTGCAATCACGCAAAAAACCCTGCAAAAATTTCCAACACTTCTGACAGCAAAATCTCTGGTCACTAGACTGCTCCCACTATATCAGCACTGTGGTATATTCTGAAAGCAGAGCAAAAAGAGGCCAATCTAATAAAGGACAAAAAACAAACTGACACAAACAGTAACATAAGGATGGAAATTCAGCACAGCCCCAGCCGGGGCTGGCTGACCACACAAAACTGAATAGACAAAACCAAATCAAATGTGAACAATAGCAAAGAACACTTAGCTTGAGCATGAAGGGACTGAACTGGAAACTAAGACCTCAGGAGACAGGAAAAATCACCAGCAGGGGTAGAGGGAGTCGGCTGTCTTAAATCCAGTCAGAGACTCCAGATGTCCAATCGTCGTCCTCATTATCAGGTGGCAGGCCTCTGTCAATTAGATCAGCTCCATATCCTCCTGTAACAGAGGGAGCCCGGAAAGAGAACTCGCGACTCCTCTGTCAATACAACCAGCTCCACTACCTTCACTAGCAACCAGAGGCAGGCCAGAAAGTGAATTCACAACAGGTACCTCATTTATATCTTTTTCATGTTTTGGCACTTTTATACAATAAAAACAATTTAAGTAGTTAATAGTCGCGGGTGGATCGTGATTACACTCGCTATCTATTGCTATGGAACTTGCTCCAGCATGGACTCTCTAGTTTTGATGTGTGCCTTTACAAATCTGTCTTAAAAACTTTGATTATAGGGTGTGGTTTAACTTTTTGTTTTTTGGTTTTATTGCAGGCACATGTCAGCTGTTCAAAATAGCTGACATGTCCTGGAAAAGATGTGGGTTCACCTCTGGAGCCCAGATCAAAGATAGGGATACCGACATCAGCGTAATAGAATGTGTCCGATGTCGGTAAAGGGTTAAAGTGGTAGCAACCATATAGTCGTTAAGGTAGGGCAACCTGATAAGTCTCTCTAAAGTAATTATAGCAATGGCTGTTGCAGAAGTAACTGGGACCTCATTTATGGGAATTGCCTCACAGTAAGATCGTTCTGTTATCTATAGCAACCAGAGTGCAGCTTCTAGCATTGAAGCTACTGAGGTAAAGTAAAAACTGAGTACTGATTGGTTGCTATGAACAACAAGAACAGTCTGAATGTGAGGCAGTCTCACATTTTCTGCTTTATATATAGATTCACTTATTAGATCTCTGATCAGTGTGAGGTGATTACTAAGGATCATATTACTAAGAACTGGTTTTTAAAATGCCGCCAAAAAATGTCCAACTATTGGGCAAGTTAATCCAAAAGCTAAGAAAGCAAAACCTTCTCAAACAGCTGAGACAAGTGAACAATGTGTGTCCTGGCTTGAAAGGAAATGGATGAGACAGGCTGAATCAAAGGTAGCTGAAGCGCCTGAGCAATGGGAATGTCGCCTTCGGGAAAAACAGATGAGACAGGCTGAATCAAGGGATGTGGAAACATCTGAACAAAAAGGATGAACGTCGTCAAAATCACCGCATATGACATATGCAAAGACGTAGGCAGGCTGACTTGAGTTTGGAAGGGCTTCACTGCGACCTAATTCAGGACTATAGGTCACATCTGAAAGTCATAATAAGCAAAATGGACGTAATATGAGAACATTGTCAAGCAAAAAAGTTTAACTTTAAATCGCCTGGTACATGGTGGACAACTGGTAAAGTCAGTTTGCCACCTTTATCTCTACCTCCCGAACCACTTTTTTCATACGTGTCGGGAACAACTCATGAGTCTAAGCATTTACTGCAAATTATTAGGAGACACAATCCATCTTTCCAGATGACCTCCTTTGGTACGACAGCAGGACTTAAGGAAGCTGTATTTATGCCGACGTTTAAAGTAAAGGGACAAATATATCACATAATAGGTTTGATGCTTCCTGTAGCAAATGAAGACCCAATACGAAGGGCGATCCAAAAGTAATGATAATCAATAACAAACACAATGAATATAGTAAAAACAATTTTTTATTTTTCTACATAGTCTCGTAACAAGTCTATACATTTAGTCCATCTCTTTTCTAAACTTAGAATTCCCTTCGAAAAAAATTCTTGATCTTGACCCTCAAAAAACTCCCCATCAGCAGTTATCACGTCGCTATTGTCGTCAAATTTCTTGCCCCGGAGGTGTTCCTTGAGCCGAGGAAAGAGAAAGAAGTCACTGGGGGCTAGATCTGGTGAATGGGGGGGTGTTCCACCAGTTCAAAGCCCGCTTCTTGAATGGTAGCAATGGCAACTGCAGCTTTGTGAGCCGGTGCGTTATCTTGGTGAAACAGCACTCCAGCCCGCAGTTTGCCGCGCCTTTTCTGCTTGATAGCCTCCCGCAATCTTCTTATTTGTTCTGCATAGTAGGAGCCCGTAATAGTGGCTCCCTTCTCCAAATAGTCCACCATAATAATTCCTTCAGCGTCCCAAAAAACGGACGCCATAACCTTCCCTGCTGAGCTTGACACTGAATTTCTTCGGCGTCGGTTCGTCGGCTCGTTCCCATGTCATCGATTGTTGTTTAGTTTTGGGATCAAAGTGGTGGATCCAGGTCTCATCCATGGTCAAAAAACATGACAAAAAATTCTCCTTGTCTGCTTGGAACTTTTCGAGATTTGCTATTGAAATGTCAACTCGTTTCTTCTTTTGCTCGTCGGTTAACATTTTTGGCACCCAAAACGTGGAGACCTTTCTCATATGCAATTCTTTTGCAAGGATTCTTTAAATACTGCCATATGAGATCCCTGTGACCTCAGCTACATGCCTGATAGTCACTCTTCGATCTGCCAACACAACTTCTTCAAATTTTTTCACGTTTTCTTCATTGAGGGACGTGGAGGGCGTCCTTCGCGATGTTCAACTTCCGTCAATGTTCTTCCCAGCTTAAATTCCTTGGCCCAGCGTGCAACTGTGGAATATGGAGGAGAAGAGTCCCCCAATGTTTCCACCAAGTCACTGTGTATGTCTTTGGTAGACATTTTTATCAAGCAGAGGTATTTGATGACAGCTCTGAGCTCGTTTTTTTCCATTTTGATGTTCACTCCTTGGCAGTTCATATTCAAATGAATGTAGCTCCCGGGAATCGTGGCCTATTTAAGTGATTTTTTTTTTCCTGGACTTGTGGGTACCTAAGAGAGAAGAAAACATTTTATTTTAATTTCTGTGTGCAATAGAAATAACCGATTATCATTACTTTTGGATCGCCCGTCGTATATTTACAAATTTACTGTTTGGGAGAGGAATAGATGCAAGCGGATCGACCTGAGACACAAAGACATTGTTTTGAATTTGTAAAGATTTTTCCATTAACACAATCAGTTAGTAACCCTTTGTAGAGTGGCCTTAGAAAGAATGCCAAGTGCGGAATATCAGGCTGTAATAAGAGCAGACAAGACACCGGTTGGTGAGAAGAAAAGGAGATTTACTTCTCCCAGTGTTAATGAAGGAGCTATTGTAATGGTTGGACGGGACTTTCTAAGCCGAGATATAATTATTCAGCGATGGAGAGAACATCTTCAATGTAGAAACACATAGATCATATGATGTTCTGCAATATCCGATAATACTGTGGAATGGCCAAGACGGCGATCACTATAATCTAACGCAGACTGATCCCAACACTGCTAGGCCAACCAATAAAAATATCAGCTATGGACTTCTATGTCTACCAAATAATGATCAGACAACAATGTAGGAAACTTTCTCATAAATGTATAGTAGATATGTATGCCAAGGCGGAAAGTGAGCGTCTTCTGTACATACAGCTGAACCAGCAACAACTTACAGGGAGGCCAAAAGCGTGGTCTGATGGACGATGCTCCACCCTGGGACATTGCAGGAGGCGACCCTCACTCACGTTCCCCCTCATCTTCTAACCCTGCTCCCTATAATAACTACAACCTGTGCTCCTTCCAATCCCCGGGCTCTTTGGGACAAATACAGACAATATCCGAGAGAAGATATTCACAGAGAGCACAGGAGAGATAATCCGGACTGAGACATAAATGTCACTGCCGACATATTCACCAAAGTCCTCCTGACTCCAGAAGAAAGATCGAAGGTCTCAATAGTAAAGCTCTAATAGCATTAGGGTTACCGGCACCAGCTCCACCGGACTGTGGGGTTATGGACGGAGATATTCTGAGAGAAAAGCCATGATATGGAGAAGATGAGAGAATGTGTCCCATTATATAAGTCTCTATGGTGATGACCACAGATCGGAGGATTTGGGAATTATGGCTCATAATTCGAGTGGAAAAGGGAAACTATTTTCCTTGATGCCACAGGAGGTTCCGGTAAAACATTTGCTTCTCACAGAAATTCTCTCAATCAATAACATTGCTCCGGCCACTGCATCGTCTGGGGTTGTGGCCGCTCTCTAAGATGGAGGCCGCATGGCTCATTCAGCACCAGGATCACCCCTGAATCCAGCGCTCCAGCCTGTAATATCACTAAGATCTTTCACAGATCTGGAAGGATCCAATCACTTAATGGGGGGAATTGTTCTACTGTTTACAGGTGACTTCTGCCAAACATTCCTTGTTCTTAAGGAGCAACTCCAGCACAGCGGAGTCCTGCACACACTGAGGCCCCTGATCATGTGACTCCTGACTCCTCCCCTCCTGTGACCTCATCACAGGTCCTGTGCGCACAGAGCAGCCATATGTGTGGAGTGCGGCTCTGCGGGTGGAGGTAGGTGCTGGAGGCTCCATTATTCTCTATGTGGAGGGCGGCTCTGCGGGTGGAGGTCAGTGCTGGAGACTCCATTATTCTCTATGTGGAGTGCGGCTCTGCGGGTGGAGGTCGGTGCTGGAGGCTCCATTATTCTCTATGTGGAGTGCGGCTCTGCGGGTGGAGGTCGGTGCTGGAGGCTCCATTATTCTCTATGTGGAGTGCGGCTCTGTGGGTGGAGGTCAGTGCTGGAGACTCCATTATTCTCTATGTGGAGTGCGGCTCTGCGGGTGGAGGTCGGTGCTGGAGGCTCCATTATTCTCTATGTGGAGTGCGGCTCTGCGGGTGGAGGTCGGTGCTGGAGGCTCCATTATTCTCTATGTGGAGTTTGGCTCTGCGGGTGGAGGTAGATGCCGGAGGCTCCATTATTCTCTATGTGGAGTTTGGCTCTGCGGGTGGAGGTAGATGCCGGAGGCTCCATTATTCTCTATGTGGAGTGCGGCTCTGCGGGTGGAGGTAAGTGCTGGAGGCTCCATTATTCTCTATGTGGAGTGCGGCTCTGCGGGTGGAGGTCGGTGCTGGAGGCTCCATTATTCTCTATGTGGAGTGCGGCTCTGCGGGTGGAGGTCGGTGCCGGAGGCTCCATTATTCTCTATGTGGAGTTTGGCTCTGCGGGTGGAGGTAGATGCCGGAGGCTCCATTATTCTCTATGTGGAGTGCGGCTCTGCGGGTGGAGGTAAGTGCTGGAGGCTCCATTATTCTCTATGTGGAGTGCGGCTCTGCGGGTGGAGGTCGGTGCTGGAGGCTCCATTATTCTCTATGTGGAGTGCGGCTCTGCGGGTGGAGGTCGGTGCTGGAGGCTCCATTATTCTCTATGTGGAGTGCGGCTCTGCGGGTGGAGGTCGGTGCTGGAGGCTCCATTATTCTCTATGTGGAGTGCGGCTCTGCGGGTGGAGGTCGGTGCTGGAGGCTCCATTATTCTCTATGTGGAGTGCGGCTCTGCGGGTGGAGGTCGGTGCTGGAGGCTCCATTATTCTCTATGTGGAGTTTGGCTCTGCGGGTGGAGGTAGATGCCGGAGGCTCCATTATTCTCTATGTGGAGTGCGGCTCTGCGGGTGGAGGTCGGTGCTGGAGGCTCCATTATTCTCTATGTGGAGTGCGGCTCTGCGGGTGGAGGTCGGTGCTGGAGGCTCCATTATTCTCTATGTGGAGTGCGGCTCTGCGGGTGGAGGTAGATGCCGGAGGCTCCATTATTCTCTATGTGGAGTGCGGCTCTGCGGGTGGAGGTAGGTGCCGGAGGCTCCATTATTCTCTATGTGGAGTGCGGCTCTGCGGGTGGAGGTCGGTGCTGGAGGCTCCATTATTCTCTATGTGGAGTGCGGCTCTGCGGGTGGAGGTCGGTGCTGGAGGCTCCATTATTCTCTATGTGGAGTGTGGCTCTGTGGGTGGAGGTCGGTGCTGGAGGCTCCATTATTCTCTATGTGGAGTGCGGCTCTGCGGGTGGAGGTCGGTGCTGGAGGCTCCATTATTCTCTATGTGGAGTGCGGCTCTGCGGGTGGAGGTCGGTGCTGGAGGCTCCATTATTCTCTATGTGGAGTTTGGCTCTGCGGGTGGAGGTAGATGCCGGAGGCTCCATTATTCTCTATGTGGAGTGCGGCTCTGCGGGTGGAGGTCGGTGCTGGAGGCCCCATTATTCTCTATGTGGAGTGCGGCTCTGCGGGTGGAGGTAGGTGCTGGAGGCTCCATTATTCTCTATGTGGAGTGCGGCTCTGCGGGTGGAGGTCGGTGCTGGAGGCTCCATTATTCTCTATGTGGTGTGCGGCTCTGCGGGTGGAGGTCGGTGCTGGAGGCTCCATTATTCTCTATGTGGAGTGCGGCTCTGCGGGTGGAGGTCGGTGCCGGAGGCTCCATTATTCTCTATGTGGAGTTTGGCTCTGCGGGTGGAGGTAGATGCCGGAGGCTCCATTATTCTCTATGTGGAGTGCGGCTCTGCGGGTGGAGGTAAGTGCTGGAGGCTCCATTATTCTCTATGTGGAGTGCGGCTCTGCGGGTGGAGGTCGGTGCTGGAGGCTCCATTATTCTCTATGTGGAGTGCGGCTCTGCGGGTGGAGGTCGGTGCTGGAGGCTCCATTATTCTCTATGTGGAGTGCGGCTCTGCGGGTGGAGGTCGGTGCTGGAGGCTCCATTATTCTCTATGTGGAGTGCGGCTCTGCGGGTGGAGGTCGGTGCTGGAGGCTCCATTATTCTCTATGTGGAGTTTGGCTCTGCGGGTGGAGGTAGATGCCGGAGGCTCCATTATTCTCTATGTGGAGTGCGGCTCTGCGGGTGGAGGTCGGTGCTGGAGGCTCCATTATTCTCTATGTGGAGTGCGGCTCTGCGGGTGGAGGTCGGTGCTGGAGGCTCCATTATTCTCTATGTGGAGTGCGGCTCTGCGGGTGGAGGTAGATGCCGGAGGCTCCATTATTCTCTATGTGGAGTGCGGCTCTGCGGGTGGAGGTAGGTGCTGGAGGCTCCATTATTCTCTATGTGGAGTGCGGCTCTGCGGGTGGAGGTCGGTGCTGGAGGCTCCATTATTCTCTATGTGGAGTGCGGCTCTGCGGGTGGAGGTCGGTGCTGGAGGCTCCATTATTCTCTATGTGGAGTGTGGCTCTGTGGGTGGAGGTCGGTGCTGGAGGCTCCATTATTCTCTATGTGGAGTGCGGCTCTGCGGGTGGAGGTCGGTGCTGGAGGCTCCATTATTCTCTATGTGGAGTGCGGCTCTGCGGGTGGAGGTCGGTGCTGGAGGCTCCATTATTCTCTATGTGGAGTTTGGCTCTGCGGGTGGAGGTAGATGCCGGAGGCTCCATTATTCTCTATGTGGAGGTCGGTGCTGGAGGCCCCATTATTCTCTATGTGGAGTGCGGCTCTGCGGGTGGAGGTAGGTGCTGGAGGCTCCATTATTCTCTATGTGGAGTGCGGCTCTGCGGGTGGAGGTCGGTGCTGGAGGCTCCATTATTCTCTATGTGGAGTGCGGCTCTGCGGGTGGAGGTCGGTGCTGGAGGCTCCATTATTCTCTATGTGGAGTGCGGCTCTGCGGGTGGAGGTCGGTGCTGGAGGCTCCATTATTCTCTATGTGGAGTGCGGCTCTGCGGGTGGTCGTCGGTGCTGGAGGCTCCATTATTCTCTATGTGGAGTGCGGCTCTGCGGGTGGAGGTCGGTGCTGGAGGCTCCATTATTCTCTATGTGGAGTGCGGCTCTGCGGGTGGAGGTCGGTGCTGGAGGCTCCATTATTCTCTATGTGGTGTGCGGCTCTGCGGGTGGAGGTCGGTGCCGGAGGCTCCATTATTCTCTATGTGGAGTGCGGCTCTGCGGGTGGAGGTCGGTGCTGGAGGCTCCATTATTCTCTATGTGGTGTGCGGCTCTGCGGGTGGAGGTAGGTGCTGGAGGCTCCATTATTCTCTATGTGGAGTGCGGGTGGAGGTCGGTGCTGGAGGCTCCATTATTCTCTATGTGGAGTGCGGCTCTGCGAGTGGAGGTCGGTGCTGGAGGCTCCATTATTCTCTATGTGGAGTGCGGGTGGAGGTCGGTGCTGGAGGCTCCATTATTCTCTATGTGGAGTGCGGGTGGAGGTCGGTGCTGGAGGCTCCATTATTCTCTATGTGGAGTGCGGGTGGAGGTCGGTGCTGGAGGCTCCATTATTCTCTATGTGGAGTGCGGCTCTGCGGGTGGAGGTCGGTGCTGGAGGCTCCATTATTCTCTATGTAGCATGCGGCTCTGCCGGTGGAGGTAAGTGCCGGAGGCTCCATTATTCTCTATGTGGAGTGCGGCTCTGCGGGTGGAGGTCGGTGCTGGAGGCTCCATTATTCTCTATGTGGAGTGTGGCTCTGCGGGTGGAGGTCAGTGCTGGAGGCTCCATTATTTTCTATGTGGAGTGCGGCTCTGCGGGTGGAGGTCGGTGCTGGAGGCTCCATTATTCTCTATGTGGAGTGCGGCTCTGCGGGTGGAGGTAGGTGCTGGAGGCTCCATTATTCTCTATGTGGAGTGCGGCTCTGCGGGTGGAGGTCGGTGCTGGAGGCTCCATTATTCTCTATGTGTAGTGCGGCTCTGCGGGTGGAGGTCGGTGCTGGAGGCTCCATTATTCTCTATGTGGAGTGTGGCTCTGCGGGTGGAGGTCGGTGCTGGAGGCTCCATTATTCTCTATGTGGAGTGTGGCTCTGCGGGTGGAGGTCAGTGCTGGAGGCTCCATTATTCTCTATGTGGAGTGCGGCTCTGCGGGTGGAGGTAGGTGCTGGAGGCTCCATTATTCTCTATGTGGAGTGCGGCTCTGCGGGTGGAGGTAGGTGCTGGAGGCTCCATTCTCTATGTGGAGTGCGGCTCTGCGGGTGGATGTAGGTGCTGGAGGCTCCATTATTCTCTATGTGGAGTGCGGCTCTGCGGGTGGAGGTAGGTGCTGGAGGCTTTATTATTCTCTATGTGGAGTGCGGCTCTGCGGGTGGAGGTCGGTGCTGGAGGCTCCATTATTCTCTATGTGGAGTGCGGCTCTGAGGGTGGAGGTCGGTGCTGGAGGCTCCATTATTCTCTATGTGGAGTGTGACTCTGCGGGTGGAGGTCAGTGCTGGAGGCTCCATTATTCTCTATGTGGAGTGTGACTCTGCGGGTGGAGGTCGGTGCTGGAGGCTCCATTATTCTCTATGTGGAGTGCGGCTCTGCGGATGGAGGTCGGTGCTGGAGGCTCCATTATTCTCTATGTGGAGTGCGGCTCTGCGGGTGGAGGTCGGTGCTGGAGGCTCCATTATTCTCTGTGGAGTGTGGCTCTGCGGGTGGAGGTCGGTGCTGGAGGCTCCATTATTCTCTGTGTGGAGTGCGGCTCTGCGGGTGGAGGTCGGTGCTGGAGACTCCCCATTACTGGGCGCGGGGGGCATTAACCCCTTCAGCACTGAGACACTTTGGGGTCTCTGTGTGGTGTGAACAGTGACGTAACAGCTGTGGACAGAATGCGGCTTCGCTGGTTCCCAAGTCCATATTAGATCCATTTAGACAACTGCAGGATGAGAGGACAGAAGCCCAAAGAAGTTCCCACACAATGTGATTATTTCTCTCCTAGCTCCGCTCCAGCACAATAATGTAGATACTAGTGATGAGTGAGCCGCTCTCCACTACTCGATCAGGCATCGGGAGCTCGGACAAGCTTGTTACTCGATTATCGCAGGTGATGGAGCGCCATGCTCGAGTTCCCAGCCAATAAACATGCTGGGATTGCCCGCCATATACGGTAAGGCTGTAGTCATGTTGGCTACTGACATTACTGTGACTGTCCGGCCGCATCACGTTATCGGGTTTATAGAAGACCCAGTGACGCGATGCTTGGCACACCGTCCTCAGGAGGCTGCTCAGGGAGAGTTGTTATAGAAGGGAGCTCTTAGATAATTGTTCGCCCCCTAAATATTATAATGCTGTATCCTTTAGTGTCTTTCATGTGGCCCTAGGGTGTATTTAACCCCGAAGCCTGTTTTCACCTTCCTGACCAGGCCAATATTTTCAATCCTGACCACTGTCACTTTATGACGTAATAACTCTGGACGCTTCAGTGGATCCCACTGATTTTGAGACTGTTTTCCTCATGACATATTGTACTTCATGATAGTGGTAAAACTTCTTTGATATGGTTTACATTTATTTCTTAAAAAATTGCAATTTAGGCAAAAATTTTGGTAAATTTTGCAATTTTCAAACGTTTAATTTTTATGCCCTGAAATCAGAGATCAAAGTTTCATAGGTCACTCCCAGTCACGCTGCGCTCTGCAATAGCGGTGATTTCAGTAACATGATTGATGTCATCACCGCTCTCGCCTGTCTCGCGGAGCGCAGCCTGACTGGGAGCTGTACATCAGCTGTCGTCACAAGCAACGTTTCATGGGGACATCATGGAAAAGGAGTTGTGGTGTGAAAACACACCTGCTGCAATGGCTCGGACGCCTTTTATAAGCCAGCATTGTATCCCTTGGGTGTTCCTTGTATAGTGATTGTCACATGAAAACAAGATCCCAAATGTCAGAACCAATACACATACGTGACATAAAGATAATAAATGACACAAGAAACAACAAAAAAGGTAAAGAAACAAACAACCACGCACGTCCATAGAGTGACAGGATTATAACCTACTAATACTAGAAATATATTGCACAGGGGATATCGCAGCCAATTCCCACAAGAAGAATCCTGGAAACATAGAATTAGAAATGATTCTTTCTCCACAGTTTCTATAGGAGTTAATACATTCCTGATTCCGGGGAGTAATAGAAATACGGCAGAAAACAGAGGAAGAAATTTCAGAGAAGAAGCTTCATAGAAAGACCTTGAAGTTACAGACGCCATTTAACCCTTTGGGAGAAAATGATTCCAGCACTTAACCGAGTAAATCCCACCAGGACTGTAGCAGGTAAAGACCCCAATATCCACAGGTGTCCCTTCTAATTGGGGGGAAACTATCACCTCTAATAATAATTGGACAGTTCTGACAAACACTGAAAAGTGCCCCTTTATGGAGGTGACAGAAAGTCTATTTAGTCTCTTTAGCTTCATAGTATCAGCTCTAATCCAATGGTGAGAGAGCGATTTACCCTGAAGAGTCACAAATTGTGGGGGTTTTTATAAAATGTTATATTTAGGGGGTTGTGTTGTCTCCTTATAAAAATCACAATGGTTTTCTACCTTTTCCGCTGAAAGATACAAACGACCCAACTATGAAAGATGGACGTCATGATTCAGACTGGGTTTTGAGTCCTGTTTGACCTTTCTCCCGGTCTGGTCATGTTAAGAATTAAACTTTTCCAGCCTCAGTCTGGGTTCAGGTTGGCTATTTATCGTTGCTGCTTCCTGCAGGCGATGTCAGTTATAGTTCTGCCTAGGGCATGAGTAGCGGACTCTGTTACATCCTGATTTGTCCTGCTGCTATTCCTGACTCGACCCGCGTCTGTGTTATTCCGTGCTCCCTGTCCTGACTCTGTGTGTCCCCTTTGTGTCTGGACTTCTTGGTACTTGAACTTGGCTTGGACCCTGACCTGCTTTTGTCTTAGGCATTTCTTCTCCTGACCGTTATTGATCCCCTGCGCTACAGTGTGTTGCTTGACTCGGCTTGCTTGACTGTTCTGCTGCCCCCTGTGGTGGCCTCGCTTGAAGCACGACAGGCCTACTCTGTTTAGGTGCAGTCCTGCTTCCACTCTATTGCCATCTAGTGGAGCCTCCACTGCAGCAAGTGTGATAACGGGAAGCAAGAAATCATGTATTACTCTCATACTACGATGCCCCCACACAGTATAATGATCCCACAGTACCACCATCCTCATTTTTACTTTATCACTGAGAGGAAAGTGCTGGAGGCTCACAGAGTATAATCCTAAGATAATTTTTATTTAATCAATTTAAAATACATCTATGGTGAGATATGGATCACCCCCAGGGCAGGTGTTCGGATTACACGGTACCAAGCCAGTGTCTCAAAGGGATGTTTTGCGGTGGCAGTGACCCGGTCCGTGGCCCTGGGTGTCCATGTAAAATAGGTAGAATGGAATAAAGTTTATAGATAGATAATTTGTGACGCCACCTGTGGTACTCAGCAATGAAGGTGTTAAGACGACGCTGTGGTACAGATCCTCTGGGACAGATGGTGTGGCGCAGCAAAGATGTAATAGCTCTCCACAGGTAGAGCTGTAGTCCCAGGTCAGTGATAGAAGATGTTGAGGTAGATGGTGTAGTGTTAGGCACAGAGATGTAGCCGTGCTGAGTAAGTTAGCGCAGGAAGAAGGCAATGACACAACTGAGTGCACTTCCAATTCTTTTACTCACGTTTCTGGCACAGACAGGTGGCCGCTTCAATGCTGCAGCCTCCAGGTCAGGGACTCGGCCAACTCTCAGGCAGATGGATTAACCCTTCCAGCACTCCCTTCCAAATGTGCCTTTTCTGAACGTCTCCTTTCTAGCGCTAATCTGAAGTACTTGTAGTTCTGAATTACACTCAAGTTCCTCCTTCTTGATGTTACTTAAACTCCGCTCGTATGACAGGCAGCTGTAGCCTGCTTCGGGGACTCCATACAGTCATGTCCCGGATCACACATGTTGCTGCTGTGTCTTCGATTCTTAGGTGGGAATAAAGCAGTCACAACTTCTATTCCACCGGTTTCTGCTGCAGGATCATTAGTATCACACACAGCCAGCCTCGGATACCGGTGCCTGGCCTTGGCGCATTAAACTTATACAAGGGCTCTGCACTAGCCCTAGTGCCCAGTCTCTTTCCTCCTCACGTTCCTTGCTTATCTATCTTCCTTCTGAACAACTGATCCTTCTTTCTTCCTCTTTCCTTGCAAGCAGCTCCAGCTCACAGGAGGCTGCTGCATCCTTTCCCTCCTTCCCACATAGGGGAACTGACTTAACTTCCTGTCAACTTTCCCATCTAGTGTTTCTAAGCTCCACCCACCACCCAGCACCCTTCATGAACCAAAGCAGCTGCCATAAAGGGTGCTCTGCTGTTCTAAGGTGTCTGTGCTGGATGTGGGTGCTGGAGTCTGGTCAGGTGTTACCATCTTACCTGGGAAGTGGGATACTACACCTCAGGAGGCGGTGCAGTACCTCTGTGGTGGCTGACCCCTCAGGGATGAAACGGATAAAGAGACTGCTAAGCAAAAAAAATGCTATGTAGCAAATTGGTAGAAATTATATTAAAACAGCTTTTAATTAGCCCTTTAAAAGCAATGAATGTTGCAATGAATGACAAATACAAGTGCACACAGTGATAGTGTATAGTGCTCAAATAAAAACAAACCGTGTTGTACCGCCTCGGTGTCCTATGCCAAAGGACAATAATTGGTTGTACAGTATATCACAGGCCTATGTGTCCCATCATATGCCAGGTATTATAACCATATAGACACAAATAGCCAAATTACTGGACCTATAAACTAGCTGTGAACCACCTACAGCGTTAAGTCTCTATTAATGATATTTTTATTTCAGACATGCACATTGGACCTTAGCTTATCCACCTTGTCTCAGCATATATGTATGTGCGCTATCTACCAATACAGCATATATTGCACATTGCCCATGGAACAGCAAAGTATCAGGGTATTAGAATCATAGAATCATAGATCATAGATTCTATTAGTTCCTCTATACACATTGCATTATCCTGCTCACATGACAATCTTATAGCAAAAACCGCTGTACTTATCTTGTCTTGCGTTCGTTACAAAAAGGAGATGAACAGGTTCAGCATACTATATAATGCCCATAATAGTGACCTAATCTCCACACGTGTCACCCAACGCGTTTCATCTGGATTAGAATCATCAGGGGTGTCCTGACATCTTGTCTTGAGGCGTGGCACGCCCGTTCTAAATTAGCTGATTCTTATAGATAGCAGCATATCGCGGCTTAACGCCGCTTCCGGTAGCCGTGAATGGCACTTCCGGTTTGTGTGTAACGCTGCAGACCGCGCTCATTACTTGCCCCACTTCCTGGGTGCTTTGTCAATTACTGCACGTCATATCCGGGCTGGACACCGCCGACACACATGCCCCATTTCCTGGGCGTCCACAGCGGCTTCAGAAGTCCGGACTTAGTCAAATCGCGTCATAGGGATAAAAATCACATGACGCCCAAGTATCCATGGAGACCCACTGCATTATCACATTTGGTGTAATGGTACTCAATGGTTTATCATGTATAATACCTGGATAATCAGCAGTGCAAGCTTCATCAAAATACAATAGGATATTTATGATGCTTTCACATGCACATTTTGATTAATAGAAACAGCGGCTAAAAAATACCTTTAGCGCCAGTTAACCCACTATGTGGACATTTCCAGTGATTCCCTAGTACGTTCTGGTATGCACCATATCAGAGTTAAAAAGCAGAGATAGACTACTTCAGAATAGGGAAATACGGCTATGATGAAGATTTAGTGATTTGGGGAATATGTTGGATGAAAAAGGCAGGGCACCACAGACCTCCTTGGTATCTGTAGGAATTATAGAAAGGGTGCTCACTCAATCTAGCCCTGTTAATCCCTCTCTATCTGTTCCCTACCTCACGCGGAGGTTGGCACCCTAAAAACCTGCGCAAGTGGTGCCCCCACTCGTCGACGGCACTCCCTGTTACGCCACGCTCACCAGGAGGCGGGGCTTCGGTCCCGACGTCTCTCCCTCCGGTACGGCGGTCCCTCGGGGGCTCCCGTCGGGTGCGCACACGCAGCTCTCGTCCCCGGGGTTCCTCCCCCATATCACGTTTGCTCTTGCGCTCTCCTGTCAGTGCTGTATAGGGGTCGGTCCTCTCTATGGTAATGGAGGACCTGACCCGGAACCTGTAGTGGTCATGTGCTTTCTGGCTAGGTCCTGACCAGGAACCAGTAGGAGTCATGTGCTATATCAGGCGACCTCCCCCTAGGGGAGGTGCCTGATTATTGTTGTGCTTCCTGGCTGGGACATCTGTGTCTCTGCCAGGCTGTTCGCTGTACTCAGGTCCTCTGTTCCGCCTTGTGTTCTCGGTGCTCCTGGGCACCCTTTCTGAACTTCAATTCCGCTCTGTCTTTGCTTAGTCATGCCCTCTGGCATCCTCTCAGATCTTGTGCTCTGTCTCTTGCTCCGCTGTGCCTCTGGGTACTCTCTCTGTCCCTATACTCTAAGACTCCTCCTGGTACGACTGCTGCTTCATTCTGTACTCTGTCGTGCTCCTCGCACCAGTCTTGCTGGGTTTATCTCCCGGCGTATTCCTCGCCACACGCCATACGTGCTCACATCTACCTGTTTCGCACTATCCTATAATTAGCGCACTTCCGTGTACACACCTGGTGTTCCTAGTATCCAGTACCGTCCCTCAGTCATACCCATCCGTGTCTCCTGTGAGCCGTCCCTCTTGGTACCGGATGTTGCGGCTCTGACCTCTGCGGTCCTGCCCCTAACGATCCCTGTATAGGGGTCGGTCATTGTCCTGGCGCTTGGTCAGGAAAGGGCAACAGATCTGGGAAGGAGAACCCTGATCCTCACCCCCTTGTCCTGACTTCAACATTCACCAAATGTGGAGGGTGGGAGCTGCCCAAAAGAGCAAGAAAGGCCCCTGGATGCGCCGTGTCAGAGCAGTTGCTTGTGGATTTATAGTAGTTCCGTCATTCGCTAACCGGTCTGTGACATGTGACTTCGAGAAGGAGACTGAGAGTCAGTCACCACACCTGTCAAGCAACCGCTCCGTGACGTGTGACTTCGTCGAGAAGGAGGCTGAGAGTCAGTCTCCACATCTGTCAAGCAACCAGCCTGTGACTTGTGACATTGTCGAGAAGGGGGCTGAGAGTCAGTCTCCACATCCTTCAAGCAACCGGTCTGTGACGTGTGACTTTGTCGAGAAGGGGGCTGAGAGTCAGTCTCCACACCTGTCAAGCAACCGGCCTGTGACTTGTGACATTGTCGAGAAGGGGGCTGAGAGTCAGTCTCCACATCCGTCAAGCAACCGGTCTGTGACGTGTGACTTTGTCGAGAGGGAGGCTGAGAGTCAGTCTCCACATCTGTCAAGTAACCGGCCCAAGGTTATTACCATGGCTTCCGTTAAGTTGACATCCTAGCGCCCGGGGGAAACCTTTGTCTCTAAAAGTAAGGGTGTGTTATTCTGGGCACATTCTTCTCCGTCTGCTGGCCATATTGGTGTCAAGAAGACACTCTCCCGTTTATTCCACTATTACTGGTGGCCGTCTATTGCTCAGGATGTCAAAGACTTTGTGGCTGCTTGTCCGTTGTGTGCCAAGAAGGAAGTTTCCAAGCAACCATCCTCCGACTCTTCGCCTCTTAAAGCTGAATTCACTTCCAATAACTGCCCCACCGATTCGGTCTCCAAGCATGTCAGTGTGCCTCTGCCGGTTTGTCCTGTCTTGGGCGTACCTGCCTCCGACTCTCAGTCCGTGGAGTTCTCCAGGGTGTGGCAGGAGACCAAACTTTCTCTTGGTGAGACTTTGGATCTGATAGGTCCTCATGCAGTTAGGAAGTGTCTGGATCCCGCTCCTAGTGTCAAGGTGTTATTTTCCAGTTCCAGAGAGAGGGGGCATAAAGGAGGGGGTACTGTTACGCCACGCTCACCAGGAGGTGGGGCTTCGGTCCCGACGTCTCTCCCTCCGGTACGGCGGTCCCTCGGGGGCTCCCGTCGGGTGCGCATGCGCAGCTCTCGTCCCCGAGGTTCCTCCCCCATGTCGCGTTTGCGCTTGCGCGCTCCTGTCAGTGCTGTATAGGGGTCGGTCCTCTCTATGGTAATGGAGGACCTGACCCGGAACCTGTAGTGGTCATGTGCTTTCTGGCTAGGTCCTGACCAGGAACCAGTAGGAGTCATGTGCTATATCAGGCGACCTCCCCCTAGGGGAGGTGCCTGATTATTGTTGTGCTTCCTGGCTGGGACGTCTGTGTCTCTGCCAGGCTGTTCGCTGTACTCAGGTCCTCTGTTCCGCCTTGTGTTCTCGGTGCTCCTGGGCACCCTTTCTGAACTTCCATTCCGCTCTGTCTTTGCTCAGTCATGCCCTCTGGCATCCTCTCGGATCATCTTGTGCTCTGTCTCTTGCTCCGCTGTGCCTCTGGGTACTCTCTCTGTCCCTATACTCTAAGACTCCTCCTGGCACGACTGCTGCTTCATTCTGTACTCTGTCGTGCTCCTCGCACGCGTCTTGCTGGGTTTATCTCCCGGCGTATTCCTCGCCACACGCCAGACGTGCTCACGTCTACCTGTTTCGCACTATCCTATAATTAGTGCACTTCCATGTACACACCTGGTGTTCCTAGTATACAGTACTGTCCCTCAGTCATACCCATCCGTGTCTCCTGTGAGCCGTCCCTCTTGGTACCAGCTGTCGCGGTTCTGACCTCTGCGGTCCTGTCCCTAACGATCCCTGTATAGGGGTCGGTCATCACCTGGCGTGCTCGGCCCAGGGGCTCCAGATCCGTGACCCAGAGGGTCCACTCTTGGACGTTGTCTGCTGCTGAACGTCACACTCCCTAAGTAATATAAACCTATTAATAGCTCCCTACAAGAAGGAAGAAAAGGAGAGTATCTCATTGAGTCCCTTTGGGTGTGAGGTTTGCACCCAAACCCTAAACTCTCTCTTTGTCTTGCCGACGTATTCTAGGCCGCATCTACAGGTGATCTTATATACAACTCCCATTAGGATAGGAGAGCATCACAGGGACGTCAATAACAAACGCGACACACCGGTAGCTAACCACATCAATCAAACACACAAGGGGGATGTAAAGGCTGTCAGTTTCATGGGAATAGAGAAGATCCCTAAAAATCAAAGAGGAGGTGATTGGGACAAACGGATCCTCCAGAGAGAAACCTATTGGATCTTTTCCCTGTAAACCTCACACCCAAAGGGACTGAATGAGATACTCTCCTTTTCTTCCTTCTTGTAGGGAGCTATTACTAGGGTTATATTACTTAGGGAGAGCCGTCGACGAGTGGGGGCGCCACTTGCGCAGGTTTTTAGGGTACCAACCTCCGCGTGAGGTAGGGAACAGATAGAGAGGGATTAACAGGGTTAGATTGAGTGAGCACCCTTTCTATAATTCCTACAGATACCAAGGAGGTCTGTGGTGCCCTGCCTTTTTCATCCAACATATTCCCCAAATCACTAAATCTTCATCATAGCCGTATTTCCCTATTCTGAAGTAGTCTATCTCTGCTTTTTAACTCTGATATGGTGCATACCAGAACGTACTGGGGAATCACTGGAAATGTCCACATAGTGGGTTAACTGGCGCTAAAGGTATTTTTTAGCGCCTGTTTCTATTAATCAAAATGTGCATGTGAAAGCATCATAAATATCCTATTGTATTTTGATGAAGTTTGCACTGCTGATTATCCAGGTACAGTTGTGGCCAAAAGTATTGACACCCCTGCAATTCTGTCAGATAATACTCAGTTTCTTCCTGAAAATGATTGCAAACACAAATTCTTTGGTATTATTATCTTCATTTAATTTGTCTTAAATGAAAAAACACAAAAGAGAATGAAGCAAAAAGCAAAACATTGATCATTTCACACAAAACTCCAAAAATGGACCAGACAAAAGTATTGGCACCTTCAGCCTAATACTTGGATGCACAACCTTTAGCCAAAATAACTGTGACCAACCGCTTCCGGTAACCATCAATGAGTTTCTTACAATGCTCTGCTGGAATTTTAGACCATTCTTCTTTGACAAACTGCTCCAGGTCCCTGATATTTGAAGGGTGCCTTCTCCAAACTGCCATTTTTAGATCTCTCCACAGGTGTTCCATGGGATTCAGGTCTGGACTCATTGCTGGCCACCTTAGAAGTCTCCAGTGCTTTCTCTCAAACCATTTTCTAGTGCTTTTTGAAGTGTGTTTTGGGTCATTGTCCTGCTGGAAGACCCATGACCTCTGAGGGAGACCCAGCTTTCTCACACTGGGCCCTACATTATGCTGCAGAATTTGTTGGTAGTCTTCAGACTTCATAATGCCATGCACACGGTCAAGCAGTCCAGTGCCAGAGGCAGCAAAGCAACCCCAAAACATCAGGGAACCTTCGCCATGTTTGACTGTAGGGACCGTGTTCTTTTCTTTGAATGCCTCTTTTTTTCTCCTGTAAACTCTATGTTGATGCCTTTGCCCAAAAAGCTCTACTTTTGTCTCATCTGACCAGAGAACATTCTTCCAAAACATTTTAGGCTTTTTCAGGTAAGTTTTGGCAAACTCCAGCCTGGCTTTTTTATGTCTCGGGGTAAGAAGTGGGGTCTTCCTGGGTCTCCTACAATACAGTCCCTTTTCATTCAGACGCCGACGGATAGTACGGGTTGACACTGTTGTACCCTCGTACTGCAGGGCAGCTTGAACTTGTTAGGAAGTTAGTCGAGGTTCTTTATCCAACATCCGCACAATCTTGCGTTGAAATCTCTTGTCAATTTTTCTTTTCCGTCCACATCTAGGGAGGTTAGCCACAGTGCCATGGGCTTTAAACTTCATGATGACACTGCGCACGGTAGACACAGGAACATTCAGGTCTTTGGAGATGGACTTGTAGCCTTGAGATTGCTCATGCTTCCTCACAATTTGGTTTCTCAAGTCCTCAGACAGTTCTTTGGTCTTCTTTCTTTTCTCCATGCTCAATGTGGTACACACAAGGACACAGGACAGAGGTTGAATCAACTTTAATCCATGTCAACTGGCTGCAAGTGTGATTTAGTTATTGCCAACACCTGTTAGGTGCCACAGGTAAGTTACAGGTGCTGTTAATTACACAAATTAGAGAAGCATCACATGATTTTTCGAACAGTGCCAATACTTTTCTCCACTCTCTTTTTTTTATGCTTGGTGTGGAATTATATCCAATTTGGCTTTAGGTCAATTTTTTTTGTGTTTCTTCTCTTAAGACAAATTAAATAAAGATAATAATAACAAAGAATTTGTGTTTGCAATCATTTTCAGGAAGAAATTGAGTATTATCTGACAGAATTGCAGGGGTGTCAATACTTTTGGCCACAACTGTATTACACATGATAAACCATTGAGTAACATTACACCAAATGTGATAATGCAGTGGGTCTCCATGGATACTTGGGCGTCATGTGATTTTTATCCCTATGACGCGATTTGACTAAGTCGGGACTTCTGACGCCGCTGTGGACGCCCAGGAAATGGGGCATGTGTGTCGGCGGTGTCCAGCCCGGATATGACGTGCAGTAATACACAAAGCACCCAGGAAGTGGGGCAAGTAATGAGCACGGTCTGCAGCGTTACACACAAACCGGAAGAACCATTCACGGCTACCGGAAGCGGCGTTAAGCCGCGATATGCCGCTATCTATAAGAATCAGCTAATTTAGAACGGGCGTGCTCCGCCTCAAGACAAGATGTCAGGACACCCCTGATGATTCTAATCCAGATGAAACGCGTTGGGTGACATGTGTGGAGATTAGGTCACTGTTATGGGCATTATATAGTATGCTGAACCTGTTCATCTCCTTTTTGTAACGAACGCAAGACAAGATAAGTACAGCGGTTTTTGCTATAAGATTGTCATGTGAGCAGGATAATGCAATGTGTATAGAGGAAGTAATACCCTGACACTTTGCTGTTCCATGGGCAATGTGCAATATATGCTGTATTGGTAGATAGCGCACATACATATATGCTGAGACAAGGTGGATAAGCTAAGGTCCAATGTGCATGTCTGAAATAACAATATCATTAATAGAGACTTAACGCTGTAGGTGGTTCACAGCTAGTTTATAGGTCCAGTAATTTGGCTATTTGTGTCTATATGGTTATAATACCTGGGATATGATGGGACACATAGGCCTGTGATATACAACCAATTATTGTCCTTTGGCATAGGACACCGAGGCGGTACAACACGGTCTGTTTTTATTTGAGCACTATACACTATCACTGTGTGCACTTGTATTTGTCATTCATTGCAACATTCGTTGTTTTTAAAGGGCTAATTAAAAGCTGTTTTAATATAATTTCTACCAATTTGCTACTTATCTATCAATTTAACATTGGCTAATACACTCCTGCTTCATTGATTAAGCAAAAAAATGGTAGCGTAAAAGACCAGCAAATTACAGTGCTTAGTGGCACAACAACACAGTACACTAGTATAAGTTACACTATCAGATAGAAGCAAGCAAAATTGTGATGGGTCCATTCAGTTAACAATCTGAATTAGATGGCCACAGCCATTAGCCTAATGAAATAGCTGGTAAAATAACTGTCATGACTCTGGACAGGATGGTTCTGCCTCCATCTTGGTCAGGTCAGGGTTAATTTAGTCTGCCTCTCTTTGATTCTGGGGCGGGTATTTAATGTTGGCAGTTCCATGGATTTGGTGTCGGTGATACTTCCGTATCCTCGGTTTGTGGTTGCTGACCCAGGTTACTCGTCCGTCAACGTTGTGCCTCTGTGCTTGTGTGCTTTGCTGTGTATGACCCGGTTTGTCCCCTGACTTTTGCCTCTGAATCCTGCTTTGTACTGCTCTGTCCCTCCTGGTTATCTGACCCCTTGACTTGTCTTTGTTTACTCTTTGTCTTATCCCTAGGTACTACGCTCATTGGCTCTCCTTGACCATGTTTTCTGTCTGCACTCTGCGTGCTCAGTTTCCTTCCTTGTGCTGACGCGCAGTGACTCCACTCCCAGGTCACGTAACTACTTAATGCCAGGTCCTGTGCTCACTGCATTAGTCTCAGGACCTTGCGCGCTGCTTGCCTTGTTCCTGCACTCTCTGCGCTTGTTCATGTGCCCCCTGATGGCGCCCCCTAGACAGCGCCAGTGACACCATATGTGTCATAACAATACCCTTAATCATGGATTAAACAAAAGGGCCCAAAATGAAAGCCATGAAAGGCTTAAAATAAAGCTACTAACTGGTGATGATGTAGGTCTAAGTACTCTCCATCGCCCCAATGCACGATTCATCGCAACTTTATAAGACACCTCCTGATTATACTCTGTGAGCTTCCAGCTCTTTGCTTTCAGTGTTAATATCTAGTCTTTTGAGCTATTTTCATCCATTGTCTATATGATCTCTGTGCATTAGTGTATAGCTCAATTTTATTTTGTAACATTAACATATTATTCTGTTTTTCATGTAATATATGAAAGTCTAAAGATGGGAAAATTTCCCCTAAAAAACATTACATCCAGTGGAAAAAGAAATTGTATATGGAGATATTGGCATCAAATATTTCGTTTCTTGTTCTTACAAACAATCATTTATAAAAGCCTCAAACTTCTGTGTGTGAATCAGAGCTGAGATCTAACGTGATAGAAGATTCCAGTGCGGGGAAGACGGGAAACCTTCATATAGACGGCCGGTGGGGATGGAGTCAGTGATGGACTCTGGACAAATATGTTTCTAGAGCCGTAGTAGAAGATGAAGATGTCGTCCTCCTCATGAAGTAGTTATTTCTCCTGTCACGTGTAATGAATATCTCCTGCAGTATTGCTAATGCCGATTCCAGTGTCGGTAAATGAGACGAGAATTAGCGTTATGGAAGATGAGTCTATGAGAAACGTATTCAGCTGCCGACTCCGAGGGAGAAACTGCTTGTTGTCTGTGGCCTAAATATATAGGTTTTATTAGTAGATGTAAAGAAGGAAACTAAATACTGTAAAATAATAAATCTCCTCATATGTTTCCCTTATTATCTCCAGTAATTGTATTATTACACAGGATTTTTATGATGTTACATCGGCTCTTCTTCTCATTCAGGTCTCTACAATATCGGATCCTCTCTGTGAAGATCTTCTATAGAAGAGAATTTTCCTGATTTACCCATCAAAGATGGATATGGACAGAGACAAGATGGCGGAGAGGATATTACACCTCACCCTAGAGATCCTCTTCCGGCTTACTGGAGAGGTGAGAGATTCTGATGACGTCACATTACATCATTCTTATCTATGGGAATAACAGATGGACAGAACTGGAGAGGTGAGGACTCTGGAAATGTCTGTAGTGAGATTTATTAATGTCTCTCCATTACCAGGATTACACAGTAGTGAAGAAGACCTCTAGTGAGCGCTGTCAGGACCCTGTGTCTGACAAATGGGGAAGACCCCTGAGCCCAATCCCTGGGCCTCCACCTCACCCCCTGATACAAGAGGACATCAATCACCAGAAGATCCTAGAACTCGCCTACAAGATGATTGAGCTGCTGACTGGAGAGGTGACACTGCTGGGAATGCTGGGACATTATACAGTAATGCAATGAAGGGATCGGGGGATGACGGTATCATTGTATGTGTCAGGTTCCTATAAGGTGTCAGGATGTCGCTGTCTATTTCTCCATGGAGGAGTGGGAGTATTTAGAAGGACACAAAGATTTCTACAAGGACATCATGATGGAGGTTCCCCAGCCCCTCACATCACCAGGTAATAGACAGGACTAAATACACACGGCCTATAATTATCTGTGTGTAAATAATGAATTCTGTCCCTGTATGTGTTTCCTCCAGATCTATCCAGTAAGAAGACAACACCAGAGAGATGTCCCCGTCCTCTTCTTCCAGAGGAGTGTAAGCAAGAAGATCTCAATGTTCCTCAGGATCATCAGGTAGATGGAGAGAAGGTGTCATGAGATCTCCTCTATGATGTGTAGACGGCTGTGAAGGTCTTGTGCTCAGTCTTGTTTTATCCACCAGTATTATATGTTTTATACTTGTGTAATGAGAACGGTGGAGATGGCAGGATTAGAGATGATCATAGATGTGACTTCTCCATCTCTCTGTGACTTTTACAATATTTGTTTCAGGGTGAAGATCTGACCCACATTAATACTACAGAGACATATGTGAGGGGTGATGAGTGGTGTAAAGAGGAGATTCCTACATATGACTACCCAGGTGAGTAGTAACCACTAAATGCAGAGAAGTCACAGATTTTTCTCAGTCATCGGCTGTGGCTGCTTTATCGGTTGTGTAGTCCGGCCGTATTACCATGATCACCATTTTGACTCTAGAACACAACATTCTCCTCCATCTAAAACTGTTCAAATGACTTTAGTCATTGAAAGCCCTTTTCTATAGAACTTACAACCTGGTAGATCTACCTACCAACTGAAATGAAAAGACGCTGACCGTTAACCTGTTCAGATCTGTAAACTACAAAGCCAAATGACAGCGTACTTAGATTGTGCTGACAAGTTGTGCCTCTGACACAGTGGGTGCATGATGATGTCACTTCATTGGAGCAGAGCCATCCCCCGGAATCAGTGTGGGAGCGAGGAGGAGAGGTGAGTATTGTGGTTTTTTTTATAGATATATATCCGTCCTGGTTACATAATACCCTATGAGGAGGGCAGCATTATTCCCTATGGGGAGCTATATTATACCCTATAATGGGGACAGAATTATACCCTATGGGGTCAGCTGTGTGATACCCTATGAGGGGGGGCAGCATGATACCCTATGAGGGGAGCAGCATGATACTGTCACAATCCTGTTAGCGCCGACGGCTTCCCATGGCTGAACAGGGTAACTCACCCACCGCTATGAGGCAGCCTGGGGTCAGGAGCTGTAGGGGAGTTCAGGCAGACGGGACGCTCAGGCACAAAGCACAGGCACAACAGGGTCACACACACACTCGGCCAAGGGTCAAAGTATAAGCGAAGAGGAATGACACCACAATGAGGCCATATGAAGCCTGCAGAATCTCAGAGTGAGGCTATCCCGATTAACTCTAGAACTGCCTAATCCCACAAAGTCAGCAAACCATGACAAATACCCTATGAGGGGGGTCAGCATGATAGTTTTCTTTGCATGTCCAATATTTCTTCTTGAAAGTCATCTGATAGCTTAGATTGCCAAGAGCCACCAAGCCACATACTCTAGTTACCCCACAGAGGTTTCACCACTAGTTACTCATTTGTTACTGATGAAGACGGATGAGTTTGATCATTTCTGTAGATGTGTTATTTTCTATATTCAAAGTTTTTGACAACAGTAGTTACTGCCCAAAGGACTCTTATTTAACCACTTTCTGCAAACAGTTTTGTGTTCCTAGTCAGGCTTCATGTTTCAATTCTGACATGTGTCACTCTATGTGGTGATCTTTAGAATTTTTCACCAAAGATATAAGGAAATAAATGGACCATACAAATTATTTTGCAACTTCTTTTGAATCCGACAATACCCCGTACACAGTTGTACACTACTGTCTGGGCACATGGCAGAGATCAGAAGGGAAGGAGCGCCATTTAGCTATTTAATTGCAGATCTTGCTGGAATAGTTTTTCTGACGCAATGTATTGAGGACACTGCTCGTGGTTACCTGGCAGCTCAAAAGATGGCCACCATGAACAAGCTTGGCATTATCTACTCCAGGGATGGTCTTGCTCATCATCCTTATCTCCTCTAGATAGACCTGGACTTAAGGCCCTTTTACATTTAGCGATGCACCAGCGATCCGACCCGGTCAGGATAGCTGGTGCATCGCTAAATGATCGCTAGTGAGCTTTCATACAGAAAGATCTCACAGCGATGCAGCAGCGACGCAGCGCACGATACTTACCATTCACACACAGCGATCCTGCGTCCTCCCGCCCGCCTCCACGCGTCGCTCGTCGTCACAGCAGGAAGCGCCCGACGAGAAATGGAGCCGGACATTCTCGCGCGATCAGCGATGGACAGCGGGGGAGCCGGTCGTTGGTAAGTATCACACATAGCGATATCGCTAGCAATATCGCTATAACGTCACAAAACCAGTGACGTTTTAGCGATATTGCTAGCGATATCGCTTAGTGTAAAACCCCCTTTACACAGATACTCCTAGGCTTGAGCCATGGTGATACCTGCTGTTCTGTGGAGTGCGATGGAAGGAAGAATTGTCAGGTAGCCGGGTCAGGACCAGGAGGGCAGAGAAAATACAAAAAGAGAAGATGCAAGAGTAGTCAGTAAATGGGCCGTGGTTCACAACTGGAAACAAATTCACAAGCCGAGAGCTGAGCACCGTACTGAACCAGAGGAGCACAACGCTGTGTCTGGCAGATTCCGGCAATATGCTTTGAGCTTTAGTACAGTGACGATATTTTCAATTGGCTGAAGCAGGGAGCAGAATACTTCAGCTGGACAGCACACACACCCATACCACCAGAATGGATGGTACTATAGTTCCCAGGCACCCTAATCTTAATGGCTGGACAGCGCCGGTGCCACCCAGAGCTTCTGGCTCTGACAGCTCCTCCATTAACAGCACTTGCCTGCAGAATGAATACGGCAGCGCCTGGTGACAGAAGCAAATGTCGCAGGAGCAGTTTCCAGAGAGGATGTAGATAAAACTAGGAGGAGAAAAAACGTGCAATAGGGTTTTATCCTATGGCAATAAAGCTGTTAAATAAGGTTATGCTAACCTGATTTATGTCATGTCACCGTCGGACTCGGGGGCTGGTGTTCCTGCCTCGGCCACTAGGAGTCGCCGGACTGTCACGTCGCCTTCAGACTCGGGGGCTGGTGTTCCTGCCTCGGCATCTGGGAGGCGCCGGACTCCTTCAACTGGTGGTGCTGGTAATAGGAGCGCTATATCCTCATGTGGTCCTGCTCCTTTGATGCATGCCTCTGTCATTGGCCATCGCCGTGATTCTCCTGTGGGTGATGGTGGTGACAGGGAAAAGGTCCCTGCGCAGGCGTCTGGTGGGCGCAGGCTTCGCTCTTCTGTCAGAGGTGAAGGGGTTGATGTATCGCCATGTGGCCTGGTCCTGGGGTCCAGATTAGGTCATCAGGTTGTGAGCCTGTGAGGGATAGCCGTATCCTTCAAATACTTTGGAGCCTGTCCTGCAGGCCGCCAGAGATAGTCTTCTTTTCCTCAGTGTTTAATTGCTACTTCTGACTCTGCTACAGCCTGCCGATTTTGTACCTCAGCTGCTCTCCCGGTTTTTAGACTCTGACCTTAGCCTGGATTTTGACTCTGCTACAGCCTGCTGATTTTGTACCTCTGCTGCCTGCCCGGTTTCTGACTTTTGACTTCGGACTACACTTTCGGTCCCGGTTTTCAGTACCTTCCTGGCGACCGTCCTGCTCCGGTCCGCTGCTCTCATAGGCAGCTACCTCTTGGGCTCCGCTGTAATTCCAGAACCTCGTATGGGGGTAAAGGTTCTCGGGGTGCTGTCTTACGTGCAGCTCAGACTTGCAACTGACGGACGTCACAATTTAGTTGTGTATACACAACAATTCCATGGCTTATAAATCCAGATACTACAGGTCCAACGGGTCATCAGACCGAGTAATCACAGATAAGGAGAATTTGTGAATAATCTGCGCTGTTGGTATTACATATAATAGATTCAAGTACAGACAAAGTATTTCCAGATTTTCCTTTATTTAGTCAACGCGTTTCGAAGTGCTACAGTGCATCAGGACAAGAAAACCATAGTTTACCACACATTCCCCAGAGGGAATATGACACACCATTTGTAGAAGCCCTAATATATCAAAATGGCAGAAAACCAGAGGAGCAGAAATCCCGATAAAGTCACTCCATCTTAGAAATTATAACCCTCAGTGAATTCATGTATAGGAGCAGTGAATATTTTGACTCCACAGACGCTTTCAGGAAATTAGCACTCAGTGGATGTTGGAAAGTGAAAATTACACATTTGCCATTTTGTTATCCAACACCTAGTACCCAGATTGTGCTTCAGGAGACACACACACTGTAAATTAAGTGGATTCTTCTCACTTTAATAATGCCAAAAACAGAGATGCTGATGTTTGGGCTCACTGCAAGGCTCCGAAATGAGGGGGAGATTTGACTTTGGGAGAGCAGAAGTTGATGGACTGGTTTATGGAAGCCATGTGTCACAATCTATGTTTGGATCTATGGCAGATCTGGGCTCACATATAACCTTTTTTTCCTTGAAGCCTCTGGCTTAATGTTAGTTTTTGCCCCTGGTGGCTGCTGGGGTTATTACAACCTAGCTGCTGCTAATGGGTTTTGCCCCCGGTGGCCACTGGGGTTATTACAACCTAGTTGCTGCTAATGGGTTTTGCCTCCGGTGGCCGCTAGGGTTACTACACTTTAAATTAGCCAACAGGTGTTAACCATCCCCTCCTTCCTATAAATGGGTGTCAGGTGCTCTGGATCACTGTTGGTGATACTGGTCATTTCCTAACCAACCTTGGAGGAGAGAGGAGCTATTGGGAGCAGTGCTTTGCAGCCCATCCAGAGCTTGGTGTTTCAGCTGTTCAGTTGGAAGCTGTATCCAGGTGGCGTACTCTGTTGCCTCAGGATTTGGCAACAGAGAAAGCTAAGTTTGTTTTTCTCTGTTCGTTATTTTCCCTAGTGTTATATTAGTACAGTGGTGGGACCAGTGTCCGCACTAGCCAGTTCCCTAGTAAGGAATAGGTGCAGGGCTAGTGAGGGACTAGGTATCCTGGTCGGCGACAGGTGAAGAGCCTGTATAGGGAACATTAGGAGTGTTCAGGGACGCAGCCTCAGGAGAGTGCAGGTGTCCCCGTTCCCCATTGTAGGGCCCACCGTTGTAACTGTGTCCCCGGTGTTCCCTTGTTTGTCTTGTCGTTTTAGTTACCGACCTGCTGGTCGCGTCACACAGGACAAGTCACTATGTGACATTATCACCTACCCTTACCAATTTTTTCTGGTGAGCCATGACCCACATACAGGTCTCTACCCAACTGCTTCAGCCCCTCACTGATGAGCTTAGGGTGCTGAGTGGTGAGGTGGTGCATCAGCTGCAGCAGTTGGTGGGGTTTGGGGCCTTGGTTCAGGTGCAGGTTCAGCCAGAACCCAAGATATCCCTCCCTGACAGGTTTTCTGGAGGGAGAGATAAATTCTTGGTTTTTCAGCAGGCCTGTAAGTTATACTTCAGGCTTTGTCCTCGTTCATCAGGGAGTGAGGAACAGCGGGTGGAAATCATTATGTCCCTTATGAAGGGTGATCCCCAATCCTGGGCCTTCTCCCTGCCGGTCGATTCACCATCCTTACGATCAGTGGATGAGTTTTTTGCGGCATTGGCGCTGATGTATGGAGATCCTGACGGCGTCTCCCTGGCGGAAACCCGACTCCGTAAGATCAAGCAGGGAGGCCAACCTGCTGAGGAGTACTGCTCACAGTTTAGAAGGTGGGCCACTGACACGCAGTGGAATGACCCTACACTTAGGAGTCATTTTGTGCAGGGTCTGTCTCCCAAGTTGCAATATACTCTGGTGCAATACGCCGCTCCCAAGTCACTGGAGGCCGCCATGTCCCTTGCCATCTGGGTGGATAGACGCCTCAGGGAGAGACATACACCATATGTGCACCCTATAGTCCTCGCTAGGGAAGAGGACACACCAGTGCGGACGGAGGAACCCATGCAGCTCGGAGTAGTTGGTGCTAAAAAGGGGTTGCCTGTGGTTCGCCGTGGTGTGGGGGTATGTTTTTCCTGTGGGCAGCCTAGCCATTTTATAGGAGCCTGCCCAGTGCGTGCCAAACCTTCGGACGAACCCATACAAGTAGGAGGAGCTAGTTTTCAAACAGTGTCACCTACGGTTCGTGGAGTGGTGGGGGCATGTTTTTACTGTGGGCAGACTGATCATGTCCTCAAAGCCTGCCCAATGCGTGCCAAATTATCTGTACCAGCTAAGAAGCCGTGTGACCCTTGTCGTGTGAAGGAAGACGACCAGGGAGTGTATATTTCCTCCATTTTGCCCTCTCAAGGTACTATGGCAGCAGAAGTGGTGGTTGGCGGGGTACCTGAGGGCATACCGGTGCTTGTGGACAGTGGAGCAGGAGTCAGTCTGGTGGATGCTCACTTTGTCCAGACACATGGCCTGAAGTGTAGGACTCTGGCCAGACCTCTAAGCATCCAGGCCATTGACTCTGTCCCACTGAGCCAGGGGAGGTTGACCCAAGTCATAGAAAATATACATCTGCGTATAGGAACTCGTTTAGAGTCCCTGTCGTGCTACGTCTTGGCAGGAATGCCATCACCTATTGTTTTAGGCCTCCCTTGGTTGGAGAAACACAACCCAGTCATAGATTGGCGGTTTAGGGAAGTAGTCAGCTGGGATCAGTCATGTGAGGGCTGCTGCCTGGGGGCTACGGTCTCTGCCATCTCTCTACAACCGTCCCCTTCTCCAGTGGGGGCAGCAGAGGTGCTGCCGGGGAGTAGGGGCAAGTCTCAACCCTCGCCATTAGCCAACCCTGAGAGGCGGAGGCCTCGTAGGAGGAGGGGTCAGAGGAGGGTGGTGGTTCCCTCTGTGAATTGCGGGGGTGTGAGTGTGGTGACACAGGGGGACGCCTCTGTTGTCAGTTCCGTAAAGAGTTCACGGTCTTGTAGCAAACGTATGTGTGGCAATAAACGTTCAGGTCCGAACCTGTGTGTGAACGAGTATGTATGGGTGGCTACCAAAAACATCCAGTGGAAGTGCGCTGCTGGGGTCTGGAGTTCTCAGGTGATCGGGCCGTATCGGGTGTCAGCCATCCTCGGCCCGGGGACTTACCAGCGGGAGTTACCCCCAAATATGCCCATACACAACTCATTCCCCAGGTCGGCGCTCTGGAGATTTGTGGTGCCTCCGGAGCATACATTGCCACTTCCATCTGCCCACATTTGCCATAAACCTGAGAGTCGGGGAGTAGGGTTGCTGAAGTGAACTCTGGTGGATCTGGGCATCCTCACTGTGGGTTGTTTCCCGGTGAGGTGCGGTTTTGATGGTCCAGAGGCCCCTCATTGAGAGGGGGGTACTGTCACAATCCATGTATGGATCTGTGGCAGATCTGGGCTCACATATAACCTGTTTTTTCCTTCAAGCCTCTGGCTTAATGTTAGTTTTTGCCCCCGGTGGCCGCTGAGGTTATTACAACCTAGTTGCTGCTAATGGGTTTTCCCTCTGGTGGCCGCTGGGGTTACAACACGTTAAATTAGACAGCAGGTGTTAACCCTCCCCTCCTTCCTATAAATGGGTGTCAGGTGCTCTGGATCACTGTTGGTGATACTGGTTATTTCCTAACCAACCTTGGGGGAGAGAGGAGCTATAGGGAGCAGTGCTTTGCAGCTCATCCAGACCTTTGGTGTTTCAGCTGTTCACTTGAAGCTGTATCCAGGTGCCGTACTCTGTTGCCTCAGGACTTGGCAACAGAGAAAGCTAAGTTGTTTGTTTTTTCCTGTTCGTTTTTTCCCTAGTGTTATATTAGTACAGCGGCGGGACCAGTGTGTGCACTAGCCAGTTCCCTAGTAAGGAATAGGTGCAGGGCTAGTAAGTATCCTGGTCGGCGACAGGTGAAAAGCCTGTATAGGGAACATTGGGAGTGTTCAGGGACACGGCCTCAGGAGAGTGCAGGAGGTGTCCCCGTTCCCTTGTAGGGCCCACCTTTATAACTGTGTCCCCGGTGTTCCCTTGTTTGACTTGTCGTTTTAGTTACCGACCTGCAGGTCGCGTCACACAGGACAAGTCAATATGTGACACCATGTAGCTTTTCAAGAGTCTGTAACCCACTAATAATGTGGAAACCTCTAGTTTTCCACTGACAGATGGACCTTACTGGGGCCTTATTTTTTGAAGGATGAGTAGAAGCTTTTAATAGTATTATTTTCGCCAACATAACATTGCTTGGTGGTTTTTTATTCCATATTTGGGAGGTAGAATGAACAAACAGTTGAACACTACGCTCTACTGGTTCGTCCTATGAGGTTTTCTATTAGACTGTGAACTGTCATTTTCTTGGTGAATGATTCTATATTTTTAAATAAACTGTCCATAAAAATGGCAAGTTAAGTAGAAATATTCAAAAATATAAATTGCAAGGATATTTTATTAAAAAATAATTGTTTTTATTCTTGGCAGATGACTGTAACAGGAGATCAGAGAAACAGCTGGCATCTTCAATTTTTAAATCAGATGATCCAAAGATCTTACAGAATACAACTGAAGTGAATGCAATTACCCCTGATATACCATCATCCCTTCACTGCAAAGATCTACCATCTGATCCACTGAAACAGGTCCTGTCTTTTGATTCTTTACCGGCTATTAAGGAAAATCAAAGTCACAAAATAAGCATTAAAACAAAATTTGCTCCTAAAGCAAAGGAGCCATTTTCATGTTCAGAATGTGGAAAATGTTTTAACCAGAAAAAGCAACTTGATAGCCACCAGAGAACTCACACAGGGGAGAAGCCATATTCATGTTCAGAATGTGGGAAATATTTTATCCAGAAGTGTGTTCTTGTTAGACATCAAAGAACTCACACAGGGGAGAAGCTTTTTTCATGTTCAGAATGTGGGAAATGTTTTAACCAGAAATCAGATTGTTGTAGGCACCAGAGAACCCACACAGGGGAGAAGCCATTTTCATGTTCAGTGTGTGGGAAATGTTTTAGAGAGAAATCAAGTCTTCTCAAACATCAGAGGACTCACACAGGGGAGAAGCCATTTTCATGTTCAGAATGTGGGAAATGTTTTACAGAGAAATCAAGTCTTCTCAAACATCAGATGACTCACACAGGGGAGAAGCCTTTTACATGTTCAGAATGCGGGAAATGTTTTACAGAGAAATCAAGTCTTCTCAAACATCAGATGACTCACACAGAGGAGAAGCCTTTTTCATGTTTAGAATGCAGCAAATGTTTTAAATGGAAAACAAATCTTGATAGCCACCAGAGAACCCACAGAGGGGAGAAGACTTTTTCATGTTCAGAATGTGGGAAATGTTTTACAGGGAGATCAGGTCTTATCAAACATCAGAGAACTCACACAGGGGAGAAGCCTTATTCGTGTTCAGAATGTGGCAGATGTTTTACATGGAGATCAAATCTTATCAAACATCAGAGAACTCACACAGTGGAGAAGCCTTATTCATGTTCAGAATGTGGGAAATATTTTACACAGAGGTGGATTCTTGTTAGACATCAAAGAACCCACACAGGGGAGAGGCTTTTTTCATGTTCAGAATGTGGGAAATTTTTTAACCAGAAATCAGATGTTGTTATACACCAGAGAACCCACACAGGGGAGAAGCCATTTTCATGTTCAGAGTGTGGAAAATGTTTTAACCGGAAATCAGATTTTGTTAAGCACCAGGGAACCCACACAGGCGAGAAGCCTTATTGATGTTCAGAATGTGGGAAAAGTTTTATAAAGAAATCAAATCTTATTGCACATCAGAAAATTCACATTAAGATTTAACTTGTTTAGAGTGAGGGCGATTTTTTAACTTGAAATCACATCTTGTTAAACACCAGAGCAATCACACAAGGGAGAAGCCTTTTTCATGTTCAGAATGTGGGAAATGTTTTAACCAGAAAGCACATCTTGATAGCCACTGGAGAACCCACAAAGGGAAGAATGCCGCAACTACACGCAACACATTTAGAAAGGAGCTAGCTGCAACAACTAAAATCACCAATTTGGACCTAGCTTCCTAATAGGCCATTGAGGGGTTTCTAATACCTCCTGAGGAACCAGAGAGGGGGGCTGCATGACACTGTCAACAAGAGGAAAGGAAAGTGTGAAGTAGTATGCGAAAATTCTATCTGAAAAACTGAAAGACATTCATATAGGGCAAAGAAATCAAGCTAAGGAGAACCAAAAATGAAATGAACAGGCATAACCTCCTAGAAACCTATGGCAGGAGGAAAAGGTGCTGCGGGGATCTAAAAGACTCCTTTCAAGAATACATGTGGATTTTACCAAGCAAGGTAAACCTCTTAGATGAAGTAGAGATGTGACTCAGAGTCACACTTTAACTTCTGATTATTGTTTAAGAACGTGGATCCTAAAGCTGGATCGTGTGATGTGGCCTTATAAGTGACTAATAGAGGGGTGACAATACATTGGGATCGCATCTCTCTTTTTATGCACCCTAAAGTCTTGTTTGCTTTTGCGGCTGCTACTTGATATTGAGTACTGCTGCTCTCTTTACTTGTAATCAGAATACTCAAGTCCTTCTCCTGTTCTGTAGTCCTGAGTATGCTTCCATTTAATGTATATGCAGCAGTAGGATTACTCTGACCTAGGTACATTACTCTACATTTATCAGTATTTAATCTCTTTTGACATGTGTTTTCCCATTCAGACCTTTTATTAAGATCATATTGTAATATTGTACTGTCCAGGTCAGTTTTTAATAACCTACATAGTTTGGTGTTGTCAACAAAGACTCTTACCCCTGAGGAAGCTACATTGCTGTGGCGTAACGCGTGGGGTCCGTGACTCTCTCCCTCTTCCCACTTCATATTGAGGGTTGCATTCCTTGTGGTTCTGATGAATAATTTAGATTTAACACTTTGATAAGGGATTTATATCTTACCCTTCTATATTACACTGGGTTCATATTATCCTTACAGGCACCTTAGTGTATTTTACATTTACGTCAAACTGCACTATTGCTTATCTGGGCCTTTGGGGAACCCTTGTTTATTGGAGTTACATTTTTGCATGAAATTTTGCTATTTTCGGAGTCAGTCTTTTTTACGTTGTTTATTATGACATGATGATTGTGCTTTGTTATAAAATATATTCCCCCTACCTTCTTGTCTGCTTTTATTTGCTTTTATACTCATTCCTGTATATGTTTTGGTATCAATAAAGTTTCTTTTTCATTTTTTGGACATCCCAGCTTATATTGTTTTACTTTTGGTTATTGGTTTACCAACACAGTCTAGTGCGGTTGGTGGCCGCCAGACAAGAAGAGATTCGAACTAGAGTAATGTAAGTTTAAAAAATAAATGTTTATAACAAACAATAAATATGCATAAAAACTTAAAAAATGCAGGGCAAAAAAACCTCCAAAAAAATGGGAGGGAGGAAGAAGCACAAGGTTGTTGAAAATGAATAAAATCTGGGAGTAAAAAATGAATAAAGTAGGACCACTAAAGCTAGTATCAAATGCACAATTATTAAATACTAGCTGAAGAGCCCGGCGTTGCCCGGGCATAGTACCTAACTGTGAGTCCCGCTGTCCTAACATCCCCGCTCTCCACCCGCCATCCCGTTCTATCCCTCCGCAGCTGCGCTCTACATCCATGTCCCGGTGTCCCTCCACAGCCCCGCTCTCTTCCACAGCCCCGCTCTCTCCCTCCAAAGCCCCGTTCTCTTCCTTCACAGCCCTGCTCTCCCACACTCTCTCTCCACAGCCCCATTCTCTTCCTTCACAGCCCTGCTCCCCCTGTCCACAGCCCCGTTCTCTTCCTTCATAGCCCTGCTCTCCCGCTCTCTCCATCCACAGCCCCGTTCTCCTCCTTCACAGCCCTGCTCTCCTGCTCTCTCCCTCTAGAGCCCCGCTGTCTTCCTTCCTCCACAGCCCCGCTCTCCATGCACCACACGCGTTGACGCCGGGACCAGGAGAGAAAGAGGTGTGCAGATTGTTCGTTCAGCCAGAGTGGGCGGAGCTAGAGCAGAGTTGCAGCGCATGTGATTGGGCGGTCTGTGGGGGGCGTGGTCTAGCACAGGCGGCCTGAGTGGGCAGAGCTAGAGCGAAGCTGCAGCGGGTGTGATTGGGCGGCCTGCGGGGGCGTGGTCTAGCACTGTAGTAGGCCGCAATAGAAGCCGGGGACTATATTTAGGCCGGGAAGCTGCAGGGGAGAGGGGAGATTGCTGACTAAGCCGGGAGAGGGCTGGGAGGGTGCTGGCACTATTCGGCCCCTGTCCTGAAGAATGTCTTCCTCACAGCCCCGCTCTCCATGCACTGTCCTGCTGTATCTGTCCTCAGCCCTGCTCTCCAACCAAGTCCCACTCTGCTGCTTCGTTATTGGTTGGTGATACACACACACATTCAGATTTATATATAGAGATGATACAAAAAGCAGAGAAGGGACAATATGCTGATATAAATTATTAATAGTAGAAATGCTTAATGATGTACACAATCAATTTAATACCAAATGCAAGATAAAGTGCAATGTGCTGGTACAAGTGTTACTAGTGGAGATGTAAGAACAATGCTGTCAAAATTAGAGAGAACTCCTAAGGGGGTGCAGGGGTACGGTTTCAAGGATTTATTCATCAAGCATATGTTCCATATAGTTGAAAACCCCCCCAATGCAAAACCCCACTCTCTAAATGTAGAGGATACAGCCCTTACCCTAATAATTGTATCCCAGGATCAAATACATATGCTCATAAATATGGTGCCATTACCTGGGTAAAAGAAGATATGGGGTCACTACAGCTATCTTCTTTTACCCAGGTAATGGCACTATATTTATGAGCATATGTATTTGATCCTGGGATACAATTATTAGCATCCTATGAGAAAACGGTTGCAGGATTTGGGAATGTTTAGCTTGCAAAAGAGAAGACTGAGAGGAGACTTAATAGCTGTCTACAAATATCTCAAGGGCTGTCACATTGTAGAAGGATCATCTTTATTCTCATTTGCACAAGGAAAGACTAGAAGCTCCAATGAAAAATCTATCAAAAAATAGCATTAACCCGATCGCTAAATGGCGTAGCAAGAAAAAAGGTCAAAACACCATAATAACTTTTTTTGGTCGCCGCAACATTGCATTAAAATGCAATAACGGGCGATCAAAAGAACATATTTGCACAAAGTGGTGATATTAAAAATGTCAGCCCGGCACGCAAAAAATAAGCCCTCACCCGACCCCAGATCATGAAAAATGGAGACGCTACGGGTCTCAGAAAATTGCGCAAGTTTGTTTTTTTTTAGCAAATGTTGGAATTTTTTTTCACCACTTAGATAAGAGAACATAGACATGTTTGGTGTCTATGAACTTGTAATGACCTGGAGAATCATAATGGCAGGTCAGATTTAGCCTCTAGTGAACCTAGCAAAAAAGCCAAGCAAAAAAAAAGTGTGAGATTGCACTTTTTTGCAATTTCACTGCACTTGGAATTTTTTTCCCGTTTTCAAGTACACGACCTGGTAAAACCAATGATGTTGTTTAAAAGTACAACTTGTCCAGCAAAAAATAAGCCCTCACATGGCCATATTGACGGAAAAACAAAAAGTTATGGCTCTGGAAAGAAGGGGAGCGAAAAAAACCCGAAAAATCGAAAAAGCTTCGGGAGTGAAGGGGTTAACTAAAGTTCCAGGTTTTTGAAATATTTTATTGAATATTACATATTATGTAGGGCCAGTCTCCTGCACGCCGCGCCTCTTTCCCATCAGGGACTCCAACTTACTCACCGCCGCGGCCCTGCACTCCCTCACAGTATTCCTGCTGCTGCCTAGGTTCTACGCACTGCTCACAGATACCTGTGCAGTGTGCTTAGAGTGCACGTGTGATCCCACCCTCTCCAATGGCTGGGAGACATTTGTTGCTCAGGCACTTCCCATCTGGTGGAGGTGCCTTAAATACCAGGTGGCATCTGTGCTGCTGCACGGTGGTTCGATGCTGTGTGTGCAACCTCTCTTCCCTTACCAGCACCCCCTGGTGGAGGTTGCACTATACTGCACTGCAGCAGCATTACAAACACCTTCCAGAATATCCTCTAAACCCATGTTGTAGTTTTCCTGGATGACATCTTGGTGTTTTCTACCGATCTGCTTACACACAGTAGGGATATTTTCCATGTTCTGCAGAGATTAAGGAAGAACCATCTGTACGTAAAGTATGAAAAGTGTGTTTTCGAGCAGACCTCTCTTCCATTTCTTGGGACAATAAGAAGTTATTTCTGGAGGTGGATGATTCTTCCTCAGGGGTCAGAGCCTTTCTTACCCAGAAGTCTACCTCTGGTCGCATGGAGATCAGATAGACAAATTATTTGGTGTGACTGGGGAAAACCAAGCAGTCAAGGTACACATTGGTACCAATGACAAATTTAGAGGAAGGTGGAAGGTCCTTAAACATGATTACAGGGAATTTGGACAGAAGCTGAAGTACAGGCACCTAATCCACCTGGAACCAATAAGTCACTCTACCTCATACTCTTGATCCCCTACCAAATCCACCTCAATTATGTCTTGAGGACCAGGTGTCCCTTCAAATTTTTTTAAAGCGAATAATGGAAAGAATTATTGATTTTCCAGGCAATAGGAAGCTGCGACTTAACCGTGTTAAATATTAATTAATGGTACATTGCCTCATGGAAGGTTTAGCTGACATTACATGTGCTATTCCTGTACTTAACTCAGAGTACATGTATATAGATGTATGTAGATTAGTGTTGAGCGATACCACCCGATATTGAAAAATATCGGATCGGATTGGATCGCCCGATATAAAAAAAAGTATCGGGTATCGCCGATTCCGATCCCGGAAGTCCCATTCAAGTCAATGGAACAGAAATATCGGAATTAAAAAAAAAAAAAGCTTTCTTTCCTTGTAGGTTAATTATACATGAAGAAAAACAACTAATAATAATGTAGAATGTATTGTGGGAGGTGTAGGAGACATTAAAGCCATAGAGGTTTAGCCCAATCAAATGGAATAGCAGGAATTAAATTTTTTATTTTAAAGACGTTCGGAGTTACAAAGATATTGACTATGTTAACCTCTTTTATATTTTGTCAGATATGTATGTTTCACTACTTCCATGCTCTTCACCTTCTTTTCTACTTCTCCCACACTTTCTCCTTCATCATCCTCAGCAGCAGCATCTTTTTAATCAACTTCTTCTTCACCTTATTCATCTTCTTCTTCTTCACCTTTTTCCTACTATTCTTTTTCTGTACATTTTTCATATTCTTCTTATTCAACGATTATTCTTCTTCATATTCTACTTCATCTTCTTCCTATTCTTCTTCTTCATCATATTCTTATTTGTGACAGGCATTCCTGTAGTTGTTATCTATAAAGGTTTGAAGATTACACCTTGCGTTCTGCCTGTCACAAAAGATTTACAACAGGATTTGTCCGCATTCAGTTTGGCCTGCAGCAGCAGGCATTTTCCAGGGGCACCACGAGGAGGAACGGACTCACCCCCACACACTGCTTAGTCTTCTTCTGCTTATAATTTAGATAATACCATTTGTTCTGATTTTTAGTCTTATGCTTAATGTTCTTCTGCTTTTGGTTTTTCTGCTTCTTGGTCTTCTATCTCTTGTTGTTCTGCATCTTGGTGGTTGTCTTCATGTTCTTTGTCCTCTTGGTCATCTTCTTCAGGGTCATCTTTTTGGTCTTCTTCGGTGTGGTCTTCAGGGTCATCGTCAGGGAGATACAGAGTGAGAACCAAAAACCATTTCCACAAACTTGAACTTGGAAAAGTAGCAGAAGGTACAACAAGGCTGAGGAACTGCCGAGAACCAGCTGACGGTACTGGAACCCGGATGGGTAGCAGAAGGAACAAGAGCAAATGGAACTAGCGAGGACCAGCTGACTGTGCTGGAACCTGGAGGGGCAGCAGAAGGAACAAGAGCCAATGGCACAACCGTGGACCAGCTGACTGTGCTGGAACACGGTTACTAAGCAGGAGGTACCTGTGCTACAAAGCACTACCAAGGACCAGCAGATGTTGCTGGAACTGGGATACCGAGAAGGAGGCACCTAGGCCAAAGGCACTGCCGAGAACCAGCTGACGGTGCTGGAACCCAGATGGGTAGCAGAAGGAACAAGAGCAAATGGAACTAGCGAGGACCAGCTGACGGTGCTGGAACCTGCAGGGGCAGCAGAAGGAGCAAGAGCCAATGGCACAACCGTGGACCAGCTGACGGTGCTGGAACACGGTTACTAAGCAGGAGGTACCTGTGCTACAAAGCACTACCAAGGACCAGCAGACGTTGCTGGAACTCGGATACCGAGAAGGAGGCACCTAGGCCAAAGGCACTGCCGAGAACCAGCTGACGGTGCTGGAACCCGGATGGGTAGCAGAAGCTACAAGAGTCAATGGAACTAGTGAGAACCAGCTGACGGTGCTGGAACCCAGAGTGGCAGCTGAAGGAACAAGAGCCAATGGTACAACCGTGGACCAGCTGACGGTGCTGGAACACGGTTAATAAGCAGGAGGTACCTGTGCTACAAAGCACTACCAAGGACCAGCTGACGGTGCTGGAACTCGGATACCGAGAAGGAGGCACCTAGGCCAAAGGCACTGCCGAGAACCAGCTGACTGTGCTGGAGCCCGGATGGGTAGCACAAGGTACCCATAATAAACAAAGTTGCAAGGCCGCGAGCAGGACGCAGTTACCGAAACCCACAGTCCAACAGGGGGTGCTTGTCCTATTGGCACTACGGAACCAGCCTTTATTACCAGAACCCGCAGCCCACATAGGAAGCACCGAAACTGCAGGCACCATAGACTCGGCTAACCCGACCGCAACACGACAGGACAACGTATTGGTGGCAAAGTGACGTTGACACTACCCGGAAACAGCAGGCGTGCTGGAACCAGGCTGGGCACGAGGGAGTACCCGTGCCAAAGACACTTCTGAGCAGCAACTGGCGGGGTTGGAGGCCAGGGGAAATACTAGAGACAGTGGAGCCAGAGGCCTAAGTGGAGCACGGTTAAAAATCAGTAGTAGTGTGACTGTGTAGGCAGCAGGAGACTTTGCCATCCACACAGCAGGGGAGCAGCTGGCGTTACTGAACCCCACTGACACAGGAGCTAGTGTTTCTCTCTGTGCGGACGGCACTTCCAAGCAACAACTGGTTGTGTTGAAGCCCAGGATCAATCATGGAGCAGGCTGAGGCCTACTTGGAGCGAGTAGAAAATAAGATGTAGTGTGATTTTGGAGGCAGCAGGAGACTTTGTCTTCCACACAGCAGGGCAGCAGCTGGCGTTACTGAACCCCACTAACACTGGAGCATGTGTTTTTCTCTGTGAAGACGGCACTTCCGAGCAAAAACTGGCTGTGTTGAAGCCCAGGATCAATCATGGAGCAGGCTGAGGCCTACTTGAAGCAAGTTTTATATCGGTTGAACACTACTACTGATTGTAACCGTGTTCCACTTAGGCCTCTGCTCTACTGTCTCTTTTATGTCCCCTGGCCTCCAACCCCGCCAGTTGCTGCTCTGAAGTGGCGTCTGCACAATCCACACTTGTTCCTGGGTTACAGGGGCTCAGTCACGTCAGTTGATCCCCTGAAGTGTGTCCGGCAAGGTCTCCTGCTCTGTCCACTTTCCCACTACTAGTAATGGGAATGTGGACAGAGCAGGAGACATTGCCGGACACACATCAGGGGATCAACTGATGTGACTGAGCCCCAGTAACACAGGAACAAGTGTGGATTGTGCAGAAGCCACTTCAGAGCAGCAACTGGCGGGGTTGGAGGCCAGGGAAAATACTAGAGACAGTGGAGCCAGAGGCCTAAGTGGAGCACGGTTACAAATCAGTACTAGTGTGACTGTGTAGGCAGCAGGAGACTTTGCCATCCACACAGCAGGGGAGCAGCTGGCGTTACTGAACCCCACTGACACAGGAGCTAGTGTTTCTCTCTGTGCGGACGGCACTTCAAGCAACAACTGGCTGTGTTGAAGTCCAGGATCAATCATGGAGCAGGCTGAGGCCTACTTGGAGCGAGTAGAAAATAAGATGTAGTGAGTTTTTGGAGGCAGCAGGAGACATTGCCGTCCAAAGAGCAGGGGAACAGCTGACGTTACTGAACCCCACTAACACAGGAGCTAGTGTGTTTTACTCTGTGAAGACGGCACTTCTGAACACCAACTGGCGTTGTTGGAGCCCAGGATCAAGCATGGAGCAGGCAGAGGCCAGATGGTTTTTGAATGTGGAGGCAGCAGGAGACATTGCCGTCCACACAGCAGGGGAACAGCTGACGTTACTGAACCCCACTAACACAGGAGCTATTATGTTTTTCTCTGTGAAGACGGCACTTCTGAACACCAACTGGTGTTGTTGGAGCCCAAGATCAAGCATGGAGCAGGCTGAGGCCTGATGTTTTTTGCATGTGGAGGCAGCAGGAGACATTGCTGTCCAAACAGCAGGGGAACAGCTGACGTTACTGAACCCCACTAACACAGGAGCTAGTGTTTTTCTCTGTGCGGACAGAACTTCCGAGTGACAACTGGCTGTGTTGAAGCCCAGGATCAATCATGCAGCAGGCGGAGGCCAACTTGCAGCAAGTTTTATATAGGTTGTAGACTACTACTGATTGTAACCGTGCTCCACTATGGCCTCTGGCTCCACTGTCTCTAGTATTTCCCCTGGCCTCCAACCCCGCCAGTTACTGCTCTGAAGTGGCGTCTGCACAATCCACACTTGTTCCTGTGTTACTGGGGCTCAGTCACGTCAAGTTGATCCCCTGATGTGTGTCCGGCAATGTCTCCTGCTCTGTCCACATTCCCACTACTAGTAAAGGGAATGTGGACAGAGCAGGAGACATTGCCGGACACACATCAGGGGATCAACTGACGTGACTGAGCCCCAGTAACACAGGAACAAGTGTGGATTGTGCAGACGCCACTTCAGAGCAGAAACGGGCAGGGTTGGAGGCCAGGGGAAAAACTAGAGACAGTGGAGCCAGAGGCCTAAGTGGAGCACAGTTAAAAATCAGTAGTAGTTTGAATGTGGAGGGAGTAGGAGACTTTGCCGTCCACACAGCAGGGGAGCAGCTGGCGTTACTGAACCCCAGTAACACAGGAGCAAGTGTTTTTATCTGTGCAGACGGCACTTCTGAGCGACAACTGGCTGTGTTGAAGCCCAGGGATTACAGTTCAGGTGGTAGAAACATGAACACAACAGGAGACCTGGATACTGTTGCCAACAAATTATTTATTCTGGAAGAGGACTGGCAAATTCTGGCGAGATCCAGGCCTTGTTCATTTTCAGAAAAGTAAGCCGGTCAACCTTATCGGAGGATAGTCGCGTGCGACGGTCTGTTAGTACACCACCTGCGGCACTAAAGATGCGTTCCGATAATACACTGGCAGCAGGACAAGCCAGCACCTCCAATGCATACAGGCTAAGCTCTGGCCATGTATCCAGCTTAGAGACCCAAAACTTGAAGGGGGGAAGAGCCATCTGGGAGTACACTGACAGGGCAAAACATGTAGTCTGTCACCATCTGATGGAATCATTGCCTCCTGCTGACTGGAGCCGTCTGTGATGGTGTAGACATTTGTGGTGGACACACAAAACTTTGCCACATTTGGGCCATAGTGGTCTTGCCTTGTGCTGAGGCGCTGCCACTGCTCCCTCTTTGTGCCGAGCTTCCACCACTGCCTCGACGCACAGAGCTGCTTTGTAAAGCACTAAAAGCAAAACACAAAACAAATATCCTGGAATAAAAAAGTAAAAAAATATATTGCAAAAATTGCATGAGGTAGTAATAATAGTAATAATAAGGGTATTTAGTTAACATAATTTTGATCAAAATAATGTAGAAGCCATCCCGCCACGTCACGGCAACCCTTGTGGGACAGTCCTAACTCTTGTATTTAAAACCTTTCCACTTGTCAAGTGACGTAAATGTGAACAAGGACAGAGGGACTGGACCACCAGTAATAGTATAGGCCAGACAGGATGGATTTTCCAACTCAGAAACAGGGCGGTCACACCCTTATATGCACAGAATGCACAATGAAACAAATGAGAAACTGGGTCTGAGCAGAAAAAGTAAATTAATGTGCATGCAAAATGTAATTGCATATGCACACATGACCTTTACATAGAGAAAACCAAAAGCAAAACACAAAACAAATATCCTGGAATAAAAAAGTAAAAAAATATATTGGAAAAATTGCATGAAGGTAGTAATAATAGTAATAATAAGGGTATTTAGTTAACATAATTTTGATCAAAATAATGTAGAAGCCATCCCGCCACGTCACGGCAACCCTTGTGGGACAGTCCTAACTCTTGTATTTAAAACCTTTCCACTTGTCAAGTGACGTAAATGTGAACAAGGACAGGATATTTGTTTTGTGTTTTGCTTTTGGTTTTCTCTATGTAAAGGTCATGTGTGCATATGCAATTACATTTTGCATGCACATTAATTTACTTTTTCTGCTCAGACCCAGTTTCTCATTTGTAAAGCACTAGCAGCACTGCTGTCGGGTGGAATGGAGAACATGATGGACTGCACCAGTGTGTCTTGGTACTCCCGCAGTTTACGCTCCCGGTTCAACGGTGGTATGAGGCTTTGTAAGTTGTCCCGGTAGCGAGGATCTAGGAGGGTGTACACCCAATAATCAGTCGTGTTGAGAATGTGGGCGATGCGGCGGTTGTTTCTCAGGACCTCAGCATGAAATCAACCAAGTGCTGCAGACTCCCACATGCTAAAGAAACGCTGTCCCCTGCTTGAGTCGTCATCTCTGCCTGCTCTGCATCACCCCACCCTCGCTGTACATGCTGACTAGAGCATTGTGTACCTCCCTCCTCTGGAGAGATGTCTTCCTCCTCCATTGACTCCTCCTCATCCTCCTCACAAAGTGTCCCCTGCCTAGGCCTTTGTGAGGAACCATGTAGCGCAGACTGTCCAGAAGCAGATGGCATTTGTGACTCCTCATCCTCCACCTCTTCCAAAACCTCCTCCCTTAGTGCTTGCAGTGTTTTTTGAAGCAGGCAGATAAGGGAGACAGTCATGCTGACTAGTGCATCATCTGCACTCGCCATCCGCGTGGAATCATCGAAGGCATGCAAAACGTGGCAGATGTCCTTCACAGAGGCCCACTCAGTGGTGCTGAAGTGTGACCGGCGCACAGTGCGACTTGTTTGCGCCTGATGCAGCTGGTACTCCATGACTGCTGCCTGCTGCTCACACAACCACTCCAACATATGTAACGTTGAATTCCACCTGGTGAGTAGGTCACATATGATGTGATGTTCCGGAAGGCGTAATCGGCGCTGCAGAGCAGCAAGGCGCGATCTTGCAGTGCTGGAACGCCGCAAGTAAGCGCAATCTATGCGGACCTTGTGCAGCAGTGCATCAAGATCCGGATAGTCCCTCAGAAAGCTCTGCACGACCAAGTTTAGCACATGTGCCAGACATGAATGTGAGTGAGGTTGCCTAGGCCCAGAGCTGCCACCAGATTTCGGCCATTGTCACACACTACCAAGCCCGGCTGGAGATTCGCTGGCACAAACCACACGTCGCTCTCCTGCTTGATGGCATTCCAGAGCTCCTGCGCTGTGTGGCTTCGATTCCCCAAAGAAATTAATTTCAGTACGGCCTGTTGACGTTTGGCCACGGCTGTGCTCATATCGGGTAAGCGTTCACGGGTCCATGTGGAGGTAGACCGTGACGGCTCTTGCAGCGCTGATTCAGAGGAACTGGAGTATGAGGAGGAGTCAATGTGTACAGACTGGATTCCTGCAATCCTTGGAGGTGGCAGAACCCGTACAGCGCCACTCAAGATCTGTACCCGGCTCCACAACATTGACCCAATGGGCAGTGAGGGAAAGGTATCGTCCCTGTCCAAGGTTACTGGTCCACGCATCGGTGGTCAGGTGGACCTTGCTACTGACGGCGTTTAGTAGCGCATGTTTAATTTTTCCCTGCACATGCTTTTGCAGGGCAGGGACGGCTTGCCTGCTGAAATAAAAGCGGCTGGGCATGGTGTATTGTGGTACTGCCAATGCCATGAAGTTACGGAAGGTGTCAGTCTCCACCAGCCTGAATGAGAGCATTTCAAGGGCCAGTAGTTTTGCAATGCCAGCATTCAGAGCCTGTGCTCGGGGATGGTTTGCCGAGTATGGCCGCCTTTTCTCCCATGCCTGTGCTACCGATGGCTGTAGAGTGGCCTGGGAATGTGAGGATGACAGGGAACGTGGTGCTGTGGGTGGAATGTCACTGGGTCTCTGGACAACAGTGCCAGAGGTTCTTCAATGGCGATTCTGTGAGGAAGCCGAACCAGCTGTGTGTGAGCTGGAGGAAGAGGCTACAACAAGAGCTGAAGAGGTGGTAGGTGGTGCTGTAGGTTGGCCTAAGTCTTCAGTGTGCCTTTGTAACTCCACCACGTGCTTGGTCCGCACATATTTCCACATATTTGTGGTATTGAGGTTGCTGACATTTTTCCCTCTTTTGACTTTATGATTACACAGCTTGCATTTGACAAAGCAAATGTCATCTGCAATTGTGTCAAAAAAGGACCACGCACTGCAAGTCCTGGGAGCGCCCGTTTTGGGTTTTCAAAGAGGAATGCTCCTAATGGGTACCGAAGTGGAGGCTACAGGCAACCAAGTCTGCCCCCTCCCTCTCCCTCCTGTTTTGGCCATTCGGGGAATCTCTTCCTCAGAGCTGCTCCCACCACCTTCCTGTTCCTCACACCATGATGGGTTAAGGACCTCATCATCTACATTCCCCTCTTCAAACACCTGCTTCTCCTGGGTAGTCTCGCCAGCACAGTACCCACCAGAAAGTGGCACCTGAGTCTCATCATCTGATGCGTACTGAGGTGTGCTGACCATAGGCACTGGCCCACCCGCTTCTTCAGATTCAGAGGGACAAAGCAGTTGCGCATCACTGCATACTCCCTCTTCTTCACATTCTAGAATGCTGCTTGGCTGGCCCCATTTCCAAGCCAAGAGATTCAGAGAACAGAAGTAGAGATGGCTCCTGTCCAGGGCTCTCTGACTGCCTGGGCAATTTGGCAGGTGGTGAAGAGACAGATGGTTGCTCTTCAGTGCTCTGGCCCTGAGAGGATGAGGAAGTAATTGAAGTCGATGCATTAGCTGCCATCCATCCGACAACGGCTTCTATTTGTTCGTCCCGCAGCAGTGGGGTACGGCGAGGTCCTACAAAGCTGCGCATAAAGGACTGTTGCCTGGTAAAACTGGGGGATGCTGAGTCACTGTTGCCCGCAGCAAGCACAGAATCCCCACGTCCTCTCCCTGCTGAAACTCCACACCCACGACCACATGCCTTACTCCCTGCCTTCTTCATCTTGGTAGATTGATAAAGATAGGCAGAAAAGTACAAAGGGGAGGCTTTGTGTGCTTATTCCTGAACAGCTGCTAACAGGTATAAGAAACACTAATTTTATAAAGTGTGTGGACTACACTTTAATATGAGCTAATATGGCCTACACAACTGTCAAGTGGAGTGTTTGGTGAACTTTATTTACGTGGTTTTTTTTTCAAAAAAACAAAAAAGGATGTGACCAAAGATGTGAAAGCGATAGTATCACAAACTTTTTGGAGCTATTACAATGCAGGAAGGTAACCTACAATGCAATAGATGAGGCTCCAAAAAATAGGCTTAGGCTGTGTGCCCACGTAGCGATTTTTTAAGCGTTTTTGCCGCGATTTCGGCACGAAAACGCTGCGAAAACATTTAAAAATCGTGTACAGAACACCCCCCCATGCATTCCTATGGCATTCCGCACATGCTGTGCTAATGCTGCACTTTTTTCCGCGGCGGAATCGCAGCGCGGAAAAAATCGCAGCATGGTCATTCTTTTGTGCGGAATCGCAAAGAATTGCCGCGATTCCGCACCCATAGGAATGCATGAGAATCGCTTACTTCCCGCATGTGGCTATGCCCACCATGCGGGAAGTTAAGCGTCTCATGTGCGGTTGGTACCCACGGTGTGGAGGAGAGGAGACTGTCCTCCAGGCCCTGGGTACCAAACCCCTGTTAAAAAAAAAGAATAAAAAATAAAAAATCGGGGTATATTTACCTTCCGACGTCCCGCGCTGCATTCCCGGCCTAAGCGTTCCCAGTAATGCCTTGCGGCAAGGTCCTGTGATGACGTAGTCTCGCGTGACTCTAGTGGTCTCGCGAGATCGCTATAGTAACGCGAGACCAACGTCATCACAGGTCTCGCAAGCCATTACTGGGAACACTGAGGCCCGGGAATGCAGCGCGGGACGCCGGAAGGTAAATATACCCCGATTTTTTTATTTTTTTATCATTTTTAACATTTTATCTTTTACTATTGATGCCGCATAGGCGGCCTCAATAGTAAAAAGCTGCTCACACTTGTCAAACACTATGTTTGACGAGTGTGACCAACCTGCCAATCACTTTCCAAGCGATGCTTCAAATCGCTTGGAAAGTGCTTGAATATCGCACGTGAAAATCGCGGCAAAATCGCGATCATAATCGCAGTGAAATCGCGCGGAAAAAAACACGCTATTTATGGGAAGGAGTCCGGTTTTTAGTGTCTGGAATAAAACGCTACGTGGGCACATAGCCTAATACTAATCTGGCTGCGGCTGCAGGTCACAAGCCAGAAAAAAAAGCTCCTCTATCTACTCCTATATAGTGCTTGCAACCAACCAATGTAGATGGATACGGATGGAAGCACACTAATAGGAGAAAAAAAATCAGGAAAAATGAGCTGCAATAAAACAAAAAAAGGACTATGTATGAGGCAGTGACGCACGCTGAGTGGACTACAACCAGAGGTGGCTGCAGAACACACTACAACGTGAGCTGCACTCACACACAGAGACCTCACAGACAGCCGTGAACAGTGCAGAGAACTGGGCACTAGCACTGAAAGGCTGCAGAAAGGCTCCGCTGTCTACTCATATATAGTGTTTGCAACCAATGTAGATGGATATGGATGGATGCACACTAATAGGAGAATTAATGAAAAATGAGCAGCAATAAAACAAAAATATGTATGAGGCAGTGACGCACGCTGAGTGGCCTACAACCAGAGGTGGCTGCAGGACACACTACAGCGTGAGCTGCACTCACACAGACCTTGCAGACAGCTGTGAACAGCGCTGAAAGGCAAAAGAAAGCGACACTGATTGATAATGTAGCCTGGGTAAAGCACAATATTATATAGGAAATCGCTATCTCTAACTGTCCCTCAGAGTCTTGAACAGCAGCCTGTCCCTAACTGAATTCACAGCAGAGTGAACCCTAAATGGCGGCGGCTTTTATAGTGCATCATGACATCATTTCAGCAGCCAATCACAGCCATGTCATTAGTTAACATGCCTACATGCCTTATAGCATGTGCCCACACTTCTGAGGATTCCTCATTGGCTGATTCAAATCAAACTGGCTCATAGCATTATGGGAACTTCCGATTCTGGTATTCGATATGCTAAAAGTATCGGAACTCAGTATCGGAATTCCGATACCGCGAATATCGGCCGATACCCGATATTTGCGGTATCAGAATGCTCAACACTAAGCGTTTCACGCTAGTGTTGCAGGAGCGGTGAATGTTAAGTGAGTTTTTGTATGGGAGTAAGTTCAAAGAGCGGCGCATGCGCAATGAGTCACCAATAACGCCGACATCACTTACACCTGATCGCAGGGATATTTATATAGGAGTGCGCTCATTTCACACACGTTGCCCCCTATTGAGGAAGCCATACGGCGAAACGGCGCTGTCGGGGTAGCCGGGGTACCCGTAAACCAGCAATACCAGCGTTTACTTACATGTAAGTTTTTGACAGTGCAATCACATTATACTATGCAATCTCGTTTTATGCAATTTAGCTGGCATCTGCAGGTACAGTCATGGCCAAAAGTATTGACACCCCTGCAATTCTGTCAGATAATACTCAGTTTCTTCCTGAAAATGATTGCAAGCACAAATTCTTTGGTATTATTATCTTCATTTAATTTGTCTTAAATGAAAAAACACAAAAAGAATTGTCCTAAAGCGAAATTGGATATAATTCCACACCAAACATAACAAAGAGGGTGGACAAAAGTATTGGCACTGTTCGAAAAATCATGTGATGCTTCTCTAATTTGTGTAATTAACAGCACCTATAACTTGCCTGTGGCACCTAACAGGTGTTGGCAATAACTAAATCACACTTGCAGCCAGTTGACATGGATTAAAGTTGACTCAACCTCTGTCCTGTGTCCTTGTGTGTACCACATTGAGCACGGAGAAAAGAAAGAAGACCAAAGAACTGTCTGAGGACTTGAGAAACCAAATTGTGAAGAAGCATGAGCAATCTCAAAGCTACAAGTCCATCTCCAAAGATCTGAATGTTCCTGTGTCTACCGTGCGCAGTGTCATCAAGAAGTTTAAAGCCCATGGCACTGTGGCTAACCTCCCTAGATGTGGCCAGAAAAGAAAAATTGACAAGAGATTTCAACGCAAGATTGTGCGGATGTTGAATAAAGAACCTCCACTAACATCCAAACAAGTTCAAGCTGCCCTGCAGTCCAAGGGTACAACGGTGTCAACCCGTACTATCCGTCGGCATCTGAATGAAAAGGGACTGTATGGTAGGAGACCCAGGAAGACTCCACTTCTTACCCCGAGACATAAAAAAGCCAGGCTGGAGTTTGCCAAAACTTACCTGAAAAAGCCTAAAACATTTTGGAAGAATGTTCTCTGGTCAGATGAGACAAAAGTAGAGCTTTTAGGGCAAAAGCATCAACATAGAGTTTACAGGAGAAAAAAGAGGCATTCAAAGAAAAGTACACGGTCCCTACAGTCAAACATGGCGGAGGTTCCCTGATGTTTTGGGGTTGCTTTGCTGCCTCTGGCACTGGACTGCTTGACCGTGTGCATGGCATTATGAAGTCAGAAGACTACCAACAAATTTTACAGCATAATTTAGGGCCCAGTGTGAGAAAGCTGGGTCTACTTCAGAGGTCATGGGTCTTCCAGCAGGACAATAACCCAAAACACACTTCAAAAAGCACTAGAAAATGGTTTGAGAGAAAGCACTGGAGACTTCTAAGGTGGCCAGCAATGAGTCCAGACCTGAATCCCATAGAACACCTGTGGAGAGATCTAAAAATGGCAGTTTGGAGAAGGCACCCTTCAAATATCAGGGGCCTAGAGTAGTTTGCCAAAGAAGAATGGTCTAAAATTCCAGCAGAGCATTGTAAGAAACTCATTGATGGTTACCGGAAGCGGTTGGTCGCAGTTATTTTGGCTAAAGGTTGTGCAACCAAGTATTAGGCTGAGGGTGCCAATACTTTTGTCCGGCCCATTTTTGGAGTTTTGTGTGAAATGATCAATGTTTTGCTTTTTGCTTCATTCTCTTTTGTGTTTTTTCATTTAAGACAAATTAAATGAAGATAATAATACCAAAGAATTTGTGTTTGCAATCATTTTCAGGAAGAAACTGAATATTATCTGACAGAATTGCAGGGGTGTCAATACTTTTGGACATGACTGTATATATCAAGAGTATCAGCGGCTATTGAATGTGCAGTTTTGGGATGGTTACTGAGCACTGAGCTCAGTATTCTAAGTATATCCCTTACCTATATATTACCATTGTCAGATAGCATTTTATGCTTAATATGCACATTCTCTTAATGCACAACAGATAGCTATAATTTATGCAATCTTGTTTTATGCAAATATAACCGATATTTACAACTATATACTAAGGCTAGTTTCACACTAGCGTTTATGAGCGCAGCGACGGCCTGCGCACGGCCGCCGCTAAGCCCCGCCCTCTGCCGTGCCTCCGCCGGTAGCTCCGCCCACCGGCGCATGACGCTGCATGAGCCCTGCGTCCCCTATCTTTATCACAGGGGGCGCAGGCCATGCGCAGTATGCGTTTGGCGGCGCATGCGCCTTTTTGACGGTGCGCCAACGCAACCAAACTGCAGCAGGTTGCGTTTGGCGCAGGTCGGCGCACCGTCAAAAGGACGCATGCGCTGCCAAACGCATACTGCGCACGGCCTGCGCCCCCAGTGATAAAGATAGGGGACGCAGGGCGCAAGCAGCGTCATGCGCCGGTGGGCGGAGCTACCGGCGGAGGCACGGCAGGGGCGGGGCTTAACGGCGGCCGTGCGCAGGCCGTCGCTGCGCTCATAAACGCTAGTGTGAAACTAGCCTAACAGTTGCAGCTTTTATTGAATATGTTGTCTGGGGACAGGAATTATGCACTGAGCATTTTATATATTTATATCCCTTTGTAACTATATGTTATATAATATTCTATCTATAATCTGCACATTTTTCTTGTAATTAACATATAAATATAATTCATATTTTTCATGAGCTGTCATTTAGCGTCTCTAATAGGAACTAAGCGCATTATTTATTTACAAAAAGAGAGATTTTTTTAGCGCTCATTTTTGTTCCTTGGAGATTACAATACGCGGTTTTTTTACTACTCTAGTGTGAATACTTACCTTGGCATGTTTTTTGGAAATTTCCTTGTCTTGCTACTATTTTAATTTTTGGATAATAAATTGAGATTTTATATGTATTTTTGGCCTATACCTTCTTATTCTTGCATAAATGCAGTGTAAGATTTGGTTATATTATATGGTATTTGGAGGTGGTACTCTTCTAATGTGGATGAATCGATATGTATAAATTTGCAACTCTGTTTTCTAACAAATTATTCACTGCATTTATTATGGACCTGAAAGCCAGGGAGACTACCTGGCGGTCTAAAGGGCCTGTCACACTAAGCGATATCGCTAGCAATATCGCTATAACTTGTGATGTTATAGCGAAATTGCTAGCGATATCGCTATGTCTTATACTTACCTACGACCGGCTCCCCCACTGGTTATCGTTGATCGCGTGAGAACGTCCAAGACCGTTTCTCGTCGTCAGCTTCCTGCTGGGCTTCCTGTGGAGAGACGAGCGTGGAGCCTGGCGAGAGGACGTCAGGATCGCCTAGTGTGACAGGTAAGTAGCGCCCCCCGACCCCTGCGATGTCGCTGGTGAGATCTGCCTGTGTGGCAGCCCACTAGCGACCACTTAGCGATGTACCAGCGATCCTGACCGCGTCATATCGCTGGTCGGGATCGCTGGTGCATCGCTAAGTGTGACAGCACCTTAAAGCTTCAAATCTATTCAAGCAAGGATTTTCTTCAGGAACACAAGATTTTACGGTGGAAAGTAGGGATCTTTCTATGCAGTACAAAAATGCTCTGCATAAAAAAACTAAATTATGGTGGAATAGGACTACTTTGGAAAACTATTTGGGACATAATATTGTACCTAGAGGTTTAAGAGTACAAGTTTACCCCTCTTTTGATTTGGAGGATTCAGATTTAATACAGAGGTGGAAAAAAGCCTCCATTACATGATCCTTGGAATTTATTAAGATTATCATTGACAAAAATACAGCGAGCATGAATATTTTGGATAATGAGATTGAAGAGTTAAAAAAAAACTGAGGAAACACTTAGTGGCTGATAAAATGGAAAAAATAGTTAAATCTATAGAAAAATTGATAAGTGGGAAAGTGACATTAGTGAACTTAAGATAAAGAAATTCAAAAGAGATTCTATGGATTTTGAAACCGATAAGATTTTTAGATGGCAATTGCCAAAACAACGTGGTGGAACTGTTGGAGGTAAATCCAGTGGCGTAGCAACTGTTTGTGGCGCCCGGGGCGGTCGAAAAATTTGCCGCCCCTTTGGTCGTTGATAATCTGGAAGCATCCGAAGAGCCCACACTACACTCAAAGATCTAATTTTTAGTCTGCTACTAACTCTGCTGTTATTATTTCTAGACTTTCATCTTCTTGCAGTTCTCTATATATATGTACAGTGGGGCAAAAAAGTATTTAGTCAGTCAGCAATAGTGCAAGTTCCACCACTTAAAAAGATGAGAGGCGTCTGTAATTTACATCATAGGTAGACCTCAACTATGGGAGACAAACTGAGAAAAAAAAATCCAGAAAATCACATTGTCTGTTTTTTTTTTCATTTTATTTGCATATTATGGTGGAAAATAAGTATTTGGTCAGAAACAAAATTTCATCTCAATACTTTGTGATATATCCTTTGTTGGCAATGACAGAGGTCAAACGTTTTCTGTAAGTCTTCACAAGGTTGCCACACACTGTTGTTGGTATGTTGGCCCATTCCTCCATGCAGATCTCCTCTAGAGCAGTGATGTTTTTGGCTTTTTGCTTGGCAACACGGACTTTCAACTCCCTCCAAAGGTTTTCTATTGGGTTGAGATCTGGAGACTGGCAAGGCCACTCCAGGACCTTGAAATGCTTCTTACGAAGCCACTCCTTTGTTGCCCTGGCGGTGTGCTTTGGATCATTGTCATGTTGAAAGACCCAGCCACGTTTCATCTTCAATGCCCTTGCTGAGGTTTGCACTCAAAATCTCACGATACATGGCCCCATTCATTCTTTCATGTACCCGGATCAGTCGTCCTGGCCCCTTTGCAGAGAAACAGCCCCAAAGCATGATGTTTCCACCACCATGCTTTACAGTAGGTATGGTGTTTGATGGATGCAACTCAGTATTCTTTTTCCTCCAAACACGACAAGTTGTGTTTCTACCAAACAGTTCCAGTTTGGTTTCATCAGACCATAGGACATTCTCCCAAACCTCCTCTGGATCATCCAAATGCTCTCTAGCAAACTTCAGACGGGCCCGGAGATGTACAGGCTTAAGCAGTGGGACACGTCTGGCACTGCAGGATCTGAGTCCATGGTGGCGTAGTGTGTTACTTATGGTAGGCCTTGTTACATTGGTCCAAGCTCTCTGCAGTTCATTCACTAGGTCCCCCCGCGTGGTTCTGGGATTTTTGCTCACCGTTCTTGTGATCATTCTGACCCCACGGGGTGGGATTTTGCGTGGAGCACCAGATCGAGGGAGATTATCAGTGGTCTTGTATGTCTTCCATTTTCTAATTATTGCTCCCACAGTTGATTTCTTCACTCCAAGCTGGTTGGCTATTGCAGATTCAGTCTTCCCAGCCTGGTGCAGGGCTACAATTTTGTTTCTGGTGTCCTTTGACAGCTCTTTGGTCTTCACCATAGTGGAGTTTGGAGTCAGACTGTTTGAGGGTGTGCACAGGTGTCTTTTTATACTGATAACAAGTTTAAACTGGTGCCATTACTACAGGTAATGAGTGGAGGAAAGCGGAGACTCTTAAAGAAGAAGTTACAGGTCTGTGAGAGCCAGAAATCTTGATTGCTTATTTCTGACCAAATACTTATTTTCCACCATAATATGCAAATAAAATGAAAAAAAAACAGACCATGTGATTTTCTGGATTTTTTTTCTCAGTTTGTCTCCCATAGTTGAGGTCTACCTATGATGTAAATTACAGACGCCTCTCATGTTTTTAAGTGGTGGAACTTGCACTATTGCTGACTGACTAAATACTTTTTTGCCCCACTGTATGTATTAGCTTGATGATGCTGGATGAAGACCTAATGGCTTTTTTAATAATAATTTTTAATAATGTGACAGACCTTACATATTGAATTATATAGAGCCCTGTTTTTTATTACATACCGTCCTGTCTTGTTAGCTGTATAATGCAATGATGGTTGATGGAGCATGGGAAAGCTTCCTTTCTAATGGAGGAGCTGATGGACTGGTAGTTTGGTCACCGGCTTCTCGATCAGCAGTCATTTTATATCAAAAAAGAGAGGGGACTATGTAATAAAAGAGGGCACTGTAAATAACAAAATTAACAAGAATACACTATGTAAGACAGCACTATACATAACAGCAGAGGAAGCTATATAAGGGACGGCATCATATATAACTAGAGAGGATGGTACATAATAAGGGATTACATTGTCCTCCTCCCCTCGCATCCCATTATTGTCCTCTCCCCCACCCCATCATTGCCCTCTTCACCACCTCCATCATTTTCTTCTCCCCCACCACTATCTTTGCTTTCTCCCCCACCACTCCCATCATTGCCCATTCCACCACCTCCATCATTTCCTCCTCCTCCACCACCCCCATTTATTGCCCTTTCCACCACCACCGTCATTGCATTCTCCCCCACCACCCCATCATTTATTTTTACCCCCAACCACCCCATCATTGCCCTCTCCATCACCCCCATAATTGCCTTCTCCCCATCACCCCCACCCTTGCCTTCTCCCCATCATTGCCTTCTCCTTCACCCTATCACTGCCTTCTCCCCATCACTCCCATCATTGCCTTCTCCATCACCTCATCATTGTCTTCTCCCCATCACTCCCATCATTGCCTTCTCCATCACCCCATCATTGTCTTCTCCCCATCACTCCCATCATTGCCTTCTCCATCACCCCATGACTCCCATCATTGCCTGCTCCATCACCTCATCACTCCCATCATTGTCTGCTCCATCACTCCCATCATTGTCTTCTCCTTCACCCCATCACTGCCTTCTCCCCATCACCCCATCATTGCCTTCTCCATCACCCCATCACTGCCTGCTCCATCACCCCCATCACTGCCTGCTCCATCACCCCCATCACTGCCTGCTCCATCACCCCCATCATTGTCTGCTCCATCACCCCCATCATTGCCTTCTCCTTCACCCCATCACTGCCTTCTCCCCATCACTCCCATCATTGCTTGCTCCATCACCCCATCATTGTCTTCTCCCCATCATTGCCTTCTCTGCATCGCCCCCATCATGGCCTTCTCCCATTTCCCCCTCATGGCCTTCTCCCATCACAGTCTTCTCATGTCCCCATCTCCTCCAGGGCCAGGCTAACCTACACACACAGACACACACACAGACACACACACAGACATACACACAGACATATACATACACACACAAACATACACAGACACCACCTCTCCTCACCTGTCCGCAACATCGCCTGCGCTTCCTCGCTCACACAGCAGCGGCCGCTGAATGATGTCATTCAGCGGCCGCTTCTCTGTGTCAAACAGGAAGCGCGGGCGGCGGGCAGGAAGCAGGACCGACCCTTGCAGCTCCGCTCCTGCTGTGATTGCTCCCTGCCCGCTGCTGCACTGCACTGTGCCTCACTGCCTCTGCGCTTCTCCGACCCACAGAGAGAAATTGCTGCTGCTGCCGCGCCGCCCCCACACATGTGCCGCCTGGGGCGGACCGCCCCCCCCCACGCTACGCCACTGGGTAAATCTAAGGGTTTAGATCATGATCAAACATCATATGCTGAGAGCAGCACTTCATGTAGCGAAGCAGAAAGCTCTAATGATTATCATATGCATACGAGAACAAGTAATCGAGAGAGAAGAGAATATGGAAATTTTCAATGGAAGAAAAAAGCGCAACAATGATAAATTAAAGGTGATAAATTTATCAAATTTTGTTTTGAGTGATGTACAGATTAAACTTTTGGAAAATGGATTGACTTTCTCCCCTTCTTCACATCTAGACGAATTTCAAGTAATTAAAGATCCACATCTGTTTGCGCGCAAAATCATTTTGCAAAATTACAAAACATTACAAAAGTGACATGGACCCTATGTTCCCCACTGAGGCTGAGAGGGAAGCTCTAAGGAATTTGGAGGAACTTATGGAGGAAAACCAAATCAGAAATGAGGGTAAGTTTCCAACACAATTGATTGGAAAATGTACCACTTTCCCAAGCTTGAGCACTTTCTCAGCAGCGGAGATTTTTACAAAAGTGGTTAGTAAAGAGGTAGAAAGTCTGCCTTTATTTCCCAGTTCCAACTTATCCTCAGAAGAAAATAAGGTTTTGAAAGAACTCCAGTCTCTAAGTGGAGTGGTCATTAAACAGGCAGATAAGGGTGGCAACACCATTATATGGCCAAATGAGATGTATGAAAGGCAGGCAGCCAAGATTTTAGGCAACAAGGGATGCTATAAGAAGTTGTGTTATAATCCTTTGACGCAATTTCAGCAACAACTGATTGATATTTTAGAAACTGCCTATCAGGATGGGATTATCCCTAAGAGATTAGTGGACACGATAAGAAAACTACAACCTAAGCTGGCTACTTTTTACCTGTTGCCTAAAATCCATAAGGATCCTTTGGATCCTCTGGGGAGGCCCATTGTCTCTGGTATGAGTGGTTTATGTGAAGTGGTTAGTACAGTGATTGACTTTTATCTCCAACCATTGGTGCAAAATCTGCCTTCAAACATAAAAGATACCACCATGATGTTGCAAAGACTGGATTCTTTGCAGATAGAAGCTGTCTTGGTTACAGCGGACGTGGAGGCATTATATTCATCTATTAAGCATGAAGACGGGTTAATGGCAGTCTCTCATTATCTATATAAAAGTAATTTGGAACCCCCATTAAACGAATTGATTTTGACATTGCTCAAATTTGTTTTGGAGCATAACGTGTTTACGTTCAATAAAGGGATATATTTACAACAAGGAGCAGCGATGGGGGCTACTTGCGCCCCTGCGTACGCTAATTTATTTATGGGCTATTGGAAAATTGGAAACGCAAAATCTTTCATGATGATGGTATCATTGGCAGTGAATTTATTCAAGGATGGAGTCGTTACATTGACGATGTCCTCTTTGTTTGGGAGAGTTCTGTGGATAATCTGACATTGATAATGGATAGGCTTAATCAAAATAATTTTAATATTGAAATAACTTACAATTTTGGGAGAAAAGTTGAATTTCTGGATTTGGAGACTGAGGCTTTGAGGGATGGTAGAATTATTACCAATGTATTCAGGAAAAAAACTGCCACAAATACATTACTACACGCTTCATCGGCACATCATAAATCAACCATTAACGGGATTCCTACAGGGCAATTTCTTAGGGTAAAAAGAATTTGTACAAGAGAGGAAGACTATGAGCAGCAGGCGTCTGACTTAGCTTGTAGGTTTAGTGATCGAGGATATAGCCATAGGCAAATAAAGAGGGGATACAAAAAAGCCAAAAAAGTCTCCAGGGAAGAACTTTTATATGGTAATAGGACCCGTGTAAAAACAATGGATAAGAAACATGTAAGGTTTATTTCTGGTTTTAACAAACAGTGGCCAGAATTGGTAGCGATTTTACAAAAGCATTGGAATATATTGCAGGTAGATCCAGTTTTGAGAAAAATTCTGCCTGATCGTCCATTAACAGTATCAAGACGTGCAGAAAATTTGAAAGATTTACTTGTACATAGTCACTATTCCATTGATCCACCAAATATGGATAGATTAGAATTGAATGGCTTTTTTCAATGCGGTTCCTGTCAGGCATGTGGTAATCATTATAAAGGTAATGCCTTTGACAACCATGATGGTTCCAGAACTTTTCAGACATGCAAAAGACTTACCGTATTTTTCGCTTTATAAGACGCTCCGGATTATAAGACGCACCACAATTTTTAGGAGAAAATAGGAAAAAACTTTTTTTTAATAAAATGGTGGTGCCTCTTATAATCCAGGTGTCTTATTGCTTACTGGGGGTGGTGGCTGCGGTGAAGTGGGGTCCCAGGGTCGCTGCTGGAGGAGGCAGGAGTGGGCTGATACTGCAGGCTTCAGGAAGGGAAGAGATGGTGCTCCGATGTGCATTTTGCTGCCAGGGGGGCTCGTGCTGCTACCAGGGGGGCTCATGCTGCTACCAGGGGGGCTTGCGCTGCTGCCAGGGGGGGGCCGTACTGCTGCCAGGGGGGGTCTGTGCTGCTGCCAGCGGGGCTCGTGCTGCTGCCAGGGGGGCTCTACTGCTGCCAAGAGGGGTCTGTGCTGCTGCCAGGGGGGGCTCATGCTGCTACCAGGGGGGCTGTACTGCTACCGGGGGGCTCGTGCTGCTACCGGGGGGGCTTGCGCTGCTGCCAGAGGGGCTTGTGCTGCTACCAGGGGGGGCTTGCGCTGCTGCCAGGGGGGCTGTACTGCTGCCAGGGGGGGGCTTGCGCTGCTACCAGGGGGCTGTACTGCTGCCAGGGGGGTCTGTGCAGCAGCCCACATTTACCGGGCTTTCCGTCGGCGCTATGGGTGTCTCCGGGTGCCTATCCGTGTCTCCACTTGCTCAGCGGTGTCTCCGGTTCCAATCCCGGGGCTCTGGCGACATTTTGCGACAGACCAGAGCCCCGGGGCTCCCTCTCGGTTCCTTCTGTTTTGGGCTCCGGCAATATGGCGGCCGCGGGGCGGCGCATGCGCTGATGGTGATCTCGGGACTGAGATATCGAGAGATGAGATTTCAGCAAGATCTGTAGGCCGACGGAAAGCTGGACACCCCTGCGGCCTACACCCGGTAATGTATATCCTCTTTGTAAGACGCACACCCATTTTCCCCCCAAGTTTGGGGGAAAAAAAAAAGTGCGTCTTACAAAGCGGAAAATACGGTAGTTGCATTTCCAAAGGAGTCAATATACCATGCCAGATGCCCTTGCAACAAGGTTTATGTGGGTTTAACGACGCATGAGTTGAGAGTGAGAACCAGGGAACATGTAAGGGATATAGAGAAGTCAGCAGAAATTGAACATTAGTATTTTAAAAACTCTGCAGAGGCACATTAAGCAGTTCCATAAGAGTGATCCCTCTGGTCTCAGAATTTTGGCTATTGATAAAGTCAATCTGGGTTTCAGAGGAGGGGATCTTGCTAAGGTGCTTGCGCAGAGAGAAAGCAAATGGATTTATCTGCTTGGGAGTATGACTCATCAAGGACTCAATTAAACTTTAGGTTTCAATGCGTTTCTATAATACCCCCTGTTTTCCTAATATTTCCACCGTTATTCTTGTTTTTTTAAGTGTGTGGTTTTTTAAAGTTAGTTTTAATGGTTTTATTTTATTTTTGCAGTATTGAATATCTAGATGGAATTTTCTTGGCCCGATGTGATATTTGGAGATATATATATATATATATATATATATATATATATAGACCATCAAGTGGATTCTTCAGTTCCCATACATGAAATTATTGAATATATATATATATATATATATATATATATATATATATATATATATATATATATATATATATATATATACAGTGGGGAGAAAAAGTATTTAGTCAGCAATAGTGCAAGTTCCACCACTTAAAAAGATGAGAGGCGTCTGTAATTTACATCATAGGTAGACCTCAACTATGGGAGACAAACTGAGAAAAAAAAATCCAGAAAATCACATTGTCTGTTTTTTTTTTCATTTTATTTGCATATTATGGTGGAAAATAAGTATTTGGTCAGAAACAAGCAATCAAGATTTCTGGCTCTCACAGACCTGTAACTTCTTCTTTAAGAGTCTCCGCTTTCCTCCACTCATTACCTGTAGTAATGGCACCTGTTTAAACTTGTTATCAGTATAAAAAGACACCTGTGCACACCCTCAAACAGTCTGACTCCAAACTCCACTATGGTGAAGACCAAAGAGCTGTCAAAGGACACCAGAAACAAAATTGTAGCCCTGCACCAGGCTGGGAAGACTGAATCTGCAATAGCCAACCAGCTTGGAGTGAAGAAATCAACTGTGGGAGCAATAATTAGAAAATGGAAGACATACAAGACCACTGATAATCTCCCTCGATCTGGTGCTCCACGCAAAATCCCACCCCGTGGGGTCAGAATGATCACAAGAACGGTGAGCAAAAATCCCAGAACCACGCGGGGGGACCTAGTGAATGAACTGCAGAGAGCTGGGACCAATGTAACAAGGCCTACCATAAGTAACACTACGCCACCATGGACTCAGATCCTGCAGTGCCAGACGTGTCCCACTGCTTAAGCCTGTACATGTCCGGGCCCGTCTGAAGTTTGCTAGAGAGCATTTGGATGATCCAGAGGAGTTTTGGGAGAATGTCCTATGGTCTGATGAAACCAAACTGGAACTGTTTGGTAGAAACACAACTTGTCGTGTTTGGAGGAAAAAGAATACTGAGTTGCATCCATCAAACACCATACCTACTGTAAAGCATGGTGGTGGAAACATCATGCTTTGGGGCTGTTTCTCTGCAAAGGGGCCAGGACGACTGATCCGGGTACATGAAAGAATGAATGGGGCCATGTATCGTGAGATTTTGAGTGCAAACCTCCTTCCATCAGCAAGGGCATTGAAGATGAAACGTGGCTGGGTCTTTCAACATGACAATGATCCAAAGCACACCGCCAGGGCAACGAAGGAGTGGCTTCGTAAGAAGCATTTCAAGGTCCTGGAGTGGCCTAGCCAGTCTCCAGATCTCAACCCTATAGAAAACCTTTGGAGGGAGTTGAAAGTCCGTGTTGCCAAGCGAAAAGCCAAAAACATCACTGCTCTAGAGGAGATCTGCATGGAGGAATGGGCCAACATACCAACAACAGTGTGTGGCAACCTTGTGAAGACTTACAGAAAACGTTTGACCTCTGTCATTGCCAACAAAGGATATATCACAAAGTATTGAGATGAAATTTTGTTTCTGACCAAATACTTATTTTCCACCATAATATGCAAATAAAATAAAAAAAAAAAAACAGACAATGTGATTTTCTGGATTTTTTTTTCTCAGTTTGTCTCCCATAGTTGAGGTCTACCTATGATGTAAATTACAGACGCCTCTCATCTTTTTAAGTGGTGGAACTTGCACTATTGCTGACTGACTAAATACTTTTTTGCCCCCACTGTATATACACACACACACTAATATATATATATAATTATATATTTTCTTTTCATTATTTTTAATTTATTTATTCACTTGTCACTTTAATTTTATATTTATGTATTATATTTGTTCATATTTTTTGATTACTCACATTATAGTTATTATTGTAAAATCCTTATTGATGTATTTTTATATGATTTGTTAATAAGAGATTCATATTAATATGATTTATATTGGAATCTACACTATATTTGTTTATGTACATTATTATTTTTAGATGTAATAACTTATTATTCATTATGAATTGTTTTGGGGATTGTTTATCTACTTATAGTATTTTGATACAAACAGCATATTCTTTTTGAGTGCTACATTCTCTTAAGATATCTCTGCGTCTGGTCAACGCTTGCGGCACTCAGGACAATCCCCTGACTTCACGTCCTGCTCAATATAGTGACGTTGTAGCGTTTCATAGAATCATAGAGTTGGAAGGGACCTCCTGGGCCATCTGGTCCAACCCCCTGCTCAAAGCAGGATTCGCTAAATTTCACGCTAGCGTTGCAGGAGCGGTGAATATTAAGTGAGTTTTTGTATGGGAGGAAGTTCAAAGAGCGGCGCATGCGCAATGAGTCACCAGTAACGCTGACATCACTTACACCTGATCGCAGGGATATTTATATGAGTGCGCTCATTTCACACACATGTTGCCCCCTATTGAGGAAGCCATACGGCGAAACGGCGCTGTCGGGGTAGCCGGGGTACCTGTAAACCAGCAATACCAGCGTTTACTTACATGTAAGTTTTTTGACAGCCGCAATCACATTATACTATACAATCTCGTTTTATGCAATTTTGCTGGCATCTGCAGGTATATATCAAGAGTATCAGCGGCTATTGAATGTGCAGTTTTGGGATGGTTACTGAGCACTGAGCAGGCTATTCTAATTATATCCCTTACCTATATATTACCATTGTCAGATAGCATTTTATGCTTAATATGCACAGTCTCATAATTTATGCAATCTTGTTTTATGCAAATATAACCGATATTTACAACTATATACTAACAGTTGCAGCTTTTATTGAACATGTTGTCTGGGGACAGGAATTATGCACTGAGCATTTTATATATTTATATCCCTTTGTAACTATATGTTATATAATATTCTATGAATAATCTGCACATTTTTCTTGTAATTAACATAAAAAATATAATTTTTCATATATATTTCATGAGCTGTCATTTAGCGTCTCTAGTTGGAACTAAGCGCATTATTTATTTACAAAAAAGAGAGATTTTTTTAGCGCTGATTTTTGTTCCTTGGAGATTACAATACGCGGTTTTTTTACTACTCTAGTGTGAATACTGACCTTAGCATGTTTTTTGGAAATTTCCTTGTCTTGCTACTATTTTAATTTTTGGATAATAAATTGAGATTTTATGTGTATGTTTGGCCTATGGCTACTTTCACACATCAGTTTTTTGCCGTCAGGCAGGATCCGGCTATTTTTAGAAAAAACGGATCCGGCATAAATTTTGGAGAACTGTAGAAACGGATCCGTTTTTTTGCTGGATCCGTCTAGCAGGTTATATCTGTTTCCTGGGGGTTGGCCAATTGGATCTGAGCATGCGCAGACTTAAAAAAACGGATCCGGTGGCTGGATCCGTCTTTTTCTGGATCCGGCGCATTCCGGCGCCCATAGACTTTCATTGTAGCAAAAAGCTGGAAGCGCCGGATCCGGCGCTTCCGGCATTTTCGCCGGAGACAAAAAACGTTACAGTAGCCGTTTTTTCCAGACGCCGGAATGAGACAAGTAGCCGGATCCGGCAAAAAACGGATGAAAAGCAATGCCATCCGGCGCGATCCGGCGCTAATGCAAGTCAATGGGGAAAAACTGGATCCGGCATTGCATTTTGCCGGATCCGGTTTTACAAAAAAAAGCCGGATCGCGCCTGACGGCAAAAAACTGATGTGTGAAAGAGGCCTATGCCTTCTTTTTCTTGCATAAATGCAGTGTAAGATTTGGTTATATTATATGGTATTTGGAGGTGGTACTCTTATATTGTGGATGAATCGATATGTATATATTGGCAGATCCCAGACTTCAAACTCTATACTTTGTAAGTTTATAAGCCACTCCAGTGTGAGGAATAGATAGTATGTGAAAATACAGTATATACCACTCAGGGAACACATAACTTCCAGATATAGTTTCCATATTCATACTAAATAATGTCACAGATCTCCCAGACATTATGGCTGCACATATCCCTAGTCTTTATAACGATATTGCACTCATTCCCTGACAGACCGCAGCATGGCCATTAGTTACAAGCTGCTAATGATGTCTGGAGCAGGTAAGTTTTCCCTGAGTGGTAGATATTGGGTGGTCTGAAAACGGAGTTTAGTCTAGGACGATTTGTCTGCACTACTAACTGACAGCTGTTACAATACCAAACTAGGGCAGTCCCTATAGGAGGAAAAGAACAATAATTATACTGTGCTTTCACATACTATCTATTCCTGACACTGGAGTGGCTTATAAACTTACAAAGTATATAATTTGAAGTCTGGGGTCTGCCAATATGTTGTTAGTTTTCTGTTTCGGATAACATGATACATGATTTTATTTTTTTTTTGTCTAGTGTCGCTTGAATATAGGTCAATATTAAATGAAGCCTCCTGATGAGTCGCCTTTGTTGAGGACGATGAAACCCGTAGAAATAAGAGGCTTGGAGAGTGAGTGTGTATACGTCACCTCACCCTATTGTCATGCAGTGACTCCCGGGGAAAGCTAGGGGGCACTGTATGGGCTGCCCGGGACATGCATGCAGGCATTCCCTTTGTTATGATGGGAAAATGGTGAGCGGCAGGATTATAAATGGCCGATATGTATCACAGGGGTGGGTGCCCTGTGATGGAAGCTGGAATATGTATTAATCAGCAGAGATATACTGCTGAGATTTTGTTGCTGTGTATCCGGGAAGCTTCCAGGTGACTTGGTGAGATGGGTGGGACCAGTCACCTACAAACCCACCCAGGGGCATGTGTCTGAATGCCCAATGTAAAGCCTGTGTGTGTATGGCTGGGTGTGTTTAAAGGACCTGCAATGAGGTCGTGAGCCATACCTCAACTGTGGGTGTGGCTATGGACCATATAATGTGCCTGAGGTCTGGTCACATGGGAGAGAGTGTGTGTACCTGAATGGTTCAGGGTGCAAGTGTTGGGAGATTCTGGGAGGATTGGATCCCTGGAGCACGTGCTGCGATCTTGGACCTGGTGAGGCGTGAGTGTTGGATGGTCTAAGGAGGGTACAGACGTCCTGAATAGCACCCGCTGAGGCCCTGGTGGCCGATGTGTTGGGAGACCCTGGGAGGATGGTTGGATCCCTGAATAGCACCCGGTGAAGCCTGTGTGTTGGACGGTGAAAACCAAAAACAAAACACAAAACAAATATCCTGGAATAAAAAAGTAAAAAATATGTTGCAAAAATTGCATGAAGGTAGTAATAATAGTAATAATAAGGGTATTTAGTTAACATAATTTTGATCAAAATAATGTAGAAGCCACGTCAAGGCAACCCTTGTGGGACAGTCCTAACTCTTGTATTTAAAACCTTTCCACTTGTCAAGTGACGTAAATGTGAACAAGGACAGAGGGACTGAGCCACCAGTAATAGTATAGGCCAGACAGGTTCCAAAGTTCCAGTTTCTCGGTTCCAAAGTGGGGACGGACGTCTTGAATATCACACAAACAGGCCACGTGTGTTTGCAGTGCCGTCACTAACTCTGCATTGGGGGAGCTATTGTCCGCCTCTGGATCTGGACTGTCAGGTGCCCTGGTGAGTAAGGCGTTGTCCGGGATGGTCATCCCAGTTCGGCAGCTTCCCTGAGAGAGACGACTACCAAAGAGTTGGCATCTGGAGCAGGAGCTCCTGCGAGGTAACCCCGGACATGGGGTATAAGTGTTGGTGCTTGTGTTATTCTATGGACATTAATGAAGTGTAAGGTCTGCAGTCGCCCACGGTAACTGGACAGAGAGGTCCAGCGTGGTTAGTGACAGCGTATTCAAGCAGTGTACTATGTAATGTTACGGACTATGTGTAAGCCTGTGCAGTATAAGGGTGTGTGCACACGCTGCGGATTCTGCTGCGGATTGATCCGTGCGGATTTTGCAAAATCCGCAGGTCAAAAGACCTGTGGTTTATCATCTCTACAATGGAGCAGATGGTAAACCGCAGCAGAATCCGCAGAAAGAATTGACATGTCATTTCTTTCTGCGGATTAAAAACCGCAGCAAAACCGCGTGGAAAATTCCGCAGCGTCTGCACAGCGGTTTTTATTTCCCATAGGCTATAAAGATACTGTACAACGCAGCTAATTCTGCTGCAGATCCGCAGGACCAAAACCGCTGCGGATCCGCAGCAGAATCCGCAGCGTGTGCACACACCCTAACGCGGCTTACGGTGCAGTTTATGATGGCACAATAAACTGCACTGGATTGTTTTAAGTGAAAGTGTTCCTGTGTGCCTCAATATCGCAGCCAAGTGAGTGTTCCTCAACACTAACAATAAGTGCTACCCTACATATGGTGGAGAATGCTAAGGGCACTTTTATAGCTTTGTTGCTAGGGGCAACGGACAAGGTCTACAAACTTGGTTGCTAAGGGCAATGGTACAGGAGGCACGTGTGAGGTATTTTGCTGTGACTCAGTGGGGTCACAAAGTTAATTTTAAGTCAACGTGCTGTGGCTCGGCGGGGTCACAAAGGTTGCTGTGGATCAGAGGGTGCACGAAGACGGCGCAGCGGAAGCGTGCACAGACTTGTGGCAGCGGGAGCTGCAGTTACAATTACAGCAAGAGGTTCTGAGGCAGCAGGAGCTGCAGTGACACCAGCAGCTGCTTGTGAGCGGCAGCCGGAGGTGCTGATGGTTTGTGGCTACAGCAGGAGCTGGGGCAGTGCCAGCAGGAGCTGGTGGGGTGTCATAGAGACATCAGAGGTACAGACTGTGCAACCTCTTAAAGGGCGAGTACCAGCCACAGAAAGACGTAAGGGACTGTGTGAACTTGGACCCGAGACTGCTGTGGGGGAGTCCACGGAGTGTTCCCCGGAGAGGGGTGGTGTCCCTAAACAGGGTGGTGTCCCAAAAGGGGGCGGTAACCCTAACAGGGATGATTGCCCAAAAGGGGTGGAGTCCCAAAAGGGGGTGGTAACCCATACAGGGATGATTGCCAAAAAGGGGGTTGAATCCCAAAAGGAGGTAGAATCCCACAATTGAGTAGTTGCCCAAAAGTGGGTGGAGTCCCAAAAGGGGGCGGTAACCCAAATTTGGGTGGTGGCAAAAAAAGGCGGCAGCGAAGGCGCCATTGGACTGTAGCTGGGAGCAGCGAAGTTCCTGCTATGCAGGCCCCTGCTATACTGTGGATAGCTCGGTCAGTGAACTGACACTACAGTGCCCCTTCTGGCTGGATGGAGAACGGGTGATAGGATTGTTAGACCCAGGGAGTCAGGTGTCTGAGCTGAGGACCCCTCCTGGACGTTCTATGTCGCCTGGGACGGGGACAAGAATGAATGGCTTTGGTGGAGACAATAAAGAACCTTTGACAGCATACCTCTACATTGACACGACTGAGGGCTCCCCTTACCATGAAGTGACAGTAGTTCCGGACTTACGGGGTATTATAATAGGGCGGGACTTAGAAGCCATGTAGGACTGGTGGACAAAAAGAGAAGTGTCTGTAGAAATAATGTGTGAGAGGTAATGGTGTGGAAAGTGCACCCCCTAAAGTTGACAGTCCTAAGTTAGGCATGACCAAAGGAAATGGTGGGCGGGCCCAACTTAGTGACAGGGCGGTAGCAGCCATGCCCAAAAGTATGACCAGAGAGAAGGGTGCGTCAGCCCAACTTACGGACATGATGTCACCTGGCATGTACCACAGGGTGACATGGTGATGTGATACAGGAAAGATGTATATCTTTGCACTGTGTTAGCCAGTAGATAGAAAAATATTCAGAATTGAGAGTCCTCAGTGGTTGATACCTTTGATAGTGATGTGGTAATTAAAAAGAGTGGAGCTGACATCCGAACAGAGGGTGACTTGAGCATTTACCATACTGTGGGGTATGACACAGGTTATTGCCATTAGCCACCACTAGGGCAGTGGACAACGTTCTGCAGGAGGAGAAGTTCTCCAATTTGACCGCTATCACCCGACAGCTAGAGGGTCAAGTTGACAAACTGACCAAGGAAGTGTGCATGTGGCTAGAGCGAGTTGACAGTTTTCACCAGGTAGAAGCGCACATACAAAACTCGGAGAGAGAGCGCAAAGAGATCTGTCAACGGCTGGCGAAGGAATGTTTAAAGGTGGCGAGTATGGAAGTCACCAACTCCACGCAGTTGGAGCAGCTGCACCACCTAGCGTCCGAGCTCTCGGCAGTCAAGGCCCTGAGACATACGGCCGAGCACAGAGTGGATGAGCTAGAGAAAGAAGTCTTGGAGCTCAGAGGTCACCTGACAACGTGGCAAGGTGGGAATAAGACCCTAAGGGAAGATATGGAAGTGCTCAGAGAAGCAGTGAGAGGTCTTCTGCAAGAGGAGAAGGTGGTGGTCAAAAACTTACAGCGGCCGTGCCCGACTGATGGCAAGGCAGAACTGCCAATGTCCATCTTGGCAAAGTATCATGAAGAGTGTAAATCTCAGGAATATTGTGAGCCAAGAGCTGAACAAGACAGTCACCCGGTCGTGGCAGATGTCTTGAGGGAAGTGTCCGTGGTAAGCCAGGAGCCATCTGTCCACGTACTCTTCAAGTACGCGATGGAGGTACCCGAAGACATGCGAGAAGCGTGTCCCAGTGAGGGTGCGCATGTGGCCTTTAAAAAGGCAATAAAAGCCTATAGTGTGAACTGGGCCCCAGAGACGAACCAGTTGGTGATACTGGCAGATAGGGAAGTCACAGAGAAGCGGGGGACTGTCCTGAAGGAGATGCAGATACAATGTCTCCGCACGAAACAGATGGTCGTGTTGGGTAATAAGAAAGCCGCTCGACACCTGGAGCTTGCGAGGGAAGCTCAAAGTCGGCTGGGCTTCATGGAAAACATAAATTCCGGTACCCAGAAATCTGGTGGGGAAAGTTGTTAGAAGACTTGGAAAGGTGATGCAGGAGATGGTAAATAGATCTGGTGTGAAGAGAATGAGGATCCCACCTGCTGGTGAAATCCAAGTAGCGGTTGAAGATGACATGGTTCCAGTCATTGTTGTTGGCTCGGTGGAAAGCATTGGAAACATCCGAATGCTACTGGAATATCGGGTAGCCTACCTGCAGAAGATAGAGCAGTTGAGACTGGAACGATTGCAGATTAATAAACAAATGCAGAACATCAGGTGGTGGCTGCCTCCAACCCAAGGTGAAAGGACCCGAAGGAATCCTCCAAATAACAACATGGCAGGTAGTCGAAGACTATCAGCAAGACAAAAACATTGAGAATCTGCAAGTGGCAGTTCTACTGTCAGTACGAAACTGAGAGACCTTAGCTCCTGTGAGGTACTAAATGGGTCAGACAGATGACTCGACTGTAAGTGGGACTTCTGAACGTACCGACTAAGAGAGCCAGCCAGTGAAAGGTCGGGTGATGGGGCATACTACGAAAAAGTGGAGACTAAAAAGGGTATGGTGACACAGTTGGACGGTGACTTCAGGGCCAAAGCTCAAGGCCGACATAAGGACTGCTGGGGGCAGGGAAGGCCTAACAGATTGACTCTGCAACGGGAAAGGACATAGTCCGATAATGTGGTGGTCCCAGAGAGGGATATAATGACAGTGATGGACTATGTCTCGGGAGCTGACGCTCAAAGACTGAGAGGACCCTCTCGACTGGTAGGGCAAGGTGACATATGTGCCCAGTCTCAAGGCCCCTGGTTTGTGACAAATGTTCAACCCCACAAGTTTGAACAGAGGGGGGAGTATGTGATGCAGTGACCCCTGTGACAGCTAGGGGGCGCTGTATGGGCTGCCCGGGACATGCATGCAGGCATTCCCTTTGTTATGATGGGAAAATGGTGAGCGGCAGGATTATAAATGGCCGAAATCTATCACAGGGGTGGGTGCCCTGTGATGGAAGCTGGAATATGTATTAAATCAGCAGAGATATACTGCTGAGGATTTGTTGCTGTGTATCAGGGAAGCTTCTAGGTGACTTGGTGAGATGGGTGGTTCCAGTCACCTACAAAACCACCAAGGGGCATGTGTCTGAGCGCCCAATGTAAAGCCTGTGTGTGTGTATGGCTGGGTGTGTTGAAAGGACCTGCAATGAGGACATGAACCAAGTAATCCATACCTCGACTGTGGGTGTGGCTATGGACCATATAATGTGCCTGAGGTCTGGTCACATGGCAGAGTGTGTGTACCTGAATGGTTCAGGGTGCAAGGTCCTTGAGGGTCAGTGTTGGGAGATTCTGGGAGAAGCATCGGATCCCTGGAGCACATGTTGCGAACTTGGACCTGGTGAAGCTTGAGTGTTGGACGGTCTCAGGAGGGGGGAAGGACGTCCTGAATAGCACCCGCAGAGGCCCTGGACCTGGGGGCCAGTGTGTTGGGAGACCCTGTGAGGATGGTCAGATCCCTGAAGAGCACCCGATGAGGCCTGCGTGTTGGACGGTTACAAGTGGAGACGGACGTCCTGAATAGCACACAAACAGGCCACGTGTGTTTGCAGAGTCAGTGACGGCACTGCATTGGGGGAGCTACTGTCCATCTGGACTGTCAGGTGGCCTGGTGAGCAAGGCTTTGCCAGGGACAGTGATCCCAGTTCAGCAGCTTCCCTAGAGAGGACTACCAAAAAGAGTCGGCATCTGGAGCAGGAGCTCCTGCAAGGTAACCCCGGACATGGGGTATAACTGTTGATGCCTCTGTTATTCTATGGACATTAATGAAGTGAACGGCGTGCGGTCACCCACGGTAACTGGACATAGAGGTCCAGCGTGTTTAGTGGTAGCGTATTCAAGCCATGTACTATGTAGTGTTATGGTCTATGTGTGAGCCTGTGAAGTATAACATGGCTTACGGTGCGGTTTATGATGGCACAATAAACTACATTGGACTGTTTTAAGTGAAAGTGTTCCTGTGTGCCTCAATATCGCAGCCAAGTAAGTGTTCCCCAACACTAACAATAAGTGCTACCTTACACTATATACTGAATCGTGGGTATGTTTTTTCTATTAGTCACCTTGTGACTAATCTTCAGGGGGTGAATTATGGGTATAGTTGAGGAATGACAAGAGACAACCCATTTAAGAAGAACCAATTTTGTTTAAAACTATTCCAACATTAACATAAAAAAGGCTTTTCCCCTATGTGACATCTCTGATGTTTATTAACAGTTGAATTCCAAGTAAAATATTTCTCACTTTACAAAAATGGAAAAAGCTTCTCCTCTGTGTGACTGCTCTGATGTCTAACAAGAAGCGCTTTCCGGTTAAAACATTTCCCACATTCTGAACAGTAAAAAGGCTTCTCCCCTGTGTGGGCTCTTTGGTGACTAATAAGATGCTGTTTCCGGTTAAAATATTTCCCACATTCTGAACAGGAAAAAGGCTTCTCCCCTGTGTGAGTTCTCTGGTGACTAACAAGATTTGATTTCTGTTTAAAACATTTATCACATTCTGAACATGAAAAAGGTTTCTCCCCTGTGTGGATTCTCTGGTGCTTAACACAACCTGATTGATTCATAAAACCTTTTCCACATTCTGAACAGGAAAAAGGCTTCACCCCTGTGTGAGTACTCTGGTGACTAACAAGATGTGATTTCTGTTTAAAACATTTATCACATTCTGAACATGAAAAAGGCTTCTCCCCTGTGTGGATTCTCTGGTGCCGAACACAATCTGATTTATTGATAAAACATTTCCCACATTCTGAACAGGAAAAGGGCTCCTCCCCTGTATGAATTGTCTTGTGACTAAAAAGATATGATTTATGTGCAAAACATTTCCCACATTCTGAACAGGAAAAAGGCTTCTCCCCTGTGTGAGTTCTATGGTGACTAAAAAGCTCTGATTTCTGATTAAAACGTTTATCACATTCTGAACATGAAAAAGGTTTCTCCCCTGTGTGGGTTGTCTGGTGCCGAACACAATCTGATTTATTGATAAAACATTTCCCACATTCTGGACAGGAAAAAGGCTTCTCCCCTGTGTGAGTTCTCTGGTGATTAACAAGATTTGATTTCTGGTTAAAACATTTCTCACATTCAGAACATGAAAAAGGCTTCGCCCCTGTGTGGGTTGTCTGGTGCCGAACACAATCTGATTTATTGATAAAACATTTCCCACATTCTGAACATGAAAAAGGCTTCTCCCCTTTGTGCGTTCTCTGGTGCTTATCAAAACTTGATTTATTTGCAAAATGTTTCCCACATTCTGAACAGGAAAAAGGCTTCTCCCCTGTGTGGGTTCTTTGGTGACTAACAAGATGCTGTTTCCGGTTAAAATATTTCCCACATTCTGAACAGGAAAAAGGCTTCTCCCCTGTGTGGGTTCTTTGGTGACTAACAAGATACTGTTTCCGGTTAAAATATTTCCCACATTCTGAACATGAAAATGACTTCTTTGCTTTAGGAGCAGTTTGTTTTTTAATGCCTCTTTTGTGACTTTGATTAGTAGTCAGTAATGAATCAGAAGATGGGACCTGTTTCATAGAATCAGATGAAAGATCTTTTCTGTGAATGGATGATGGTATATCTGGAGCAATCACTTCAGTTGTATTTTGAAGGATCTCAAGATCATCAGATTTAAAGACTGAAGATGTCAGCTGTCCCTCTGATCTTCTGGTACAGTCATCTGCTAAGATAAAAAACAATTTTTTAATGAAATGTCCTTGAGTTTTATATTTTTGAATATTTCTACTTGAACTGTCCATAAAAATGACAAGCTATGTAAAAAACTTTATTTACCAAGACAATAACAGTTCACAGTTAGGGATGAGCGAGTAGTGTAATACTCGGACTCGCTGTACTCGTTATGAGTACCTCCTAATACTCGGGTACTCGTAACGAGTAGCAAGTCCAATGTAAGTCTATGGGAAATGTGAGTAATGGGCTGTGCGGGGACTGTGCCAGGATGTGCGGGGACTGTGCCAGGCTGTGCTGGGCGGGGACTGTGCGGGGACTGTGCCGAATATTGAGAGGCGAGTAGTGAAATACTCGCCAGGATCAGAGTACCGAATCCTAACGAGTATACTCGCTCATCCCTATTCACAGTTTAATAGAAAACCTTGTTGGATGAACCAGCAGTGCATCGTGTGTGGTGTTCAACTGTTTGTTCATTCTACCACCAAATATCAAATAAAAAGAATTGATGTTATGTAGGCGAAAATAATACCAATTCTCATCTCACAAACAAAACAAGCCCCCCCCATCATGTCAGTGAAAAAACAGAGGTTCCCACACCATTAGTCGCTCAAAGGCGGTTGAAAAGCAACAAGGTTTCTATAAACCAATCCAGCAAAATCCGCTCTCACTTCTGAGTCTTGCAGTGTGCTCAAACATCATTTAGGATCCCTGTATTTAGCAATATTATAGTGAGAAGAACCCACTTAATTTATGGTGTTTGGCTCCTGGAGCACAATCTGGGCACTATGTGTTGGGTAATAAAATGGCAAATGTGTAATTTTCACTCTCCAACATCCACTGCGTGTTAATTTCCAGAAAGTGACTGTGGAGTCAATATATTTACTCCTCCTACACACGTGGTAAAAATTGTTGGTACCCCTCATTTAATGACAGAAAAATCTGCAATAGTCACAGAAATAACTTGAATGTGACCAAAGTAGTAATAAATAAAGGACACGTGTATATTCCAAACAGCGCTCAGAAATAGAAGAGGTGTCCTCCTGCAGGATTTAGCGGTAAATATACAATACTAATGCTAGAAGTAAAACCCCACTGCGAGAGGGTGTCCTTAATTTCACAAAAGTAGGAGTTTACTTGTGAAATAAATGTCAAAATACCACTACACATATAAAGATGTTAATATGTATGCCTGTAGTTGTAAAGAGGAAGCCGCAAGCTCTCAAAACACGTAGAATTAGGACCCTATGTATATTTCTATACAGCTGTTTACAGGTAGGGGTGTGACGTCACTAACCCTATTATACTTGGTCATACCGCTTGGGTCACTTGGCAATAATAATCCACAGACCTGCCACCGGCTAGGGCAGCATCTGGTGTATACTATCATTGCCCAAACTTAACCCTATAAAGCCTCCGGAATCCTTAGATCCACGGTTACGTGCTGCTACAGAGGGACTTATGCAGGTCAGTGCTAGGAGCTCACAGAACCTAGTTAATTTGTATCAGCTTCCTGATAATTATAAACAAACTCCACCCACTCTCTTCAGGCCGCTAGGCTTCTACAGCATAACCGCGTGTCTCTGGCGGAGTGCACCGGGCCCCATCTCTTTTACAAATCGGGCCCCAGCGGCAGGATTTTGCTGGTGCAGTAACTGAACCCTGTGTTCAAGACGCAGAGCTCAGTTACACTCTATTGCTGAGACACAGGGGGCAGGATGAAAGATATGGGGGCATGATTGGAAACACAGGGTGCAAAAATGGTGTCACAGGGGGCAGAATGGAGACACAGGGAGCAGAATGAAAGATATGGGGGCAGGATTGCAGACATGGTAGCAGGATTGGAGACATTGTGGCAGACTGGAAGACATGGTGGCAAGATTGGAGACATGATGGCAGGATGAAAGATATACGGGCAGGATTGGAGACAGAATGCTGGATTGTAGACACAGGGGGCATGATTGGAGACATGGTGCGGGATGGGGACAGGTGGGGCAGGATGGAGACAGGTGGGGCAGGATGGAGACAGATGGGGCAGGTTCATGGGACAGGATCATGGGATAGATGCGGTAGGATAATGGGACAGATGGGCAGGATAATGGGACAGTTGTGGCAGGATCATGAGCCAGATGGGGCAGGATGGGGAGATCATATAGGGCAGAATGGATACTCATGAGGCCAGGATGAGAGAACATATGGCTGGGCCAGGAATGAGACACACGGGGGCCAGGATGAGGGATATTATTACCATAGGGGCCAATTAAGGGATATTATTACTGCAGTGATGTATTCATTTTATTTTTTGAGTATACTGTTTTAAATGGGGGGGGGGGGGTCCTGTTATTGTGCATAGTGATACTATGTTGCCTTTTTTTTCTTCATTTGGTGTAGTGTGGAAATTGGGAAAAAAAATAAGTAATGTGTTCTGCAAACAGTGCTCTAGATAACTGTGTAATTCCCTGCAGAGACGAGCCCTGGCTGGAAGTGACGTACATCTGTGCTGGCTAAAGATGAAAGACTTCACCTAGAGGCGTCACTGGTGAGTCAGTGTGTCACCTATACACTACTACTATACACTGTATACTATATACAGCGTTCCTGTGTACAATGTCATACCACAAGATGTGGCCTTCCCAAAACTCTGTCTGATGACAAATTCACATATAGCAGGATGCAGCAGGCCTCCACTAATAAAGGCAAGGAGCAGCCCAGGTGCAGACTACTGATAAAAACCACCACCCCACACCTACCAGACCATGGAGGGGTTGGCTGCCTAGTATAAAAAATGCACATAGATAAGGCTTGCATAGGACTATATGCTATATCTGCATTTGTCATCAGACAGGGTTTTGGAAAGGCCATATCTTGTATTAGTTTTTTTGAATTTTTTTTCTATGTTAGCTGTGTACAATGTCACCAGTGATCACAGTATTACCTTTACACTGACATTTGCATGTGTATGATGGCACATATGGTGATATTAGTATTGTGGTTTTTTTTTTTTTTTATTACTGAGCAGCATTGTAGTATTCAGTCACAAAGTGGTGGTGATAGGTTGTCCGTCCATGGTGTGGTAGCATTTGTTCATTGTATGTGGTATTATTGGTCACCATGTGGTGGTAATATGTGGTCTAGTCATGGTGTGGCGGTATTTGTCCCCTGTATGATATTATTCGGTGACTGTGGTTTTAATATGTGGTCTGGACAAGGTGTGGCAGTATTTGTACTTTATATGTGGTATTATAGGTCACTGTGTTGGCAATATGTTGTCTGGTCATAGTATGGTGGCATTTGTCAATTGTGTGTGATATTATTGGTCATTTTAAAATTTAAAACTATACCTAAACTGTATTGCATATTTTAACAAATGTTTAATAGGCTAGAGTAGAGTAGGGCCCAGCCAAAATAGTCTACCATGTCGTGGTGGCGGCTTAAAAAAATCTTTTGGCCAAAACAAAGGCTGCTGGATCGGTGGGGCTGTGGACAGTTCGAGGGGGCCCCAAAAAGTTTGCCAGTATGGGGCCCCGAAATTCCTAGTGGCAGCCCTGTACACGCATACGCATTAACATCTTTATATGTGTGGTGGTATTTTGACATTTATTTCACAAGTAAACTCCTACTTTTGTGACATTAAGGACACCCTCTCGCAGTGGGGTTTTACTTCTAGCGTTAGTATTGTATACTTACCGCAAAATCCTGCAGGAGGGCACCTCTTCTCCTATTTCTGAGCGCTGTTTGGAATATACACTTGTCCTTTTTCAAAATTATTTGACAAGAGGTGGTTACTGTCACCCAAACTTAGCAGCCAGTAACTCAGGAGTGTGTCAAGCGCCAGTGGGCTGTATATATTTTAACTCCCGGAGCTTTTTTCGATTTTTCATTTTCTGCTCCCCTTCTTTCCAGAGCCATAACTTTTTATTTTTCTGTCAATATGGCTATGTGAGGAATTATTTTTTGCGGGACGAGTTGTACTTTTGAACAACACCATTGGTTTTACCATGTCGTGTACTCGAAAATGGGAAAAAAAATTCCAAGTGCACTGAAATTGCAAAAAAGAGTGCAATCCCACACTTGTCTTTTGCTTGGCTTTTTTGCTAGGTTCACTAAATGGTAAAACCAACCTGCCATTATGATTCTCCAGGTCATCACCAGTTCATAGACACGAAACACGTCTAGGTTCTCTTTTATCTAAGTGATGAAAAAAATTCCAAAGTTTGCTTCTCCAATTTTCATGATCTGGGGTCGGGTGAGGGCTTATTTTTTGCTCACTGGCTGACGTTTTTAATTATACTACTTTTGTGCAAATATGTTACTTTGATCGCCCATTATTGCATTTTAATGCAATGTTGCAGCGACCAAAAAAAACGTAATTCTAGCGATCAGGTTAATCCTTTTTTTTTTATTGATAGATCGGGCGATTCTGAAGGCGGTGATACCAAATATGTGTACATGTGATTTTTTTTTTTTTAATTGTTTTATTTTGATTGGGGCGAAAGGGGTTGATATAAACTTAGTTTTTTTTTATTTTTAAAACACTTTTTTTTTTACTTTTGGCATGCTTCAATAGCCTCTATGGGAGGCTAGAAGCATGCAACACTTGATCGGCTCTGCTACATATGGGCGATGAGCAGATCGCCTATATGTAGTAGATTTACTGCATTGCTACGAGCGCCGACCACCGGGCCTGCGATGCACTCACTTCCAGCCCGGCGGCCGGAAGTGCTAGTTAAATGTCCGCTGTCAGCTTTGACAGTGGGATTTAACTAGTTAAAAGGCGCGAGCGAATCGAGATTCCACTCACGCCTATTGCGGGCACATGTCAGCTGTTTATAACAGCTGACATGTCGCGTCTTTGAGGTGTATTCACCGCTGGAGCCAACCTCAAAGCAGGGGATACTCACCAATGACGTCATCGGTAAGGAAGGGGTTAATAATAAATTTTAAAAAATCTATGAAAATGAAGAAATGAAAGTCAGATATTGATTTTCAACCATGCTTCCACATAATTTTTTAAATAATAAAACTCATGAAATAGGCCTGGAGAGAAATGATGGTTCCCTTAACCCCTTACCTACAATTGACGTAATATTCTGTCCATGTGACCATGGACCTAATTACCATGGACGGAATATTACGTCATCGCGATCAGCGGCGCCCACGTGGTGAGCGCCGCTGATCGCGGCCGAGTGTCAGCTAATTATCATAGCTGACACCCGGCACAATGTGTCAGGGGCGGTCACGGACCGCCCCCGACACGTTAACCCCTTGCACACCGCGATCAAACGCGATCGCGGTATACCGGGGGTTAAAGGGAAGCATCGGCAGGGAGGGGGCTCCCTCCGTGCTTCCCTGAGCCCCCCACGGCAGCGCAATGTGCAGCGCTGCTGCGGGGGGCTCTTTCCCTACAGGCCCCCGGATCCAAGATGGCGACGGGGGCCTGCAGGGAGCTGACTTCCTCACTGCCTGCAAAGCGAGGAAGTCTGCAGCAGTGCCTGTGACAGATCGCTGATCTGTCACAGTGATCTGTGATGTGACAGATCAGAGATCTGTCACAGGACAGTGATGTCCCACCTGGGACAAGATAATAAAGAAAAAAAAAATAAATAAATAAAATCGCTAAATAAATTAGTAAAAAAAAAAAAAAAAAAAAATATTCCCCAATAAATCCATTTTTTCAAAATAAAAAAAAACAATAAAAGTACACATATTTGGTATCGCCGCGTCCGTAATGACCTGCCCTATAAAACTGTCCCATTAGTTAACCCCTTTAGCGAACCCCTTAAATAAAAAACGAAGCAAAAAATAATGAATTATTATCATACCACCGAACAAAAAGTGCAATAACGCGCGATCAAAAAGACGCATATAAATATCCATGGTACCGCTGAAAACGCCATCTTGTCCCGCAAAAAACGAGCCGCCATACAGCATCATCCGCAAAAAAATAAAAAAGTTATAGCTCGCAGAATAAAGCGATACAAAAATAATTATTTTTTATATAAAATTGTTTTCATTGCAAAAAACCGACAAAACATAAAAAAACGACCTAAATGAGGTATCGCTGTAACCGTACTGACCCGAAGAATAAAAACGCGTTATCAATTTTACCGCACGCGGAACGGTGTAAACGCACCCCCAAAAGAAATTCATGAAACGCTGGTTTTTGTTCATTCTGCGTCCCAAAAATCGGAATAAAAAGCGATCAAAAAAGGTCACGTGCCCGAAAATGGTACCAATAAAAACGTCAACTCGTCCCGCAAAAAATAAGACCTCACATGACTCGGTGGGTCAAAATACGGAAAAATTATAGCTCACAATATGTGGTGATGCAAAAACTATTTTTACAATAAAAAGCGTCTTTTAGCGTGCGACAGCCGCCAAACATAAAAACCGCCATAAATAGTAAATCAAACCCCCCATTATCACCCCCTTAGTTAGGGAAAAATAATAAAACTAAAAGAAAATGTATTTATTTCCATTTTCCCGCTAGGGTTAGGGCTAGGGTTAGGGGTGTGTTGAGGTTAGGGTTGGAGTTATAATTGGAGGTTTCCACTGTTTGGGCACATCAGGTGCTCTCCAAAGGCAACATGGCGTCTGATCTCAATTCCAGCCAATTCTGCGTTGAAAAAGTCAAATGGTGCTCCTTCCCTTCCAAGCTCTACCATGTGCTCAAACAGTGTTTTACCCCCACATGTAGGGTATCAGCCTACTCAGGACAAATTACAAAACAACTTTTGGGGTCCAACTTCTCCTGTTACCCTTAGGAAAATAAAAAATTGGGGGCAAAAATATAATTTTGCGGAAAAAAATGTTTTTTTTATTTTCACGCCCAGGCGTTATAAACTTCTGTGAAGCACTTGGGGGTTCAAAGTGCTCTCCACACATCTAGATAAGCTCCGTGGGGGGTCTAGTTTCCAAAATGGGGTCACTTGTGGGGAGTTTCAATAGTTTAGGTACATCAGGGGCTCTCCAAACGCACATGACACCCGCATACCAATCCATCAAAGTCTGCATTCCAAAACGTCACTACTTCCCTTCCGAGCCCTGACGTGTGCCCATACAGTAGTTTTCTCCCACATATGAGGTATCAGCGTACTCAGGACAAATTGGACAACAACTTTTGGGGTCCAATTTCTCCTGTTACCCTTGGGAAAATAAAAAAAATGGGGACTAAAAGATGATGTTTGTTGAAAAAATACGATATTTTTATTTTCACGCCCGGTCGTTATAAACTTCTGTGAAGCACTGGGGGGTTCAAAGTGCTCACCACACATCTAGATAAGTTCCTTGGGGGGTCTAGATTCCAAAATGGTGTCATTTGTGGGGGGTTTCCACTGTTTTGGTACATCAGGGGTTTTCCAATCGCGACATGGTGTCCGATCTCAATTCTAGCCAAAAACGTCAAATGGCGCTGCTTCCTTCCGAGCTCTGCTATGCGCCCAAATAGTCATTTACACCCACATATGGGGTATCAGCGTACTCAGGACAAATTGCACAATAACTTTTAGGTTCCTGTTACCCTTGGAAAAATAAAAATTGGGGGTGAAAAGATTTTTGTGGAAAAAATATGATTTTTTAATTGTACCGCTGTACGTTATAAACTTCTGTGAAGCCCTTGTGGGTTCAAAGTTCTCACCACATATCTAGATAAGTTCCTTGGGGGGTCTAGTTTCCAAAATGGGGTCACTTGGGGGGGTTTCCACTGTTTAGGTACATCAGGGGCTCTCCAAACGCGACATGGCGTCCGATCTGAATTCCAGCCAATTTTGCATTGAAAAAGTCAAACGGCGCTCCTTCCCTACGGAGGTCTGCCATGCGCCGAAACAGTGGTTCCCCCCCACATATCAGGTATCAGCGTACTCAGGACAAATTGCACAATAACTTTTGCAGTCCAATTTCTCCTGTTACCCTTGGTAAAATAAAGAAAATTGAACCTGAAGTATTTTTTTTGTGAAAAAAAGTTAAATGTTCATTTTTTTTTTTAATATTCAAAAAATTCCTGTGACGCACCTAAAGGGTTAATAAACTTCTTGAATGTGGTTTTAAGCACCTTAAGGGGTGCAGTTTTTAGAATGGTGTCACTTTTGGGTATTTTCCATCATATAGACCCCTCAAAGTGGCTTCAAATGTGAAGTGGTCCCTAAAAATAAAATGGTGTTGCAAAAATGAGAAATCGCTGGTCAATTTTTAACCCATAACTTCCTAACAAAAAAAAATGTTGGTTCCAAAATTGTGCTGATGTAAAGTAAACATGTGGGAAATGTTATGTATTAAGTTTTTTGTGTGCCGTATCGCTGTGATTTAAGGGCATAAAAATTCAAAGTTGGAAAATTGCGAAATTTTTGCCAAATTTCCGTTTTTTTCACAAATAAACGCAAGTTATTTGAATGCAATTTTACCACTAACATGAAGTACAATATGTCACGAGAAAACAATGTCAGAATCACCGGGATCCATGAAAGCGTTCCAGAGTTATGACCTCATAAAGGTACAGTGGTCAGAATTGTAAAAATTGGCCCGGGAGTCAACGTGCAAACCACCCTTGGTAGTGAAGGGGTTAACTTAATATTTTGTTGCACAACCTTTTGAGGCAATCACTGCAATCAAATGATTCCTGTAAGGCCGGGGTCACACTGGCGAGGAATACGGACGAGTGAGGCGTTAAAAGCACGCATTACACACGGACAAATGTTTCTCTATGGGGCAGCTCCCATCAGCCGTATATTTCTAGTCTGTATTCTACGGTCCGTGCCAATCGCAGCATGCTACGATTGTCAGCGTACTACGGCCGTAGTACGCCAATGCAAGTCTATGGGTGCGCTAAAAATACGGATTACACACGGACCACACATGTGACTTGCGAGAAGTACGCACCCGGTGACTTACAAAAGCCGGCAATTCAGTGCGCTATACAGTAAACTCACACTGACAGGTTTAATAAAGAAACGAAAGAATAGATATAGACACACACAGAATACATTGTGTGTGTGTATATATATATATATATATATATATATATATATATATATATATATATATATACACACACACGTCATTGTGACAAACATATATATACACATTTATATTTCACAGAGTTCTTCATAGCAGAATAGCCGCTAAGTAAATTGCCGGCTTCTATCAAATAATTCCCCAACCCGACATGAAATGACACATGGTTACATTCAGTAAAGCATTTCATTTCTTGTTTTTTTTTATATGTTCTTGACTAATAATTAGATGAGGGATTGTGTGCAAAATTTGGGAGTTGTAGTTGTTATTTTAAGGGCTTAATTCTTTGTTAAAAAATGTGTGGGCTTCCCATTGCCCTATATTGGTGGCGAGTGGGTTAATCTAACAAAGGGTTAATGTCACCATTCGATTGTAAGGTGACATTAACCCTTTGTTAGATTAACCCATTCGCCACCGCTACAGGGCAATGGGAAGCCCACGCATTTTTTAAAAACCAATTAACCCCTTAATATAACTACAACTCCCAAATTTTGCACACAAACCCGCATCTAATTATTAGTCAAGGACATATAAAAAAACATGAAATGAAATGCTTTACTGAATGTAAAGCATGTGTCATTTCATGTCGGGTTGGGGAATGATTTGATAGAAGCCGGCAATTTAATTAGTGGCAATTCTGCTATGAAGAACTCTCTGAAATATAAATATATGTTTATCTCAATGACGTGTGTATATATGCGCATTCTGTGTGTCTATATCTATTATTTCGTTTCTGTAAGAAACCCTGTCATAGGGCTCCATTATATGTCCATTTTGCAAGGCGGCAAGAAAATATCGCCATACGGATGCAGACATGAGCAAAATACGCAACCACACCTTGCTTACGGATGATATACGGAGCACTATTTAGGGGTCATTCATCCGTATTACGCCTGGAAGCTACGGACCATATTTTGAGTCGGTTAGTGTGACCCCGGCATAACTGTCAATGAGACTTCTGCACCTCTCGACAGGTATTTTGGCCAACTCCTCAAGAGCAAACTGCTCCAGTTGTCTCGTGTTTGAAGGTTGCCTTTTCCTGACGGCATGTTTCAGCGCTTTACACTTGTGTTCATTAGGATTTAGGTCAGGGCTCATAGAAGGCCACTTCAGAATAGTCCAATAAAATGAACACTGTACCAATGTTTTCCTCTTAGCCATTCTTGGATGTTTTTAGCTGTCTGTTTTGGGTCATTATCCTGTTGCAAGACCCATGACCTGCAACTGTGTCAAGCTTTCTGACACTAAGCAGCACATTTCTCTCTAGAATCCCTTGCTAGTCTTGAGATTTCATTGTACCCTGAACAGATTCTTGACACCCTGAACCAGATGCAGCAAAGAAGCCCCAGAACATAACAGGGCCTCCTTCATGTTTCACAGTAGGGTCAGTGTTCTTTTCTTGATATGCTTCATTTTTCCGACTGTGAACATAGATGAGACAAAAATTGAAAAAAAAAAAATTGAACTTTTTGGCAAGGCCCATCAGCTCTGTCCATAGGACATTCACCCAGAAGCTTTTGGGCTTGTCAACATGTAGGTTGGCGAATTCCAGTCTGGCTTTTTTATGATTTTTTTTTCCAATAATGGTGTCCTCCATGGTCGTCTCCATGAAGTCCACTTTGGCTCATTCAATGACAGATGGTGCGATCTGACACGGATGTTCCTGGAGCTTGAAGTTCACCTTTAATCTGTTTAGAAGTTTTTTTGGGCTGTTTTATTACCATTCATATTATCCGTCTCTTTGATTTGTCATCAATTTTCCTCCTGCAGCCACACCCAGGGAGATGAGACTGTAGCCAAAGGAGCTTAAATTTCTGAATAATATGTGCAACTGTAGTCACAGGAACAACAAGCTGCTTGGAGATGGTCTTATAACTTTTACCTGTAACCCATTTGTCTATAATTTTCTTTCCAATCTCCTGAGACAACTCTTTCCTTCGCTTCCTCTGGTCCATGTTGAGTGTGATACACACCATGTCACCAAACAGCACAGTGAGTATCTGTAGCCTCTACACAGGCCACTCACTGATTCCAAAACTGCAGACACCTGTGATGCTAATCAGTGGACAAACCTTGATTTAACATGTCCCTTTTGTCACATTATTTTCAGGGGTACCATCTTTCTGTCCAGGCCTATTTCATGAGATTTATGTTTTTAAAAATTCTGTGGAGGCATGGTTGAAAAGCAATGTCTGACTTTCATTTGTTCATTTTCACAGATTTTTTATTTATTATTACTTTTGTCAGATTCACGCTATTTCTGTGACTATGACTATTGTGGGTTTTTGTGTCATTAAACGAGGGGTACCAACAATTTTGATCGCTTGTGTATAGATTATAACCCTCAGTGACTTAATTTATAAAATGGAATCACTTTATGGGGATTTCGACCATTCTGGTTTTCTGTCATTTAGTTATATTAGGGCTCCTGCATATGGTGTGTTCAATTTCACCTGGGGTCTGTTCCTGCTCTCCAGCTGGAGTAATCTGTTCCCTACTTCAGCCAATTGGAAAGTACCACACCCTACTAAAGCTCAAAGCATATGGCTGGAATCTGCCAGATACATCGTTCTCCTCTGGTTCAGTCCTCTGTGCTCAGCTCGCGGCTTGTGTATTTGCTTCCTGTTGTGACCGTGGCCCGTTTACTGACTATTTTTTTTTCTGATTCTGTATTATGTCCTTCTGGTTCTGACCCAGCTACCTGACTATTCTTCTTGCCATCTAATACCACAGAATAGCAAGTAACACCATGGTCCAAGCCTAGGGGTCCCTGTGTAAGTCCAGATCCATGTAAGGGTGTTATAGGGCGATGAGCAAGGCAATCCTTGGGATATGGAAAGCAGAGAAGATAGTGCCAAGCATGTTCATGGTGATTATCTTTTGAACTGCCAGGTGACCCAATACATTGTGTCTGCAAACTATTCCAGCTAGATCTGCATTCAAATAGCTAATTGGCGCTCCTTCCCTTCTGAACACTGCCATGTGCCCAGACAGTAGAATACAACCGTATATAGGGTATTGTGCGAAGATGGAAAATAATCTGTAAGATCCATTTGTTTTCTATTATCCTTTGTGAAGAATTCCAATGTTATCACCACATAAAGCGACACGTCAGATTTTAAAAATGGGGCCTGATTAGGAACACAAAACTGGCTGCAGGAAGAGGATAAATCAGGGTATTTTGGACACTAACTACTGTAATAAAAAACTGACTATAGACAATAACACATCTACTGAAATGATCATCAGTAATAAATGAGTAACTAGTGGTGAAACCTCTCTGGGGTAATTAGTGTATGGGGCTCGGTGACTTAACCTAAACTATCGTAAGCTCCAATATTTTCTGTCATTTGAGTTTCAAGAACAAATATTACACATTTAAAAGAGAACTGTGTATAATAGTGCAGAGCTGATGTGTCTTAAAGGCAACCTGTCAGCAGGATTGTGCAAAGTAACCTACAGACACTGTCAGGTCAGTGCCGTTATACTGATTACAATGATACCTGGTGATGAAATCCGTCTTGTGGTTGTTGTTTAATCTTTATTTGTAGTTTTCAGTTAATGAGGTTCTCGTGCTCTGGGGCGGGGCTGTGGGCGGGGCTTTATACGGTGCTCTGATTACATATGCATCTGTATTTGCTTATGACAGGTCACTGATCCCTCACTGATCTGCCCCCTATATTTACATAAAGCATACAATAGTGTTGATATTATTGTTAATGCCTATAATATTTTATCGTGGCTATTGTGAGGCTTAGCAATAACATTACATCCATCAAAATATCACCGGCGATGGTGGCGCCTGCGTAGTAGCATCTATAAGTAAGAGAAAAGTGATACTGGACAGGCGCCGCAGGTGTCATTTTGCTGGATGTAAATTTTTATTTTCTCAGTCTCACAATATTATAGGCATTATCAACAATAATATCAACACTATTATATACATTATGTAAAATAGGGGGCAGGTCAGTGAAGGATCAATGACCTGTCATAAGCCAATACAGATGAATATGTAAGCAGAGCACCACATAAAGCCCTGCCCACAGGCCACCCACAGCCCCGCAGCACGAGTATCTCATTAACTGAAAACTACAAGTAAAGATTAAACAACAACCACAAGACGGATTTCATCACCAGGTATCAATGTAATCAGTATAACGGCGCTGACCTGACACTGTCTGTAGGTTACTGTGCACAATCCTGCTGACAGGTTCACTTTAAATTTAGATCTAAGGCATTTGGAAGAGGCGATGGAGAGCTTTTTTTTTTTTTTTTTTTTAAGACTATCAGGGAGTTACAGACTCACAAGTGAGGCAGGCCGATCCCACCGCAATCACTATCATACAGAATGAACAGGTAAAAAAAAGACATAGAATAAAATAATATGATACATCCCAACAACAATGTATGTACGAGGGGAGAACAACACTAAACTAGACTTGCAATCAGTTATGGTGGACCATTGTAGCTACTATGAGTCATGGCCAGAACAGTAGAGAAAGTATTAGCACCCACCCCCCCCTCCATTTCAGGAGATTGTGCAGCAATCTGAAATTTTTAGGATTGAAAATAATGGAATTTATGACGTGGAGTCAATCCATGAAACCAGGGCTCGAGCCATGCCAACACAGGTGTGAATAAATGTATATTACAGCCATCAGGCTCTCTCGAAAACACCAGTGATTGTCTAAACGCCGTGTCTAACATCACGTCCTCACTATATCTGAAACTGACCGTCAAAGACTGAACTCCTTGTGTTTCCTCCCGCTACTAATGTATCTATACCCGACATTGCTATTTCTGTGTGTGGTTCCACTATTACTCCCCAGCAGCATGCCCGCTGTCTTGGGGTCATACTTGACTCCGAGCTTTCCTTTGCCCCCCACATACGATCACTGGCTCGCTCTTGTTATCTGCACCTCAAAAACATTTCTAGAATTCGACCTTTTCTTACTTTTGACTCCGCAAAAACTCAGACTGTTTCTCTTATTCATTCTTGTCTCGACTATTGTAACTCCCTTCTAATCGGTCTCCCTCTTACCAAACTCTCCCCTCTCCAATCTGTCTTGAATGCTGCAGCCAGGATCATATTCCTCGCCAATCGTTACACCGATGCCTCTACCTTGTGCCAGTCATTACACTGGCTACCCATCCACTCCAGAATCCAGTATAAACTTATTACCCTCACCCACAAAGCTCTTCATGGCTCAGCACCACCCTACATCTCCTCCCTTGTTTCAGTATACCACCCTACCCGCGCCCTCCGTTCTGCTGATGACCTGAGGTTAGCATCCTCAGTAATCAGAACCTCCCACTCCCGTCTCCAAGACTATACACGTGCTGCGCCAATTCTTTGGAATGCACTTCCCAGGTCAATATGATTAGTCCCCAATCCCCACAACTTTAAGCGTGCCCTGAAAACGCATTTATTCAGACTGGCCTACCGCCTCAACACATTAACCTAATCTATCCCTGTTTGTCACAGCCACAAATAACCAGGTTCCCTGTATCATGTTCCCACATGCTTTATGCATCCATTAGCCCTCTGTGTCTGTACTGTTACACACTTAACATTATGGCTGGTCCATACAATCAGGGCAATTGTTACCACCCACCTTTCGTGTCTCCCCTTTTTTCCTCATAGACTGTAAGCTTGCAAGCAGGGCCCTCATTCCTCTTGGTATCTATTATGATCTATGTGATTATTGTTATGCTGTAATGTCTATTGTCTGTACAAATCCCCTCTGAAATGTAAAGTGTTGCGGAATATGTCGGCGCTATAGAAATAAAATTTATTATTATCAGCCACGCACAGCTTAGAGATATATCATGGCACAGGTGTAATGTTTTTACTACAAATTGAAAAGATAGGAAAAAGGGAAACTGTTGATATTGTACAGAAATTCACACTTGGCCTCACTGCACTTTTAGGCTATGTGCCCACGCTAGCGTTTTTAAACGCTCAGGAAAAGGATCCCCTTCCCAGAAATCGCGCGTCTTTTTCCGCGCGTTCTTTGCGCGATTTTGATGCGTTTTTTGACACGCGATTTCTGGGATCATTGGGGATGGCTAAAAACGCTCAGCAATGCGGGAATTAATGAGCATGCTGCGTTTTTAGCCGCTAAGCGATTCCTGAGCGGTTAAAAACGCATGCATTGGCACAAAAAGCCAAAAACGCATGCTAATTAATTTGATGCATCTTTTAGGCGTTTCTGCAGCGTCTGAGCCGGCTCAAACGCTGCGGAAACGCTTAACAAAACGCATCGTGGGCACACAGCCTTAATGTTGTCGATCATAAAAGCAAAGTTTGGCCAGAAAGACTGGACCTGTTCTTGTAGGGACCATATGAGCACATTCAGCAGCACAGAAGGGAGAGAAGGGAGATTCATCCAATAAGATCCCAGGGATCTAGGAAGCCAACAGCATCATTACCCTCCGCTTATTTGATCAGTTTTGGGTGAAGGAGAATGTTGTCAGGAGGCAAAATGGTGATCATGGTAATACGGCCAGACTACATGACCGAAAAAGCAGCCACAGTGGTGACTGAGAAGCAGGGCCGGACTGGCCATCTGGCTATTCTGGCAAATGCCAGAAGGGCCTGCTTGGTTTTGGACCACCTTGGCTGCTACATTGTTATGAGAATCTGCTTCCTTAAGACGCCCACACTGTTAGCAGTTGTGACACAGCACGAAGTCGCTGGCTTAATCACCTAACCCAGCAGGCCACGGGCATCCCTTCTGTCTGCGACCTGCCGAGGCCAGCACCAACACAGTAACATGAAAAACTGTAAAAGCTGCACCATGAACTACCAAGAATGATTACTATAGAACACTGAAACTGCATTACTGACATATGAAAAGGGAAAAAAGCGCTATATAGTGTATATATGAAATATTCATCTGCAAAATTACTATGAAAAATACAGTAAAAAAGAAGGTACTTAGCGCATAGATTGGTCAATATATGTGACCCCCCAACTGCCATGTCAAGGCATCCTTCAAAGTTGGGTCCCTGTCCTGATAGGTCACCTTTCCTGGGCAAAAAAGCAAAAGCTCTAATTGGGCCCCCAATTATTGCAAGTCTTTAATAGCATTTTAATAGTCTTTCTATATAGGTCAAAGGGACTTTTGGGGCCCCCTAGGCTCCAGGGCCCGAGTGCGATTGTAACCCTTGCACTTACTGTAGTTTCGCCCCTCATCATTGTACCGCAAGTATGCGATTTGTATAAATGCGGTCACGTCCTGACTAGTTGTGCCAGTGAAATTAGCAAAGCCATGACCACCCGCTCTCAATGCCAGCACCGGAGAATCCTCAGAGTGTGCGCCACGAGGATTCAAAAGTATAAAGTCACATAGACTAACATCATCCTCTGTACCGATCAGTATGGTGGAATTATAACTGTATATGCTGGTAAGATTTGGTTATGTTTGTTGGTATTTGTCTGTAACATTGCAATATTATTATTTTGATATTATAATAATTTAATCTTACATAGCAATATTATTGGCATTGTTAGAAATATTGGTCTTGTAATAATTCTTGTTTTCCTCCAGGCAAGGTAATATAAAATACCCCACCTAGTGCTCGGGCACAGGGACATCATGTGCCTCTGTGATTTCAAATGCCAGGGCTGAATTTTAGTCCCAGTCCGTCCCTGCTGAGAAGAATCTGTTACTTCCCTGCATTTAATGGTTGCTACTCACCTGAGTTATTGTATGTAAGAATTTCCTCTTTACACCGCTCATCACCCCTCACATATGTCTCTGTAGCATTAATATGGGGGGTCAGATCTTCACCCTGAAACAAATATTGTAAAAGTCACTGACAGATGGAGAAATAGCTTAGTTACTCACCGATAACTGTGTTTCTCGGAACCCATGACAGCACCACGGAGAGAGGGGATCCGCCCTTCAGGGACAGGAACCTACAGATAAAAAGGGCGGTACCTCTCCTCCGCCTTCAGTTGGTTACAGAGCATCAGAGGGTCTCCAGGTTAGACAACAGAAATATATACACAATATTATAATACTGCTTATTTATCAAAAGCACCGTGCCTAAACAGAAACACTCTACTCACAGAAAAAACGTGCTCACCATACTCGTGAAGGGGAGGGGAATAAGCGGGTGCTGTCATGGGTTCCGAGAAACACCGTTATCGGTGAGTAACTAAGCTATTCTCTCTCACCCATGACAGCACCACGGAGAGAATTATAGAGATTGGTAGCTTAGGGAGGGACCACGGCCTGAAGGACCCTTCTCCCGAAGGTCAGGTCAGACGTAGAGGCTAGATCTAATCTATAGTGCCTAAAAAAGGCAATGTGATGATACTTCAGGTAGATAGGCCGGGTCAGGTTTTAGGATGACTATCCTCTAGAAATTTTGTAAAAGGTGGCCCTGCTGATAAGGCTTGAATATCGCTCACTCTTCGAGCTGATGTGCCACCAGCAGCACCGTTTTAAGTGATAGGATTTTTAGGGGTGCCGAGTAAATTGGTTCAAACGGAGGGCCTGTCAGTGTTGTACAAGATTCAGGTCCCATGACGATAACCTTTGACTAGCTATTGGCCTAGATCTGGTTGCGGCCTTAATAAACCGTGCTACCCAGGGGTCAACTGCCACATCATGGTTATAGAGGGGCCTAACGCCGCTATTTGTACTTTTAATGTGTTGACCGCCAGACCCTGTTCTAGGCCTTTTTGTAGAAGTTCTAGGATCTTATCAATCTGAACCCCGTCCTGAACCTTTGCCCTAGAAGTGGATAGGAATTTTTTCCATGTTTTGCCATAAGCTCTCATGGTAACCGGTTTCCTACTTTTTTGTAGTGTAGTTATCAGGTTCCCTGAAAATCCCCTGTCCCTCATCAGTGCCCTCTTAAATTCCATGCTGTTAAATGGAGGTTCGGTGCCTGAGGATGTAACACTGGGCCCTGCGATAGCAGGTCCGGGAGATCCAGTAGGATCCACGGGTCAGTTACTGAGAGCATTCTTAGCCAGGAAAACCAGGTTCTTTTGGGCCAGAAAGGGGCTATCAGTATCATTCTTGCCCCGTCCTCCCTGACTTCGTTTAGGACCGCTGGAATGAGCATGATTGGGGGAAAGGCATATGTTAGACTCTGTGTCCATGGGAGCATAAACGCATCCAGAGTTAGAGGATTCCCCCTGGGATCTAGGGAGCAGAAGGTGTCTACTTTGCCAATTTCAAAAACAAAAAAAAACAGATCTATGTCTGGGGTCCCCCACATTTTTACAATCTGCTGAAAAATGGACCACTTTAGTACCCATTCCCCCTGTCGTAATTGGGTGCGGCTCAGAAAGTCTGCCCTTTGATTCTCTGTACCCCGGATGTGTAGGGCTGTCAGAGATAGCAGGTTTGCCTCTGCCAGTTGGAGGATTTTGGCGGATGTGTCCATTAGGGCTTGGGACCTGGTTCCCCCCCCTGATGATTTATATAGGCCACTGTGACTCGATTGTCCGAAAGAATGCGGATATGGGGATTCTGGAGCAGGGGTAGGAAGTGTGTCAGTGCATAGCCTACTGCTAGAAGCTCTTTTTGATTTGAGGAGGCTTTTAGTTCTTGATCTCCCCATACGTTCTGAGTCACCTCGTTGTTCATGTGTTCCCGTGGGACTGGCATCCGTTGTCACTATGTGTGTTATCTTTGTTACCCAGGGATCCCTTTGGACAAATTTTCCTGGTTTCCCCACCAAGCTAGGGAATGAATAGTTCTTGAATTTAGGGTAATAAGACTCTCTAGGTGTCCCCCTATTGCTGCCTGGTTGGGTAATACATCCCACTGGAGATCTCTCGTGTGTAACTGAGCCCATTGAACTGCTGGCAGGCAGGCGGATAGGGAACCCAGCAGTGACATAGCCTTCCTTAGTGTCATAGAGGGATTTTGGATTGCTCTCGCTGTAATTTGAGTGATTTTCTCCTTTTTGTGGTCTGGAAGGCGACACTCCTGAATGTTTGAGTCTAGTGTTAGGCCCAAGAATTCTTGTACCCAGCTGGGCTCCAATCTTGATTTTTTTAGATTTAGAAGCCAGCCTAGGCCTTGTAGAGTGTCCATCACCCTGTCCCTCTGTTCTCTGCATTTTTGAGCCGAGCTGCCTGCTATTAGGAAATAGTCTAGATACGGGATTATTATTGTGTCTTGTTCCCTTATATGAGCCATCATTTCTGCTATTATTTTGGTGAATACCTGCAGGGCTATCGATATTCCGAACAGCAGGGCTCTGTACTGGAATTCTTTCACCTTGCCCTTTATTGAGACGGCCAACCTGAGATATTTTCTGGAGTCTTTGTGGATAGGGACGTGATAATAGGCGTCGCTGAGATCTAACACCGTCATGTAGTAGTTTGGGAACAGGACTTTGGTGGTGGACCTGATCGACTCCATTTTGAAGCTCTGATTCCTGACGTATTTGTTTAGCTTTTTCAGATTTATAATCGTTCGAAAGGTGCCTTCTGGTTTGGTTACTAGAAAAAGAGGGGAGTAGAACCCTCTGCCCATATCCTGCAGGGGAACCTCCTGGAGGACTCCTTTTTTTTTTTTTTTTACTAGGCCTAGGACCTCGCTTTCTAGCGCTTCCTGTTCTCGCGTACTGGATCTCAGCGGCGTTGTTACATACTTTTGAGGTGGGAGAGAGAGAAAATCTATTCTTAGGCCCTCCTGGATTAGGTTTACTATCCATGGGTTGTTTGAAATTCTCCTCCAGGCTGGGAGAAAAAGGGTTAACCTTCCCCCCACCCTGGGCGTACTGTCACTTGGAGGGCTTTTTGTCTCGGGGAGAGTTATTAAAGAAGAACCCTGTCTCTCTTCTTTTGTCATCCCACTTTTGTTCCCTCGGTGGTCTCCTCTGAAAAAACCTCCTATTTGAAAGGGCCTCTTAAATGCTGCTGGCCCAAAATTTGGGAATCCTTTATTCTTGTCTCCTGCTTTCTGGAGGATGTCATCTAACGTCTCCCCAAAAAGGAATTTCCCTTCACAGGGGATTGAACATAATTTCATTTTGGTCTGTAGGTCCCCTGGCCAACTTTTAAGCCATAATGTCCTTCGGGCCGCGTTTGAAAGTGCTGCTGTTTTGGACGATAGCCTGACTGAATCGGCCGATGAGTCCGCTAGAAATGCAGCCGCTCCCCTTATTACTGGGATAGAATCTAAGATCTTATCTCTTGGTGTCCCGTCCCTCAGCTGTTCTCAAGTTGGTCCACCCATACCATTAGGGCTCTTGAGGTACATGTCGCTGCTATTGCTGGCCTGAGGTTACCGCCTGCCGACTCCCATGCCCCCTTTAGAAAGGTATCCGCCTTTTTATCTAGGGGGTCCCTGAGGGTGCCCATGTCCTCAAAGGGAAGGGCGAATTTCTTTGAGGCATTAGCGACTGCTACATCGAGTTTCAGGGCTTTATCCTAAGACGTAGATGCCTCCTCCTCAAAGGGATATTTTCTTTTAAGGGAAGGGACTGTAGTATTTTTCCTGTCTGGCTTGTCCCATTCTTTTTTGATTAGGCCCTTGAAAATTTTGTTAAGCGGAAATACTCTCCGTTTTTTCTGGCCTAGTCCGCCGAACATTATGTCCTGGACTGTTTTATCCGGCCTAGGGTCCAATACCCCCATGGTAGATCTTCCAGCTTTTACTAGTCTGTCTACCTCTTCTAGGGGAAAACAGTGACGCCCTCCTGTTTCCTCGTCTGAGGAGCCGGATTCCGAGGTTTTAGACGTGATTTCTCCCGACGTGGAACAGTCTGACTGGGAGGTTTCGATCGTGTCTTTCTTCCTCGGTTTATCCCTATGCTTAAGGGACACGAGGGCACTCTGAACCTCTGATTTAATTGCGGCCCTTAGGTCGGATGGGAAATCCGGAGTCTCCTGACAAAGAATTTCTTTTGTGCAAGACTCACATAGTTTTTTCTCCCATGATACAGGTAGGGGTCTAGTGCAAGTGGGGTATTCCCTGTTCTTTTTTGCCTTCTTCTTTCCCTAATAAGGGAGAGGTATTGTATTACAAGGGTGAACATTCACGAAGATCACTTACCCCCAAAAGGTGCGCAGCTGCAGGTACCGGTTCGGGAGATGGAGTCAGGTTCTGTATAGGCTGATCTCCTGGTGGCGATTTGCTCCTTGCCGCTGACGTACTACGCCGCGTGTAGTGACTGCTGGAACGGCCCTCTCTGTTTCGTTCCTTTTGTCTGTGGTGGTGTTGGTTGTGCTGCTGCTGCTGCTTGAGCTGCTGCCTGGCATGCTGCTCCTGTTGCTGGTTGCTATCCTCCATTATTAGGATCGCTTCCAGCCAGGAGTTTCTGTACCCACCATTTTTAAAGTTGCCACCCGCGTGACGTCACCACTCCCATCCTGCATCGCGCTGGTCGGGGAGCGCGCTTCTGCGCATGCGCCTGATTCAGGGACCCGGAAGCCGCTCCTCTACTTCTGGGGCAGCGGCCATCTTGGTACTCTGTACCATGGCGCTGCCCGCGCTTCCACCGGGTCCCCACGAGCCCCTCTCTCCTTTCCGGAGCGGCGACTCCGGCGTCTCCCCCCGCTCACCCGGCAGCCCGCATTGGCGGCTTCGGGCACCATTCCTGCCGCGACAGGGGCCTCCCCGCTGCCGAATACCGGACAGGCCGGCCCCGGACTCTTCCTTTGATACACAGGTACGCCGTACTGTGGGTCCCCCCCGTCAGGGACAGGAACCCAACTGAAGGCGGAGGAGAGGTACCGCCCTTTTTATCTGTAGGCTCCTGTCCCTGAAGGGCAGATTCCCTCTCTCCGTGGTGCTGTCATGGGTGAGAGAGAATCACATCTATGATCAGCTCTAATCCTGCCATCTCCACCGCTCTCATTACACAAGTATAAAACATATAATACTGGTGGTTAAAACAAGACTGAGCACAAGCCCTTCACAGCCGTCTACACATAATAGGGGAGATCTCATGACAACTTCTCTCCATCTACCTGATGATCCTGAGGAACATTGGGATCTTCTTGTTTATAATCCTGTGGAAGAAGAGGATGGGGACATCTCTCTGGTGTTGTCCTCTTACTGGATAGATCTGGAGCAAACACATACAGGGACTGAATTCATTCTTTACATACAGATTATAGGCCGTGTGTATTTAGTCCTGCCTATTACCTGGTGATGTGAGGGGCTGGGGAACCTCCATCATGACGTCCTTGTACAGATCTTTGTGTCCTTCTAAATACACCCACTCCTCCATGGAGAAATAGACGGCGACATCCTGACACCTTATAGGAACCTGACACATACAAAGATACTGTCATCCCCCCAATCCCTTCATAGTGTTACTGTATAATGTCCCAGCCTTCCCACCAGTGTCACCTCTCCAGTCAGCAGCTCAATCATCTTGTAGGTCAGTGCTAAGATCTTCTGCTCATTGATGTCCTCATGTATCAGGGGGTGAGGTGGAGACCCCGTGATTGGGCTCAGGGGTCTTCCCCATCCCTCAAACACAGGGTCCTGACAGCGCTCACTAGAGGTCTTCTTCACTACTGTGTAATCCTGGTTATGGAGAGACACATTAATAAGTCTCACTACAGACATTTCCAGAGTCCTCACCTCTCCAGTTCTGTCCATCTGTTATTCCCATAGATAAGAATGATGTAATGTGACGTCATCAGGATCTCTCACCTCTCCAGTAAGCCGGAAGAGGATCTCTAGGGTGAGGTGTAATATCCTCTCCGCCATCTTGTCTCTGTCCATATCAATCTTTGATGGGTAAATCAGAAAAATGTTCTTATGTAGAAGATCTTCACTGAGAGGATCCGATATTGTAGAGACCTGAATGAGAAGAAGATGAGCCGATGTAACATCATAAAAATCCTGTGTAATAATACAATTACTGGAGATAATAAGGGAAACATATGAGATTTATTATTTTACAGTATTTACCGTAGTTTTCTTCTTTACATCTACTAATAAAACCTATATATTTAGGCCACAGACAACAAGCAGTTTCCTCCTTGGAGTTGGCAGCTGAATACATTTCTCATAGACTCATCTTCCATAACGCTAATTCTCGTCTCATTTACCGACACTGGAATCGGCATTAGCAATACTGCAGGAGATATTCATTACACGTGACAGGAGAAATAACTACTTCATGATGAGGACGACATCTTCATCTTCTACTACGGCTCTAGAAACAGATTTGGCCAGAGTCGGTCACTGACTCCATCCCCACCGGCCGTCTATATGAAGGTTTCCCGTCTTCCCCGCACTGTAATCTTCTATCACGTTAGATCTCAGCTCTGATTCACACACAGAAGTTTGAGGCTTTTAGAAAAGATTTTTTTGTTTGCACAAACAACGTGGACAGAAATGATCTGATCCCAAAGCCTCCATGTACAGTGATTTATGGGGTTATTTCTGGCCTTAGACTTTCCTATATTACATGAAAAACACCAGAAAAAAGACAGATATTAAAAGGTTTCAAATGAAAATTGGCACCGACAATTCTAGCAATGATAAAAAAAATAAATAAAAAAGCAGAAGGCACATTTTATTATTTTTGAACAAGTGAATTTTTTTTTTTTTTTTTTTTTTTTTAACAAATTAACTCTTCTGGGCCCCAGAACATAGATGTACACCGCAGGGACGGCATAGGAGCGGCTGCAACAAAAACCCTGGCAGTTTCACCACTTGTTGCTGTCAAAAGCAAACATGGCATCTCAGAAGGTGTGACAGAGTCCGGCTGAATGCCCTCCTCCCCCAAGTACTCCATAGTATGAGGCGGCCTAGTTACTACGATACTTACATGCCTAATAATGGAATCTGGCCTGCAATGTACAAAGATCTATTAGGCTGGGCCAGAGGCAGCGTCCAATAAGTTACCTTTTAACGCTTCCATAATAATAATAATCTTTATTTATATAGCGCCAACATATTCCGCAGCGCTTTACAGTTTAACAGTTTTAAAACACAAGTCATAAGTAACAACGTTAACAATACAATTAGAGCAAAATAAGACGCCCCTGATGGTGAGAGCTTACAATCTACAATGAGGTAAGGGAGATACAAAGTACAGGTGTGTATTTACAATGGTGTATTTACAATGAAGGTCCAGCCATCTTGAGGGAGTGAGGGATGGATATAGTGAATGGGCTACACACACACACTTACACATAGAATGACTGATTAGTGAATGTGATAGGCCGCCCTGAACAAATGTGTTTTGAGGGAGCGCCTAAAACTATGCAAATTGTGGATAGTCCTAATTTCTTGGGTTAGAGCATTCCAGAAATTGGCGTAACGCAGGAGAAGTCTTGGAGATGAGCGTGGGAGGTGGGGATTAGTGCAGAGGTTTGTCGAAAGTTGTTTGCAGAGTGCAGCAGTCGGTAGGAAGATACCCAAGATAGGAAGAGAATCAGGAGAGAGCAGTGTCCTTAATGCCTAGTGACTGGAGCCTAGAGAGTAGGAGATGGTGGTCAACAGTGTCAAAAGCTGCAGAAAGGTCGAGAATGAGCAGAGTGGTCACTGTTACATTTTGCTGTCAGAAGGTCATTGGTAACTTTGATGACTGCAGTTTCATTCAAATGTAGGGGGCGGAAGCCGGACTGTGAAGGGTCTAGAACGGAGTGAGTGGAGAGGTAACGGGTAAGGCAGGAGTAGACTAGGCGCTCCAAGAGTTTAGAGCTGAAGGGGAGATTGGAGACTGGTCTGTAGTTGTTTTTGCAGGACGGATCGAGAGTAGGTTTCTTTAATATTGGAGTAATGATAGTGTTTGAAAGAGGATGGGAAAATGCCCGAGGAGAGGGAGAGATTAAAGATTATAGTTAGTTGAGTTGTGACGACTGGAGAGAGACTGGAGGAGATATGAGGGAATGGGGTCAGTAGTGCATGTAGTTGGACGAGAAGAAGAGAGGAGTCTGGAGACTTCTTATGTGATCAAAGTTGGAGAGTGAGCCAGGGGAAAAGCAGGGAGGGATCAGAGTCACAGCAATTGGTGGTTGGAAGCGGATTTCCTGACAGATGTTCTCTATAAAGTGGGAGACTAGGTCATCAGCACAAATGTCTGTGATAGGGGCTTGTGCTTTTGGCCTGAGGAGGGAGTGAAAGGTGTCAAAAAGTTTCTTGGGGTTGTTGGATATTGAGGACATCAGGGTGGTGAAGTATGTTTGTTTGGTGAGGTGAAGGGGAGAGTTGTAGGTTCTAAACATAAATTTGAAGTGGATGAAGTCTTCTGGTGTGTGGGTTTCCTCCGTAAGTGTTCAGCACTCCTAGAGCATCGCTGGAGAAGTCGAGTTTGCGATGTGAGCCAGGGCTGTTTAACTCTGTGTTTGGAGGTTCTGAGGGTGAGGGGCGCTACTTGGTCAAGGATGCTTCTGAGTGTATTATTGTAGTGATGAACGGCCAGATCAGGACATGAAAAAGAGGAGATTGGGGACAGTGATGAGTGTAGGGAGTCTGAAGGTGTATTAGGGCTAATTGGTTGTAGATTTCTGAATGCGTGGTAGGTAGGAGTGTGCTGGGGTGGGCGAGGATTTGTGAGCATGAAGGAGAGAATGTTGTGGTCAGAGAGGGGAAGCCGTGAGTTATTTAGGTAGGAGATTGAACAAAGCCGAACAAACACCTGGTCAAGGGTGTTACCATCCTTGTCTCAGAGGTTGAGAGCTGTGAGAGGCCTAGAGAAGTGGTTAGTGATAGAAGCTAGGATGCAGATGTGGAAGTGGGGTTGATAATGGGGGATGTTGAAGTCTCCCAGGATAAGAGTTGGTGATTCTGAGGACATGAAGTGTGGCAGCCGGGCTGAGAAATAGTCAAGGAGGTGGGTGAGTGAGCCTGGGGCCGGTATGTGACCACTACTCTGAGGGAAAGAACGGAAGAGCCTGATGATGTGGACCTCAAAAGAAGGGAACGACAGTGATGGAACTGGGGGGGGGGGGGGGGGGGATGACCTGGAAAGTGCATTGTGGGGACAGGAGTATGTCGACTTCACCACCAAGTCTGTTTGTGGGTCTCGGGGATTGGGAGAATTGTAAGCCACCATGGGAAATGGCAGCAGAGGAGACAGTGCCAGAATCCTGGATCCAGGTTTCAGTGAGGGCCAACAGATTAAGAGAGTTGTTCAGAAAGTAGTTGAGCAGGAAAGTAAGCTTGTTACATACTGACCGTGGATTCCATAGGGCACAATTAAAAGAAGGAGATGAGGTAGTGCAAGTAATATTAATAAAATTAGTATGGTTTCGATATGAGGTAGGGTCGGTGTTGAGGTTGGGGGGGATGGTGGACCAGGGTAGGGGGAGATATCCCCCGAAATCAGTAGGAGTAGGAAGATAAAGAGCAAGTAGCATTTGGAATTGTAAGAAGTTTTTTTCTGCGATATGTTTGGGCAAGATGGGCTGAGGTTTTTCTGGAAGGTAAAAAGTGCATGGGAGCTGCACATGGGAGAGAGAAGTATAGAAGGGCTGATGTGTATGAGTCGTGATGGAGGGGGGATGGGGCGGTGAATGTGAATAGCAAGAGAACACAGAGGGATAGAAATAAAGCAAATTGTTAAAGTGGAGAGCCAAGTGTGGGTTACCTGACTCCTGCCCTGACTACCTGCTATGGAATAACTGCTTTTGCTTGATGCTTAGCTAATGCGATGCTCTGTTGAATACGTGTACCCCACAGAATGTTTAAATTTATAGGCCCCCATAGATGATCAAAGACAGTAGTCCTGATTCATTCTCTATGTTATGGCACCTCTCCCAAGAAAACATCTACAGTGACCCCCACCCATGGATATACAAGAGTAAGTACTGAGAACAATGTAATGAGGCATTCCGAATTAAACTAGAAAATAAATTGTCACACAATTCCATGGAGGTGTGGTCGGTTATGAAGCAATTAACTTGGTTTAAGGCAAGTCCAGAGCGTGGGGAAGTCCATCTGCCCATGGCTAATGAAATGAACGAGTTTTTCAACAGAATGGGGGATGGAGCAGGGGAACGATCGGTAGCATTGACTTTGGGGGATAAACTGCTTTCTCTGTCTCCTCAAACAATGTGAGGAAACAGTTTAGTAAACTAGTCATTGGCAAAGCAGCTGGGCCTGATGGCCTTAGTCCACGTGTCCTTAGAGCGTACGCAAACCAACTGTCTTCCAACTCGTGCTTAACAGGAGCCTACAATTACAGAGAGAACCAATGCTGTGGAAGACCACCAGCCTAGTGACGGTTCCCAAGATCACATTTCCGACTTCCCTACACTACTATCGTCCAGTGTCCTTAACATCACATGCTATGAAGTCGTTGGAGAGAATAGTACTTGCCTACTTGTACCCGAGGGTGAGGTCCTACACTGACCCCCTACAGTTTGCGTACCAGCAGAGGTTGGGGGAGGATGATGCGGTAGTGTCTCTGCAACATACAGTACATTCATTCTTGGACAAAGAAGGAACTGCAGTGTGCGCCATGTTCTTTGACTTCTAAAGTGCTTTCAATACCTTACAGCCGCCCTTACTGCAAAATAAGTTGACTAATATGGCAGAAGATGAGGGGATGGTGAATTGGATAAGGGACTTCCTGACGGACAGACCGTTTGTAAGGATGGGATAGGTGGTATCTGGCAGTGTACAGAGCAGTGTTGGAACCCCTCAGGGTACAGTGCTGTTGCCCTTCCTCTTCACATCGTATACAGCTGACTTTCAGTATAAATCAGATCTCTGTCACCTCCAAAAATTCTCAGATGACTCAGTGATTCTAGGGGGCATTGTGGGGGACCGGGGGAGGAGGAATATGGAAGAGGTGGTTTCTGACTTTGTGGATTGGTGTCAGACTAACTGTCTAGAACTAAATATGAAGAAAACCAAGGAGATGGTGGTGAGTTATAGAAGGAAAAAGGATGATTACTTACCGATAACTATTGCTGGCCAGGAGGTGGAGATGGTTGAGAGCTACAAATGTTTGGGGGTCCACCTTGACAGCAAACTCAATTGGAGGTGTCATACGGAGAAGGCTTACAAGAAGGGAAAGAGCAGACTGTACTTTCTACGGAAGCTCAGGTCTTTCAATGTGTGCAGTAAAATACTCGAAATGTTTTACCAGTCCATTGTGGCAAGCGCCATCTTTTTTGCTATCATTTGCTGGGGTAGTAGTGTGCAAGTAGCTGACGCTAATAAAAGCAACAAACTTATCAAGAATGGCAAGCACGCATGTTGGCCTCCATCTTGACTCTTTTGAGGAGGTAGTGGAAAATAGGATTCAGAAGAAGTGTAGGGCTATAATGAACAATAATACACACCCACTATACGAGCTGTTCTTGAAGCACTAGAGCACATTCAGCAGCCATCTAATCCTACTAAGGTGCAAGAAGGAAAAATTCAGGAAATCATATGTGCCTACTGCTATGGGGATTTATAACAATTTCCTAAGGGTGAAAGATGACAATGGCCTATGGCTGGTGCACTAATAATAACAATGATCAGAGATTTAAGATCCTGCACTTACACAAATTTGTTTGTTTCGTAATGTGGTTAGTCATGTGGAAGATCTGTGTCTAGGAATTACTTTATGTAATGCTGTTTGCAATGTTGTAATGTTTGGAATGCTGTTTGTAACTCTGCTGTAACACCATAGTTTTCCTCGGGATCAATAAAGTGCATTGCATCGTATCGCATCTTAACAGATGAATTATAACAAAGGAGTTCAATGAAATGATTACCAGTACAAAATGCTTGCTGACATAGAATAGAGTGAACACATGCAAGATGGGTCGTCAGTGCAGGAGTTGAATGAAATTATTACCATTACACTTTAAACTAAAGTTACATGAAAGAAATGATTTTGGTGGGTTTGAGGGACTATATAATGTATTTAGGGGCCTCCCAACAGATGTCAGGGCAGAGAATGACATTCAGAATGCCAGATCCGAGGATAACCCGTTTGTTCTTCCTGTAGCTAATCCTCCTCTAGAGGAGTCTGGAGGCGACTCTCTCATACAGACCACAGGAAAGCTGGAATATTTGTGTGTATGGGGGAGTCGGGAGAGATAGCCGTCTGCCAAATGACCGTTCAGCCAACACTTATCTCGTGTATGGGGCCGTTAGTATTACACTGACAGGCAGTGATAGTACACGGCACTACAGTAGTACAGTGCATCACCGGAGCCATCAGAGGCTTGTATGATCGCACTGATCAGAGGGGTTTAAAAAAAGGGATAAACATGAAAAAACCGTTTTAGTAACAAGAAATCTTTCACTATATGCAAAACAGAGTCACTGTACAATGTTAGCTACGTCACGTTCATAACAATTTTATCATATTCTATTATCCTATACACAGTGTACATAGAAATCACAGCAATAGCTGGAATTGGACCCCCAAAGGATAAAATTTTATCCAGCCACGGACCTTAGCACGGTAACAGCGGTGCCGTCCGCTTTCTTGCATTGACTTCATATATTAGGGGTTGTATTAACTCAGGTGCAACGGGAAGACAACAGGACGCACGTTCCTTTAAACGTTAATGTGGGTTTATTGCTTCATAAATCCCAGAAGCACAAACAGAAAATAAACAGCCTTTAGATCACGCAAAACAAAGTATAAATGTCCATAGCAGGGCTCTGCTCCGCCAAGCATGTGGGCACACAGGATGGGATAATGTCCAGTACTTCAGGCTCAGTCTGGAGCCAAACACACAGGAGGCCGCCTCCCTCCCAACACACAGACTATGTGCGAAACAGTCTCCATTATATAGGCTGTAACCACACCCAGATGCGAGGTATGTGGGTAGCCAGACCTGCCCGTCTCTCGTAGCTACCCGCAGCCCAGACCCAGGTGTAACAAATGAACCTCTTAGTGCTTTCATGCACTAGAGAAACAATCCGGGCTACATCACGGAGGACAAGCCATATCTGCAACACATACCTCCCATCGACTATGTGACCCTTAGCCACACTAATTTAAATATAGATAGATAGGATATATTTGGTGAAGTCATATCTCCTGACTCTGCAGACCGCATGCTGCTGTTGTACTTAGTAGGCCTGAACCAGATGGTATGGAGATGAATGAGGGAGACCAAAAGTTCAAAAATAAACTTTCCTTTACTTAACAAGAACTTGATGAGAAGTATGTACATCAAATAGGAGGCACTACACTTTATGAATGCTTCTTCTGCAGTGTCAGGAACATTCCGGTTACATGTGGCGGTACATAACTTTTGTTATAAGCCAAATAGTCCAGCAAACCTGAGCTAAGGACCTCACCCTTATGTTTCCACTATTCTCTCTGCCGGCAATCCAGATTCTCACTGCCATTATATGTTTACCTTCCTTCAGAACGTACTATCTGATGTCTTCCTCCTGGCACACAACACCATATCAATTCAGGACTGTAACCAGCTAGACCAAAGGTCTGTATTTCTCACTTATTTATCCCCATCTGACTCATCACAAGGAATTTGTTCTCCTGTGTGCCCATGTAGCTCAGTATGAGCGCTCCCTCACAGTATGAAGGTGCCCCACAGACCCCACACAGTATGACCTACCAAAAAATATATATATATAGGGTGAACCTAGAACCGAATATAAATCAATTCGGGTGCAAAAACCTTGCATGGAAAACGAACCATGAATTAAAAGGAGAAAAAGACCAAGCAATAAATGGCATGCACATCTGAATGAATTTCAAATATATAAATCACAATTTATTTGGAAACACAAGACACACAATATATCTTAAAATCATTTAAAAACAACACATGTACAATATCAATTCACACCACCCCGGAACCAAAATTCATGTATAACAATACCAAAGTCTCCTTATATAATATAATACGGTATATGAGACACCTGTGTGTGAAACCACACTCAAAAAATCAAGCAATAATCACAAAAGGGTCAAAGCATGGAAAACTACATACACATATAAAAGTGTCTAGAAGTGAACATGGTAAACCCCTTCATGAATAGAAGCCATAAATATCAAATCCGGGACAAAATAGCCCATACCTGCTGTAAAGAAGGTGAAGTAAGGATACCATATAAATACACCATATCCAAAGAAGATGAAAACAGGATGAAAGGTCATGGCCCTGATTATAGTTACCAAGCCGGCTTAAGGAGAAAATAGGCTGAAGGGCCACAAGGAATGGGGAACAGGGGTGTGGGAAAGGCCCACACACAGTATGACGCCCCCTACTGCACCTCACACAGTATTACGGCCACCACAACCTGCTACAGAAAATAAGGAACCCCAGTCAGTATAATGACCCCTACCAGCCACACATTCAATATGAGAGTCCCAACAGCTCTTCTCTTAATATGATGCCCCCACAATTCCTGATATTACAAAAAAACACACACTACTCACCCAACCCTGTTCCCAAGGTGCAATGCTCCAGTCTGCAGTGTGAGTACTGAGGCTCCATACTACAGGTGTGATGTAGTGACTAGTGATGAGCGAGTATACTTGTTGCTCGGGTTTTCCCGAGCATGCTCGAGTGTCCTCCAAGTATTTTGGCGTGCTCGGAAATTTAGTTTCTGTTGCCTTAGCTGCATGATTTATGGCTGCTGGACAGCCTGAATACACGTGGGAATTCCCTAACAAACAGGCATTCCTCACATGTATTCAACCTGTCGAGCAGCCATAAATCATGCAGCTACATCGACAAACGAAATCTCCGAGCACGCCAAAATACTCGGAGGACACCCGAGCAACGAGTATACTCACTCATCACTAGTAGTGACATCATTGTGCTAGTAGTGCACGGAGTATCAGCACGGTGTAACATAAGAAGAGCAAACCCTCAGGGCTGTGCGGCATTTGTACGAAAAGACTGCCATCTGCAGTCCAGACGGGACCCTATGGAATGAATGGGAAGAGGGAGAGTTTCAGGAAGAAAGAGTCTAGATCAGGGGTCCTCAAACTTTTTAAACAGGGGGCCAGATTACGGTCCCTCGGACCGTTGGAGGGCCGGAATATAGCTTAAGAAAAATTATGAATAAATTCCTGTGCACACTGCACATATCTTATTTAGAAGTAATAAAACAAAAATAGGAACAAATACAATATTAAAAATGAAGTTAAATCATCAATCTTACCGATTTTTTGGGGTTCTTCGAATATCCTACACTTCTAGTCAATTTTTTCTCTTTCTTGATATCATTGTTTTCTAGGGATTCAAAATTGCTATTAGTAAAATATCAACATATATACAGCGCTACAAAAACAATATACCAGCAATAAAATTGCCCACACAGAGACATACAGACTGCACTACCCATCAATGCAGCCTGACCAGTGCCCGTCAATGCAGCCTGACCAGTGCCCGTCAATGCAGCCTGACCAGTGCCCGTCAATGCAGCCTGACCAGTGCCCATATTGGTGGAACTCCACTTTTACCTCAGGCTCAGACTGGTGTGGTGCAAGAATCCCCAATAGGCAGCATTGGTCCCCAATAGGCAGCATACGTCTCCAATAGGCAGGTAAATGTCCCCAATAGATAGCACAGGTTCCCAAAAAGCAGCACAGGTCCCCAATAGACAGGTAAATGTCCCTAATAGGCAGCATAGGTCCCCAATGGGCAGGTAAATGTCCCCAATAGGGAGCACAGGCCCCCAATAGGCAGCACATGTCCCCAATAGCCCAATAGGCAGGTAAATGTCCCCAATAGGCAGCAAATGTCCCCAATAGGCAGGTAAATGTCCCCAATAGGCAGCACAAGTCCCCAATAGGCAGGTAGATGTCCCCATTAGGCAGCACAGGTCACCAATAGGCAGCACAGGTCCCCATTAGGCAGGTAAATGTCCCCAATAGGGAGCACAGGTCCCCAATAGGCAGGTAAATGTCCCCAATAGGCAGCACAGGTCCCCAATAGCCCAATAGGCAGGTAAATGTCCCCAATAGGCAGCACATGTCCCCAATAGGCAGCACATGTCCCCAATAGGCAGCACATGTCCCCAATAGGCAGCACATGTCCCCAATAGGCAGCACAGGTCCCCATTAGGCAGGTAAATGTCCCCATTAGGCAGGTAAATGAGCCCAATAGGACCCGGCATTAAAAAAAAAAAAAAAAAAAAAAAAAAAAAAAAGTACTCACCTATGTCCCCCGCTGCTCTGAAGAGGCGCCTGCTCATCTCAGTCTTCATCCTGCACAGGCACACAGGCGGCGTGACGTCATCAGGCCGCGCAGGCGCGTGATGATAATCACGCCGTCTGTGTGCACTGTGCTCTGCTGCATACGGAGGGCTGCGTAACTCCTTTCCACGGCGACTCGTCCCGCCCGCGATTACAGGGCCCGCCGGCATTGAACTGCAGTGCAGTTCATGAGTTCAATGTCGGCCTGGCGGGGGGCCGGATAAAAGTCCTTGGCGGGCCGCATGTGGCCCGCGGGCCGTAGTTTGAGGACCCCTGGTCTAGATGGTACACCAGGTCAGGTGACCTTAATGATGCAGGTTACCGTTATTTATAAAGGCACTACCCACAAAGCCAGAACAGATCTGAAGCCATGTAAAAAAAAAAACGAGTGCCAGTTAAGAATCCAAGGTACCAGGCCATGTTAAAGTGCCTGAGGCAGCTGGTTGTGGTGGCAGATCCCAGGTGGCACCAGACTCCTCCCAGAGTCCAGACTACGCCAGCCAAGGCCTGAGAACCAGACCTGGACTAGACAAGACCTGGAGTCCAGACTATGCCTATCAAGGCCTGAGAACCTGACCTGCACCTGTACTGACTACGCCAGGCAAGATCAGTGTCCCAGGTCTTATTACTTCTGGTACAAGAGACGGATGTGCCAGTGATCTGTGAGGAGATTCTGCTCAGTAGTATACACCTACAGTGAAGATCAGGAGGTGAGAGTGAGCCGGGCCATTGTTTCCAGCACTGATGTCAGTACAGGTGTAGGTCCAGGGTACTATAACAGACATTGTGAAAGCTGGTTGAAGTGAAGGCGGCCCAGCGAGCCTTGATAGACTTTTTTTTAGGAGGACTTTGGCCTAACAGGAAAAGGTGGAGACCTCATTATGGCCTGTGTTCGCAGAAGAGACAGTGTTGTCGACTATATGTGTCAGGAAAATCACCCTTGTCAGTAACTAAAGTAACATTTGGTTAGAGGCTGCTATTAGGCTAAGTGCACACGTAGCAGAAAATGTCTGCTCAAAAACCTGACTCCCTTCCCAGAAACCGCGCCTTTTTTGTCTTCGTTTTCGTTGCGGTTTTGATGCGTTTTATTCCGGCGCGTTTTCAAAATGCATTGAACTAGCCAGAAACGCGGAAAAATCCGAAAAATTAATGAGCATGCTGCATTTTTTTACCGCAATGCGTTTTTTATCGCAGTAAAAAATGCATCAATATGCACAAAAAATTCAAAACGCATAGAAATTAATGCGAAGCTTATTTTTAGCGGTTTTATAGTCAAAACTGCTAAAAAAAACCGCTGTGTGTGAACACAGCCTAACAGTGAGAGTGAGCCGGAGAATTCATTGTATATCTGATATTGTATATTTCACCTCGTAATCACCCTGTTTTGCATTATTCACTATTGCCATAGTGATCACAATTCCCATTATCAGGGAAATAATTATATTGATCACTTCCAGTTGGTCTGTGTGTTGTATCCAGTCACCTACTTACAGGGGCATTATGGAGGCATTATACTGCGTTGGGGGGCATCATATATACTGCATAAGGGGCATAATGGGGGCATTATACTGTGTGGGGGGCATCATATATACTGCATAAGGGGCATAATGGGGGCATTATACTGTGGGGGGCATCATATATACTGCATAAGGGACATAATGGGGGCATTACACTGTGGGGGCATCATATATACTGCATAAGGGGCATAATGGGGGCATTACACTGTGGGGGCATCATATATACTGCATAAGGGGCATAATGAGGGCATTATACTGCGTGGGGGGCATCATATATACTGCATAAGGGGCATTATGGAGGCATTATACTGCGTGGGGGGGGTGTCATCTATACTGCACAAGGGGCATACTGGGGGCATTATACTGCGTGGGGGGCATCATATATACTGAATAAGGGGCATAATGGAAGCATTACACTGTGTGTGGTGGCATCATATATACTGCATAAGGGGCATAATGGGGGCATTATACTGTGTGGGGGCATCATATATACTGCATAAGGGGCATAATGGGGGCATTACACTGTGGGGGGGCATCATATATACTGCATAAGGGGCATAATGGGGGCATTACACTGTGTGGGGGCATCATATATACTGCATAAGGGGCATAATGGGGGCATTATACTGTGTGGGGGCATCATATATACTGCATAAGGGGCATTATGGAGGCATTATACTGCGTGGGGGGGGCGTCATATATACTGCATAAGGGGCATACTGGGGGCATTATACTGCGTGGGGGGCATCATATATACTGAATAAGGGGCATAATGGGGGCATTACACTGTGTGGGGGCATCATATATACTGCATAAGGGGCATAATGGGGGCATTACACTGTGGGGGCATCATATATACTGCATAAGGGGCATAATGGGGGCATTACACTGTGGGGGCATCATATATACTGCATAAGGGGCATAATGAGGGCATTATACTGCGTGGGGGGCATCATATATACTGCATAAGGGGCATTATGGAGGCATTATACTGCGTGGGGGGCATCATATATACTGCATAAGGGGCATTATGGAGGCATTATACTGCGTGGGGGGGTGTCATCTATACTGCACAAGGGGCATACTGGGGGCATTATACTGCGTGGGGGGCATCATATACTGAATAAGGGGCATAATGGAAGCATTACACTGTGTGGTGGCATCATATATACTGCATAAGGGGCATAATAGGGGCATTATACTGTGTGGGGGCATCATATATACTGCATAAGGGGCATAATGGGGGCATTACACTGTGGGGGGGCATCATATATACTGCATAAGGGGCATAATGGGGGCATTACACTGTGTGGGGGCATCATATATACTGCATAAGGGGCATAATGGGGGCATTATACTGTGTGGGGGCATCATATATACTGCATAAGGGGCATTATGGAGGCATTATACTGCGTGGGGGGGCGTCATATATACTGCATAAGGGGCATACTGGGGCATTATACTGCGTGGGGGGCATCATATATACTGAATAAGGGGCATAATGGAGGCATTACACTGTGTGTGGGGGCATCATATATACTGCATAAGGGGCATAATGGGGGCATTACACTGTGTGGGGGCATCATATATACTGCATAAGGGGCATAATGGGGGCATTACACTGTGTGGGGGCATCATATATACTGCATAAAGGGCATAATGGGGGCATTACACTGTGTGGGGGGCATCATATATACTGCATAAGGGGCATAATGGGGGCATTACACTGTGGGGGGCATCATATATACTGCATAAGGGGCATAATGAGGGCATTATGCTGCGTGGGGGCATCATATATACTGCATAAGGGGCATTATACTGCGTGGGGGGGCATCATATATACTGCATAAGGGGCATAGTGGGGGCATTATACTGCGTGGGGGGCATCATATATACTGAACAAGGGGCATAATGGGGGCATTACACTGTGGGGGGCATCATATATACTGCATAAGGGGCATAATAAGGGCATTATACTGCGTGGGGGGCATCATATATACTGCATAAGGGGCATAATGGGAGCATTACACTGTGTGGGGGCATCATATATACTGCATAAGGGGCATAATGGGGGCATTACACTGTGTGGGTGCATCATATATACTGCATGAGGGGCATAATGGGGGCATTACACTGTGGGGGCATCATATATACTGCATAAGGGGCATACTGGGGGCATTATACTGCGTGGGGGCATCATATATACTGAATAAGGGGCATAATGGGGGCATTACACTGTGGGGGGGATCATATATACTGCATAAGGGGCATAATAAGGGCATTATACTGCGTGGGGGGCATCATATATACTGCATAAGGGGCATAATGGGAGCATTACACTGTGTGGGGGCATCATATATACTGCATAAGGGGCATAATGGGGGCATTACTCTGTGTGGGGCATCATATATACTGCATAAGGGGCATTACACTGTGTGGGTGCATCATATATACTGCATGAGGGGCATCATATATACTGCATAAGGGGCATAATGGGGCATTAAACATGCCATCATAACCCCTTTACTTAAAAAGCCATCCCTGGACCAGAACTGCACTGCTAACTACAGACCTGTCTCTAAACTTCCCTTCATCTCTAAACTCCTGGAACGCTTGGTCCACTCCCGTCTAATCCGCTATCTCTCGGATAACTCTTCTCGACCCCTTACAATCTGGTTTCCGCTCTTTACACTCTACTGAAACTGCCCTCACTAAAGTCTCTAATGATCTAATAACAGCTAAATCGAAAGGTCATTGCTCCCTGCTGATTCTCCTGGATCTCTCTGCCGCATTTGACACTGTGGATCACCAGCTCCTCCTCACTATGCTCCGCTCTATAGGCCTCAAGGACACAGCCTTCTCCTGGTTCTCCTCCTACCTCTCTGACCGCTCCTTCACTGTATCTTTTTCTGGCTCCTCTTCCTCTTCTCGTCCCCTTACTATCGGGGTCCCGCAGGGCTCAGTCCTAGGCCCCCTCCTCTTCTCTTTATACACTGCCCCTATTGGACAAATAATCAGCAGATTTGGGTTCCAGTATCATCTCTATGCCGATGACACCCAATTATACACTTCTCCCCCTGACATCACCCCTACCATAATTCAAAATACCAAGGATTGTCTGTCTGCTGTCTCTAGCATCATGTCCTCCCTCTATCTGAAACTAAATCTCTCCAAAACTGAACTTCTTGTGTTTCTCCCCTCTACTAACCTCACTCTACCCAACATCGAAATAACCCTGGAGGGTTCAACCATAACTCCCAAGCAGCATGCCCGCTGTCTTGGGGTCATATTCAACACTGAACTTTCCTTTACTCCCTACATCCGATCACTCAGTCGCTCTTGTCACCTGCATCTTAAAAACATCTCCAGAATCCAACCTTTTCTCACCTTTGAAACTGCTAAGACTCTTACTGTTGCTCTTATTCATTCTCGTCTGGACTACTGCAACTCTCTTCTGATCGGTCTCCCTCTTACCAAACTTTCTCCTCTCCAATCCATCTTGAACGCGGCAGCCAGGGTCATATTTCTGTCCAGCCGCTTCACCGATGCCTCCATCTTGTGCCAGTCATTACACTGGCTACCTATTCGCTACAGAGTCCAGTATAAACTTATCTCTCTCACCCACAAAGCTCTCCACTGTTCTGCACCACCTTATATCTCCTCTCTCATCTCTGTCTATCGCCCTACACGTGCCCTCCGTTCTACAAATGACCTAAGACTAACATCCCCCGTAATCCGAACCTCGCACCTCCGTCTCCAAGACTTCTCTCGTGCTGCTCCAGCTCTCTGGAATGCGCTTCCCCAGACGATCAGACTGATACCTAGCCCTAACCTATTCAAGCGCGCTTTGAAAACCCATCTCTTCAAACAAGCCTACCATATCAACTACTCAGCAAACCAACTTTGCCCTGTTCCCTCCTTCCAAATATTATTCTGAATCTGCACCCTACTATTCATCTGTCTCCACACCCTCCATGCACACGATAACTGCACTTGATACTTGTCTATTGCACTTAAACACACGGGCTGATGACCGGATCATGCAGCTTTATATGAAAATCCCTATTTATTATAATTGCGACCTGAAATAACAAGCACTTTTCACCTACTGTGTCCCCCCCATTTCCTTGTAGATTGTAAGCTTGCGAGCAGGGACCTCACTCCTAATGTCACTGTTTGAATTGTCTTAACTTGTATTGAATTTATTGTCTGTACATGTCCCCGCTTAATTGTAAAGTGCTGCGGAATATGTTGGCGCTATATAAATAAAAATTATTATTATTATTACACTGTGTGGGGGCATCATATATACTGCATAAGGGGCATAATGGGGGCATTATACTGCGTGGGGGGCATCATATATACTGCATAAGGGGCATAATGGGGGCATTACACTGTGTGGGGGGCATCATATATACTGCATAAGGGGCATAACACTGTGTGGGGGCATCATATATACTGCATAAGGGGCATAATGGGGGCATTACAGTGTGTGGGGGCATCATATATACTGCATAAGGGGCATAATGGGGGCATCATATATACTGCATAAGGGGCATAATGGGTCATTACACTGTGTGGGGGGCATCATATATACTGCATAAGGGGCATAATGAGGCCATTACACTGTGTGGGGGGCATCATATATACTGCATAAGGGGCATAATGAGGCCATTACACTGTGTGGGGGCATCATATATACTGCATAAGGGGCATAATGGGGACATTACACTGTGTGGGGCATCATATATACTGCATAAGGGGCATAATGGGGGCATTACACTGTGTGGGGCAGGGCTGTGGAGTCGGTAAGCCAAACCTGCGACTCCGACTCCTCAATTTCCCTTACACCGACTCCGACTCCCACACATATTGCTTATATTTAAGTGAAAAATTTATTGTAGTACAATGTGAACCTCAGACATTTAATCATTTTTATGATCCAATAATCAAGATATTTAGATAGAACAGAATATATATTGGTGTACTACCCGGTTTTCATTCTTTTTGGTACAGATACGATATGGATAGACAGATATGGATAAATGGATAGATAGAGCAGATTTCTAATCTGCTTTTGCTATTGAAAACATTATCTATGAGCTCAAAAACCTTTCAGGTGATGCAGTTTTTTAAAAAGCTGATCTGCTTTTGCAGCTGAAAAACGTATCCTCAAAAAACACAGGAAAAATGCTGTGTGTGAATGTAGCCTTAGATCAGGAATATAACAGCCATTTATAGGACATTTCATAACTTTCCCAAACTCCTATGAAAAAATATTCAGCACATTCTGCATTGAATTACTGTACCCAATTTATTATATATTTTAGGAGTCGGAGTCGGTCCATTTTATACCAACTCCGACTCCACCAAAATGAGCACCGACTCCGACTCCACAGCCCTGGTGTGGGGGCATCATATATACTGCATAAGGGGCAAAATGGGGCATTACACTGTGTGGGGGCATCATATATACTGCATAAGGGGCATAATGGGGGCATTACACTGTGTGGGGGAATCATATATAGTGCATAAGGGGCATAATGGGGGCATGATATATACTGCATAAGGGGCATAATGGGGGCATTGTACTATGTGGCCAAGAAAGCGGCCCTGTACTAGGAGAACAATCCGTTTCCTCCCTTTCTGTCTTCCATAGTTGGGTTGTATGTGTCTATTACAAGAAAAATCAAAAACACAATGATTCTTATAAAGTGGCAGAAAAAGTAATGGGGCCTCCAGCACCGACCTCCACCCGCAGAGCCACACTCCACAGAGAATAATGGAGCCTCCAGCACCGACCTCCACCCGCAGAGCCACACTCCACATAGAGAATAATGGAGCCTCCAGAACCTACCTCCACCCGCAGAGCCAAACTCCACATAGAGAATAATGGAGCCTCCAGCACCGACCTTCACCCGCAGAGCCGCACTCCGCATAGAGAATAATGGAGCCTCCGGCACCGACCTCCACCCGCAGAGCCGCACTCCACATAGAGAATAATGGAGCCTCCGGCACCGACCTCCATCCGCAGAGCCGTACTCCACATAGAGAATAATGGAGCCTCCAGCACCGACCTCCACCCGCAGAGCCGCACTCCACATAGAGAATAATGGAGCCTCCGGCACCGGCCTCCACCCACAGAGCCGCACTCCACATAGAGAATAATGGAGCCTCCGGCACCGACCTCCACCCACAGAGCCGCACTCCACATAGAGAATAATGGAGCCTCCGGCACCGACCTCCACCCGCAGAGCCGCACTCCACATAGAGAATAATGGAGCCTCCGGCACCGACCTCCACCCACAGAGCCACACTCCACATAGAGAATAATGGAGCCTCCGGCACCTACCTCCACCCGCAGAGCCGCACTCCACATAGAGAATAATGGAGCCTCCAGCACCGACCTCCACCCGCAGAGCCGCACTCCACATAGAGAATAATGGAGCCTCCAGCACCGACCTCCACCCACAGAGCCACACTCCACATAGAGAATAATGGAGCCTCCAGCACCGACCTCCACCCGCAGAGCCGCACTCCATATAGAGAATAATGGAGCCTCCAGCACCGACCTCCACCCGCAGAGCCGCACTCCATATAGAGAATAATGGAGCCTCCAGCACCGACCTCCACCCGCAGAGCCGCACTCCATATAGAGAATAATGGAGCCTCCGGCACCTACCTCCACCCGCAGAGCCGCACTCCACATAGAGAATAATGGAGCCTCCAGCACCGACCTCCACCCACAGAGCCACACTCCACATAGAGAATAATGGAGCCTCCAGCACCGACCTCCACCCACAGAGCCGCACTCCACATAGAGAATAATGGAGCCTCCAGCACCGACCTCCACCCGCAGAGCCGCACTCCATATAGAGAATAATGGAGCCTCCAGCACTTACCTCCACCCGCAGAGCCGCACTCCACAAAGAGAATAATGGGGCCTCCAGCACCGACCTCCACCCGCAGAGCCGCACTCCACATAGAGAATAATGGAGCCTCCAGCACCGACCTCCACCCGCAGAGCCGCACTCCCCATAGAGAATAATGGAGCCTCCAGCACCGACCTCCACCCGCAGAGCCGCACTCCACATAGAGAATAATGGAGCCTCCAGCACCGACCTCCACCTGCAGAGCCGCACTCCACATATATGGCTGCTCTGTGCGCACAGGACCTGTGATGAGGTCACAGGAGGGGAGGAGTCAGGGGTCACATGATCTCCGGAGTGCAGACGCTACATGGAGCCTTCTCCTCAGTCAGTGACCTTCCCGCCATTATTCCCCTCACTACTGGCACAATTACCCCGCGCCGCCTTTTCTACACAGTGTTATGTGTGGAATGTAACGTGTGATTTCTCTGGAGACAAATAGACCCCACACATGAGGGAATTATCACCAGTTACCGGACGGCTACTATATGGCGCCATATGATTGTGCTATCGACTTCATACCAGGAGCTAGAGTTGAGCGAAATGGGTAGAAAAAATTCAAAAGTCGCCGACTTTCGCCAAAGTCGGGTTTCAAAAGATGCTTTAGCGCCCTTTTTCAGCCAATCAGGATCCACGTACACTGGGCAACGCGATGACATAGGCAGCGGTCACCACCATCTTGGAGAAGGGCATGCAAGTGATTGGCTTGCTTTGTGTGGTGTCACCGACAGCCATGTTACTCATGCTGATCTCAGAATAGGGAGAGCTGCTGCTGACTCTGTAAGGAGAGCGTTAGGAAGGCAAAAAGAAAAAAAAAACTTCTGCTGATAGCGCTTTTCACTGTAGTTACTGTGCAGTGAAAGGTGAAGATTTTTGCTTTTGTGCAGCGGCGCTGGTGATGAATAGCCTGCCTTTTAAGGCTACCTGCATTGCTGTGTGCACACTGGTGTTCAATCTGCTTTTTTAAAAGCAATCCAAATTTTAATGTTTTGTCCTGGTGAGGTACTGAGCGTTCATTTTTTCACACACCGTACAGCGGTCTACGCTCCTCACACAGTACCGTGTAACGGCTGTTATCACAGCCAAATTGAAGCTATCTAAGTGTGTGACTCTGTAAGGAAAAGCCGAGGAGTTTGTCCGTTCTTACAGACCTACACTCTAGGGAGATTCCAATTCTGCCCAATTCTATATACACCTTGTAGTTTGTCATACACTAGGCAATTTCTGCCTGTCACATTGCGGTGTAATATACACAGGGCCTGACAATCCAACTGTGTCCTGAAGTCTAGAGAGATTCCAATTCTCCCCAGTCCTCTATACACCTTTCTTACACCATCCAGAATCTGGCTGTTGCATTGCGGTGTAATATAAACAGGGCCTGACAGAATCCAACTGTGTCCTGAAGTCTAGAGAGATTCAAATTCTCCCCAGTCCTCTATACACCTTTCTTACACCATCCAGAATCTGCCTGTCACATTGCGGTGTAATATAAACAGGGCCTGACAGAATCCAACTGTGTCCTGAAGTCTAGAGAGATTCAAATTCTCCCCAGTCCCCTATACACCTTTATTACACCATCCAGAATCTGCCTGTCACATTGCGGTGTAATATAAACAGGGCCTGACAGAATCCAACTGTGTCCTGAAGTCTAGAGAGATTCCAATTCTCCTCAGTCCTCTATACACCTTTCTTACACCATCCAGAATCTGCCTGTCACATTACGGTGTAATATAAACAGGGCCTGACAGAATCCAACTGTGTCCTGAAGTCTAGAGAGATTCAAATTCTCCCCAGTCCTCTATACACCTTTCTTACACCATCCAGAATCTGCCTGTCACATTACGGTGTAATATAAACAGGGCCTGACAGAATCCAACTGTGTCCTGAAGTCTAGAGAGATTCAAATCTCCCCAGTCCTCTATACACCTTTCTTACACCAGCCAGAATCTGCCTGTCACATTGCGGTGTAATATAAACAGGGCCTGACAGAATCCAACTGTGTCCTGAAGTCTAGAGAGATTCCAAATCTCCCCAGTCCTCTATACACCTTTCTTACACCATCCAGAATCTGCCTGTCACATTGCGGTGTAATATAAACAGGGCCTGACAGAATCCAACTGTGTCCTGAAGTCTAGAGAGATTCAAATTCTCCCCACTACTATATACACCTTTCTTACACCATTGGGTACATTTTCCCAAAAAATGAGGTAGTGTGGTGGAAGAGTCCGTGGAAGTGGGCGGGGGTTGGCAGCTGGTAATGATGGTGTTGGTGGTGGATCTGCTGGTAGTGGCAAAAGCAAAATAGCACTTAATGCAGGAGGTGTTGAGCCTGCGTCATCGTCTGGCTCCACAAGGCCTCGAAGGCTCCCTTTTCTGGGAGTAGGTAAACCACTTTTAAAGCCGGAGCTTCAAGAACAAGTTTTGGCTTACATTGCTGACTCAGCCTCCAGCTCTATCGCCTCCTCTTCTGAATCTTTAAAAAATAAAAGCACTGAGTCGTCATTGGAGGCTCATGGTCATGAACCACACCTTTCCTTGTGTTCTTCACCCCTACCAAAATGGAAGGATACGGCAGGCCACACTACAGATTACTCCATAAAGCTGTTTTCACATACCATGCCTGGGTTATCAAGTCAAATCGTGAATTACCCAGGCCAAGATGAATCTGACATGGAGTGCACTGATGCACAGCCACTGATAGATGATTCTGCTGGTACATTCACTCAGAGCACAACATTGTCCTTGCAGTGTACTGAGGCAGAATCTGACCCTGATGAAACTCAGGTGCCCCTTCCTGCATACTATACCACCATACACGGTGACACAGAGGAAGGTGCACATGACATTGAAGAGGAGGTGATGGATGACCCAGTTGTTGACCCAGATTGGCATCCATTGGGGGAAGAGGGTGCCGCTGCCAATAGCTCAGAAGAGGAGGAGGAGCATCCGCAGCGGGCATCGACATCACAACAGCTGTTATCTGGCAGGCCCGGAGCACTCCAAAAACAGGTTGCAAAAACCAAAAGAGTTGCAGGACAGCTTGGCCAGACGGTCAAAATAGCACAGCGTGCAAGGCCTCAAAATGTCTTCCATAGTAAGAAGAGTGCAGTGTGGCACTTTTTTGAACAAAATCCTAATGATCAGGCAAAGGTTATCTGTAAGAAGTGCGCAAAGACCTTTAGCCGAGGGAAAAATGTGAGAAATTTGAATACCAGTTGCATGCTAAGACATTTAACCACCAAGGACTTGCAAGCGTGGACAGACTACCAAAACTCACGTACCACATGTGCAACTGCTCCCAAAGAAGGTAGTCAGCAACACTACATTGTTTCGCCCACTGTAAGTCCACCGGTTAGCACACCACCAGCAGCAAATGTTGAGTTGTCGTCGAAAGGGCAAATCAGTCAGGGAATCACACTGTTATTGCAACGAAAGACTGAATATAAGCCATCAGAAAGAACACCAACTCCATCACCATCATCAACCTTCTCTCAGTCCGCCATGTCCACCGCTAGTTCGACCATATGCAGCTCTGAAGTCCAGCTCACCCTACCAGAGACTATGAGTAGGACAAGAAAGTACTCATCCTCTCAGCCGCGTACACTGGGTTTGAACGCCCACATTGCCAAACTAATCTCGCTAGAGATGATGCCCTATCGGTTGGATGAAAGCGCAGCTTTCCACGAACTCATGGCCTACGCAGTACCACGCTATGACCTACCCAGCTGCCACTTCTTTTCTCACAAAGCCATCCCAGCCCTCCACCTTCATGTGAAAGACCGCATTGTACATGCACTCAAGCAATCAGTGAGTGGAAAGGTGCACCTCACAACTGATGCATGGTCCAGTAGGCATGGCCAGGGACGTTACGTGTCCATCACTGCACACTGGGTTAATGTGGTGGATGCAGGGTCCACAGGGGACAGCGGTGGTGGGACAGTGCTGCCTAGCCCACGGTATAGGAAACAGTTGGCTGTAGGCGTTCGACCCTCCTCCTCCTTCTCCAGAAGCGAAAGGTTGTCCACAGAACGCAGTCGCACGAGCACTCCATCCGCAGCTGCCAGTGTTGCACACTAGGTGTTCCCCTATCGATCAGCTAGTGGAAAGCGTCAGCAGGCTGTGTTGAAGATGATGTGCTTGGGCGACACACCGCGGATGTACTGGCCGACTACTTTCAGCGACAAACTGAGTCATGGCTGGGCAGTCTACATCTTGAGGCAAGCAAGGTAGTTAGTGATAACGGCTGGAATTTTGTGGCAGCCATAGCCCTTTCAAAACTCAGACACATACCTTGCTTGGCTCACACCTTGAACCTGGTGGTGCAGTGCTTCCTCAATAATTATCCGGAGTTAACAGGCCTGCTTCAGAAGGTCCGAAGACTGTGCTCGCACATCCGCTGGTCGCCGGTACACTCCAGTCGTATGCAGAAGCTGCAGCGATTGCTCCACCTTCCCTAGCACCGCCTAATTATCGATGTTGCAACAAGGTGGAACTCCACCCTGCACATGGTTGAGCGGCTGTGCGAACAGAGGCAGGCCGTAATGCATTTGTGGGAGGATACACGGGCAGGCACTTTGAGGGCAGACATGGAGTTGACAGGTGTACAGTGGTCGAAGCTGAAAGACCTCTGTAAAGTCCTTTAGTGTTTTGAGGAATGCACACGGCTGGTAAGCGCAGATGACGCCATCATAAGCATCAGCATCCCACTTATGCATCTGCTCATGCAAACTTTGACTCACATTAAGGAGCAGGCATCTGGAGCCGAGGATGATGAGGAAGAGGAGGAGGGAAGCCTTGATGACAGTCAGCCATTGTCTGCTCCGGGAAATCTCCTGGACGAGGTGGAGGAGGATGATGATGGGGATGACTATTTAGGGGAGGAGGATGCTTCTCGTGAAAAAATGTTGGCGTGGCAAGGTCTGGTACAGGGTTTGTGCGTGACTGGAGGGATGTGGATTTGCCAGAAAGTGCTCCTCCACCCAGCATTCGCAGTGCATCATTGACACCGGGAACAATGGCCCACATGTCAGATTATGCCTTTCAGATCCTAAAAAGAAACCCCCGCATTGCCAAAATGATGAACGATGACGACTACTGGTTGGCCAGCATCCTGGATCCACGCTATAAAGGCAAATTCCAAAACATCATGCCACAGGTGTTATGAGTGGCGGAAGACACTAAATAAAAAATAAATAAAGTGCCTTCGCCACTCGGGGTCCACCGTGCGGTGGATGGAAAAACCGCTGCTAAAAGAGGCAGAGCACTAAGGCGGTTTTAGCTGTACCCAGTGCATTGAAGCAGACTCTGTTATATGCACAGAGCTGCAAACAAAAGCATAAATAACGCTGAGTTTGTACAGGGTCACAGACTTCCAGCGATGCAGATACTGTATTAAAGGTCACAGAAGTAGCATTAAACACCAGGACTACTCCTTCTAGACCTACCGTAAAAATAGGATGCGGAACGTCGCAACTGCAAACGCCTGACAGACTGCAACCGCAGCGCGGCGTGAACTGAGGCCGCAGTGAAAGGATGATGCAGGATCCTAGCTGCTGGCAAAGATGAAGCTTGAGCGCGCTGGCACTGGCGCTAATATTGGCTGATGCCCAAACACTCACACAGACGTATTATCAGAGGGAAGGGGTTCTTAATAAGTCAGTCACCAGTCCAAGCATCCATCTCCATACATACAGCAGCCGTATGAAAATACTAGCGCATGGCGGAACGGCCATGCGCACTTTTTATAGCGTACGGGACCTGCCGGAAATCTCCAGGTCTCCAAAAGGAGCCAATAGGATCCGGAGCAGGACCTGAGCACCTGACTCCTGAACTCCATGGGAGCTCGTCCTGTGAGCATGCTCAGAAGATGGCACAAAGGACTTAGCCACTGGAGATAAATGTGAGAATCTGTATTCCTGCATAGGCATGGTAGAAACAAGATTCCTCGCAACAGGAGAACCTTGGCCTAATATTGGCTAACAAACAAGCAACTCTGGTAAACCGGTTGGTTGAGGCATTCCCAGCACACAGCAGCGGTGATGGTTCTCACACGAGCCGTAGGGGCCGGGGGCAACTTGGAAGAGGTGTTGGTGGTGCGCACATCAGAATTGGCGTTGGAGACAGGGGTTTCATGACCATGTTGTGGACTGATTTTTCAAGTCCCGCTCACACGACTGGTAATACTGCATCGATTGAAAGTGACAGGAGACAGCAGTTGTCAACTATGGTTACAAACTACTTCTCGTCCCACATCGATGTTCTCCCTCACAGGTCAGTCCCATTTGACTATTGGGCCGCTAAACTGGACACCTGGCCTGAATTGGCACAATATGCCTTACAGGAGCTCACTTACCCAGCTGCAAGCGTGCTATCGGAAAGAGTCTTCAGTGCTGCTGGATCAATCATGACGGAAAAAAGGACCCGTCTCTCGACCAAAAATGTGGATGATCTAACCTTCATTAAAATGAACCATGCATGGGTTTCCAAGGATTTTGTCACACCTTACCCTGATGACACAAACAGATTTATCATGTAAATCTGATAAAGCCCTGGAAGGATCGGTCTGCCTTGTCAGCGGAGCTGGCCCGTCCTGTCTGCTCGCATACCGTACCGGAGGTACGGGTTGCAGAGACTCTCTCGGAGCGGCAAAAGACGGAAGTCAGGCAGTTTCTACTTCACAACCAAAAGTTTTTCTCAGAAAAACCCGGGCAGACTATGCTAATGAAACATGACATCGTAACGGAACCTGGTGTCACAGTTCACGTAAAGCCCTACCGAATCCCGGAAGCGCGCCGTGAAGCCGTTTCCCGAGAAGTGAAGGCAATGTTAGAGTTAGGAGTCATTGAGGAATCGCACAGTGCGTGGTCCATCCGGTTCTGCAATGACTTCAGGAAACTGAATGCGGTCTCAAAATTTGATGCCTACCCCATGCCCCGGGTCGACGAGTTAATAGATCGGTTAGGAAAAGCCCGGTATATTACGACCCTAGACCTAACAAAGGGGTATTGGCAGATCCCTCTGGTGGAGGCTGCCAGAGAAAAGACAGCATTTGCTACGCCGGAAGGTTTATTTCTGTATGTGTATATGCCGTTTGGAACTGCACGGGGCACCGGCGACCTTCCAGAGACTGATGGTTCGAGTCTTGAGGCCACATAGGCGGTATGCTTCGGCCTATTTGGATGACATTGTCATTTACAGCTTGGACTGGGAGACTCATCTCCAGAAAGTACAAGCTGTGATTGACGACCTGTGGGAGGCAGGTCTAACCGCGAACCCCAAGAAATGTCACATCGGGCTAGAAGAAGCCCGGTATTTGGGGTATGTAATTGGGAGGGGTGTTGTTAAACCCCAGGTTGATAAGATTCAGGCGGTTCAGGACTGGCCACAACCTGTCAACAAGAAGCAGGTGTAAGCCTTCCTGGGGATCGCCGGTTATTATCGCCGGTTCATACCCAATTTTGCAGCCATCGCTACCCCCCTGACGGATCTTACAAAAGGGAAAGACTCCGTCATGATTAAATGGAGTTTAGCGGCTGAAGAAGCCTTCCATAGCCTAAAATGGGCACTTTGCTCTCAGCCCGTACTGGTGACTCCGGACTTCCGCAGTGAGTTTGTGGTACAAACGGATGCCTCTGATACAGGTATCGGGGCTGTACTCTCACAAGAGAGGGACGGAGTGGAACACCCAGTCCTCTATCTCAGCAGGAAGCTGAATAAACACGAGCAAAGGTATGCAGTCGTAGAAAAAGAGTGCCTCGCCATTAAGTGGGCTCTAGAGGCCCTCAAATATTACCTGGTGGGCCGAAAGTTCAGGCTGATCACTGACCATGCCCCTCTCAAGTGGATGCACTTGAACAAGGAACGGAATAGCCGGGTGACCCGGTGGTTCCTTGCCCTGCAGGCCTACACTTTTACGGTGGAGCACCGCCCAGGGGTACAGATGGGAAATGCAGATGCCCTGTCCCGAGTGCACTGTTTGGCGGGTGTCATTGCTCGACCGGAGTGGTCTGAGCAGAAGGGGGGGATATGTGAGAATCATGTGGGAATAGTGGATGAGGGCAGGTATATCTCACCCAGATTCCTTTCCTATGTGGCCTAGTCTGGTCAGTATCGCACCTGCTTACTAATGGATAATGGGAGGTGGATATAAAAGGATGCAAGGTGGTTGTGTGAGTGTCTCAGCCTGGGAACACAGAGAGCCTGTCTGTGTGAGAGACACACGTGAGTGGAAGCAGTGCCCACTGCAACTGTGGTTGGGCTGGACGGGAGAAGCCCGCCAGTTGGTAGTTAGGTTGTCCATTGTTTAGTTAGTGCCGGACAGGCAAGGATTTGTTTTATGTTTTATTTCCTTTTGCATTGCTTTCACCGTTAATAAACCATGAAAGAGTTGGTAGATGGTGTGCAGTGCAGGATGTAACAGAGCCGTGTGCCAGGTGCAGGAGAAAGATGACAGACACAGTCGTGCAGTTCCTTTACCTGTACTTGGTAAGTGCCGTCCAAGACCCCGAGTACAGATGGAGGAGTTGGTCAGCCTGGAAGCCAATTTGGAATTCTCTCTCTGCAGATAGGTAGTGTGGCCTCCGTTCTAGCGCTTATCTGAGGTACTCGCAGTGCTGAGTTCAATGAAGTTCCCCCTGTTGACTCTCTTTTGGAACTTTCTCGTATGGCGGGCAGCCGTAGCCTTTTCCTTCTGGCTCCCACACGTCGCTGCTGGGGCCTCCGAGCCTTAGTTGGGTACAGAGCATTTACAACTGCTACTTCCTCCGGTTTCGGCTGCAGGAACGTCAGTGTCCCTACAAACTCGGAGACCGGAATCCGGACCATGCGCTCCAGCTAGGAGTGAGCCTTAACTCTGCTCATCCTCCAGCTTCCCTTCTCACGTCCACGCACTTCCCCTTCCCTTCACAGACTGCCCTAACTTACCTCCTCCCGACCACAGAGAGCAGCTCCTCAGCAGTCAGGTTCAGAGGTCTCCCTGCTGGCCTGGAGTGCGAAATGTGTTGTGTGTTGGTTTAACTGCTAGAGAGACCCTTCGTTGCTCCCAAGCATGACATCACACTCCCTAGGAGGAAGGTAATGCCACTGTGGCGACCGTACTCCTGGGGGCGCCACAAGTGCACTGATGCCCAGCCACTGCTAGATGATTCTGCTGGTACATTGACCCAGACCACTACATTCCCCTCGCACTCTACACAGCCAGAATCTGACCCTGATGAAACTCAGGTTACCCTTCCCATATACTCTACCACCTTACACGGTGACAAAGAGGAAGGTGCAGATGAAAGTGCAGGTTCTGCCCACCCGCCGTCAGACACACGTACTATTTGGGGCCCTGTGCCAGTGCCGTTGCCAACGAGTGGGCCCCCCCTGCTTGCTCAGGATCACAGCACTTGCAAAGTTGAAATACTTACCTCTCCCTGCTCCACCGCCATGACGTCTTCCGCGTTTCCTGACAGTGATATTCTGATCAGAGAGCGCAATGACATCACGTCTGTACGCCCAGACTAGTACAGGGATTCCCTAGTGAGGAGACTTATTTGAGGAGACTTATTTAATTGTTTTCAAAGTTGGGACAGCAATTTTTGGGGAGCACTATACTCTGGAGAATGATATATGGGGCCCACCATACACTGGAGCATTCCAAAGGTGGACATCAGACACTGGAGCAGCATTTACAGGGCCCATTATACACTAGAGCATTAGAAATGGGGCCCATTATATATGGAGCATTATTTGGGCCCATAAGACAGTGCAGCTTCATCCATGGGGACCAACATATACTGTAGCATTATGTGGAGCTCATCATATACTGTATGGAACATTATACGGGACCAATGATTCTGTATGGAGAAATATATGGGCCTCATTACTCTGTATAGCGCACTATGCGGTGGCCATAATACTGTATGGAGTAATATACTGTCCGTTTTTGGAGCTATTGGAGAATTTAAAATGGATATCAGTCATGAGATGTAAAAAGTAAAGTATTTTTCATTGTACTATACCACTATTTCTCTGCCGTATCGGAGCATCATGAGTTGTGCTATGTGTTAAAGGGGCGCTCTTTGGCCCAGGGCACATGAAAACCTGGAGCCAGCCCTACCCCCCCACAAATTTAGCCAAATAACCCCCATTTTTCAGTGTGTAACTAGTATTATGAAGTAAATTAAGGTTGAAATGCTTCAGTAATAAGAATTGATGTTTTTGGCATTCAAAAGGGCACTGTAGGTGTGTTTCCTGTCCTCCACTCCCTGCCGACTTTGCTTCCCCATTGACTTGCATTGGGTTTCGTGTTTCAGTCGGCCTTCGACTTTTCACAAAAATCGGCCGATTTCGTTCGACCCGAGTTTTGCGAAACTGGAGCAGAAATGAATCTCCGCTTAAGCTCCTGAAATGCCGAGACTGCCTCTGGAGACCAATTCACCACATCAGCGTCCTTTTTGGTCAAATCAGTCAGTGGTTTAACTATACCAGAAAAATTACTTATAAATTTACGGTATAAATTAGCAAAACCCAAAAACTTCTTAAGAGTCTTCAAAGAAGTTGGCTGAACCCAATCATAAATGGCTGTATTGTAAGGGTTCCAATGGATTGTAATGAATAAGAAAAATGCTCACACAAGAATTGAATTTACTAAATTGATTTACTTAATAAATGAAAAGATCAAATAATAAACAGTATAAAACTATAAATACATATGCATTAATCAGAAACAAGCATTATTCATATGTTACATTATACAGATAGACGTCGACCAGTTATCCTCCAGGAGCCAAAAGAGACTGAGCACATGTCTCCTGGTTCTTTTAAATGTCCAGCTAAAAGGTGTGTCCAGCCCCACCATGTGGGGAATGATGTCACAAGTCTATTGTGCATTGGCTATAAGCACATCCCCTCAATACCTGTTTTAACCAGTATATAATACAGGAAGCTAGAGGGGGTCTCATGTGTGCCACATGGCAGAAATACAGCAAGCTGAAGGAGTGGCTTCGGAGCCCAAGATAACATCCTTGGGAAAGTTAACACACCCAATCTAATTAGGGTAGTTGCCTTGAATATCAATGGTCCTTTGTTGATGGATAAACAAATGACCAGTAATTTACATTCCTTTATCTTAAGTAAGCTTCAGTGACCTTTTGCTTACCTCATCTCAGTGTATATTATATTAAACTGATTGAAACCATATAAAAATAACTCACAGTATACAATGGCCTGTACCTTGGCCGGGTCCATTTCTATAGTAGACGGGGACAAAATGAATCCCAAAAATGAAATCCTCTGTTTACCAAAGAGACACTTCGATCCCTTAACATACAGAGTATTTTCCCTCAAAATCCGGAACACAGTCCGGACATGTTTCACATGAGAATCCCAATCACTGGAAACGATCAAAATATCATCCAGATAAATTATCAAAAACTTATCCACAAAGTCCCGGAAAATATCGGTCATAAAAACATTGGAAGACAGAAGGGGCATTAGTGAGCCCAAAAAGCATCACCAGGTACTCAAAATGTCCCTCCGGAGTATTAATCGCCGTCTTCCATTCATCCCTGTGCTTGATGCGAATAAGATTATATGCCCCCCTGAGGTCAAGTTTGGTAAACCAACAGGCACTTTTAACTCTGGAAAATAAATCAGAAATCAGAGGTAACGGGTACTGATATTTAACAGTGATTTTGTTAAGGGAACGATAGTCAATACATGGCCTTAATAAGCCATCTTTCTTGGCCACAAAAAAACAGCATCTAAAGGTGAAGAGGATGGTCTAATATGACCCTTCTCCAACGACTCCTTGATATAAGATCGCATAGCATCATGTTCGGGTACCGATAAGTTGAAAAGCCGACCCTTGGGAAATTTACACCAGGGCATTAACCATTGCACAGTTATAACTCGTATAAGGAGGCAAAGATGCAGACTTGCTCTCACTAAATACATCAGAAAAATCAGCCAAATAGTCAGGAATATCATGAGACTGGGGAGAGTTGGAGAAAACAGGAGTGTCACTGAGAGCACATTGACAACCCCAACTCACCACAGACACAGATTTCCAATCCAAAACAGGATTATGGGTTTGCAACCAAGGAAAACCCAGAACAATAGTATCATGAAAATTGTGCAACGCCAAAAATTTACAACTCTCTTGGTGGTCCGGGGCGATCTGCATTATCACCTGGGTCCAAAACTGGGGTTTATTCTCCACCAAAGGAGTAGCATCAATACCCCTCAAAGGGATAGGAGTCCGCAGGGGTATCATGGGAAAACCACATTTGGCAAAGTCCAAATCCATCAGATTCAAAGCTGCTCCTGAATCAACAAAAGCCTTAGCTGAAAATGTAGACAAGGAGCAGATCAAGGTAATCGCCAAAAGGAACTTAGGCTGTAAACTGCCGACCGCAAATGCGTGAGCAAAACGCTTTTCTCGTTTAGGGCAGACAGAAATAGTATGAGACGCGTCCCCACAGAAAAAACACAACTTATTACGCCTTCTAAACTTCTGACGTTGCGCCCTAGACAAAACCCTATTGCATTGCATGGGTTCAGAAATTTGTTCGAAAGGTGGCAATGCCTCTTGTGTTGGTTTACGTTCAAGTAAACGCCGATCAATTTGAATGGCCAATGACATAGAGTCGTCAAGACCAGAGGGGACAGGAAATCCCACCATAACATCTTTTATGGTTTCTGCCAAACCCTTCCGAAAGAGAGCTGCTAGGGCATCGTCATTCCATTTAGTAAGGACCGCCCACTTTTGGAATTTTTGACAATATAACTCTGCAGAATCCTGACCCTGGTTCAATGCCAATATAGTTTTTTCAGCTGGATCAATAGCATTAGGTTCATCATACAACAATCCCAATCCTGGACCCGTAGAAGCGAGTAATCGCGAAACGGCCGTTGTCCGGCACCTCCCTCCCCTAGCATTCCTCTAACATCCTGCATGTCCACACATCTATTGATGGAATTTATGTAAAATAAAGACGCACAGTTTTTCAGCTATATCGGTGAATGCTGCATATTTCTTCTTTTTTCTCATCATACAACAACCCCAGGGCTTGAAAAAATGCATCCAAATTAGCCACAATAGGATCTCCGGGTGTCAAAGAAAAGGCCCAATCCTGGGGATCGCTGCGCAGCAGGGAGATGACAATTTTAACCTGCTGCACAGAGCTCCCCGATGAGTTAGGTTTCAAAGCAAAAAATAGTTTACAATTATTCTTAAAATTCAAGAATTTAGACCAATCCCCAGAAAACACATCAGGAGTAGGAATTTTTGGTTCAACAGCAGATGATTGAGCGAGATAGGAAGAAATTTCCCGCACTTCAGCAGCGAGCTGCTCAACACGATCAGACAATTGCTTAGTCTCCATTTAGACAAAAAAAATCCTCCTACAGCCCCAGAAAAAAAAGAGGAAAAAATATACAAAAAAAAAAAATTCTGACACTTTTTTTTTTCCAATTCTTTCCTTCTTTAGAGTACCCTAGAGTCTACAGTAAGGCTGGTGATTCTGTTATGAATGGGTCACCGAGGAGGATAGCAGGACCAAGCTAAGCCACCAGAAAACCAGAGAGGTTGGTAACTAAGTGGATTGCGGAGCCCTGATCCTATCCACATAACTAGCAGTAGCCGTGGAGCGTTCCTACGATGATCCTAGACGCCTAAGCACAGCCAGAGAGCTAACTAAGCCTAAAGCAAGAAAGGTGAAATCTAAACTGCCCCGGAGCAGACCCCAAAGGAATAGATAGCCCTCATTCATATATTGTCGGTGAGACAAGATGAAACACAAACGCAGGCAGAGAAATAGACTGAGCAAATGATGGGGCCTAAACTGACTAGACAGGACAGGCAAGAAAAGACACTATCTGCAATCACACAAAAAACCCTGAAAAATCCAACACGTCTGATGCACAAAAAACACTGAAGTCACACGACTTCGTCCCCACTATATCAGCACTCCGGTATATACTGGAAGCAAAGCAAAATGAGTCCAATATAACAGGGGACAGAACAAACTGACACAAGCAGTAACATATGGGCGGTGATCCAGCACAGCTCCAGCAGGAGCAAGCTGACCCGCACAAAGAAGAGATAGAGAAAACCAGATCAAATGCAAAAGATTAGCAAATGAACCACTTAGCTGAACCATGCAGGAACAGAGCAGGAGACATCAGATCTCAGAAGGCACATGAAGGAAATCACAAGCAGGGATTGAAGGAAATCTGTTGTCTTAAATACTCCAATCTGTAACCCCAGATCTCCAATCGTCCTCATCATAATCAGGTGGCAGGTCTCTGTCAATCTGACCAGCTCCACTATCTCCAGTAACCACCAGAGGGAGCCCAGAAAGAGAACTCACAACACCTCTGTCAATCTGACCAGCTCCACTACCTCCAGTAACCACCAGAGGGAGCCCAGAAAGAGAATTCACAACAGTCCAGCCATCTTGAAGGAATGGGGATGGATAAAGGTTGCATGAGGTAGTCACCAGCTAGTTTCTATGGTGTTGTTGGGTGCAGTGGACTTTGATAAAGGACTATTCGTAGATAGATAGTGAATGGGTTACATACACACACACATAATAGAACTTTGTTTAGGGAATGTGGTAGGCCACTTTGAAGTGCCGTAAGTTGTGGATTGTCCATTCCAGAAGAATTGCGCAACGCGGGAGAAGTCTTGGAGACGGGAGTGAGAGGTAAGGATTAGTGCAGATGTTAGTCGAAAGTCACTTGCAGTGGGTACGCGGGTAAACAGAAATGAGGGAGGAGACATAAGGGGGGTGCCACATTATGGAGAGCTTTGCAGGAGAGAACAAGCAGTATGAATTGGATCCTATAATGAATGGGCAGCCAGTGCAATGTCTTGCACAGTGTGGACTCGTCCAAGTACCAATTAGTCAGAAAGGCAACCTTGGCTGCTGCATTAAGGATGGACTGGAGAGGGGAAAGTTGAGTCAGAGGGAGGCCAATTAATAGAGCGTTGCAGTAGTCTAGGCGGGAGTGGATCAGGGCGGCAATGAGTGATTTTGTTTCCATGGTGAGAAAGGAGTGGATTCTAGAGATGTTCTTTAGGTGTAAGTAGCAAGAGGGGGCAAGAGATTGTATATGAGATGTGAAGAAGAGATTGGTGTCAAACATGACACACAGACAGCGCGCCTGCTGCCGGGGTGTAATTATGGTGCCACCCACGGAGAGGGAAATGTCAGATTTAGGGAGGTTAGTAGACGGCGGGAGCAGAAGAAGTTCAGTTTTGGAGAGGTTGAGTTTCAGATAGAGAGTGGACATGATATTGGAGACTGCGGACAGACAGTCACTGGCATTCTGTAGTACAGCGGGGGTAAGGTTGGGGGAAGACGTATATAGTTGTGTGTCATCAGCATAAAGATGGTACTGAAAGCTAAATCTGCTGTTGGTCTGTCCAATTGGGGCCGTGTAGAGAAAGAAGAAAAGGGGGCCAAGGACTGAGCCCTGAGGTACCCCGACAGCGAGAGGAAGAGGAGATGACGTGGAGCCATAGAACGATACGGTCTTCAGAATCCAGTGTGGGGAACAGCGCTAAATGTACTGCTGCTTCTCAGGCGCCGCTACGGGTCGCATGGATGACACCTCCGTGTGTCATAAGTGTGCGGAACGTTTTGAGGTCCTTGCTGCTGTTAAAAAATGGACATGTCAGCATATTTTGCCCATGGACACATGGTCTGTAGAAACACTCTCACATGTGCACTTGAATGGGTCTACGTGTGAAACTGTCACCACACCTACTGGCAGGGCCGGTTTTAGGCAAAGTGGGGCCCTAGGCAAAGATTAAAATGGGGCCCCAAAAGCTAACATATTGCACATCACACAGAAGCATTTCGGTTGTATTTATATGCGCTAAGTTCAGGCCGCTAAATGAGTGTGATCGACAATATTGAAGTCGCTCAACACTTGTTTCCCGGCCTCTTTCCACCGTCTGAGAAAGAATGATGGGGACAGAACAATCACTAATGGATCACTAACAAATCACCATACAGTATCATGTTATCAGCAGCACATCTACAGTTTACACCCCATAGTCCTCCATATAATATAATGTGCCCCATAGTCCTCCATATAGTATAATAAACTCCTCAGTTCTCCATATTGCATAATTCACTCCCCATAGTCCTCCATATTTTATAATACACTCCCTATAGTCCTCCATATAATATAATGTACTCCATAGTCCTCCATATAGTATAATACACTCCTCAGTCCTCCATATAGTATAATACACTCCCCATAGTCCTCAATATAGTATAATACACTCCCCATAGTCCTCCATATATTAAAATACACTGCTCAGTCCACCATATAGTATAATACACTCCTCATAGTGCTCCATATAGTATAATGCACCGCCATAGTCATCCATGTAGTACAATTCACTTCCCATAGTATAATGCACACCATAGTTCATCATAAAATGTATTCTCCATAGTCCTCAATACAGTATAATGCAGCCCACATAGAGCATAATGCAGCCACCCCACAGAGTATAATGCAGCCCCGCCATACAATATAATGTAATCCCCATAGAATATAATGCAGCCCCCCTCTTATAGTATAATGCAGCCACCCCTTAGAGCATAATGCAGCTACCCCTCAGAGTATAATGCAGCTATTCCACAGAATATAATGTAACCCCCCATAGAATATAATGCAGCCCCTCCATAGAATATATGGCAACCCCCTCATAGAGTATAATGCAGCCCCTTATAGAGTATAATGTAGCCCTTCTCATATAGTATAATGCAGCCCCCATAGAATATAATAAAGCCCCCATACAATATAATCTAGCCCCCACAGATAATGCTGCCCCCCCATAGAATACAATGTAGCCTCCTCATATAGTATAATGTAGCCCCCTCATAGAGTATGATGCAATCACCGCCCATAGAATATAATAAATATAATACAGCCCCCCATAGAATATAATGTAGCCCCAAATAGAATAAAATACTGCCCACCTCCCCATAGAATATAATGTAAGCCCCCATATTATATAACACAGCCTCCCCCATAGATTATAATGTAAAATGTACCCCCTTAGTATATAACTCAGCTGCATAGTATAAAGCACAGCACCACCATGGTATATAGAACAGCCCACCATGGTATATAGCACAGTACCACATGGTATATAGCACAGCCCACCATGGTATATAGCCCAGCATGGTATGTAGCCCAGCACCACATGGTATGTAGCCCATCATGGTATATAGCCCAGCACCACATGGTATATAGCCCAGCACAGTATACAGCCCAGCATAGTATACAGCCCAGCACAGTATATAGCCCAGCACAGTATAGAGCCCAGCACAGTATATAGCCCAGCATAGTATATAGCCCAGCACAGTATATAGCCCAGCACAGTATACAGCCCAGCACAGTATACAGCCCAGCACAGTATACAGCCCAGCACAGTATACAGCCCAGCATTGTATACAGCCCAGCACAGTATACAGCCCAGCATAGTATATAGCCCAGCACAGTATATAGCCCAGCACAGTATACAGCCCAGCACAGTATACAGCCCAGCACAGTATACAGCCCAGCACAGTATAGTATATAGCCCAGCATAGTATACAGCCCAGCATAGTATATAGCCCAGCACAGTATACAGCCCAGCATTGTATATAGCCCAGCATAGTATATAGCCCACCATAGTATACAGCCCAGCATGGTATATAGCCCACCATAGTATACAGTCCAGCATGGTATACAGCCCAGCACAGTATACAGCCCAGCATGGTATATAGCCCAGCACAGTATACAGCCCAGCACAGTATACAGCCCAGCATAGTATACAGCCCAGCACAGTATACAGCCCAGCATAGTATATAGCCCAGCACAGTATAGAGCCCAGCACAGTATAGAGCCCAGCATAGTATATAGCCCAGCACAGTATACAGCCCAGCACAGTATACAGCCCAGCACAATATACAGCCCAGCACAGTATACAGCCCAGCACAGTATACAGCCCAGCACAGTATACAGCCCAGCACAGTATAGTATATAGCCCAGCATAGTATACAGCCCAGCATAGTATATAGCCCAGCACAGTATACAGCCCAGCATTGTATATAGCCCAGCATAGTATATAGCCCACCATAGTATACAGCCCAGCATGGTATATAGCCCACCATAGTATACAGCCCAGCATGGTATACAGCCCAGCACAGTATACAGCCCAGCATGGTATATAGCCCAGCATAGTATACAGCCCACCATAGTTTATAGCCCAGCATGGTATATAGCCCACCAATGCCACAATAGTATTTAACCCAGCACAGTATACAGCCCAGCATGGTATATAGCCCAGCATAGTATACAGCCCACCATAGTTTATAGCCCAGCATGGTATATAGCCCACCAATGCCACAATAGTATTTAACCCAGCACAGTATACAGCCCAGCATGGTATATAGCCCAGCACAGTATACAGCCCAGCATGGTATATAGCCCAGCATAGTATACAGCCCACCATAGTTTATAGCCCAGCATGGTATATAGCCCACCAATGCCACAATAGTATATAACCCAGCACAGTATACAGCCCAGCATCGTATAAAGCCCACCAATGCCACCATAGTATATAGCCCAGCACAGAGTATAGCCCAGCATAGCATATAGCCGCTCCCCCCCAGAATGGCCCCACAGTCCAGTACTCACACTGATATATTAAAAAAAAACAAAAAACTATTCTCACCTTCTCCTTGTGCCCGCGCTGCTGGCTGCTCCTGTCTCCTGCTCTGCCGGCACACAGTGAGAGTGCGATGATGTCATCGCGCACCCGCTGTGTCAGTGGCAGAGCGGGGAATGATGGGAGAGGGAGCGTTGGCTGACGCTCTCTCCTCCATTATTGCTTTGAACTGTACTGGCAGTCGCCGGTATAGTTCAATGCGGTGGCGGGGGGAGTCGGCACTGGGGGAAAGCGGGCCCCCTGCTTCAAGGGGCCCTATAGCAGCTGTGTGATGTGCCGCTAGCTGGGGGCCCCTGGGGGAGCGGGGGCCCTAGGCAGCTGCCTGGTCTGCCTGCCCCTAACGCCGGCCCTGCCTACTGGATACACTGAAGTCTGAAAGAGGCCAAGGGAGAAGTCTCCATGTAGTGTCTGCACTATCATTCACTGAGGCCCCTGATCATGTGACCCCTGACTCCTCCCCTCCTGTGACCTCATCACAGGTCCTGTGCGCACAGAGCAGCCATATATGTGGAGTGCGGCCCTGCGGGTGGAGGTAGGTGCTGGAGATTCCCCATTACTGAGCGCGGGGGACATTAACCCCTTCAGCACTGAGACTCTTTTGTGGTTGTTGTTGCCACTTTATAAGAATCATTGCTTTTTTGTTCTGTTTCCTGTAATAGATACATACGACCCAACTATGGAAGACAGGAAGGGAGGAAGCGGATTGTTCTCATAGTACAGGGCCCCTTTCTTGGCCATCAGACGGTTTCAGTTAGACCTAGTGTCACGACTAGAGATGAGGGAATATTTCAATATTTGCAATAGTCGCCAAACATAACCGAGCGCCATTAGGATCAATGGGAGGCAAATATAAACACATGCACAGCACCTTAGAACGGCCCCAAATGAGGGACAGACAGCAGGAAAGTGGCCTCAATTCATCCACAGTACAAACTGCAGCAATCAGCCAGGCATCAGATATCGGGGGCTGGGACGGCATTCACAGCTTCCAATGACCGTCACAATAAGACGAGGTGGGGGAGGGATTGGTGTAGGCCCCATTTGATGGGAGCCATGATACCACATGCAACACCTCTACCTGCTTTCATGCTGAGCCACGCTCAGGTTGCAAAAATATCTGTCTTGTAGATGACCAATGTTAGAAAAGTTTAAGGATTGTAACACGGGTAGTTGAGTCCAAGGAAGAGGAGGCCTGACGGTCTCAGAGACCTACTGCTACAGTCAACATGCATGAAGGAGACCCAACCAGGAGTCTACACATTTCCAATATTATTGGCAGACACCACCAAAGTGGCATCAATTTCTCCATAGTAGAAATAGTAGATTAGGGACTGACAGACCTTTCACTCCACCCAATTCAGCAGATGGACACCCTACAAGGAGTGTTCTCGTTTCCAAAAATTGTTGGCAGACACCACCATAGTGGCATCAATTTCACCACAGTAGAAATAGTGGAATAGGGACCAACAGGTCTTTCACTACACCCAATAGAGCCGATGGACACTCTACAAGGAGTGTTCACATTTAAAGAAATGAGGGTCTTACACCACAGAAGGGGCATCACTTTCATCACAGTAGAAATAGTCTAATAGGGACCAACAGGTCTTTCACTTCCCCCCAATCCAGCAGATGGACACCCTACAAGGAGTGTTCTCATTTTGAAAAAGTATTGGCAGACACCACAAAAGTGGCAGCAATGTCAACACAATTTCAGAGCTTCCAGCCCAACATAATCCAAAATCCAAAAGAGTATAATATAAAATATATCTTTTATTGATAATCATATAAAAACACAATAATCACAGTAATTACAGATGAAATGATTGGTAAGAGGAGACAAAAAATGACACCCGAAACCACTCAAAATGGACACTGAAAAATACACATCATAAATCCTGAAAAAGACTGTCCAGGGGATAGTAATATGATAAGTAAACTGCAAGGCGAGCCTCATTTAATAAGTGTGCCATTTCCACAAAACAGCCTATACCCTCATATGTGTCTATTCAAGTTTCTTATCAAATAAAATGCAGTAGATACCAAAAATAGAGATTTTTGAGGGGTGACAGGGCTGTAGAGGGATTGTAAATGGTGTGGCTCCAATAAAGCAGGAATCCCCAGGAAAGGTTTGTAAAAAAAGATGTCAGCCAAAATCAGATAGCGTAAGTCAGATTGATCAGGTCATCTAATAAAGTGATAGAGACAGTGCAGATTAAAGTGCCGCTAGTGCTTACCCATCTGGGCGAGTATACCGGTTCCAGGAACGTGCCCCGACGCACGTTTCGCCAATATGGCTTCCTCGGGGGGCAGTGTGGACAGGCATGCCGACCGGGTATAAGTAGCCCGTTATCCAGGTGTGTGAGATTAGCCGCGGTGAAGCGGCGCATGGGGGGCGGGACTTCCGCAATCATTGCGTCACTTCCGGCCCTCCAATGACAGCGCGGGTCAGGAAAAAGTTTCCTGTGACATCAATGACCCGTACCGCCATTTCTAGGAGGCCTTCGACGAGACAAGAGATGACGGAGCCTCCCGCGCATGCGCACACCCGCGGCGGCCATGTCTGAAACTGGCAAGGGAATGGGCAAAAGATCCCAATGTATGGCCGTGTAAAAAATCATAATTCCCTCTTGTTATGGGAACATGTGACCTGTTATATTGCACACATATGAGAAAAGGAAAAAAAGAAAGGAAAAATAACAGAAAACCAATGCAGCAAACTAATATCATAAACTGGTATTGACAGTAAGCAATAAGAGGATCATCCATTTGCAATATACATATTGGAAAAGGGGCAAAGCTTGAATATTGAACATTTTATACAATATCAGTCCTTAATGATTCTCAAAACCTAATAATAATAGTGACTGCAGATCCAATTGGTCCCAAGGTGGGTTCAATCCAATAGGTCTTCTACATGGAAATGTGCAGAGTCCATAACACAGGAACTGATGCTCATCACTGATGTCAATCACACATCTGGATAGATCACGTCACCCATTAGTAATTACTATAATAAATGCAAAAAGAAAAATGTTAAAAACAGCACACCATAAAACGAAGGAAAGAGGGGAGTACAAGGGTACCCTATTACAAGAAACAGGCAAAGGATAGTTTTTCATTCAGGCCATTAGGTACCATAGTACCCAAAGTGACGATCCAGCAAACATAATACATTATAAGAAAAAACATTATTTATACAACCTTAAGAGAGCTTTTCCCCAAGACAGCAGTGAAGCACACAGTTCGCATCACAGCTCTAGACTTCCAACCTCCGGCCCGTCAATTCCTCAGCGACAAAACATCAGCAGCAGAAGTGGTGGAAGTGGAAGAAGCAATTTCTGTGAGTTCTTTGACACTTCTTTTAGACCAACACGTGCACCAGCACAACAGACTTCAAGTCTTACATGTGGTGAACAAATGGAGAGGATGGTGCAGGAGTATCAAGAACTAAATATCAGTAGTTGGTGCAAGAGTATGAAGAACTAAATTTCATTACCATCAGGGAGGGTTTGGACCCTGTCACATTTTTGGTCTTCCAAAATGGATGAGTGGCCTGAGCTCGCCTCACATGCAAACATAGTAACATACTTATTAAGGTTGAAGGAAGACTTTTAGTCCATCTAGTTCAACCCATATCCTATCCTAACCTGCCCTAGCATGTTGATCCAGAGGAAGGCAAAATGCCTTGTTGGTTTTATTGTGCCCGGCAGCCAGCGTTCTCTCAGAGCGTGTCTTCAGCACCGCTGGTGATGTCCTGACCGATAAGCACATATGGGTGTCCCTTGAAAGTGTTGACTGCCTAACTTTCATTAAGATGAACAAGTCATGGATCTCCAAGAACTTTTGCACCCAATCACAGACTGTACAGACTATGTGATATTGCATTTTTTAGTGTGATGCATTAATGTCACATAACTGCACGCTATGATATCTTTAATAGTGGAAACTGAAAGAAAGAGAGCGCAATAGGGTCTTACCCGAGAAAATAAAGATGTAAAACAATTAGTTATACTCACCCTATGCAGGAGAGTATCAGACATAAAGGAACAAAGTCAGCCTGCTGCACATCCAAATGACCACGCCGTGGCCATAAAATCTTCAGATTCAAAGATGGAATTTTTATGGATTAAGCGTGCGCTGCCAGACCATCACTCCTCACAAGTTGTGTGCTTAATACATTTATTACCCAACGCGTTTCGAAGTTAAAAACCTCTTCCTCAGGGGTTGACATGTACCTGACATGTCATCATAGCAACTAGAGACTATACAAGCGGCCATGCAAACCTTTTATAGCCAGGACCTTCCGGAAGCTTCCAGATCCCTGAGATGGACCAATCAGATTTGGAGAAGGACCTGGACATGTGACTCCCGATCTTCAATGAGAGATCGTCTTGTGAGCATGCTCAGTGGAGCGACAGAAGGACTTAGCCTCTGGAGCGATTTGCTGCTGAGCAGCCTGCATTGCTATTGCTAACCCAAAGGTGGCAGCAACAGCCAGACCCACAGAGCAGGTCTGGGCAGAGCATCTGGGATGCCAGGACTGCTGAGCAAACTCCTCTGCGGTAGATAGATAATGGGAGACTGCAGAATGTGAGGCTCTGGATTCCTGTTGAGCCGCTGCAGGAACCCGACGCCTAACATTACCCCTCTCCTAGGGCCCCCTCCCCCCTGAGCCTTCCAATCCACAAAAATTTTTTTTGCCACGTACCGCCTTGTGTGAAGACAAGTCTGATGTCCCAGCAGATGACTCGGAAAACCGGGACATGTGAACAGGTTTGAGAAGGGACACGTGGAAGGCGTCAGAGACGGCTAAGTCGCCAGGGGCAAAAGTAGGAGCGGGGCGCCGATGTGTGTCGGCGGGCATCTTCATTCTCTCTTTAGAGGCATGAGTGGCATGCGAGGTGCGACACAAACTGTCGCGAACCTCCATTGCCCGGTCTGCCACCGGCAAGGGATACAGTAACCCAGCCGGCCTCTGTTTAGAGGAGCTGCTCTGAGCACAAGAGGCGCATGCTGGAATGTATTTTTTAGTGTCCCGAGCCCTGTGCGGCCACCAATAAGACCTTGCCAGGAGTTTTGTGGCCTGCTTGTAGCCAAAGTGACCACCCACCCTGGACACGTGTGCCCACGCGAGAGCCTTGGACCCCAGGTGAGGCAGGACAAAGGTCTTGCCTGGCGGCACTGACTCGAGGGCGACCGGAACCCCGGTCTTCAGATTCCCAGTAGGGGACGCGGAAAGATCCGCAGGCACCTCCACAGAGGCTACTTGGACGCTGCCCCCCATGCACCTTCCCACACAGTCTTTGCTCCATCCCAATATTTTCCCTGAGGACTACTCTATATGAGGGGAGTGGCAACGGAGCCAGAGAACCCCGAGGAGCACCTGATCGATGCCCTCTGGCATAATGAGCAGGAACAGCGTCTCCTGATGAGATGGTGGAATTGAGAGCCTAAGGGGTGCTGTTTGGTGGGTAATCTGGGATGACAAGGTCGACCCGTTTACCACCCTGATGGGCACTGGGTGAGGAAGTGGTACCAACGGGATAGCGTGCTGTTGGGCGAAGGACGAGGACATAAAGTTCCCTTCTGCCCCGGAATCCACTGTGACCTGTACCTCCCAGGAGGAATCACCGCTATCTAACGCCCCTTGGAGCACCGGTTTGGGGGAGAAGGTCTCCATAGCGAATAGACCCCCACCAAATATCAGTGGACGCGTTCGTTTTTCCGGCCGCTGCAAACACCTGTTAGCCAGGTGACCAGACTGTCGATATTGGTAACAGCATGTAGAGCTTTGTGCCGGACGAGTCTTGAGACCAGCGCGGGACACCTCCATGGGCTCTGGAGGTAAACTCTCTGGCTCGGGAGGTTCTAGAGATTCAAAGAGGTTAGGAGCCAAGCTAACCTTCCGTCTGGATTGAGCACGCTCCAGCCCGCGCTCAGAAAAACAGCGATCGATGCGGGTGGAAATGGCAATCAGCTCCTCCAGACTTACGGGAACCTCCCTGGTAGATAGAGCATCCTTAACATGCTCCGCCAAACCTCTCTAGAACACAGGGATGAGGGTTTTATCAGGCCATTCCAGCTCGGAAGCCAGTGTCCGGAAACGGACGGCGTACTTGCTGACCTAGAGGGATCCCTGTGTTAATGCTAGTAGCTGGAGAGAGGTGTCGTGAGTGACCCGTGGCCCCAAAAAGACCTGCTTTAGGGATGTGAGGAACTGAGCAGCGGTCCGAACCACAGGGTCACCATGCTCCCACAGTGGCGAGGCCCATTCCAACGCCCTGCCTGACATAAGGGAAACGATAAACCCCACCTTACCCCGCTCTGTAGGGAATCGCGCGGCCAGTAACTCAAGCTGGATAGAGCACTGGCTCCCGAAACCCCTGGAGGAGGTGTTGTCACCAGAAAATTTATCGGGCAACGGGATACTGTCGGTGCAGGTGTGGACGTGGACACACGTGAAACAGGCTCAGCGACTGCCTGAGAAACAGCCTCAGTAAGTTTCGCAGCTGAGGTGGAACTCTCGGGAGTCGCCAACCTGCCCTCCAGCTGCCGAATGTACTGCAGAAGCTGCTGCTGGTCCGCCACTACTAGCCAGACACTGATACTAGTATAATGTTAGGGACGGCGGAACGCACTAAATAAATAAATAATAATAAGTGCGTTAGCCGCCCGGGGTCCACCGTGCAGTAGGTGTCACACCGCTGCTAGTTAATGGCAGACGTGCTATATGGCGGTATGTCGCACACGGGTTGAACATCACCCGGTGTGCACTGGGCGTACTCTGTTAGCTTCACAGAAGCATCTAAGGCATTAACATAAATGCTGAGCCTGTTGGACTCACAGGTCTCAGAGAAGTTCACGCATGATATAAGGTCACAGCAACTGGGGCCCAGGCAGAGGGTCAGAGTCTGTCTAGACCTACCATGCGTGCGGCGACGCAACTGCGGACACCAAGAGGAACTGCTGACTGCAGCTCGGCGAGAGACACAGCCGCTATTTAACAATGCACAAGAGGGGGCGCACTGTCGGACGCTAGCACTGTGGAGGATGCTTATTGTGGCTTTAGCTTTCCACTGGCTGGCGCAGACTCTAAACCTGAGTCCTTATACACATTCATAATATCAGAGGGAGGGGATCTTAATGAGTCATTCGCAGGTTCATGCGTCCATCATCATTCACACAGTAGCAACTAGAGACTATACTAGCGCATGGCCTAGCGGCCATGCGAACCTTTTATAGCCAGGACCTTCCGGAAGCTTCCAGATCCCTGAGATGGACCAATCAGATCTTGAGAAGGACCTGGACATGTGACTCCCGATCTCCAATGGGAGATCGTCTTGTGAGCATGCTCAGTGGAGCGACAGAAGGACTTAGCCACTGGAGTGATTTGCTGCTGAGCAGTCTGCATTGCTATTGCTGACCCAAAAGTGGCAGCAACAGCCAGACCCACAGAGCAGGTCTGGGCAGAGCGTCTGGGATGCCGGGACTGCTGAGTAAACTCCTCTGCGGTCGATAGATAATAGGAGACGGCAGAATGTGAGGCTCTGGATTCCTGTTGAGTCGCTGCAGGAACCCGACGCCTAACAGGGAGCATGGAGGAGATGTCTTAGTCAACAATTCAACTTATGGTCCAGTTCATAGAAGACTAGAAAATACAACATCTACACGTTCTATCTCCTCATATGTTTCCCCTTATAATCTCCAGTAATTGTATTATTACAGAGGCTTTTTATGATATTACATCGGCTCATCTTCTCATGTAGGTCTCTACAATATCAGATCCTATCAGTAAATATCTTTTATATTAAGAGAATTTTTTGATTTACCCATCAAGGATGGATATGGACAGAGACAAGATGGCGCAGAGGATATTACACCTCACCCTAGAGATCCTCTTCCGGCTCACTGGAGAGGTGAGAGATTCTGATGACATCACATTACATCATTCTTATCTATGGGAATAACAGATGGACAGAACTGGAGAGGTGAGGACTCTGGAAATGTCTGTAGTGAGATTTATTAATGTGTCTCTCCATTTCCAGGGTTACACAGTAGTGAAGAAGGTCTCTAGTGAGCGCTGTCAGGACCCTGTGTCTGAGGGATGGGGAAGACCCCTGAGTCCAATCACGGGGCCTCCAACTCACCCCCTGATACATGAGAACATCAACGATCAGAAGATCCTAGAACTCACCTACAAGATGATTGAGTTGCTGACTGGAGAGGTGACACTGCTGGGAATGCTGGGACATTACACAGTAACGCTATGAAGGGATCGGGAGATGACAGTATCATTGTATCTGTAGGTACCTTTAAGGTGTCAGGATGTCGCTGTTTATTTCTCCATGGAGGAGTGGGAGTATTTAGAAGGACACAAAGATCTGTACAAGGACGTCATGATGGAGGTTCCCCAGCCCCTCACATCACCAGGTAATAGACAGGACTAAATACACACGGCATATAATTATCTGTATGTAAAGAATGAATTCAGTCCCTGTATGTGTTTCCTCCAGATCTATCCAGTAAGAGGACAACACCAGAGAGATGTCCCCATCCTCTTCTTCCACAGGACTGTAAGCAAGAAGATCCCATTGTTCCTCAGGATCATCAGGTAGATGGAGAGAAGGTGTCATGAGATCTCCCCTATGATGTGTAGACGGCTGTGAAGGTCTTGTGCTCAGTCTTGTTTTATCCACCAGTATTATATGTTTTATACTTGTGTAATGAGAACGGTGGAGATGGCAGGATTAGAACTGATCATTGATGTGACTTCTCCATCTGTCTATGACTTTTACAATATTTGTTTCAGGGTGAAGATCTGACCCATATTAATAATACAGAGACATATGTGAGGGGTGATGAGTGGTGTAAAGAGGAGATTCCTACATATGACTACCCAGGTGAGTAGTAACTGCTAAATGCAGAGAAGTCACAGATTGTTCTCCGTCACCGGCTGTGGCTGCTTTATTGGTGGTGTAGTCCGGCCTTATCACAATCGTGTGATCACCATTTTGCCTCTAGACCAAAATATTCTCCTCCATCCAAAACTGTTCAAATGACTTTGGGCATTGAAAGCCCTTTTCTATGCAAATTACAACCTGGAGGATCCACCTTCCCCCTGAGCTTAGAAGACGCTGACCGTTACCTGCCAAGATCTGTAAACTACAAAGTCAAATGACAGCGTATGTAGAATGTGCTGACAACTTAAAAAATCACTTGAAGAAAAATATTATAATGGGCCGCTAAGAGAAAGTGGAGGGTAATGATGCTGTTGGCTTCCTCGAATCCTGATATCTTATTGGATGAATCTACCTTCTCTCCCTTCTGTGCTGCTGAATGTGCTCATATGGTCCCTACAAGACCAGGTCCAGTCTTTCTGGCCAAACTTCACTTTTATGATCCACAACACTGACTGTGCAGTGAGGCCAAGTGTGAATTTCTGTACAATAACAACAGAGTTTCCCTTTATCCTGACTTTTCAATTTCTTTTAAAACTGACTATCTTCAAGTAGGATCACGATAAACTACATAAAAACATTACACCTGTGCCATGCTATATCTCTAAGCTGTGCGTGGCTGATGGCTGTAATATACATTTATTCACACTTGCAGGACATGCGTTGGCATGGCTCAAGCCTTGTTTTGATGGATTCACTTCACTTTCTCTACTCTTCTGGTCAGGACTCATAGTAGCACCACCATAAATGAGTGCAGCTCCGGTTTAGTGTTGGAGTTCTCCCCTCATACATATGTTGTTGTAGGAGATGAAAAAATGTCTTTTTCTTACAGGTTCATTCTGAATGATAGTTTGATTGTGGTGGGATTAGCATGCCTATGTGAGTCTGTAAGTCCTTTTTCGTTTTTGCGTTTGGTTTTTATTCCCCTTCTTTCCAGAGCCATAACATTTTTATTTTTCTATCAATATGGCCATGTGAGGGCTTGTTTTTTGCATGCCGAGTATTACTTTTGAACGACACCATTGGTTTTACTATATCGTATACCCCAAAATGGGAAAAAAAATTCCAAGTGCTGTGAAATTGCAAAAAAAAGTGAAATTCCACAACTGTTTTTTGAATTTTTTTTACCATGTTCACCAAATGCTAAAATTGACCTGCCATTATGATTCTCCAGGTCATTACGAGATCGTAGATACCAAACGTGTATAGGTTGTTTTTTATTTAAATGGTGAAAAAAAAACTCTAAAGTTTGTTAAATTTTTCGTGATCTGAGGTTGGGTGAGATTTTATTTTTTGTGTGCCATGTTGACATTTTTAATGATACAATTTTGGTGTAGACACAATCTTTTGATCGCCTGTTATTGCATTTTAATGCAATCTTGCAGCGACCAAAAAAAACATAATTCTGGTGTTTTGACTTTTTTTTTTGCTACGATGTTTACAGATTGGCTTATTTCTTTTTTATAGTTTAATAGATCAGGTGATTCTGAACGCAGCATTACCAAATATGTGTATTTTTTTATTGTTGTTTTATTTTGAATGGGGCAAATGGGGGTTGATTTGAACTTTTGTATCTTTTAATTTTTTTATATTTTTAAAAACTTTTTTTTACTTTTTGCATGCTTCAATAGTCTCCATGGTAGACTAGAAGCTGCAGTTGTCTGATCACCTCTGCTACACATAGGCGATGATCAGATTGCCTGTGTGTAGTAGACATGCTCACTTGCTATGAGCGCCGACCGCATAGCATAGCAATCCGGCACTGACAACCATAGAGGTCTGCTGCAGACCCCTGGTTGTCATGCCCAGGGCCGCCATCAGGGCATTACTACGCTTAGTGGCGTATGGGGCCCAGTGAGAAGAGAGGGGCCTGGAGCGGACCCCTCCGTTTTTGCTTCTGCTCACCTGGTACTAACCCAGTTTCTGTGAGGGAACATGCAATTTCAAATTCTTATTGGATAACCACACAGAGTCTCCTACCTTAAACATGGGTACAGGTCTCCGGAACCTATCGGCTGATTTTTTTTGTATCTCTTCTGTGCAGTAAATAGCGATTCCTTCAGAGTTTCCAGATTTTGTTTCATCACCGCCAACCTCTCATCTACTGCAGACATCGGAGCATCGATCGGGGATCTGGGAAAATGCTAGGATTATAACCCAGGTTGACAAAGAAGGGTGTTACCTTAGTAGATGCTCTTTGCGATTTATTGTAAGATAACTCTGCTAGAGGAAGCAACGCCAACCAGTCATTCTGCGAGTGGCTGAAATAGCACCGAAGATACTGCTCCAGAGTCTGATTAGTCCGCTCCGTATGCCCATTAGTCTGAGGATAATACGCTGAAGACAGACAGACATCGATACCAAGCACAGAACAATATCCCTACCAGAATCTGGAGGTTAACTGCACTCCCCGAACAAAGATGATTTCATCTGGAACACCATGCAGTAGGAACACATTCTGAATGACCAGATCTAACGTCTCCTTAGCTGAGGGAAGACCAGTACAAGGAATGAAGTGAGCAGCTTTAGTAAAGTGACCTACTCCAACCAGGATAGAATTTTTTCCCTCAGAGGTGGGCAATTCCACTATTAAGTCCATAGATATAGACCCCCCAAGGGCGAAAAGGAATGGGTAGTGGTTGCAACAATCCAGTAAGTGATACAAGAGGTGTCTTAAAGCGTGCACATACCTCACAAGAGCTCTTCAAATCCCTCAGACAGGTAGGCCACCAAAAGAATTGGCTCAGTAACTCTTGTGTCTTCTGTACCCCCCGATAACCACCCATCTTTGAGTCATGGACAAACTTGAGGACCTGCAACCTTACATCCTGCTGAACCTATAAACGTTGATCCCGGACCCTCATGCTGTTCTTGAGAACCAAGTTCACATCATCAGTCGGGTTAGCAAGAAATGGGTCAGCGTCATAGGCCTCCTTAATAGTCTTCTAGAGTTCTTTATTCTGGAAGACTGACAAAGTTGGCATCCAACAAAATGGTCTTGGACGGGGCCCCAGGTATGGAATCCATGGCATGGATTTGGGACAAGGCATCCACTTTCCCATTACGTGAATCTGGGCGGTACGAAATGACAAAATTAAATTGATTCAAGAATAAACTCCAACGAGCCTGATGTGGGGAAAGACATCTAGCAGATGTAAGAAATTCCAGATTGCTATGATCCATGAGCACAATGACTTATTGTGCTGTCCCCTGCAGATGGTGTTTCCATTCCTTAAATGCAGAGATAATGGCTAGAAGCTCTTTGTCAAGCACATCATAATTCTCCGCAGCAAAAAGTCTATGAGAGAAAAAGGCACACTGATGTAACAGACCTTTCTCTCCTGTTCTTTGTGAGAGGATGGCCTCTAGAGCACAACCCAAAGCGTCCACTTCCGTGATAAAAGGATGTGCTGGGTTAGGATGAATCAATACAGGTGCAGAAGTGAAACGGGACTAAAGACAATCAAAAGTCTCTTGCGTAATAGGTTGAACTAGCTCAGAGAAATTAAGAATAAATCGTCTATAAAAGTTATCGAACCCAATAAAACGTTGTACCTTCTTGACATTCTTAGGTGCGGGCCAATCAAGAATAGCTTGGACCTTACTTGCCTCCATGTTAAGTCCCTGTGGTGAGTTGACATGACCCAGAAATTGGATCTCAGTCCAATGGAACTCACATTTCTCAGGCTTGATGTTGAGATGATTTTCTTTCAGGCATCTTAAAACAGTCTTAACATGCTCTTGATGTTCCTGCAATGAATCGGAAAAAATCAAAGTATCGTCCAGATAGATTACGACAAAATGATCTAACAGATCTCTAAAAATGTCATTAGCCAAGTGTTGGAAGGTTGCCGGAGTGTTGCAGGAACCAAAAGGCATCACAAGGTACTCAAAGTGCCCATAACGACATCTAAATTCATCCCCAGAGCGGATTCAAATCAGATTATAAGCTCCTCAAAGATCTAACTTAAAGATGATCTTAGCATGTCATACTCTTTCAAGCAGTTCAGGATTTAGCAACAAAGGATAACAGTTCCGAATGGTTACCTCGTTGAGCTCCCAATAATCAATACAGGGTCTTAAGCCCCCTTTACACACTGCGATATCGCTAGCAATATCGCTGTAAAGTCACCGATTTTGTGACGTTGCAGCGATATTGCTAGCGATATCGCTGCATGTGATACTTACCTCCGACCGGCTCCCCCGCTGGTTATCACTGATCGCGCGAGAAGGTCCTGGACCATTTCTCGTCATCAGCTTCCTGCGGCGCTTCCTGCTGTGACGACGAGCGACGCGTGGACGCGGGCGGTAGGACGTCAGGATCGCCGCGTCTGACAGGTAAGTAGCGACCCCCGACCCCTGCGATGTTGCTGGTGAGATCTGCCTGTGTGGCAGCTCACTAGCGACCACTTAGCGATGCACCAGCGATCCATATCGTTGTCGGGATCACTGGTGCATTGCTATGTGTAACGGTACCCTAAGAGTTACATCCTTCTTTTTTACAAAAAAGATGGGTGCTCCTGCCAGTGATGAGGAGGGACGAATGAATCCCTTGACTAGATTCTCATCAATATATTCCTTTAGGGTCTTCAGCTCCGGAGTTGCTAGTGGGTAGACATTCTTGAATGGAATAACCACCCCCAGAAGTAGTTCAATAAGACAATCATAATGTCTGTGAGGAAAAACTGATCTGCCATTTTCTTATCACAAATATCAGAAAATTCATTATAAATGGATGGTAACATAGATACCTTAGTGGCACATTCTGTATCCCGAGATCTTGCTTGACTTTTTACTGGTGTGTCCTTTGGTGGAAAAGTGATTTCCTTGGTCTCTCAGTTGATGATTGGATTCTGCGACTGCAGCCAGGGAATTCCTAGAATTAAAGGGAAATGTGGCGAGGAAATTAACATAAAGGAAAGCACTTCCTGATGATTGGACTCTATGAAAATCTCCAGAGGTACTGTCTCCTGATCCACCGGTCCTGTAACTAGAGGGGAACCATCCACTGTTTCCATGGTTACTGGGGTGGCTCTATGTTGAATCTGTATGCCATGTTCTTTGGCAAAGGTTAGGTCCATAAAATTACCTCCCGCCCCAGAATCTACAATGGCTGCACAGGAGATCCATTGTCCCAACAGCAAGATCTTAATGGGGAGGGAGCAATGCATATCTTTATCCTTCCATATTTTAGGAGATGCAGTCACTGCAGGGAATGAAAAGCAGCATTCAAAGAAGAACTGGAACCAGAAATAACAGATTCAGCATTCTAATTCTCATACTCCCCTACCGTGGCTAGTACCTTGGGAGGCAACTTGGGACTGTTAATAAGGAAAGGTATGATTGACCACAGTAGAAACACAAACTCTTCTTGCATTGCATAGATCCCCTTCATTGGATGGTTATTTGGTTGTGGTGGACTGGTGAAACTTGGGTGATACCCGGCGATGGAATGACGGGGTCACATTGTTATGAGATTTGGAAGTCGGATGCACTTTAACGGTGTGGAGGCAACCTCTTCCCTTGGTTCATGGTGCTTCCGAGCCGGAAAAAACGCAGCTGGGAGTAAGGCTGGGAGAAAAGGGGCATTGCCATGGTAAATCACCAGACTTTTGTAGCTTTGAGGACCTCACCAAGTGTCTTTAATTATTAATAGATTGGCTGCTGAGGCCGTTATTGTCCAAAGCTAATGGTGATGGCTTGTCCTTTGTTCTGGGGGGGAAGGTGGGAAGGGAGACCTCTGGGAGAGGTTGGAGGGGTGTTGGGGGGGGGAGTCATGGGAAATTGACCTTTCCAGCGTCAAGTATCCACTTGCATGGGAACCGGTTCTACTTCCCATGAAGATTTGCCTGCAGTTCTTTAGGATAAAGGGGAGAGTTAGTGACACGATTAGAGGCTGTAAATTTCTCCTGTCTACGTTCAGTAATACGTATGCCAATGCGCATTCAATGCTGTATGAACGCCTCTAAATCGTGAAGAGCCTCTGCATGGGCTAACTCGTCCTTAACCATACTAGAAAGTCCCCTATTAAAAATGGGTAATTGAGCCTAACAGTCCCAAACCATTTCCACCACCAGCCGTCTAAATTCAGTAGCATATTCAATAACAGAACACTTACCCTGGTGTAACGATAAGAATGCAGTTTCAGCTGTAGTGCAATGATTAGGATCATCAAACATCATAGACATTGCAGCTAGAAAATCGTCTGTTATTCAAACGGGTGTCATGAGTCTCGATAAGCGGATTTGCCCAAGTGAGTGCTCATGAGGTAAGTACTATGATTATACATAGGACCTTGGATCAATCTGTACGAAAGTGGGCAGCATGCACATCAAAATACAAAAAGACATTGCTTAATAAACCCACGAAATTTGTAAGGGTCTCCATTAAATCTGAACGGCGCTAACTTGGGTGTGCTATTTGGCAGTGGCTGCTTCAGAGGTATAGGCCCCTGTGCTGTTATTTAATTACTTAAGTCCTAAAGATCCCGTCTGAAACATGCCTCCCAGTTAGCAGCCTTGTTTTGCAGAGCCTCCATGTTCTCTTGTAAGGAGTTAATCATGGAGAACAACTGATCCAACTTTGCCTCATCTGTCATTATCCCAGCAGATTCCTTATTGGGCCTGAGGATCCTGTAATAATTATGAAGTTACTATTGAATCAGATGGCGTGGGATAAAATGAATCTATGACCACAGTTGAGACACACTGTATTAACAAAGCAAATCGTACAACATAAACTAACAGAGAAATTCCTGAAATTACAGCGAAGTTCAAACAGCACAAAACGGAAATGTCCAGCAACTATGCTAGCGGAGCGCGACCACCAATACAAGCAAGTCGAGAAAATATATTTTGCAAGAGTGCGACCTGCACTTATACATGGTAGTATAGAAATATGCAAACAGTGAATCCGACACCTTTCATGGAAGTCCAGAAATATGAAGATGGTGAACAACAAGGAGAAGGTTTTCCAGTGTACTTCTTTTACGGCTGAAAAAGTCCCGCTCAAGTCCAGCACCGCAGCATGCCCAGATACTGTCCATACGGTACAAAGATATACATCTTTACTGTATCAGATACTGTCCAGGAATTAATGCTCAGATAACAATAATGACAAAAAAGTCTTACAGACAACAGCAGTTCCAGAGATGTGTAGCTCCTCTATTTAGAAGTCTGGACAATAGGTAAGCACAGCCAGGATCAAGAAGCAGCACATAGGACTGAAGGCAGCTGGAAGTGATGAGACAGAGCATAGAGTAAACGAGCAGCATTAGGAATTCCAGAAGTCAGGAGGAAACTCAGAAGCCACCAGCAACAAAATACTCAGGCAAGGAGACGTTCCTGACCCGGACTTAAATAACAAGACAAATAGGAATTTTAAGAACAGGTCTAAGTACCAGACTCCATCTTGGACAAGGGCAAATAGGGTTCCATGGAATATCCAGATCCCTTACAAGAAGCTCTAATATAACAAAATGTCAGAAAACCAGAGCAGTAGAAATTCCCATAAAGTGACTCCATTTTGGACAGTATGACTTTTAGTGAATTGGTCCATAAGGGTAGTGACTATTTTGAGTCCACAGGCACTTCCCGGTAATAAACATGCAGTGGATGTTGTAGAGTAAAAATTGCAAATATGACATTTTATTACCCAGCACATAGTGCCCAGATTGTGCTGCAAGAGACACACACGGCAAATTAAGTGGGTTCTTCTTATTACAGCAATGCTAAATACATGGATGCTAAATGTGGTTTGGGCACACTGCAAGGCTCAGAAACAAGGGGGAAATTTGACTTTGGGAGAGCGGATATTGGTGGATTGGTTTATGGAATCCATGTTGCTTTACAAGAGCTTTTGAGCCACTAATGTGTAAACCTCTGTTTTTCCATTGAAAGGTGGTGGACCTGAGTGGGAACTTGTTTTTTGTAAGCTGAGTGGAACTTTTTTGGTATTATGTTTGCCTACATAACATTGTTTGGTGGCTTTTTATTCCATAATTGCAAGGCAGAATGAACAACAGTTGAACACCACGCTCCTCTTATTCATGCTATGAGGTTTTCTATTAGACTGTGAACTGTTATTATCTTGGTGAATAATTCAAATTTTTTACATAACTTGCTATATTTACTGACAGTTTAAGCAGAAATATTAAAAAACATAAAATTCAAGGATATTTTTTCTAAAATAATAATTGGTTTTATTCTCAGCAGATTTATTACCAGATGACTGTACCAGGAGATCAGAGGGACAGCTGACATCTTCAGTTTTTAAAGCAGATGATCTAAAGATCCCACAGGATACAACTGAAGTGACTGCAATTTCTCCAGATATACCATCATCCCTCCACAGCAAAGATCTGTCATGTGATCCTTTGAAACACGTCCTTTCTTCTGGTTCATTACTGACTACTAAGGAAAATCATAGTTGCAAAATAAGCATTAAAAAACAAACTACTACTAAGGCAAAGAAGCCATTATCACATTCAGAATATGTAAATAGTTTTCCCCTTGAAAAGTCTTTTATTAAAGATCAAAAAATTCACACAGCAGAGAATAGATTTTCTTGTTCCAAGTGTGGGAAATGTCTTAACCAAAAATTAGATTTGGTTAAGCATCAGAAAAATCACACAAGGGCAAAGCCATTTTCATGTTCCGAATGTGGGAAATATTTTAACCGGAGATCATATTTGGTAAATCATCAGAGAATTCACACAGGGGAGAAGCCTTTTTCATGTTCAGAATGTGGGAACTGTTTTATACAGAAAGGAGATCTTGTTATACACCAAAGAATTCACACAGGGGTGAAGCCGTTTTCCTGTTCAGAATGTGGGAAATGTTTTTACAAGAAATCAGATTTGGTTAAGCACGTGAGAACCCACACAGGGGAGAAGCCTTTTTCATGTTCAGAATGTGGGAAATGTTTTAACCGAAAATCAGCTTTGGTTAGTCACCAGAGAAATCACACAGGGGAGAAGCCATTTTCATGTTCAGAATGTGGGAAATGTTTTAAACAAAAAACAAATTTGAATTTGCACAAGAGAACTCACATAGGGGAGAAGCATTTTTCATGTTCAGAATGTGAGAAATGTTTTACAGAGAAATCAAGTCTTGTCAGACATCAGAGAATTCACACAGCGGAGAAGCCTTTTTCCTGTTCAGAATGTGGGAAATGTTTTACAGATATATCATCTCTTATTAGACATAAGAAAATTCACACAGGGGAGAAGCCTTTTTCATGTTCAGAATGTGGGAAATGTTTTGACTTGAAATCAGCTTTGGCTATGCACCAGAGAACTCACACAGGGGAGAAGCCTTTTTCATGCTCAGAATGTGGGAAATGTTTTAAACAAAAATCACATTTGGTTACCCACCAGAGAATTCACACAGGGGAGAAGCCTTTTTCATGTTCAGAATGTGGGAAATGTTTTAACCTGAAATCAGTTTTGGTTAAGCACCAGAGAACTCACACAGGGGAGAAGCCTTTTTCATGTTCAGAATGTAGGAAATGTTTTAACCTGAAATCAGTTTTGGTTAAGCACCAGAGAACTCACACAGGGGAGAAGCCTTTTTCATGTTTGGAATGTGGGAAATGTTTTAACCAGAAATCAGGTTGTGTTAGGCACCAGAGAACTCACACAGGGGAGAAGCCTTTTTCCTGTTCAGAATGTGGGAAATGTTTTACAGATAAATCAAATCTTATCACACATCAGATAACTCACACAGGGGAGAAGCCTTTTACATGTTCTTAATGTGGGAAATGTTTTAAATGAAAATCAACTCTTTAAAAACATGTTGGAAATTAATTAACCGAAAATTTTATTTTCTTAAAGGGGTTGTGCACTATTATGGCAAACCCTTTTCATTTCTCATGTTTGGCTTTGCTAAAATAAAGAAAGCTCATACTCATCTTCCATGCCGATGCTGTTCCAGTGGGGTCAGCATTTGCGCTCTCTGGACTCATATGAGGTTGTTACATCACTTGAGCCCTGTGCACAATTAGGTTTGGCTTCACTGTTCCCGCCTGCGGACATATTGAACATCAACAGGAATCCAGGGCTGCGACTTCTCTATGATTTCCTCTTATTGTTCAATTTGTCCGAAGGTGAGAACAGTGACACCAGCGCTAATTGGACACAGGGTTCACATGACATAACAACCGTACATGAGTTCTCGAAACACAAGTGCTGAAACCGTGCTGGCATGGAAGGTTAATATAAGCTTTTTTATTTTAACAAGACCAAGCATTAAGGAATGAGAAGGGGTAGTCCAGGTAGTAGACAAACCCTTTAAACGTAAAAAATCCCACACAGAGGAGAGAAGTCATCATACCTGCAGTGTGCAAAATGAATTACTGGAAAATCGTATTTTGGTGACCATCAAAAAATAACTCGGACACAGAGAAACAATATATCTTATTGACAAATTGTACAAAACATATAACAGACAGTAATATAATTAAATGAGAAAGGGAAATTACTTCAGAACTTACCATATTTCTTGTTCTATAAGACACACTTTTTTAATTCAATAATTTTTAAGAAAATTACACAAAAGTTTTACAAAGAGACCTCAGTAGAACAAAGATATTTTCAATGTTACATGGTATCATAATACATTATTGTTATACATAAAATACAATAAAGATGTCATCTTCTTCATAGGATTCAATTTTTTTCATTGAAGCAAACTAATACATCCCCCTCACCCCGGTAACACTCCAGAGAAAACTATTCATATTTTTTGTATTATGTGTATTATGGCCAGGGCTGTGGAGTCTGTAAGCCAAACCTGCGACTCCGACTCCGACTCCTCAATTTCCCTTACACCGACTCCAACTCCGACTCCACGACTCCGACTCCCACACATATTGCTTATATTTAAGTGAAAAATTTATTGTAGTACAATGTGAACCTCAGACATTTAATCATTTTTATGATCCAATAATCAAGATATTTAGATAGAACAGAATATATATTGGTGTACTACCCGGTTTTCATTCTTTTGGTACAGATACGATATGGATAGACAGATATGGATAAATGGATAGATAGAGCAGATTTCTAATCTGCTTTTGCTATTGAAAACATTATCTATGAGCTCAAAAACCTTTCAGGTGATGCAGTTTTTTAAAAAAGATGATCAGCTTTTGCAGCTGAAAAACGTATCCTCAAAAAACACAGGAAAAACGCTGTGTGTGAATGTAGCCTTAGATCAGGAATATAACAGCCATTTATAGGACATTTCATAACTTTCCCAAACTCCTATGAAAAAATATTCAGCACATCCTGCATTGAATTACTGTACCCAATTTATTATATATTTTAGGAGTCGGAGTCGGTCCATTTTATACCGACTCCAACTCCGACACCACCAAAATGAGCACCGACTCCAGGACTCCGACTCCACAGCCCTGATTATGGCTATTGTGTAAGGACCTTGACTCGTGAAGTTCTGTAACTTTTTCTATGTCGCATAGCTAGGGACATTCTGCAATACTATTGACTTATAAAATAAATGTATTACGATGCTATTGGTAGCTGTGTACTTTGTATAACTCTGAAGAATGTGCTAATTGTGCTTTTTCTATGCTGCATAGATACGGACATATATGTAGTTTCCGGTTTTTCTGTATTCTTATAGGTCAAGTGCTGTATTCTAATACTACGCTGTATGCTAATACTATAAAAGAGGTGACATAATAAACGGAGTTAGCGATCTGCTTTGATCCTTCCATACAGAGACACATCTCCGTCTGGTCATTTTGAGTTGCTAGCAACATCCTGTGGATTAATTTGGAAATCACTTGGTCAACCGTGAAGGGTCAAATTTAGATCCTCCCTCGACAGCTGGCGCCCAACGTGGGGCCCCCAAACAGGGACGCCTCTGCCCCCGGAAGGACAACAAGACCAAGGACCCTCGGACTGGACACAGGCACTGGAAAATTGGGACTGATCATCCCCCACGACAACCACGGTGAGTTGGCAGTTATACTGTTTACACTGACCGTTTGGTGTGGTTTTTCCCGTGTTTGTTGCTGCAAAGAGGATCTGAGGTTTGTCCCAGATGGTGGGTTGATTCTTGGGTGGAATCATATAGAGGTGCAGTCCCGTTGGGGGCCCAGTGTTCGAACCGTACCTCATAAGGGACGGACACCCCGGATTGACCAGTGATGTGACTCTCTTTATAGTAAAAAAATCCTGATCACTGTTAGTATCAGGCATGGTGAGGTGATCGAAGATTGGGTAGGATACGTAACTCAGGAGTATATCCATATATATAACCAGAGGTGTCCGGAGGGATAGTCCAAGACACCCTCCTCCTTTCACTGAGTGCCGCATTGGAATTTTGGGCATCCCAGAGGGAGATAGACCCTGTGGAACAGACTGTACGGCTGCTCCAGTACTGTGCACAACTGAAGTAAGGATATTTAGCTCTAAAGGAGAGAATCATGTTTCTGTGTAAGAAAAAGAAGAGTTTGGAATCGTGTGATGGATCGCATACTGTTAGTCTTATGATTCAAAGATGAGGAAAGAAATCTGTTAAGAATGCAGGAAAAATATTTTTGATTCTGGGATTCCCCAAGGGCGGGAGGCTACAACCCACGCTATGGGACAAAAGTATTAGAAAGAACAAAGGGAGGTTGACTGATGATTGTTTACTTAAAGACGCTGAAGAATTTCGTGGCTTGGCACATGAATTGTGTGATGAAGGTTATGTGGAAGTTGAGGAACTGAATTCTGATTTTTTTTCTGTTATTGCTATGTTGAAAAATTGTCTACCACTGTGACAAAGACCGGATGTTTTGTGGTTCGAGGAGGAACTGAGAAAGTGATTGAAGAAGGAATTAAGAATGTGATTGACAGTAATGTGCCAGGAAGACAAACAGTTAAAAATTATGACCTGGAACAAGAGGTCTCCCTGCTAGATGATAAGGTCCCTCCCCAGGAAATCAAGCCTCTCCTCTCGACTGTAAGCTCTGTTCTTAACCCCAGGGCACCAATATATCCTGGACTGCCTAAACTCAGTGCGCCCCCACCCTATGATCCTGCCGGGTGGATTTGTGCTGTATGCGGAGTTACTAATCCTCAGTGTAGAGAGATCTGTTACAATTGTGGAGCAAGGAGACCCAGAGTCGCAGCCCCCACCTTTCCCTTGCTAAACTCTGACGGTTCCTATTATCAGCCACCACCAGCCTCAGTCCCTGCTATGCCTATTATTGCTAGTGGTTATGAGTATCCACCCCCTCCCACGTTAGTCACTCGGTCAGAGACAGGGTACACAGAGGAAATAGATTTCCAGGAAATGTATTCCAATGTTATTCCTGGACCCCACTGTCATGATGTGCTCTTTAGGATAGGGACAGGGATCTCACGAAGCAGCACGTTGGAGCCATAGTAAATGCCGCAAATAATCAACTCCACCATGCTGGAGGACTGGCCGCAAAAATTTCACAGATAGGTGGACCCATGATACAGGAAGAATCTGATTCGTATATACAAACGTATGGCCAGGTAGAAACAGGACAGGTCGCAGCAACCAGAGCAGGACAGCTGCTGTGTCAATATGTAATACTTGCAGTGGGACAACGATAAGATCCTACCAACACTCCTAGGTCCCAACAATTGCTTACTGAGGCTGTCCAGAATGCAATTCTGTATGCTTCTTCTGTGTCCCCCGGTACAATGCCTCAATGTACAGTGGCCATACCATTAATCTCTGCCGGTATCTTTCAATATTCCAGGAAGGATGCCGCCATCGTCATAGTGTCAGCAATAGAGCGGTGTATACAGGAAAACCCCATAAAATTGGAGGAAGTCCGGTTTGTCTTCGACAGCCGCCTAACGGCCCATCAGGCAATACAATCTCTAACTGTAACAGAACCTCCTGCCCCACTTCCGCAGCAGATGCCTTTTGTGCCCATACTACCGCCTCCTTCTCCCACCCCCGAGTCAATAATATCCGAATTTGAAGAGGATAATGTGGAAACTACTCCTGACAGGTCAAAGTATACCCCATTTACCCCATCCCAAATATACACCCTTTGCAATCAATTACCCGATACAGAAACTTCCCCCATGGCCTTCTACAGACAAATGGCAGCAAATCGAGAGATTTATTCCACTTCCCGAAGAGATCTATTACACATACTTCGAGTAAAAGCTGGGGAGGGGTATTTTCCAATTGTTGAGGGTGGCATAATGTATAATGTGAACCTGGATGGGGGAACCTATGAGAGTGGTGTTGATTTCTGCAATGCTTTAAAGGTTTGGGCACAAGATAGACTAGCGGATCAAGCTACCTCTCGCACGGATGTCACACAGGACAAAGGGGAGACTGCCGAGAAGTTCTATGGGTGTCTTATGGTGGTATTTAAAGATCTGGGCTTCTCATTGTATAATAAAGCCCATACACACCTTTTTTATGGCAGCTTTGATGTCCGTCCTTAAATCCGAATTGCAAGAGGCGATAATGCCAGTTAGACCTGATGTTGAGAATTCCACTCCGGCATTAAAAGTAGTAAAATGTTTTCAGAATAATTTAACCGGCTCTGCATCAGCAGGGAAAGCAAAAAACAAGTCAGCAGCTGTAGCAGTTCCAGCCCCCACCGCAGCTCCCACAGCAGCTACAAGCACACAGCTTGTTCCTTATCAGTGTGCCGTTCAGTCCACACAGCAAACTCCAGCTCCCGCCTTCCAACCATACACAAACTCAGCTCCCTACTCCAATATCTCTTCCAATCCTATGATTGGGAACCTTACTCCCCAGGTCCACAGCCAGATCGGCTGCGCCAATTCTCGTCTGCAATGCTGGCGCTGTGGCCGACTCGGTCACTTTCAGAGAGAATGTCACACCCCCGCTGATAGATGCTACCCTCAAGTTCCCCCTTCCAATCGTAACCTAAATACTGGGAACCCTAGAGGATACCTCAGTTACCGACAGCCCCAAAATCCTGATAATTGTCCATACTGAAGGGGTGGCCAACCAGGGTTGGCCATCACAATGTCCTCCACCAAACCTGGGGCATGCTCATCTGTCACGCTCCCTGTAGGGGACACCCTTGTTAAGTTCATGGTAGACACTGGGGCGGCCAAATCTATAATCAAGTCATCAGATGTACCTACGGATATCCCTATTCAATTCTTAGATCAAGAGCTTGTTTTAATCGGAGTAGATGGCAGACCCAATAAACATACTCTTACAAAACCCATCCCTGTGGGACCCTTCCCCGAGGTTACTGCTCAGTTCGTAATCTCTCCCACATGTCCAGTAAATTTACAAGGGGCAGATTTATTATCACAGTTCTGCTCCAGAATACAATTCCAAGATGATGGTCAGATGGTTCTTACGTTACATAACCCTTATGCAGATGAAGACAGTGAGGAAATCTGTATTCTGCATGCCCTTCCCACAGTTATGATGGCTCTAGTGGGCCAAGATCCACCCCCAATATTGCCTGAGGATCAATGACTCACCCCATACCTCTCAGAGATACCATCTAAACTTTGGTCAAAAGGGCCATATTATATAGGGAAAATGCCTGTAGAACCAGTAAAAGTGTTTCTCAAACCTGGTGCCCCTTTTCCCAAAGTCCATCAATACCCTTTGAAACATGATCAGGAGTGGGGCCTCCAGGAACAAATACAAACGTTACTTGATAGTGGTGCTCTGGTACCCTGTGTTTCTCCATGTAATACGCCCTTGTTTCCCGTTAAGTAAAAGACCCCACCTGGCCAACCCCCTGTGTACCGGCTGGTACAAGATCTATGGGCAGTTAATGCAGCTACTGTTCTGGAAACTCCAGTGGTGCCTAATCCACATGCTCTTTTGTCCCAAATACCCCAGGATGCTGCTTGGTTTACAGTCATCGACCTTGCCAATGCCTTCTTTAGCATTCCGTTACACCCAGATTGCCAGTTTCTGTTTGCATTCACTTTTCAGAGATGACAGTTAACATGAACAGTTGTGCCACAAGGGACCCAAAACAGTCCCAACCAGTTTGCAAAAAACATGAGCGAATGTCTTTTGCCCTGGCAGTTAAATCACCCCCAGATCACACTGCTTCAGTATGTGGATGATCTTTTGTTGTGTGCACGGACGGAGCAGGAAGCCATTGCTGCCACTGTTAGTCTTCTCAAATATCTGGCAGATCTGAACTGTCGGGTTTCAGCCTCGAAACTTCAGTTCTGCCTTGGTGAAGTGATATTCTTGGGTCACTGTCTTCTTCAGGGTGTCAGATACCTCACAGAAGAAAGAAAAATAGCTATCAGCTCCCTTTCTTTCCCAAAAGATGAAGCTGAACTCCATGAGCTACAAGGAAAGATCACCGGTTTGTATGGAAAGCCTTCATCGTGCCTTCTCTGAATTAAAGCGGCTCATTGCTTCCGCCCCTGCCTTGGGCATCCCGGACTATACTCGACCGTTCCATTTGTATGTGTCTGAGAATGAAGGACACGCAGCAGGGGTACTTACACAATCACATGGCAATAGGCAATGGCCAGTGGGCTATTATTTGGCCCGCCTCGACTCCGTGGCCCAAACATCACCAAGTTGCATGAGAGCAGTTCACGCCCCTCACTTGTTGCTCGACAAAACTGCAGACATAATTCTTGGACATGAAATGCACATTTTTGCCCCGCATGATATTGCAGCAATACTAACACTTCAGCAGCCAAGACATTTGACTATGCAACGACATTTGCGGCTGCAGTGTTCACTCCTTTTGCCTGACTATGTCAAGCTGCATCGCTGTACTACAATCAACCCCGCTACTTTACTGCCGGTCCCCAAGAAAGATGGCCGTGATGAGGATTATCTCCAACATGATTGTTCCCAACTTCTGACTGAAGAAACAGCTACTCCATCAAATGTCAGCGAAAATCCACTCCCAGGTCCCGATCTGGTGTTATACACGGATGGTTCAAGATATGCTGATGTGTTTGGTAGATTGCACACCGGATACGCTGTTACCACAGAGTACACTGTAGTGCACGCAGCTGCACTCCCGCCCTCACAGTCAGCACAAGAAGCAGAATTTCAGGCTCTGTCTACTGCATGTATTTTGGCCAAGAACAGACGGGCTAATATATACACAGACTCACGGTATGCATTTGGTATTGCTCACGATTTTGGGGCTCTATGGGCCAATTGAGGGTTTATTACTACTGCCAGAACCCCAGTGAAAAATGCTGAAGCTGTTAAAACCCTCATGGATTCAATCAAATTACCTACTCAGGTGGCCATTATCAAAGTTAAGGCGCACGGTCCTAGGAATAGTCCACAGGCTATTGGCAATGCATTTGCGGATATGCAAGCAAAAGTCGCTGCTCTTTTACCCATTGAACCAACCATACTAGCTATGGTGACCAGACGCTCTCAGCGTAAACAGTTACAAGAAGCATTGACCCTACAAGAACCTGATGATCTACAACAGACTGAAGTTTTCTGTCGGACCCTGCGAGACCGCTTAATGACGATGCAGAGAATGTCTCCAAAGGAAGAGGTGAAGCATTGGAAGACCGATGGGGCATGAATGGATAATGGTCTCTGGAAAAAGGACCAACTCGTGTGTCTCCCTAAGCGGATGTACCCTGCTATTGCCACATGGGCACATGTGCCTACACATCGAGGATAAAATCAAGCCCTCTCACTGGTGCAAAAATTCTACTGGGCCCCGGGAATTTCCACAGTTTCCTGCAATCCCGGTCAACTTTAACGAGTATCCCCGAAGCACCTTGCTAAGCCCGACTATCTTTTCCAAAGGCTCCAGGTGGACCATATCACGTTACCTAAGTCTGGGAGGTATGAATACTGTTTGGTTGTTGTTGACATGTTCTCCAGTTGGCCGGAAGCATTCCCTGTTACCAACATGACTGAAAAAACCACAGCGAAGAAACTGGTGATTAGTATTATTATTATTATTTATTGTTATAGCGCCATTTATTCCATGGCGCTTTACATGTAAGGAGGGGTATACATAATAAAAACAAGTACAATAATGTTAAACAATACAAGTCATAACTGGTACAGGAGGTTATAGGCTTGTTGGAAGAGCCATCTGGTGATGGAAGTCATATGCAAATACTTGGTTCCAGAAGTTGTTGAAATTGATCAAGGTCTGGCCTTTTCTTCTCATGTGTACCAAGAAGTTCTGACAATGCTTGGATCCACTGTAGCCCTCCATACTCCGTACCATCCACAATCCAGTGGGAGAGTTGAGAGGTTGAACGGCACACTGAAGGGACAATTGACCAAAATGATGCAGGAGACTATGGCTCCATGGCCAGTGCTCCTACCCATTGTACTATACCACATTCGTACTACCCCTATTGCAAAACATGGCCTGTCCCCATATGAGAAATTGTTTGGTGCCAGGCCCCCAGTTGCAAATTTCCAGCCTCAGCAGTTATCAGAAGAAACTGACCATACTGTTCAATATGCTATTCAGCTTAGTAAAAATCTTGCTAACACCCATGCTCTAGTTTCTTCTTCTCTTCCAGATTCAGCAGAAACCGGCACCTGACAGAACCTGAAGCCTGGTGATTTGGTAGTCGTGAAAAGGCATGTCAGAAAGCACGGACTAGAACCCTTGTATGACGGTCCCTATCAAGTCCTCCTCATCACCCCTACATCAGTGAAACTAGAAGGAAGACCAACTTAGATCCACGCATCGCACTGGAAGCTGGTCAGACAAGCCAATAGCAAATAAAGGAGACATAATGTTTTGGTTTTTCGCATTTTCCATATTACTACTGGTAACCGCATGGGACAGCCTAAATTCCCCAACGTCCTTGAATAACAAGTTTATACAACATCATGAAAAATTATTGAGAGATTTGTTGGATAATTCCCAGTCTCTGGCAGACTGTTGGATCTGCACATATTCACCAGTGTCAGCCACGAGCATCCCCTTATTGGCTATCCCTGTTCCACCTGAGCAGTTATTTGCTTGGACTAACTGTTCTGACATATTCGCTAATAATGCCACAGATAATGCTAAGTTATGGAATATTACTGTTGGTATACCTATTGTGGGATGTGTGGGATACCCCTGGTGGCAAGGTAACATTTCAGGAAGCAGTACACACCTTCAATATTTGGCCTATAAAGGAGGGGCTTGGGAACCTAAGAATAAGACTAGTCTAACCAATCTGGAGCAAGTTCCAACGTATGGTTTACAAGTCAGTTTCAATGTAACTTCACACTCTACTGACGCCTTCAAACCAATGTTGTTAGAAAGAAGGTTACATAATATGTCATGGGAATTTTCTAATTTGTTTCCACAGGGTTCTAATGAAACCTGTGCCAGTATTCCTGGCAATATATTTTGTAATGAGTCCTCTGAATATCTGCCAGGAACCCCCACTTGTGGAAATCCTGATGTAGGTTATTGTAGTCCTTTAGGACAATCTCCAACTTGGTGCATGCCTCAGAATGCATCTGCATTCATAGACTTAGTTAATAGATAGGGCTGAAAGTTGCAGTACCAATGGGATTTACCTAATGATATATTCTGGGTATGTGGCGGCAATGCTTATAAATGGTTGCCAGTAGGGGTAAGAGGTACTTGTACTTTGGGTCGCTTGACCCCAGCCACCTTTGTTATACCAAGCAAACAGTTAGATACACAGGCTATACCCAAACATACATTATATAAAAGAGCTGCGGACAATTCACCACGCCCTGCAGGGAGACCACATATAGTACAGATGAGTGTGGCCAATAAAGTTGTCAGTTCTATTTTCATTTACCCAATGATTACACAAATGTGGGATAAATAGGTTAGGGCCACAGACTATCTAGACGATCAAATTTGGGATATATTGGATATACTTAATACTACTGTTGCTGTCCAAAATCAACTTATTATAGTCACTAATCAACATACTATAGTACTGGACTACTTAACAGCAGCACAAGGTGGTATGTGTCAGGTCATTGGACCCGCTTGCTGTCATTATATAGATCCTAACAGTACTATAAAGTTAAAGTTAGAAGACATTCAAAGACTCAGAGATCAATATGATAAAGACAATGATCGTAATAAGGACAGTTGGTGGTCAGCCACCTTCTCCTTTCTCCATCCAGCCAATTGGTACAAGGGAATTGGGGACTGGATAGCTGGGATCTTACAAAGCTTGTTGCATATTGCTGCCTGTATCCTTGTTGTATATGTGATACTAAAACTTGTTCTTTGGTGTATTTCTGTATGTATTAGGAAATTCTGCGCTAGGACAGCTAATGATGATACCAAAGGCGTCGCCACCCCTGCTCTTCTCTACACCGATCTCAAAAGGTTACTTGATGAAGATGTTGAAGCCAAGCGCATGGCTACCTTCAAAAGATCTCCACCACTGTCATCAAAAACTGTTATTCGTAAATTGCAGCATACAGGGGGGATGGGTGCGCCGCAACAGCCATGACTGATAACACAGCATCAGTCATGTGAAGACCCCTACCCCTCGAGCTTATAGCTTGGGATAGTACCTCTGATGCTGCATATTAGTTAACAAAATTTATCTAGGGGGATTGTGAAGGGTTAAACTAAAATTCATCTGTTGTTTACAAGATAAATTCTGTTAGCTGTTATCAGTCTATACCAGTATGAACAGGCAGGGCTGCCACTAGGAATTTCGAGGCCCCATACTGGCAACATTTTTGGGTCCCTCTTGAGACTCCGCCCAAGCTCCACCCCAGCCCCACCCTCTACCCCTCGAACTGCCCACAGTCCCACCGCTCTCTCTTGGAAAAACTCCACTTCTCACCAATCACACAATAACAGTTCCCATCTCCAGATCACACACATAGCCAGCAGCTCTTGTTTTGGTCAAAAGATTTTTTAAATCTGCCACCACGACAAGGTAGACTCTTTTGGCCAGGCCCTACTCTACTCTAGCCTATTAAACATTTGTTGAAATATCCAATACAATTTAGGTATATGTTTTATTTCTCAATTTTTAAAATGACCAATAATATCACATCCAAAGCGACAAATACCACTGCACCATGTCCAGACACCATATTACCACCACATGGTGACCAATAATACCACATACAAGGAACAAATACAGCTACACCCTGACCAGATGACACATTACCACCAGTGACAGAATAATAGCACATACAAGGGACAAATACCACCAATCCATGCCCAGACCACATATTACCACAACAGTGACAGAATAATAGCACATACAAGGGACAAATACCACCGCACAATGCCCAGACCACATATTACCACCACATGGTGACTGAATACTACAATAATGATCATTAATAAAAAAGAATAATATTATTACCATAAGTGCCATTAGACACAGGAGATCTGTACTTAGTATGCAGTGTCTGTGTACAGGTAATACAGTGATCACCGGTGACGTTATGCACAGGAGCTCTGTATATAGTGCCAGTGTACACATAATTCAGTGATCACTAGTGACATTGTACACAGGAACTCTGTATATAGTGTACAGTGTCAGTGCACAGGTTATACAGTGATCACTGGTGACATTGTACAAAGGCACTCTGTATATAGTGTATAGTGTCCAGGTGTACAGGTAACACACTGACTCACCAGTGACGTGTCTAGGTGAAGTCCTTTATCTTCGCTTTTCATCTTTCATCCAGCACAGAACGCCATCACGTCTTCCAGCCAGGGCTCGTCTCTGCAGGAAATAACAGTTATCTAGAGCTCCACTTGCAGAACACATTACTTAATTTTTTCCCAACTTCTACACTACACCACATGAAGAAAAAATGGCGACATAGTGTCGCTCTGAACATTAACAGGACCTCCCCCCATTTAAAACAGTATCCTCAAAAAAATAAAATAAATACATCGCTGCAGTAAAATTATCCCTTAATTAGCCCCTATGGTAATAATATCCCCCATCCTAGGCTCCAATATCCCCCATCGTGTCTCATTCCTGGCTCCAGCCATATTTTCTCTCATCCTGCCCTCATGAGTATCCATTCTGCCTCCATATGATCTCCCGATCCTGCCCCATCTGTCTACATCGTATCCATCCTGCCCCATCTGTCTACATCGTATCCATCCTGCTCCATGTGTCTCCCATTCTGTCCCCTCCTGTGTCTCACATTCTATCCCCGTATCCATTCTGCCCCTCCTATGTCTCACTGTCACATTCTGCCCCCCATGTCTCATATTCTGCCCCATATCGATTCTGCCCCCTCCTGTGTCTCACTGTGACATTCTGCCTCCGTGTCTCACATTCTACCCCTGTGTCTCACATTCTGCCCCTCCGGTGTCTCACTATCTGTCACATTCTGCCCCATATCCATTCTGCCCCTCCTATGTCTCACTGTTACATTCTGCCCCCATGTCTCACATTATGCCCTCATGTCTATTCTGCCCCCATGTCTCACATTGTGCCCCCGGCCCCCCGTGTCTCATTCTGTCCCCATGTCTCACATTCTGCCCCCTGCCTGCCCCTGGGTCCTGTGGCTGTGGTGGGACTACTGAAGTGCGGCTCGCTGCGCAGGGCCCCCCTGGCCCCTGTCTGCCCTGGGGCCCTGTGACTGTGGTGGGACTGCTGCAGTGCAGCTGGCTGCGCAGGGCCCCCCCTGGCCCCTGCCTGCCCTGGGGCCCTGTGGCTGTGGTGGGACTGCTGCCATGCGGCTGGCTGCGCAGGGCCCTCCTGGCCCCTGCCTGCCCTGGGGCCCTGTGGCTGTGGTGGGACTGCTGCCATGCGGCTGGCTGCCCAGGGCCCCCCCTGTCCCCTGCCTGCCCTGGGGCCCTGTGGTTGTGGTGGGACTGCTGCCTGGCGGCTGGCTGCGCAGGGCCCCCCTGGCACCTGCCTGCCCTGGGGCTCTGTGGCTATGGTGGGACTGCTGCCATGCGGCTGGCTGCACAGGGCCCCCCCTGGCCCCTGCCTGCCCTGGGGCCCTGTGGCTGTGGTGGGACTGCTGCCATGTGGCTGGCTGCGCAGGGCCCCCCTGGCCCCTGCCCGCCCTGGGGCCCTGTGGCTGTGGTGAGACTGCTGCCTCCATGCCCTGAGACTACTCACCTGCTCACTCGCCTGCCGCCTCCATGTCCGGTCCGCTGTGCACACCGCCGCTTCTTCTCTCATGGTGTACCCGGCGGCGCTGCCCGTCTACTGCTCCCAGCCACCCACATGGCACACACACCGGCACCACACATGCTGCTCTCTCTGCTCCGGAATGAGGAAGTGGAGCAGAGCTGCAGAGCAGCGTGTGAGGAGTGACGTCACAGGAGGCTTGCTGGACGGGATCCATAATGCACTGGGGCGGGCCGTAACTTAAAGCTACAGTGCGTGCCCATTTTCCTTTTGCCAGACGGGCCCGGAGCATTCTTAATAAAAGCCTGCTGCCTGAACAAATCATCGGGGGGGCCCGAGCGCGTGGCCCGGGCTGCCAGCGTGCTCGGGCGGCCGGGCCCCCCGATTCATACGGCCCCATACACCAGTAAGGACTGTAATGCCCTGATGGCGGCCCTGTGAACAGGATGAAGTTCTGTGAAGGGGGCTATTGTGTAAGGACCTTGACTCGCGTGAAGTTCTGCAACTTTTTCTATGTCACATAGCTAGAGACATTCTGCAATACTATTGACTTATAAAGTAAATGTATTGCGATGCTATTGGTAGCTGTGTACTTTGCATGACTCTGAAGAATGTGCTAATTGTGCTTTTTTCTATGCTGCGTAGATACGGACATATATGTAGTTTCCTGTTTTTCTGCATGCTTATAGGTCAAGTGCTGTATGCTAATACTACGCTGTATGCTAATACTATAAAAGAGGTGACATAATAAACGGGGTTAGCGATTTGCTTTGATCCTCCCATACAGAGACACATCTTTGTCTGGTCATTTTGAGTTGCTAGCAACATCCTGTGGATTAATTTGGAAATCACTTGGTCAACCGTGAAGGGTCAAATTTAGATCCTCCCTCGACACCACAATCATGTGGATTGGCGTGAGCCATTTGTGTATACATGCAGATATCTCAGATGTTTTTTGTTATTAAGTAATTTGGTTCTTTGTGTCTGCACTTCTATAGAATAATCTGGAAAATAGAGATTTTTGATCCATTGTTATATCTGGGTGATCCCTTGCCTGTCACAGCATAATATCTCTGTCCTGATAGTGTAAAATTTTGCCAGCACTGGTGTTGGTGGAAGCCCAGGAGGAAGAGGACAGGTCAGCACCCTAAGAGGTCTTTCTATAGCTATAGGGGTTAAGGTTTTAGACCAAATTATTAATTTCATCCAGTTTTCAAAGAGATTATGCTGTCTACGTCAGCAACCGGGTACAGAGGATAAGAAGGTCCACCTGCCCTGATCAGCGGCACTACATACCTACTCACCACAACCCTGCAGACCATGAGACTAGATCTGTTGTTCCATGTCATCTTAAGGTCACTCCATGGTTCACAGGTCCTGCATCCCTGAACCATTTGACGCCCCACATCAGCAGGCCTGATACATTCGGACTAGTGGATCCAGTTACCGATGAAGAGCTCCGTCCTCGAGCGTCTGCCCTACATACAGTGATTTTAAGTCAACACCTCGAATCTCATCGGTTCAGCAGGTTCTCAACCTGGAAGTCACTTGTTCGAGCCATCGCATGTCTACTTCATGTAACCCAGTCCTACAAGTCAGCATTACCCACAAGCCAGAGACTTTGAAAAGGTTGGCATCACTGTAAGCATGCATTTACCACTCTCAACCTAGAAAGAGTCAAGGTTACATTACTTCGTGTTGTACAAAAGAACCAAATAGTGGCATCCGATGATGCCAAGCGGGGAGTGTTCTGCCCATTAATGTACAGCAAGTTAATTCATAGTGTAGTACCAGTTAGAACCATTAGAGGTCATTAGGTACCCGTTTGTCCTGTTCCTGGATAAATGAGCATTTCTCTTTAAGCAGTGTGTTCTGATTAAAACTGTACCCTTAGTTTCCCGAGCAAGAAGGCTTGCAGACATTTTACCCAGGATCTTTGAGTCTTACTCACATGTTCCTGTCTCTCTCTCCCTACAAATCACTGCTCCTGACAAGCGGATTCCGGTGAGGGCCATTATACATCTATGTGTTTGTATTAGAATCTGTATATGTAGCTACCATGTAGTATACTGTAGAGTTAGGTGTATTGTGCTCTGTATCCTGCAGCTTAATTATAATGTTCTTTGCACTGTATTCATATAGATGCTTTCTGTATAGAGTAGTGCAGTGCAAGCAGTAAGACTTTGCTCTAGATTGCCATGATAACTGTATCTCTGTGTTATGCTGTGTTCTGTGCTATCTTTATAATGTCCCTTGTTGTGAGTTAATTTTCCCCTTCGTCACTGAGGTCTGGTGAACTCCCTATTCTGGTAAAGGAAGGTAATGAGTCTGATTATCAGGCACCTGAGTTTAATGAGGATGACTGGCTGAGTGGAGTCACAGACTGGATATAATGCTGCCGACGCCCTTCTGCCCTGCGGGTGATTTCTCTGTGGACTTCTAGGACACCAGTCTGATTCCTGCTCCCCTAAAGCTAAGTTTTTTGCTCTGCCTGTTGCATTTGTGTTTTGTTTTTGTTTTCCTTGCTTGTCTGGATTCTGCCATTCCCTGCTGGGGTGAGCTGAATCTCCTTTTGCCTGTTGCTCTGTCTTCAGAATATTCCTGAGTACTGACATAGCTTTTTGAAGTCTAGCGTCTTCAGGGCCTTTTTCACTGTCAGCCTGTTGGCTCTTATTTTCATAGGGTTTTTCACGGATTGCAGACAGCAGCCTTCCTGTCCTTTCCTATGTAGTTAGCTTGGGCCCCGTCTTTGCTCAGTCTATCTTTCTGTCTGTGTTAGTGTTTTCATCTTGCTTCACCGTCATTATATGTTGGGGGCTGCCTATTGCTTTGGGGTCTGCTCTGGGGCAGTTTAGTTTTCCCCTTTCTTTCTTTAGGCCTATTTAATTCTCCGGCTGTGATCGAGGGGTCTAGGGCATCGTAGGAACCCCCCACGGCTACTGCTAGTTGTGTTGATAAGTTCAGGGGTCTGCAATCCGATAGCTGCCAACTTCTCTGGTTTTCTGGACTTAGCTAGCATTTCTGTTTTTGCCTCCTACGGTGACTCAATCATAACAGTCCCTGTTGTTCATGTTATTGCATCCTGTATCATGTTGTAATGAGCCAAGTACTGATACGCTGTTATTTCCTTGTAGTTTTTACCATCTCATGTCGTCCACTCTGTGATCGTCCATATTGTCTGTGATTGTCCACCGTCATCGTTCACTATTACCAAGTTCCCATCGTCATCTCAATAAATATAGACTTAAGAATGCATAGTCTGTTTACTGGGGGAAGTGGATGAGGGTTTAGCTGTATGCTGAAATCCACACAGCATCATACATGGAGGAAGGCAGAACAATAGTTAACTAAGTGGGTTGTGCCAACAGCAGCAGTAAGGCCACAGGAAGCTGCTGTTTTCCCTCCAGAATTGCCTGGGATGTCAGACAGGACAGACGCATGTGATGCAGGGCACTGCCAGTCCTCCGGACAAGAGAGAACTGTTGCCCTGGATACCACAGGGCTGAGAAAAAGGACTTAAAGTTTACATCATGGGTCACCAGGACTTCGGGAGGGCCCCATGCTGAAGGGGTCTCAGGCGCCGATAATCCAACGTGTGGACTTTTTGTGATCTCCGGCTTCTGCAACCGTTGTGGGTACGGATGTGGCCAGTGTCAGGGAGAGAACAAGTATCCAGTGATGTATTTTTGTCATTTTACTCCTTATATCCTGTTATAGTAAACAAGTTAATGTCCCCGTAGGACAACAGTTGCCTCTCTCGGACTCTGATTTGCCAGGACTGCTGTGGCTAGAGAAAATAAGGTACGCTTTATGACACAATTTTAGTGGACCATTTATAATGCAGGGATAATGTATTCCGTTCTAATTTGTATATAGAGTGCTTGCTGCTAGTGGACTCAGTGAACTCTGTTCGTGTATTGTGCCTTTAAGAACTCAGCTCTGACTACCCTGTCCTGGGTCACCCTTGTTATACTTGGAGTAGTGCTGCAGCACAGACTTAAGTAGCTTTGCAACCCGAGGACTGATCTGGACTGACTTGGACTGATTTGTGATTTTGAAATGGTCGCCATAGAAGAAACGGAGATGGCGATGGACCGTGATCATGAGTCTGGGATTTGGGATGTGATGCGCAAACTAGAAGAAATGGAGCTGTCAGCTGACAACGATTTCGAGAACTGTGATTGTGAAATTGGATTCTGTTTGCTGTTACCCGCTGTCATAGTGCTACAGGCGGCAGTTGGCGTGAAAATTGAAAATGGCGTCGAAGAGGTAGAAATGGCGGCTGTTGGCGCGACAATTGAAGATGGCACCACCTTTTGTGGACATTAGATGGGAAATTTGGCTCCAGGAAAAAGAAGGCCGCACCTTGCTGTTACAGATGCCCGTCCAGAATGGGTGCGGATGAAGAAAGAGTTATCGCACTTGCACAATACTTGGGAGATGTTCCAGCAACTTCGACCAAAGGATGGTTAAAATCAAAAGACTTTATTCCAAAAAAATGATTAAAAACAGAATAGATGCATAAAAAACATATGGTTCACCATTGTGACAGACGCTTACGCGTTTCGGACTAGAGGGTCCTTAAGCTATGAGTAAGGACCCTCTAGTCCGAAACGCATAAGCGTCTGTCACAATGGTGAACCATATGTTTTTTATGCATCTATTCTGTTTTTAATCATTTTTTTGGAATAAAGTCTTTTGATTTTAACCATCCTTTGGTCGAAGTTGCTGGAACATCTCCCAAGTATTGTGCCTACAAGATTTTCCGGAATCCAAGTTCCCTGCACCGCCCAGGATTGATTGCATTCCTCCAGACTTCGCATTTGCTACGGTTTGGTGAGCTGATAAAAAACTTTTTCCTTTGTGTTATCGCACTTGCAGTATGAGCAAGAGAAATGGGTGGAGCAGCAAGGAATGACCCCACCCACGAATGGGTGGAATTCAGAAGAGATGGACTGTCTGCAAAAGGATGAGCTGCCATTATCGGCTGATATTGAAAGGAGCATCATGTCTTACCACTGCGGCATTGGCCGCCAGGATTGGAAGTGCTCTGGGGGCCATGTGGAAGCAGGCCTGCGGTACAAGTCCTGATGGACCGAAGACCGGGAGGAGCGGCCCTTACCCCGACGGTCAACCCTGTTAATCACGGAAGTCAAGGACGACGGAAAGGATGGAGGACTGGCGACACCTCGACGAAAGGCCGCTGGTGAAAAGGAGTTGGAGGCAGTCATGCAAGGCATTGTGTCAGCCGTGATTCCTGAACTCAGCGGCCACCCTAGAAGGCGCGATGGTGAGTAAAAATTCCCCGCCTGACTGCCCCGCTGTCTCGTCTGGTGATTACTCACCTCCTGTGGCCCCGCCGTCCTCCCTGGAGCTGTGCTTTGGTCCTGCATCATTGTCTTCGATGGCAGAGGCCCCAGCGCTTCCTCCGGCCGTGACTTTTCCGGTCGACGCCCATGGCAAAGGTGTAAGGGAGCCCCATGCAGCTGAGGAGGAGCACTATGTATCACGGAGGCCGAATGGAAGCATGACGTGATTTGGGAAAAGAGGTGGCAGGAGCACCGCATTCGCGAGGAACTACATCGCCAAGGGGGAGGAACAGCAGCAGGCCGGATGACCTGTGGCCTCATCAGGTACCTTGATCTGTACAGGGGCTTCGGCTTCCTGCAGGAGCTGAACACTGGGGCCAAGGTCTATCTGAATGCCATATCTCTTACATTCTGGGGTCCCCTCCGGTAGGGGGACTATGTCAACTTCATCAAGGAGGAAGGACCCCGAGGGCCCTATGCCGTGGCCCTAAGAATGGTATCTGACCCTGTGATCAGTCCACCACAGTGGACCTCGCAGGTGAAACGACCGGTTGTCGCGGCCACCATTGCCCCGGCCGCACAGAAGCAAGCGTTGCCTCGGAGCAGTGAGGCTGCCGCAGGTGTGTCCACAGAGCCAGGGACTCAAGGGGCCGCAGGACCACCACTGAAGGGAGTGCAGAGCCAGAGAAATAGTGGAGACTCCTCATTCTCCAGTGGTTCTGCATCTAATGTGTACAGAGTGGTGCAGGGCCACCTTGCAGCCCATTGTGGAACTCAACAGCCATCTACAGTCTAAGCGGCCCTTTTATAATTTGCTGTTGGTGCCCGCTGCATTTTATGGAGTAATATCAAGGGACTGTTTCGTGTCCCTAAGAGGACAATGGACATCACATGGTGGCTAAGGATGATGCCCGAGCAGGCTCGGGTGGTCTCCGAGTATTTTGCCCTACTCGGAGATTTAGTGTTTGTCGACGCAGCTGCATGATTTGCGACAGCTAGACAGGCTGAATACAAGTGTGGAATGCCTGTTTGTTAGGGAATTCCCACATGTGTTTAGCTTGTCTAGCATCCGCAAATCATGCAGCTGAGAGGATGAAAACTAAATCTCCAAGCACGCCAAAATACTCAGAGATCACTCGAGCATGCTCGGGGAGACCCGAGCAATGATGCTACTCGCCCATCACTAGTGGCCACCTGTTGACAGCCACAATTGTTAGTTTTTCCCCTTTCCCATTTTGTTGACACCCATTGGTGTCCCCCCTGCTGGATTACGGGACCAGGACCCCATGCGGTTAATAATGGTGGGCTCCGAATGGGGCTGCTGGACTGCATATCCCTGAGCTTTGCCCCCCATTTCAAACCTTGGACTAGCCCCATGTTTCTAAAAACAGTCCACCACTGTTAAAGGGTCTGTGATCCGCTGAGAGGAGAGAGGGGAGACTGTTCTCTAAAGGACCAGGGTAATGTGGACCCCTATAACAAGAAAGGCTATCGGGTCTGAGTGAGGCCCACTTTAAGGACTTTGGCCGCCCATGTTAAAAGGGATGACCGGCGATTTTAGGAACTACTGTTTTATGTGTTTTACTCATGTTGCCATGGCCGGGGACGGCCATGTTTAAGGAGGGGTGAGTGTAAGGGGGTGGCAGGTCCCTTCAGTTGCGCCCTCTCCTCCTTCCATGTGACCCCCATACACTTGATGTGCTTTATATATCACCATACGATGCACCTGTATATTATTGTGTTGTATGTGTTATTTATCTGTAAATGTAATGCGTATGTCCCCTTTAAATGTAATGTGTTCACTGTATTCATTGCTGTCTGTACATAGTTAGGGAATGCGATAGTTAACTAAGTGGGTTGTGCCAACAGCAGCAGTAAGGCCACAGCAAGCTGCTGTTTTCCCTCCAGAACTGCCTCAGATGTTGGACAGAACAGACAGGTGATACAGGGCACTGCCAGGCCTCCAGAGAAGAGGGAACTGTTGCCCTGGATACCACAGGACTGAGAAAAAGGACTTATATTATTCACCATGGTTCTCCAGGATTTCGGGAGAGCCCCCCATGGTCTCAGGTGCCCAGATTCCAGTGTGTGGACTTTTTGTGATAGCCCAGCTCCCAGCGTCAGGGAGAGAACAGTTGTCCAGTGATGTATTTTTGTCATTTTACTCCTTATATCCTGATATATAAGAAGTTGATTTCCCCGTTGGACAATGGTTGCCTCTCTCGGACTCTGACCAGGGGAGTGCTCACTGCTAGTGGGCTCAGTGGACTCTCTTCGTGTGTTGTGTCTTTAAGAACTCAGCTCTGACTACCCTCTCCTGGTCGCCCTTGTTAGGCCAAGTACCCACGTTGCAGAAATGCTGCGGAAATGTCCACAGCAATTGCGCAATTCCCTGCCGCGCGTAAAACGCATGCGGAATTCACATGCGTTTTCCTGCAAAACACAAGCATTTTGCAAGCGTTTTTAGCTTGCAGAATGCTAGCGCTTTCCAAGCAATTTGAAGCATCGCTTGGAAAAGTGATTGACAGGTTGGTCACAAGCATAGTGCTTGACAAGTGTGATCAACTTTTTATTATTGATGCTGTCTATGCAGCACCATTAGTAAAAGATAGAATGTTAAAAATAATAAAAAAAATAAAAAATAGAGATATACTTACCTTCTGGCGGCCCCCGGAGTCGTCCCGCCTCTCAGCGATGCTGCCGGCAACTTCCGTTCCCAGGGATGCCTTGAGACAATGACCTCTGATGACGTAGCATCACGCGAGACTTCTACGTTACCAGAGGTCATTTGCGCAATGCATCCCTGGGAACGGAAGTTGATGGCAGCGTGGTGAGAGGCGGGAGGATTCCGGGGGCCACCAGAAGGTGAGTATATCACTATTTTTTATATTTATTCTATTTTTTACAGGGATATGGTACCCAGGGCCTGGAGGACTGTCTCCTCTCCTCCAGACCCTGGGTACCATCCGCAGATGAAGCACTCACTTTAGGCATGGTGGGCATAGCCACATGCATAAAGTGAGCGTTTCAATGCAATCCTATGGCGGCGGAATTGCCGCAATTCCGCAGAAATAATGAACATGCTGTGGATTTTACCGCTAAGCAATTCTGCAACGGAAAAATCCACAGCATGGGCACAGCAACTGTGAAATCCCATAGGATTGCATGGGAATGCGTTTTATTAGCATTTTTAAAGCGTTTCTGCTGCGGCAAAAATGCGGCGGAAACACATAAAAAAATTCAATGCGGGCACACAGCCTTACAGAACCACTGCCATGAAAACATTTTTTAACCCCCTTCACGACGCAGCCCTTTTTCAGTCAATATGACCATGAGAGGACTTGTTTTTTGTGGGACAAGATGTACTTTTCAACGACATCATTGGTTTTACCATATCGTGTACTCGAAAACGGGAAAAAAATTCCAAGTGTGGTGAAATTGCTCCACAGCAGTTTTTTGGATTTTTTTTTGCCATGTAGACCAAATGCTAAAATTTACCTGACATTATGATTCTCCAGATCATTACGAATTTGTAGATACCAAACATGTCTAGGTTGTTTTTTATTTAAATGGTGAAAAAAATTCCAAAAAATTCCAAAATTTGTTAAAAAAGGCGCCATTTTCTGAGACCTCTAGCGTCTCCATTTTTCATGATCTCGGGTTCGGTGAGGGCTTATTCTTTGCGCGCTAAGCTTACATTTTTATTAATAACAATTTGCAGGGCCGCCATCAGGGCATTACAGCCCTTACTAGTGTATGGGGCCCTGTGAATCAGGGGGGCCCAGCCGCCCGAGCACGCTGGCAGCCCGGGCCGCGCGCTTGGGCCCCCCCCCCGATGATTTGTTCAGGCAGCAGGCTTTTATTAAGAATGCCCCGGGCCCGTCTGGCAAAATGAAAATGGGCACGCACTGTAGCTTTAAGCTACGGCCCGCCCCAGTGCATTATGGATCCCGTCCAGCAAGCCTCCTGTGACGTCACTCCACACACGCTGCTCTGCAGCTCTGCTCCACTTCCTCATTCCGGAGCAGAGCTAGTAGCATGTGTGGTGTGCGTGCCACGTAGGTGGCTGGGAGCAGTAGACGGGCGGCGCCGCCACGGACACCATGAGAGAAGAGACGGCGGCGTGCACAGCGGACCGGACATGGAGGCGGCAGGCAAGCGAGCAGGTGAGTATTCTCAGGACAGGAGGGGGCCCAGCACAGCCAGCCACACTGCAGCAGTCTCACCACAGCCACAGGGCCCCATGGCAGGCAGGGGCCAGGGGGAGCCCTGCGCAGCCAGCCTCATGGCAGCAGTCCCACCACAGCCACAGGGCCCCATGGCAGGCAGGGGCCAGGGGGGCCCTGCGCAGCCAGCCGCATGGAAGCAGTCCCACCACAGCCACAGGGCCCCAGGGCAGGCAGGGGCCAGGGGGGGGCCCTGCGCAGCCAGCCACATGGCAGCAGTCCCACCACAGCCACAGGGCCCCAGGGCAGACAGGGGCCAGGGGGGCCCTGTGCAGCCAGCCGCATCGCAGCAGTCCCACCACAGCCACAGGGCCCCAGGGCAGGCAGGGGCCAGGGGGGGCCCTGCGCAGCCAGCTGCACTGCAGCAGTCCCACCACAGTCACAGGGCCCCAGGGCAGGCAGGGGCCAGGGGGGGCCCTGCGCAGCCAGCCACACTTCAGCAGTCCCACCACAGCCACAGGACCCAAGGGCAGGCAGAGGCCAGGGGGACCCTGTGCAGCCAGCCGCACTTCAGCAGTCCCACCACAGCCACAGGACCCAAGGGCAGGCAGGGGGCAGAATGTGAGACATGGGGGCAGAATGAGACACGGGGGGCCGGGGGCACAATGTGAGACATGGGGGCAGAATGGACATGAGGTTATAATGTGAGACATGGGGGCAGAATGTAACAGTGAGACACAGGAGGGGCAGAATGGATACGGGGCAGAATGTGACAGATAGTGAGACACCGGAGGGGCAGAATGTGAGACACAAGGGTAGAATGTGAGACACGGAGGCAGAATGTCACAGTGAGACACAGGAGGGGGCAGAATCGATATGGGGGCAGAATATGAGACATGGGGGGCAGAATGTGACAGTGAGACACAGGAGGGGCAGAATGGATACGGGGGTAGAATGTGAGACACAGGAGGGGGCAGAATGGGAGACACATGGAGCAGGATGGATACGATGTAGACAGATGGGGCAGGATGGATACGATGTAGACAGATGGGGCAGGATCGGGAGATCATATGGAGGCAGGATGAGAGAAAATATGGCTGGAGCCAGGAATGAGACACGATGGGGGATATTGGAGCCTAGGATGGGGGATATTATTACCATAGGGGCTAATTAAGGGATATTATTACTGCAGTGATGTATTTATTTTATTTTTTTGAGGATACTGTTTTAAATGGGGGGAGGTCCTGTTAATGTGCAGAGCGACACTATGTTGCCATTTTTTCTTCATCTGGTGTAGTGTAGAAGTTGGGAAAAAATTAAGTAATGTGTTCTGCAAGTGGAGTTCTAGATAACTGTGTTACTTCCTGCAGAGACGAGCCCTGGCTGGAAGACGTGATGGCGTTCTGTGCTGGATGAAAGATGAAAAGCGAAGATAAAGGACTTCACCTAGACACGTCACTGGTGAGTCAGAGTGTTACCTGTACACTGACACTATATACAGAGTGCCTTTGTACAATGTCATTAGTGATCACTGTATTACCTGTGCATAATGTCACCGGTGATCACTGTATTACCTGTACACAGACACTGCATACTAAGTACATATCTCCTGTGTATAATGGCACTTATGGTAATAATATTATTTTTTTTATTAATGATCATTATTGCAGTATTCAGTCACCATGTGGTGGTAATATGTGGTCTGGGCATGGTGCGGTAGTATTTGTCCCTTGTATGTGCTATTATTCTGTCACTGGTGGTAATGTGTGGTCTGGTCATGGTGTAGCTGTATTTGTTCCTTGTATGTGGTATTATTGGTCACCATGTGGTGGTAATATGGTGTCTGGACATGGTGCAGTGGTATTTGTCCCTTTGGATGTGATATTATTGGTCATTTTAAAAATTGAAAAATAAAACATATACCTAAATTGTATTGGATATTTCAACAAATGTTTAATAGGCTAGAGTAGAGTAGAGCCTGGCCAAAAGAGTCTACCTTGTCGTGGTGGCAGATTTAAAAAATCTTTTGGCCAAAACAAGAGCTGCTGGCTATGTGTGTGATCTGGAGATGGGAACTGTTATTGTGTGATTGGTGAGAAGTGGAGTTTTTCCAAGAGAGAGCGGTGGGACTGTGGGCAGTTTGAGGGGTAGAGGGCGGGGCTGGGGTGGAGCCTGGGCAGAGTCTCAAGAGGGCCCCGAAAATTTTGCCAGTATGGGACCCCCGAAATTCCTAGTGTCAGCCCTGCCAATTTGGTGTGGATGCGATCTTTTGATCGCCCATTATTACATTTTAATTCAATGTTGCAGTGACCAAAAAAAATTTAATTCTGACGTTTTGAAAAACTTTTTCTCTACACCGTTTACCGATCGGATTAATTCTTTTTATAGCATGATAGTGTAAGAGAGGTTGACCGGAATGCGGATACCTGCATGCCGGATCCGGAACTAAAAGGGCTGCAGCTCCTGTTCCCAGGGGGAAGCTTGAAGGAGGTGGACCTTCCCCTGCAGCCGGAGGGAAGCCAGAGAGGTAAGGACCTTCCCTGTTGACCCAGAGAGGCATGGAGAGATAGGTAAAAAAGTGTGCAGCCACAGCAGCAGGGTGAGAAAAGCGCTCACAGCAGGAGGGGTTGGCGTGAAGTGAGTGTGGTGCGCAGAGTGGCTAGAGGTGCACCCGGGGTCCCCTGCCCTCACGAGAGAGTACCGGTATAGCGATTGGCAGCATAGAGGGAGAGCAACGTCGCCTGCAGAGCTGTGCCAACGGAGCCGTTCAGAGGCATGCCAGCAAAGCAGAGCTAAGCTGGGTGTCATACCCGGCGTGATAGTGAGTACCACACACGCTCTGCTCAAGATTGACTGTATACTTGACAGACCCCTGCATACAGGTCCACCATTTTGTGGACGACCGACTGTCAGCTCCCCGCCATCCTCCCTGGTAGGAGGTGATTCCCAGCTGAAAGCAGAGACTGCACTGAGTGTGCGACCCAGAGAGAGAGAGACAGATGGCTAGGCCAGAGGCTCTCTACCAAGGACTTGTGTACACCGCGGAGTGAAGTACCATTCCAGCGGTTCTCCACACTAGACTCTGCACTGTGTCAGACACCGTGAGGCACGGGAAATCTACCCTCTTCCCAGAGACTTCGTTGAGACGTCACCGCTGTTGTAGGTGCCACCGTTGGAACCCTGAGGTGCTGCATATCAGAAGACTACAGTCTGATAAGTTTCACCCCTTTAATACTGAACTTTCGTTCATCTCTGACCTACCTTGCCTCTCTCCCAGTTCTGCCCCATTCCTTATCACCCTACAATCCCCTACTTCCTGTGTGGAGTACATTCTCTGTTTAATACTGTAACTCTTGATCTGTCTCCTGTCCATAGTGACATCCCGTGTACCTGCGATTTCTACAATAGGTCGGGTGATTATGAAAACGGCGATACCAAATATGTGTATGTTTTGGTATTGGGGAACTCAATAAATTAGGAGTATTTTATGTCTGCTCCAGTTATAATACAACCTGATCTCCAGAAACTGTTCATTGTGGAGGTGGATACTGCAGAGGTCGTGGTAGGGGTTGTATTATCACAAGGTTCCAAAACTTTGATCAACTTGCGACCATGTGCATTTTTCTTGCGCTCACCTGGGGGCGGGACCTTGGTCCCGACATCATCTCTTTCTGAGCCGCGGTCGCTCCGGGGGTCCCGCCGGGTGCGCACGCGCACCTCTCATACCTAAGTTCCTGTCTCCTCCATGTTATGTGTGCGCTTGTGTGGCGCCCCTGAGGCTCAGTCGCCACAGAGGTACTGCACCTTCTCCTAAGGTGTAGTGCCCCACCACCTAGGTAAGTTGGGAACTCCTTTCCATGCTCCAACACCTGCATCCCACACACAGGATAGTTCAGCACTGACCACATTGCGGCTCCATGCTTAGAGGGTAGCAGAGCACCTTTCGTGGGTCCTTGCTTCGTAACACAAGATGTGCTGGGAGGTGGGTGGAGTTAGAGATATAAAAGAGTGGGAAAGTTTAGAATTACAGGTCAGTCTCAGATCAGTCTGAGGGAGAGCAGGCTGACAGGAGGTCAGCCTGACGGGAGGTCAAGGCAGAGGAAGACAGTCAGTCAGGAGAGGCTGAGGACTGGTCTTAGTGGAACGAACTCCCTAGGAGAGGAGAGAGAAGAAGGAGTGCTGCAGCTGCCTCAGTGACCTGAGCCAGCTGGCACAGGAAAGGAACAGGAGAAAGACGTAGAACTGCAACCTAAGCTTCCATAAGAGAGAGAAGGAACAGCGCAGAACGAATGAGTAGGAGAACAAAGAGGAGATGTGGGTTGGAAGAGGAACCCTGCCTATAGTTTCTCGGTGCAAGGCAGGCCGGGGCCGGGGGTCCGAGGTTGTATGGACACTTATGGTTCTGCAGCAGACACCGGTGGAGTAGTTGGCTGGAAATGCATTACTCCCATCCAATACTTGGGGCACAACAGCATCTGTATAGGGAGCCGGGACTCAGGAGAAAGGGAGTCCCTGAAGTAGGCTACAGCTGTCTGCCGTACAAGGAAGAGTTGTTAGGAACATCTGACAGGAGGAACTTGAGAGTACCACGGTACTGGAGCTCTTCACACTAAAGGTGCAATAGAGGAGTCGTTCAGGACAGGTACATGTTGGCGGAGTGTTGCAGAGGAGAACCCTGACTTGCCCGGGAGGTTGATTGAGTCTCTGCCCCGGAGGACACTGCACGGAGGCAAGCACCAGTGTGTACCACGAACTATGAGAGCTTTGGAACTACAAGCCCTGGTGTCTTCCAGTCATTGTGCGCCAACACCGTCAGCACCGCTACATCTGGGTATCATCCTTTACACTACCTGCGCCTATACACTGCCCTGGGGTTACAGCTTCACCTGTGGGGAGCTATACCATCTATGCTGCAACACACTATCAGCCCCAGAGGATCTGCACGCAGCGTTGGCTTAACATCTTGCATGCCAAACACCACAGGTAGCGTCACGAACTATTTAATTTCATTAACTACAAACCACCATTGATTTGGACGCCCAGGGCCACGGACCGGGTCACAGCTGCCATGACACATCCCACCGACATCGGCCCGGTACCGAGTACCCCACAGCCCTGGGTCGGGGCGACCCAACTTGGCGTCACGAACAGGATGACGAGATCCGATACCATCGGGTTCTGTGCGCCTGAAATGTGTGAGACTTTGAACTTTTGAAAATGTGCAGACGACCTGATTTACTAGACTGTAAAATGGACATTAGAAATGGCCGCTGGCGCGGAGAAGGGCGTGAAGAGATGGGAGGTCCTAAGAAAAGACCGCGAAGAGTATTGGGCCTTCCCTGCCTGAATTACTATGTGACAGATACATGGCCCACCCCCCGAGGGGTTCGCATACTGGCTTGGTATGGAGGCGCTGGAAGAAGACGCCGCCCCCGGAAGGAGGGGCAGAAGAAGCCAGTGGCGGTAAAGGGGCCGAGGCAGGAAGAGAAACACCAGAACGCCATTTTGGAGAGTTAGGGAAGGAGGCCTGCGGAGCGCGGGAAACGGATCTCCCTGGCGCCATGGCTGACGGCTCCAACCCGAACTCCGGGATGAACCACCAACAACTAGAGGAGGAAATTGCTGAACTGACCACCCGTCTGCAGCTGAGGCAGGAGGCCTTGGAGCAGCTGAGACGGCAGCAGGCCCGAGAGGGGCCTGCGGTACCCGCTCCACCGGTGCCGGCTGCCGCTGCACCGGACTTTCCTCCGGCAGCGCTGATCTTCACCTCCACGCTGTCTGTGCGGCTGAGCATACCGAAGTATCCGAGAGCTGAGACCTTGCACCCACCTGGACCTGTTGCGGCTGCGCTGGTCCCTACCGAAGCCCCCGCAGACCCGGAGCCACCATCGGTATCACCACCGCCGGCACCCGGACCGCCTGCACAGGAGCAGAGGCCGCAACGCCAGGAGGCCCCAGGTCCGTCAGATGTGCCTCCACCTGGGAAGGCCCTGGGGTGCACGACAGCTGCAGTGGCTGGCCAGGTCGTGCTAGACCTGGTCTGGGACCGGGATGACTGTCCCCAGGGGGGAACATCTGGACCCCTAGCGGTGGTGCGGCAGACCACAGTGGGCGAAGGCCGGTCTCGGAAAGAGCGGGAGGATGAAGAGAACTGGGCAGGGTGTCGGGCCACTATCCGACAGCTGGCAGCGGAATACCCTACCGGACTCTTACACAAAAATGCTATGCAAAAAATGTATTAATGAAACAGCAAAACAAGCATCAACATCAGCCACAGACATAAAGGCCATAATAAGAGAAGAGTTACAGGCCCTAACCCAGCCTAGCAGTATACCCATAAGTACTAAGACTAACAAACCAACTGCGGTTAGCTTAGACTCTGATGAGGACGAAGCAATAGTCTCTGATAGTTCCAATGCATCCACATCATCATCTTCCTCAGATATGGAGGGGCGTTCGTGTTTCCCCTTAGAGAACATTGACAACTTGGTTAAATCCGTGAGGAACACCATGGGGTGCACAGAGACAAGGGAGCCGCAAACAACACAAGAAATTATGTTTGCAGGACTAACAGAGAGGAAGAGGAGAGCCTTTCCTGTTATACCAGCTATAAAAGCTCTGGTTAAGAAGGAATAGGAGAAGCAGGTCCAGAGAGGTTATCTCCCCTCAACCTCAAATAGAAGGTACCCTTTCAGTGACGAGGAGTTGTCGACATGGTCTAAAGTTCCTAAGGTGGACGCGGCGGTCACCTCCACCTCAAAACAATCAGCCTTACCAGTGGAGGACGCAGGGGTTCTAAAAGACCCACTTGACTGAAAAGCTGATGCCTCACTAAAAAGGACATGGGAGGCAGCTACCGGCACGTTTAAACCGGCAATAGCTAGTACTTGCACAGCTTGTTCTATGCTGGTCTGGATTGATCAACTAGACCAGCAAATAGACCAAAAAGTCTCCAGAGACAAACTACGAGCCGCTATTCCATTGATCCGTGGTGCGGCTGCGTATATAGCGGATGCTTCTGCTGATTCATTACGCCTGGCAGCCAGAACAGCAGGCTTACTTAATAACGCCAGGCGTAGCCTGTGGCTTAAAAGCTGGAGAGGTGACACCCAATCCAAGGCAAAGCTTTGTGCCATTCTTTGCGAGGGTGATTTTTTGTTCGGAAAAACCTTAGATTAAATCCTTACCAAGGCAAAGGAAAGGAAAAAAAGGCTTCCCTAACCCCTCTCTCCCATTTTATAGGAGGGCGCTTAGGAGACGACCATTTGGCAGAGGAAGGCCAGCGGAAAATCAAAATCGCTGGGCCACAAAGGAAGAAAAGGGCAAAGGTGCCATGTTTAAAGGATCCTCTTTCCGCAGAGACAGGAGCTAAGGAGCCAGTCCCTCCAGTAGGAGGAAGACTAAAATTTTTTCTTCACGAATGGGAAAAAGTCACAGCTAGCCCTTGGGTTCTGGGCATTGTTAGAGAAGGGTTAAAAATAGAGTTCCACCATGTTCCCCGTAACTCAGTTATCATAACATCTCTCAGCTCACCAATCCAACAGCGGGCCCTAGAAACTGAGATTCTGAGTCTGCTGGACAAAAAAGTATTGGTCCATGTGCCTAAAGGACAGGAAGGGAGAGGATTTTACTCCCCTCTTTTTCTGATGCCTAAACCAGATGGCTCATTCAGGACTATAATCAACCCGAGGAAGCTAAATTCATTTATAATAAATCATAAATTTAAGATGGAATCTATTAGATCTACAATTAAGCTCCTCTTCCCCAATTGTTTGATGGCAGGCTTGGATCTGAAAGATGCTTATTATCATCTTCCCATCCATTACAGATATCAGAAATACCTCAGAGTGGCGGTCTCCCTCGATGGCACTATACAGCATCTCCAGTTCACAGCCATGCCATTCGGCCTTTCCATCGCACCACGAGTCTTTACAAAGGTGATGCTGGAAGTGATGGCCTTCTTACGCCAGAAGGACACATTGATAATACCCTATCTGGATGACTTTTTAATAATAGGGAACTCAACTCGACAATGTAATACACGAGTTGCTGACGCAATCTTTTCTCTACAGGCTCTAGGTTGGATAATAAACTTCAAGAAGTCCAGAATCGAGCCACAATCCGTCCAGTCCTTCCTGGGTCTCCAACTAGACTCCATAAACCAGAAATGCCTACTGCCACAGGTAAAGATTGCAACAATTAAAATGAAGGTCAGTGTCACGATACTAGTGGAGACAACTGGACACCAGTGGCTAGGTCACCGAGACTGCAGACACAATGGGTTGCGCAAGCAATATTGTATTAATAGTCTGAATGCAATATAGCATATAAGTCCAGATAAATGTTCAGTCAATCTGATAAATGGTTATAGCAGAGTTGATACTCTGCGACACAGCATACAAAGTCACTGAGCAATGCGGGCACAAGACACAGACTCTTGCAGAGCGGAGGAACACACTAGCTGGCTGGAGTTCTTACTTCACCGCAGGTGTAGTCAGGCAGAGGTTCCTGAAGTCAAGTGTTCAGCAATCACTCGGTCAGCAAGCAGGGATCCAGACGTGCAGGTTGACGGAGGACTCCGCCGTTAAGAGAGGACCAACAGGGATAGTAAGTCCAGGCTTGGGACTGCAGAGGCACAAAGTCCAAAACATAATACTCAAGCAATGAAACAGAACAGGTGCTGGCTTTATATACAGCTTTGGCAGGAAGCAAGATGGCCGACTTGTGAAACATCAAGATCCATGTTAACTAAGGGCAAGTCTAAGGGCAAGAAAAAACAGATTCTAGAACTAGATACTGACATTACTCCCACCTCAAGGACGGCCTCCGGACGACCCTAAACCAGGCTTGCCAGGGTACCTTTGATGGAACTGCTCAATCAGTCGGGAGGCGTTAATATTATCCACGGGTTCCCAGGAATTCTCCTCTGAGGAATAGCCTTGCCATTTAATCAAATACTGCAGTCGATTTCTGTAGATTCTTGAATCCAGAATCCTCTCAACGATGAACTGCTCTTGACCATCCACAAGAACGGGATCAGGAGGAGGAGATGAATGTCCTGGAAAAGGATTTGGTACTGCAGTCTTTAGTAGAGAAGTATGAAAGACAGGATGTATCTTCAGTGTTCTTGGGAGTTTTAAGCGACATGCAACAGCACCTACCAGGCCACTGATCCTATAAGGACCGATGTACTTCTGTCCCAACTTAGGGGAAGGGATCTTCATCTTTAAATTCTTTGTAGATAACCAGACTAAATCTCCTACCTTAAATGTTGGTGTTGGTTTGCGAAATCTGTCAGCTGCATTCTTGTACCTCTCTTGTGCGGAACCCAAAGTCTCTTTCAGAAGTTCAAGGTTCTGTTGAAGTGAAGAGATCCTGTCGGCAACTGCTGGTAAAGATGTATCTACCGGTAATCTGGGGAGAATGCTAGGGTGATATCACAGGTTAGCGTAGAATGGAGACTGCTTGGTGGAGGCACTCTGGGAGTTGTTATAAGAAAATTCAGCCAATGGGAGTAGCCTTACCCAATCATCTTGCAAATGGCAAACGTAGCAGCGAAGATATTGCTCTAGTGTTTGGCTGGTACGTTCTGTCTGCCCGTTGGACTGAGGGTGGAAAGCAGAAGATAAGTTAACTTCTATGCCTAAAGCTGAACAAAAGCTTCACCAAAACTTTGAAGTAAATTGAACTCCACGGTCAGAAACAACTTCATCCGGAACCCCGTGCAGACGAAAGATGTTCTGGATAATTAGGTCAGCAGTGTCCTTCGCAGAGGGTAAACCGGAACAAGGGATGAAATGGGCCACCTTGGTCAGGCGATCGACCACCACCAAAATTGCACTCTTTCCCTCGGAAAGGGGCAGTTCTACAATAAAGTCCAAAGAAATGGATCCCCACAGGCGAGACGGCACCGGCAAAGGCTGTAGCAGACCAGTAGGGGAGGCACGTGGAACCTTGAATTTGGCACATACCTCACAAGATGAAACGTACTTCTGGACATCCTTCCGAAAACCTGGCCACCAGAAGAAGCAAGATAAGAATTCTTGAGTCTTCTGAATTCCTCTGTGCCCTGCAACCTTAGAATCATGAACCAATCTCAACACTCTTAACCTCACGGCTTCAGGAATGTAGAGGCGCCGTTCCCGGGTCCAAACTCCATTCCTAAAAAGAAGGCTTACCTCATCAGATGGCTGAGACAGGCAAAGATCAGAGTTGTAAGCTTCTTTGACGACCTGCAACAAATCTTGATTATGAATGACTCTTACAAAATTGCAATCAGAAAGTATGGTCTTAGGTGGAGCATCTGGAACAGCGTCAGTGGAGTACATTCGGGATAGAGAATCTGCTTTTCCATTGCGCGAACCTGGTCTATAAGAGATTGTAAAATTGAATTGATTAAGGAAAAGACTCCAGTGGGCCTGCCGTGGGGTCAGGCATCTTGCTGACCTGATGAACTCAAGGTTGCGGTGATCTGTGATGACCACGATCGGCTGTGAAGCTCCTTGCAGAAGATGTCTCCACTCCTTGAAGGCGGCGATGATAGCCAGTAATTCTTTATTTCCTACATCGTAGTTCTTTTCGGCAGGAGACAGTCGCTTGGAAAGAAAAGCACAAGGATGAAGTAAATTCTTCTCACCTGTTCTTTGGGACAGTATAGCCCCGGTGGCACAGTTTGGGGCATCTACTTCAATAATGATGGCGAGTTCCGGGTCAGGGTGGATCAGTACCGGTGCTGACGTGAACTCGGTCTTGAGCCGAGAGAATGCTTCTTGGGCTTGAAGGGACCAAATAAATGCTGTCTTCTTCTGTGTCAACTGGGTGATGGGCGAGACGATGTCAGAGAAGTTCTTGATGAAACGTCTGTAGAAGTTAGCAAATCCGATGAAGCGTTGGACCTCTTTGATGTTCTTGGGGATTGGCCACTCCTGAATCACCTTGATCTTGCTGTTATCCATACTCAGACCCTGTGGGGAAATTACATAACCTAAGAATTGGATCTCCGACTTGTGAAATTCGCATTTCCCAAGCTTTATGTACAGATGGTGTTCCCTCAACCGCTGCAAGACAGTCTTGACATGTTGCTGATGTTCCTCCATGGAGCTAGAAAAGATCAGAATGTCATCCAAATAGATTACGACAAAAAGATCAAGAATGTCTCTGAAAATATCATTTACTAGATGTTGGAAAGTTGCTGGGGCATTGCAAAGTCCAAATGGCATGACCAAATACTCCAAGTGTCCATATCGAGACCTAAATGCTGTTTTCCATTCGTCTCCAGGTCTTATACGGACTAGATTGTATGCCCCACGTAGGTCCAATTTTGAAAAGACCTTCGCATGACGAATTCTCTCGAGAAGCTCCAGAATTAATGGCAGGGGGTAGCGGTTCTTGATGGTTACCTTGTTAATTTCCCGGTAATCAACACAGGGTCTGAGGGATCCATCCTTCTTTTTAACGAAAAAGATGGGTGCACCGGCTGGAGAGGGTGAGGGGCGTATAAATCCCTTAGACAGGTTCTCGTCGATATATTCTTTGAGAGTCTTGAGCTCAGGACCGGACAATGGATAAATATTACCAAAAGGAATGGAAGCAGCAGGCAGAAGCTCGATTGGGCAGTCATAAGAGCGGTGTGGTGGTAATTTATCTGCATTCTTTTTATCGCACACATCCGAAAATTCTTTATAAACTGCCGGTAACCTTAGGTCCGATGATGGGTTGCCCGGAAATTGATCAATCGATTTCTCAGAAGTTACCTCTTTAGCTGGGAAGCATAATCTCTTAGTCTCCCAGTTAATGATGGGATTTTGAGCCTGCAACCAAGGTAAACCCAAGATAATAGGGAAATGTGGAGAGGAAATCAGAAGGAAGGGCAATTTTTCCTGGTGATCATCTCCCATGAGGACCTTCAGTGGTTCAGTCTGCTGGTCTACGGGCCCCGAGGTCAAAGGGGACCCATCCACAGTCTCCATCAGAATTGATGATACTCTTCTCTGTGATCGGATTCCATATTCCTTAGCAAAAGAAGTGTCCATGAAGTTACCGCTAGCCCCAGAGTCTATCATGGCGGAACTGTTCACCCAACAGGAGTCAATCCAGATCTTGATAGGAAGGTAACAATGTGAATCTTTTTTCTTATTGCAAGGGTATGAAACTGCAGAAGATAGAATAACAGCATTAATGGGTAGTATCGTTTCGGATGTAACAGAGTTCATATCTGAAAAGTCATAATCAGGAGCGGTTGCTGCAATTTCGGGTGGCCCGGATTTGGAAGTTATGGAGTATGATTCATAGAAGTCGCGTTCTACCACGGCTGCGGTTGTCCTGCGAGAACGATTGGGGCAGTTGATAATAAAATGTCCTGACTTCCCACAGTAAAAACATAAATTCTCCTTGAAGCGAAATTCCTTCCGTTCGTCACTTACTCGACTTCGTAGGGAATTTACCTGCATCGGCTCAGGTGTGGACTCCTGAGGACTTGGGTCCGGATTCTCCTTAGGAAGGAAAGGAAGAAGCGATTTATTGCTGCGGTTCATCTCAGACCACCTTTCTAGTTTTCGTTCGGAGATGCGAGCATCTAGGCGAATACAGTGATTGATGAAATCACCTAGAGCAGTGGGAGCCTCCGCACGTGCAAGCTCGTCCTTGATAGAACTGGACAACCCCTTCTTAAATATTGAGTACTTTGCTGCACTATTCCAGGTGGTGTCCTGAGCCCACCTTCTAAAATCCATAGCATACTCAGTCACTGGGCGTTTACCTTGACGCAAATTCAGCAGGGCCGTCTCAGCTGTAAGGCCACGGTTCGGATCGTCAAACATCTGCCCCATGGCGGCAATAAACATATTGAAGTCGTTCAGACATGCATCCTGTGATTCTATTAGAGGGTTTGCCCAGGCAAGAGCCTTATTAGTCAGCAACATGATGATAGTCAATACTTTGGAACGGTCCGTAGGAAAACTGTGTGACATGTGCAGCAAAGTATAAACGACACTGGTTCAGAAACCCACGGTATTTGTCTCGGTCGCCACCAAACCTAAATGGCGGTAGTTTTGGGATGGCAGGAACAGAAGCCTGAGATTGTGCCTCCAGAGCCGCAACTCGGCCACGCAATTCCTGAAGGGTCTGACTGAGCACTTGCATATCATATTTAGTCTGCCCCTCTAGGCCTTCTATTCTGTTCTTCCATGTCTGCACTTCAGCGTGTGCAGTGGCAGTGATATTATTTAGCTTCTTAACACGCACTTCTAAAGTCTCTGACCCAGCGGCATCCATTTTTTAAGGCTTGAGTATCCTGTCACGATACTAGTGGAGACAACTGGACACCAGTGGCTAAGTCAAAGAGACAGCAGACACAATGGGTTGCGCAAGCATTATTGTATTAATAGTCTGAATGCAATATAGCTTATAAGTCCAGATAAATGTTCAGTCAATCTGATAAATGGTTATAGCAGAGTTGATACTCTGCGACACAGCATTCAAAGTCACTGAGCAATGCGGGCACAAGACACAGACTCTTGCAGAGCGGAGGAACACACTAGCTGGCTGGAGTTCTTACTTCACCGCAGGTGTAGTCAGGCAGAGGTTCCTGAAGTCAAGTGTTCAGCAATCACTCGGTCAGCAAGCAGGGATCCAGACGTGCAGGTTGACGGAGGACTCCGCCGTTAAGAGAGGACCAACAGGGATAGTAAGTCCAGGCTTGGGACTGCAGAGGCACAAAGTCCAAAACATAATACTCAAGCAATGAAACAGAACAGGTGCTGGCTTTATATACAGCTTTGGCAGGAAGCAAGATGGCCGACTTGTGAAACATCAAGATCCATGTTAACTAAGGGCAAGTCTAAGGGCAAGAAAAAACAGATTCTAGAACTAGATACTGACAGTCAGGTTAGCAATAGACAGGCCGTGCATGTCCTTGAGAGATGCAATGTCTCACCTGGGGTCCCTTACTTCCTGCATCCCGGCAGTTCAGTGGGCCCAGTTCCACACGAGGGAGCTACAACATCAAATTCTCTCAGAGGAAACCCATGACCGAGGGAATTTGACAAAGAAATTTACTTTATCCCAGATGGTCCTAACCTCCCTAGCGTGGTGGCTAGAGGATGATAATCTATCAGGAGGAGTACCAGGGGTGATAACGCCTTCCCGTATAATTACTACCGATGCCAGCCCCACAGGATGGGGGGCTCATATGGGAGGCGCCTTCTCCCAAGGCCTGTGGGATATAAGCGAGGATCAGGATTCTTCAAACTTGAAAGAGCTAAATGCGGTTAGTCATGCATTATATCATTTTCTTCCGCAGTTACAAGGGGAAAACGTGAGAATCCTTTCAGACAACACCACAGTGGTCGCATATCTGAACAGGCAAGGCTGGACTCGATCAGTTGCCTTAATGTCTTCCGCAAGAAAGATCTTGCCCTTAGCTGAAAAATAATTTTTGTCTCTCTCGGCCCTCCACATAAGAGGAAGAGACAATTCGGAAGCAGACTTTCTAAGCCGCCATATACTACAGCAAGGAGAGTGGTGCCTGAGCCGGCAAATATTCACATGCATTGTGTCACTACGGGGTCTTCCCCAAATAGAGCTCTTCGCCACCAGGGAAAACAGGCAGGTGCAAAGGTTCGCCTCTTTGAACGTGACAGACCGTTCGGAAATTCTGGATGCCCTCCAAGCCCCATGGCAGTTCAAACTAGCATATGCATTTCCCCCAATCATACTACTACCGCAGGTCATCAGGAGGATCAGGGCAGAGAAGGCACGAATAATCTTAATAGCGCCATTCTGGCCCAGGAGGCGATGGTTTTCATGCCTGCAAGCAATTTCAGTGACAGACCCTTGGGTGCTTCCTTCAACCCCCAAGCTCCTCTCTCAGGGGCCATTCTTCCATCCTCAAGTGGACAATCTCCACTTGACGGCTTGGAACTTGAAAGGGAAATGTTGAGAGCAAGAGGATTCACGGAAGGATTAGTCAATACTCTCCTGCAGAGTCGTAAATTGGCTACTACAAAAATTTACACCAGGGTATGGAGAAAGTTCCTAGAGTTTCACACAGCTCCCGACTCTAGAGAAATCCCGATAACACCGATCTTAGAGTTTCTACAAAAAGGGAAAGATTTAGGACTATCTGTTAACACACTAAAAGTCCAGGTGTCTGCTCTAGGGGCCCTCTATAGTTATAACGTGGCAGGCAATAGATGGATAGCCAGATTCATCTCGGCCTGTGAGCGGAGCGAACCGGTACACATACCCAGAGTTCCTCCTTGAGACTTGAATTTGGTACTAGATGCCCTAACACGTCCCCCCTTTGAACCGTTAGACTCAATATCCCTTAAGCACCTATCTCTCAAGACAGTACTACTAGTTGCACTAACCTCAGCCAGAAGAGTTAGCGACATACAAGCACTCTCAATAGAACCCCCTTTCCTGTTAACATTCCAGGATCAGCTAATATTAAAATCAGACCCCTCATACCTACCAAAAGTAGCAGGGAAGTTTCATAGGTCGCAAGAGATCTACCTCCCTTCATTTTTTTAGTAACCCTTCTACTCCAGAGGAAGAAAAATTCCTTACACTAGACGTTAGAAGAGCAGTATTACAATACATCGAGAGATCTAGCAGCTGGAGGAAGAGTAGGGCTCTATTTATTTCCTTCCAGGGCAAAAAGAAGGGATATGAGGTCACAAGGGGTACCCTGTCTCGGTGGATCTGAGACGCGATCGGTCTGGCATACTCCGTGAGCAATGAGATCCTCCGGAGGGTATCAGGGCACATTCCGCCAGAGCTATGGCTTCCTCATGGGCAGAGAGGGGAGACGTCGCAATAGAGTCTATATGTAAGGCTGCAACTTGGTCTTCGCCCTCTACCTTTTATAACCACTATAGGCTTGATTTATCATGCTCATCTGACCTAGCCTTTGGTAGAGCGGTCCTCGGCACGGTGGTCCCTCCCAGGTGAAGGTCTCTGAAAGTCTCTCCAAGTGGGTGCTGTCGTGGCAAAGAGTAAAAAGCCGGATTACTTACCGGTAATGCTCTTTTAATGAGTCCACGACAGCACCCGCTCACTACCCTCCCTAGAAGTTAACATAATGTATATACACCTTCTTAGATATAAAATTGATAAATTTAAAATATTGAATAATATAATGGCCTAATAATTGGCGGTCCTCAGGGTACTCTGAAATCCAACTGAGGAGAGGCGGATTGCCCTCTTTTATCTCTGTAGGTTTCCTGTTCCTATGGGCGGATCCCTCTCTCCAAGTGGGTGCTGTCGTGGACTCATTAAAAGAGCATTACCGGTAAGTAATCCGGCTTTTTTTTCCATAGGAAATAAAGGTACTGTGCAACGCAGCAGAATCTGCTGCTGATCCGCAAAGCCAAAACCGCTGCGGATCCGCACCAGAATCCGCAGCGTGTGCACATACCCTTATTGCAGTTTTCATATTTGTGATTACACCATCAATTTTTTTATTACCCAAAGTTGTGTACTTTGTTACCCAAGGTTGTGTACCTTATCATTAAATAAATTAAAGACAATATAACTTTATATAAAAAAAAAATTGTATTTATTATACAGATTTATAAATTAAGAAAACTTGAGGTGGAGATAGTACTGGAGGGGCTGACAGAGCGGACCACTTCGACAGTGGGAGAAGGTGAAGAGGTAGAGAAACCAAGAGGATGGGTGGACAAAAAAACAGAAGTAGGGATGGGATTTGATAAGGTTTGAGGGATGGAGTGGAGGGATTGGGAGACATTAGAGGTGGTGGATGGAGAAGAGGGTTGCATTTGGGGCAGGATAGGTATAGAAGGAGACTGATGGTAGTGGGCAGGGAGTACAGATTGGGCAGGGAGTGGTGGCATAGATGGTGTGGTTGGGAACTGGTATAGGACAGATAGCTGGTACGGGGCAGGAAGCTGGTATGGAGCAGGAGGGGGAGGAGAGACAGTGGCTAGAGAGGGGGCAGGTGCGGGAGGAATTACCGGGGCGGATGGAGGAGCTTGGGAGCTAACCTGCACTAGAGAAAACTGGCAGGCTTGCATTACATGCATCTGCTGGTCAGGCACTGGCGTAACTACCGGGGTAGCAGCCGAAGCAGTTGCTTAGGGGCCCGGGTCCCCGGCTCTGATCGGCGCTACCCGGTAGTGCAATTAAGTACATTACTGGCCCAACCACCGGTCCGTTGCGGTGCTCTTGCCGGTCCGCGGACACAAGGGGAGCCGGCAGCTGTAGTGTAGCAGCTGATACTCACCCTGTCATCCCTGTCAGCGCGGCGGCTTCATCCAGCGCTGAGCGGTCACGTGCTACCGCTCATTTAAGGTTATGAATATGGACGCCACTCATCTCCCATAGGCGTGGCGTCCATATTCATGGACCTTAATGAGCAGTAGCACGTGACTGCTCCGCACAGGAAGAAGCTGAAGCGCCGCGAGATGCAGGGATGTGCAGCAACGGGAAGGAAGTTCAGCGACAGCGACGTGAGGGGTAAGTATGATGAGGGAGGATGGGGGAGCCCAGCCATACATACCCTGTTGGGAGCAGAGCCATAAATACAAGGGAGGGAGAGTGGGAGCGGAGCCATAAATACCTGGGAGGGAGAGTGGGAGCGGAGCCATAAATACATGGGAGGGGAAGCGGGAGCGGAGCCATAAATACATGGGAGGGGAAGCGGGAGCGGAGCCATAAATACATGGGAGGGAGAGTGGGAGCGAAGCCATAAATACATGGGAGCGGAGCCATAAATACATGGGAGGGAGAGTGGGAGCGAAGCCATAAATACATGGGAGGGAGCCATAAATACAAGGGAGGGAGGGAGAGTGGGAGCGGAGCCATAAATACATGGGACGGAGCCATAAATACAAGGGAGGGAGAGTGGGAGCAGATCCATAAATACAAGGGAGGGAGAGTGAGAGCGGAGCCATAAATACCTGGGAGGGAGAGTGAGAGCGGAGCCATAAATACATGGGAGGGGGAGCGGGAGCGGAGCCATAAATACATGGGAGGGAGAGTGGGAGCAAAGCCATAAATACATGGGAGCGGAGCCATAAATACATGGGAGGGAGAGTGGGAGCGAAGCCATAAATACGTGGGAGGGAGCCATAAATACAAGGGAGGGAGGGAGAGTGGGAGCGGAGCCATAAATACATGGGAGCGGAGCCATAAATACAAGGAAGGGAGAGTGGGAGCGGAGCCATATATACAAGGGAGGGAGAGTGGAAGCATAGTCATATATACAAGGGAGGGAGAGTGGGAGCGGAGCCATGCATACAGGATGGGACAGGGGAGCCATGTATACAGGATGGGAGGGTGGGAGCGGAGCCATGTATACAAGGATGGGAGGAGAGCCATGTATACAAGGATGGTGACAGGGGAGCCATGCATACGACAGGGGGAGCCACACAGAGCTGGACAGGACGGGGGGAACCACACATACATTTTCTGATGATTAGAAAATAATCAGCATGTACAGTACTCCAGTACAATTTTTCTTAAGTGTTCAATGCTCCATTTCCTTGTAGGTTCCAATCATCATTAGCAGTGACGGTCATCAGTAGAAGTAGCCCGGTGCTCCCACTGAAGCACAGAAACAAGCCAGATGCTCCCACTCATTAAAAACCTATGGTGAGTTGAGTCACATTTTAAATGTTATAATTAAATGATAAGTATGCACTGCTAAACTACAACCGCGTCCATAGCCCCGCCCCTGTCACACCTCCATCCCTGCCCTGCCGGGCCATGGAAGAATGGTCTTGCTTGAAGCCGGTCCCTGGTACAAAAAAGGTTGGGGACCACTGGTGTAGGGGATCCGGGGCCCCGGCGGAAAAAAATGTACACTATGAATGATTTCGCACTGCGTCTTGAAGGGGGTGTGTCTTTGAGGGGGCCCCATTTAAAAGTTTGCTATGGGGCCCAATCAGTTCTAGTTACGCCCCTGTGCTTGTCTATGCACTCGACTACTGCCTGGAAAAAGGAATGATTAGGCGATTTGCTTGCATCTAAATGTATTTTATCCAGACGCGTGCTTAATTCAAGCATACTGTTGTTATTGAGGTTGAATCCAGCACTCATTTGCTCAGACAACAGCTTCAGCGAGTTCTGAAAGGATGCATTTAGATGCAAGAACTCAGGTGCATAGGTCCTTTCCTGACCCCTCTGGTGCTGCTGCCCAGAACCCAAAGGTGTTCTATAGGTGGTAGCAGTGTCAGAGGGGTGAGTTAAAGGAAAAGCTACCTCGTCACCAGCAGCTTCAAGTAACGAAATCTGCCATGATGCTCCAGTGCTGGTGGATGGGACCGAGGGACCATATGTGAGGGAAGGCAGGGACGGTGCAGACGGGTCGGTCTGTCCAAGGGGTCCCTGTTGGCAGACTCCTGTGGGATCGCTCCAGAAGGGTTCAACTCTGCAGGCTCCCGAGTGCTGCATACGGTGCTGTGGTAGAATGAAAAAAAAATGTAATTAATACATTGCTATTGCTTGGCCCTGACTGAAACCAAAAAAAAAGGTTACACATGTAAACCTTTTTACCTAGTAAATGGGGTGGGGAACATTTACCTTCTGCTCACCATAGTCGACCGGAGGAATGACAGGGCTCTTGCATATTTGTATTTTGATCTGTGTCCTCCAAATCCACTTGAAGCCTCCATTTCTTTGTTGAACTCCTTCTTGAAGCGATCCCTGAGCGACTGCCACTGCTTGATAACGCTTTCCCCTGTAAAGTGAAAGCACAAATTGGTTAATATACAACACATTACATCCTGCAACCTAACTTACTGAACTGTGAATACTTAAGCGCTAAATTCTGGGCCCAAACATCAAGGTCCTCCCAATTTTCTATAACTTCTCGGCACACTTCCTCCCAGAGCCGACGTGTCACAACGTCAGTGTGGCTGCGGTCACCCATGTTCCACAGCGGAACCCGCTCTCGGACTTCATCGAGGAGGAGGTCGATGTTTAGACCTACCTCACCGTCAGAGTCGGGAGCATGCTGTTAAGCCTATTAAAAAAGACAAAAAAAAATTACACTCAAATCATCCACATAAAGTTGAAAAATACAAAACCCCAAAAATTAAAAAAAACAAGTTACTCTGGTGACCGCCCCGATGCTCACGCCGATGACCCTGGGAGGCGCTTTGAGGACCTCTACATTCCCTAGCCCTAGAATGGGAAGACTATAAAAAAAAGAAACATGTGCTTGGATGTAGGCTTATGTGTTGGGTGTACTGTGATGTCTGTGCTGCAGCTTCCTGTTAAACAAGAATTAATACATATATGGTTATGTGTACAAAAAAGAAAAAAAATTACCTCAGTTTGCTGCCGATGTGAGGGAGGGCTCCCAGAAGATGACATATTTGCCACTGGCTGGCCTGGCTTTGTCACTGGTAGGGCGGCAAAAGTATCTGCAAGTATAAAGACACTTTTTTGCTACTATACAAAGGATAGATAAAGCTCTCTGGCCTTTAATACTTACATGATGGGTTTCACTGATCGGCTTGGCTGTGTCGCTGGTCGGCCTGGCTGTGTCGCTGGTCGGCCTGGCTGTGTCACTGGTGGCCTAGGAAACTTTCTGCAAGAAATAAACACGATTGTTAGCTTTTATACTAAGATTTTTTTCTGTGTTGTACGCCGATTTAGAAAAAAAAAAGGTAGCTCCATAGCTCTTAGGATTTCACCCCCCCACAAAAAAATCCCTCTATGTCCCCCAAACAAAAAATGATAACTACTTTAGTAAGTTGCTAAACCACCCCCCATGTAATTAAAAGTTTTTAGTTATGAGCGATGCGCAAACAAACATAACCTCCCCCTCCAGTATTTCCCCCCCAAAAAAAACATAACACACCCACCAAAGTAGTACCTTGCAAACACCATTGCACAGTAAATACCCTCCCTTCCCACTTTAAATCACTAAACCCCCACATGAATATATATTGAACACAGATGTAATGTTTTAAAAACCCTGGTAAAATTTAACAACCAATTTCTGCATTCCCCATTTGTATACTCCATGGTTCTTTAAAATACAACCTCAAACACCCTTGTATTGCACGTAAGCCAAAATAACCACCACTGGTGCTTTCCTGTGAGACATAACCCAAAAATTTAAAGTTACCTTGGTGAAATGATACTATGGATGGCAAGGTTTTGAACAATTTAAATAATTTTTTTTTTAACTCACTTTTTTTAATTTTTTTTTTCAAGCAAAGTAGGAATAGCACAGCTCTTTATTGGAATACAAGGACAGTAATGAAAAAAAAAATTCTTGCATAGGCACTGCAACTCTGGCTGGGCTGAGGCTGGCTGGACTCCTGCTGGCTGGGCTCCCGCTGGCTGTGGGTTGGGCTCCCGCTGGACGTATGCTGGGCTCCCGCTGGACAGGCCGACAGACATACGATTTTCGATGGATCTGTCAAACGACGAATGAAGCGTGCGGTCATCCGTCGCAATCTGTCGCTAATACAAGTCTATGAGAAATAAACGGATCCAGCTGCATCAGTCGGTGGATTCGTTTTTTGCAAGATTCGACGGATTGTGACTTATGGAAAAAAACTGATGTGTGAAACAGGTCTTAGTCAGAAGGTGACTGATAGAAAAAACACGTACCCCACGTTTCAATATAGGGTGAGGTGACGTATACACACTCGCTCTCCAAGCCTCTCATTTCTATTGGTTTTCTCGTCCTCACCAAAGGCGACTCATCAGGAGACTATTTACTATTGACCTATATTCAAGTGAGACTAGACAAAGAAAACCCTAAAATCATGTATCATGCTATCCAAAACAGACAGAAAATTAACCACATATTGGCAGATCCCAGACTTCAAACTATATACTTCATAAGTTTATAAGCCACTCCAGTGTCAGGAATAGATAGTATGTAAAAATACAGTATATACCGCTCAGGGAAGACAACTTCCAGATATATTTTCCATATTCATACTAAATAATGGCATAGATCTCCCAGACATTATGGTTGCACATATCCCTAGCCTTTATAATGATATTGCACTAATTCCTTTGTAAAGGCTGAGGTTGTTGGGCATTGTATACCCTGGCCTCCCCGTAGAGGAAAGCAGTTCCTTTTATCTTGCATGGCACGGTCATTACTCACTGTGCTGTCAGTGTCCTCCTTGCTGTGCTGGCAAGTTTCTACTCCTGGTTTCCAATGAATTGAGTCACAGTCTAAGACAACTCTCAACTGAATCATTGTATTCACTTCAGGACACAGCACATCCACATAGTTTCCAGCATTTCCTTCACAAGAGAAATGGCATTTCATCTTTCCCAACTCTGTTTCTTATGTCACTAAGTGTTTCCGCGGGACGGAGTGTCTCAGACGACTCCTCAGTGTCCTCCTTGACAAACATTACCACAGTGAAGCACTCTCCTATCTGTTTTGCCCTGGACATCAGAGACTCAGCCCACAAATTTATACGCCACATTATGGAGTGACCTTCCCGTACACTTTTACGGTGACCGGTGTGCCTTCTCTACTTCCTTTCTTCTTCTGACATTGGAAACTGCTGTACTCTCTCCCTTCCAGTGTACCCTGGATGGCTGGGCACACTTTTAAACGTTGTGGGGTTAAAAGGCAACTCGGGCATATAGCCCTTCCGAGCACTTCGGGGTCTGGCCCCTGACTGACTATAACAGGAAATCTTTTCTGACTTATTCCCCCATGAACCCCTCCTACAATTATTTCCTATATGTCCTACAGTGTACCTAACATGTAATGGACTCAGTACCCATCTAGTGACTATAATACCTTCTGCACTGTCCCTATCACATACATGTTACAACATATTATACATTGGTAATACAGCAACAAAGGTATACATTATAGATATAGACACAGTATGAAGGATTAAAAAAGGGTAAATCTCCAACTCCATACACCCTGACAGACCACAGCATGCCCATTAGTTAGAAGCTGCTAATGATCTTTGGAGCAGGTAAAGTTTTACTTGGGTAATACACATTGGGCCATCTGAAAACTGAGTTTGGTCTAGGACAATTTGTCTGCACTACTAATTGACAGCTGGTACAATACCAAACTAGGGCAGTCCCTATAGGAGAAAAAACACAATTATACTGTGCTTTCACATACTTTCTATTCCTGACACTGGAGTGGCTTATAAACTTGCGAAGTATATAGTTTGCAGTCTGGGATCTGCCTATATAGTTTTCTGACTGTTTAGGATAACATGATACATGATTTTTGGGTTTTCTTCGTCTAGTCTCACTTGAATATAGGTCAATATTATATAGTCGCCTGATGAGTTGCCTTTGGTGAAAACAATGAAAACTGTAGAAATGAGAGGCTTGGATAGCGAGTGTATATGCTTCACCTCACCCTATATACTGAAACGTGTGGTATATGTTTAATCTGTTAGTCATCTTCTGACTAACCTGTAAGGGGTGAATTATGGGTATAGTTGTACATTTGGAAATAATAAAGTTTAAAGTTTTTATCCTTTTGTCAGCAAACATAAGGAATGAAAAGAGGCAACCCCTATAAGAAGATCCAATTTTGGTTAAAAAGATTCAAACATTCTGAACACAAAATAAGACTTCTCCCCAATGTGACTTCTCTGATGTTTATTAACAGTTGATTTCCAAGTAAAATACTTCCCACATTAAGAAAATGAAAAAGATTTATCCTCTGTGTGACTGCTTTGATGTCTAACAAGATGCTGTTTCCGGATAAAACATTTCCCACATTCTGAACAGGAAAAAGGCTTCTCCCCTGTATGGGCTCTCTGGTGGCTATCAAGATACTCTTTCCGGTTAAAACATTTCCCACATTCTGAACAGGAAAAAGGCTTCTCCCCTGTGTGACTACTCTGATGTCTAACAAGATGCTCTTTCCGGTTAAAACATTTCCCACATTCTGGACAGGAAAACGGCTTCTCCCCTGTGTGGGCTCTCTGGTGGCTATCAAGATACTCTTTCCGCTTAAAAAATTTCCCACATTCTGAACAGGAAAAAGGCTTCTCCCCTGTGTGACTGCTCTGATGTCTAACAAGATGCTGTTTCTGTTTAAAACATTTCCCACATTCTGAACAGGAAAAAGGCTTCTCCCCTCTGTGCGTTCTCTGGTGGCTAGCAAGATTTGTTTTCCATTTAAAACATTTTCCACATTCTGAACATGAAAAAGGCTTCTCCCCTGTGTGGGTTCTCTGGTGGCTATCAAGATTTGCTTTCCATGTAAAACATTTCCCACATTCTGAACATGAAAAAGGCTTCACCCCTGTGTGGGCTCTCTGGTGGCTATCAAGATACTCTTTCCGGTAAAAACATTTCCCACATTCTGAACATGAATATGGCTTCTCCCTTCTGTGGTTTCTCTGGTGGCTATCAAGATTTGTTTTCCATTTAAAACCTTTCCCACATTCTGAACATGAAAAAGGCTTCTCCGCTATGTGGGCTTTCTGGTGGTTATTAAGATACTCTTTCCGGTAAAAACATTTCCCACATTCTGAACATGAAAAAGGCTTCTCCCCTGTGTGGGTTTTCTGGTGGCTGTCAAGATGCGTTTTCTGGTAAAAACATTTCCCACATTCTGTACAGGAAAAAGGTTTCGTTCCTGTGTGAAATCTCTGGTGAGTAACAAAATGTGATTTCCATGTAAAATATTTCCCACATTCTGAACATGAAAATGACTTCTTTGGTGTAGGAGCAGTTTGTTTTTTAATGCCTCTTTTGTGACTTTGATTTTCCTTAGTAGTTGGTAATGAGTCAGAAGATGGGACCTGTTTCATAGGATCAGATGACAGATCTTTGCTGTGAATGGATGATGGTATATCTGGAGTAACAGAAATCACTTCAGTTGTATCTTGTAGGATCTCAAGATCATCAGATTTAAAAATTGAAGATGTCAGTTGTCCCTCTGATCTCCTGGTACAGTCATCTGCTAAGATAAAAAACAATTATTATTTTTTAATAAAATATCCTTGAGTTTTATATTTTTTAACATTTCTACTTAAAATGTCCATAAAAATAGCAAGCTAGAAAAAACTTTATTTACCAAGATAATGACAGTTCACAGTCTAATAGAAAACCTTGTTGGATGAACCAGTAGTGTGTGGTGTTCAACTGTTTGTTCATTCTGCCTCCCAAATATCGAATTATAAGAAACCAATCAATGTTATGTAGGCGAAAATAATACCAATTCTCATCTCACAAAAACAGTTCAAATTCAGGTCCATCATCTGTCAATGGAAAACAGAGGTTCCCACACTATTAGTGGCTCAAAAGCTGTTGAAAAGCAACAGGGTTTCTATAAACCAACCCTGCAATATCCGCTCTCACTTCTGAGCCTTGCAGTGTGCTCAAACAACATTTAGGATCCCTGTATTTAGCAATATTATAGTGAGAAGAATACACTTAATTTGCAGTGTGTGTCTCCTGGAGCACAATCTGGGCACTATGTGTTGGGTAATAAAATGGCAGATGTGTAATTTTCACTCTCCAACATCCACTGCATGTTAATTTCCGGAAAATGGCTGTGGAGTCAAAATATTCAGTCCTCCTATAGATTATAACCCTGAGTGAATTAATTTATAAAATGGAATCACTTTATGGGGATTTCGACTATTCTGGTTTCTGTCATTTAGTTATATTAGGGCTTCTGCATATGGTGTGTCCAATCTCATCTGGGGTCTGTTCCTGCTCTCCAGCTGGAGTAATCTGTTTCCTACTTCAGCCGATTGGAAAGTACCACACCCTACTAAAGCTCAAAGCATATTGCCGGAATCTGCCAGATACAGCGTTGTTCTCCTCTGGTTCAGTCCTCTGTGCTCAGCTCGCGGCTTGTGTATTTGTTTCCTGTTGTGACTGCGGCCCATTTACTGATTACTCTTTTTTTTTCTGATTCTGTATTCTGTCCTTCTGGCTCTGACCCAGCTACCTGACTATTCTTCTTGCCCTCTAATACCACAGAATAGCAGGTAACGCCATGGTCCAAGTCTAGGGGTCCATGTGTAAGTCCAGATCCATGTAAGGGTGTTATAGGGCGATGAGCAAGGCAATCCTTGGGATATGGAAAGCAGAGAAGATAGTGCCAAGCATGTTCATGGTGGACGTCTTTTGAGCTGCCAGGTGACCACGAACAGTGCTCCCAATACATTGTGTCTGCAAACTATTCCAGCAAGATCCGCATTCAAATAGCTAAATGGCGCTCCTTCCCTTCTGAACACTGCCATGTGCCCAGACAGTAGAATACAACCGTATATAGGGTATTGTGCGAAGTTGGAAAATAAGCTGTAAGATCCATTTGTTTTCTGTTATCCTTTGTGAAGAATTCCAGTGTTATCACCACATAAAGTGACACACGTCAGATTTTAAAAATGGGGCCTGATTAGGAACACAAAACTGGCTGCAGGAAGAGGTTAAATCAGAGTATTTTGGACACCAACTACTGTAATCAAAAACTGAGTATAGACAATAACACATCTACTGAAATGATCAAACTCAACAGTCTTCATCAGTAATAAATGAGTAACTAGTGGTGAAACCTATCTGGGGTAACTAGAGTATGGGGCTCGGTGACTTCACAATCTAAACTATGGTAAGGTCCAATATTTTCTGTCAGATGAGTTTAAAGATGAAATATTACACATTTAAAGAGAACTGTGTATAATAGTGCAGAGCTGAGATGTCTTAAAGGGAACCTGTCAGCAGGATTGTGCACAGTAACCTACAGACACTGTCAGGTCAGCGCCGTTATACTGATTACAGTGATACCTGGTAATGACATCCGTCTTGTGGTCGTTGTTTAATCTGTATTTGTAGTTTTCAGTTAATGAGATTCTCGTGCTCTGGGGTGGGGCTGTGGGCGGACTGTGGGCGGGGCTTTATGTGGTGCTCTGATTACATATGGATCTGTATTGGCTTATGACAGGTCACTGATCCCTCACTGACCTGCCCCCTATTTTACATAATGCATATAATAGTGTTGATATTATTGTTGATAATGCCTATAATATTGTGGCTATTGTGAGGCTTAGCAATAACATTACATCCATCAAAATGTCACCAGCGATGGCGTCTCCTGCGTAGTAGCATCTGTAAGTAAGAGATAGATGATACTGGACAGGCGCCGCCGGTGTCATTTTGCTGGATGTCATTTTTTTAATAAAGAAGAAAACCTTTCAAGCTTCTCCCTTTCCTTTGCGCTGCCCTGCGATTGGGTTACCCTGCTTCCCATGTTTATATCCTCTCTAGAGGCACCCGACAGGAGCAGCATCGGATTACTTTTACCAGCGCCCTGAGACCTGCCAGCCTGGCGCTCCATATATCTGTCTCACTCTGACTATTTCATGTATTTTTTCTTCTAAGTCTCACAATAGCCACAATATTATAGGCATTATCAACAATAATATCAACACTATTATATACATTATGTAAAATAGGGGGCAGGTCACTGAAGGATCAATGACCTGTCATAAGCCAATACAGATGAATATGTAATCAGAGCACCACATAAAGCCCCGCCCACAGGCCACCCACAGCTCCGCCCCGGAGCATGAGATTCTCGTTACCTAAAAACTACAAATACAGATTAAACAACAAACACATAACGGATTTCATCACCAGATATCAATGTAATCAGAATAACGGCGCTGACCTGACACTGTGTGTAGATTACTTTGCACAATCCTGCTGACAGGTTCCCTTTAAATTTAGATCTAAGGCATTTGGAAGAGGCGATGGAGAGCTTTTTTTAAAGACTATCAGGGAGTTACAGACTCACATAAGTGAAGCAGGACAATCCCACCACAACCACACTATCATACAGAATGAACAGGTAAAAAAAAGACACAGAATAAAATAATATGATACATCCCAACAACAAAGTATGTATGAGGGGAGAAATCAAACAGTAAACTGGAGTTGTATTCATTTATGGTGGACCATTGGAGCTACTATGAGTCCTGACCAGAAGATTAGAGAAAATAACATTGCTCCCCATTTCAGGAGAGATTGTGCAGTAATCTGTGACTTCTCTGTATTTAGTGGTTACTACTCACCTGGGTAGTCATATGTTGGAATCTCCTCTTTACACCGCTCATCACCCCTCACATATGTCTCTGTAGTATTAATATGGGTCAGATCTTCACCCTGAAACAAATAGTGTAAAAGTCACAGACAGATGGAGAAGTCACATCTATGATCAGCTCTAATCCTGCCATCTCCACCGCTCTCATTACACAAGTATAAAACATATAATACTGGTGGATAAAACAAGACTGAGCACAAGATCTTCACAGCCGTCTACACATCATAGGGGAGATCTCATGACACCTTCTCTCCATCTACCTGATGATCCTGAGGAGCATTGGGATCTTCTTGTTGACAGTTCTGTCGAAGAAGAGGACGGGGACGTCTCTCTGGTGTTGTCCTGTTACTGGATAGATCTGGAGGAAACACATACAGGGACTGAATTCATTCTTTACATACAGATAATTATAGACCGAGTGTATTTAGTCCTGTCTATTACCTGGTGATGTGAGGGGCTGGGGAACCTCCATCATGACGTCCTTGTACAGATCTTTGTGTCCTTCTAAATATTCCCACTCCTCCATGGAGAAATAGACAGCAACATCCTGACACCTTATAGGAACCTGACACATACAATGATACCGTCATTCCCCTGATCCCCTCATATTGTTACTGTGTAATATTCCCAGCAGTGTCACCTCTCCAGTCAGCAGCTCAATGATCTTGTAGATGAGATCTAGGGTCTTCTGGTCATTGATGCCCTCATGTATCGGGGGGTGAGGTGGAGGCCCCGTGATTGGACTTAGGGGTCTTCCCAATCCCTCAGACACAGGGTCCTGGCAGCGCTCACTAGAGGTCTTCTTCACTACTGTGTAATCCTGGTTATGGAGAGACACATTAATAAATCTCACTACAGACATTTCCAGAGTCCTCACCTCTCCAGTTCTGTCCATCTGTTATTCCCATAGATAAGAATGATGTAATGTGACGTCATCAGAATCTCTCACCTCTCCAGTAAGATGGAAGAGGATCTCTAGGGTGAGGTGTAATATCCTCTCCGCCATCTTGTCTCTGTCCATAGCCATCTTTGATGGGTAAATCAGGAAAATTCTCTTTCATAGAAGATCTTCACTGAGAGGATCCGATATTGTAGAGAACTGAATGAGGAGAAGATGAGCCAATGTAACATCATAAAATCCTGTGTAATAATACAGTTACTGGAGATAATAAGGGAAACATATGAGGAGATTTACAGTATTTAGTTTTCTTCCCTGACATCTACTAATAAAACCTATATATTTAGGCCACAGACAACAAGCAGTTTCTCCCTCGGAGTCGGCAGCTGAATACGTTCCTCATAGACTCATCTTCCATAACGCTAATTCTCGTCTCATTACCGACACTGGAATCGGCATTAGCAATACTGCAGGAGATATTCATTACACGTGACAGGAGAAATAACTACTTCATGATGAGGACGACATCTTCATCTTCTACTACGGCTCTAGAAACATATTTGTCCAGAGTCCGTCACTGACTCCATCCCCACCGGCCGTCTATATGAAGGATTCCCATCTTCCCCGCACTGTAATCTTCTATCACGTTAGATCTCATGTCTGATTCACAAACAGAAGTTTGAGGCTTTTAGACAACCTTTGTATCCACAAACACCATGGACAGAAATTATCTGATCCCAAAGTCTCCATGTACGAGTACAGTGATTTATGGGGTTATTTCTGGTATTAGGTTTTCCTATATTACAAGAAAAACACCAGAAAAAAGACATATATTAAAATGTTTTTAAAGAAAATTGGCTCCAGCAATTCTTATAAAAAGAGAAAAACATGGAAAAAGCAGAAGACACGTTATATTTTTTTAACAATAAACAATTGTTTAAAAAAAATTACCTCTTTTGGGCCCCAGAACATAGATATATACCGCAGGGACAGCACAGGAGCGGCTGCAACAAAAACCCTGGCAGTTTAACCACTTGCTGCTGCCAAAAGCAAACATGGCGTCTAAGAAGGTGTGACAGAGTCCGGCTGAATGCCCTCCGACCCAAGTACTCGATAGTATGAGGCGGCCTAGTTGCTATGATACTTACATGCCTAATAATGGTGTCTGGGCCTGAAATGTATGAAGGTCTATTAGCAGTGGCGTAACTACAAAGTTATGGGCCCCGATGCGAGCTTTCAAATGGGGCCCCCACCATGCCAAAATACACGTACATCTCCGCTCCGTACACCTCGTACACACGTGGCTCTGCTCCGTACACCTCGTACACGTGTGGCTCAGCTCCGTACACCTCGTACACACGCAGCTCCGCTCCGTACACCTCGTACACGCGCGGCTTCGCTTTGTACACCTCGTATACACACGGCTCCGCTCAGTACACCTCCTTCACACGCAGCTCCGCTCAGTACACGTCGTACACATGCGGCTTCGCTCCGTACACCTCGTACACATGCATGCAAAGAGAAACCAGAGTAAATAGGTGAAGAGAATAAAAATTCATCTGTATTAAGTCAGTAAAAATGTATATAAATAGGGTAACAAAGCACAGTAATGGACAAAGTTATAATAGAACAACACCGCTGGGTGAAAACAGCAACCACAGGGTAACCACACTGTCTGACTGCACATGGATGCACATAAGTGCATATAATACAGGGCAAACAGAGTATAGAGTAAAATGGCCAGTGCACATTAAAACATCAGATGCCCAGGTAAAGATATAAAGATATCACATGCCGCTGATATGAACAACGTTGGTAGCGATCAGATGTCAGGATGTCAGGTATTGGTTCAAATAAAGCAGCGACATCTTACCAGCAATGAGGCAGAGGCAGAGTGGACCCTGGGCCAGGTGGAGGAGGACCCGACGCGCGTTTCGCGTGTCACAGACCACGCTTTCTCAAGGGAAGTGTATTGGAAGTGAGGAGCAGGACCTTTTTAAGCCCATGTGACCCAGTCAAGTGGTAGCCGATAGATCAATCGCAGTGGTTCTCAGCGGCGCATGTGCACTGGACATCCCGAGCGTCGGCAACAGCTGGGGAAAGCGTCAGACATTGCCCTGGGCACACAGGGAGAGGAGCAAGTCCCCGGGAGCCCGGGGAAAGGTTGAGAGACGCCCCCCACTTGCCGAACACAGAGGGAAACAGAGCGCATGCGCACAACCACTGTATTACCAATGAAATCTTGTGTCAATGCTTGGTATGTACACCTCGTACACACACGGCTACGCTCAGTACAACTCGTACAAATGCGGCTCCACTCCGTACATCTCCTACACATGTGGCTCCGCTCCGAACACCTCCTACACACGCGGCTCCGCTCCGTACACCTCCTACACACACGGCTCCCCTCCGTCCAAAATTGTACACACAGCTCTGCTACATCTACACTGTAAACCCCTCCTGACCCCACACATAAACTTTACCTCTTCCAGCACATGACAACCAGCACAGCAGAGTCCTGCAGACACCGAAGCTCCTGATCATCTGACCCCTGACTCCTCCCCTCCTGTGACCTCATCACAGGTTCTGTGAGCACATTGGAGAAAACAGCTTAGTGATGGTCTGCTGTCAGTGCGGTGGGTCTCTGCGGGAGGGCGAGGATGGGGTGCACGGGCAGTGCGGGACGCGGGTGAGGGGGGTCAAAAATGAGACTGTCCCGCAAGAATCGGGATGATTAGGAGATATGCACGCCAGGCCCCTGACTCCCCCCGGGCACGGTCGCAGTGGCGACTCCTGCGACCGTGGTAGTTACACCCCTGTCTATTAGGCTGGACAGAGGCAGCGTCCAATAAGTTACCTTTTAACGCCCCTGTTACGTGTTACAGAACCACTCAGCACCCAGAATATGTTGTGCAGTTATATGTATGTATAATAGGTTCCATGTGAGATGCATGTCCCTAATGCATCAGTTCACAGGCTGCGCCCCTTTCCAGAGGGGACACGATATTCTCCTTTTGTCCGCCCTCCCCCCACCTTTGTAATTCCCACGGAAAACATCGGCAGGCTCTGGCCACCTGCGGCTTTTGTAATGTATGTCTGGCCTGCCGCTTTTCTATTGTCCGGCCCTCTGTATCTGTGCGATATATTCTGTGTCCTGTGAGTAAAGTGTAGTCAGACTGGAAATACGTGGAGAAGCAGTGATCTTTTATATGCACCCATGTAACCAAGGAATTCCAGCCAGCGTCATTCATTCAGACTCCAGCCAACGCAGAGCGGACCTCCGAAAACACGGGGTGGTACTGAAAGAGGTACCCCAGCTTGGTAGACCCCATTACACTGGTGGCAGCGGAGGGATATGATACCCCTTCTACAGGAGGAAAGGAATGAATGGAAAACAACTACCAGAAGTTAAAGAGGACTACATTAAAAGATCTGGTGGAAGCCCGAGGGTTGATCGCCAGCATCAAAACAAAAGCGGATTTGATAGCAGCCCTCATGGAACACGACAGTGCAGCGCCCCCCAATGTGAACATGGAGGAGACCGAATTCCAGAGGGAGGTAAAGAACAGATTGGCGTTCTATGGCCCAAACCCTGCAGTAGAGATCATACGAGAGGTGATGGCTGATGTGCGTACTGATCTGAAGGAAAAGATGGCTGAGCGGACCAGGATAGAGCTAGCCAAGATGGAGATGGCAGAGCGGACCAAAGTGGAGCTGGCCAAGATGGAGATGGCAGAGCGGAGAGAGGAGAGTCAGCGAGCAGGGGGAGCTGTGGCCTTCGACCAGGTACTGTCATGTCGGACGCTGTTCACACCACAGCATCCGGCAGGCAGAGGTAGTTCCACCTCCAGCCACTATAGCCTCAGTGGCGCCGGCCTGATCTTCAGGCTCTCGGGGGTTAATCCTGCTGGAGACCAGGTTGGATGGTTAGTCACGCCCACGGTCTTTAAATAGTCATGCTGGCCTATGGGCGTCGCCGATTATAGCTTGTGTTTCATACCAAGTGGTTCCGGTCTGGAGTGGAGGTGTTCAAGAGAGAGAGATTCATATCTGGTGTCGTATGATCCGTCGTTATCCTTTCTCCTTCCCATATTTGTGTTTAGTTGTGCCCTGTTCACATTACTGTTTATTCCTGTGTGTGTGCGGCGCAGTGCAGTTTAAGTTCTCCCTGTCTGTCATTATTTGTGTGGGAGCTTTGGTGGTGACTTCTCACTGGGTGGAGGGTGGAGGGTTAAGTGCAGGGCTGAGCAGGAGATAAGGAAAGGTCGGAGGCTCAGGCATTTGCACCTTCAGCAAAAACCCTGGGTTGAGGGTCAGACAGGGTTTCCCCTAGTAAAGGGACACCACAGGGGCCCCGGGTATTTCAGCCTTAGTTGAACTAAGCCCCCGTGACAGGTACCTTCAACAGTAAGCCACAAAAAGATCCAGTATAATGCCTTCCGACAGTTGGGGGAGGCAGAGGAAGACATTGATGGCTTTCTGCAGGACTTTGAGCGGCAGTGTGCCCTTCATCAAGTGAAGCCGGAGGAATGAGTTCAGATTCTGGCCAGCAAGCTGACAGGCCGGGCAGCGGACGCCTATCGCACGGTACCTGATGAGGACTGTATGGACTATGAGCGGATCAAAGAAGTGATCTTGGCCCGGTATGCGCTGACACCAGAGGCATACCGCCAAAAGTTCCGCGGACTTATAAAACGCATAACCGATACCCACGCTACAAGGGAGCCAAGCAACCACTAAGGAGGATGTCCTCCAGCTCTTCTTGTTAGAACGATTCTTTAGTGGACTAACCCCCGAGACACAGGAATGGCTTCGGGACAGGCGGCCAACGACTCTTGAGGAAGCCGCTCATCTGGCCGATGAACATCATGATGCCAGGAGGCTGCAGTTGTCTGGATCAAAGATGGTCACTAGGGGCCCGCCCATGGACCTGGAGGGCCCCAAACCACCGAAGATTGTAGGGGGACCAGCTAGAAAACCGGCCTACCACAGTCCCCCTGGGGCGCGATGCCACACCTGCCGTCAGCTGGGCCACCTGCAAAGACAATGTCCCAACCGGACTCAGCATACCCAGTGGCCAAAGGCGGGAACAGCTACCTTCAGCCGGGCTGCTGTACACTGCTACCAAGGTGAAGCTGACCCGGCATTGGGGGCTACGACTAACCAAGGGGTGGAAGAGATGGAGGAAGTGCTGCATGAAGTAGACCCCGTTCAGGCAGCCCGGGCAGATAATCGACAACAGCATTGACAGGTCGTGTGGGTTAATGGGAAACGTATGCAGGGACTAAGAGATTCCGGAGCAACTTTGACCCTTGTGAAACCTCATCTCATCCGGGACCAAGAGAAGACAGACCAGACAGTGGCAGTCCGTGTAGCAGGGGGAGCCATACATCGACTGCCCACTGCCAGGATTCACCTGAACTGGGGAGTCGGGAATGGCCTTGTTGAGGTCGGCTTGATGGAGGATTTGCCTGCAGACGTCTTGCTGGGAAATGACTTGGGGCCCATGTTGTCTGCATTCTCGTTGGCCCCTCTGGCTGAGACATAGAGACATATCCTGTGACCATCCGGAGACAAGCTCGAGCTGTGGAGGCGGAATCACACTCAGAGGAGGCCAAGGTAAGACATCCCAGCCCTACACGTATTTCTATAGCCAGACACATTTCTTGGGCCACCCCAGATGAATTTAAGAGGGAGTTACTTGAGGATCCTTCATTAGAGGGATATCGTGGGAAGGCACAGGAGGGGAGGGGGGTACTGGAAGGGGAACAGTTTGTATGGAATCAGGGACTCTTACCAGATCACAGAGCAGCACCACACAGGGACGAGCCCCACTATAAAACGACAGCTGGTAGTTCCCAAGAAGTATAGGCAGGAGCTACTGCGAATCTCTCATGACATACCCTTAGCCGGGCACTTCGGCGTCAGTCGCACCAGGCATCGTCTGACACAAAACTTCTTTTGGCCGGGGGTAACCTATGATGTTCGTCAGTACTGCCAGACCTGTGACAGTTGCCAGCGCATTAGCAAGAGGGGGGATCGATGCAAGGCCAAATTACGCCCCTCCCCATTGTGGAGGAACCATTTAGCCGAGTAGTGGTCGATCTGATAGGGCCGTTAGCCAAACCCAGTCCGTCAGGGAAAAAGTATATATTGACAGTGGTAGATTATGCCACACGGTATCCAGAGGCGGTTGCGTTACCTAACATACTGGCAGAGATGGTGGCGGCCGCCCTGCTCCAGGTTTTCTCATGGGTTGGATTTCCCCGGGAGATTATCTTGGACCAGGGTACCCAGTTTACGGCAGAGGTGACCAACCAACTGTGGAAGCTGTGCGGCGTAAAGTCTATTAGAAGCGCCCCGTACCACCCGCAAACCAATGGGTTGTGTGAACGCTTTAACGGGACATTAAAACAGCTCATTGGGACTTTTACCAGGACATACAGGGACTGGGAGAAATTCTTGCCACACCTCCTGTTTGCCTATCGGGAGGTGCCCCAAGAATCCACAGGGTTCTCCCCGTTCGAGCTGGTATACGGGAGACGGGTAAGGGGACCCCTAGACTTAGTGCTGGAACACTGGGAAGGGGAGGGCCTCATAGAAGGGGTACCTATTGTACCCTATGTGCTGGAATTCCGGGACCGCCTACAGGAGCTGATTCAGGCTGTACGTGAGAACATGCAGGTGACCCAGCGGCGCCAGTGCATATGGTACAATTGGAGGGCCAGAGAGCACACTTTGGAAATAGGACAGAAGGTCCTGGTGTTAGAGCCCACTAAGCAGAATAAGTTTCAAGCTGCATGGCAGGGGCCCTACCAGGTAGTGGGGAAAATAGCAGACACAACCTATAATGTCGCCGATTGTGAATATGCTGAAGCCCTACTGGGAGCGCCCTGAAGAGGTAGTGGCCATCTGTGCACCTGAAGCAGAGGATTTAGCCGGACTTCCCTTGCCGGATGTCTTAGGGGAAAGGACTCAGTCTAAAACATGGGACCAGGTACACTTGGGTGAAGACCTAGGCCCCCGGGAGAGACAGCAGGCGGAGGAGTTGTTGAGGCAGCGACAGAGGATGTTTTCGGGGAGACCAGGGTACACTCGCCTGGCACAACACAAGGTTGAGACCCAGGATCAGACCCCCCTGCGACAAAACCCCTTCCGCGTCCCTGAGTCTGTACGAGAGGGGATGCGACAAGAGATACAAGAGATGCTGCGTTTAGGGGTCATTGAAGAGTCAGATAGTCCCTGGGCATCCCCCGTAGTGTTAGTGCCCAAGAAGGATGGGACTACACGGTTTTGTGTAGACTATCGTAGGCTCAATGAGAAAACAGTGACAGATGCATACCCCATGCCCCGTGTGGATGAGTTGTTAGACCGGCTAGCGGCGGCAAAGTATTTGACCACCATCGATGTATGCAAAGGCTACTGGCAGATTCCCCTTAGTCCTGACGCTATTCCCAAGTCGGCATTTGTCACCCCGTTCGGCTTATTCCAGTTTCGAGTTATGCCATTCGGGATGAAGAATGCCTCGGCCACCTTCCAATGGCTGACCGGCTTCTGGATCGTCTCCAGGACTATGCTTGTGCCTTCCTGGACGACATCGCCATCTACAGTGCGACATGGGAAGAGAATCTAATCACCTAGAGACAGTATTGGACAGGATCCACCAGGCCGGAATCACCCTGAACTCAAACAAGTGTCACGTGGGCAAAGCAGAGATTCAGTATTTAGGGCATTGGGTGGGAAGTGGGAAACAGCGACCAGAACCAGCCAAGATTGAGGCCATAGCCAAGTGGCCCATCCCACGCACTAAAACCCAGGTCATGGCGTTTCTAGGGACAGTGGGGTATTACAGGAAATTCGTTCCCAATTACAGCAGCGTAGCCAAGCCCCTCACTGATCTGACCCGTAAGAACCAACTCCGCCAGGTAACCTGGACCTCAGAGTGTGAGGAAGCCTTCCGCCAACTAAAGGACGCCCTCACCAATACCCCTTTATTGGCCGCACCCGATCTAACTAAATGTTTCCTTGTTCACATAGACGCTTCTATGTTTGGATTGGGGGCAGTACTGAGCCAAGTCGGGCCGGACGGCCAAGAACACCCGGTAGCTTACCTGAGTCGGAAACTACTGCCCCGTGAAGAAAGCTATACGGCCATCGAGAAGGAGTGCCTGGCGGTAGTATGGGCACTCAAGAAGTTGCAACCATATATGTATGGATGACAGTTTTCCCTCCTAACGGACCATAATCCCCTAGTCTGGCTTAATCGGGTCTCCGGAGACAACGCCAGATTGCTGCGGTGGAGTTTAGCCCTACAACCTCTGGACTTCACCATCCACCACAGACCCGGAAAACAAAAAGGTAACGCCGATGGACTAAGTCGACAAATGGAACTTGTACCAACCCCATAAACTTCGGTCATCCCGAAACCAATCCGTTGAGGATCAGACTGTGTATGCCGATCGCGTCGCTGAAAAGGGGAGCCGTGTTACGTGTTACAGAACCACTCAGCACCCAGAATATGTTGTGCAGTTATATGTATGTATAATAGGTTCCATGTGAGATGCATGTCCCTAATGCATCAGTTCACAGGCTGCACCCCTGGGCAGAGGGGACACGATATTCTCCTTTTGTCCGCCCTCCCTCCACCTTTGTAATTCCCACAGTAAACATCGGCAGGCTCCGGCCACCTGCGGCTTTTGTAATGTATATCTGGCCTGCCGCTTTTCTATTGGCCGGCCCTCTTTATCTGTGTGATATATTCTGTGTCCTGTGAGTAAAGTGTAGTCAGACTGGAAATACATGGAGAAGCAGTGATCTTTTATATGCGCCCATGTAACCAAGGAATTCCAGCCAGCGTCATTCATTCAGACTCCAGCCAACGCAGAGCGGACCTCCGAAAACACAGGGTGGTACTGAAAGAGGTACCCCAGCTTGGTAGACCCCGTTACAGCCCCCATATGCATTAGACTAAAGTTACATGAAAGCACTGATTTCGGGGGGTTTGGGCGACTATGTAATGTATTTGGGGGCCTCCCAACAGATGATGTCAGGGCAGAGAAGGATCTGGCATCCTGAATTTCAGAGAAAATCCGTTTGTTGTTCCTGTAGATAATCCTCCACTAGAGGAGTCTGGAGTCATACTGACCACAGGAAAGCTGGAATATTTATGTGTATGGGGGAGTCGGGAGAGATAGCCATCTGCCAAATGACTGTTCAGCCAACACTTATCTCATGTGTATGAGGCCGTTAGTATTACACTGACAGGTAGTGATGATACACGGCACTAGAGTAGTACAGTGCATCACCGGAGCCATCAGAGGCTTGCATGTTGTATGATCGCACTAATCAGAGATGTTTAAAAAAAGGTTTAATGTGGAAAAAAATATCACAGTTTCTGCAACAAGAAATATCTGTCATTATATGGAAAACAGTCACTGCACAATGTTAGTGATATAGAAGAGTTAATGGTTTGCTTTTATATCCCTTTAATTGCCTTTAAGACTTCAAATTGCCTTTTGTCTATTATTGCTAGAATTATTCTTATGCAGACTATTAGTCTCTGTTTTCAAGGAAACTATACTTGTTATCATATTTGCTCTCAATAGTTACTGACAACATGTTCTGGGTACATTGTAAACATTTTGTAACCCTGAAGGTGATGGTGGTGTCCACATGAGCTCCATCGAATTACAAATTGTTGTAAATGGTATAAAAGATTGCCTTGTATTTCATTACGTCAGATAAAGTGATTTGACCATGGCTCGTGTGTGTTGAGTCTCTTTGTCTCCAAGCTCTTGTGAACAGAAGGGCGAAAAACTCCTAATCCGGACACACTGGTGATCTGGCATACCTGACGCTTGGTCAGAACAAAAAGCAGCCACGACAGTTTTGACGCCCAACGGGCACCGTGGAAACCAGCCTATTCGGATCCGTATGTGGGAGCTTCCTGGGAGGTTGAATATGCGGAATCCAGGCTGCAGCAGGTGAGAACATTTATTCTTACATTGATTCTGCGTCTGCAGCCTCTCTAAGGATGCCTACATATCTCTGGGTAAGACTGTACAACACGGTTCAAAAGAACTCACATCACCAGTGAGTGGTGAGTATGTCCGTATGAGAGTTGAATAATAGAGTAATAAGATAATAATTGTCATCTGTAATATCTGTTAATCTGTTCTGGCAATATACTAATATATTAACTGGTTGTGTACTGGTGTACTATGTAGCACAGAGCCTGGGATAGACTCCGTGCAGTGTGATTTTTGGATTGGCAGTAAATCATATGAGGCTATATTTTGTATAGGGCTGTGGTTTTTGGTTGGTTTGGTTTTCATTGATTCTTGTTGTGTAAGAAGTTGGTTTGGTGTTCTCAGAGTGTCAGTGGACACGGCTGTTGGTTAAGGTGTCAAATCCAAAGCGTAAGATAGGCAGGCTGTGTGAATCCTTGTATGTATGTCTATGATAACCTCTGAATGAGATGAAAGAGGAGTAATTGAGTATAAGGGATTTTTGTTATCTTCTCTTTGTAAAATCAAATGACAACTGAAAAGTGAAAGAGAAGGAAAAAAAAAATCCCTGAATGAGCACGTATGAATGAAACATCACACATCATTTTGTGTCAAGAGATTGTTACCTTTCATTATACAGTTACCCGCTCTTACAGTGAAATCCTGTGATTTTGAGGGTTTTTGTAGAAATTGAGTTTGATTAAGTCTAAAGAGCTATGGTATTCTGTTACTTTATGAAGGACACTACATTCTGATGGGAGGGGGGAATGATGCCGCTGCGCGGTTTCCTCTCGTCTTATCTCTGCTGCGCTCAAGATTCTCTGTGGTTCTGAAATGCTCGCTATTAGATTTGTGCATTTTAAAGCAACAGTACTTAATTGAAGTGGAATGAAATTTTGTAAGTTGAAGTTGAAAGTAAAATATGGTGCCTATTTTAGAAGGAAATTGTAAGTGATTGTTTGGTCATTAATGTGTTTGAACCTGCTTCTAGTTGTGTGATTGATTTGTATAGCAAATTGTGGATCAACAAAGGAGGTAGCCGACTGTATGGCTGATAAAGTAGGTTAGAGGCCTATCGCACCTGGGCCTTCTTACTTTAGTCAGCGGGTTTTTTTGTTGTGGGTGAGAGGTGAAGGCAAGGAGCCTTCTGGATACACCTTGGCAGGCTCACTCTGACTTGCTATGTGTGGGCTGTAAGACAGAGGTCCAGACACACAGAAGGGCATTTCAGAAGAAAGATAAGCTGTCTAAGTTGAAGCAGCCTTCCCACGTTCCATGGAGCTGGGCTGGAAGGAAAAAGGCCTTTTCCTATTCTAGCCAGCTGATCTAACGGGTGAGAGGCAGAGTGCCTTCTCGTTACATCCTGTAGGTCTACCGGGTGAGTGGCAAGGAGCCTTCCTGCTACACCTTGGCAGGCTCGCTCTGACTTGCTACGTGTGGCCGTCCGTAGATAAGGTTAGGCACACTAGAAGGGAATTTTAGAATAAAGGTGAGCTGTCGGGTGAAAAAGGTTGAAGCCATGGGCAACATTTTCTGTGTACGGTCGGTGCCCCCATTGGGATCCAAGACAGCTATGCAGATTGTAAAAGACAGAGAAGGAAAGGAAGCAGTGAAAGATGTGGGACCAATATTGAAAAAGGCAAAAATACCAGAGTGTGAATGTTTGGGTGTACAAAAAGACACAGACAATGGAAGAAAATAGCACGTGAATAAATGGTGTTTGAGAATGTGCAGCAGTATGGAAGGTGTATTATGAATGTTTCGATTGACAAAATTTAACCAGAGACCCAGACAAAACAGATGGACTTGTAAACACTGTGATCAGACTCAGACAAACCCAGACTGAACAGCTACTTGTGTGACCTGTGCTACTGACCTAAGCGAATTGTGCTAAATCCTGTCCAGACAAAATCATATGTAGTGACATAATAGTGTGGTTGGTGGGTAGTGGGGACATTGACCTTTGAGGAGTGAGCTGACAGTAGACCTCAGACGACCAACCACATGCAGGTGTATTATCCCTGGAGCCCCTCTGACCAGTTGGCTATGCTAAAGCAATTGCCTGACCCTGAAGACCAACCATTCCCGTTTTACAGGCACATAAAGGAAGTACAGCAGACATATGAGTGTACCTGGGTAGACCTAGAGAGGTTGGTGAGTTTAAAGGCAGGTGACGTACTAGGACATATAATTAAGACACACACAGATGTGGCACAGAATCAGGCTTGGGGCATGGATGATAAATCTGCACGGTCTGGGGAGACGTACTGTGAGTCACTAAAACAGTGGGCTACAATGGAACAATTGGAGCAGTCTGTACTCCTGACTAACGTGACACAGCAAAGAGGAGAGAGTGTAGAGATGTACTTTGGTCGGTTACAGCTGAAATGGGCAGACATAGGGTACTTTTGCATAAACCCACTTGATGTTAGAATACTGGTGAATGCATTCATTGGCGGTATGAACAAAGACTTACGAGACGCATGACAGACAGCCAGACCTGAATGGAGATATGTAGATCCGAAAGACCTCCTTAAGGTAGCTAAAGTAGTTGAGCAAATAAGGACAATAAGACGACCTGTCATGTATGCTGGAGCACAAGGAAAACAGAGGAGACGTAATAGGGGACCAAGGGACCTAGAAACAGTGAGGTGCTGGAATTGTGGTGTTTACAAAACTTATTGTTAGTGACAATACCCCTATGAATTTACTGTCATGAATAAATTGGAAAAAAAAAGAGGAAACACTCCTCCTTGTTTTAAAGCAATACACCTTGAGCCTAGCCAAATCAATGGCCCTGAGCAGAGATATTAGAGAGTATGCTAAGGCAGGGATTCTGGTTCAAAGATCTTCCCCCTGCAACACCCCTGTGTATCCCATTAGGGAAAAGGACCAAAAGGTTCCCCTGACACTTACAGAAAGGTTCATGACTTAAGGGCTATTAATGATGTTACAGAGAGTGTGACCTCAATCGTCCCTGATCCGCACACAATACTGTCACAGATCCCAGTGATGTCAAAATGTTTCACAGTCATTGATTTAGCGGGTGCATTTTTCTCTGTACCCCTGCACCCTGTCAGTATCTTTTTCCTTTACTCATAAAGGTAAACATTATTGTTAGACAGTCCTCCCGCAAAGGGGGAAAGAAATCCCCTGCCATCTATTCAGCAGCGATGGCAGGGTTCCTTGAGTAGTGGCAATCACCTCATCCGCTGATTGTACTATTACAGTACGTGGATGACCTCTTGCTGTTCTGCCTGGACCAGAGGTCCTGCAGGGAAGCCACAGTTTCCTTGCTATGCTTTTTTTTCGCAGAAAAGGGTTGCAAGGTCTCACGTGACAAATTACAGTATTGCAAACAAAAGGTGACATTTTTGGGATATTGTATTGCCAAAGGTACCAGACACCTGACTGAAGACAGGAAACAGGCAATTCACAATCTCCCTCTACACAGGTCACATCAGTATCTACGCACTTTCCTAGGCTTAGTGACCTGCTGTAGGCCTCGGATAAGACCTGCTTCACAAATGTTGCAACCACTTTATGACTGTTTGTCATCAGACCCCTATGATCTTACTCCTTTGACAATATATTCCCCGCATGACATCCATGCCATACTCGTACAAGTTCAACCAAAACATCTGTCTATGGCCAGACAGCTCCGACTTGAATGTGCGCTACTAATTCCTGAGTATGTCACCCTCAAAAGATGTAACATTCTGAATCCAGCCACCCTCCTGCCTGTGGATTCAGAAAAGGGGGAATTGGTGACCGTATTAGCAAGTGAGGAAGAATACTTTGACATGATGCATGAACATGACTGCATAGAACTGATGAGTCAGGAGAAAGTTGGGTTTGCACACGTTCATGAAAAGTTCATGAAAAAAAAACCAAAACCTGTTCCTAATGCAGACTGAGTTTTTTTGTTTATAGATGGCTCCAGATACCACCAGGATGGATGATTCTACACTGGATATGCAGTAGTATCCTCACATGAGGTAATCCGAGCAGAACCACTCCCTCCTCAAATGTCGGCACCTGAGGCAGAGTTGAAGGCACTCACTGAGGCGTGTAGAGCTGCTGCAGGTAAAGTCGCTAATATTTACACAGATTCGAAACCCATTAAAAATGCAGAGCTGGTGAAACAATTGATGGAGGCATTGATGTTACCAGTCCAGGTTGGCATTGTCAAGGGAAAAGCACACACAAAAGGTGACTCCGTGGAGGTAGAGGTCATCAGAAGGGCGGACAAGGCTGCTAAAGTAGCAGCAAGGCGGCCTAAAGAGCAGTGGACGGTGACGGGGAGTCAGCGTATTCCAGCCACACTGAGCCTAGATGTCCTGAAATCTCTCCAGCAACAGGCTGCCCAAACAGAGAAGGTACACCGGGGGAGACTGGGAGCTGAGCTGAACTCAAACGGAGTATGAGAGAATAAGGATAAGTTGTGCCTAGCGAAGTCCCTGTTCCCAATCATGGCGCAAGCAACAGGTGGCCCCACTCACGCCTCAAAAAGTCACATGTGTGCCATGGTAGATGCCTTCTGGATCGCTCCTGCTTTCAGTTACGCAGCCACGAAACTTGTACAATCATGCCTCATCTGTGCACAGCACAACCCAGGTAAAACAGTAAAAGTCCATAAGATGCGTTTTTTTCCGCAGCGGTTTCAAACCGCATGGAAGAAGCCAAAACCGCGGAAAAATCCGCAAAATTAATTAGCATGCTGCGGTTTTTACCGCGATGCGGTTTTTTCGCTGTAAAAAACGCATCAATGTGCACAAAAAGTGCAAAATGCATAGAAATGACTGGGAAGATTATTTTTAGCAGTTTTATAGCGGTTTTATAGTGAAAACCGCGGTAAAAACTGCTAAAAAAAACGGTGTATGTGAACACAGCCTTAAACTGAAAACTCAAAAGGCCAAGGCAGACACAGGAAAGAGCTGGGTAGAGTGCTTGCCTCTTGCACTCTTTCCAGTCAGACACACTCCAAATAGAAAGACAGGCTTGTCTCCCTTTGAAGTCCTGTTTGGTAGTGCACCAAAGACTGGTCTGTACTTCCCACAGGTGCTATGACAGCCTACGTCCAGGCCTTGCAGGAAAGGCAATGTGGTGCATAACATGTGTTCTCATCCATCCCAGATCCTAATGCCAGTGCAGATGTGCATCAGCTGAATACAGGTGATTGGGTGGTTATACGCAGACACGTGAGAAGGAGCCTGGACCCACGATTTGACGGCCCCTTCCAAGTCCAGCTGACCACATCCACCTCAGTAAAACTTGAGGGAAAGCCCAACTAGATCCATGCCAGTCACTGCAAGAAGGTCCTGTCAACAGTAGAATGACCGTACTCCTCATCGCCTTGCTGGCAGTGACAGGGTTACTGCATTCTACAGAGACACAGGATAAACTCTTAAATGCTGACTGGGACAACAAACTTATTTGGCATCATGCTCTTCTTATAAAGGACAAGGAAGGGCAGAAACCGAAAGACTGTTGGATCTGTACACACAGCCCAGTATCTGCGAGGACCACGCCGGACTTAGCCTTACCTCTGGAGCCATGGGAGGTATTAACCCCACACTGCATATGTGGCGCCCCTGAGGGTTCAGTCGCCACAGAGGTACTGCACCTCCTCCTGAGGTGTGGTGCCCCACCATCCAGGTAAGGTGGAGGCACCTGACCACACTCCAACACCTGCATCCCACACAACACAGTAGTGTAGCAAAGCACCCTTTGGTGGCTCCCTGCTTGGAACACGAAGAGTGCTGGGAGGTGGGTGGAGTTTAGTTTGCACCAAAAGAGCGGGAAGAGTGTAGGATTGGGTCAGTCTGACTAGGTCAGTCTGTGAGAGAAGATCCCCGGAGTGGGATGGATGGAAGGAAGTGCTGCAGCCGACCTCAGTGACCTGGGTCCACTGGCACTGGTGAGGGATATTGTTAGAAAGCCTGACTCTCCATAAGAAGGAAAGGATTAGTACGGAACGTGAGGAGAAGAAGAGAACTAAGGATTAGGGTTAGAGGAGAACCCTTCCCAAGTTCTATGCGCAAGGCTGGGGTCTGGTCCCCGAGGTTGTATGGATACTAATGGTCCTGCAGCAGACACCGGAGGAATAGAAGTTGTCACCACTTTATTCCCACACCAGACTTGGTGGCACAACAGAATCGTGAGCTGGGACTAGGTAGCAAGGAATCCCCGAAGCAGGCTACAGCTGTCTGCCGTACAAGATTGGGTCACCCTCCCAGGGCTGTGGGGTACTCGGTACCGGGCCGGTGTCAGGGGGATGTGACACAGCAGCAAGGACCCGGTCCGTGGCCCTGGGCACCCAAGTAATGGGGAGATGTAGTTATTGGTAGTATAGTTTGTGACGCCACCCGTGGTGTTTGGCAAATGTGGTGTTAGGCCAACGCTGCATCCAGATCTGCTGGGACTGATGGTATGTGCAGCTTAGATGGTAAAGATCCCCACAGGTGGAGCTGTAGTCCCAGGGCAGTGTAGATGTAGCTGGCACGGGAATGTATCAGTGCCGAAAGCGTAGGGAACAGACAAGACACAGTGGTTGTAGTTTCTGTACCTTTACTGAGTATATGCAGTCCAGGGTCCTGATTAGAGATGGTAGTGGAGCAGGTTAGCCTGGAAGCAGATCAGGATTCTCTCTCAGCAGAAGGGCTATGCAGTCTCCTTCCTAGCGTTTTGTAGTGTGAAGCACTCCAGTACTTAGTTACTCTGAAATGCCTCTCTTCAGATGTTCCTAGAACTATACTTGTATGACAGACAGCTGTAGCCTCTCTCGAGGACTCCTCTCCTGAGTCCTGGCTCTCTATTCAATTGCTGTTGTGTCCCAAGTCTTTGGTGAAAGCAGGGCATTTACAGCCTCCTACTCCTCTGGTATCTGTGGCAGGACGTTAGTATCCGTACCACCGTGGAGACCAGGCTCCAATCTTTGCGCTCTAGCGGTGAGGGAGCTCTCCTCTCGGCGCTCAACCTCCACCCCGCTCCACACGTCTGCACACATGGACCTCCTCACACTATCTGCCTCCTCCTTTCTCCTGACCCTCAGAGAGTACTCTGCTCCTCAATCCTGGTTCAGAGTTCCCCTTGGTGGCCCGGAGTGGAACTGTGTTGCATGCATTAGGTTAACTGCTGGAGAGGCCCATCACTGCTTCCAAGCCTGGCATTACCCTCCCCTGGAGGAAGGCAAAGCCAGTGTGGCGACCATACCCCTGGGGGCGCCACAAGTAGAGTTCATAGGAATATCTGACAGGAGGAACTCCAGTGTAACTCAGTACTGTGAGTACTTCACTAAAGGCGCAATAAGGGAGACGTTCAGAAAAAGCACATGTTGGCGGAGTGTTGGAAAGGAAGACTTCATCTTGCCTGGGAGCTGACTGAGCTCCTGACCCGGAGTACACGGCACGGATGCGGGCCCTTGTACCACAACAGACTGTGAGTAAAGCTTTGGAACTACATGCCCTGGTCTCCTCCGCTTATTCCTGTGCTAACACACTCAGCACTGCTACATCTCTGTGCCTGACACTGCACCATCTACGTCTCTCCCCTATCTCTTCACCTACACTGCCCTGGGACTACTGCCCTACCTGTGGAGGGCAACACCATCATTGCTGCACCACACCATCTGTCCCAGAGGATCTGTCTACAGCGTCGGCTTAACATCTTCATTGCCGAACACCACAGGTGGCGTCACGAATCACTCATAAATTTTAATCATCACCCACAAGCTCGACACATCCCTTTTTCAATGGACGCCCAGGGCCACGGACCGGGTCACTGCCACTGTGACAACTCCCATTGAAACCAACGGGCCCGGCTCCGAGTACCCCACCAGCCCTGGCATGGGGGGATCCACATACATAATGAGACTTGGACTCAATCTAGGTTTTGGGGAAAAGATGTGGCCCATGAGATATCTGCCTCATTGGCTATAATCGGATGGGCTGCTAATCCCTGGTTTCAGTTTAATATAACGCGGCCTAAGGTACAAATGTGGTGGCGAGAATATGATTCAGATGTTGGAAATATGGTCGCCAGGAGGACCGAAATCCCTCACTCAGACCCCATTCCCAATGATGGACTGTGGTTCAGTCTTCAATACACTGGAGCAAATACCTGTGGTGAGGACAATAATTGCTTCCGTATATACACTCATGATCAAACACAGGCTAATGAGACGGTGTACCAGGATGGTGTTGAAGGCTGTAGAGCATCTACGGGTAAAATAATAAGGAAAGAAAGGGGTAAATGTACATCTGGTATAAGGGGAAAACAAATGAATAATATTTGGTGTGCCCATAAGCCTATGTCAGGACTTTTGAGTTTATACCAATATATACAGACCCCTGGTCACGTTTGTGTTCTCCCAAAAGGAGTATTCTTGGTTTGCGGACATCGTGTCTACAGGTGGGTGAGCCCGGACATAAGACTAGTTTGCACTCTTGCCAAACTGACACCAGCCACTTTCATAGTTCCTCATAGTAAAATACACACCGCAGCAGTCCCAATTCATACTTTGTATAGAAGGGCTGCAGACAATAAGCCAAATGGTAGGCCGCATCTAGTAGAAATGGGGATAACAAATAAAATATTCAGTAGTATGCTAATATACCCCTTCATAACACAAATGTGGGATAAATTAGTGGAAGCTACCGACTACCTGGACGATCAGATTTTCCAGATTCTTGAAGTTCTTAATGAAACTAATACAATACAGAGACAATCAATCATAGTTACAAGCCAACATACTATAGTACTAGATTACCTGACAGCAAAAGAAGGAGGAATGTGTCAAATAATTGGTCCCACCTGTTGTAATTATATCGACCCTGCTGGCAATCTCCAGATCAGGGCCAGTATAGACAAAATAGGTGAACTTAGAGACCAATGGTTAAAACAACACAGTGCAAACAGAGACTCCTGGTGGGGTAACACATTCTCTTTTCTAAATCCAGCACATTGGTTTAATGGCATAGCAGGATGGATTTTTGGCATTGTATAGACTTGTATGCAAATTTTGTTGTTTTGCTTATTGTTTTATGTAGCCGTAAAAGCGCTAATATATGTATTACTTAAGCTACTGAATAATGTATACATAAAAAATGAATCTAAGGCTGAACCTTCTGTAGTGTATCATAGACCCCAGGTAGCCATTGCTGATGGGGAAAGTGAGAGTCCAAACTGAGGGTGGATGGGAGAACAGTAGCTCCTTTGTGGACATCAGCTGACCCTGTGGCAAAGGTTATAACATTTACAAAAGAGGGAAATTGATATAGAAGAGTTAATGGTTTGCTTTTTTATCCCTTTAATTGCCTTTAAGACTTCAAATTGCCTTTTGCCTATTATTGCTAGAATTATTCTTATGTAGACTATTAGGCTCTGTTTTCAAGGAAACTATACTTGCTATCATATTTGTTCTCAATAGTCAGTAACAACATGTTCTGGGAACATTGTAAACATGTTGTAACCCTGAAGGTGATGGTGGTGGCCACATGAGCTCCATCGAATTACATATTGTTGTAAATGGTATAAAAGATTGCCTTGTATTTCATTACGTCAGATAAAGTGATTTGACCACGGCTCGTGTGAGTTGAGTCTCTTTGTCTCCAAGCGCTTGTGAACAGAAGGGCGAAAAACTCCTATTCCGGACTCACTGGTGATCTGGCATATCTGACGCTTGGTCAGAACAAAAAGCAGCTACAACATTAGTTGTCACGTCCTTAACAATTTTATTATACTCTATTATCCTATACACAGTTATGCAGTTAGAAATCACAGATCCCACAGCTGTAATTGGACCCCGACTCTGCAGATTGCATGCTGTCTTTGTAGGCCTGGACCAGATGGTATGGAGTTGAATGAGAGATACCAAAGTTCAAAAAATAGAATTGGTCTTATCGGTAATTCTGTTTCTAGGAACCTTCCACAACAACAACATTGGAGGATGTCTCCCTGCCCTAATGGGGGGGACAGGAAACACAAAAGAGGTTAAATACCCCTCCCCTTCCTACAACCTCCAGCTTTTTTTCTGAACACAGTAGCATGTATAGTTACCACCAAAGTGCAGGAATCATTCAATAAGAACATCAGATATTGAGGGAAATTAGTGCTGTCGTGGAAGGTTCCTAGAAACTTGCCCTGTGTGACGCGACCCGCCGGTCGGTAACTAAAACAACAAGACAAACAAGGGGACACCAGGGACACAATTACAATGGTGGGCCCTATAATAGGGAACGGGGACGTGGACACCTCCTGCACTCTCCTGAGGTTGTGTCCCTGAACACTCCTCACATTCCCTATACAGGTTCTTCACCTGTCGCCGACCAGGATACCTCGGTCCCTCACTAGCCCTGCACCTATCCCTCACTAGGGAACTGGCTAGTGCAGACACTGGTCCCACCGCTGTAATAATATAACACCAGGGAAAATAACGAACAAGGAAAAAACAAACAACTTAGCTTTCTCTGTTGCCAATGCTCCTGAGGCAACAGAGTAAGGATCCGATCAGCATTCAGCAGCAACTCCACTGCTTAGACAAGCTGAACTCCCTCTCCACCAGGTAGGTCCAGTCCTCACCAAGGTTGGTCAGCAAATGAACAATATCACCAACAGTGATCCAGAACACCTGACAACCTTTTATAGGAAGGAGCCAGAGTAATCACACCTGCTGGGTAATTTAACGTGTAGTAACCCCAGCGGCCACCGGGGGCAAAAACCCATTAGCAGAGCAACTTAAGGTTGTAATAGCACCAGCGGCCACCGGGGACAAAAACTAACATAGCCAGAGGCTGAAAGAAAAAAAAGGTTACGTATGAGCCCAGCTCTGCCACGGATCTAAAAATGGATCGTGACACCGAATTACCAGCAAGACTAGTTCTATTTTCTCCAGTCACCTTCCACGACAGGAGCATCGGAGTAATACCAACAACTAATTTCTTTAGGGAGGGACAACAGCCTGCAAAACTCATCGCAAAAGTTAAATCCCTATTGAAATTTAGTCTGTAGTGTCTGGTGAACGTGTGGACAGACTACCAGGTAGCGGCTCTGCATATCTGCTCTCTTCCCATGATGTAGAAACTGCACGAGTAGAATGAGCCTTCATTGAAGCAGGAGGAGAAAGATTCTGCCATGAATATGCCAGATAGCTTGCTTGATCCAATTAGCAATCGTATTTTTTGCTGCCTTCTTGCCTTTATTCCATCCCGTCAACTGAATAAATAGGTTTTTGTCAATCCTCCACTCTTCATTTTGTTGGAGGTAATAGAGAACCACCCTGCGGACATCAAGGATGTGAAAGGTTTCTTCCTTCCTATTGGAAGGATTTGGGCAGAATGAGGGTAGCACCATACCTTGACCTCTATGAAAGTCCGAGACTACCTTAGGCATAAAGGAGGGATCTAACCGAAGGATAATGCTGTCTGTATTGATAGTTAGATACGGTTCCATTACTGACAGGGCCTGCAACTCTCATATGCGCCTGGCGGTAGTAATTGCAACTAGAAAGATGGTTTTGAGGGTCAGGTTCTTTAAGCTTATGGATGGTAGGGGTTCGAATGGATCATGGGTTAGACTGTTAAGGACTAGATTAAAATCCCAAAGGGGAACCTGACTACGAAGCCTAGGACGAATTCTAGGTGCAGAGGTCATTAAGCGTTTAACCCACCGGTGGCCAGCTAAGTCTTGATAAAAAAAAGAGCTAAGAGCTGATGCCTGAACCTTCAGTGTACTGGGTGCAATCCTTAGCTCCAACCCCTTTTGGAGAAAGTCTAAAATTTGTGTGAAATTGAGACGGAAGGGATCAGGAGTATTTGGAAAACACCAAGATGACAATCTCTTCCAAACTTTGCCATAGATGGCATTAGTCACTGGCTTTCTACACTTCTTGAGGGTTTGGATTACTCCATCCTAGAGCCCTTTAGCTTTTAAGATTTTGGCTTCAGTAGCCAGGCCGCAAGGTTCAATCTGCTTAGGTCTGGATATAGTAGGGGACCCTGATGAAGTACCGTATTTTTCGCTTTATAAGACGTTCCGGATTATAAGATGCACCACAAATTTTGAGGAGAAAAATAGGAAAAAACTTTTTTCAATAAAATGGTGGTGCCTCTTATAATCCAGGTATCTTATTGCTTACCGGGGGGTGGTGGCTGCGGTGAAGCGGGGTCCCAGGGTCGCTGCTGGAGGAGACAGGAGTGGGGTGATACTGCAGGCCGCAGGAAGGGATGAGAGGGTGCTCCGATGTGCAGCGCGCTGCCGGGGGGGATCGTGATGCTATCAGGGGGGCTCGTGCTGCTATCAGGGGGGCTTGTGCTGCTGCCAGGGGTCTGTGCTGCTACCGTGGGGGCTTGTGCTGCTATGAGGGGGGCTTGTCCTGCTGCCAGGGGTCTGTGCTGCTATCAGGGGGGCTTGTGCTGCTGCCAGGGGGGTCTGTGCAGCAGCCCGGGGCTCTGCCGACACTTACCGGGTGTAGGCCGCAGGGGTGTCCGGGCGTCTCCGGGTGTCCGTCGGCGCTGTGGGTGTCGCCGGGTGCCCAGCCATGTCTCCATGTGCCCAGCGGTGTCTCCGGTTCCCGTCCCGGGGCTCTGCCGTCATTTTGCGACAGGCCAGAGCCCCGGGGCTCCCTCTCAGCTCCCTCTGTATTGGCTGGCTCCGGCAATATGGCGGCCGCCGCCGGGGACGGCGCATGCGCTGATGGTGATCTCGGGACTGAGATCTCGAGGGATGCGCCGACGGACACCCGGAGACACCTGGACACCCCTGCGGCCTACACCCGGTAATGTATATCCTCTTTGTAAGACGCACCCCCATTTTCCCCCCAAGTTTGGGGGAAAAAAAGTGCATCTTACAAAGCGGAAAATACGGTAGGTCGATCTTCTGGGGCAGAAGCAAAGGACCTTCCTAAGCCATGTTCAGCAAGGTGCTGTAACAGCTTCTTCTTGGCCACATGGGAGCAGTTAGGATCATCTTGACTCCATCCATTCGAATCTTCTGCAGTGTTCTCGCCAGCATCGGTATTGGCGGCAAGGCGTATGCCAGGCTGAAGGTCCACAGATGGGAGAAGGCATCTATTCCTCGTGCTCCGTTTGCGGAACAGAGGGAAAAGAACATCTTCACCTTTGCATTTTAGCCATTCGCAAACAGGTCTACGTCTGGACTCCCCCATCTTGAAGTGAGGGACAAGAAGACTGCTTGGACCAGGCAGCATTCTCCCGGATGGACGTCTTTTCTCCTGAGGAAATCTGCTTGGGGATTGTCTGATCCCTTTAGATGTATTGTTGATATGGACAACAGATGTCTTTCTGCCCAGGAGAAAATCCTTGCCGTGATCAATTTTTAGACTGGGATATTTCGTGCCTCCTTGGTGTCAGAGGTAGGCCACTGTGGTCATGTTGTCTGAAAAGACACGCACATGGTGATCCCGGATAAAAACTGATGCAGCTTTCAATGCCTCCTCCACTGCTTTCAGTTCTCTCAGATTTAAAGAGCAGCAGCTGATGTCTGGGGACCACAACCCTTGGAAGTAGAATCCCTCTACTACTGTACCCCAGCCTCTTTGACTGGCATCTGAAAGGAGTATCTTCAGGGGAAGCTGATCCCAGCTGACCTCCCCCTGAAGGTTTCGGTAGTCTAGCCACTACGACAGGGCCTATTTTACATGACCGGGAAGTGGAATTCTCTTGGTCAGTGTATTTTGATGCACTCTTGCATATAGAAGTACATGGGACTGTAGGACTCGTGTATGGGCTTGAGCCCAGGAGACTGCCTGGATGCACGCAGAGATCCTAGGATGGACGTCGAATCCCTTAAGGTTGGGGACCTCTGGTCCCTGAACCTGGAGATCTTCTGGACGAGGTCGAGCTGACAATCCCTGGGTAAGAAGGATGTTCTCTTCTCTGAATCCAAACGAACTCCTAGGAATTTCTTCCTTGCGGAAGGATGAAGATCCAATTTTTCCAAATTTAGGATACAGCCTAGGGATTTCAGGAATTCCAGGGTTTTCACCACATCTAGGTTCAGACGAGAAATGGATGATGCGACGATAAGGAAGTCATCTAGATATGGGATAATGCACACTCCGTGGCGTCGGATGAAGATTACTGCTTCTGCCATGATCTTGGTAAACATCCGTGGTGCTGATGAGATGACGAAGGGCAGGACATTGAACTGGAAATGGCTAGCAGGGTGTCCGTTGGAAACTGCAAACCCGTGAAACTTCCTGTGGTCTGGATGGATCAGCACATGATAATATGCATCCTTCAGATCTACTGTAGCCATCACCCAGTTCAATCCAATTAGAGGGATTGCTGACCTATTTGATTCCATTTTGAATCGCCTGTATCTGATCACCTGGTTCAGGGGTTTCAGATTTATGATAACCCTGTGTTTCCTTGAGGGTTTCATTATCAAAAACAGGTGAGAATAGTGGCCTCTGCCTATCTCTTGTTGTGGCACTCGAGAGATCACCTCTGATTGAAGTAGACCCTGCAGATCTGATAGCAGGGATTCTTGGAGATGTGGAGACTGCAGAGAGGTAATTCTCAGGCAATGAGGGGGAGGACTTTCGAATTCTAACCTCAGACCGTCCCGTATGGTATGGAGAACCCATTGGTTTGTGGAGATGGATTGCCACTGGGAGAGGAAATGTGAGAGTCAACCCCTGACCTGAGAGCAGTCATTGTTTTTATGGGGTTTGTTGGTGGTGGGGAACAAGAATGTTTTTGCCCTTGTCACCCTTGGGATAACTCCAATCGCCCTGTTTTGCCCTTCTCCTTGAACTCCCTCTGGGAGGATTGGTCATGGGGGGGATGAAAAAAAACATTTCCTAGAACTTTTCTGCTTGGGAATTGATTTATTTTTATTCGTAGCTTTTTCTAGAATATCGTCAAGGGCTGGGCCGAACACATAATGACGCTGAAAGGGAATAGTGCAGAGTTTAGATTTGGAGGTAAAGTTTCCCCCTCATGACTTCAGCCACAGTGCTCCCCTAGATGAATTGGAGAGGACTGTGGACCTTGGCGCCACCCGATTGGACTCAGCAGAGGCATCAGCCAAAAACCCCATTGCCTTATGGAGGAGGGGAAGAGAATCAAGTATCTCCTCTCTGGAAGTACCCTGAGTAAGGTGATCTTCCAAGGTGCAGAGCCAGAGGAATAGAGATCTAGCGACGCACATTGAGGTCACGTTTGTTTTAAGCAGATTGGTGGAGGTGTCTCATGATTTCCTTAGCAAGCTCTCGATTTTCCGGTCCATCGGATCTTTGAGCTGGGAAGAATCCGCAAAGGGAAGAGCCATCTTTTTGGCTACCCTAGACACCTGCACATCCATTTTGGGGATTTCCCATAGGGAACTAGCTCTGTCCAGGGGAAAGCGATTTTTTAACTCCGAAGGGACACTAAGATCTTTTTCAGGGAAGCCCCACTCGTGCACGATAAGTTTTTTGCACATGTTCGTGTACAGGAAATCCTCCTTCTCAACTCCCATGGTGCCTCTCACCATACTAATTAGTTCTTCCATATCTTCGGAAGAAAAGGAATATTTTTTAATTTCCGGACATGGGGGCGGAAGTGGAACCCTCATTCTCCCAAATGTCCTTTGAACCCGAGGTATGGATTTCGCCCGAGTCCAAGTCGGATTCCACAGGTGCCATCTTCCTTTTTATTAGGAGGAAGGGGTTGTGGCCCTGGGGCCTGGGAAATGGTAGCCATGGAGGATTGAACATCTTGTTTAATGAGGGTCTTGATGCTATCCAGGAGAGAGGGCTGTTCAGTATGTAACAACTCATCCGTGCAGGGCTGGCAAAGCTTTTTCTTATATGCGGAGCGAAGCCTGTAAGTGCATATACCATACTTGCAATGGGCACCTTATCCTTCTTAAGGGCAGGGACCTTTTCTCACTAACAAGAGAGAGAAGGTTTACTAAGTAACCTGTAGGCTATGAACATCTGGACAGCAAGGGACCATCACCCACTACTTACAGCAGGAGGTGTATACTGGGCTCTGCAGACGCAGACAGGGAGGGTTTGTCACTGTCCATGTGGTCAATCTGTAACCAATCACAGGGGAACATAGACAATGCATCGTACCTGGAGGCTCCCTCCACCAGGATTTAAACAAACCAAGGTCCCAGCTGATTCTGTGCTCCTCCACCCAGGCCCAATGCAGGGAACTTCAAAGAATGCTACAAGTATGTGAGCTTGATCCTCGAGAGCACCAGCATCTGCCAGCCGTGCATGCCTTCCAGCATGGACCGCACAGGAGGAACACCGGAAGTTCGGCCTGACGTCATTTCCGATGTGTGCGAACTCCCGGAATCAGCAGCACAGAGGGAGGAGGACACCAGGGAGCTGCAGGATGACCCGGCCGCACATCACCGCCTGCTTTACCTCCAAAGTGAGTGCAGGATGGGCGGGAAAGGTTCTGAGTCACACGGAAATCTGGAGACGGGAGCAGCCCACAGAGGAGGAGAGCAGACCGCAGACCTCGCCTGCCCGGCATTAAATAGGTGAGTTGCAGGGTGCTCCAGATCGCTGGCCACGGCAGCACCATCAGAACCTCTTCATGCCCCATAGGAGTCAGTAAAAACACTTGTGGTTGTAGGAAGAGGAGAAATAGACTTTCCTTTACTTAACAAGAACTTGATGAGAAGTATATGTATTAGATAGGAGGTACATTACTCTATAAAATGCTTCTTCTGCATAATGCAGAGTCAGGAACTTTCTGGTTACATGTGGCGGTACATAACTTTTGTTATAAGCCACAATAGTCCAGCAAACCTGAGCTAATGACCTCTTCCTGCTATTTGTCTCCGCTATGCTCCCTGTCTGGTATCCGAATTCTCACAGCCATTATATCTTTGCATTCCTTCATAATGTACTATATGATATCTCCCTCCTGACACACAACACCTTATCAATTCAGCACTGCAATTAGATAGATCAAAGGTCTGTATTTCTCACTTTCTATCTGACTCATCACAAAGAAATTGCTTTCCTGTGTGCCCATGTAGCTCAGTATGAGGTGGTCTCCCACACAGTATGATGGCCCCCACAACCTGCTACACAAAATAAGAACCCCCACTCAGTATGGAGGCATTTACAGTCCACCACAGCCCCAATATAATGGCCCCTACCAGCCACACATTCAGTAAGAGAGTCCCAACAGCTCTAATCTTAATAAGATGCCTCCACAATTCCTGATATTTGAAAAAAACACTACTCACCCAACCTGATTCCTGAGGTGCTCTGCTCTGGTCTGTGTAGTATGCGTACTGAGGCTCCATACTACAGGTGTGATATAGTGACGACACTGTGTCTGCAGTGCACGGAGTCTCAGACTCAGAAGCAAAGGCTGAATGTGGATCAGGAGCTTTCGACTCCGATTCACTATTCCATTCAACGGTATCACCGTCATGGGAGTGTGGATATCACGGTCCCCATGCCTCCTGTCATGGTCCCCAGGCCTCCTGCCGCGCACCTCACCGGGCCCTCCGTCGCGCGCACTCGTACTTACCTCGCGCTGCAGCCTCGCTCCCTCCAGCCCCGGCCTCGGCGTCCTCCTCTGACCAGCCCGCGGCCGGTGACGTCATTACAGGCCCTGCGCATGCGCCGTAGGCCGCGGCCGGCTCACTGTTCCTGATCTTATCTCCGGCGGTGCCCTGACCCGGTAGCACCGCCTGACCAATGGGGGCACAGCTGCGTCTATATCAGGCCGCCCTCCCATAGCGGAGGCGCCTGATCATTGTTGTTCTACAGCATTCTAGGTCCTGTGGTCGCCGTGCGTTAGGCTGCCACCCACTGATTACTTTGTGCTTCCTTGCAGACCTGCTGTCTGACTCCAGTCCTGCCTTCCTTGTCCGTGCCCACTGTCTGACTCCAGTCCTGCCTTCCGTGTCCGTGCCCGCTGTCTGACTCCAGTCCTGCCTTCCGTGTCCGAGCCCGCTGTCTGACTCCAGTCCTGCCTACCTGTGTCCGTACCTGCTGTCTGACTCCAGTCCTGCCTATGTCCGTACCTGCTGTCTGACTCCAGTCATGCCTAACCGTGGTGCCACCTGCTGTCTTATTCCAGTCCTCCCTACTCATGTCTACTTAGGCAGTCCCACTTCATTCCCGCTCTCCTGTGTTCATCTCGGCACTCCATTCCGAGCCGCCCCTCTTGGTACTGGCCACCGTGGCATTCGAACCCCTGGACCTGCTCCTAACGGTCCCTGTATAGGGGTCGGTTCCACCTGGTTGCTCGTCCGGGGTCTCTCGGTGCCACGGTCCAGAGGGTCCACTCCGGGAATCCTGCCTTGTCTAGCGAGGAGCTAACAGTACGATCAGGCCATATTTCAGCTCCTGGTCAAAAAGAGTTGCTCTTTTTACGAGAGAACCAGGGGCGCATCATGTCGGTAATGAAGTCCATGGAGTCCCGCTTGTCTGCCCTTCAGGCTGCCGATCCGGGGAATGCTGCTCAACTGGCCAGTCTCCAGCAGGAACTGGGCCAGCAGCGTGACGCTCAGTCCCATATCCTGTCTTATATGGCCTCGGTAGACAACCGTTTGGGTGACCTCCAGTCCGCCGCTGCAGCCTCGGCCGCCATCCCCGGTCTCGCTTTGTTTCCCTCTCCTCGCCTTGCCAAACCACCCCGGTACAGTGGAGACCCCAAACAGTGTAGAGGGTTCTTAAACCAATGTAGTCTCCATTTCGAGCTTCAGCCTCACCAGTACCCCTCCGATAGGGCCAAGGTGGCCTTTATCATGTCCCATCTGGAGGAGGAGGCCTTATCCTGGCTAAACCCTCTCTGGGAGAGGGATGATCCCATGGTCTCTAATATTCTGGTTTTTCTGGACACCTTTCGTAAGGTGTTTGATGAGCCAGGACGGGTAGCCTCTCTTACTGAGTCGCTTTTCAACCATCACCAGGGCACCCTAACAGTTGGTCAATATGCCATCCGGCTCCGCACCATGTCTTCCGAATTAGGTTGGAATAATGCTGCATTGGTCGGAGCCTTTTGGCGTGGATTGTCGGGCAGGATAAAGGATGAATTGGTGGGTCGGGATACTCCCACCACTCTCGAGGACCTCATCTCCCTGGCCACTCGAATAGATCTCCGGTTCCAGGAGCGTGCCCGGGAATCAGCGAGGGACAGGAGACCCATCAGGCCAGTCCGACCGTTAATCGGTCCTTTAGTCCACGAGCGGCTGGTTCTATTCACACTTCGCCTCCCGAGCCCATGCAGGTAGACCGGGTCCGGATGGCAGAGAGACGTCAGAAAGAAAGACGGGAGCAGGGTCTCTGTCTTTATTGTGGAGGAACATCCCACTTCATCCGCACTTGTCCTGAGAGATCGGGAAACTCTTCCACCTAGGCCAGGTAAGAGAAGCCTTCCTAGGTGATACTGATTCCTCTCAAGCTCTCACATTATCTGTTCTTTTACTTTCAGGAGAGAGACGTGGGTCCAAGGTGGCCTACGTGGATTCGGGCTCAGCAGGCAACTTCATCTGGCGTGAAGTAGTGGACAAGTATCGGATTCCCGTGGCTACTTTGAGGAACCCTCGTGTGATTGCTTCCATTGACGGCAGACCGCTACGAGAACCCATTACCACGGTCACGGAGGAGGTTGTTTTGCAAATCGCGCCCTCCACCGAGAGAGAGTGGCCTTCTACGTGTTGCCCGATCTTTCTCATGACATTCTACTTTGTCTTCCGTGGCTACGTACTCATCAGCCGGTACTCAACTGGTCGTCCGGGGAAGTTTTGCGATTGACCCGTGTCAAGGTTGCTGTCTGAATCCTATTCGTCCGGCCGTTCCCGCATGTCCACCTCGGGAGCTCTCGGGGCTTCCATCAGCCTATTGGTCCTATGCAGATGACTTTGACAAGAAGGATGCGGAGGGCCTTCCACCACACCGGTCCTTCGATTGTCCAATCGAGTTAATCCCTGGTTCCATTCCTCCTAGGGGTAGGATTTATCAACTGTCTCCCGCAGAAACTGCAGCCATGTCTGAGTATGTCAAAGAGAACCTCGCCAAGGGATTTATTCGGAAGTCTTCCTCCCCTGCAGGAGCCGGTTTCTTCTTCGTTAAAAAGAAGGACGGTTCGCTGCGCCCATGCATCGACTATAGAGGTTTAAACAACATCACTATCAAGAACCGGTACCCACTCCCACTCATCCCGGAGTTGTTTGACCGTCTCAGAGGGGCACGGATCTTCTCCAAATTGGACCTCAGAGGGGCGTACAACCTCATCCGCATCAGTGCCGGCGATGAATGGAAGACCGCCTTTAACACCCGTGACGGTCACTATGAGTACCTGGTGATGCCATTCGGTCTGTGCAACACTCCGGCTGTGTTCCAGGAGTTCGTCAATGAGATCTTTCGGGATCTCCTGTACTCCTGTGTGGTAGTATACTTGGATGACATCCTTGTCTTCTCCTCCGATCTTCCATCCCATAGGAGAACTGTCCGCATGGTTCTTCAGCGTTTTCGGGAGAATCGTTTGTATGCCAAGATGGAGAAATGCCTGTTCGAGCAAACCTCACTACCATTTCTGGGCTACATTGTCTCTGATGCCGGTCTGCCATCCAACGTTTCCTCGGGTTCGCCAACTACTACAGGCAGTTTATTCCGCACTTTTCCTCACTCTCCAAGCCAATCTCCGCCCTTACCCGTAAGGAGACCTCTTCAAACTCCTGGACGCCAGAGGCCGAGGAGGCCTTCCAGTCGCTAAAACGGGCTTTTTCCACGGCTCCTGTGTTGTCCCGTCCTGAGAGCAGCAAACCTTTCGTGTTGGAGGTGGACGCTTCCTCGACAGGAGCTGGGGCAGTCTTATCCCAGAAGACCGCTTCGGGTCGCCTAAGCCCCTGTGAATTCTTCTCCAAAGCTTTCTCCTCATCCGAGTGCAATTACTCGATTGGCGACCGCGAGCTCTTGGCCATCAAATTGGCATTGGAGGAGTGTCATCACCTTCTGGAGGGAGCTGTCCACCAGTTTGTTATTTACTCGGACCACAAGAACCTGGCCTACCTTCAGTCCGCCCAGAGACTTAATCCTCGACAGGCCAGATGGTACTTGTTTTTCACTCGCTTTGATTTTGAGCTTCACTTTCGCCCAGGGGACAGAAACACCAAAGCCAATGCCCTATCCAGAGTCTTTCAACCGACTGAGGAGAGGGAGGAACCTTCCAACATCATCGAGCCCACAAAGAACGGCACTCATATGTCCGGATTCTTTTCATGGACTTTAGCTCAGCGTTCAATACCATTGATCCGAATTTACTTCATAAGAAAATGGTAGCTCTTGGAGTCCCTCTCAACTTATGCTTGTGGATTTATAACTTCCTGACAGCCAGGATACAGAGTGTAAAAGTTGGACCATTCACTTCGGACACCTTGGTCACAAACATCGGGGCACCTCAGGGGTGTGTTTTGTCCCCGTTACTGTTTTCTCTCTATACGAATGATTGCATCTCTTCAGCAGACTCAGTAAAAATCTTGAAATTTGTCGATGATATGACACTGATTGGTCTCATCAGGGGAAATGCTGAAGACTTGTATCAGAGTGAGGTGGAAAGAATATGTGACTGGTGTAAAGCCAATAATCTTGTACTCAACACTAAAAAAACTGCTGAGATGGTTGTGGATTTTAGGAAAGATCAACATGAGATACTTCCAATCTACATCCATGACGAAGTGGTTCTTAGGGTCACAGAGACCAAATTCCTTGGTGTTATCATCTCTCATGATCTTAAATGGGGGAAAAACGTGGATGCTGTTATAAGAAAAGCACAACAGAGGATGTTCTTCCTGCGTCAGCTGAAAAGATATGGTTTGTCTAAGAATCTGCTGATCTTATTCTTTAATGCTGTCATCAGATCTGTGATTTGTTCCTCTCTGATAGTCTGGTATGGGGGAGCCACTGCGCATGACAAACTCCGCTTACAAAGGACTTTCAGAACAGCAGAGAGAATTATAGGCTCCCCCCTGCCTAAAATCCAGGATCTTTATGATAAGAGTATTCGATCCCACGCATTGAAAATTTCATCCGATCCCTCTCACCCGGGACACTCCTCATTCCAACTACTCCCTTCAGGACGTCGCTTCAGAGTCCCCAAATGCAGCACCAACCGCCATATGAACAGCTTCTATCCACTCTCTGTTCAACAATTAAATCGTCATGTGTAGACTATATACTGTATCTGTCTTGTTAGATGTTACTTTTGTATCTGTTGTTATATTTTATGTTGCCTCTTTGCCACAAAGAATTCCTTGTATATATGTAATATGTACTTGGCGATAATAAATTTGATTGATTGATTGATTGATTGAGATTATCACTGTGGCACCGTTGACTCTGCTTTCTCCACCTCCAGGCAAGACTCCCATGCCGGAGAATGCCAAAAGCAGAGTTCTGCTGTGGGGGCATTCCTCCCGATTGCCTGGTCATGCTGGAATTGGGAAGACCCTTGCTCTCATATCTTGGTATTATTGGTGGCCAACTCTCCGCCAAGATGTGACGGACTTCGTTGCCTCCTGTTCCTCCTGAGCTAGGAATAAGACACCACGTCGGTCTCCGTTTGGTCTACTGCTTCCTTTGCCGGCGCTTACGTCACCTTGGGAGAATATTGCCATGGACTTTATCACTGATCTGCCCCGCTCTTCAGGCTGTACGGTGATTCCAGTGGTTGTGGACCGCTTTTCCAAAATGGCACATTTCATTCCTTTGAGCGGTCTCCCTTCTGCACCCGAATTAGCCAAGATTTTCGTCCATCAGATTTTCAGGCTTCACGGCCTACCTCGACGGATTGTGTCTGATCGTGGAGTCCAGTTTACTGCTAAGTTTTGAAAAGCGCTTTGTAAACTTCTAGATATATCCCTGGATTTTTCATCTGCCTATCATCTGCAGACCAATGTGCAAGTAGAGCGAACCAACCAGACGTTGACTACATACCTTCGGCATTTCTCCAACGCCCATCAGAATGACTGGGTTGATCTGCTTCCTTGGGCGGAGTTCGCCTACAACAATCATGCCGGCGAATCCTCAACCAAGTCGCCCTTTTTCGTGGTGTTCGGCAAACATCCTAATATACCTCTTCCTGTAGCCCCAAATAGTTGATAATACTTTTAACTCTCTCCTCCGCCCACCAATGCCCCCTCCGACTTCCCAAATCTCTGCCGAGGACTTTGCCACACACTTCAAAAACAAGATAGGCCAAACACGGCAAGTCTTTATTGTTCAACCACCACAACCCCTTTGCATACCAGACCAATGCCCAAACCCCATAACCTCCCTATCTAACATCACTGAAGGAAAGCTTGCTCATCTCTCCAAATCACACCTCACCACTTGTGCACTTGACCCTATTACATCCCGCCTCCTCCCTAACATCACCACCATTCTTATCCCAACCCTAACCCACCTCTTCAACAACCTATCACTAACTTCTGGTACCTTCCCTTCTGCTTTCAAACATGCCACAATCACGCCTAACCTTAAAAAGCCAACCGTCGACCCAACCGCTATGTCCAGCTATCTCCCAATATCGCTGCGCCCATTTGCTTCCAAACTCCTGGAACAGCACATCCATGCTGAACTTTCCTCCCACCTCTCATCTAACTTGCTCTTTGCCAATGTATAATCTGGTTTCTGTCCCCATCATTCCACTGAGAGTGCCCTGACCAGAATTACTAACGACCTACTTACAGCCAAAGATAACAGACAATACTCTATACTTCTCCTAGACCTGTCCTCTGCTTTCGACACAGTTGACCACTGCCTTCTACTACAGATCCTCTCCTCCTTTGGAATCAAAGACCTCACCCTATCCTGGATCTCATACCTCTCCAACCGCACATTCAGCATCTCCCACTTCCACACTACCTCCTCATCCCACCCTCTCTCTGTTTGAGTCCCCCAAGGCTCTGTTCTAGGATCCCTACTCTTCTCAATTTATATACTTGGCCTGGGGCAACTCATAAAGTCCCACGGATTCCAGTACCACCTTTATGCTGATGATACTCAGATCTACCTCTCTGGCCCAGACGTAACCTCTCCGCTCTCCAGAATCCCGGAGTGTCTACCAGCTATATCCTTCTTCTTCCGCTTCCTCAAACTCAATGTGGACGAATCTGAACTGATCATCTTTCCCCCCATCTCACAGATCTTCCTTACGCAACCTATCAATAACAATTGATGACATCACGCTTTCTCTCGTACCAGAGGTCTGCTACCTCGGAGTAACCCTTGACTCTGCCCTGTTTTTCAAACCACACATCCAAGCTCTCTCCACCTCCTGTCACCTCCAGCTCAAAAATATTTCCAGAATCCATCCCTTCCTCAGCCCTCAATCTACTAAAATGCTTGTTCATGCCCTCATTATCTCCCGTCTCGACTATTGCGACATCCTTTTTCTGTGGCCTCCCTGCTAACACCCTTGCACCTCTCCAATCCATCCTTAACTCTGCTGCCTGACTAATTCATCTCTCCTCGCTACTTCTCCGCTTCTCTCCTCTGCAAATCTCTTCACTGGCTCCCATTCCCTCAGCGTATCCAGTTCAAATTACTAATACTGACCTACAAGGCCATCTTTAACCTGTCTCCTCAATATATCTCTGAACTAATCTTCTGATATCTTCCTTCACGTAATCTCCGGTCCTCCCAAGACCTCCTTCTCTCCTCCACACTTATTCGCTCCTCGCCCAACCATTTCCAAGACTTCTCCTGAATATCCCCCATCCTCTGGAATTCTTTGCCCCAACAAGTCCGACGATCAACCACACTCAGATCCTTCAGACGGAACCTGAAAACCCACCTCTTCAGGAAAGGCAACAGCCTGCAATGACCCCGCTACCTCCTCACCAACACCGGAACTGCTGCAACCCACCAACCTACTGTCTCCTTCCCCACCATCCTGTAGAATGTAAGCCCAAAAGGGCAGGGTCCTCTCTCTCCTCTATATCAGTCTGTGATTGTTAGTTTGTTTACTGTAAGTGATATCTGTAATTTGTATGTAACCCCTTCTCAGGTACAGCACCACGGAATCAATGGTGCTTTATAAATAAATAATAATAATAATAATTAGAACAATCTCCAGCACCGACCTCCACCTGAGAGCCGCACTCCACCTATATGGCTGCTCTGTGCGCACAGGACCTGTGATGAGGTCACAGGAGGGGAGGAGTCAGGGGGTCACATGATCTCCGGAGTGCAGACATGGAGACTTCTCCTCAGTCAGTGACCTTCCCGCCATTATTCCCCCTCACTACTGGCACAATTACCCCGCGCCGCCTTTTCTACACAGTGTTGTGTGTGGAATGTAACGTGTGATTTCTCTGGAGACAAATAGACCCCACACATGAGGGAATTATCACCCGTTACCGGACAGCTACTATATGGCGGCATATGATTGTGCTATGGACCAGGGCCTGCGATAGCGGCAGGTAGACTAGGCAGCTGCATAGAGCCCCCACTCCCCCAGGGGTCACCAGCCAGTTGCCTGCCGCCACCGCCAACTCCCCCCACCAGCGCCGATGCATTCAACTATACAGGCGTCTATGATGCTGGTACAGTTCAAAGCAACGATGGAGGAGGGAGCATCAGCTGATGCTCCCTCTCCCATCATTCCCCTCTGCCTCTGACACTGTGGGTGCGCGATGACGTTACTTCATCACGTACCTGCTGTGTGCCGGGCAGACTGCAGCTGCTGAGACCGGAGCCGAGCCTGAAGCAGCGCAGGGCATGAGAAGTGAGGATTGTGGTCTTTTTTTTAAATATATCAGAGAGTACTAGACTGTGGGGACATTGTTGGGGGGACACATTATATTCCATGGGGAGGTGGGCTGTGTTATATTCTATGGGGGTACATTATATTCTATGGGGAGGTGGGCTGTGTTATATTTTATAGGGGATACATTATATTCTATGGGGAGGTGGGCTGTGTTATATTTTATAGGGGATACATTATATTCTATGGGGAGGTGGGCTGTGTTATATTTTATAGGGGATACATTATATTCTATGGGGAGGTGGGCTGTGTTATATTTTATGGGTGGTACATTATACTCTATGGGGTGGTGGGCTGTGTTATATTTTATGGGGGTATATTATATTCTATGGGGACGTGGGCTGTGATATATTCTATGGGGGTACATTATATTCTATGGGGAGGTGGGCTGTGTTATATTTTATGGGTGGTACATTATACTCTATGGGGTGGTGGGCTGTGTTATATTTTATGGGGGTATATTATATTCTATGGGGACGTGGGCTGTGATATATTCTATGGGGATACATTATATTCTATGGGGAGGTGGGCTGTGTTATATTTTATGGGTGGTACATTATACTCTATGGGGTGGTGGGCTGTGTTATATTCTATGGGGGTACATTATATTCTATGGGGACATGGGCTGTGATATATTCTATGGGGGTACATTATATTCTATGGGGAGGTGGTCTGTATTATATTTTATGGGTAGTACATTATACTCTATGGGGTGGTGGGCTGTGTTATATTTTATGGGGGTATATTATATTCTATGGGGACGTGGGCTGTGATATATTCTATGGGGGTACATTATATTCTATGGGGAGGTGGGCTGTGTTATATTTTATGGGTAGTACATTATACTCTATGGGGTGGTGGGCTGTGTTATATTCTATGGGGGTACATTATATTCTATGGGGACATGGGCTGTGATATATTCTATGGGGGTACATTATATTCTATGGGGAGGTGGTCTGTATTATATTCTATGGGGGTACATTATTCTATGGGGTTGTGGGTTGTATTATATTCTAAGGGGGTACATTATATTCTATGGGGAGATGGGCTGTGTTATATTCTATGGGGGTACATTATATTCTATGGGGAGGTGGGCTGTGTTATATTCTATGGGGGTACATTATATTCCATGGGGAGGTGGGCTGTGTTATATTCTGTGGGGGGTACATTATATTCTATCAGGAGGTGGGCTGTGTTATATTCTATGGGTTTACATTATATTCTATGGGGAGGTGGGCTGTATTACATTCTATGGGGGGTACATTATATTCTATGGGGAGGTGGGCTGTATTATATTATATGGGAGTACATTATGTTCTATGGGGAGCTGGGCTGTATTATATTCTATGAGGGCTACATTATATTCTATGGGGGCTACATTAAATTTATTATATTCTATGAGGGGTGATTGCATCATACTCTATGAGGGGGCTACATTGCATTCTATGGGGGTCCTCATTATACTCTATGAGGGGGCTATATTATATTCTATGGAGGCTGCATTATACTATATGAGGAGGGGTATATTGAATTCTATGGAGGGGTCACATTATATTCTATGGGAGGCTGCATTATATTCTATGGGGGGCTGCATTATTCTCTATGAGGGGGCTACCATATATTCTATGGAGGGGCTGCATTATACTATATGAGGGGGACTGCATTATATTCTATGGGGGTTACTTTATATTGTATGGTGGGGCTGCATTATACTCAGGGGGCTACATTATATTCTGTGGAATGGCTGCATTATACTATATGTGGGATGAATTATACTGTATCGAGGACTATGGGGAATACATTATACTATACGAAGAACTATGGGGTGCATTATACTATGGGAAGTGAATTGTACTACATGGATGCCTATGGCAGTGCATTGTACTATATAGGACACTATGAGGAGTGTATTATGCTATATGGAGGACCGAGCACTGTATTTTAATATATGGAAGACTATGAGGAGTGTATTATACTATATGGAGGACTGAGGAGTGTATTCTACTATATGGAGGACAGAGGGGTGCATTATACTACATGGAAGACTGATGAGTGTATTATACAATATGGAGGTGTGTATTTTAATATATGGAGGACTATGAGGAGTGTATTTTAATATATGGAGGACTGAATAATGTATTATACTTTATGGAAGACTGTGTAGTGTATTATACTATATGGAGGACTGAGTGTATTTTAATATATGGAGGACCATGAGGAGTGTTGTTGTGAGCTCATTTTCGGGTTTGCCTCTGGCTTCTGGTGAGGGTTATGGAGCTGGCTGTGCTGACAGAGGAGTAGTGAGTTCTCTATCTGGACTCCCTCTGTTGGTGAAGGGAGGTAATGAAGCTGATCTAAATGGCAGAGACCAGCCACCTGAGGAGGAGGACTGCGATTGGACATCAGGAGTTTCTGATTGGATTTAAGGCAGCCGACTCCCTAGTTTCTTTCTGGTGATTTTTCCTGACTCTGGCTCCTGGTTTCCAGTTTGGTTCCTGCCTTCCTAAAGCTAAGTTTTCTCTGCTATTGTTCATATGAGTTTTGTCTGGTTTACTTAGTTTTTGTGTTCAGCCAGCCCTGGCTGGGACTGGGCTGAATCCCCATTTTGTCTCTGATCAGTTGATCTCTTTTGCTCTGTCTTCAGAATATACCTGAGTGCTGATATAGTGATTTGAAGTCTAGCGACTTCAGGGCCTTTTTCTATCAGACGTATTGGACATTCTTTTTGGCATGGTTTTTTGCGTGATTGCAGACAGCAGCTTTTCTTTCCTGTCCTTTCTAGTTAACGAGGGCCCCATCGTTTGCTCAGCCTATCTTTCTACCTGTGTCTGTGTTTTTATCTTGTTTCACCGACAATACATGTTGGGGGCTGTCTATTGCTTTGGGGTCTCCTCTGGGGCAGTTTAGATTTTCCCTTTCTTTCTTTAGGCTTATTTAGTTCTCCGGCCGTGACGAGGCATCTAGGATCACCGTAGGCACGCTCCACGGCTACTGCTAGTTGTTGTGGATAGGATCAGGGGTCTGCAATCCGCTAGTTACCAACCTCTCCGGTTTTCTGGGCTCAGCTTGCTTTTTGTTTTTTCCTCCTCGGTGACTCATTCATAACAGAGTGTATTATACTATATGGAGGACTATGGGGAGTGTATTTTACTATATAGAGGACTATAGTGTGTATATTATACTATATTTAGGACTATAGGGAGTGTATTATACTACATGGAGGACTATGGGAAGTGTAGTATACTATATGGAGGAATTTGGGAAGGGTATTATACTATATGGAGGACTATGGGGCACATCTATAATAATAAATGCCCTAACCAGCTTCCGGTTGTAACAACTTCCGTCCAGTTGTAACCGGTGACGTCACCACACACACACGCACATATTAACCCTCAACACACCACACCGCCTCAACACACACTCCTCTCACCTTTCACCTCCACTCATGTCCACTCACTCTTTCACTCCACATACGTTCCTTTCTCTCACTCCGTTTCTCATACTCACACCGTCATCGTCGCTGCCCCGACATCTTCCTCCGCCGCCGCGATCCAGGATCCAGACGTTCTCCAGGCCGCCGACATGTTCTTGCGGGACGCCATCTTGGATGTCGTGAAATCCCGCGAGATTCAAGATGGCGTCACCGCAACAATATGTCGCTGGTGTTGACGACATCGGGATCCAAAAAGATGGCATCGGCGAAATCTCGCGAGATTACGCCGACGCCATTTTGGATCCCGATGTCGCCCATGCCAGCGACATGTTGTTGCGGCGACGCCATCTTGAATATCGCGGGACTTCACGACATCCAAGATGGCGTCCCACAAGAATATGTCGCTGGCGTGGGCGACATCGGGATCCAAAATGGCGTCGGCGTAATCTCGCGAGATTTCGCCGACGCCATCTTTTTGGATCCCGATGTCGTCCACGCCAGCGACATGTTGTTGCGGCGACGCTATCTTGAATATCGCGGGATTTCACGAAATCCAAGATGGCGTCCCGCAAGAACATGTCGGCGGCCTGGAGAACGTCTGGATCCTGGATCGCGGCGGCGGAGGAAGATGTTGGGGCAGCGACGATGACGGTGTGAGTATGAGAAACGGAGTGAGAGGAGAGAAAGGAACGTATGTGGAGTGAAAGAGTGAGTGGACATGAGTGGAGGTGAAAGGTGAGAGGAGTGTGTGTTGAGGCGGTGTGGTGTGTTGAGGGTTAACATGGCAAGAGGTGTTAACGACGTCCGCCGACGCCATCTTGCATTCGTGAAATTGCGTCATTTACCTCACGCCGACTTGCTGTGCGGACGCTTGGCATTGCCTGTACCACCATAACTACTGCTGCCTTGGTCCTATGCCTGTTTACTGCCGGTGTCTAATTACTGGACCAATTTGCCTGTACCGCCATAACTACTGCTGCCTTGCTCCTCTGCCGGTGTCTAATTACAGGACCAATTTGCCTATACCGCCATAACTACTGCCTTTGTCCTCTGCCGGTGTCTAATTACAGGGCCAATTTGACTATACTGCCATAACTACTGCTGCCTTTGTCCTCTGCCAGTGTCTAATTACAGGGCCAATTTGCCTCTATCGCCATAACTACTGCTGCTTTGGTCATCTGCCTGTTTACTGCCGGTGTCTAATTACAGGGCCAATTTGCCTCTACCGCCATAACTACTGCTGCCTTGCTCCTCTGCCGGTGTCTAATTACAGGGCTAATTTGCCTCTACCGCCATAACTACTGCTGCCTTGCTCCTCTGCCGGTGTCTAATTACAGGGCTAATTTGCCTCTACCGCCATAACTACTGCTGCCTTGCTCCTCTGCCGGTGTCTAATTACAGGGCTAATTTGCCTCTACCGCCATAACTACTGCTGCATTGCTCCTCTGCCGGTGTCTAATTACAGGGCCAATTTGCCTATACCGCCATAACTACTGCTGCCTTGCTCCTCTGCCGGTGTCTAATTACAGGGCTAATTTGTCTCTACTGCCATAACTACTGCTGCCTTGCTCCTCTGCCGGTGTCTAATTACAGGGCCAATTTGCCTCTACCGCCATAACTACTGCTGCCTTGCTCCTCTGCCGGTGTCTAATTTACAGGGCCAATTTGCCTCTACCGCCATAACTACTGCAGCCTTGCTCCTCTGCCGGTGTCTAATTACAGGATCAATTTGCCTCTACCGCCATAACTACTGCTGCATTGCTCCTCTGCTGGTGTCTAATTTACAGGGCCAATTTGCCAATACCGCCATAACTACTGCTGCCTTGCTACTCTGCCGGTGTCTAATTACAGGGCCAATTTGCCTCTACCGCCATAAGTACTGCTGCCTTGCTCCTCTGACTGTTCACTGCCTGTGTCTAATTACAGGGCCAATTTGCCTCTACCGCCATAACTACTGCTGCCTTGCTCCTCTGCCGGTGTCTAATTACAGGGCCAATTTGCCTCTACCGCCATAACTACTGCTGCCTTGCTCCTCTGCCGGTGTCTAATTACAGGGCCAATTTGCCTCTACCGCCATAACTACTGCTGCCTTGCTCCTCTGCCGGTGTCTAACTACAGGGCCAATTTGCCACTACCACTTCATAACTACTGCTGGGCAATTACAGGGTCAATTAGTATCTGTTTACTCTACAATACTCCAGGACGCCTTCTTCACTGCCAGATAACTGCCAAATAGACTCCTTTACCTGTGCCAACATGAGTCATAACAAAAAGTATGCCAATGCCAGTGAAAGGAAAGCAGCTTTAGCACTACGACAAAAACAACGCCGTGCTAATGAGACTCCTGAGGAAAAACACCATCGCCTTGAGAAGATTAAGGCTTATAAACGCCGTCGCCTCACACACGAATCCCCTAACTCTAAATCCATAAGATTGGCTGACGAAGCCTCTGCACGCCGTCACCGCTGACAACAGACGGCCTCTTCCTCATTATTATTATTAGACTCACAACAGGATGCTTCCACATCAGCATGTGGAACAATTTACTGCTACACTTCATCCCATATGCCGTTCACTGACATAACTAATCAGCAATCTGTTTCTGCCCTATCAATACCACCATTCAATACCGATGCACAGTATGCCAATGCCAGTGAAAGGAAAGCAGCTTTAGCACTATGACAAAAACAACGCCGTGCTAATGAGACTCCTGAGGAAAAACAGCATCGACTTGACAAGATTAAGGCTTATAAACGCCGTCGTCTCACACACGAATCCCCTAACTCTAAATCTATTACATTGGCTGAAGAAGCCTCTACACGCCATCACCGCCAACAACAGACGGCTTCTTCCTCATCATCTATAATAATAAATGCCCTAACCAGCTTCCGGTTGTAACAACTTCCGTCCAGTTGTAACTGGTGACGTCACCACACACACACGCACGTTAACCCTCAACACACCACACCGCCTCAACACACACTCCTCTCACCTTTCACCTCCACTCACGTCCACTCACTCTTTCACTCCACATACATTCCTTTCTCTCACTCCGTTTCTCATACTCACACCGTCATCGTCGCTGCCCCGACATCTTCCTCCGCCGCCGCGATCCTGGATCCAGACGTTCTCCAGGCCGCCGACATGTTCTTGCGGCGACGCCATCTTGGATTTCGTGAAATCCCGCGAGATTCAAGATGGCATCGCCGCAAGAACATGTCGCTGGCGTGGACGACTCGGGATCCAAAAAGATGGCGTCGGCGAAATCTCGCGAGATTACGCCGACGCCATTTTGGATCCCAATGTCGTCCACGCCGGCGACATGTTCTTGCGGCAACGCCATTTTGGATCGGCGAAATCCCGCGATAGTCAAGATGGCGTCGCCGCAAGAACATGTCGCCGGCGAGGACGACGTCGGGATCCAAAATGGCGTCGGCGTAATCTCGCGAGATTTCGCCGACGCCATTTTGGATCCCGACGTTGTCCACGCCGGCGACATGTTCTTCCGGCGACGCTATCTTGACTATCGCGGGATTTCACGATACTCAAGATGGCGTCGCCGCAAGAACATGTCGCCGGCGTGGACAACGTCTGGATCCAGGATGGCGCCGGCGGAAGAAGATGTCGGGGATCGTGGAGCAGCGGCGATGACGGCGTGAGTATGAGAGACGGAGTGAGAGAAGGGGTCGTATGTGGAGTGAAAGAGTGAGTGGAGATGGTGAAAGGTGAGAGGAGTGTGTGTTGAGGAGTGTGTGTGTTGAGGGTTAACATGGCAAGAGGTGTGATGCTATCGCATCCTCCCGATGCGATAGCATCGGGCCATAATCTAGTTATATTATATGGAGGACTATGGGATGTGCATTTTTCAATATGGAGGACTGTGGTGCACATTATAATATATGGAGGACTATGGGTTGTATTATACTAAACAAGCAAAATGCTGCATATTCATTGAGTGATTGGATTGTTTATGCCGGAACAAAAATCATTGTTCTCGGAAGCACATCGCCGGTGTAAACTGTAGATGTGCTGCTGATAACATGATACTGTATGGGGACAAATTGATCTAATAGTGATTGTTCTGTTCCCATCATTCTTTCTCAGTTGGTGGAAAGAGGCCAAGAAACAAGCGAACAACTTCAATATTGTCGATCACACTCTTTTAGCAGCCTGAATTCAGCGTATGTAAATACAACAGAAATGCTTCAGTGTGATGTGCAATATGTTAGCATTTGGGGCCCCATTTTAAACTTTTGCCTAGGGCCCCACTTTGCTTAAAACTGGCCCTGCTATCGACTTTAAACCAGGAGCAAAAATGCTGAAATCTCGTTTATTTAACCCCTTCCAGAGTTCGCCTAAGACTCATATATGGCCATCCACCTCTCCAGTCACAGTGGGGGGTTTTTTTGTTAAAAGGATGGAGGGCTGCATCTGCGCTTGGATTTTAGAGAGATTAATAAAATCACGGTTCACAAACCCTATCCTTTACCCCTTATTCCTTACCTGTTTAATCAATTATCTGGAGCTAAAAGGTTTAACAAACTTAATGTGAGAGGGGCATATAACCTTATACATATACACCATGGTGATGAATGGAAGACCACATTCAATACACCTGAGGGTCATATTGAAAATTTGGTGATGCCATTTGGGTTAACCAATTCTTCAGCAGTCTTTGAAAATTTCATTAATTACATTCTTTTCACAGTGATTGCTAGATTTGTGGTAGTTTACCTGGATGATATGAGTTACTCATGTACTATGGAGGAGCATCGTGAGAATGTCAGACAGCTTCTACAGGTTCTACGTGACAACAATTTATTTGGTAAACTGAAGAAATGTCAACTTGTGGTACAGCGGTGTCACATGGACCCGTCCTGTGTGACACGGCTCGCAGGCCTGTAACCAAAACAGGACGCGGCACGTGATACTGTCCTGTGTGACACGGCTTGCAGGCCGGTAACTAAAACAACAAGACAAGGGGTAGGATAACAGTTACAACGGTGGGCCCTGCAATAGGGAAAGGGGACGTGGAGACCTCCTGCACTCCCCTGAGTCAGTGTCCCTAACGCTCCTAACGTTTCCTATGCCGGTTCCGCACCAGGCGCCGATCACGAACCTGTCGCCCTAGCACACCCTACACCTATCCCTTGCTAGGGAGCTGGGTGGCACAGGCACTGGCCCCACCGCTGTACTAATACACACTAAGGAGAAAACACAAACGGGGAAACACAACTTAGCTTTACTCTGTTGCACTTGCTCCTGGCAACAGAGTCCACCACCAGCATGCAGCTCTGCTCCTGAATCGCTGCCACCAAGCTCTGTCAGAGCTACCAGGAAATCCCCTATGACTCCTTTCACACCAGGGCTCTGAGTGAGCTGCCAGGACCTCTCTCTAGATCCTTCCTCCACCAAGGATGGTTGAAATGAACACTATCACCAACACTGATTGCAACACCTGTGACTCTTTTATAGCAGAGCCAGCAATCACACCTGCATAATAAGCAGGTGCACTTAACAAAAGAAACTAGAGTGCAATGACGCTCACCCCCACCGGGGGGAAAACTTACAACAAACGACACACAGTGCAATAATCCTGATGGCCACCGGGGGCAAAAACTCCTTAAGCACAGCTTAGAAAAAAAAAAGGTTATCTGTGCTTTTTATCAGTCCTGATCCAGCATGGATCATGACAAGCAGGTCTTGTTTTTAGGACATTTGGCTTCTGCATTGGGGATTTAGATGGACCCCGTTAACTTCCACGTAGTCCTTGATTGGTTTTAACCAAGTAACCAAGTAACCTGAAAGCGTTACAGAGATTTCTTGTAGTCGAGATACTGGGGAACAAACGAGCAAAATAGGGTCTTAACCGATAATAAGATATAATGAAAATAGGGGAGTATTCCACTCACCTGATGGAGTTGCACATTTGCAACATGTTCAACACATAAATCATCTGCTGCAGGACACGGGTCCAAAGACCGAGCAGAATAGCTGATCCAGGTATAATGTGTCTGTAACTGCGTTTCTGATGAAGACTACCGGATATGGAGATTTTCCTTAAAAACGTTTATTTAAATAGGTTTTCAAAGTCAATGCGTTTCAAAGTCATGCAGGACCTCTTCCTTAGGACAAAAACCGATAACGGATAAACACGTCAAGCTTGGAGCGCTTTATATGCAGTCTTTTTGAAGAAAAAAAAAAGGCAACAAAGCACAATATGTCAAAGTTCATGAGAAATTTCTTCAAACAAAGATAAATTATGGTTCATGAAAAGGCAAGACACACATACATTATATTAAAAAGTACCTATGAATTAAGTGAGGTCACCTAAAAGAATGAATACAAATATATCGTATTTTTTCGGACTATAAGACGCACCCAAATTTTCAGAAGGAAAATAGGAAAAAAATGAATGGGGGGTCCGTCTTAGAGTCCGAATTCAGTTTACCAGGGGGGATCTGCAGCACTGGTGGAGCCAGGTCACAAGAGGTGTTCAGTGGTCCGACGTTGATCTGAATCGCATTCCAGGCTGGTGCAGCGGGTTCGGTGGTGCATGGTGGTAAGGGGTCTCCACGGACATTTTGTGAAAGCCCGGATCCCCTGCACATCCATTGCTGCAATGCGGCAGCCTCTGGGAAAATGGCCACCTGAGGTGGCGCATGCACTGAATGAGATCTCGGCACCGAGATCTCGTCTCACGAGATCTCAATCTTCACATGCGCCACCTTTGGCAGCCATTTTCCTGGAGGCCACCACATTGCACCAATGGAAGTGTGGGGGCTCAGGGAATTTATAAAATGTTGGTGGAGCCCCCACAGCACTGAGCACCACCGAACCTGCCACACCAGCCTAGGTTGGGAGTCAGATCATCGCCCTGCAGCATCGGATCACTGAACACCCCCTCTTCCCAGCCCAGGGCCGGCAGAATCGCTTGACTCCTACTGGTTCGCCACACTACAGGTAAGTACATCTGGACTATAAGACGCACCCCCATTTTTTCCAAAAATATTTTTGAGGAAAAAAGTGTTTTTTATTGTCCAAAAAATACGGCATGTGAAATGAATGAAAAAGTTCTTGCCATTAAATAATTTATAAATGGTTTTATTTAGCTATGTCAGTAGTTTCTTATATGAGATGTGACCTGGTGATCAGTAAGTTTCTGAGGTCTCAGGTATAGTGGTGTAAAGCTGTGCGCCACTAGAGAACTTGTTGGATCAGCATCGGACTGAAAAAAGAGGATTATTGGAAAAGAATTCATTGAACCAGAAGACGAATACGTAATCCAATGGTTACTAAGTAATAAGAATGAATGTTAATGAATGTTAGCCTGGAGTGGTACATAGTGAGAAATGGAAATGCTGACAAAATAAGAATGTGATTGAATCTTGTATATGAAGGCTGTCTATTCGAAGAGCGCGTGTGGGTTCCTGATCGTGGCTGTTATGGTTACAGGAGAAATATATCAGTGTCAAGCTACTATAGTGGAAGCTGATAAAATGTGTAGTGAATGGGAGTGATGGAAAATGAGGGAGGTATCGATGAGGTGAATAATGTGATACAAAGAATGTCGGCTGATCACTCAGGCTACAGAACGGAGGATCCATTGGCGGAGCGCTCTGGATGATGGAGACAACGAAAAACACTGGGGGAACGGACTACACACACAGGAATTGGTGTCAGATGTGTAGTATATAATATAGTATACATCGGGATATGAAAAGGATAATTACCTGATTTTATATAAACAAACTATGTGTTATTATAGTAGAAATTTATTAAAACTATATTATAAATAAGGGTGATAAAATATAACATTGAAATTTATGAATGTATTAGAAGTATGTTAAAAATATTAAAATAATTAAGATCCCCAATGAATAGACCTATAAAAGTTATGATAAATATGACAATAAATGGTTATAATAAACAATAAAATTTATGAAGTCAAAAAGGTCAGGGGCCTAGGCATTTAGCAGGATGGACGTGTTCCATTGCAGCTTCTGCTCCTAGGCTATAACTTTTATATAATTTGACCATATAAAGTGATCCAAGTGATATTAGAAGAGGTCTTAACGACTGCAGTACATCCCTAGCCCTTGCATAGTGTCAGTGGACGAAGCAGCTCAGACCGGACCCCAGACACTGTGACAGAGGATCTCACAGACTGGGAGCCGTTAGCTCAGCCAGGCTGGATTTTCGAGCTCTGGAGAGGCTGTAGATCACCACCTCCCCGCACTCAACGGAGGAGCCTGACTGCCCAGAGAGTCGACCGGAGAGAGGAGACAGGAAAGATGAGAGAGGCGAGGGAGATTCCCTGGTGTGGAGTCTCTGAGCAGTGCAGCTGCAGCGCGCTGGGTTTTCTCTCCCCACTCTGGTAGAAGCAATGGACCCATTTACCCTGTGGACTCAGCCGATGTCCTACAGGTGACGGTGGGTCCCTGTAGAGGAGGTGTGGGGAGTCCGGAGGCCTCTGGGAACGGACCACGTTGAGCGGTGGTTGGCAGCCTTAACCCAGAAGAGCAGAGCCCCAGCGGCCATCTTTGGTGGTGAGAGTAGTGAATACCGGAACCAGTGAGTGGTCTCCCTGGGGGATCACAGATCCCACGCACGGCTGCAGACGCTTGTCGCCGAGCCCGACTTCCGGAAAAAGGAGAAGGGGGTGATAGGAGAGGTCAAGTGGAACCCCGGAGTGTTGTCCTTTTGAGGAATAGCTGGGGCATGTGGGCCCTCTCTCCCTCCCCTTCAATCAGTATACAGCTATAATCAGCCCATCCACCCTCCTCCAATATTCAATTCAATTCAAATAGGCTTTATTGGCAGGACCAAAATACAATTAGTGTTGCCAAAGCAAGAAAAGAAGTGTGGCAGGGGAGTGGATTAGGGTAGTGGGGATGGGGAGTGATTGTCCATTTGGAGGTCTTTAGTTCCTCTCATCTTATGACATGTGGTGACATATTGGGCGGCGACCTCCACCATTGATTCTTCTTCCCCCAGTAGGATGCAGAGTTTCCTCTCCTCGTCCATGGATGGGAAGTCTGGGGTATGGGTGGTAAGTTTCTGGAAGTGGGAGTCCCTCACTGCTGAGTATTTGTTGCAGTGCAGCAGGAAATGCACCTCATCTTCCAGAGCCCCCTGCTGGCAGTGCTGGCACAGTCTGTTCTCTCGTGGCTTGTATGTCTGTCGGTGCCGCCCTGTTTCCACCTCTAGGTTGTGGGCGCTTAATCTGTATATACTCTGCCTGTCTTTGGGGTGGCGTAGTCTTTCCAGGTATGGAGCCAGTGTGTAGTCCCTCCGCAGTGACCGGTAGATGGTGAGCTTCTGGGAGTTCTCCAATTCACTCTTCCAACCCTCTATGTATTGCATCTTGCAGCTCTCTGAGATCTCTTTTATTTGGGCTTTAGTTAGGGTGTGTTGCTGACTTTGGTTGAGCTGGCTGCCGAGGTTCCTGGCTTGCTCTTGGCTCTGGCTCAGCAGGGCTTTATGATGGTAGGAGCTGGGGTTGCTGTTCTGTATATGCGCCTGGTGTGATAGCGCCCTCTTGTGTATAGTGAGCCATAAGGGGAATCGGCCCAGCTCTGCCCGACAGGCTATGTTTGAGGTGCTGCGATGTACCTGGAGGAGATATTTGCAGAACTCCAGATGGAAGACTTCGGTTGGGCTGGAATCCCACTTTTTCTGGTCTGGATACCTCGCTGCCATATAGCAGTATAGGTGTGATGACGCTGTCGAATATCTTGAGCCAGACTCTCACCGGTGGTTTGAGGTGGTACATTTGTCTTCTGATGGCATAGAAGGTTCTGCATGCTTTCCCTTTCAGGGTCTCTGCTGCTTGCTTGAGGCTCCCGGTTTGGCTTAGCTCCAGACCGATATATAAAGAACATTACATGCACTTTTAAAGGTCTACAGAGTAAGATTGAAGACAAATAATAAACAGATCATTGAACACTTTTTTAAGTGTTTTATAAGCCACAAACATTCAGTTTTTTTCTTTGAATCGGATATCAGAAGAGATAGTCTACTGCCACCATATGACCATTAGATTAAATTACAGCTAATTCTACTCCTAAACTTTTCAGAAGTTCCTCTATAAATCATCTAAAATTACTATGTAATTTCAAAATTCATGTATGAGTGCTGACCTCAGTTTGGAGAGACAAAAACGTGGATATTACCCGCGCCGCTGTAGAAATAGCGATCCAAGTTTTTGGTAATGCAACAATGATATTTTATTCCTCTTTCATCTCCTGAGGAAGAAGTCGCACTGACTTTGAAACGTGTAGAGATTAAAGAAGAATAAAATACCATCGTTGCATTACCAAAAACTTGGAACGTTATTTCTACAGCAGCGCGGGTAATAACCACGTTTTTTTTCTCCAAACCAAGGTCTTGAATCTGTCAGTTTACTAACATGTGGATCTAATTAATAAAAATATTGGAGAAAAAGAAACCTATCACAAACTAAAATGTTTCTATACTAATGCACAAAGCATGGGCAACAAACAAGGAGAATTGGAACTACTAACACAGGAAAAGAAATATGATGTCATTGGAATCACTGAAACTTGGTGGGACAATACACATGATTGGAATACAAGACTAGAAGGATACAACTTATTTGCAAGAAACAGACTTGATAAACGAGGAGGAGGTGTCGCATTGTATGTTAGAAACGCGTATATCTGCACAGAGATTGAAGCTTCAGAGACTGGGAGTTCTGTGGAAACTGTTTGGGTAAGAATACAAGCACAGACCAATGGAAAGGACACCATTGTAGGCATTTACTACAGGCCACCTGTGCAAGCTGAAGATATGGATGAACTCTTTATGCATCAAATGGCCAAGTTCTCCAAAAAATATGACATAGTTGTCATGGGAGATTTCAACTATCCAGACATTTGTTGGGAATCTCTCTCAGGCAAAACTAACAGGTCAAGGAAATTTGTATCCTCTCTTGCAGACAACTTTATCTTCCAAAAGGTAGGGGAGAAAACAAGGGGAACTGCTACCTTGGATCTAATCCTTATAAACATGGAGGAAATGGTTGAGGAGGTAAAAGTGGCTGGGACCCTAGGAGGTAGCGACCATGCCATTTTAGAATTTTGGATAACTAGAGGCGGAAGACCTGTGAAGACTCAGACGTCAAGGTTAGATTTCAGAAAGGCAGATTTTAAGGGATTCAGAAAGAGAATTGGAGGGATCCAATGGCTGGATATCCTTAAAGACAAAAATGTCCAGGAAGGATGGGAAATCTTGAAAAATGAAATTCTCAAAGCACAGTTGTTAACAATTCCGAAAAGAGGGAAGAATAGGAAGCATTTAAGGAAACCAGGATGGATGAACACAGAACTTAAGCACATGCTAAAAAAGAAGAAAAAAATGTTTATAAAATGGAAAGAGGGAGGCATATCTAAAGAAGAATATAATGCTGTCTGCAGAACCTGCAGGGCACAAATCAGATTAGCTAAAGCTGAAAATGAATTGAGGCTTGCAAGAGATGTCAAAAGCAATAATAAAGGATTTTGGGTAGAGTTGAGCGAAACGGGTCGAAAAATTTCAAAAGTCGCCGACTTTTGGCAAAGTCGGGTTTCATGAAACGAAACCCGACCCTAGGATGAGGTCGGCCACGAGGTCGGCAGCTTACGCGCCAAAGTCGCTTTTCAAAAGTTTGTTTTGCGCTCTTTTTCAGCCAATCAGGATCCACGGACACTGTGGGCAACGTGATGACATAGGCAGGGGTCACCACCATCTTTCAGAAGGGCATGGAAGTGATTGGCTTGCTTTGGTGGGCGTCACAGGGGTTATAAAAGGGCGTGCACGCCGACCGCCATCTTACTTCTGCCGATCTTAGCATAGGGAGAGGTTGCTGATTCTGTAGGGAGAGCGTTAGGCAGGGAAGAAGAAAAAAAAACTGCTTCTGCTGCTAGCGATTTTGCCTGTACAACACACCAGTCACTGTGTGTGCAGTGCAAGGGGAGGCTATATTGTGGTGGATCAGCGGTGTTGGTTGTTAGGCTGCCTTCTAAGGCTTCCTGACAGATGCATTGCTGTTTACCCACTGCTCTGCAAACTGCTTTTTTAAAAGCAATCCCAATTTTTTTTTTGTCCTGCTGAGGTACTGAGCGTGCATTTTTTCACACCATACAGTGTCAGTGGGCCTCACACAATCCAAAAGTGTCCAGTGTCCACTAGTGTGTGCAGAAATTCAAAATCTCCCTTATCCTGTAGTCACTTTTTTCACACCTGTGCCATCGAGCCTGTGACATAGTGCTCTGATATTCAGTGGGCCTCACACAATCCAAAAGTGTCCACTAGAGTCTGCAGAAATTCAAAATCTCCCTTATCCTGTAGTCACTTTTTTCACACCTGTGCCATCGAGCCTGTGACATAGCGCTCTGATATTCAGTGGGCCTCACACAATCCAAAAGTGTCCAGTGTCCACTAGTGTGTGCAGAAATTCAAAATCTCCCTTATCCTGTAGTCACTTTTTTCACACCTGTGCCATCGAGCCTGTGACATAGCGCTCTGATATTCAGTGGGCCTCACACAATCCAAAAGTGTCCAGTGTCCACTAGTGTCTGCATAAATTCAAAATCTCCCTTATCCTGTAGTCACTTTTTTCACACCTGTGCCATCGAGCCTGTGACATAGCGCTCTGATATTCAGTGGGCCTCACACAATCCAAAAGTGTCTAGTGTCCACTAGAGTCTGCAGAAATTCAAAATCTCCCTTATCCTGTAGTCACTTTTTTCACATCTGTGCCATCGAGCCTGTGACATAGCGCTCTGATATTCAGTGGGCCTCACACAATCCAAAAGTGTCCAGTGTCCACTAGTGTGTGCAGAAATTCAAAATCTCCCTTATCCTGTAGTCACTTTTTTCACACCTGTGCCATCGAGCCTGTGACATAGCGCTCTGATATTCAGTGGGCCTCACACAATCCAAAAGTGTCCAGTGTCCACTAGTGTGTGCAGAAATTCAAAATCTCCCTTATCCTGTAGTCACTTTTTTCACACCTGTGCCATCGAGCCTGTGACATAGCGCTCTGATATTCAGTGGGCCTCACACAATCCAAAAGTGTCCAGTGTACACTAGTGTCTGCATAAATTCAAAATCTCCCTTATCCTGTAGTCACTTTTTTCACACCTGTGCCATCGAGCCTGTGACATTGCGCTCTGATATTCAGTGGGCCTCACACAATCCAAAAGTGTCCAGTATCCACTAGTGTCTGCAGAAATTCAAAATCTCCCTTATCCTGTAGTCACTTTTTTCACACCTGTGCCATCGAGCCTGTGACATAGCGCTCTGATATTCAGTGGGCCTCACACAATCCAAAAGTGTCCAGTGTCCACTAGTGTCTGCAGAAATTCAAAATCTCCCCTGTCCTATAGACACCTTGTACCTTGTTTTACATTACTATATAGTTTGTTGGATTTTGTCTACATTTCTACCAAAAATGAAGAAGGCTGGTGGAAGAGGCCGTGGAATTGGGCGAGGGTTGGCAGCTGGTAATGATGGTGTTGGTGGTGGATCTGATGGTAGTGGCAAAAGCAAAATAGGACCGAATGCAGGAGGTGATGAGCCTGCGTCATCGTCTGGCTCCACAAGGCCTCGAAGGCTTAGTTTTCTAGGAGTTGGCAAACCGCTTTTAAAGCCAGAGCTTCAGGAAAAAGTTTTGTCTTACATTGCTGACTCAGCCTCCAGCTCTATCGCCTCCTCTTCTGAAGTTGTAAAAAATAAAAGCACTGAGTCGTCATTGGAGGCTCATGTTCATGAACCACACCTTTCCTTGTGTCTTTCACCCCAACCAAGATTGAAGGATGACGCAGGCCATACTACTGATTACTCCATGGAGCTGTTTTCACATACCATGCCTGGATTATCAAGTGAAATGGTGAATTACCCAGGCCAAGATGAATCTGACATGGAGTGCACTGATGCACAGCCGCTGATAGATGATTCTGCTGGTACATTCACTCAGAGCACTACATTGTCCTCGCAGTGTACAGAGCCAGATTCTGACCCTGATGAGACTCAAGTGCCCCTTCCCGCACACTATACCACCATACACGGTGACACAGAGGAAGGTGCACATGACATTGAAGAGGAGGTGATGGATGACCCAGTTGTTGACCCAGATTGGCATCCATTGGGGGAAGAGGGTGCTGCTTCCAATAGCTCAGATGAGGAGCATCCACAGCAGACATTGACATCGCAACAGCTGTTATCTGGCAGGCCCGGAGCACTCCAAAGACAGGTTCCAAAAATCAAAAGAGTTGCTGGACAGCTTGTACAGAGGGTCAAAAGATCACAGCGTGCTAGGCCGCAAAATGTCTGCCAAAGTAGGAAGAGTGCAGTGTGGCACTTTTTTGAACAAAATCCTCATGATCAGGCCAAGGTTATCTGTAAGAAGTGCGCAAAGACCTTTAGCCGAGGGAAAAATCTGAGAAATTTGAATACCAGTTGCATGCTTAGACATTTAACCAGCATGCACTTGCAAGCGTGGACACAACACCAAACCTCAAGTGCCACGTGTGCAACTGATCACAAAGAAGGTAGTCAGCAACGCTACATTGTTTCCCCCACTGTAAGCCCACCGGTTAGCACAGCAGCAAATGTTGAGGTGTCGTTGCAAGGCCACAGCAGTCAGGGAATCCCACTGTTATATCAACGAAATACTGAATCTAGGCCATCAGAAAGAACACCAACTCCATCACCATCATCAACCCTCTCTCAGTCCGCCCTGTCCACCGCTACTTCCACCATATGCAGCTCTCAAGTCCAGCTCACCCTCCCAGACACTATGAGTAGGTCAAGAAAGTACTCAGTCTCTCATCCGCGTACACTGGGTTTGAACGCCCACATTGCCAAACTAATCTCGTTTGAGATGATGCCCTATCGGTTGGTGGAAAGCGCAGCTTTCCGCGAACTCATGGCCTATGCAGTACCACGCTATGACCTACCCAGTCGCCACTTCTTCTCTCGCAAAGCCATCCCAGCCCTCCACCATCATGTAAAAGACCGCATTGTCCATGCACTCAAGCAGTCAGTGAGTGGAAAGGTGCACCTCACAACTGATGCATGGTCCAGTCGGCATGGCCAGGGCCGTTACGTGTCCATCACTGTGCACTGGGTTAATGTGGTGGATGCAGGGTCCACAGGGGACAGCGGTGGTGGGACAGTGCTGCCTAGCCCACGGTATAGGAAACAGTTGGCTGTAGGCGTTCGACCCTCCTCCTCCTCCTCCAGAAGCGAAAGCTCGTCCACAGAGCGCAGTCGTACGAGCACTCCATCTGCAGCTGCCACTGTTGCACACGAGATGTCCCCCTATCGAGCAGCTAGTGGAAAGCGTCAGCAGGCTGTGTTGCAGATAATGTGTTTGGGCGACAGACACACCGCCGAGGTGCTGGCCGAGTACTTGAAGCGACAAACTGAGTCATGGCTGGGCAGTGTACATCTTGAGGCAGGCAAGGTAGTTAGTGATAACGGCCGTAATTTTGTGGCAGCCATAGCCCTTTCAAAACTCAGCCACATACCTTGCTTGGCTCACACCTTGAACCTGGTGGTGCAGTGCTTCCTCAAAAATTATCCGGAGTTAACAGCCCTGCTCCAGAAGGTGCGAAGATTGTGCGCGCACATCCGCCGGTCGCCTGTACACTCCGTTCGTATGCAGAAGCTGCAGCGATTGCTCCACCTTCCCAACCACCGCCTCATTATCGACATTGCAACAAGGTGGAACTCCACCCTGCACATGGTGGAGCGGCTGTGCGAGCAGAGGCAGGCCATAATGCATTTGTGGGAGGATACACGGCCAGGCACTTTAAGAGCAGACATGGAGTTGACAGGTGTGCAGTGGTCGAAGCTGAAAGACCTCTGTAAAGTCCTTCAGTGTTTTGAGGAATGCACATGGCTGGTAAGCGCAGACGACGCCATCCTAAGCATGAGCATCCCACTTATGCGTCTGCTCATGCAAACTTTGACGCACCTTAAGGAGCAGGCGTCTGCAGCCAATGTTGATGAGGAGGAGGGAATCCTTGATGACATTCAGCCATTGTCTGCTCAGGGACCTCTCCTGGACGAGGTGGAGGAAGAAGAGGAGGAGGAGGATGATGATGGGGATGATTACTTAGGGGAGGAGGATGCATCTCGTGGGGCAAGTGAAAATGTTGGCGTGGCAAGGTCTGGTACAGGGTTTGTACGTGACTGGAGGGATGTGGATTTGCCAGAAAGTGCTCCTCCAACCAGCACTCGCAGTGCATCATTGACATAGGGAACATTGGCCCACATGTCAGATTATGCCTTGCAGATCCTAAAAAGGGACCCCCGCATTGCCAAAATGATGAACGATGACGACTACTGGTTGGCCAGCATCCTGGATCCACGCTATAAAGGCAAATTACAAAACATCATGCCACAGGAGAACCTTGACCTAATATTGGCTAATAAACAAGCAACTCTGGTAAATCGGTTGCTTGAGGCATTCCCAGCACACAGCAGCGGTGATGGTTCTCACACGAGCCGTACGGGCCGGGGGCAGCTTGGCAGAGGTGTTCATGGTGCACACAGCAGAAGTGGCGTTGGAGACAGGGGTTTCATGACAATGTTGTGGACTGATTTTTCAAGTACCGCTCACACAACTGGTAATACTGCATCAATGGAAAGTGACAGGAGACAGCAGTTGTCAACTATGGTTACAAACTACTTTTCCTCCCATATCGATGTTCTCCCACACAGGTCATTCCCCTTTGACTATTGGGCCGCTAAACTGGACACCTGGCCTGAATTGGCACAATATGCCTTACAGGAGCTCGCTTGCCCAGCTGCAAGTGTGCTATCGGAAAGAGTCTTCAGTGCAGCTGGATCAATCCTGACAGAAAAAAGGACCCGTCTGTCAACCCAAAATGTGGATGATCTAACCTTCATTAAAATGAGCCATGCATGGGTTTCCAAGGATTTTGTCCCACCTTCCCCTGATGACACATAGGGTGACAGAAAAATGGCTTGCTTTGGTCCACCTCTTCCTGGGACTTGATCTATTTCGCCTTTTGCATCAGCTGAATGTCCAACATCAACATATGCCACTTTCTAAAACTCCCTAACTGTGCTGCCTCCCCCCCCCCATGGCCGGGGTCACCACCTAGCGCACGACACCGTGCGAGTGCCGTTGCCCTGGACAGGTGGGTAGGCCGACTCTTGGGCGCGGGCACTGGCACAGGGTCCCTCATAGTGCAATCAAGTGTCTCTGACGGTGGTGGTGCACACCCGCCGTCAGACACACCGCCGTACTATGAGGGGCCCAGTGCCAGTACCGACGCCCACGAGTGGGCCCCCCTTGCTTGGGCAGGGCCCCAGCATTTGCAATCTTTACCTCTCCCTGCTCCTCCGCTGTGTAGTCTGGGCCGTCAAATCCATACTGTGCCTGACACCATCTGAGCCTGCCTCCTGATGTATAGACATATATTTTGAATGTGTACGCTATCCATACATGTTATCCGGGGATACGGTACCCTTTCTCACCTTTGTGCAATCACGTGCAAGCCATACTGGGCCTAACACCGTCTGAGCCTGCCTCCTGATGTATAGACATATATTTTGAATGTGTACGCTATCCATACATGTTATCCGGGAATACGGTACCCTTTCTCACCTTTGTGCAATCACGTGCAATCCATACTGGGCGTGAGAACGGCTGAGCCTGCCTCCTGATGTATAGACATATATTTTGAATGTGTACGCTATCCATACATGTTATCCGGGGATACGGTACCCATTCTCACCTTTGTGCAATCTCGTGCAAGCCATACTGGGCCTAACACCGTCTGAGCCTGCCTCCTGATGTATAGACATATATTTTGAATGTGTACGCTATCCATACATGTTATCCGGGGATACGGTACCCTTTCTCACCTTTGTGCAATCACGTGCAAGCCATACTGGGCGTGAGAACGGCTGGCGAGCTGTTAAGCAAGCTACAGCACCTGTGGTTTGCACACGTAAGTTTTTCATTTTTTCAGGAATGACGGTTAGGCCTAATTCCGGAACTGCGGTTGACCTGCACTTACTGGGAAATCATCGTTCGTGGGTAATAATTGTAATCAGTGATCCCCATCACTAACGTTGTTCAGCGGGTTATCTGCACCTGTAAGCGACAAACGCTGGCCTTTTCAGTGTAGCGCACATGCAGCCATGGACATGTAAGGGCATGACACACCAGTTATTGGCCAATCTCATGTGCCAGAGCCTCACGTGTCCCTCTAGTAAGCCGGACTCGGACCGCGGGGCATGACGGAGTCTCGTTCGTTAACGGAATTAAGCTTGGAATGTGTGCATCTTTTCTGTAGCTGGCATGGTTGAGGTTTCCCAGGTGGAGTCGAATTTAACCGTAGGCTCCACTCCTGGTGGTGCCCTTCTGGACATTCCTTTAAGGTTCAGCTTTGCAACCATATTGCCCACGTAAAACAAACACTTTGCCATCATGAACGCTGTTTGGAGGGTCATGACTCGTGGGAATAACGCCGCCCAATCAGTTAACCTGCTATAGAGATCCTTCGTTGCTCCCAAGCATGACATCACACTCCCTAGGAGGAAGGTAATGCCACTGTGGCGACCGTACTCCTGGGGGCGACACAAGTGCACTGATGCCCAGCCACTGCTCGATGAATCTGCTGGTACATTGACCCAGACCACTACATTCCCCTCGCACGCTACACGGCCTGAATCTGACCCTGATGAAACTCAGGTTACCCTTCCCATATACAGTTCCATCTTACACGGTGACAAAGAGGAAGCTGCAGTTGAAAGTGCAGGTTCGGCCCACCCGCCATCAGACACACCACCGTACTATCAGGGGCCCTGTGCCAGTGCCGTCGCCAACGAGTGGGCCCCCCCTGCTTGCTCAGGATCACAGCACTTACAAGGTTGAAATACTGTTCAGTGAGATGGGGACGACGAGGAGTCCAGACTAGTACAGGGATTCCCTAGCGAGGAGACTTATTTGATTGTTTTCAATGTTGGGACAGCAATTTTTGGGGAGCACTATACTCTGGAGAATGATAGATGGGGCCCACCATACACTGGAACATTCCAAAGGTGGACATCAGACACTGGAGCAGCATTTACAGGGCCCATTATACACTAGAGCATTAGAAATGGGGCCCATTATGTATGGAGCATTATTTGGGCCCATAAGACAGTGGAGCTTCATCCATGGGGACCAACATATACTGTAGCATTATGTGGAGCTCATCATATACTGTTTCAAACATTATATGGGACCAATGATTCTGTATGGAGAAATAGATGGGCCTCGTCATGAGATGTAAAAAGTGAAGTATTTTTCATTGTACTATACCGCTATTTCTCTGCCGTATCGGAGCATGATGAGTTGTGGTATGTGTTAAAGGGGCGCTCTTTCGCCCAGGGCACATGAAAACCTGGAGCCAGCCCTACCCCCCCACAACTTTAGCCAAATAACCCCCATTTTTCAGTGCGTAATGAAGTTAATTAAGGTTGACAAGCTTAAGTAAGAAGAATTGATGCTTTTGGCATTCAAATGGGCACTGTAGGTGTGTTTCCTGTCCTCCTCTCACTGCCGACTTTTATTCCCCATTGACTTACATTGGGTTTCGTGTTTCGGGACGACCCCGACTTTTCCCTATAATCGGCCGATCTTGCTCGACCTGACTTTTGGAAAAGTCGGGTTTCACGAAACGAAACTCGACCCTAAAAAACCAAAAGTCGCTCAACTCTAATTTTGGGGATATGTCAAAAGTAAAAGAAAAGTCAAAGATGCTATAGGATTTTTACAGGATGAAAATGATGAAATGGTAAGACAGGATGTTGAGAAGGCTGAACTTTTAAATTCCTATTTTGAATGTTTTCTCTCAGAAAGGAAATGTAACATCAACTGTTCTTCACTGTCCTATTAAGGGAATAGAAGAATCCAGGATATCTATAAACAGAAAGATAGTGAGGAAACACTTAGCTAACCTAAATGAATTCAAGTCTCCAGGTCCAGATGCATTACACCCCAGAGTACTGAAGGAGATAGCAGAAGAAATTTTTGAACCCCTCTCCATAATCTTTGAAAATTCTTGGAGAACAGGAGAAGTGCCAGAAGACTGGAGAAGAGCAAATGTTGTTCCTATCTTCAAAAAGGGGAAGAAGGTGGACCCAGGCAACTATAGGCCGGTGAGTCTGACTTCTATACCAGGAAAGATCTTTGAACAAATTATTAAACAACATGTATGTCAGTACCTGGATAAGAATGAAGTGATTAAACAGAGTCAGCATGGGTTTGTAACTAATAAGTCATGTCAGACTAACTTAATTTCCTTCTATGAATCAAGGAAATGCTGTAGATATAGTATATCTTGACTTCAGCAAAGCATTTGACAAAGTCTCTCATACAATCCTTATTGAAAAAATGACTAAGTATGGAATGGACAAGGCAACTGTTAGGTGGATTCATAACTGGCTTAGTGATCGGACCCAAAGAGTGGTCGTAAATGGCTGCACATCCAGTTGGAAGAATGTCTCAAGTGGGGTACCACAGGGCTCTGTCCTGGGCCCTGTATTGTTGAATATCTTTATCAATGATTTAGATGAAGGAATTGAGGGTAAACTGATTAAATTTGCTGATGACACAAAGCTAGGAGGGATAGCTAATACTAGAGAAGAGAGAGAGAGGATTCAAAAAGATATAAATAAGCTGGAGAAGTGGGCAGCAACTAACAGAATGGTTTTTAACAGGGAGAAATGCAAAGTACTACATCTGGGCAATAAAAATGAAAAAAGCATATACAGAATGGGAGGAATAGGGCTAAGTGACAGCACATGTGAAAAAGACTTGGGTATACTAATAGATCACAGACTGGATATGAGTCAACAGTGTGATGCAGCAGCAAAAAAGGCACATGCAATTCTAGGATGTATTAACAGAAACATACAGTCTAGATCACGTGAAGTCATTATTTCCCTCTACTCCTCTTTGGTCAGACCTCATCTGGAATATTGTGTCCAGTTTTGCGCACCACATTTTAAAAAGACATCAACAAACTGGAGCAAGTTCAGAAAAGAGCGACCAGAATGGTGACCGGTCTGCAAACCATCTTATGAGGAAAGGTTGCAGGATTTGGGAATGTTTAGTTTGCAAAAGAGAAGACTGAGAGGAGACTTAATAGCTGTCTACAAATATCTAAAGGGCTGTCACATTGTAGAAGGATCAACTTTATTCTCATTTGCACAAGGAAAGACTAGAAGCAATGGGATGAAACTGAATGGGAGGAGACACAGATTAGATATTAGAAAAAACTTTTTGACAGTTAGAGTGATCAATGAGTGGAACAGTCTGCCACGAGAAGTGGTGAGTTCTCCTACAATGGAAGTCTTCAAACAGAGGCTGGACAGACATCTGACTGGGATGATTTAGCGAATCCTGCTTTGAGCAGGGGGTTGGACCAGATGGCCCAGGAGGTCCCTTCCAACTCTACGATTCTATGATTCTATGCAGCAGCTGTTTGATTCCCTGATTTTTCGCTCTACAAGACACACCTGATTATAAGACACACCTAGGTTTTAGAGGAGGAAAATAAGCAAAAAAATATTTTGAGCCAAATAGTGTGCAAAAAACTTTAATTAAATAACAAAATATTATTTTTAGCACAGTAGACTCAACAGCAGTCAACAGCAGCATCGTGGGTAACATAAGAACAGTCCCATGTACCGTAAGTAACAGCAAGAGCCATGTTCTGGCTAACAAGTGAGGAGAAACTTTAACCCTCAGGCACTGCAATCTTCTAGTCAGAGAATCCCAGGAATTCCTCATCACTGCTGTCAGTCTAGGAAGCTCAGGTCCTCAGTCATTCATGTCACTTTCTCTACTGTCCTCATAAAGCAAACCATCTTTGGTGCCATCTAAGGCTTTGCAAATTCCACATTATTTGAATGAACGTATAACCGTTTCATGTTTTACTGATTGCCATGATGTTTTCACCCACTCACAAACTTGAGTGATAGTGGGCCTCTTCATGCGTCCAGTTGGTGTCAGGTCATGATTGCCAGCAGCCATCCATTTATTCCACTCTTCTTGCATGTAGACTTTAAACGGTTTGTTTATAGAAACATCGAGCGGTTGCAGCTGGCTGGTAAGCCCCCCTGGAATTACCGAGAGATGGGTCTTCACTTCTTTAAACACCTTTTTTGTGTTTTCACTAATATGTGCTCTGAACTGGTCTAGCACTAACAGAGCTGTTTTTTTCAGAAGCCCTCCAGGACGTTTGGACCACACTTTGTCAACCCACAACCTAATTCCGTTCTTGTCCATCCATCTTTTCTCGTGCACTTGCACAACTCCTCGTGGGATGGCTTCTTTGGGCATGTTCTTTATTTTAAAAATTAACATTAGTGGCAGTTTCGTGCCATTGGCACAGCAGGACATCACAACTGTGTAGTGGTTTTTTTCCATGTCCTGCAGTTTTTATTGTTATGGTTTTGGCAGCCTTTGCATCCACAGTCCTGTTGGATGTGTGGCGCCCTTGAGGGTTCAGTCGCCACAGAAGTACTGCACCTCAACTAGAGGTTTGGTACTCCGCTCTCAGGTAAGGAGGGGGCACTACCCAGAACCTACATACTTACATCCCACACTGTACCTCTCAGGGCCCGAGAGGAGATATGTAGAGAGTGTGGGTGGAGAAAGTAGTAGGGAGAGCTGAAGGAGGTGACAGTTGAAGGGAAAGGCATGAGTTGGTGCTGTGGACTTGAGCGGAGGGGAGTTCGTCCCTAGACTAGAAGGCAGTGGAAAGAGAGACACGAAAGACAGAAGAAACAGAAGGATAAGCTTTTGTGGAAGAGAGGAGGAAGGGGTCCTAGGGGCACTGGAAGTGAGAAATCCACCCGTGGCGCCCAAATCCATGCCGACGGCAGTTGGGTGGAGGGACCAGGTCGGAGTAGGAGACCGGCCCCGGACTAGTGGAGAAACTGAGGACTCAGCTAGCTAACCGGAGACTGCAGTATTTGCATGTACTGCAGCCACATCCGCACACAATCACTGAAAAGGCAGCCACATAGGATCAAGTGGACCTAGAGTATGTCGCCCGACAGGATCCAGGGCTGCTGGCTGTGTGAAGGCGCAATGCAGGAGAGGAAAGAGCCAGCGCAGTTAGACAGTCATGGAAGGAACATCTGAAAGGGGTTGTGACACAATGTATCCCAAATTACTTGAGAGCTGGTTGGACCACCAACCCAGAGGACACAGCACCCTGGCTGGGGAATGTAACTGGAGAAGTCTGAGTAAAACTGTGGAAACTGCACTCTGCTGTGTCCATGGATTTATTTACTGCACCACAACCACCGTCATCATCTTTTACACTTATAACTGCCCTGGGGCCTAGCTCTGCCAGTGGAGAGCTGTAACAACTCTGCTGCATCACCAACAGCCCCAACGGTCTCTTTTGCAGCGTCGGCTATCATCTTCATTGCCAAACACTACAGGTGGTGTCACAAATATATTTCCCCATAAACTACTACCCTCACCTTTTATTTACATTGCACGCCCATGGTCACAGACCGGGTCACTGCTGCCGGTCCCCTGATTGATCTACCGGCCCGGTATCGAGTAACCCCAGCCCTAGGGGGCACTGCAGATGGCACATCAAAGGTTAGAGGGACTTCATCCATTTTCCCAATCTGGCCTAAATCATATCCAGTTTTCTTTCTGATGTCAATTATAAACTTGTGGAAAGACAGAATCTTGGCTTCATATTCTTGTGGCATTTTCTGCGCAATTCTAGTTTTGGTGCGCATAGCAAGGCCACATCTCATAAATCTGAAACACCATGATGGTGATTCAGTGAAGTCATTGATCCTTTCTCAGCAGCAATCCGCTTGGCTTCGCATATGATCATTTTCGTTGAGACCGAAAGGCCATTATTTCTGTGGCGTATGATCCACTCTTTTATGCCCATGTTTAACTCTGGCCACTTTGCACCACGCCTACGAAGACCTGATCTGCTTTTTCCGGCTTTTTGCAGCTCATCCTCCTGTTTCCTCCACTCTCTTATCATTTTTTCAGTTGGAGGCAGCCCAAAATGTCTCTCCGCTGCTCTGTTCCCATGCTCTTTAGCATATTTTATAACCTCCAGTTTAAAGGGAATTTTATATGCAAGCCTTTTCTGCTTTGACATTCTTGAAAAATGCACAATATGGAGCAGCCAACTATACGGTATTTTTCTGCAACAATATACAGTATTGAAACAATTGTCAGCTCTGTCCTTCATAGTTATGGGGGCATTGCAACTGAGAACATGAATGAATACGGCACTATTGCTGTAGAAAAGACATGGGTCGCACATCCAAAAATCACAAGTTGATCTAGTGGTGTTAGACAAAAATGTACTGTATTCAACTGAACAAGAAGTTTTTAGTTTACCATAACATTATGGTCAGACTTATGAAGCTTACTGCCATGTCATGGCGAATCTCAGTGCGTTCATAAATACTGTAGCCTTATAGGTGTGGAGTAATGTGCTGACCACCACCACAGTGACAATGAACCAGCAGGGTGGGTTCTTTCTCTCTCTGTTCTTTCTTTATTTCCTCTCTTTCTCTTTCACTCTCCCTCTGTTCTTTTTTTTGTCCCATCTTTATTTCTCTGTGTTCTTTCTTTTTCTCTGTTATTTCTTTCTTTCCCCTCTTTCTTTCTCGCTGTTCTTTCTTTCACCTTTCTTTCTCGCTCTCTGTTCTTCCTTTCTCTTTTTCTCTCTGTTCTTTCTTTCTCTCTCTGTTCTTTCTTTTTATCTGTTCTCTCTCTGTTCTTTCTTTCCCCTCTTTCTTTTTCTCTCTCTCTCTCTAATCTATTTTTCTGTCCCCTCTTTCTTTCTCTCTGTGTTCTTTCTCTTTCTTTTTCTCTGTTCTTTCTTTCCCCTCTTTCTTTCTCTTTGTTCTTTCTTTCTTTCCCCTTTCTTTCTCTCTCTGTTCTTTCTTTTGCTCTCTGTTCTTTCTTTCTCGCTTTCTTTCTCTCTCTGTTCTTTCTTTTGCTCTCTGTTCTTTCTTTCCCCTCTTTCTTTCTCTCTGTTCTTTCTTTCTTCTCTTTCTTTCTCTGTTCTTTCTATCCTTTCTTCTCTCGCTGTTCTTCCTCTCTCTGTTCTTCCTCTCTCTGTTCTTTCTTTCTCTCGCTCTACTTTCTTTCTCTCTCTCTGTTTTCTTTTCTCTCTCTCTGTTTTCTTTCCTTCTTTTCCTCAGTACCTGTCAGTGTGATCAGCAGTGCTAAATGGGTGCGGTTGGGCGTGGACATGAGTGTGACTAGTTGTGAAATGGGTGTGATCGGACGTGGCCTAAAATTTGCCACGGCACGCTGCATGCGCCGCATCCTTTGTCCATCTTTCCCTTCTTCAAAAGTTGGGAGGTATGGTACACTATTGCAGGAAAACACCTATAAAGTAGTTTGTTGATGGTAAAGTACTCCAGAATACTTGCTCCACCTTGGGTTGTTGGAATCTAATCTATGTTGGAGGTGGAAAACCCATAAAGGAAATTTGGCACACATATTTTGGTTCTTTCCTGAATTGAAAAATTCTGGGCAGATATTAATAAGATGCTGAAATCATTAGGCATCTTGACTTTGGACCTGACATCCCTGGAGGTGTCATGATCCAGGTTGGATCTGACAGATAAAATGTTCAAGTAACCTTTTTTTTTCCTTTAGCTGTGTGCTAAAGGTAGTTTTGCCCCCGGTGGCCATTAAAGTAATTGCACTTTGGTGGTTTCAGTTCTGTTTAGCCCCCCGATGGCTGTTAGGGTCATTGCACTTTGGTTACCTTAGTTTTGTGCATGTGATTATGACGCATGTGTGATTGCTCTATAAAAGTGTCAGGTGTGTCAATCACTGTTGGTGAATATTGCTCAGTTCCAAGCAGCCTTGGTTGAGGGAAGGAGCTGAAGGAGAGTCCGGTGCAGCTCTGTCTGAGTCCTGGAGGGGCAGCTAAGGTGTCAGCGAGGAGTTCTTGCATGGCTTGGTGGAGTGGCAGCTATGGTGTCAGCGAGGAGTTCTTGCAAAGCTTGGTGGAGTGGCAGCTATGGTGTAAAGCAGCACTCATGTTGCTGGACTCTGTGTGCGGGAAAGCTGCACTCATGATGCTGGACTTTGTTGCTGGAAAGCTACACTTGGATGCTGGACTCTGTTTCTGGACTGCTGCACTCAGGTTCTGGACTCTGTTGCTCCAAGGCTGCACGCTGGTGTTGGACCCGGTGGGAGGAAAAGCTGCACTCAGGTGTTGGACCCGGTCGGAGGAAAAGATGCACTCAGGTGGTGGGCTCTGTTGCTGGGAGCATTAGCAACAGAGCAAAGCTAAGTGGTGTTTCCCTGTTTTGTCACTTTTCCTTATGTCTGTTTTAGTGCAGTGGTGGGATTAGTTTCTGCAACGTCCACTTCACTAGAAAGGGAATTGTGCAGGGCGAGTCTGGGATCTTAGGTTCCTGATCGGCGCCCGGTTCGGAAACCGGCCTAGGGATCGTGAGGAGTGCAGGGACACTGGCTCAGGGGAGTGCAGGAGGTCTCCACGTCCCCTATCGTAGGGCCCTCCATTGTATCGGTTTCCCTGGTATTTCCTTTTGTTGTTTAAATTGGCCCTCCTAAAGGTGGTGTTTCCAGATTTACGTGTACTTCCGAAATTCGCCTGTTGGAGGCGGTGTATCTAGCTGCATGTTCTATTATTTAAATTTGCCGTCGGAGGCGGTGTGTCCAGGCAAACGTGACCATGACAGGAGGTACTTTTGTACATTGTTCAATGGTGGAGCTCCTCGAAATGTCAAAGGGGGATTGCTAGGTAATGCTTTTCCCACTCCAGCTGTCTGACATGCTCACGATGCTCCTGCAAGAGTACGTGGGTAACTCAATATATCATCCAGATAAACCACCGCAAATCTACCCACCAGCGAGATAAACATAATTTATGACATTTTCAAAGACTGCCGGAGCATTGGTTAATCCGAATGGCGTCACCAAATGTTCAATAGCTCCTGGTATGAAGTCGCTAGCACAATCATATGCCGCCATATAGTAGACGTCCGGTCACTGGTGATAATTCCCTCATGTGTGGGGTCTATTTGTCTCCAGAGAAATCACACGTTACATTCCACACATAACACTGTGTAGAAAAGGCGGCGCGGGGGAATTGTGCCAGTAGTGAGGGGAATAATGGCGGGAAGGTCACTGACTGAGGAGAAGTCTCCATGTAGTCTGCACTCCGGAGATCATGTGACCCCTGACTCCTCCCCTCCTGTGACCTCATCACAGGTCCTGTGCGCACAGAGCAGCCATATATGTGGAGTGCGGCTCTGCGGGTGGAGGTCGGTGCCGGAGGCTCCATTATTCTCTATGTGGAGTGCGGCTCTGCGGGTGGAGGTCGGTGCTGGAGGCTCCATTATTCTCTATGTGGAGTGCGGCTCTGTGGGTGGAGGTAGGTGCCGGAGGCTCCATTATTCTCTATGTGGAGTGCGGCTCTGCGGGTGGAGGTCGGTGCTGGAGGCTCCATTATTCTCTATGTGGAGTGCGGGTGGAGGTCGGTGCTGGAGGCTCCATTATTCTCTATGTGGAGTGTGGCTCTGCGGGTGGAGGTCGGTACCGGAGGCTCCATTCTCTATGTGGAGTGCGGCTCTGAGGGTGGAGGTCGGTGCTGGAGGCTCCATTATTCTCTATGTGGAGTGCGGCTCTGCGGGTGGAGGTCGGTGCCGGAGGCTCCATTATTCTCTATGTGGAGTGCGGCTCTGCGGGTGGAGGTCGGTACCGGAGGCTCCATTATTCTCTATGTGGAGTGTGGCTCTGCGGGTGGAGGTCGGTGCCGGAGGCTCCATTATTCTCTGTGGAGTGCGGCTCTGCGGGTGGAGGTCGGTGCCGGAGGCTCCATTATTCTCTATGTGGAGTGCGGGTGGAGGTCGGTGCTGGAGGCTCCATTATTCTCTATGTAGAGTGCGGCTCTGCGGGTGGAGGTCGGTGCTGGAGGCTCCATTATTCTCTATGTGGAGTGCGGCTCTGTGTGTGGAGGTCGGTGCTGGAGGCTCCATTATTCTCTATGTGGAGTGTGGCTCTGCGGGTGGAGGTCGGTGCCGGAGGCTCCATTATTCTCTATGTGGAGTGCGGCTCTGCGGGTGGAGGTCGGTGCCGGAGGCTCCATTATTCTCTATGTGGAGTGCGGCTCTGCGGGTGGAGGTCGGTGCCGGAGGCTCCATTATTCTCTATTGCTGGAGGCTCCATTATTCTCTATGTGGAGTGCGGCTCTGCGGGTGGAGGTCGGTGCTGGAGGCTCCATTATTCTCTATGTGGAGTGCGGCTCTGCGGGTGGAGGTCTGTGCCGGAGGCTCCATTATTCTCTATGTGGAGTGCGGCTCTGCGGGTGGAGGTTGGTGCTGGAGGCTCCATTATTCTCTATGTGGAGTGCGGCTGGAGGTCGGTGCTGGAGATTCCCCATTACTTTTACTGCCACTTTATAAGAATCATTGTGTTTTTGTTTTGTTTCCTGTAGAAAACACATACAACCCAACTATGGAAGACAGAAAGGGAGGAAACGGATTGTTCTCATAGTACAGGGCCACTTTCTTGGCCCCACAGTGTAATGCCCCCATTATGCAGTATATATGATGCCCCCATTATGCCCCTTATACAGTATATATGATGCCCCCACACAGTGTAATGCCCCCATTATGCCCCTTATGCAGTATATATGATTCCCCCACACAGTGTAATGCCCCCACACCGTGTAATGCCCCCATTATACCCCTTATGCAGTATATCTGGTGCCCCCACACAGTGTAATGCCCCCATTATGCCCCTTATGCAGTATATATGATGCCCCCACACAGTGTAATGGCCCCATTATGCCCCTTATGCAGTATATATGATGCCCCCACACAGTGTAATGCCCCCATTATGCCCCTTATGCAGTATATATGATTCCCCCACACAGTGTAATGCACCCCTTATGCAGTATATATGATGCCCACACACAGTGTAATGCCCCCGATTATGCCCCTTATGCAGTATATATGATGCCCCCACACAGTGTAATGCCCCCATTATGCCCCTTATGCAGTATATATGATGCCCCCACACAGTGTAATGCCCCCATTATGCCCCTTATGCAGTATATATGACGCCCCCACACAGTGTAATGCCCCCATTATGCCCCTTATGCAGTATATATGATGCCCCCACACAGTGTAATGGCCCCATTATGCCCCTTATGCAGTATATATGATGCCCCCACACAGTGTAATGCCCCCTATACAGTATATATGATGCCCCACACAGTGTAATGCCCCCATTATGCCCCTTATTCAATATATATGATGCCCCCCACACAGTGTAATGGCCCCATTATGCCCCTTATGCAGTATATATGATGCCCCCACACAGTATAATGCCACCATTATGCCCCTTATGCAGTATATATGATGCCCCCACACAGTGTAATGCCCCCATTATGCCCCTTATGCAGTATATCTGATGCCCCACACACAGTGTAATGGCCCCATTATGCTCCTTATGCAGTATATATGATGCCCCCACACAGTATAATGCCCCCATTATGCCGCTTATGCAGTATATATGATGCCCCCCACACAGTGTAATGCCTCCATTATGCCCCTTATGCAGTATATATGATGCCCCCACACAATGTAATGCCCCCATTATGCCCCTTATGCAGTATATATGATGCCCCCACACAGTGTAATGCCCCCATTATGCCCCTTATTCAGTATATATGATGCCCCCACACACTGTAATGCCCCCATTATGCCCTTTATGCAGTATATATGATGCCCCCACACAGAATAATGCCCCCATTATGCCCCTTATGCAGTATATATGATGCCCCCCACACAGTGTAATGCCCCCATTATGCCCCTTATTCAGTATATATAATGCCCCCACACAGTATAATGCCCCCATTATGCCCCTTATGCAGTATATATGATGCCCCCACACACTGTAATGCCCCCATTATGCCCCTTATGCAGTATATATGATGCCCCCACACAGAATAATGCCCCCATTATGCCCCTTATGCAGTATATATGATGCCCCCCACACAGTGTAATGCCCCCATTATGCCCCTTATTCAGTATATATAATGCCCCCACACAGTATAATGCCCCCATTATGCCCCTTATGCAGTATATATGATGCCCCCACACAGTATTATGCATCCATTATGCCCCTTATGCAGTATATATGATCCCCCCACGCAGTATAATGCCCCCATTATGCCCCTTATGCAGTATATATGATGCCCCCACACAGAATAATGCCCCCATTATGCCCCTTATGCAGTATATATGATGCCCCCCACACAGTGTAATGCCCCCATTATGCCCCTTATTCAGTATATATAATGCCCCCCACACAGTGTAATGCCCCCATTATGCCCCTTATTCAGTATATATAATGCCCCCACACAGTATAATGCCCCCATTATGCCCCTTATGCAGTATATATGATGCCCCCACACAGTATTATGCATCCATTATGCCCCTTATGCAGTATATATAATGCCCCCCACACAGTGTAATGCCCCCATTATGCCCCTTATACAGTATATATGATGCCCCCACACAGTGTAATGCCCCCACTATGCCCCTTATGCAGTATATATGATGCCCCTCACACAGTGCAATGCCCTCATTATGCCCCTTATGCAGTATATATGATGCCCCCCACACAGTGTAATGCCTCCATTATGCCCCTTATGCAGTATATATGATGCCCCCACACAGTGTAATGCCCCCATTATGCCCCTTATTCAGTATATATGATGCCCCCACACACTGTAATGCCCCAATTATGCCCCTTATTCAGTATATATAATGCCCCCACACAGTATAATGCCCCCATTATGCCCCTTATGCAGTATATATGATGCCCCCCACACAGAATAATGCCCCCATTATGCCCCTTATGCAGTATATATGATGCCCCCCACACAGTGTAATGCCCCCATTATGCCCCTTATTCAGTATATATAATGCCCCCACACAGTATAATGCCCCCATTATGCCCCTTATGCAGTATATATGATGCCCCCACACAGTATTATGCCCCCATTATGCCCCTTATACAGTATATATGATGCCCCCACACAGTGTAATGCCCCCATTATGCCCCTTATGCAGTATATATGATGCCCCCACACATTATAATGCATCCATTATGCCCCTTATGCAGTATATATGATGCCCCCCATGCAGTATAATGCCCCCATTATGCCCCTAATGCAGTATATATGATGCCCCCCACGCAGTATAATGCCTCCATAATGCCTCTGTGAGCAGGTGACCGGATACAACACACAAACTGAAAGTGATCAATATAATTATTTCCCTGATGATGGGAATTGTGATCACTATGGCAACAGTGAATAATGCAAAACAGGGTGATTACGAGGTGAAATATACAATATCAGATATACAATGAATTCTCTGGTCACTCTCACTGTTATAGCAGCCTCCAGCCAAATGTTACTTTAGTTACTGACAAGGGTGACTTTCCTGACACATATAGTCGACAACACTGTCTCTTCTGCGAACACAGGCCATAGTGAGGTCTCCACCTCTAACTGTTAGGCCAAAGTCCTCCTAAAAACAAGTCTATCAAGGCTCGCTGGGCCGCCTTCACTTCAACGAGCTTTCACCTTGTCTTTTGTACTACCCTGGACCAACACCTGTACTGACGTCAGTGCTGGAAACAATGGCCCGGCTCACTCGCGCCTCCTGATCTTCACTGTAGGTGTATACTACTGAGCAGAATCTCCTCACAGATCACTGGCACATCCGTCTCTTGTACCAGAAGTAATAAGACCTGGGACACTGATCTTGCCTGGCGTAGTCAGTACCGGTGCAGGTCAGGTTCTCAGGCTTTGATAGGCATAGTCTGGACTCCAGGTCTTGTCTAGTCCAGGTCTGGTTCTCAGACCTTGGCTGGCGTAGTCTGGACTCTGGGAGTCGTCTGGTGCCACCTGGGATCTGCCACCACAGCCAGCTGCCGCAGGCACTTTAACATGGCCTGGTACCTTGGATTCTTAACTGGCACTTGTTTTTTTTACATGGCTTCAGATCTGTTCTGGCTTTGTGGGTAGTGCCTTTATAATAACGGTAAACTGCATCATGAAGGTCACCTGACCTGATGTACCATCTAGACTCTTTCTTCCTGAAACTCTCCCTCTTCCCATTCATTCCATAGGGTCCCGTCTGGACGGCAGATGGCAGTCTTTTCGTACAAATGCCGAACAGTCCTGAGGATTTGTTCTTCTTATGTTACACCGTGCTGATACTCCGTGCACTACTAGCACAATGATGTCACTACTAGTGATGAGTGTCCTCCGAGTATTTTAGCGTGCTCGGAGATTTAGTTTCTGTCGATGTAGCTGCATGATTTATGGCTGCTAGACAGGCTGAATACATGTGAGGAATGCCTGTTTTTTAGGGAATTCCCACGTGTATTCAGGCTGTCTAGCAGCCATAAATCATGCAGCTACATCGACAGAAACTAAATCTCCGAGCACGCTAAAATACTTGGAGGACACTCGAGCATGCTCAGGAAAACCCGAGCAACAAGTATACTCGCTCATCACTAGTCACTACATCACACCTGTAGTATGGAGCCTCAGTACTCACACTGCAGACTGGAGCATTGCACCTTGGGAACAGGGTTGGGTGAGTAGTGTGTGTTTTTTTGTAATATCAGGAATTGTGGGGGCATCATATTAAGAGAAGAGCTGTTGGGACTCTCATATTGAATGTGTGGCTGGTAGGGGTCATTATACTGACTGGGGTTCCTTATTTTCTGTAGCAGGTTGTGGTGGCCGTAATACTGTGTGAGGTGCAGTAGGGGGCGTCATACTGTGTGTGGGCCTTTCCCACACCCCTGTTCCCCATTCCTTGTGGCCCTTCAGCCTATTTTCTCCTTAAGCCGGCTTGGTAACTATAATCAGGGCCATGACCTTTCATCCTGTTTTCATCTTCTTTGGATATGGTGTATTTATATGGTATCCTTACTTCACCTTCTTTACAGCAGGTATGGGCTATTTTGTCCCGGATTTGATATTTATGGCTTCTATTCATGTAGGGGTTTACCATGTTCACTTCTAGACACTTTTATATGTGTATGTAGTTTTCCATGCTTTGACCCTTTTGTGATTATTGCTTGATTTTTTGAGTGTGGTTTCACACACAGGTGTCTCATATACCGTATTATATTATATAAGGAGACTTTGGTATTGTTATACATGAATTTTGGTTCCGGGGTGGTGTGAATTGATATTGTACATGTGTTGTTTTTAAATGATTTTAAGATATATTGTGTGTCTTGTGTTTCCAAATAAATTGTGATTTATATATTTGAAATTCATTCAGATGTGCATGCCATTTATTGCTTGGTCTTTTTCTCCTTTTAATTCATGGTTCGTTTTCCATGCAAGGTTTTTGCACCCGAATTGATTTATATTCGGTTCTAGGTTCACCCTATATATATTTTTTGGTAGGTCATACTGTGTGGGGTCTGTGGGGCACCTTCATACTGTGAGGGAGCGCTCATACTGAGCTACATGGGCACACAGGAGAACAAATTCCTTGTGATGAGTCAGATGGGGATAAATAAGTGAGAAATACAGACCTTTGGTCTAGCTGGTTACAGTCCTGAATTGATATGGTGTTGTGTGCCAGGAGGAAGACATCAGATAGTACGTTCTGAAGGAAGGTAAACATATAATGGCAGTGAGAATCTGGATTGCCGGCAGAGAGAATAGTGGAAACATAAGGGTGAGGTCCTTAGCTCAGGTTTGCTGGACTATTTGGCTTATAACAAAAGTTATGTACCGCCACATGTAACCGGAATGTTCCTGACACTGCAGAAGAAGCATTCATAAAGTGTAGTGCCTCCTATTTGATGTACATACTTCTCATCAAGTTCTTGTTAAGTAAAGGAAAGTTTATTTTTGAACTTTTGGTCTCCCTCATTCATCTCCATACCATCTGGTCCAGGCCTGCTAAGTACAACAACAGCATGCGGTCTGCAGAGTCAGGAGATATGACTTCACCAAATATATCCTATCTATCTATATATAAATTAGTGTGGCTAAGGGTCACATAGTCGATGGGAGGTATGTGTTGCAGATATGGCTTGCCCTCCTTGATGTAGCCCAGATTGTTTCTCTAGTGCATGAAAGCACTAAGAGGTTCATTTGTTACACCTGGGTCTGGGCTGCGGGTAGCTACGAGAGACGGGCAGGTCTGGCTACCCACATACCTCTCATCTGGGTGTGGTTACAGCCTATATAATGGAGACTGTTGTTTCGCACATAGTCTGTGTGTTGGGAGGGAGGTGGCCTCCTGTGTGTTTGGCTCCAGACTGAGCCTGAAGTACTGGACATTATCCCATTCTGTGTGCCCACAGGCTTGGCGGAGCAGAGCCCTGCTATGGGCATTTATACTTTGTTTTGCCTGATCTAAAGGCTGTTTATTTTCTGTTTGTGCTTCTGGGATTTATGAAGCAATAAACCCACATTAACTTTTAAAGGAACGTGCCTCTTGTTGTCTTCCCGTTGCACCTGAGTTAATACAACCCCTACTATATATATATATATATGTATTTATTTTATCCTTTGGGGGTCCAATTCCAGCTATTGCTGTGATTTCTATGTACACTGTGTATAGGATAATAGAATATGATAAAATTGTTATGAACGTGACGTAGCTAACATTGTACAGTGACTCTGTTTTGCATATAGTGAAAGATTTCTTGTTACTAAAACGTTTTTTTCATGTTTAACCCTTTTTTTAAAACCCTCTGATCAGTGCGATCATACAACATACAAGCCTCTGATGGCTCCGGTGATGCACTGTACTACTGTAGTGGCGTGTATCATCACTGCCTGTCAGTGTAATACTAACGGCCCCATACACGAGATAAGTGTTGGCTGAACGGTCATTTGGCAGACGGCTATCTCTCCCGACTCCCCCATACACACAAATATTCCAGCTTTCCTGTGGTCTGTATGAGTCACCTCCTGACTCCTCTAGCGGAGGATTATCTACAGGAAGAACAAACGGGTTATCCTCTGACATTCAGAATGCCAGATCCTTCTCTGCCCTGACATCTGTTGGGAGGCCCCTAAATACATTATATAGTCGCTCAAACCCCCCGAAATCATTGCTTTCATGTAACTTTAGTCTAAAGTGTAATGGTAGTAATTTCATTCAACTCCTGCACTGACGACCCATCTTGCATGTGTTCACTCTATTCTATGTCAGCAAGCATTTTGTACTGGTAATCATTTCATTGAACTCCTTTGTTATAATTCATCTGTTAAGATGCGATACGATGCAATGCACTTTATTGATCCCGAGGAAAACTATGGTGTTACAGCAGCGTTACAAACAGCATTCCAAACATTACAACATTGCATACAGCATTACATAAAGTAATTCCTAGACACAGATCTTCCACATGACTAACCACATTACAAAGCAAACAATTTTGTGTAAGTGCAGGATCTTAAATCTCTGATCATTGTTATTATTAGTGCACCAGCCATAGGCCATTGTCATCTTTCACCCTTAGGAAATTGTTATAAATCCCCATAGCAGTAGGCACATACGATTTCCTGAATTTCTCCTTCTTGCACCTTAGTAGGATTGGATGGCTGCCGAATGTGCTCTAGTGCTTCAAGAACAGCTGGTATAGTGGGTGTGTATTATTGTTCATTATAGCCCTACACTTCTTCTGAATCCTATTTTCCACTACCTCCTCAAAAGAGTCAAGATGGAGGCCAACATGCGTGCTTGCCATTCTTGATAAGTTTGTTGCGTTTATTAGCATCAGCTACTTGCACACTACTACCCCAGCAAATGATAGCAAAAAAGATGGCGCTTGCCACAATGGACTGGTAAAACATTTCGAGCATTTTACTGCACACATTGAAAGACCTGAGCTTCCGTAGAAAGTACAGTCTGCTCTTTCCCTTCTTGTAAGCCTTCTCCGTATGACACCTCCAATTGAGTTTGCTGTCAAGGTGGACCCCCAAACATTTGTAGCTCTCAACCATCTCCACCTCCTGGCCAGCAATAGTTATCGGTAAGTAATCATCCTTTTTCCTTCTATAACTCACCACCATCTCCTTGGTTTTCTTCATATTTAGTTCTAGACAGTTAGTCTGACACCAATCCACAAAGTCAGAAACCACCTCTTCCATATTCCTCCTGCCCCGGTCCCCCACAATGCCCCCTAGAATCACTGAGTCATCTGAGAATTTTTGGAGGTGACAGAGATCTGATTTATACTGAAAGTCAGCTGTATACAATGTGAAGAGGAAGGGCAACAGCACTGTACCCTGAGGGGCTCCAACACTACTCTGTACACTGCCAGATACCACCTATCCCATCCTTACAAACGGTCTGTCCGTCAGGAAGTCACTTATCCAATTCACCATCCCCTCATCTTCTGCCATATCAGTCAACTTATTTTGCAGTAAGGGCGGCTGTAAGGTATTGAAAGCACTTGAGAAGTCAAAGAACATGGAGCACACTGCAGTTCCTTCTTTGTCCAAGAATAAATGTACTGTATGTTGCAGAGACACTACCGCATCATCCACCCCCAACCTCTGCTGGTACGCAAACTGTAGGGGGTCAGTGTAGGACCTCACCCTCGGGTACAAGTAGGCAAGTAGTATTCTCTCCAATGACTTCATAGCATGCGATGTTAAGGACACTGGACGATAGTAGTGTAGGGAAGTCGGAAATGTGATCTTGGAAACCGTCACTAGGCTGGTGGTCTTCCACAGCATTGGTACTCTCTGTAATTGTAGGCTCCTGTTAAGCACGAGTTGGAAGACAGTTGGTTTGCGTACGCTCTAAGGACACGTGGACTAAGGCCATCAGGCCCAGCTGCTTTGCCAATGACTAGTTTACTAAACTGTTTCCTCACATCGTTTGAGGAGACAGAGAAAGCAGTTTATCCCCCAAAGTCAATGCTACCGATCGTTCCCCTGCTCCATCCCCCATTCTGTTGAAAAACTTGTTCATTTCATTAGCCATGGGCAGATGGACTTCCCCACGCTCCGGACTTGCCTTAAACCAAGTTAATTGCTTCATAACCGACCACACCTCCATGGAATTGTGTGACAATTTATTTTCTAGTTTAATTCGGAATGCCTCATTACATTGTTCTCAGTACTTACTCTTGTATATCCATGGGTGGGGGTCACTGTAGATGTTTTCTTGGGAGAGGTGCCATAACATAGAGAATGAATCAGGACTACTGTTTTGATCATCTATGGGGGCCTATAAATTTAGAAACATTCTGTGGGGTACACGTATTCAACAGAGCATCGCATTAGCTAAGCATCAAGCAAAAGCAGTTATTCCATAGCAGGTAGTCAGGGCAGGAGTCAGGTAACCCACACTTGGCTCTCCCCTTTAACAATTTGCTTTATTTCTATCCCTCTGTGTTCTCTTGCTATTCACATTCACCGCCCCATCCCCCCTCCATCTCGACTCATACACATCAGCCCTTCTATACTTCTCTCTCCTGTGTGCAGCTCCCATGCACTTTTTACCTTCCAGAAAAACCTCAGCCCATCTTGCCCAAACATATCGCAGAAAAAAACTTCTTACAATTCCAAAAGCTACTTGCTCTTTATCTTCCTACTCCTACTGATTTCGGGGGATATCTCCCCCAACCCTGGTCCACCATCCCCCCCAACCTCAACCCCGACCCTACCTCATATCGAAACCATACTAATTTTATTAATATTACTTGCACTCCCTCATCTCCTTCTTTTAATTGTGCCCTATGGAATCCACGGTCAGTATGTAACAAGCTTACTTTCCTGCTCAACTACTTTCTGAACAACTCTCTTAATTTGTTGGCCCTCACTGAAACCTGGATCCAGGATTCTGGCACTGTCTCCTCTGCTGCCATTTCCCATGGTGGCTTACAATTCTCCCAATCCCCGAGACCCACAAACAGACTTGGTGGTGAAGTCGACATACTCCTGTCCCCACAATGCACTTTCCAGGTCACCCCCCAGTTCCATCACTGTTGTTCCCTTCTTTTGAGGTCCACACCATCAGGCTCTTCCGTTCTTTCCCTCAGAGCAGTGGTCACATACCGGCCACAGGCTCACTCACCCACCTTCTTGACTATTTCTCAGCCTGGCTGCCACACTTCATGTCCTCAGAATCATCAACTCTTATCCTGGGAGACTTCAACATCCCCATTATCAACCCCACTTCCACATCTGCATCCTAGCTTCTATCACTAACCACTTCTCTAGGCCTCTCACAGCTCTCAACCTCTGAGACAAGGATGGTAACACCCTTGACCAGGTGTTTGTCCGGCTTTGTTCAATCTCCTACCTAAATAACTCACGGCTTCCCCTCTCTGACCACAACATTCTCTCCTTCATGCTCACAAATCCTCGCCCACCCCAGCACACTCCTACCTACCACACATTCAGAAATCTACAAGCCATTAGCCCTAATACACCTTCAGACTCCCTACACTCATCACTGTCCCCAATCTCCTCTTTTTCATGTCCTGATCTGGCCGTTCATCACTACAATAATACTCTCAGAAGCATCCTTGACCAAGTAGCGCCCCTCACCCTCAGAACCTCCAAACACAGAGTTAAACAGCCCTGGCTCACATCGCAAACTCGACTTCTCCAGCGATGCTCTAGGAGTGCTGAACACTTATGGAGGAAAACCCACACACCAGAAGACTTCATCCACTTCAAATTTATGTTTAGAATCTACAACTCTCCCCTTCACCTCACCAAACAAACCTACTTCACCACCCTGATGTCCTCAATATCCAACAACCCCAAGAAACTTTTTGACACCTTTCACTCCCTCCTCAGGCCAAAAGCACAACCCCCAACACACATTTGTGCTGATGACCTAGTCTCCCACTTTATAGAGAACATCTGTCAGGAAATCCGCTTCCAACCACCAATTGCTGTGACTCTGATCCCTCCCTGCTTTTCCCCTGGCTCACTCTCCACCTTTGATCACATAAGAAGAAGTCTCCAGACAAATTCTCTTCTTCTCGTCCAACTACATGCACTACTGACCCCATTCCCTCATATGTCCTCCAGTCTCTCTCCAGTCGTCACAACTCGCCTACCTATAATCTTTAATCTCTCTGTCATGATCTGAAGTGATCTGACAGTTTTAAAAGCACAGAGTGAACTTTTTTCCTTTTGGCAAGTTGCCAAGGTGACTTGACTGTCCCCGGTGGTGGTTAGTGGTATCGCACCTTAGGTTTTCAGTTTAAAGTTCTCTGTAATTATGATTCAGGTGTGGGGCTCTATAAATGAGTCTCAGGGTTTGTAATCACGGTTGGTGATATTCATTGATTCGTTCATTGATTCTGAGTTTGTGAGAGCCTGGTGGAAGGATGGAGCTGAGGAGGAGTCCTGCGCAGCTTAGCCAGGGGGGACGTGTGTCAGCTATGGTGTCTGGACGAAGGGCTGGCATGGCGTGGTGGGGTCGCTGTGATGGTGTCGGCAGGAAGTGTCTGCATGGACTGGTGGAGTGGCGACTATGGAGAGTGGCACTCACCATGTGGGACTTGGCTGCTGAGCTGGACTCAAGCATGCTTGCCTTCGTGGCAGAAGCTGAACTCATCGTTGGGACTCTGTTACTAAGCAGCAGCAACTGGTGGTGGACTCTGCTCCAAGGCTGCACTATGGTGAAGGATCCTGTTATGGTGATGGATCCGGGTGGAGGAGAAGACGCACGCAGGTGGAGGGCTCTGTTGCAGGAGCATAAGCACAGAGCATAAAGCTAAGTGGTGTCCCCCTGTATTGTCTCTTTCCCTCATGTGTGTTGTTAGTGCAGTGGTGGGATTAGTCTCCGCACCGACCAATTCCCTAGTGAGGGTTTAGGGTCAGGGCGAGCAAGGGTTTAAGGTTCGCGTGCGGCGACAGGTGCGGAGCCTGTATAGGGAACGTAAGGAGTGCAGGGACGCTGGCTCAGGGGAGCTTAGGGAATGGGGACGAGGAGACCTCCTATCGCAGGGCCCACCATTGTTTATGTTTCCCAGGTCCCCCTTATTATTTAAATTCGCCATACTGGAGGCGGGGTTTCCAGAATTTATATTAACGTGTAATACCTAAATTCTCCAGGTGGAGGCGGTGTATCCATCTGCACGTATTATTATTTAAATTCGCCACTGGAGGCGCTGTATCCAGGGTCACGTGTGTTATGGGTCCGCCTTGCGGTATCATCTGCGTCCAGACACACGTGACCATGACACTCTCCCTCTCCTCGGGCATTTTCCCATCCTCTTTCAAACACTATCGTTACTCCAATATTAAAGAAACCTACTCTCGATCCGTCCTGCAAAAACAACTACAGACCAGTCTCCAATCTCCCCTTCAGCTCTAAACTCTTGGAGCGCCTAGTCTACTCCTGCCTTACCCGTTACCTCTCCACTCACTCCGTTCTAGACCCTTCACAGTCCGGCTTCCGCCCCCTACATTTGAATGAAACTGCAGTCATCAAAGTTACCAATGACCTTCTGACAGCAAAATGTAACAGTGACCACTCTGCTCATTCTTCTCGACCTTTCTACAGCTTTTGACACTGTTGACCACCATATTCTACTCTCTAGGCTCCAGTCACTAGGCATTAAGGACACTGCTCTCTCCTGATTCTCTTCCTATCTTAGGTATCTTCCTACCGACTGCTGCACTCTGCAAACAACTTTCGACTAACCTCTGCACTAATCCCCACCTCCCACTTTCATCTCCAAGACTTCTCCTGCGTTACGCCAATTTCTGGAATGCTCTAACCCAAGAAATTAGGACTATCCACAATTTGCATAGTTTTAGGCGCTCCCTCAAAACACATTTGTTCAGGGCGGCCTATCACATTCACTAATCAGTCATTCTATGTGTAAGTGTGTGTGTGTAGCCCATTCACTATATCCATCCCTCACTCCCTCAAGATGGCTGGACCATCCTTGTAAATACACCATTGTAAATACACACCTGTACTTTTGCATCTCCCTTACCTCATTGTAGATTGTAAGCTCTCACCATCAGGGGCATCTTATTTTGCTCTAATTGTATTGTTAACGTTGTTACTTATGACTTGTGTTTTAAAACTGTTAAACTGTAAAGCGCTGCGGAATATGTTGGCGCTATATAAAGATTATTATGATTATTATGGAAGCGTTAAAAGGTAACTTATTGGACGCTGCCTCTGGCCCGGCCTAATAGATCTTTGTACATTGCAGGCCCAGACACCATTAATTAGGCGTGTAAGTATCGTAATAACTAGGCCGCCCCATACTATGGAGTACTTGGGGGAGGAGGGCATTCAGCCGGACTCTGTCACACCTTCTGAGATGCCATGTTTGCTTTTGACAGCAACAAGTGGTGAAACTGCCAGGGTTTTTGTTGCAGCCGCTCCTATGCTGTCCCTGCGGTGTACATCTATGTTCTGGGGCCCAAAAGAGTTCATTTGTTAAAAAAAAAAAAAAAAAAAAAAAAAAGTTTCACTTGTTCAAAAATAATAAAATGTGCCTTCTGCTTTTTTATTTTTTATCATTGCAAGAATTGTCGGTGCCAATTTTCATTTGAAACCTTTTAATATCTGTCTTTTTTCTGGTGTTTTTCATGTAATATAGGAAAGTCTAAGGCCAGAAATAACCCCATAAATCACTGTACATGGAGCCTTTGGGATCAGATCATTTCTGTCCACGTTGTTTGTGCAAACAAAAAAATCTTTTCTAAAAGCCTCAAACTTCTGTGTGTGAATCAGAGCTGAGATCTAACGTGATAGAAGATTACAGTGCGGGGAAGACGGGAAACCTTCATATAGACGGCCGGTGGGGATGGAGTCAGTGACCGACTCTGGCCAAATCTGTTTCTAGAGCCGTAGTAGAAGATGAAGATGTCGTCCTCATCATGAAGTAGTTATTTCTCCTGTCACGTGTAATGAATATCTCCTGCAGTATTGCTAATGCCGATTCCAGTGTCGGTAATGAGACGAGAATTAGCGTTATGGAAGATGAGTCTATGAGAAACGTATTCAGCTGCCGACTCCGAGGAAGAAACTGCTTGTTGTCTGTGGCCTAAATATATAGGTTTTATTAGTAGATGTAAAGAAGAAAACTAAATACTGTAAACTAATAAATCTCCTCATATGTTTCCCTTATTATCTCCAGTAATTGTATTATTACACAGGATTTTTATGATGTTACATCGGCTCATCTTCTTCTCATTCAGGTCTCTACAATATCGGATCCTCTCAGTGAAGATCTTCTACATAAGAACATTTTTCTGATTTACCCATCAAAGATTGATATGGACAGAGACAAGATGGCAGAGAGGATATTACACCTCACCCTAGAGATCCTCTTCCGGCTTACTGGAGAGGTGAGATTCTAATGACATCACATTACATCATTCTTATCTATGGGAATAACAGACATAACTGGAGAGGTGAGGACTCTGGAAATGTCTGTAGTGAGATTTATTAATGTGTCTCTCCATAACCAGGATTACACAGTAGTGAAGAAGACCTCTAGTGAGCGCTGTCAGGACCCTGAGTCTGAGGGATGGGGAAGACCCCTGAGCCCAATCACGGGGTCTCCACCTCACCCCCTGATACATGAGAACATCAATGAGCAGAAGATCCTAGAACTCACCTACAAGATGATTGAGCTGCTCACTGGAGAGGTGACACTGGTGGGAAGGCTGGGACATTATACAGTAACACTATGAAGGGATCAGGGGGATGACAGTATCTTTGTATGTGTCAGGTTCCTATAAGGTGTCAGGATGTCACCGTCTATTTCTCCATGGAGGAGTGGGAGTATTTAGAAGGACACAAAGATCTGTACAAGGACGTCATGATGGAGGTTCCCCAGCCCCTCACATCACCAGGTAATAGGCAGGACTAAATACACACGGCCTATAATTATCTGTATGTAAAGAATGAATTCTGTCCCTGTATGTGTTTGCTCCAGATCTATCCAGTAAGAGGACAACACCAGAGAGATGTCCCTGTCCTCTTCTTCCACAGGATTATAAACAAGAAGATCCCAATGTTCCTCAGGATCATCAGGTAGATGGAGAGAAGGTGTCATGAGATCTCCCCTATTATGTGTAGACGGCTGTGAAGGGCTTGTGCTCAGTCTTGTTTTATCCACCAGTATTATATGTTTTATACTTGTGTAATGAGAGCGGTGGAGATGGCAGGATTAGAGCTGATCATAGATGTGATTCTCTCTCACCCATGACAGCACCACGGAGAGAGGGAATCTGCCCTTCAGGGACAGGAACCTACAGATAAAAAGGGCGGTACCTCTCCTCCGCCTTCAGTTGGGTTCCTGTCCCTGACGGGGGGACCCACAGTACGGCGTACCTGTGTATCAAAGGAAGAGTCCGGATCCGGGGCCGGCCTGTCCGGTATTCTGCAGCGGGGAGGCCCCTGTCGCGGCAGGAACGGTGCCCGAAGCCGCCACCGCTGGGGCCGATGCGGGCTGCCGGGTGAGCGGGGGGAGACGCCGGAGTCGCCGCTCCGGAAAGGAGATAGGGGCTCGTGGGGACCCGGTGGAAGCGTGAGCAGCGCCATGGTACAGAGAGTACCACGATGGCCGCTGCCCCGGAAGTAGAGGAGCGGCTTCCGGGTCCCTGAATCAGGCGCATGCGCAGAAGCGCGCTCCCCGACCAGCGCGATGCAGGATGGGAGTGGTGACGTCACGCGGGCGGAAACTTTAAAAATGGTGGGTACAGAAACTCCTGGCTGGAAGCGATCCTAATAATGGAGGATAGCGACCAGCAACAGGAGCAGCATGCCAGGCAGCAGCTCAAGCAGCAGCAGCACAACCAACACCACCACAGACAAAAGGAACGAAACAGAGAGAGGGCCGTTCCAGCAGTTACTACACACGGCGTAGTACGTCAGCGGCAAGGAGCAAATCGCCACCAGGAGATCAGCCTATACAGAACCTGACTCCATCTCCCGAACCGGTACCTGCAGCCGCGCACCTTTTGGGGGTAAGTGATCTTCGTGAATGTTCACCCTTGTAATACAATACCTCTCCCTTATTAGGGAAAGAAGAAGGCAAAAAAGAACAGGGAATACCCCACTTGCACTAGACCCCTACCTGTATCATGGGAGAAAAAACTATGTGAGTCTTGCACAAAAGAAATTCTTTGTCAGGAGACTCCGGATTTCGCATCCGACCTAAGGGCCGCAATGAAATCAGAGGTTCAGAGTGCCCTCGTGTCCCTTAAGCATATGGATAAACCGAGGAAGAAAGACACGATAGAAACCTCCCAGTCAGACTGTTCCACGTCGGGAGAAATCACGTCTAAAACCTCGATATCCGGCTCCTCAGACGAGGAAACAGGAGGGTGTCACTGTTTTCCCCTAGAAGAGGTAGACAGGCTAGTAAAAGCTGGAAGATCTACCATGTGGGTATTGGACCCTAGGCCGGATAAAACAGTCCAGGACATAATGTTCGGCAGACTAGGCCAGAAAAAACGGAGAGTATTTCCACTTAACAAAATTTTCAAGGGCCTAATCAAAAAAGAATGGGACAAGCCAGACAGGAAAAATACTACAGTCCCTTCCCTTAAAAGAAAATATCCCTTTGAGGAGGAGGCATCTACGTCTTAGGATAAAGCCCCGAAACTCGATGTAGCAGTCGCTAAGGCCTCAAAGAAATTCGCCCTTCCCTTTGAGGACATGGGCACCCTCAGGGACCCCCTAGATAAAAAGGCGGATACCTTTCTAAAGGGGGCATGGGAGTCGGCAGGCGGTAACCTCAGGCCAGCAATAGCGGCGACATGTACCTCAAGAGCCCTAATGGTATGGGTGGACCAACTTGAGAACAGCTGAGGGAGGGGACACCAAGAGATAAGATCTTAGATTCTATCCCAGTAATAAGGGGAGCGGCTGCATTCCTAGCGGACTCATCGGCCGATTCAGTCAGGCTATCGTCCAAAACAGCAGCACTTTCAAACGCGGCCCGAAGGACATTATGGCTTAAAAGTTGGCCAGGGGACCTACAGACCAAAATGAAATTATGTTCAATCCCCTGTGAAGGGAAATTCCTTTTTGGGGAGACGTTAGATGACATCCTCCAGAAAGCAGGAGACAAGAAGAAAGGATTCCCAAATTTAGGGCCAGCAGCATTTAAGAGGCCCTTTCGAAATAGGAGGTTTTTTCAGAGGAGACCACAGAGGGAACAAAAGTGGGATGACAAAAGAAGAGAGAGAGGGTTCTTCTCTAATAACTCTCCCCGAGACAAAAAGCCCTCCCAGGGTGGGGGGAAGGTTAACCCTTTTTCTCCCAGCCTGGAGGAGAATTTCAAACAACCCATGGATAGTAAACCTAATCCAGGAGGTTCTAAGAATAGATTTTCTCTCTCTCCCACCTCAAAAGTATGTAACAACGCCGCTGAGATCCAGTACGCGAGAACAGGAAGCGCTAGAAAGCGAGGTCCTAGGCCTAGTAAAAAAAAAGGAGTCCTCCAGGAGGTTCCCCTGCAGGATATGGGCAGAGGGTTCTACTCCCCTCTTTTTCTAGTAACCAAACCGGACGGCACCTTTCGAACGATTATAAATCTGAAAAAGCTAAACGAATACGTCAGGAATCAGAGCTTCAAAATGGAGTCGATCAGGTCCACCACCAAAGTCCTGTTCCCAAACTGCTACATGACGGTGTTAGATCTCAGCGACGCCTATTATCACGTCCCTATCCACAAAGACTCCAGAAAATATCTCAGGTTAGCTGTCTCAATAAAGGGCAAGGTGAAAGAATTCCAGTACAGAGCCCTGCCGTTCGGAATATCGATAGACCCGCGGTTATTCACCAAAATAATAGCAGAAATGATGGCTCATATAAGGGAACAAGACATAATAATAATCCCGTATCTAGACGATTTCCTAATAGCAGGCAGCTCGGCTCAAAAATGTAGAGAACAGGGACAGGGTGATGGACACTCTACAAGGCCTAGGCTGGCTTCTAAATCTAAAAAAATCAAGATTGGAGCCCAGCTGGGTACAAGAATTCTTGGGCCTAACACTAGACTCAAACATTCAGGAGTGTCGCCTTCCAGACCACAAAAAGGAGAAAATCACTCAAATTACAGCGAGAGCAATCCAAAATCCCTCTGTGACACTGAGGAAGCCTATGTCACTGCTGGGTTCCCTATCCGCCTGCCTGCTAGCAGTTCAGTGGGCTCAGTTACACACGAGAGATCTCCAGTGGGACGTATTAGCCAACCAGGCAGCAATAGGGGGACACCTAGAGGGTCGTATTACCCTAAATTCAAGAACTATTCATTCCCTAGCTTGGTGGGGAAACCAGGAAAATTTGTCCAAAGGGATCCCTGGGTAACAAAGATAACACGCATAGTGACAACGGATGCCAGTCCCACGGGATGGGGAGCACACATGAACAACGAGGTGACTCAGAACGTATGGGGAGATCAAGAACTAAAAGCCTCCTCAAATCAAAAAGAGCTTCTAGCAGTAGGCTATGCACTGACACACTTCCTACCCCTGCTCCAGAATCCCCATATCCGCATTCTTTCGGACAATCGAGTCACAGTGGCCTATATAAATCATCAGGGGGGAACCAGGTCCCAAGCCCTAATGGACACATCCGCCAAAATCCTCCAACTGGCAGAGGCAAACCTGCTATCTCTGACAGCCCTACACATCCGGGGTACAGAGAATCAAAGGGCAGACTTTCTGAGCCGCACCCAATTACGACAGGGGGAATGGGTACTAAAGTGGTCCATTTTTCGGCAGATTGTAAAAATGTGGGGGACCCCAGACATAGATTTGTTTTTGAAATCGGCAAAGTAGACACCTTCTACTCCCTAGATCCCAGGGGGAATCCTCTAACTCTGGAGCTCCCATGGACACAGAGTCTAACATATGCCTTTCCCCCAATCATGCTCATTCCAGCGGTCCTAAACAAAGTCAGGGAGGACGGGGCAAGAATGATACTGATAGCCCCTTTCTGGCCCAAAAGAACCTGGTTTTCCTGGCTAAGAATGCTCTCAGTAACCGACCCGTGGATCCTACTGGATCTCCCGGACCTGCTATCGCAGGGCCCAGTGTTACATCTTCAGGCACCGAACCTCCATTTAACAGCATGGAATTTGAGAGGGCACTGATGAGGGACAGGGGATTTTCAGGGAACCTGATAACTACACTACAAAAAAGTAGGAAACCGGTTACCATGAGAGCTTACGGCAAAACATGGAAAAAATTCCTATCCACTTCTAGGGCAAAGGTTCAGGACGGGGTTCAGATTGATAAGATCCTAGAACTTCTACAAAAGGGCCTAGAACAGGGTCTGGCGGTCAACACATTAAAAGTACAAATAGCGGTGTTAGGCCCCTCTATAACCATGATGTGGCAGTTGACCCCTGTGTAGCATGGTTTATTAAGGCCGCAACCAGATCTAGGCCAATAGCTAGTCAAAGGTTACCGTCATGGGACCTGAATCTTGTACAACACTGACAGGCCCTCCGTTTGAACCAATTTACTCGGCACCCCTAAAAATCCTATCACTTAAAACGGTGCTGCTGGTGGCACATCAGCTCGAAGAGTGAGCGATATTCAAGCCTTATCAGCAGGGCCACCTTTTACAAAATTTCTAGAGGATAGTCATCCTAAAACCTGACCCGGCCTATCTACCTGAAGTATCATCACATTGCCTTTTTTAGGCACTATAGATTAGATCTAGCCTCTACGTCTGACCTGACCTTCGGGAGAAGGGTCCTTCAGGCGGTGGTCCCTCCCTAAGCTACCAATCTCTGTAATTCTCTCCGTGGTGCTGTCATGGGTGAGAGAGAATAGCTTAGTTACTCACCGATAACGGTGTTTCTCAGAACCCATGACAGCACCCGCTTATTCCCCTCCCCTTCACGAGTATGGTGAGCACGTTTTTTCTGTGAGTAGAGTGTTTCCGTTTAGGCACGGTGCTTTTGATAAATAAGCAGTATTATAATATATACATAATATTTCTGTTGTCTAACTAACCTGGAGACCCTCTGATGCTCTGTAACCAACTGAAGGCGGAGGAGAGGTACCGCCCTTTTTATCTGTAGGTTCCTGTCCCTGAAGGGCGGATCCCCTCTCTCCGTGGTGCTGTCATGGGTTCCGAGAAACACAGTTATCGGTGAGTAACTAAGCTATTTTTCCATCTGTCAGTGACTTTTACAATATTTGTTTCAGGGTGAAGATCTGACCCCCCATATTAATGCTACAGAGACATATGTGAGGGGTGATGAGCGGTGTAAAGAGGAAATTCTTACATACAATAACTCAGGTGAGTAGCAACCATTAAATGCAGGGAAGTAACAGATTCTTCTCAGCAGGGACGGACTGGGACTAAAATTCAGCCCTGGCATTTGAAATCACAGAGGCACATGATGTCCCTGTGCCCGAGCACTCGGTGGGGTATTTTATATTACCTTGCCTGGAGGAAAACAAGAATTATTACAAGACCAATATTTCTAATAATACCAATAATATTGCTATATAAGATTAAATTATTATAATATCAAAATAATAATATTGCAATGTTACAAATACCAACAAACATAACCAAATCTTACCAGCATATACAGTTATAATTCCACCATACTGATCAGTACAGAGGATGATTTTAAAGTCTATGTGACTTTATACTTTTGAATCCTCGTGGCGCACACTCTGAGGATTCTCCGGTGCTGGCATTGAGAGCGGGTGGTCATGGCTTTGCTAATTTCACTGGCACAACTAGTCAGGACGTGACCGCATTTATACAAATCGCATACTTGCGGTACAATGATGAGGGGCGAAACTACAGTAAGTGCAAGGGTTACAATCGCACTCGGGCCCTGGAGCCTAGGGGGCCCCAAAAGTCCCTTTGACCTATATAGAAAGACTATTAAAATGCTATTAAAGACTTGCAATAATTGGGGGCCCAATTAGAGCTTTTGCTTTTTTGCCCAGGAAAGGTGACCTATCAGGACAGGGACACAACTTTGAAGGATGCCTTGACATGGAAGTTGGGGGGTCACATATATTGGCCAATCTATGCACTAAGTACCTTTTTTTTTTTTTTTTTTTTTTTCTGTATTTTTCATAGTACTTTTGCAGATGAATATTTCATATATACACTATATAGCGCTTTTTTCCCTTTTTATATATCAGTAATGCAGTTTCAGTGTTCTATAGTAATCATTCTTGGTAGTTCATGGTGCAGCTTTTACAGTTTTTCATGTTACTGTGTTGGTGCTGGCCTCGGCAGGTCGCAGACAGAAGGGATGCCCGTGGCCTGCTGGGTTAGGTGATTAAGCCAGCGACTTCGTGCTGTGTCACAACTGCTAACAGTGTGGGCGTCTTAAGGAAGCAGATTCTCATAACAATGTAGCAGCCAAGGTGGCCCAAAACCAAGCAGGCCCTTCTGGCATTTGCCAGAATAGCCAGATGGCCAGTCCGGCCCTGCTTCTCAGTCACCACTGTGGCTGCTTTTTCGGTCATGTAGTCTGGCCGTATTACCATGATCACCATTTTGCCTCCTGACAACATTCTCCTTCACCCAAAACTGATCAAATGAGCGGAGGGTAATGATGCTGTTGGCTTCCTAGATCCCTGGGATCTTATTGGATGAATCTATCTTCTCCCTTCTGTGCTGGTGAATGTGCTCATATGGTCCCTACAAGACCAGGTCCAGTCTTTCTGGCCAAACTTTGCTTTTATGATCGACAACATTAAAAGTGCAGTGAGGCCAAGTGTGAATTTCTGTACAATATCAGCAGAGTTTCCCTTTTTCCTATCTTTTCAATTTGTAGTAAAACTAACTGTTGCAAACTACAGGGAAAACATTACACCTGTGCCATGATATATCTCTAAGCTGTGCGTGGCTGATAATAATACATTTTATTTCTATAGCGCCGACATATTCCGCAGCACTTTACATTTCAGAGGGGACTTGTACAGACAATAGACATTACAGCATAACAATAATCACATAGATCATAACAGATACCAAGAGGAATGAGGGCCCTGCTCGCAAGCTTACAGTCTATGAGGAAAGAGGTAGACACGAAAGGTGGGTGGTAACAGTTGCCCTGATTGTATGGACCAGCCATAATGTTAAGTGAGTAACAGTACAGACACAGAGGGCTAATGGATGCATAAAGCATGTGGGAACATGATACAGGGAACCTTGTTATTTGTGGCTGTGCCAAACAGGGATAGATTAAGTTAATGTGTTGAGGTGGTAGGCCAGTCTGAATAAATGCGTTTTCAGGGCACGCTTAAAATTGTGGGGATTGGGGACTAATCGTATTGATCTGGGAAGTGCATTCCAAAGAATTGGCGCAGCACGTGTATAGTCTTGGAGACGGGAGTGGGAGGTTCTGATTACTGAGGATGCTAACCGTTCTGCTGATGACCTGAGGAGGGCACGGGTAGGGTTGTATACTGAAACAAGGGAGGAAATATAGGGTGGTGCTGAGCCATGAAGAGCTTTGTGGGTGAGGGTAATAAGTTTGTACTGGATTCTGGAGTGGATGAGTAGCCAGTGTAATGACTGGCACAAGGTAGAGGTGTAACGATTGGCGAGGAATATGATCCTGGCTGCAGCATTCAAGACAGATTGGAGAGGGGAGAGTTTGGTAAGAGGGAGACCGATCAGAAGAGAGTTACAATAGTCGAGATGAGAATGAATAAGAGAAACAGTCTGAGTTTTTGCGGAATCAAAAGTAAGAAAAGGTCGAATTCTAGAATTGTTTTTGAGGTGCAGATAACAAGGGCGAGCCAGTGATCGTATGTAGGGGACCAAGGAAAGCTCAGTCAAGTATGACCCCAAGACGGCGGGCATGTTGCTGGGGAGTAATGGTGGAACCACACACTGAAATGGGAATGTCGGGTGTAGGTACATTAATAGAGGGAGGAAACACAAGGAGTTCAGTCTTTGACAGGTTCAGTTTCAGATATAGTGAGGACGTGATGTTAGATACAGCGTTTAGACAATCCCTGGTGTTTTCGAGAGAGGCTGATGGCTGTAATATACATTTATTCACACCTGTGTTGGCATGGCTCGAGCCCTGGTTTCATGGATTGACTCCATGTCATAAATTCCATTGTTTTCAATCCTAAAAAATTCAGATTACTGCACAATCTCCTGAAATGGGGGGGGTGCTAATACTTTCTCTAATGTTCTGGTCATGACTCATAGTAGCTACAATGGTCCACCATAAATGGTTGCAAGTCTAGTTTAGTGTTGTTCTCCCCTCGTACATACATTGTTGTTTGGGATGTAATATATTATTTTATTCTATGTCTTTTTTTACCAGTTCATTCTGTATGATAGTGATTGCGGTGGGATCGGCCTGCCTCACTTGTGTGAGTCTGTAACTCGCTGATAGTCTTTAAAAAAAGCTCTCCATCGCCTCTTCCAAATGCCTTAGATCTAAATTTAAAGTGAACCTGTCAGCAGGATTGTGCACAGTAACCTACTGACAGTGTCAGGTCAGCGCTGTTACACTGATTACAATGATACCAGGTGGTGATATCCGTCTTGTTGTTGTTGTTTAATCTTTACTTCTAGTTTTCAGTTAATGAGATTCTCGTGCTGCGGGGCTGTGGGTGGCCTGTGGGCAGGGCTTTGTGGTTCTGGTTACATATTCATCTGTATTGGCTTATGACAGGTCATTGATCCTTCAGTGACCTGCCCCCTATTTTACATAATGTATATAATAGTGTCACTGTTGATATTATTGTTGATAATGCCTATAATATTGTGTCTATTGTGAGGCGGATAAAAAAAAAAATTACATCCAGCAAAATGACACCGGCGGCGCCTGTCCAGTATCATTTATCTCTTACTTACAGATGCTACTACGCAGGCGCCGCCATCGCTGGTGACATTTTGATGGATGTAATGTTATTTCTAAGCCTCACAATAGCCACAATATTATAGTCATTATCAACAATAATATCAACACTATTGTATGCTTTATATAAAAATGGGGGGCAGGTCAGTGAGGGATCAGTGAGCTGTCATAAGCCAGTACAGATGCATATGTAATCAGAGCACCGCATAAAGTCCCACCCACAGTCCGCCCACAGCCCCACCCCAGAGCACGAGAATCTCATTACCTGAAAATTACAAATACAGATTAAGCAACAACCACAAGACGGATTTCATCACCAGGTATCGCTGTAATCAGTATAACGGCGCTGACCTGACAGTGTCTGTAGGTTACTGTGCACAATCCTGCTGACAGGTTCCCTTTAAGACATCTCGGCTCTGCACTATTGTACACAGTTCTCTTTAAATGTGTAATATTTCTTCTTGAAACTCATCTGACAGAAAATATTGGCCCTTACGATAGTTTAGATTGTGAAGTCAAAGAGCCCCATACACTAATTACCCCAGAGAGGTTTCACCACTAGTTACTCATTTATTACTGATGAAGACTGTTGGGTTTGATCATTTCAGTAGATGTGTTATTGTCTATAGTCAGTTTTTTATTACAGTAGTTAGTGTCCAAAATACTCTGATTTAACCTCTTCACGCAGCCAGTTTTGTGTTCGTTATCGGGCTCCATTTTTAATATCTGACGTGTGTCACTTTATGTGGTGATAACACTGGAATTCCTCACAAAGGATAATAGAAAACAAATGGATCTTACAGATTATTTTCCAACTTCGCACAATACCCTATACACGGTTGTACTCTACTCTCTGGGCACATGGCAGTGTTCAGAAGGGAAGGAGCGCCATTTAGCTATTTGAATGCAGATCTAGCTGGAATAGTTTGCAGACACAGGTTATTGGGTCACCTGGCAGTTCAAAAGATAATCACCATGAACATGCTTGGCACTATCTTCTCTGCTTTCCATATCCCAAGGATTGCCTTGTTCATCGCCCTTTAACACCGTTACATGGATCTGGAACTTACACAGGGACCCCTAGGCTTGGACCATGGTGTTACTTGCTATTCTGTGGTATTAGAGGGCAAGAAGAATAGTCAGGTAGCTGGGTCAGAACCCGAAGGACAGAATACAGAATGAGAAGACACAAGAGTATTGGGAGCACTGTTCTTGGTCACCTGGCAGCTCAAAAGATGTCCACCATTAACATGCTTGGCACTATCTTCTCTGCTTTCCCTATCCCAAGGATTGCCTTGCTCATCGGCCTTAAACACGCTTACATGGATCTGAACCTACACAGGGACCCCTAGGCTTGGACCCTGGTGTTACCTGCTCTTCTGTGGTATTAGAGGGCAAGAAGAATAGTCAGGTAGCTGGGTCAGAACCAGAAGGACAGAATACAGAATCAGAAAAAAAAGAGTAGTCAGTAAATGGGCCACGGTCACAACAGGAAACAAATACACAAGCCGCGAGCTGAGCACAGAGGACTGAACCAGAGGAGAACAACTCTGTATCTGGCAGATTCCGGCCATATGATTTGAGCTTCAGTAGGGTGTGGTACTTTCCAATCGACTGAAGTAGGGAACAGATTACTCCAGCTGGACAGCAGGAACAGACCCCAGATGAAATTGAACACACCATATACAGAAGCCCTAATATAACTAAATGACAGAAAACCAGAATAGTCGAAATCCCCATAAAGTGATTCCATTTTATAAATGTCACTTAGGGTTATAATCTATACACAAGCGATCAAAATTGTTGGTACCCCTTGTTTAATGACAGAAAAACCCACAATAGTCATAGTCACAGAAATAGCGTGAATCTGACAAAAGTAATAATAAATAAAAAATCTGTGAAAATGAACAAATGAAAGTCAGACATTGCTTTTCAGCCATGCCTCCACGGAATTTTTAAAAACACAAATCTCATGAAATAGGCCTGGACAGAAAGATGGTACCCCTGAAAATAATGTGACAAAAGGGACATGTTAAATCAAGGTTTGTCCACTGATTATCATCACAGGTGTCTACAATCTTGGAATCAGTGAGTGGCCTGACTCAACATGGACCAGAGGAAGCGAAGGAAAGAGTTGTCTCAGGAGATTAGAAAGAAAATTATAGACAAACATGTTAAAGGTAAAAGTTATAAGACCATCTCCAAGCAGCTTGTTGTTCCTGTGACTACAGTTGCACAGATTATTCAGAAATTTAACCCCTTCACTACCAAGGGTGGTTTGCACGTTAACTCCCGGGCCAATTTTTACAATTCTGACCACTGTCCCTTTATGAGGTCATAACTCTGAAACGCTTCCATGGATCCCGGTGATTCTGACATTGTTTTCTCGTGACATATTGTACTTCATGTTAGTGGTAAAATTTCATTCAAATAACTTGCGTTTATTTGTGAAAAAAACGGAAATTTGGCGAAAATTTTGAAAATTTCGCAATTTTCCAACTTTGAATTTTTATGCACTTAAATCACAGCGATACGGCACACAAAAAACTTAATAAATAACATTTCCCACATGTTTACTTTACATCAGCACAATTTTGGAACCAAAATTTTTTTTTGTTAGGAAGTTATAAGGGTTAAAAATTGACCAGCGATTTCTCATTTTTGCAACACCATTTTATTTTTAGGGACCACATCACATATGAAGCCACTTTGAGGGGTCTATATGATAGAAAATACCCAAAAGAGACACCATTCTAAAAACTGCACCCCTTAAGGTGCTTAAAACCACATTCAAGAAGTTTATTAACCCTTTAGGTGCGTCACAGGAATTTTTTGAATATTTAAAAAAAAAAAAAAAATGAACATTTTGACTTTTTTTCACAAAAAAATACTTCAGGTTCAATTTTCTTTATTTTACAAAGGGTAACAGGAGAAATTGGACTGCAAAAGTTATTGTGCAATTTGTCCTGAGTACGCTGATACCTGATATGTGGGGGGGAACCACTGTTTCGGCGCATGGCAGACCTCTGTAGGGAAGGAGCGCCGTTTGACTTTTTCAATGCAAAATTGGCTGGAATTCAGATCGGGCGCCATGTCGCGTTTGGAGAGCCCCTGATGTACCTAAACAGTAGAAACCCCCCACAAGTGACCCCATTTTGGAAACTAGACCCCCCCAAGGAACTTATCTAGATATGTGGTGAGAACTTTGAACCCACAAGGGCATCACAGAAGTTTATAACGTACAGAGGTACAATTAAAAAATCATTTTTTCCACAAAAATGATCTTTTCACCCCCAATTTTTATTTTTCCAAGGGTAACAGGACCCTAAAAGTTATTGTGCAATTTGTCCTGAGTACGCTGATACCCCATATTTGGGTGTAAATGACTATTTGGGCGCATAGCAGAGCTCGGAAGGGAAGCAGCGCCATTTGACGTTTTTGGCTAGAATTGAGATCGGACACCATGTCGCGATTGGAAAACCCCTGATGTACCAAAACAGTGGAAACCCCCCACAAATGACACCATTTTGGAATCTAGACCCCCCCAAGGAACTTATCTAGATGTGTGGTGAGCACTTTGAACCCCCCAGTGCTTCACAGAAGTTTATAACGCCCGGGCGTGAAAATAAAAAAATCGTATTTTTTCCACAAGCATCATCTTTTAGTCCCCATTTTTTTTATTTACCCTTGAGAAATTGGACCCCAAAAGTTGTTGTCCAATTTGTCCTGAGTACGCTGATACCCCATATGTGGGAGAAAACTACTGTATGGGCACACGTCAGGGCTCGGAAGGGAAGTAGTGACGTTTTGGAATGCAGACTTTGATGGATTGGTCTGCGGGTGTCATGTGCGTTTGGAGAGCCCCTGATGTACCTAAACTATTGAAACTCCCCACAAGTGACCCCATTTTGGAAACTAGACCCCCCCACGGAACTTATCTAGATGTGTGGTGAGCACCTTGAACCCCCAAGTGCTTCACAGAAGTTTATAACGCCTGGGCGTGAAAATAAAAAAATCATTTTTTTTCCGCAAAAATGATATTTTTGCCCCCAATTTTTTATTTTCCTAAGGGTAACAGGAGAAATTGGACCCCAAAAGTTGTTTTGTAATTTGTCCTGAGTAGGCTGATACCCCATATGTGGGGGTAAAACACTGTTTGGGCGCATGGCAGAGCTTGGAAGGGAAGGAGCACCATTTGACTTTTTCAACGCAGAATTGGCTGGAATTGAGATCAGACGCCATGTTGCCTTTGGAGAGCACCTGATGTGCCCAAACAGTGGAAACCCCCAATTATAACTCCAACCCTAACCCCAACACACTCCTAACCCTAATCTGAGCCCTAACCCTAGCCCTAACCCTAATGGGAAAATGGAAATAAATACATTTTCTTTTAGTTTTATTATTTTTCCCTAACTAAGGGGGTGATAACGGGGGGTTTGATTTACTATTTATGGCGGGTTTTTATGTTTGGCAGCTGTCAGACGCTAAAAGACGCTTTTTATTGTAAAAAATAGTTTTTGCATCACCACATATTGTGAGCTATAATTTTTCCGTATTTTGACCCACCGAGTCATGTGAGGTCTTATTTTTTGCGGGACGAGTTGACGTTTTCATTGGTACCATTTTCGGGCATGTGACATTTTTTGATCGCTTTTTATTCCGATTTTTGGGACGCAGAATGAACAAAAACCAGCGTTTCATGAATTTCTTTTGGGTGGTGCGTTTACGCCGTTCCGCGTGCGATAAAATTGATAAAGCGGTTTTATTCTTCGGGTCAGTACGCTTACAGAGATACCTCATTTAGGGTTTTTTTATGTTTTGTCGGTTTTTTGCAATGAAAACAATTTTATATAAAAAATAATTATTTTTGTATCGCTTTATTCTGCGAGCTATAACTTTTTTGCGGATACCGCTGTATGGCGGCTCGTTTTTTGCGGGACAAGATGACGTTTTCAGCAGTACCATGGATATTTATATGCGTCTTTTTGATCGCGCATTATTGCACTTTTTGTTCGGTGGTATGATAATCATTTTTTGCTTCGTTTTTTATTTTTATTTTTTAAGGGGTTCGCTAAAGGGGTTAACTAATGGGACAGTTTTATAGGGCGGGTCGCTATGGACGCGGCGATACCAAATATGTGTACTTTTATTGTTTTGTTTGTTTTTTTTAAAAATGGATTTATTGGGGAATATATATATTTTTTTTTTATTTAGCGATTTATTTTTAACACTTTTTTTTTTTTTTTTACTTTATTACCTTGTCCCAGGTGGGACATCACTGTCCTGTGACAGATCGCTGATCTGTCACATCACAGTTCACTGTGACAGATCAGCAATCTGTCACAGGCAGTTCTGCAGACTTCCTCATGCCTGCGCTTTGCAGGCAGTGAGGAAGTCAGCTCCCTACAGGCCCCCGAAGGTCCCCGTCGCCATCTTGGATCCGGGGGCCTGTAGGGAAAGAGACCCCCGCAGCAGCGCTGCACATTGCGCTGCCGTGGGGGGCTCAGGGAAGCAAGGAGGGAGCCCCCTCCCTGCCGATGCTTCCCTTTAACCCCCGGTACACCGCGATCGCGTTTGATCGCGGTGTACAAGGGGTTAACGGGGCGGTCCGTCACCGCCCCTGCACATTGCCGGGTGTCAGCTGTGATAATCAGCTGACACCCGTCCGCGATCAGCGGCGCTCACCACGTGGGCGCCGCTGATCGCTGGGACGTAATATTCCGTCCATGGTAATTAGGTCCAGGGTCACATGGACGGAATATTACGTCCCTTGTAGGTAAGGGGTTAAGCTCCGTGGGACTGTAGCCAATCTCCCTGGGTGTGGCCGCAGGAGGAAAATTGATGACAAATCAAAGAGACGGATAATATGAATGGTAACAAAACAGCCCAAAAAAACTTCTAAACAGATTAAAGGTGAACTTCAAGCTCCAGGAACATCAGTGTCAGATCGCACCATCCGTCATTGAATGAGCCAAAGTGGACTTCATGGACATAACCATGGAGGACACCATTATTAAAAAAAAAATCATAAAAAAGCCAGACTGGAATTTGCCAACCTACATGTTGACAAGCCACAAAGCTTCTGGGAGATTGTCGTATGGACAGAGCTGATGGGCCTTGCTAAAAAGTTCAATTTTTTTTTTCAATTTTTGTCTCATCTATGTTCACAGTCGGAAAAATGAAGCATATCAAGAAAAGAACACTGTCTCTACTGTGAAACATGAAGGAGGCCCTGTTATGTTCTGGGGCTGCTTTGCTGCATCTGGCTCAGGGTGTCAAGAATCTGTCCAGGGTACAATGAAATCTCAAGATTAGCAAGGGATTCTAGAGAGAAATGTGCTGCTCAGTGTCAGAAAGCTTGGTCACAGTTGCAGGCCATGGGTCTTGCAACAGGATAATGACCCAAAACAGACAGCTAAAAACACCCAAGAATGGCTAAGAGGAAAACATTGGTACAGTGTCCATTTTATTGGACTATTCTGAAGTGGCCTTCTATGAGCCCTGACCTAAATCCTAATGAATACAAGTGTAAAGAGCTGAAACATGCCGTCAGGAAAAGGCAACCTTCAAACACGAGACAACTGGAGCAGTTTGCTCTTGAGGAGTGGGCCAAAATACCTGTCGAGAGGTGCAGAAGTCTCATTGACAGTTACAGGAATTGTGTGATTGCCTCAAAAGGTTGTGCAACAAAATATTAAGTTAAGGAACCATCATTACTGTCCAGGCCTATTTCATGAATTTTATAATTTAAAAAATTATGTGGAAGCATGGTTGAAAATCAATATCTGACTTTCATTTCTTCATTTTCATAGATTTTTTAAAATTTATTATTAACCCCTTCCTTACCGATGATGGAATAGTACGTCATCGGTAAGTATCCCCTGCTTTGAGGTGGGCTCCAGCGGTGAATACACCTCAAAGACGTGACATGTTAGCTGTTGTTATAAACAGCTGACATGTGCCCGCAATAGGCGTGAGTGGAATCTCGTTCCGCTCGCACCTTTTAACTAGTTAAACCCCACTGTCAAAGCTGACAGCGGACATTTAACTAGCACTTCCGGCCACTGGGCGGGAAGTGAGTGCATCGCAGGCCCGGTGGTCGGCGCTCGTAGCAATGCAGTAAATCTACTACATATAGACCATCTGCTCATCGCCCATATGTAGCAGAGCCGATCAAGTGTTGCATGCTTCTAGCCTCCCATGGAGGCTTTTGAAGCATGCCAAAAGTAAAACAAAAAAAAAAACCTAAAAGTTCATATCAACCCCTTTCGCCCCAATCAAAATAAAACAAACAAACAAAAAAAAAATCACATGTACACATATTTGGTATCACCGCCTTCAGAATCGCCCGATCTATCAATAAAAAAAAAGATTAACCTGATCGCTAGAATTACGTTTTTTTTGGTCGCTGCAACATTGCATTAAAATGCAATAATGGGCGATCAAAATAACATATTTGCACAAAAGTAGTATAATTAAAAACGTCAGCCCAGTGAGCAAACAATAAGCCCTCACCCGACCCCAGATCATGAAAAATGGAGACGCTACGGGTCTTAGAAAATCGCGCAATTTTTTATTTTTTTTTTAGCAAACTTTGGAATTTTTTTCATCACTTAGATAAAAGAGAACCTAGACGTGTTTCATGTCTATCAACTGGTAATGACCTGGAGAATCATAATGGCAGGTTGGTTTTACCATTTCGTGAACCTAGCAAAAAAGCCAAGCAAAAGACAAGTGTGGGATTGCACTTTTTTTGCAATTTCAGTGCACTTGGAATTTTTTTTCCTGTTTTCGAGTACACGACATGGTAAAACTGGGTCGCCCTCACAAGGCTGTGGGGTACTCTGTACCGGGCCGGTGTCAGGGGGATGTGTCACAGCAGCAGTGACCCGGTCCGTGGCCCTGGGTGCCCAAATCAATGGTGGTTTGTAGTAGATGGAATGGAATAGTTCGTGACGCCACCTGTGGTGATTGGCAAGCAAGATGTTAAGCCAACGCTGCGTGCAGATACTCTGGGGCTGATGGTGTGTTGCAGCATAGATGGTAGAGCTCCCCACAGGTGAAGCTGTAACCCCAGGGCAGTGTGTAGGCGCAGGTAGTGTAAAGGATGATACCCAGATGTAGCGGTGCTGACGGTGTTGGCGCACAATGACTGGAAGACACCAGGGCTTGTAGTTTCAAAGCTTTACTCACAGTTCGTGGTGCACACTGGTGCCTGCCTCCGTGCCGTGTCCTCCGGGGCAGAGACTCAATCAACCTCCGGGTCAAGTCAGGCTTCTCCTCTCCAACACTCCGCCAACATGTACCTGTCCTGAACGACTCCTATATTGCGCCTTTAGTGTGAAGAGCTCCAGTACCGTGGTACTCAGATGTTCCTAACAACTCTTCCTTGTACGGCAGACAGCTGTAGCCTACTTCGGGGACTCCCTTTCTCCTGAGTCCTGGCTCCCTATACAGATGCTGTTGTGCCCCAAGTCTTGGATGGGAGTAATGCATTTACATCCAACTACTCCACCGATGTCTGCTGCAGAACCATAAGTGTCCATACAACCTCGGGGACCGGGCCCCGGCCTTGCGCTGAGAACCTATAGGCAGGGTTCCTCTTCCAAACCACAACTCCTCTCTGTTCTCCTACTCCTTCGTTCCGCGCTGTTCCTTCTCTCTCTTATGGAAGTTTAGGTTGCAGTTCTACGTCTTTCTCCTTCTGTTCCTTTCCTGTGCCAGCTGCCTCAGATCACTGAGGCAGCTGCAGCACTCCTTCCTCCATCCTTCCTTCTAGGGATCCGTCCTCAGTCTTTCCTGACTGACTGACTCCCTAGCCTCCTCACTCTCGACTGACCTCCTGTCAGACTGATCTGTAATTCTAAACTTTCCCACTCTTTTATATCTAACTCCACCCACCTCCCAGCACATCTCGTGTTATGAAGCAAGGACCCACGAAAGGTGCTCTGCTATCCTCTAAGCATGGAGCCGCAATCTGGTCCATTGCTGAACTATCCTGTGTGTGGGTGCAGGTGTTGGAGTGTGGAAAGGAGTTCCCAACTTACCTAGTTGGTGGGGCACTACACCTTAGGAGAAGGTGCAGTACCTCTGTGGCGACTGAGCCTCAGGGGCGCCACATACCCCTCGTTAAACACAGCACATCCGCGGGCTGCAAGACAACAAGGTTGACAGCAAAGAAACATACAAAAATTTTATAATGCATAACAATCTTTTCTTATACTAATCTTCCTAGTATAGGAGGTACTTGTCAGACACCGCACTACACTCGCTCACAGAGCCAGTGCGCATGTCCTGAGTACAGAAACAGTGCTAAAAGATACCGGTGGAGCAGGGCAGCAGAGGCGACAATGCGTACTTCAAACTATTAGTGTCAGGGTCCAGTCAGCGCAGGAAAGTAAAGAGACACAGGACCTGCGGACACTGAAATTAGCAAGCTGGCACAGGACCTATGGTCAAGTGACTGCAAGGGGGCGGGGCTTAGCGTCCTGCTTTCAGATATGACAGGACGACCATTCAACAACTCAGAGTCAGGCAAAACAGAGGTCACAACAGTATGGGCAAACGAGACACAGGAGGGACAAACAGACGGGTTGTCAAAGCCAAAGGTCGTACCATGGGGACGAGCAGAGAGAAGTCGGGTCACAAGCAGAGAGTCATACACTAGAGGTAGCGCAGTACAAGAGGGCCAGGCAGAACTCGTAACAGGGAGAGAACCGGATCAAAACCAAACAAGCAAGCAAGATATCAGGCACAAGGCACACGTACGCACAAGGTCAACTAACTCAGCCAAGGGCAGGAGTATAACTGACACCGGACCTAGGTCCAGTGAGCATTAAATAGCCGCCCTCTGCCAGAGAGAGGCGGAACAATTAACCCCCAGTCTGATCAGGACGGGCCAAAGCGAAACCCCGTCCTGGATCATGACAGTACTCATCTTGAACGTTGCAAACTATTCTAGCTAAAATTTGTAATTCTAAGTGCAATTCTCAATTCAAAGTGCTATTCTCTGTAACACATTTTTCTCTCTTTCCTTCTTTAGTGCACATTTATTATTCTACTTTCACTGTCTCTTCTAGACGCAAGACGCTGACCGCAAGTACCTGGTCTGTCACCTGTCTACTTTCAATTCTTTATTCACATCACTCATCTCTAGATCAGACATTCCTAATTCTTCTATAAAAGCCATTTCTCAGTTGCTAATACTCTTATAAAACACATTATCAAATACTTCACAGTAAAACATTCAACAATTATTCTTGTAAGTGCTGGACACCGCTCCCAGTCGGGATTTCTTGCAGTGTCCTTTGAGGTAGACCTCATCTTCGAAAAGTGTCCATGCAAAAACATTATCTTCACAAAGTGTCTCTATATGTAAAACCAAGAGAGGGCACCTAAAGAGGTGCAACTATTTACAATAAAAGGTTTTGGATCACTCCATGTTCGTGATCGCTACTTCAAATTTGAAGAACGCTGCCAATCAAACAGGGCAACAAAAGGTGCTACCAGAAAAACTAAAACATGATAGCAAAAAGGCACAACTGGTGCAAATAAACCCTCCTGGGTAACGAGAATTGTAAAGTTTACTTTACTTGTGGTCCCCTCCTGGGGTTCTCGAAGAACTGGAACTGCTACCAGATTCAAAGTAATCGTTGGCCATCTTTAAGTACTCCTCTTCCCACGGTGTCAAGCCAGGGATCTTTGGACTGGGCTGCCGGGCTGGAGCTGATGCTAGAGCAGCCTGGTTCCTGGAAGCAGGTACCTGTGCAGTCGGGGTGGCAACGGTGGGTGGAGGGGCAGCACCAGGTCGCTTTGGCTTGTAACTCTCAATAAATTCTCCTGGAATGCGACGTACATTCAGGGCATACCACCCTCTGAGCCCCTCATGCCAGGTGAAGGTCACATACTCCCCAGGCTGCAGGTCTCTGTCAGGATGCCCCTTCCTCAGATGTGGCTCAACATCCCTCCGGTTAAAGAACAAGTCACTAATGCGCTTGAGGTCCGCAATGAATCCAAAACCCCTCTCCTTGTTCACATTCAGCACTTGCCCCCATCCGGCTGCATCCTGGGGGCCATGATGACCTGCATGGGCCCTCTCCTTCCGGGCCAGATCCGGGCCCAACACAGCCTTCTTTCTCTACTGTCTCTCCCGGTATTCCGCTGCCAGCTGTCGGATAGTGGCCCGGCACCCTGCCCAGTTCTCTTCATCCTCCCGCTCTTCCCGGGACCGGCCTTCGCCCACTGGGGTCCGTGGCACCACCGCCAGGGGTCCAGATGTTTCCCCCTGGGGACAGTCATCCCGGTCACAGACCAGGTCTAGCACGACCTGGCTAGCCGCTGCAGCTGTGGTGCACCCCAGGGCCTTCCCAGGTGGAGGAACATCTGACGTACCTGGGGCCTCCTGGCGGTGCGGCCTCTGCTCCGGTGCAGGCGGTTCGGGTGCCGGCGGTTCGGGTGCCGGCGGTGGTGATACCGATGGCGGCTCTGGGTCCGCGGGGGCTTCGGTAGGGACCTGCGCAGCCGCAACAGGTCTGGGCGGGTGCATGGTCTCAGCTCTCGGATCCTCCGGTACGCTCAGCTGCACAGACAGCGTGGAGGTGAAGATCAGCGCTGCCGGAGGACAGTCCAGTGCAGCGGTAGCAGGTACCGGTGGAGCGGGTACCGCAGGCGTAGGCCCCTCCTGGGCCTGCTGCCGTCTCAGCTGCTCCAAGGCCTCAGCCGCAGATGGGTGGTCAGCTCAACAATTTCCTCCTCTAGTTGTTGGTGGTTCATTCCGGAGTTCGTGTTGGAGCCGTCAGCCGTGGCGCCAGGGAGATCCGTTTAACCACGCTCCGCAGGCCTCCTTCCCTCACTCTCCAAAATGGCGTTCTGGCGTTTCTCTTCCTGCCTCGGCCCCTTTCCCGCCACTGGCTTCTTCTGCCCCTCCTTCCGGGGACGGCGTCTTCTTCCAGCGCCTCCATACCAAGCCAGTATACGAACCCCTTGGGGGGGTGGGCCATGTATCTGTCACATAGTAATTCAGGCAGGGAAGGCCCAATACTCTTCGCGGGCTTTTCCTAGGACCTCCCATCTCTTCACGCCCTTCTTCTCTGCGCCAGCAGCCATTTCTAATGTCCATTTTACAGTCTATTAAATTAGGTCTTCTGCACATTTTCAAAACTATAAAGTCTCACAAATTTCAGGCGCACAGAACCCGATGGCATCGGGTCTCGTCATCCTGTTCGTGACGCCAAAATTGGGTTGCCCTCCCAGGGCTGTGGGGTACTTGGTACCGGGCCGATGTCAGGGGGATGTGTCACAGCAGCAGTGACCCGGTCCGTGGCCCTGGGCGCCCAAATCAATGGTGGTTTGTAGTTAATGGAATGGAATAGTTTGTGACGCCACCTGTGGTGTTTGGCAAGCAAATGTTAAAGCAACGCTGCGTGCAGATACTCTGGGGCTGATGGTGTGTTGTAGCATAGATGGTATAGCTCCCCACAGGTGAAGCTGTAACCCCAGGGCAGTGTATAGGCACAGGTAGTGTAAAGGATGATACCCAGATGTAGCGGTGCTGACGGTGTTGGTGCACAATGACTGGAAGACACCAGGGCTTGTAGTTCCAAAGCTTTACTCACAGTTTGTGGTGCACACTGGTGTCTGCCTCCGTGCTGTGTCCTCCGGGGCAGAGACTCAATCAACCTCCCGGGCAAGTCAGGCTTCTCCTCTCCAACACTCCGCAACATGTACCTGTCCTGAACGACTCCTATATTGCGCCTTTAGTGTGAAGAGCTCCAGTACCGTGGTACTCAGATGTTCCTAACAACTCTTCCTTGTACGGCAGACAGCTGTAGACTACTTCGGGGACTCCCTTTCTCCTGAGTCCTGGCTCCCTATACAGATGCTGTTGTGCCCCAAGTCTTGGATGGGAGTAGTGCATTTACAGCCAACTACTCCACCGGTGTCTGCTGCAGAGCCATAAGTGTCCATACAACCTCGAGGACCGGGACTCGGCCTTGCGCTGAGAACCTATAGGCAGGGTTCCTCTTCCAACCCACAACTCCTCTCTATTCTCCGATTCCTTCAATCCGCGCTGTTCCTTCTCTCTCTTATGGAAGCTTAGGTTGCAGTTCTACGTCTTTCTCCTTCTGTTCCTTTCCCGTGCCAGCTGCCTCAGATCACTGAGGCAGCTGCAGCACTCCTTCCTCCATCCTTCCTTCTAGGGATCCGTCCTCAGTCTTTCCTGACTGACTCCCTAGCCTCCTCACTCTCGACTGACCTCCTGTCAGACTGATCTGTAATTCTAAACTTTCCCACTCTTTTATATCTAACTCCACCCACCTCCCAGCACATCTCGTGTTACGAAGAAAGGACCCACGAAAGGTGCTCTGCTATCCTCTAAGCATGGAGCCGCAATCTGGTCCATTGCTGAACTATCCTGTGTGTGGGTGCAGGTATTGGAGTGTGGAAAGGAGTTCCCAACTTACCAAGTTGGTGGGGCACTAAACCTTAGGAGAAGGTGCAGTACCTCTGTGGCAACTGAGCCTCAGGGGCACCACAAAACCAATGGTGTCGTTCAAAAGTACAACTTGTCCCGCAAAAAATAATTCCTCACATAGCCATATTGACGGAAAAATAAAAAGTTATGGCTCTGGAAAGAAGGGGAGCGGAAAACGAAAAATCGAAAAAAGCTCCGGGAGTTAAAATATATACAGCCCACTGGCGCTTGACACACTCCTGAGTTTCTGGGTGCTAAGGCTAGTTTCACACTAGCTTATTTTCCACGCAGCGCTCGGCACCACTAAACCCCGTCCCCTGCCGGCTCCCTGCCCTCCCCATCCGGTCATCAGCGCCTACTATCGCACACGGCTGCATGCGATCTGCGCACCCTATCTTTAGCATAGGGTGCGCTGGCTGTGCGCTAGTAGGATTTTAGCGTGCGCTGCGCATGCTAAAATCCTACTAGCGCATGGTCTGCGCACCCTATGCTAAGGATAGGGTGCGCAGATCGCATGCAGCCATGTGCGATAGTAGGCGGCGATGACCGGATGGGGTGAGCAGGGAGCCGGCAGGGGGCGGGGCTTAGCGGCGCCGAGCGCTGCGTGGAAAATAAGCTAGTGTGAAACTAGCCTAAGTTTGGGTGACAGTAACCACCTCTTGTCCAATAATTTTGAAAAAGGACAAGTGTATATTCCAAACAGTGCTGAGAAATAGGAGGAAAGGTGTCCTCCTGCAGGATTTTTTGGTAAGTATACAACAATACTAACGCTAGAAGTAAAACCCCACTGCGAGAGGGTGTCCTTAATTTCACAAAAGTAGGAGCTTACTTGTGAAATAAATGTCAAAATACCACCACACGTATAAAGATGTTAAGGCGTATGCGTGTACAGGGCTGCCACGAGGAATTTCGGGGCCCCATACTGGCAAACTTTTTGGGGCCCCCTTGAGACTCCGCCTAGGCTCCACCCCAGCCCCGCCTCCACCCCTCGAACTGTCCACAGCCCCACTAATCCAGCAGCCTTTGTTTTGGCCAAAAGATTTTTTTAAGCTGCCACCACGACATGGTAGACTGTTTTGGCTGGGCCCTACTCTACTATAGCCTATTAAACATTTGTTAAAATATGCAATACAGTTTAGGTATAGTTTTAAAATGACCAATAATATCACACACAAGGGACAAATGCCACCGTACTATGACCAGACAACATATTGCCAACACATAGTGACCTATAATACCACATATAAAGTACAAATACTGCCACACCTTGTCCAGACCACATATTAAAACCACAGTGACCGAATAATATCATACAAGGGACAAATACCGCCACACCATGACTAGACCACATATTACCACCACATGGTGACCAATAATACCACATACAATGAACAAATACTACCACACCATGGACGGACAACCTATTACCACCACTTTGTGACTGAATACTACAATACTGATCAGTAATAAAAAAACACAATACTAATATCACTATATGTGCCATCATACACAGGAGATCTGTACTTAGTATGCAATGTCAGTGTAAAGGTAATACAGTGATCACTGGTGACATTGTACACAGCTAACATAGAAAAAAATCCCAAAAAAATCATACCACAAGATATGGCCTTTCCAAAACCCTGTCTGATGACAAATGCACATATAGCAGGATGCAGCAGGCCTCCACTAATAAAGGCAAGGAGCAGCCCAGGTGCAGACTACTGATAAAAACAACCACCCCACACCTACCAGACCATGGAGGGGTTGGCTGCCTAGTAGAAAAAATGCATATAGATAAGGCTTGCATAGGACGCCAGTCACACATGTGTTGGGGCGACTGTCACTGTGTGTTGCATATTATAGTGCTGGAGCAGCCCACCTGAGAATACTATGGGCGTCATTAATAGGTTGCAAGCCAGACACTTTGCATCACACTTACATGTGTGACTGGCGTCCTATGCAAGCCTTATCTATGTGCATTTTGTCTACTAGGCAGCCAACCCCTCCATGGTCTGGTAGGTGTGGGGTGGTTGTTTTTATCAGTAGTCTGCACCTGGGCTGCTCCTTGCCTTTATTAGTGGAGCAGAAAAAGAGGAAAAAATATATTCAGCCTACCGTACATCAGTGTCCATATAGTCCATAAGCGGTCTGATGCCAGGAGATGTCCAGTGCGGTTCAACTGGCGCTATAAATCAAATTCCAAAGAAAAAAAGAGGGGGTCTCCAGCACCAAAATTAGTGAAAAAAAAACTAAAACTCACATTTATTAGGAAGGTTTTATAATCATATTAATAAGCCACCATGACAGGCAAGGCTACCTTACGCGTTTCAGACAGATATTACATGTCTTTAGTCATAGTCCTATGACTAAAGACATGTAATATCTGTCTGAAACGTGTAAGCTAGCCTTGCCTGTCATGGTGGCTTATTAATGTGATTTTAAAACCTTCCTAATAAATGTGAGTTTTAGCTTTTTTCACTAATTTTGGTGCTCTTTTTTTTCTTTGGAATTGGATTTATTAGTGGAGGCCTGCTGCATCCTGCTATATGTGCATTTGTCATCAGATAGAGTTTTGGGAAGGCCATATCTTGTGGTATGACATTGTACACAGGACCGCTGTATACAGTGTATAGTAGTAGTGTATAGGTGACACACTGACTCACCAGTGACGCCCCTAGGTGAAGTCTTTCATCTTCATCCAGCACAGATCTGCGTCACTTCTTCCAGCCAGGGCTCATCTCTGCAGGGAATTACACCGTTATCTAGAGCACTGTTTGCAGAACACATTGCTTATTTTTTTCCCAACTTCCACACTACACCAAATGAAGAAAAAAAGGCAACATAGTATCACTCTGCACAGTAACAGGACCACCCCCCCGTTTAAAACGGTATACTCAAAAAATAAAATAAATACATCACTGCAGTAATAATATCCCTTAATTAGCCCCTATAGTAGTAATATCCCTCATCCTGGCCCCATGTGTTTCATTCCTGGCCCAGCCATATGTTCTCCCATCCTGGCCTTATGAGTATCCATTCTGCCCCATATGATCTCCCCATCCTACCCCATCTGGCTCATGATCCTGCCACATCTATCCCATGATCCTGCCCCACCTGTCCCATGATCCTGTCCCATGAATCTGCTCTGTTATGATTGAGTCACCGTAGGAGGCAAAAACAGAAGTGCTAGCTAAGTCCAGAAAACCAGAGAAGTTGGCAGCTATCGGATTGCAGACCCCTGAACCTATCAACACAACTAACAGTAGCCATGGGGGGTTCCTACGATGCCCTAGACCCCTCGATCACAGCCGGAGAAGACCCCAAAGCAATAGGCAGCCCCCAACATATAATGACGGTGAAGCAAGATGAAAACACTAACACAGGCAGAAAGATAGACTGAGCAAGGACGGGGCCCAAGCTAGCTAGATAGAAAAGGACAGGAAGGCTGCTGTCTGCAATCCGTGAAAAACCCTATGAAAATAAGAGCCAACAGACGGACAGTGAAAAGGCCCTGAAGATGCTAGGCTTCAAAAAAGCTATGTCAGTACTCAGGAATATTCTGAAGACAGAGCTACAGGCAAAAGGAGATTCAGCTCACCCCAGCAGGGAATGGCAGAATCCAGAAAAGCAAGGAAAACAAAAAACAAATGCTAACAGGCAAAGCAGAAAACTTAGCTTTAGAGGAGCAGGAATCAGACTGGTGTCCTAGAAGTCCACAGAGAAATCACCCGCAGGGCAGAAGGGCGTCGGCAGCCTTATATCCAGTCCGTGACTCCACTTAGCCAGTCATCCTCACTAGGCTCAGGTGCCTGATAATCAGGCTCATTACCTTCCTTTACTAGAATAGGGAGTTCACCAGACCTCAGTGATGAAGGGGAAAATGAACTCACAACACTGCCCCATCTGTCTCCATCCTGCCCCATGATCATGCCCGACCTGTCTCCATCCTGCCCCATGTCTCCAATTCTGCCGCCTGTGTCTCCAATCCTGCCCGTATATCTTTCATCCTGCCACCATGTCTCCAATCTTGCCCCCATAGCCTTCATCCTGCCACCATGTCTCCAATCCTGCCCCCATATCTTTCATCCTGCCACCATGTCTCCAATCTTGCCCCCATATCCTTCAGTCTGCCACAATGTCTCCAATCCTGCCCTCATATCTTTCATCCTGCCACCATGTCTGCAATCCTGCCCCCATATCTTTCATTCTGCCCCCTGTGACTCCAATCCTGCCCCGTGTCTCCAATCATGCCCCCTGTGTCTCCAATCATGCCCCCATATCTTTCATCATGCCCCCTGTGTCTCTAATCATGCCCCCTGTGTCTCCAATCATGCCCCCTGTGTCTCCAATCATGCCCCCTGTGTCTCCAATCATGCCCCCATATCTTTCATCATGCCCCCTGTGTCTCCAATCATGCCCCCATATCTTTCATCCTGCCCTGTGTCTCCAATCATGCCCCCTGTGTCTCAGCAATCAGGGCTGTGGAGTCGGAGTCGTGGAGTCGTGCTCATTTTGGTGGAGTCGGTATAAAATGGACCGACTCCGACTCCTAAAATATATAATATATTGGGTACATTAATTCAATGCAGAATGTGCTGAATATTTTTTCATAGGAATTTGGGAAAGTTATGAAATGTCCTATAAATGACTGTTCTATTCCTGATCTAAGGCTACATTCACACACAGCGTTTTTCCTGCGTTTTTTGAGGATACGTTTTTCAGTTGCAAAAGCAGATCAGCTTTTTAAAAAACCGCATCACCTGAAAGGTTTTTGAGCTCATACATAATGTTTTCAATAGCAAAAGCAGATTAGAAATCTGCTCTATCTATATATCCATATCTGTCTATCCATATCTTATCTGTACCAAAAAGAATGAAAGCCGGGTAGCACACAGACTAACACTCCTTTTTTTAGCACCAGTCAGGTACACCTCATAGCTGCCCAAAAGGACGCCCAGGACAGGCATTGCTCGTCTTCAGTAACATCAACCTCAACTGATAGTTGGAATAAATAGACTGCATTCATCACCACATCTTCTTAAGGTGCAGGCTTTATTTTCAAGTGTAGGGGTGTGAAGTATGAGGTTCTGCAGCAGCTGAGGTGTGCAGTATGAAATTCTGCGGAACAGTATGAGATTCTGCCCCCCCCCCCCTCCCAGGTTTGATCCTGGCTACGCCCATAGTGTGAATTTAGCCTGAGGATCTAGGCTTTATCTTAGCCGAGATGAGTCATAGTGTGTGTATGTGTGTGTGTGTGTGTGTGTGTATATATATAATATACACAGTACAGACCAAAAGTTTGGACACACCTTCTCAATCAAAGCGTTTTCTTTATTTTCATGACTATGAAAATTGTAGATTCACTCTGAAGGCATCAAAACTATGAATTAACACATGTGGAATTATATAATTAACAAAAAAGTGTGAAACAACTGAAAATACTGTATGTCTTATATTCTAGGTTCTTCAAAGTAGCCACCTTTTGCTTTGATTTCTGCTTTGCACACTCTTAGCATTCTCTTGATGAGCTTCAAGAGGTAGTCACCGGAAATGGTTTTCACTTCACAGGTGTGCCCTGTTAGGTTTAATAAGTGGGATTTCTTGCCTTATAAATGAGGTTGGGACCATCAGTTGTGTTGTGCAGAAGTCTGGTGGATACACAGGTGATAGTCCTACTGAATAGACCGTTAGAATTTTTATTATGGCAAGAAAAAAGCAGCTGAGTAAAGAAAAACGAGTGGCCATCATTACTTTAAGAAATGAAGGTTAGTCAGTCCAAAAAATTGGGTAAACTTTGAAAGTGTCCCCAAGTGCATTGGCAAAAAACATCAAGCGCTACAAAGAAACTGGCTCACATGAGGACCGCCCCAGGAAAGGAAGACCAAGAGTCACCTCTGCTGCAGAGGATAAGTTCATCTTAGTCACCAGCCTCAGAAATCGCAGGTTAACAGCAGCTCAGAATAGAGACCAGGTCAATGCCACACAGAGTTCTAGCAGCAGACACATCTCTACAACAACTGTTAAGAGGAGACTTTTTGCAGCAGGCCTTCATGGTAAAATAGCTACTAGGAAACCACTGCTAAGGACAGGCCACGAGCAGAAGAGACTTGTTTGGGCTAGAGAACACAAGGAATGGACATTAGACCAGTGGAAATCTGTGCTTTGGTCTGATGAGTCCAAATTTGAGATCCAACCACCGTGTCTTTGTGCAATGCAGAAAAGGTGAACGGATGGACTCTACATGCCTGGTTCCCACCGTGAAGCATGGAGGAGGAGGTGTGATGGTGTGGGGGTGCTTTGCTGGTGACACGGTTGGGGATTTATTCAAAATTGAAGGCATACTGAACCAGCATAGCTACCACAGCATCTTGCAGCGGCATGCTATTCCATCCGGTTTGTGTTTAGTTGGACCATCATTTATTTTTCAACAGGACAATGACCCCAAACACACCTCCAGGCTGTGTAAGGGCTATTTGACCAAGAAGGAGAGTGATGGGGTGCTACGCCAGATGACCTGGCCTCCACAGTCACCAGACCTGAACCCAATCCAGATGGTTTGGGGTGAGCTGGACTGCAGAGTGAAGGCAAAAGGGCCAAGAAGGGCTAAGCATCTCTGGGAACTCCTTCAAGACTGTTGGAAGACCATTTCTGGTGACTACCACTTGAAGCTCATCAAGAGAATGCCAAGAGTGTGCAAAGCAGTAATCAAAGCAAAAGGTGGCTACTTTGAAGAATCTAGAATATAAGACATATTTTCAGTTGTTTCACACTTTAATTATATAATTCCACATGTGGTAATTCATTGTTTTGATGCCTTCAGAATGAATCTACAATTTTCATAGTCATGAAAATAAAGAAAACTCTTTGAATGAGAAGGTGTGTCCAAACTTTGGTCTGTACCGTATACATGTACATGTATACAGTATATTACATATTTACAATTTATTACAGTTTGTGTTCTAAAGTTGCATTCCAATAAATAGAACATAATATCTATCTAAATATCTTGATTATTGTATCATAGAAATGATTAAATGTCTGATGTTCACATTGTACTACAATAAATTTTTCACTTAAATATAAGCAATATATGTGGGAGTCAGAGTCGTAGAGTCGGAGTCGGAGTCGGTGTAAGGGAAATTGAGGAGTCGGAGTCGCAGGTTTGGCTTACCGACTCCACAGCCTTGTCAGCAATAGAGTGTAACTGAGCCATGCGTCTTGGACACAGGGTTCAGTTACTGCATCGGCAAAATCCTGCCGCTGGGGCCCGATTAGCAAAAGAGATGGGGCCCGGTGCACGGAGACCTCCGCCAGAAGCCGCCAGAGACACGCGGCGATGCTGTAGAAGCCTTGCGGCCTGAAGAGAGTGGGTGGAGTTTGTTTATAATGTATCAGGAAGCTGATACAAATTAACTTGTTTCTGTGAGCTCCTAGCACTGACCTGCAAAAGTCCCTCTGTAGCAGCACGTAACCGTGGATCTAAGGATTCCGGAGGCTTTATAGGGTTAAGTTTGGGCATTGATAGTATACACCAGATGCTGCCCCGGCCGGTGGCAGGTCTATGGAATATTATTGCCAAGTGACCCAAGCGGTATGACCAAGTATAATAGGGTTAGTGACGTCACACCCCTACCTGTAAACAGCTTTATAGAAATATACATAGGATTAGGACTCAATGTGTTTGAGAGCTTGCAGCTTCCTGCTTACAACTACAGGCATACATATTAACATCTTTATATGTGTAGTGGTATTTTGACATATTTATTTCACAAGTACACTGCTACTTTTGTGAAATTAAGGACACCCTCTCGCAGTGGGGTTTTACTTCTAGCATTAGTATTGTATACTTACCGCAAAATCCTGCAGGAGGACACCTCTTCTCCTATTTCTGAGCGCTGTTTGGAATATACACTTGTCCTTTATTTATTATTACTTTGGACAGATAAAAGTTATTTCTGTGACTATTGCAGATTTTTCTGTCATTAAATGAGGGGTACCAACAATTTTTACCACGTGTGTAGGAGGAGTAAATATATTGACTCCACAGCAACTTTCCGGAAATTAACACGCAGTGGATGTTGGAGAGTGGAAATTACACATTTGCCATTTTATTACCCAACACATAGTGCCCAGATTGTGCTCCAGGAGACACACACCATAAATTAAGTGGGTTCTTCTCACTATAATATTGCTAAATACAGGGATCCTAAATGTTGTGTGAGCACACTGCAAGGCTCAGAAGTGAGAGCGGATTTTGCTGGATTGGTTTATGGAAACCTTGTTGCTTTTCAACAGCCTTTGAGCGACTAATAGTGTGGGAACCTCTGTTTTTCCATTGACAGATGATGGGGGGGCTTGTTTTTTTGTGAGATGAGAATTGGTATTATTTTCGCCTACATAACATTGATTCGTTTCTTTTTGATATTTGGGAGGCAGAATGAACAAACAGTTGAACACCACACACGATGCACTGCTGGTTCATCCAACAAGGTTTTCTATTAAACTGTGAATAGGGATGAGCGAGTATACGCGTTAGGATTCGGTACTCGGATCCTGGCGAGTATTTCACTACTCGCCTCGCAATATTCGGCACAGCCCGGCACAGTCCCCCGCACAGTCCCGCACAGCCCATTACTCGCATTTCCCATAGACTTACATTGAAGTTGCTACTCGATACGAGTACCCGAGTATAAGGAGGTACTCGTATCGAGTACAGCGAGTCTGAGTATTTCACTACTCGCTCATCCCTAACTGTGAACTGTCATTGTCTTGGTAAATAAAGTTTTTTACATAGCTTGCCATTTTTATGGACAGTTCAAGTAGAAATATTCAAAAATATAAAACTCAAGGACATTTTATTAAAAAATAATTGTTTTTTTGTCTTCGCAGATGACTGTACCAGAAGATCAGAGGGACAGCTGACATCTTCAGTCTTTAAATCTGATGATCTTGAGATCCTTCAAAATACAACTGAAGTGATTGCTGTTACTCCAGATATACCATCATCCATTCACAGCAAAGATCTTTCATCTGATCCTATGAAACAGGTCCCATCTTTTGATTCATTACCAACTACTAAGGAAAATCAAAGTCACAAAAGAGGCATTAAAAAACAAACTGATCCTAAAGCAAAGAAGTCATTTTCATGTTCAGAATGTGGGAAATATTTTAACCGGAAACAGCATCTTGTTAGTCACCAAAGAACCCACACAGGGGAGAAGCCTTTTTCCTGTTCAGAATGTGGGAAACATCTTGCAAATAAATCAAGTTTTGATAAGCACCAGAGAACGCACAAAGGCGAGAAGCCTTTTTCCTGTTCAGAATGTGGGAAATGTTTTATCAATAAATCAGATTGTGTTCGGCACCAGACAACCCACACAGGGGCGAAGCCTTTTTCATGTTCTGAATGTGAGAAATGTTTTAAACGGAAATCAAATCTTGTTAATCACCAGAGAACTCACACAGGGGAGAAGCCTTTTTCATGTTCAGAATGTGGGAAATGTTTTATCAATAAATCAGATTGTGTTCGGCACCAGACAACCCACACAGGGGCAAAGCCTTTTTCATGTTCAGAATGTGGGAAATGTTTTGCACATAAATCATATCTTTTTAGTCACAAGAGAATTCATACAGGGGAGGAGCCTTTTTCATGTTCAGAATGTGGGAAATGTTTTGCACATAAATCATATCTTTTTAGTCACAAGAGAATTCATACAGGGGAGGAGCATTTTTCATGTTCAGAATGTGGGAAATGTTTTGCACATAAATCATATCTTTTTAGTCACAAGAGAATTCATACAGGGGAGGAGCCCTTTTCCTGTTCAGAATGTGGGAAATGTTTTATCAATAAATCAGATTGTGTTCGGCACCAGAGAATCCACACAGGGGAGAAGCCTTTTTCATGTTCAGAATGTGATAAATGTTTTAAACAGAAATCACATCTTGTTAGTCACCAGAGTACTCACACAGGGGTGAAGCCTTTTTCCTGTTCAGAATGTGGAAAAGGTTTTATGAATAAATCAGGTTGTGTTAAGCACCAGAGAATCCACACAGGGGAGAAGCCTTTTTCATGTTCAGAATGTGATAAATGTTTTAAACAGAAATCAGAGCTTGTTAGTCACCAGAGAACTCACACAGGGGAGAAGCCTTTTTCATGTTCAGAATGTGGGAAATGTTTTTACCGGAAACAGCATCTTATTAATCACCAAAGAACCCACACAGGGGAGAAGCCTTTTTACTGTTCAGAATGTGGGAAATGTTTTAACCGGAAAGCGCTTCTTGTTAGACATCAGAGCAGTCACACAGAGGAGAAGCTTTTTCCATTTTCGTAAAGTGAGAAATATTTTACTTGGAAATCAACTGTTAATAAACATCACAGATGTCACATAGGGGAAAAGCCTTTTTTATGTTAATGTTGGAATAGCTTTAACCAAAATTGGTTCTTCTTAAATGGGTTTTCTCTTGTCATTCCTCAACTATACCCATAATTCACCCCCTGAAGGTTAGTCACAAGGTGACTAATAGAAAAAACATACCCACGATTCAGTATATAGTGTAAGGTAGCACTTATTGTTAGTGTTGGGGAACACTCACTTGGCTGCGATATTGAGGCACACAGGAACACTTTCACTTAAAACAGTCCAATGTAGTTTATTGTGCCATCATAAACCGCACCGTAAGCCATGTTATACTTCACAGGCTCACACATAGTCCATAACATTACATAGTACACGGCTTGAATACGCTGTCACTAAACACGCTGGCCCTCTTTGTCCAGTTACCGTGGGCGACCGCACGCCATACACTTCATTAATGTCCATAGAATAATACAGGCACCAACAGTTATATCCCATGTCCGGGGTTACCTCGCAGGAGCTCCTGCTCCAGATGACGACTCTTTGGTAGTCCTCTCTCTCAGGGAAGCTGTCGAACTGGGATCACTGTCTCGGACAAAGCCTTGCTCACCAGGCCACCTGACAGTTGAGATGTACAGATGGACAGTAGCTCCCCCAATGCAGTGCCGTCACTGACTCTGCAAACACACGTGGCCTGTTTGTGTGCTATTCAGGACGTCCGTCCCCACTTTGCAACCGTCCAACACGCAGGCCTCATCGGGTGCTCTTCAGGGATCCGACCCTCCTCCCAGGGTCTCCCAACACACCGGCCACCAGGGCCTCTGCGGGTGCTATTCAGGACGTCCGTCCCCTCCTGAGACTGTCCAACACTCAAGCCTCACCAGGTCCAAGTTCGCAGCACGTGCTCCAGGGATCCGATCCTTCTCCCAGAATCTCCCAACACTGACCTTCCAGGACCTTGCACCCTGAACCATTCAGGTACACTCTCTCTGCCATGTGACCAGACCTCAGGCACATATGTGAGGTATGGATCACATGGCTCATGACTTCATTGCAGGTCCTTTCAACACACACAGCCATACACACACAGGCTTTACATTGGGCGCTCAGGAACATGCCTCTGGGTGGGTCTGTAGGTGACTGGTACCACCCATCTCACCAAGTCACCTGGAAGCTTCCCTGATACACAGCAGCAAATCCTCAGCAGTATATCTCTGCTGATTAATACATATTCCAGCTTCCATCACAGGGCACCTATCCCTGTGATACATATCAGCCATTTATAATCCTGCCGCTCACCATTTCCCCATCATAACAAAGGGAATGCCTGCATGCATGTCACGGGCAGCCCATACAGCGCCCCCTAGCTGTCACAGGGGTCACTGCATCACATACTCCCCCCTCTGTTCAAACTTGTGGGGTTGAACATTTGTCACAAACCAGGGCCCTCGAGACCGGGCACACATGTCACCTTGCCCTACCAGTCGAAAGGGCCCTCTCAGTCGTCTTTGAGCGTCAGCTCCCGAGACATAGTCCATCACTGTCATTGTATCCCTCTCTGGGACCACCACATTATCGGACTTGTCAATCTGTCAGGCCTTCCCCACCCCCCAGCGGTCCTTATGTCGGCCTTGAGCTTTGGCCCTGAAGTCACCGTCCAACTGAGTCACCATACCCTTTTTAGTCTCCACTTTTCCGTAGTTTGCCCCATCACCCGACCTTTCTCTCACTGGCTGTCTCTCTCGGTCGGTACGGTCAGAAGTCCCACTTACAGTCGAGTCAACTCTCTGGCCTGAGTCTGACCCATTTAGTACCTCACAGGAGCTAATGTCTCTCAGTTTCGTACTGACAGTAGAACTGCCACTTGCAGATTCTCGATGTTTTTGTCTTGCTGACAGTCTTCGGCTACCTGCCATGTCGTTATTTGGAGGATTCCTTCGGGTCCTTACACCTTGGGTTGGAGGCAGCCACCACCTGATGTTCTGCATTTGTTTATTAATCTGCAATCGTTCCAGTCTCAACTGCTCTATCTTCTGCAGGTAGGCTACCCGATATTCCAGTAGCATTCGGATGTTTCCAATGCTTTCCACCGAGCCAACAACAATGACTGGAACCATGTCATCTTCAACCGCTACTTGGATTTCACCAGCAGGTGGGATCCTCATTCTCTTCACACAAAATCTATTTACCATCTCCTGCATCACCTTTCCAAGTCTTCTAACAACTTTCCCCACCAGATTTCTGGGTACCGGAATTATGTTTTCCACAAAGCCCAGCCGACTTTGAGCTTCCCTCGCAAGCTCCAGGTGTCGAGCGGCTTTCTTATTCCCCAACACGACCATCTGTTTTGTGCAGAGACATTGTAGGTGCATCTCCTTCAGGACAGTCACCCGCTTCTCTGTGACTTCCCTATCTGCCAGTATCACCATCTGGTTCGACTCCGGGGCCCAGTTCACACTATAGGCTTTTATTGCCTTTTTAAAGGCCACATGCGCACCCTCACTGGGTCACGCTTCTCGCATGTCTTCGGGTACCTCCATCACGTACTTGAAGAGTACGTGGACAGATGGCTCCTGGCTTACCACTGACACTTCCCTCAAGACATCTGCCACGACCGGGTGACTGTCTTCTTCAGCTCTTGGCTCACAATATTCTTGAGATTTACACTCTTCAGGACACTTTGCCAAGATGGGCATTGGCAGTTCTGCCTTGCTATCAGTCGGGCACGGCCGCTGTAAGTTTTTGACCACCACCTTCTCTTCTTGCAGAAGACCTCTCAATGCTTCTCTGAGCACTTCAATATCTTCCCTTAGGGTCTTATTCCCACCTTGCCACGTTGTCAGGTGACCTCTGGGCTCCAAGACTTCTTTCTCTAGCTCATCCACTCTGTGCTCGGCCGTTTGTCTCAGGGCCTTGACTGCCGAGAGTTCGGACTCTAGGTGGTGCAGCCGCTCCAACTGCGTGGAGTTGGTGACTTCCATACTCGCCACCTTTAAACATTCCTTCGCCAGCTGTTGACAGATCTCTTTGCGCTCTCTCTCCGAGTTTTGTATGTGCGCTTCTACCTGGTGAAAACTGTGAACTCGCTTTTTCCACATGCACACTTCCTTGGTCAGTTTGTCAACTTCACCCTCTAGCTGTCGGGTGATAGCGGTGAAATTGGAGAGCTTCTCCTCCTGCAGAACGTTGTCCTCTGCCCTAGTGTTGGCTAACAGCAATAACATATTACAGTCATGCCCAATACCTGTGTCATACCCCACAGTATGGTAAATGCTCAAGTCACCCTCTGTTCGGGTGTCAGCTCCACTCTTTTTAATTACCACATCACTATCAAAGGTATTAACCAGTGAGGACCCTCAATTCTGAATATTTTTCTATCTACTGGCTAACATGGTACAAAGATATACATCTTTTCTGTATCACATCACTATCAGTCACCCTGTGGTACATGTCAGGTGACATCATGTCCGTAAGTTGGGCTGACGCACCCTTCTCTCTGGTCATACTTTCGGGCATGGCTGCTACCGCCCTGTCACTAAGTTGGGCCCGTCCACCATTTCCTTTGGTCATGCCTAACTTAGAACTGTCAACTTTAGGGGTGCACTTTCCACACCATTACCTCTCACACACATTATTTCTACAGACACTTCTCTATTTGTCCACCAGTTCCACATGGCTTCTAAGTCCCACCCTATAATCATAGTACACCGTAAGTCTGGGACTACTGTCACTTCATGGTACGCGGAGCCCTCAGTCGTGTCAATGTAGAGGTATGCTGTCAAAGGTTCTTTATCGTCTCCACCAAAGACATTCATTCTTGTCCCCGTCCCAGGCGACACAGAACGTCCAGGAGAGGTCCTCAGCTCAGACACCCAACTTCCCGGGTCTAACAATCCTATCACCCGTTCTCCATCCAGCCAGAAGGGGCACTGTAGTGTCAGTTCACTGACCAAGCTATCCACAGTATAGCAGGGGCCTGCATAGTAGGAACTTCGCTGCTCCCAGCTACAGTCCAATGGCGCCTTCGCTGCCGCCTCTTTTTTTTTTGCCACCACCCAAATTTGGGTTACTACCCCCTTTTGGGCAACTACTCCATTGTGGGATTCCACCCCCTTTTGGGATTCAACCCCCTTTTTGGCAATCATCCCTGTATGGGTTACCACCCCCTTTTGGGCAGTCATCCCTGTTAGGGTTACCGCCCCCTTTTGGGACACCACCCTGTTTAGGGACACCACCCCTCTCCGGGGTACACTCCGTGGACTCCCCCCACAGCAGTCTTGGGTCCAAGTTCACACAGTCCCTTACGTCTTTCTGTGGCTGGTACTGGCCCTTTAAAAGGTTGCACAGTCTGTACCTCTGATGTCTCTGACACTCCACCAGCTCCTGCTGGCACTGCTCCAGCTCCTGCTGTAGCCACAAACCACCAGCACCTCCGGCTGCCGCTCACAAGCAGCTGCTGGTGTCACTGCAGCTCCTGCTGCCTCAGAACCTCTTGCTGTAATTGTAACTGCAGTTCCCGCTGCCACAAGTCCGTGCACGCTTCCGCTGCGCCGTCTTCGTGGACCCGCCGATCCACAGCAACCTTTGTGACCCCGCCGAGTTCCAGCCAGACGCTTGTCACCTTTGTGACCCCGCCGAGCCACAGCACGCTGACTTGAAAAATTAACTTTGTGACCCCACTGAGTCACAGCAAAACACCTCACACGTGCCTCCTGTACCGTTGCCCTTAGCAACCAAGTTTGTAGACCTTGTCTGTTGCCCCTCGCAACAAAGCTACAAAAGTGCCCTTAGCATTCTCCACCATATGTAGGGTAGCACTTATTGTTAGTGTTGAGGAACACTCACTTGGCTGCGATATTGAGGCACACAGGAACACTTTCACTTAAAATAATCCAATGCAGTTTATTGTGCCATCATAAACCGCACCATAAGCCGTGTTATACTACACAGGCTTACACATAGTCCATAACATTACATAGTACACGGCTTGAATACACTCACTAAACACGCTGGACCTCTCTGTCCAGTTACTGTGGGTGACCGCATGCTGTACACTTCATTAATGTCCATAGAATAACACAGGCACTAACCGTTATACCCCATGTCCGGGGTTACCTCGCAGGAGCTCCTGCTCCAGATGCCGACTCTTTGGTAGTCCTCTCTCTCAGGCAAGCTGCTGAACTGGGATCACCATCCCGCACAACGCCTTACCAGGCCACCTGACAGTCCAGAGCCACAGACGGACAGTAGCTCCCCCAAAGCAGTGCCATCACTGACTCTGCAAACACACGTGGCCTGTTTATGTGCTATTCAGGACGTCCATCCCCATTTTGGAACCATCCAACACACAGGCTTCACTGGGTGTTATTCAGGGATCCAACCCTCCCAGGGTCTCCCAACACACCGGCCACCAGGTCCAGGGCCTCAGCGGGTGCTATTTAGGACGTCCGTCCCCTCCTGAGCCCGTCCAACACTCACGCCTCACCAGGTCCAAGGTCGCAGCACGTGCTCCTGGGATCCGATCCTTCTCCCAGAATCTCCCAACACTTGCACCCTGAACCATTCAGGTGCACATTCTCTGCCATGTGACCAGACCTCAGGCACACTATATGGTCCATAGCCATACCCACAGTGAGGTATGGATCACATGGCTCATGACCTCATTGCAGGTCCTTTCAACACACCCAGCCATACACACACACAGGCTTTACATTGGGCGTTCAGGCACATGCCCCTGGGTGGGTTTGTTGGTGACTGGTCCCACCCATCTCACCAAGTCACCTGGAAGCTTCCCTGATACACAGCAACAAAATCTCAGCAGTATATCTCTGCTGATTAATACATATTCCAGCTTCCATCACAGGGCACCCACCCCTGTGATACATATCGGCCATTTATAATCCTGTCGCTCACCATTTTCCCATCATAACAAAGGGAATGCCTGCATGCATGTCCTGAGCAGCCCATACAGCGCCCCCTAGCTGTCACAGGGGTCACTGCATCACGATAGGGTGAGGTGACGTATACACACTCACTCTCCAAGCCTCTCATTTCTACGGGTTTCATTGTCCTCAACAAAGGCGACTCATCAGGAGACTTAATTTAATATTGACCTATATTCAAGCGACACTAGACAAAAAAAAATAAAATCATGTATCATGTTATCTGAAACAGTCAGAAAACTAACAACATAGTGGCAGACCCCAGACTTCAAACTATATACTTTGTAAGTTTATAAGCCACTCCAGTGTCAGGAATAGATAGTATGTGAAAATACAGTATAATTATTGTGCTTTTCCTCCTATAGGGACTGCTCTAGCTTCATATTGTAACAGCTGTCAGTTAGTAGTGCAGACAAATCGTCCTAGACTAAACTCAGTGTTCAAACGGCCCAATATATACCACTCAGGGAAAACTTACCTGCTCCGAAGATCATTAGCAGCTTGTAACTATTGGCCATGCTGCGGTCTGTCAGGGAATGAGTGCAATATCGTTATAAAGACTAGGGATATGTGCAGCCATAATGTCTGGGAGATCTGTGCCATTATTTAGTATGAATATGGAAACTATATCTGGAAGTTATGTGTTCCCTGAGCGGTATATACTGTAATTTCACATACTATCTATTCCTGACACTGGAGTGGCTTATAAACTTACAAAGTATAGAGTTTGAAGTCTGGGATCTGCCAATATATACATATCGATTCATCCACAATATAAGAGTACCACCTCCAAATACCATATAATATAACCAAATCTTACACTGCATTTATGCAAGAAAAAGAAGGCATAGGCCAAACATACACATAAAATCTCAATTTATTATCCAAAAATTAAAATAGTAGCAAGACAAGGAAATTTCCAAAAAACATGCTAAGGTCAGTATTCACACTAGAGTAGTAAAAAAACCGCGTATTGTAATCTCCAAGGAACAAAAATCAGCGCTAAAAAAATCTCTCTTTTGTAAATAAATAATGCGCTTAGTTCCAACTAGAGACGCTAAATGACAGCTCATGAAATATATGAATTATATTTATATGTTCATTACAAGAAAAATGTGCAGATTATTCATAGAATATTATATAACATATATAACATATAGTTACAAAGGGATATAAATATATAAAATGCTCAGTGCATAATTCCTGTCCCCAGACAACATGTTCAATAAAAGCTGCAACTGTTAGTATATAGCTGTAAATATCGGTTATATTTGCATAAAACAAGATTGCATAAATTATGAGACTGTGCATATTAAGCATAAAATGCTATCTGACAATGGTAATATATAGGTAAGGGATATAATTAGAATAGCCTGCTCAGTGCTCAGTAACCATCCCAAAACTGCACATTCAATAGCCGCTGATACTCTTGATATATACCTGCAGATGCCAGCTAAATTGCATAAAACGAGATTTCATAGTATAATGTGATTGCGGCTGTCAAAAACTTACATGTAAGTAAACGCTGGTATTGCTGGTTTACAGGTACCCCGGCTACCCCGACAGCGCCGTTTCGCCGTATGGCTTCCTCAATAGGGGGCAACATGTGTGTGTGAAATGAGCGCACTCCTATATGTTTGTCCATTATAGTAGTTTTTTTTAAACCTGAAAGTGGCATATATAGTAGGATATGGTAGGGTTCAGACAGGACCCGTCAGAGAAGTGTCGCCTTGCTGCGGTTGACGGGCACACATGAATTGGCCAAATCATGCGCTAAGAACCTTTGCTTTTGTAAGTACATCTTGCTGAGGGACAGAGCGTTTGGAAGTTTTTATTTCCATTGACATCATATGTCTTGGCATTCACAGGGTGCTGCTGTGCTTTTTTTATATATGCACCTATTCACACTTGGAAGGTGTTGGTCAGGTTTTTTTTGTATAGCTAAATATAGGGGGGTGTGACTCCCTCTGCTTGACCCTTGCACTCCTCCCGTTAACCTGCAGGTGTTCTCAACCAGTTCTACAAGCCCATTCACTTGTAGGCCAGCAGCCCAGGAGAGACATGTTTGTCCATTATAGTAGGTTTTTTTTTTTAACCTGAAAATGGCATATATAGTAGGATATGGTAGGGTTCAGACAGGACCCGTCAGAGAAGTGTCGCCTTGTCGCGGTGGCAATCTCAATCTTGTTTTATGCAATTTAGCTGGCATCTGCAGGTATATATCAAGAGTATCAGCGGCTATTGAATGTGAAGTTTTGGGATGGTTACTGAGCACTGAGCAGGCTATTCTAATTATATCCCTTACCTATATATTACCATTGTCAGATAGCACTTTATGCTTAATATGCACATTCTCTTAATGCACAACAGAAAGTCATAATTTATGCAATCTTCTTTTATGCAAATATAACCGATCTTTACAACTATATACTAACAGTTGCAGCTTTTATTGAATATGTTGTCTGGGGACAGGAATTATGCACTGAGCATTTTATATATTTATATCCCTTTGTAACTATATGTTATATAATATTCTATGTATAATCTGCACATTTTTCTTGTAATTAACATATAAATATAATTCATATATTTCATGAGCTGTCATTTAGCGTCTCTAGTAGGAACTAAGCGCATTATTTATTTACAAAAAGCGAGATTTTTTTGGCGCTCATTTTTGTTCCTTGGAGATTACAATACGCGGTTTTTTACTACTCTAGTGTGAATACTTACCTTGGCATGTTTTTTGGAAATTTCTTTGTCTTGCTACTATTTTAATTTTTGGATAATAAATTGAGATTTTATATGTATTTTTGGCCTATACCTTCTTATTCTTGCATTATTTCAGTGTAACATTTGGTTATATTATCTGTCAATGTATGACATGTTATCCGAAACAGTCAGAAAACTAGACACATGACTTTAGGTTTTTCTTCGTCTAGTCTCGCTTGAATTTAGGTCAGTATTAAATAGTCTCCTGATGAGTCGCCTTTGGTGAGGGCGATGAAACCCATAGAAATGAGAGGCTTGGAGAGTGAGTGTGTATACGTCACCTCACCCTATATACTGAGATGTGGGGTATAGGTTTTTATATTGGTCACCTTCTGATTAACCTTCAGGGGAGAATTGTGGGTATAGTTTTATATGTGGAATTAATAAAGTTTAGTTTTATCCTTTTGTCAGTGAATCTTCTAATCCAGGGCTAATTATATATATAAAAAAATTTTTTCTCTGAACTCATTTCTCATGTTTGGCCTCATTAAAGTAAAAATACTCATACTGCGCTAGCTTGCCAGCTCCTCTTTAGCGGTGTCAAGTCTCACTGTCCCGGGGCTTATGTGAGGTTGTTGCATCACACGAGCCCTGCGCCCAATCAGGTCCGGCTCCACTGTTCCTGCCTTCGGATGTTTGGAACATCAACAGAAAGCCAGGGCCGCGGCTGCTCTCTGACTGCCTCATGATGCTCGATTTGTCCGAAAGTTGGCGACAGTGACGCCAGTGCTGATTGAGCACAGGACTCACATGACATAAAAACCTTAAAAGAGACCCAAGAACGCAAGTGCCGACACCAATGAACCGGTGCCAGCATGGGAGGTTCGTATAAGTGTTTTTACTTTAACAGGACCAAACATGAGGAATGTGAAGGGGTTGTCCAACTAGTGGACAACCTTTTTAAACATCAAAAATCCCACATAGAGAGAAGTCATTATTAGTGATGTACCACAGAGAAGAAACAGGAATCTGCGCCACTTCCAATGAAAAAAGTTCTGTATATCCGTAGTGTAGAAAGCGGATAGGCACTGACCGTACCGTGCAAATTAATCCTTTATTGTGGAATCATCATACCAACAGAAGGCAGATAAAACAATGGAGCAGAAAACAGACGACGATCGTTTCGCGCTACATAGCGCTTCTACAGGTCATATGTAGGACAAACCTCACAAAGTATATATAAGCAACTATTGCCCTTGTCCCTCCCACCTCACAACAGGTGAAAACATCTCATTAATTATGAGCAAGTGAACAGCAAATACATGCAATACAAAAAACTGCTAAAAACAATGTACAAAAGCACTGTGCAAGTGATCATATTGAAATGGAATGAGTATCATACCACGGCAAATCTACCAAGACCCGGCCGTCCCTCTAAACTTTCATCTCAAACAAGGAGAAGACTGATCAGAGATGCAGCCAAGAGGCCCATGATCACTCTGGATGAACTGCAGAAATCTACAGCTGAGGTGGGACAGTCTGTCCATAGGACAACAATCAGTCGCACACTGCACAAATCTGGCTTTTATGGAAGAGTGGCAAGAAGAAAGCCATTTCTTAAAGATATCCATAAAAAGTGTTGCTTATAGTTTGCAATAAGCCACCAGGGAGACACACCAAACATGTGGAAGAATGTCCTCTGGTCAGATGAAACCAAAATCGAACTTTTTGGCAACAATGCCAAACGATATGTTTGCCGTAAAGGCAACACAGCTCATTACACACAATCCCCACTGTCAAACATAGTGGTGGTGGCATCATGGTTTGGGCTTGCTTTTCTTCAGCAGGGACAGGGAAGATGGTTGAAGTTGATGGGAAGATGGATGGAGCCAAATACAGGACCATTCTTGAAGAAAACCTGTTGGAGTCTGCAAAAGACCTGAGACTGGGATGGAGATTTGTCTTCCAACAAGACAATGATCCCAAACATAAAGCAAAATCTACAATGGAATGGTTCACAAATAAACGTATCCAGGTGTTAGAATGGCCAAGTCAAAGTCCAGACCTGAATCCAATGGAGAATCTGTGGAAAGAGCTGAAAACTGCTGTTCACAAACGATCTCCATCCAACCTCACTGAGCTCGAGCTGTTTATCAAGGAAGAATGGGCAAGAATTTCATTCTCTCAATGTACAAAACTGATAGAGACATGCCCCAAGCAACTTGCAGCTGTAATCGCAGCAAAAGGTGGTGCAGCAAAGTATTAAGTTAAAGGGGCCGAATAATATTGCACGCCCCACTTTTCAGTTTTTGAATTTCAACAAAAAATTTTAAAATAACCAATAAATTTTGTTCAACTTCACAAATGTGTCCCACTTGTTGATTATTCACCAAAAATTTACATTTGGTATCTTTATGTTTGAAACATGATATGTGGGAAAATGTTGAAAAGTTCCAGGGAGCCGAATACTTTCGCAAGGCACTGTATGAGGCGTGTCACAGATATACCACACTGTAAAATGTTTTTTTTTTCTGGTGGCTGCAAAAGACTGCTGGATCTAACGAGAGTAACAGACTGCCCAAAAAAGGGAATTTTGGCCTAAAACGCCTCAATTTTTGGAACACGGATGTATGAAGTGTGTCAGAGATAGACCCCACAGTAAAATGTGGCCTGTTTTTTAAAAAAAAAATGCAACATAGTGCTGTACAGAAGTACAGTTTCACCCGTGACAAAAAATGAAAACCGCCCTAAACTGGCAAAAGTTTGAGGACACACAGATATGAGCCGGCACGCAGATACCACTACAACAAATGTGTGCCTTGTTTTCTTTTATTTTTGGGCTAACTAGTGCTGTATTTAACCAAAAGTGACAGCCAGGCAAGGAAAAGAATACAGCTGTAAACTGGCCAAACTTTGAGCATGCACAGATATGAGTTGCCACAGAGATACCATACCAAACAATGTGTGGCCTGTATTTTTGGGGGGGCTAAATACTGCTTTATTTAACCAAAAGTGACAGCCAGGCAAAAAAAAACGAAAACAGACGTAAACTGGCCAAACGTTGAGCACGCACAGATATGAGCTGGCACGGAGCTACCACACCAAAAAATGTGTGGCCTATATTCCAATTACACCTGGGGCTAGCTATATATGGCTAATATGTCCCACAGGTAGCAGCAGCAGCACCAGAACACAGGAAGGGAAAGGACCCTCTTGATGTATGCAATGGTCTATGTACACACATACAGTGGCTTCAGTCCTTGCACTGATGTGTATAGAGCGACATACACTACCCTGCCTGCCTAACACTGGAACCTCTATACTCCGGAATTAGTCCTTAGAAGGACTGTTGGTTTAGATGGATTTGAGTAGTTTAGGATGGTAGACCCCACACTAACTAAGAAATCTCCAATTCTGACCCTATGAAGGCAGCCACTCTCCCTACACTATCTCAATCCGGAGCTGAATGCGGCGAGCAGGGCGACTTCTGGTCTCTTATACCCCTGATGATTCTGTGCCCACAGCCAATCACTGCACGACCAAAACTAAGATGACTGCGGCATTCATAGCCTGGCAGACAATCCCTGCAGCGTGATTGGGTCTCTAAAGCCCGCCAAAAATGCTGGGTGGAGACCCGCGTTCCCGCCTAGTAATCCCGGAAATGCTCGGTGCTTTCCGAGTACACAGAGTACCGTGATACTCGGCCGAGTACTGAGTAGTGGCGAGCACGTTCGCTCATCACTAGTCATTATCATATCTAGTGTGTGAGAAATGAGTTACAGGAAAATCGTATTTTATTGACCTTCAAAAATAACTCCGATGCGGAGAAACTATATACATTATTAACAAATTCTACAAAAACATGATGCGCACAGCGTGCATTCAAGGATGGAATATTATACGGGAGTTTTATACAGTGGGGAAAAAAGTATTTAGTTAGTCAGCCACCAATTTTGCAAGTTCTCTCACTTAAAAAGATGAGAGGCTTGTAATTGACATCATAGGTAGACCACAACTATGAGAGACAAAATGAGAAACCAAATCCAGAAAATCACCTTGTCTGATTTGGCAAGATTTATTTTGCAAATTATGGTGGAAAATAAGCATTTGGTCATTAACAAAAGTTCATCTCAATATTTTGTTGTATATCCTTTGTTGGCAATGACAGAGGTCAAACGATTTCTGTAAGTCTTCACAAGGTTGAAACACACTGTTGATGGTATGTTGGCCCATTACTCCATGCAGATCTCCTCTGGAGAAGTAATGTTTTGGGCCTGTTGCTGGGCAACACAGACTTTAGTCTCCTTCCAAAGGTTTTCTATGGGGTTGAGATCTGGAGATTGGCTAGGCCACTCCAGGACCTTCATATGCTTCTTACGAAGCCACTCCTTCATTGCCCTGGCTGTGTGCTGGGAACATTATCATGCTGAAAAACCCATCCACATTTCATCGTCAATGCCCTTGCTGATGGATGGAGGTTTGCACTCAAAATCTCATGATGCGTGACCCCATTCATTCTTTCATGTACACGGATCAGTCGTCCTGGTCCTTTTGCAGAGAAACAGCCCCAAAGCATGTTGCCACCATCATGCTTCACAGTAGGTATGGTGTTTTTGGATGCAACTCAGCATTCTGTCTCCTCCAAACAAGACAAGTTTTGTTTCTACCAAGCAGTTTTTCTTTGGTTTCATCAGACCATATGACATTCTCCAATACTCTTCTGGATAATCCAAATGCTCTTTGGCAAACTTCAGACAGGCCTGGACATGTACTGGCTTAAGCAGGGGAACACATCTGGCACTGCAGGGTCTGAGTCCCTGGTGATGTAGTGTGCTACTGATGGTAGCCTTTGTTACGTGATTCCAGTTCTATGCAGGCCATTCACTAGATTCCCCCGTGTGGTTCTGGGATTTTTGCTCACTGTTGTGATCATTTTGACCCCACAGGGTCAGATCTTGTGTGGAGCCCCCGATCAAGGTAGATTATCAGTGGACTTGTATGGCTTCCATTTTCTTATTATTGCTCCATCAGTTGATTTCATCACACCAAACTGCTTTCCTATTGCAGATTCAGTCTTCCCAGCCTGGTGCAGCACTACAATTTTGTTTCTGGTGTCTTTCGACAGCTCTTCGGTCTTCACCATAGTGGAGTTTGGAGTGTGACTGTTTGAAGTTGTGGACAGGTGTATATTATATTGATAACAAGTTCCAGTAGGTGCCATTACTACAGGTAATGAGTGGAGGACACAGGAGCCTCTTAAAGAAGAAGTTACAGGTCTGTTAGAGCCAGGAATCTTGCATGTTTTTAGGTCACCAAATACTTATTTTCCACCATAATTTTCAAAATACATCTTGCCAAATCAGACAAGGTGATTTTTTGGATTTGTTTTCTCATTTTGTCTCTCATAGTTGTGGTTTACCTATGTCAATAACAGGCCTCTCTCATCTTTTTAAGTGGGAGAGCTTGCACAATTGGTGACTAAATATTTTTTTACCCCACTGTAGGATGAACCAAATACCAACAGAAAATAGACCCAAAAACAAACATTTATCAGTAAAAATATCTCATCTTTATTAGGTAAAAGTATAAAAGAATTGAGCCATTTTCCGATACACATCAGATCTCCATTTTTTCATGATCTCGGGTTGGGTGAGGGCTTATTTTTTGTGGGCCGAGTTGACATTTTTAATGAATACCATTTTTGGTGCAGATGCAATCTTTTTATCGTCCATTATTGCATTTTAATGCAATGTTGCAGTGACCAAAAAAACTTAATTCTGGCGTTTTGACTTTTTTACGCATTACGCTGTTAAGTGTTTGTCGCGATATTGTGGAATGAGCCATGATTTCCCTAGTATCACACCTTCCGGAACGTTCCAGAATCTTCTATTCACATACTGAACTCTGCTATACCAGTGGTGAGGGTTTGACCCCCCCTGCCTGTCAGGCCTGCAGCCTGTAACACTCCCCCCTCAGACCTATTCACACACACTCATTGTAACCTGTGATACCAGTGAGTGATTTCCCTCCTCCCAAAGGAAGGCCCTTTGTCTTTCCCCCATGTGCTGGCTTCTCCTAGCCTATAATTAGAATCTATTCATTTGGTCATAAAGCGACATGAGTTTATGATAGAAATATGAAAATGACATATCTGGGTCGTGCGTCGACGAAGCTTTGTAGCCTGTGTTTTTCCCGGTTCCAGCACCAACAGAACCCGAGAAATGGATTTCTCTTGAACAGAGGTGAATAGACCTCCAAGTTTGGACTCATTAGAAAGCTAATTTCAAAATAAGATGATGGTTCTGCTAGGTTCTCAAGCCCAGTTATGATTGTTAGAAGTTTTCAGACCCGAATCTGAGCTAGGTGAGTGTGCAGGTAAACCAGCCCCTTTAGTGATTTCACAAGCCCAGAGGTATAAGTTACTGCACTCAGCCCAACCTTCATCCTTGCCTGGGAAACTGCTGCAGCAAAACCCTCAATGCATTGTGATGTCTGGCTCCTCCCACCATGGTTGCCTGAGATCTAAGTAACATGTGAGTTCATTTCTGTTTTAATTCCCTTTTTATTTGTAATCGCTTTGTACATATTTTAATTATCTCATATTGTAAAATCTTTTTATACCTTCTGTAAACACTGCCTATCTTTTTGTCTCCATGTTCTATATCGAATTCATACGTGCCTGAAGTTGATTACGTTACTAATTTGGGGTTGGTGTTATGAATGGGTCTCCGAGGAGGATGGCAGGAACAGGCTAAGCCACCAGAAGACCAGAGAGGCTGGTAACTAAGCAGATTTGTGACCACTGATCCTATCCGCACAACTAGCAGTAGCCGTGGAGCGTTCCTACGATGCCCTAGATGCTTCGTCACAGCCGGAGGACTAACTAAGCCTAATGACAGAAAGATGAAATCTAAACTGCCCCGGAGCAGATCCCTAAAGGAATAGACAGCCCCCAAACATATTGTCGGTGAGACAAGATGAGGCACAAACACAGGCAGAGAATAGACTGAGCAAACGGTGGGGCCCAAGCTGTCTAGACAGGACAGGACAGAAAAAGATACTGTCTGCAATCACGCACAAAACCCTGAAAAAGTCCAACACTTCTGATATACAAAAAAACCTGAGATACAAAAAAACCTTAGATCACACGATCTCACCCCCGCTAGATCAGCACTCTGGTATAAACTGGCAGCAAGCAAAAAGATACTAACATAAGAGGACTGAATAAGCTGCAACCTATGAAGCAGGGCCCAGCGTAGCCCCCAGCAGGCAGCACCCTGAACCCTAGCAGCAAAGCAAAAAAAGACAACCCGATTAGATGCAAAGGATTAGCAAAAGAATCACTTAGCTGAATATGCAGATCAGGCAGGGGGCAAAAGAGCTCCAAATGCACACAGAAGAAAAAAATCACCAGCAACCTTCAAGAGCAACCAGCTCCATTAAATGCTCCCAGCCAGCAATCCCAGATTCCCATTTATCATCGTCAGGTGGAGAACCTCCATCCACCTGGCCAGCTCCACTACTCTCAGTAACCACCAGAGGGAGCTTCGGCTCAGAAATCCGAGCAAGGGAGTTCACAACAGGTTGGCTTCGGACCCTCTTTATTAATTTACATAATATAGAAATCGGAGCTGGTGGCAGCGAAGTGTGTTCTGGCTAGGTGGGTAGTTCTGGCAGTGATGGAATGGGTTTTATAAGCTGATTGTGTGGCTGCGGCCAGAGCATTTATAATTCCCTTGCTGCAGCATGCCTAATAGCCAGTGCACAACAAGCGGCCCTTCTGGCGACCAAATATCCTAGGTTCAGTTCCCTGACTGACCTGAGGGTAAGGGGGGCGCCAGAGAGCTGCAAGTTCCAATGTAGAACCAAAAGTAGGATATGCATAAATCTCAGCAGTTTGTAACACAGTGTTGGCAGTTTGTAACACAGTGTTGGCAGCGGTGGGATAACTAAAATAAGCCCCCCCGTGGTAAATTGATAGGTCAAGACTAGCTTGCTGTTTTTCATAACATTGTGGCAGCAGTGGAATAACTAAGATAACCCCCCTGCACATGTGATAGCCGTGTGCTGGCCGAAGGTCATACCCCCCTTTTTGTGACAGCGATCAGGTTATTTCTTTTTTTATATTGATAGATCGGGCGATTCTGAACGCGATGATACCAAATATGTATATGTTTGATTTTGACATACAGCATTGTATTTAATTAATCAGACAACTATTTTTAGCAAACAAAGAATAATAGACTGTTATCTGTATGTTGGCTTTCAAATTTAAGTGTTGATTTCAGGTTGGTCAAGAAAACACACTTTTGTTTATGCAAGTCAGGAATATCAACTTTTATTGTGCGCTTATCCTTGATCACTAGTGATGTTTGCTGATATGTTAATTATGCATTGTGTTATTGAGCCAGTTTGTTGACTTCTAAAGCAGAGAGGGAGAAACTATGTAAATAGTTTAAATAATCAAGTAATGCTGCTTGATCTCTCCTTTCTTACCCTTTATATAAATGCTGAATGAGATACACTTGTTAAGTTTAAAAATAGGTTACTTGCCTCTGTATAAAGAAACTGAGGGAGAGAAACAACCAGAGAGATTCTGCCAAGACATTCATACATCCCAAAAGGAAGAGAGAGACAGGACAGCAGCCATTTTATATCATGGCTCCATCATGAGGGACACGGATCTATCATTCTATAGGAAACAACCCAGGGGTTTTCAGTCTCGGTTGGAAGAATATAGTTCACCTCCAATGACTATCGCTGAACCATGGAGATCAACTGGCTCTGTACCTTGTATGGACCCAATGGACTGTCATCTTCCTACACTTGTTACCTCCTCTCTGTGTGCTTGCCACAGGTGGCGTAGTCATTCCTGGAAGATGAATTCCTGGTTGTGATCCTCGGATCACTGGCCTTGTACCTTGTATGGACTAAATGGACTGTCATCTTCCTAGGCTTGTTACCTCCTCTCTGTGTGCAAGCCACAGGTGGGGTAGTGACCCTGGAAGATCTGAAGTCACAGCTGCCATTATCCTGGCGATTCAGAGGAAGGGTGAGATTCTGCAATGTGCACCATCTTGTGTATTTTGCTGGGACTGTTCTATGGGTTATATACTGTTATCTGGTTCAATAAAGCATTGACACACTGTGTTACCCTCACCCTGTGTTGACTGAGTAGTGTTTTGCCCACGTTAAAAGGAGAGCGGAATTTCAGCAGGACGTTCCCTGGTCCATGCGGTTTCGGCTAGCGGGTGGCGCTCATAGCAATCCGGCAGTGACAACCATAGAGATCTTCTGGAGACCTCTGGTTGTCATTGCAACCCATCGGTGACTCACGATCATGTGACAGGGTCACAGATGAGCTGGATTTCTGGTACACTTGCCGGAAGTGTGCATCAAATGCCGCTGTCAGACGCTGTTAGGGGCCCATGTCAGCTGTTCAAAACAGCTGACGTGCTGGAAAAGATGTGGGCTCAGCACCAGAGCCCACATCAAAGGGAGGGACTGGGAGTTCGACTTCGGTGTACATTTACACCCGATGTCGGAAAGGGGTTAAAGGGGATTTTTACAGAGACAGAAGTGGTAATCAAACATGTATACCTACAAATAACTGCAAAAAATACACAGCTCATAATGTTAAATAGTATATAGTTAAGACATGAAAATATATAATTTGTGTAGATATAAAAATTCAAGCAAATGTCAAATGTTGTAGCTCCATCTAGTGTAAAAGTGCTATCATAGAGTAAAATGTATCCTAAGAGAGTGTCACCATCAAGGTTGAAATGAGATTAAGTGCACCATACTTATTGAGTATGAGTGTTCTGTCTCCAACATCTAATTTGTAATCTCTGATTATCTGTTTGTTAATATTTGCAGTGTTTTGGCTCCCTCTAGTGGCCAGAGTCATAATCACAGTCTTATCGTGTTGTTTTATTTCCATTCTTAATGTCTGCATCTCCTCCCTTCTTTTGCAAAGCATTATGGTAGCTTTCCATCCACTTTCCTCCATTTTCCTTCAGCCTGTATTTGAGAATGATATCTCCCATTGCTTTCCCCCTTGTGATTGCATTGCTGGTAGATGTTCTTTATAGCTAATTCCTGTCCTAATTTCAGTCCTGCTCCCTGGTCAGCTACTAGTGTGTAAATATTCGTCCACAATGTATGTCATATATAATGTGTATATCTGTTGTACCCTGTACTGATTATGTGTATTATATTGTTTATATTGTTTTCAGTTCCACCGCATCATTATACCATCAAGTTCAATAAAAGCACAGTCTCAACTGGAGTCTCCTTATTGGACCCCAGTATAGCGGTTTAGCTGTCTGTATAGCTGCAATTTTCTGCTTCATTCAGTGAGGACAGAACAGTGAAAAGGCAGCCATCCAGCTAGTGGGGTTCAGTGAAAAGACAGCCATCCAGCTTGTAGGAGCTAGTGAAACTGCAGACATCCAGCTAGTGAGATTCAAGTCACTGGCACAGACTTAATAAAGCTACAGCAATCTCTGCACAGCCAAGCATTCCCCCAAGAAACCATGTTCCACAAATCACACAGGACAAAATCTGTTACTTCCGTCTCCTCAAAGACTACATCCATCAGTAGCGCGGTCGCCATTGCCCGCGCAAATGCTGAAGCCGCCAAAATGCGAACAAGCTTTGCTGAAGAAGAGATGCAACTTAAATTAGAGAAAGCACGCCTAGATGACCAAGAGAGGTCATGCATAGAGAGAGAGAGAGGTTCAAGAGAGAAGACTATGATTAGAAAAAGATGAGCAAGAGAGAAAGATGCAGTTAGAGAAGGCATGCATGGATGCCGCCTTAGAGAGCCTAGCAGCAAAAAGAGAAGCTGCTGCAGCCCAAGCCGAAGCAGAATCTCTAGAAGCTGCGCAAAACAATGAGCTGCATAACCAAAGCAGTACGTCAAGTCTGGAGTTTCTACTGCAAGATTCACCACAACGCACATCCCAGTATATTAATGAACTTTCTGATCCAAACTATAACCATGAACCGGCATCGGAACAAGAACACTACACCTCCAGTGAAGAGAGCGAGAGTCATCATGAGGCTCAGCTCCAGGGAAACATGGACCAAAGCAACTCTGCTAATTACTACCTTTCCTCTCACCAGGTAACCAACGTGAATCACCATGCTGACAACTCGCACGTCAGACCAAAGCAATATGGCACTGGCTGGCGCCACCCAGAGGATATTAACAGGTATGAACGCACCTCACATTAGCCCTATTCCTCCCATTCTGTATATGCTTTTTTCATTTTTATTGTCCAGATGTAGTACTTTGCATTTTTCCCTGTTAAAAACCATTCTGTTAGTTGCTGCCCACTTCTCCAGTTTATTTATATCTTTTTGAATCCTTTCTCTTCTCTGGTATTAGCTATCCCTCCTAGCTTTGTGTCATCAGCAAATTTAATCAGTTTACCCTCAATTCCTTAATCTAAATCGTTGATAAAGATGTTGAACAATACAGGACCCAGGACAGAGCCCTGTGGTACCCCACTTGAGACATTCTTCCAACTGGATGTGCAGCCATTTACGACCACTCTTTGGGTCCGATCACTAAGCCAGTTATGAATCCACCTAACAGTTGCCTTGTCCATTCCATACTTAGTCATTTTTTCAATAAGGATTGTATGAGATACTTTGTCAAATGCTTTGCTGAAGTCAAGATATACTATATCTACAGCATTTCCTTGATCCAGGCGAAGCCTGAAGTGTAGCTTGCAGGCCTCCTGAAAAAACAAAAAATTATTTCTCTCTCCAAAAACCCCGTCTGGGAGAGATAACTTGGGCTCTGGTTGAGCCTGCATCTGAGCTGAGGCCCCGTACCCCTCCAACTGCTGCAGCTGCTGCTCCACCACACCCCGCAGCACCCCATGCTCCTCAGTGAGGGTCTGCAGCAACTGGACAAAGGTATGCATTTGGGCCATAGCTCAGCAGAAGAAAAAAGTGTTGTTTGGTGATAATGTCACGGGTCAGTAGGGGGAAAGCAGGAGACGTGGAACCTGGGCCCCTGAACTGCCTCACAGGCTAAGGAGGTGCCCTGACTTTCCTTAACTTGGGGGTACACTTGATGGTGGTGAGGCCCAAGTCCCTGACTTGTCCCTATCTCCTGTTAAGCCCTGACTAAACCCCCAACCCCCTCCCCAGGAGGTGAGACAGGGAAAACGTGTACTGCACCAAATAACAAACGAAAGATAATACAGACACCTGAGGGTTAAATAAACTACAAAAGCAAACTTATCTTTATCTGCTGCTAATGCTCCGAGCAGCAGAGTACGGCACCAGAAGAAGAGAATAACTGGAGCTCCACTGCAACACAGCCTGCTCCTGAGTCCAGCTTGGTTGGTCTCCAAGAGAATAATATCATCAACAGTGAGTGCAGCACCTGATGACCCTTTATAGGAAGAAGGGAGTGGTCACACCTGCTGTCTAATTAAACATGTAGTAACACCAGCGGCCACCGGGGGAAAAAACTGACATTAACCCCCGATGGCCTGAAAGGAAAAACATTTATATCAGAGAATCCAGACTCTGACACAGATCCAAATATGGATCATGACAACATCACTATCAGGGGAACCCATCACCAGTATACTCTGCTGACAACCGGTTCACAACTGAATTTACTAAGTTCTTCTCAATATAGAATAGAGAAAGCCTTTTTCAAAAGAATCGATGACTTTCCTAAAATAACTAATGTGAATACTTTTCCACCCAATGATGACAACAAACGTATTCTTAGAGTGATACCTTTATTGGCTAACAAGAAAATAATGTGTTTGCAAGCTTTCAGAGCACAGTGGCTCCTTCTTCAGGCAATAAGAAGGAGCCTGAAGAAGGAGCCACTGTGCTCTGAAAGCTTGCAAACATATTATTTTTTGGTTAGCCAATACAGGTATCACTCTGAGAATACTTTTGTTGTCATCATTGGGCAGAAAAATATTCACATCGATTTTTCTGGCTAACACGGTACCACAATATAATTTATTATTGTACATCTAAAATATCTAACAAAGGTCTCCAGAAACTTAGATAACTAAGTGACCTGCTAAAAGAAGTCCAAGTTGCCAAATGTGGAGATGACCTACAAGGACTTGCATTCCTTGACACAGCCAGAGGTGTTAACCCTATAGTCCAAAAGTTGCCCTACAATCTACAGGAGAGGTGGCTCACACATGGTTCCATGTACAAATACAAACACAGTGTTCCATTCCCACCCTTCTCCGTTTTTGTAGACTTTGCACACCAAGAAGCGAGAATTAGAAATGATCCCAGCTTTGACTTTGCAACGTCATATGCCACACCGTCACCAACTGCAAATCCACACAGAACATCTGTGGCAGTGCACAAGACTTATGTTTCTTCTCCAGGTTCCAATTACAGGTCTGCTGGCTGGTCCCAATCAGAGACAAAGGTGCAGGACCCTGACAAGCAGTGCCCGCTCCATCAGAAGCCTCATCTCCTGAAATGCAGAGCCTTCAGAGGAAAATCTATGCCAGATCGCAGAAGCTTCCTGAAAGAGAACGGTATCTGCTACAAGTGCTGCTCATCCACAACTCATCTCACCAAGGATTGCAAGGTTAATGTAAAATGCACAGAATATAGTGCCACAGATCATAACACTGCTCAACACTCTGGCCCGGCTCCATGGAGTACACATAACACGACAGCTGACAGTGAGCATGGTGAGGAGGAAAGGAACACTGATGCAGCTATGCCAGAGATCACGTCACAATGTACTGAAGTCTGTAACCGGTCACTAGGTGGCTATAATAACTCATGAAACTCTATATCTGGAATGCCTCATATAAACTTGATGGACAGAAGCACTATATGCTGACATGATGTACAATGGAAGAGTGGATCCTCCAAACAATAGGAGTGAGGAATACCACCAAAAAGGCACACACATTACATAGATATAACACAATAGAAAAATGACTAACATAGAAGTCCTATATAGAAGTCTGTACCTAGATTGCCTTACACAGATATAAATTTCTATGCAAAAGAGTAGAGATAGTGTCTGTATGCTAACATCAATTTGCCCCTATGCAAGTAAATTAGAGAGTATCAAGAACCAAACATGATAGATTGAGCATAACCAGAATGTTACCAGACCCAGGGGTCGGGGGCATGAGCCCAACGCGTGTCGCCACCTCAGTGGCTTCGTCAGGGGCAGGGGTGGAGGGTCAACCAGACACCTGAGTATTTATAAGAGCAAATTAAATAGCAAACTTACAGCAGCTGCATGGTGCTCCCACGTGGAGACTTGCCGGTAAGTGCAGAGGGAGGCAAATGGCGCTGAACGCCGGAGATGTGAACAACAGGAAGTAAGGAGAGGGTATGCCAAGATGGCCGATCGATCGCAAGTGCGCATGCGCCAAGTTGCCCGAAGGCATGTTATACAGAAGCGATCGCAGGTCACGTGATATGCAAATTAGATGATGCAAAGAAAGGCTTGTATTGTTGCAATCTTTGAGCCGCCCTACCACTTGTAACTGCTGTTATTGAGCTAGATCTAAGAATAGTACTGCGCAGATGCTGCAGGTAGAAGCAGCAGCATATCCTGTCATGTCATCATAAGTGTAGGGTAACGTAAAATAATGGTACCAATAAAAATATAGATGTGCTATATAGACAAGACACCGCATAAGAGAATCACTAGTGGTATACTGTGTATAGACGGCATCACTATGCTGATCATAATATACCATACAAGAGGTATGGTTTGAGTATGCCATCTGATATCTACCTAAATAAGAATCTAATTTCATTGTTACATGTACCCCTTATTCTCAAACGGCCACCTCGCCAGTTGTATTTTCCAAGGGGGAGGAGCCAATAAATGTGCGTCACGCGCGCACTAAATAAAAAATAGAAAATTATTATATGTCCACAGCAGGGGACATATGTGTATAAAGACCCAAGGATACTAAATGGCATTTGAACACTCGTATCGATGAGGTGAATATTCACGCATGACATGCACGCGTCATTACATTATTTTGGATGCAAGAATTTCTGCTGGTCTCCCATTCTGGTGTCAGCAACTGCTTAGCAAGTCATACCTGACAAGGGTGTCTAACAACAGCCTGAAGGGCCAGTTAGGTCACAAGCCATTGTTGGCACCATAAATAATAGAGAAAAGCGGCTTCAGACTATGGTTGTAACGATGGAATCGCGCTAGATCCATACTATGCCGGTATTGAAATAGAATGATGGTTATAAAATACATATACAAGGCCTCAAGGAGATTCTCAGACACACCACCATGATGATCATAATATGTCTTATAAAGAATGAAACGCTGCTCTGCCGAGCAAGGAACACATAAACCAGAGCGCCACTCCTCTATAGCCGCATGCACACAGCAATGGTCAACTGACGACCAATCCAATTATGGTCGCTGTATAGAATATATAAAGATCTCTATACGGTGTCAAGGTATTTGACCAAAGATACCTGCTGGTCCCCTTGTCCTTGGTGGTTATTGTTTATACCTCCCCTTTCCTGTCCAGGTTCATGTTATTGGTGTGACACCTAAAAGTGGTTGGGACATATCCTGATGGCTTATTGGTGTAAAGTAAACTGAACGACCTGGGGCAAATGCCAATCAGAGCTCAAAGGGAGTGAGTCTACCCCACGTGGGTAAATGCATCAGTGACGCTCCCGGGTGGTGTGTCACATGCTAGATCAAGGATACACCATCACATGCCATCCTGGGTAACTCCGATTGAGGGGAAGTGACCAGAATGATGCTGGATGGATGCGTCGCCATGGAGACCGGATGGGTCCACACCAAGCGAGCGTTCAACATCCCCATTGAAGCCGGAGGTTCAGGATGAAAACCTGTTGGTAAGACCAAGATGAATAATGCTGCATAGAGCGATCTGGTAGCGATCAATCATTTAAAGTGATAGTGAGGGGTGTCAGGAAGCAAAACAATGCATGTGAAAAGTGCCAAATGTGACACCACCAAGTGACCAGTGAAAGTGCAACTGTGCAACGGATGAGAAATGCAGAATAACAAGTGATATGATAAAATGATAAGGATAAAAGCAGCTTAAAAAATAGTGATGGATATTTTAAATATACAGTATATAATAAAATATATGGAAAAGTGTTTTTGTGAAGTGTATACACTTATAAAAAAGTTTTCTTTAAAATATAGAAGTATAAATAAATCAGTATTAGGGTGTGTAAAAAAGAGAAATATGTTATTTTATTAAGAAATTGTAATGAACAATAAATTAAGTGAACAATCGTGAACTAAATTCCTATTAAAAATATAAATAAATCACAAAACCTGATACACAGTGCCTTGCGAAAGTATTCGGGCCCCTGGAACTTTTCAACCTTTTCCCACATATCATGCTTCATACATAAAGATACCAAATGTAAATGTTTGGTGAAGAATCAACAACAAGTGGGACACAATTGTGAAGTTGAACGAAATTTTTTAATTATTTTAATTTTTTTGTGGAAATACAAAAACTGAAAAGTGGATCTTCACCATAGGAGATAAAAAAAGGGAAATAAAAAACAAATAAGACACAATAAAATCAGATACAACTGTTTTATTTAAAAAAGAGTGTAGAGAACGAATTCTACCAAACACCTTATAGGAAAGGGGAGAAACTGAGAACTTCATTTTGACTATTTTGACTTAATGTATTTAAATGCCAAATCCATTTAGTTTCTGATTGTGACCAGATCTTTTTCCAGTCGCCACCCCTATTGGTAACCAGGACCCCATCGATACCAGAGACATGGAGTAAGCTGGAATCACAGTTATGTTTTGCCTTGAAATTTCTCGGCAAGGATTTTATTTGAGTCAGGTCTTCAATCTTTTTAGAATTGTTGATGTCCAAGACATCTTCTCTTACTTTGACTCTAAGTTTCCTTGACATGAGTCCTATATATATTAGCTTGCAAGGACAAGTGGAAAAGTAGACGGCAAACTCTGTCTCACATGTTCTGTGATGGATAATGTCGTAATTGACACTTCCATCAATCGAGCTAAATGTTAATCTCTCCATATTTGGGCAAGCTATACATTTATGACAAGGAACAAATCCCCGTTTAGGGCACTTCGTGCCAAAGAAGTTAGGTGTCTTTTCATTCTCATTATGTCTTTATAATGAACACTGTTGCAGACTTTAAACAGAAGACTGCACACATGTTCCAGGGAAACCAGAAGGATCTAAAGTGTGTGGGGAAAGAGGCAGTGAGCGTACCTGTCGGTGTGAAGGACCTGAAGCACGAGACCACTGGGGGGAGTGGCTGGGGCCAGAGCCAGACGCCGAGTAGCAACTGTGACCAGCAAAGCCGGGGGTAGTCAGGACGTGCCGAAGTCAATCCAGGAGGTCATAGTAGTGCCAAAGAATGAGACACAAAGAGATGTCAGGACATAGCCAGAAGTCAGAAAACCAAAGATATCGAAGAAGTACCAATGGGTCAGACAGGAGGAAGGTCAGATTATAAAGCCGGGGTCAGAATGAGAAACAGACAATCAGCACAGAATCACAAGGCAATACTCAGAACGGAAGGACGGATCGGATCAAACATTTGAAGGCAGAAACAGACAAAGCAGTATGCAAGCACACCAGGGGTCAGCTACTCATCCAGGAATGAATTTATCACTGACAAGGAACCCCTGGGAGGGGCAGTTTCCGATAGCCCTCCCGGAATCAAAGGGAGGCCACACAAAATTTACCTCTTCGAGGACAGGAAAGGAGATCCCGTCCACAATCATGACAGGCTTCTCACCAGATTATCCTTGAGATTCATAGATCTTCTATAGGTGATTGATGATTTCTGAATAATGTATCCTTTGAGGGCAGGATCTGAGGAGAGAAGGGGCCAGAATTTTTTCAATGCATCTCATAATTTTCCAACTGGTGATATACTGCGAGATTAATCAGACCCGTTGGGTATCTTCATTCTTAACTTTTGTTTTCAGTAACTCTAATCTGGGGGTATCTCTTGCCTTCCTGAAGGCTTTGTAGATGATTTTTCTACTATATTCCCTCTCTATAAATATTTCAGATAATTCTCTGGATTGCTTCAGGAAAGTCATCTTGCATGAACAGTTCCTCCGGAGCTTGAGGAACTGACCTGTGTGGATATTATTAATCAGAGGTTTTGGATGTGAAGATTTTGCACATAATAGTGAATTAACCACAGTTTCCTTTCTAAATACCTTTGTTTGCAAGTTGTTATCGACATCTTTATAGACGGACAGATCAAGGAAATCCACATTGAATTGATTATAGCTACTGGTTAGTCTGATATTCAGAGGTTTTTCGTTTAGATCCTGTATGAATTTTAGGAGTTCCTTCCCCTGCCAAATGAGAAATGTCATCAATAAAACGTAACCACAGGTGGACTTTCTCAATATTCTTTACCTGATTGAATAAAAAGATGTCCCTCTCCCACAGCCCCAGGAACAGATTAACAAGGAGGGCACGAAGGCCTCCCCCATGGCTGTCCCCTGGAGCTGCAGGAAGAAGGACCCCTTAAATCTGAAGAATTTGTGTGTTACTACTTACCAAAGAATCCATAAGGAAACCAATCAATTCACTGTTGCGGGTACCCATAGAGAGAAAGTATTTTACTGCTTGAAGACCATTCATGTTGATGCTATCTATTTGTTATCTATTACAAATGGAAGGCCCAGGATGATCTGCAGGCACGGCGTGTGTTCCAGGGTGGAACGCAAGGGAATATAGATGGTGATATCCGAGCATACTCATAATGGAAGGCCAGGTAAGACACTTTAAAAGCACCTCTTACATTGGGATACTGGTTTGCACAGCCTGATCATGGAGTCTAATCTTACCTGTTCAGAGACACCGCCCGAGCAGTGGGTCTTGTAATTCTTAATGATTGTCATTGGCCCCCGTGTGTCCGTAAGTGAATTCATGAAGTTTTTTAGCCCTATTCTCTCCTTTTTTTTCAATGATCTATTTATTGAAAAAGTCAAGAGATGACAACACCAAATCGAAGTAAACCAGTTTTCACATCATAGTATAAAAATGGTGTAATACATGTAGCAAAGACATATTTTTTGTAATTAACAAAGGACAGATGAAGTAGGAGAGATGAGATAAGAGAAGATGTAGAGAAGACAGAGAGGAGGAATAGGAAAAAAATGAAAGAGAAAGGAGGGGAGAATGAAGGGTGGGGAAAGAAAGGAGGAGGATAGAGGGAGGGGGAAATCTGACGATATCACGGGCTGAGCTTCAAGTAGGTCATGGGTTTATCTCTGGGAAAGCTTGAGGAAGGATTTGTATTTAATCCATGGGCGCTAGTTTTCCAAGAAAGAACGCTGTGTATGATTCACAGAGGCAACAACTTCAGCCATACGATATAGTTAGTCGACTTTTGGCAGCAATTGTTGGAGAGTGGGGGTCTGGGTTGAACCCCAAAAAGTAGGAATTAAAAGTTTAGCCATGGCAATAATGTTGAGAACCAAGGTGGTTTTGTTTGGAACATATTGGGAGATTTAGAAAAGCTGATTTGGGTGACAGCGACACTGGGGTCCCTGTAGTGTCTCTAGCAAGTTTCTCTGTTGTTGCCCAGAAGGGTTGGAGGGCAGGACATGTCCACCAGATATGTATGAAATCTCCCTTCCCCTCCCCGCAACGCCAGCAACTGGCCTGTGCTAAAGACCACCAAACACAGGTCTGCGCCAGTGTAGTGTACCATCGCAATACTATTTTAAAAGCGTTCTCTTGAGTGTTCATGCAACTCGTTGGGCCAAGCAAATGCGATTAGATGTCGTCTATTTGTGACTGTGAAAATTTCTAACCTAGGTCTTTTTCCCAGTGGGAAATGTATGCTCTCTTCAGAGGCAGGTCTTTAGATAGAAGCATCAGGTAAATTGTAGAGAAGTCTGTATAGATAAATGAATTACTGCTGTGCTTAGAGTCACTGGTATCTATTGTCTTACTCAAATGGATTTGAAGAGAAAAAAGAAAAAAATCAAAGTCCAGAGCACAATAAAAGAACCAGGTTTGGGCAGAGAACAGCAATAAGTAACACTAAAAAAGTAATCCCTGAGGAAGGAGACATGAGTCTCTGAAACATGTAGGATAGCTTTTTGGTCCTCATTGCAATCTCTAGGCTGCAGCCCAGTGCATCACGTGTCTCTGACTTCACACAGGTCCTGTGCTGACGAGCATAGTGTGAAGTTCAGGCACCTAGTTCAGTGTGTTTTCCCACCCTCCTGCCATTAGAGCGACTGCTGCCACCGGCCGGGGCAGCATCGCTAACAGGATTACTGCAGTTCTTAAGCAAGAAGCATTTAATCGGAGGACTGTTATTATTTACAGAAGGACTTTTGGGATCTCCAAACACAGAATCAGCACTGAGCCCGCCCTCCCCTCTGTGGCTGTTAACCCCTACTGCTTTGCAAGGTAATCTTGGTTTCTTGCACTACAATTGGCATTAAGCATCCAAAGGGATATATATGACTTTTTTAGTGTTACTTATTGTTGTTCTCTGTCCAAACCTGGTTCTTTTATTGTGCTCTGGACTTTGATTTTTTTTTTCTCTTCAAATCCATTTGAGTAAGACAATAGATACCAGTGACTCTAAGCGCAGTAGTAATTCATTTATCTATACAGACTTTCCCTTTGACATCTATGGTGACTGGTGTCATTCTACTTTTGCTGCTGGAGTCCCTATATATACTTGAGCGCCACTGAGGTTTTTATATTAAATTGTAGAGAAGACCTTGGTTGGTCTTGACGATCTGGAGCAGAGACTTTCAGAAGATGTAAGTTTGCGTGAAGTGTCTAGACAGTATTGGATACGTTTCAATAGCTCTCTTATGGAATTGTAATGGAGAAAATTAAGGCTCGAGGGGGTCAAGTGGTTATTCAATTCAGACAGCGGGAGGAGTGCACCACCAGCCATTATCTGATCAATAGAGATTTGTTCCAGTCTCCGCACCAGGTCCCCTCCCTCCCTTAGTACAACCAATGGTGGTGATAAGACATCTGAGAGTTTCAGTAATGGGGACAAGGGAGATATCAATGAGGTGTTGAGATTCGACCAGACCCTGAGCAGAGTCAAGGAGAGGGGATTGTTGGGAGAGGGTTTCCAACACTTGGTATATGTCAATAGGAGGGACCTAAGAGGCATAGGTGAGAGAGTGTTTTCTATGTTGACTAGTGTTGAGCGATACCGTTCGATACCCAAAAATATCGTATCGGATGGTATCGCCCGATACGAAAAAAATATCGGGTTGTCGCCGATTCCGATACCGGAAGTCCCATTCAAGTCAATGGGACTTCCGGTATCGGAATTAAAAAAAGCCCTTTATTTCCTTGTTGGCTAATTCTACATAATTGAAAACAAATAAGAATCATGTAGAATGTATTGTGGGAGGTGGAGGAGACATTAAAAGCATAGTGGTTTATTCAAATCACATGGCATAGCATTAATTCCAATTTTTTTTTTCAATACGTTCGGAGTTAAAAAGATATTGACTATGTTAAGGCCTGTTTCACACTTCCGTTTTTTCAAATCCGTCAAAATCCGTTGTTTTCCGTAAAAAAACGGATCCGCCATTTTTTGCAGGATCCGTTTTTTTTGTCCCATAGACTTCCATTACGGTTACCGCGGATCCGTCAAAAAAACGGATCCGTTTTTAAAAAAACGGATCCGTTTGCATCAGTTTCCGTCAAAAAAACGGAAACGGATCCGTTTGGCGGACACAAAAACGGAAGTGTGAAACAGGCCTTAACCTTTTTTATATTTTGTCAGATATGTACTGTATGTTTCACAATTTCCATGCTCTTCACCTTCTTTTGTACTTCTCTCACACTTTCTCCTTCATGATCCGCAGCAGTAGCATTTTTTTCATCAACTTTTTCTTCACCTTATTCATCTTCTTCTTCTTCATCTTCTCCCCATTAATTTTTTTTTCCATTCTTCATATTCTTCTTATTCAGCTATTATTAATTTTAATATGCTATTTCTTCATCTTCTTCCTATTCTTCTTTGTCTTCATTTTCTTATGGTGACAGGCATTCCTGTAGTACTTATCTATAAAAGTTATAAGATTACACCTTACGTTCTGCCTGTCACAAAAGATTTACAACAGGATTTGTCCGCGTTCAGTTTGGCCTGCAGCAGCAGGCATTTTCCAGGGGCACCACGAGGAGGAACGGACTCGCCCCCATTTACTGCTTAGTCTTCTTCTGCTTATAATTTTGATTCCTTCTATGCTGATTTTTAGTCTTATGCTTAATGTTCTTCTGCTTTCTGTTCTTCTGCTTTTGCTTCTTCTGCTTCTTGTTCTTCTGTCTTTTGTTCTGTATCTTGGTGGTTGTCTTCATGTTCTTTGTCCTCTTGGTCTTATTATTTAGGGTCATATTTCTGGTCTTCTTTGGTGTGGTCTTCAGGGTCGTCATCATCAGGGCCGTCATCATGGAGATCAATAAGGATTACCAAAGACAATTTCAAAAAGCTTGATCTTGGAAATGTAGCAGAAGGTACAAGAAGGCTGAGAAACTGGCGAGAACCAGCAGACAGTGCTGGCACCCGGATGGGTAGCAGAAGGAACAAGAGCCAATGGCACTACCGAGGACCAACTGACGGTGCTGGACCACGGTTACTAAGCAGAAGGTACCTGTGCTAAAAAGCACTACCAAGGACCAGCTGACGGTGCTGGACCTCAGATACCGAGATGAAGGCACCTAGGCCAAAGGCTGTGGCGAGAACCAGCAGACAGTGCTGGCACCCGGATGGGTAGCAGAAGGAACAAGAGCCAATGGCACTACCGAGGACCAACTGACGGTGCTGGACCACGGTTACTAAGCAGAAGGTACCTGTGCTAAAAAGCACTATCAAGGACCAGCTGACGGTCCTGGACCTCGGATACCGAGATGGAGGCACCTAGGCCAAAGGCTGTGGCGAGAACCAGCAGACAGTGCTGGCACCCGGATGGGTAGCAGAAGGAACAAGAGCCAATGGCACTACCGAGGACCAACTGACGGTGCTGGACCACGGTTACTAAGTAGAAGGTACCTGTGCTAAAAAAGCACTACCAAGGACCAGCTGACGGTGCTGGACCTCGGATACCGAGATGGAGGCACCTAGGCCAAAGGCACTGGCGAGAACCAGCAGACAGTGCTGGCACCCGGATGGGTAGCAGAAGGAACAAGAGCCAATGGCACTACCGAGGACCAACTGACGGTGCTGGACCATGGTTACTAAGCAGAAGGAACCTGTGCTAAAAAGCACTACCAAGGACCAGCTGACGGTGCTGGACCTCGGATACCGAGATGGAGGCACCTAGGCCAAAGGCTCTGGCAAGAACCAGCAGACAGTGCTGGAACCCGGGTGGGTAGCAGAAGGTACCCATTCAAAGCAAAGTAGCCAGGCCGCAAGCCGGCCGCAGTTACTGAAACCCACAGTCCTACAGTGGGTCCATGTCCCATTGGCACTACGGATCCAGCCTTCAGTGCCAGTTCCCGCAGCCCACATAGGTGTCACCTAAACTGCAGGCACCGTAGAGTCGGCTAACCCGGCCGCAAGATGACAGGACAACGGATTGGTGGCATAGTGACCTTGACACTACCCGGAAACAGCAGGCGTGCTGAAAACAGGCTGGGCAACAGGGAGTACCCGTGCCAAAGACACTGCCAAGAACCAGCTGACGGTGCTGGAACCCAGATGGGTAGCAAAAGCTACAAGAGCCAATGGCACTACCGAGGACCAACTGACGGTGCTGGACCACGGTTACTAAGCAGAAGGTACCTGTGCTAAAAAGCACTACCAAGGACCAGCTGACGGTGCTGGACTTCGGATACCGAGATGGAGGCACCTAGGCCAAAGGCTCTGGCGAGAACCAGCAGGCAGTGCTGGAACCCGGGTGGGTAGCAGAAGGTACCCATTCAAAGCAAAGTAGCCAGGCCGCAAGCCGGCCGCAGTTACCGAAACCCACAGTCCTACAGGGGGTCCATGTCCCATTGGCACTACGGATCCAGCCTTCAGTGCCAGTTCCCGCAGCCCACATAGGAGTCACCTAAACTGCAGGCACCGTAGAGTCGGCTAACCCGGCCGCAAGACGACAGGACAACGGATTAGTGGCATAGTGACCTTGACACTACCCGGAAACAGCAGGCGTGCTGGAACCAGGCTGGGCAACAGGGAGTCCCCGTGCCAAAGACACTGCCGAGCACCAACTGGCGTTGTTGGAGCCCAGGGACAATCATGGTGTAGGCCGAGGCCTACTTGGTGGTAGTTTTAGATTGTTTGTAGGCTACAACAGACTATCAACGTGCTCCAATTAGGCATCTGTCTCCACTCTGTTTCCAGGATTTCACGTGACCATCAACACCGCCAGTTTATGCGTACAGTAGCCGTCTGCCCAATCCACACGTGTTCCTGTGTTACTGGTGTTCTGTAATGTCAGCAGATCCCCTGATGTTTGTCTGCCAATGTCTCCTGTTCTGTCCACATTCCCACCACTTGCAGTGGGAAGGTGGACAGCGCAGGAGACAGTGCCAGACACACATTGGGGGATCAGCTTACGTTACAGAACACCAGGAACACAGGAACAAGTGTGGAATGCGTGGACGGCAACTGTGAGCAGGAACTGGCGGTGTTGGAGGTCAGGGGAAATACTAGAGACAGAGTGGAGACAGAGGCCAAATCAGAGAATGTTTAAATCTGAAGTAGTTATAATTTGGAGGCAGCAGCAGTTTGCCCTCCACACAGCAGGGGATCAGTTGACGTTACCGAACCCCACTTTCACATGAACGAGTGTGTTTTTCTGTGTGGACAGCACTTCCGAGCACCAACTAGCGTTGTTGGAACCCAGGGACAATCATGGTGCAGGCCGAAGCCTACTAGGAGCCAGGTGTAAAGCTGAGGTATTTTGACTTTGGAGGGAGCAGGACACTTTGCCCTCCACACAGCAGGGGATCAGCCGACGTTACCGACTCCCACTTTCACATGAACAAGTGTTTTTTTCTGTGTGGACAGCACTTCCGAGCACCAACTAGCGTTGTTGGAACCCAGGGACAATCAGGGTGCAGGCTGAGGCCTACTAGGAGCCAGGTGTAAAGCTGAGGTATTTTGACTTTGGAGGGAGCAGGACACTTTGCCCTCCACACAGCAGGGGATCAGCCGACGTTACCGACCCCCACTTTCACATGAACAAGTGTGTTTTTCTGTGTGGACAGCACTTCCGAGCACCAACTAGCGTTGTTGGAGCCCAGGGAGAATTATGGTGTAGGCCGAGGCCTACTTGGTGGCAGTTTTAGATTGTTTGTAGGCTACAACAGACTGTCAACGTGCTCCAATTAGGCATCTGTCTCCACTCTGTTTCCAGGATTTCACGTGACCACCAACACCGCCAGTTTATGCGTACAGCAGCCGTCTGCCCAATCCACACGAGTTCCTGGGTTACTGGGGTTCTGTAATGTCAGCAGATCCCCTGATGTGTGTCTGCCACTGTCTCCTGCTCTGTCCACATTCCCACCGCTTGCAGTGGGAAGGTGGACAGCGCAGGAGACAGTGGCGGACACATATTGGGGGATCTGCTGACGTTACAGAACCCCAGTAACACAGGAACACGTGTGGAATGCGTGGACGGCAACTGTGAGCAGGAACTGGCGGTGTTGGAGGTCAGGGGAAATACTAGAGACAGAGTGGAGACAGAGGCCAAATCAGAGAATGTTTAAATCTGAAGTAGTTACAATTTGGAGTCAGCAGCAGTTTGCCCTCCACACAGCAGGGGATCAGCTGACGTTACCGACCCCCACTTTCACATGAACGAGTGTGTTTTTCTGTGTGAACAGCACTTCCGAGCAACAACTGACGATGTTGGAGCCCAGGGATAGTCATTTTGTAGGCTGAGGCCTACTTGGAGGCAGTTTAAGATAAGACGTTGTTTGACTTTGGAGGGAGCAGGACACTTTGCCCTCCACACAGCAGGGGATCAGCCGACGTTACCGACTCCCACTTTCACATGAACAAGTGTTTTTTTCTGTGTGGACAGCACTTCCGAGCACCAACTAGCGTTGTTGGAACCCAGGGACAATCAGGGTGCAGGCTGAGGCCTACTAGGAGCCAGGTGTAAAGCTGAGGTATTTTGACTTTGGAGGGAGCAGGACACTTTGCCCTCCACACAGCAGGGGATCAGCCGACGTTACCGACCCCCACTTTCACATGAACAAGTGTGTTTTTCTGTGTGGACAGCACTTCCGAGCACCAACTAGCGTTGTTGGAGCCCAGGGAGAATTATGGTGTAGGCCGAGGCCTACTTGGTGGCAGTTTTAGATTGTTTGTAGGCTACAACAGACTGTCAACGTGCTCCAATTAGGCATCTGTCTCCACTCTGTTTCCAGGATTTCACGTGACCACCAACACCGCCAGTTTATGCGTACAGCAGCCGTCTGCCCAATCCACACGAGTTCCTGGGTTACTGGGGTTCTGTAATGTCAGCAGATCCCCTGATGTGTGTCTGCCACTGTCTCCTGCTCTGTCCACATTCCCACCGCTTGCAGTGGGAAGGTGGACAGCGCAGGAGACAGTGGCGGACACATATTGGGGGATCTGCTGACGTTACAGAACCCCAGTAACACAGGAACACGTGTGGAATGCGTGGACGGCAACTGTGAGCAGGAACTGGCGGTGTTGGAGGTCAGGGGAAATACTAGAGACAGAGTGGAGACAGAGGCCAAATCAGAGAATGTTTAAATCTGAAGTAGTTACAATTTGGAGTCAGCAGCAGTTTGCCCTCCACACAGCAGGGGATCAGCTGACGTTACCGACCCCCACTTTCACATGAACGAGTGTGTTTTTCTGTGTGAACAGCACTTCCGAGCAACAACTGACGATGTTGGAGCCCAGGGATAGTCATTTTGTAGGCTGAGGCCTACTTGGAGGCAGTTTAAGATAAGACGTTGTTTGACTTTGGAGGGAGCAGGACACTTTGCCCTCCACACAGCAGGGGATCAGCCGACGTTACCGACCCCCACTTTCACATGAACAAGTGTTTTTTTTCTGTGTGGACAGCACTTCCGAGCAACAACTGACGATGTTGGAGCCCAGGGATAGTCATTTTGCAGGCTGAGGCCTACTTGGAGGCAATTTAAGATCAGACGTCGTTTGAATTTGGAGGCAACAGCAGTTTGCCCTCCACACAGCAGGGGATCAGCTGATGTTACTGACCCCCACTTTCACATGAACAAGTGTGTTTTTCTGTGTGGACAGCACTTCCGAGCACCAACTAGCGTTGTTGGAGCCCAGGGACAATCAGGGTGCAGGCCGAGGCCTACTAGGAGCCAGGAGTAAAGCTGTGGTATTTTGAATTTGGAGGCAGCAGCAGTTTGCCCTCCACACAGCAGGGGATCAGCTGACGTTACCGAACCCCACTTTCACATGAACAAGTGTGTTTTTCTGTGTGGACAGCACTTCCGAGCACCAACTAGTGTTGTTGGAACCCAGGGACAATCAGGGTGCAGGCCGAGGCCTACTAGGAGCCAGGTGTAAAGCTGAGGTATTTTGACTTTGGAGGGAGCAGGACACTTTGCCCTCCACACAGCAAGGGATCAGCCGACGTTACCGACCCCCACTTTCACATGAACGAGTGTGTTTTTCTGTGTGGACAGCACTTCCGAGCAACAACTGACGATGTTGGAGCCCAGGGATAGTCATTTTGTAGGCTGAGGCCAACTTGGAGGCAGTTTAAGATAAGACGTTGTTTGAATTTGGAGGCAGCAGCAGTTTGCCGTACACACAGCAGGGGATCAGCTGACGTTACCGAACCCCACTTACACATGAGCGAGTGTTTTGTCTGTGCGCACAGCACTTCTGAGCCCAACTGGCGGTGTCGGAGCCCAGGGAAAATCAGGTAGTAGGCCGAGGCCTACTTGGAGCCAGGTGTAAATCTAAGGTTGTTTGACTGTGGAGGGAGCAGGACACTTTGCCATACACACAGCAGGGGATCAGCTGACGTTACCGAACCCCACTTACACATAAGCGAGTGTTTTGTCTGTGCGGACAGCACTTCTGAGCAACAACGGGCGTTGCTGTTGCCCAGGAAATAAAGTTCAGGTCATAGAAACATGAACACAACAGGAGACCTGGATCCTGTTGCCAGCCAATTATTTATTCTGGAAGAGGACTGGCAAATTCAGGTGAGATCCAGGCCTTGTTCATTTTCACAAAAGTAAGCCGGTCAACATTATCGGCGGATAGTCGCGTGCGACGGTCTGTTACCACACCACCTGCAGCACTAAAGACACGTTCCGATAATACACTGGCAGCAGGGCAAGCCAGCACCTCCAATGCATACTGGCTAAGCTCTGGCCATGTATCCAGCTTAGAGACCCAATACTTGAACGGGGAAGAGCCGTCTGGGAGAACACTAACAGGGCACGACAAGTAGTCTGTCACCATCTGACGGAAACGTTGCCTCCTGCTGACTGGAGCCGTCTGTGATGGTGTAGCCGTTTGTGGCGGTCCCACAAAACTTTTCCACATTTGGGCCATACTGGCCTTGCCTTGTCCTGCGGCACTGCCTCTGCTACCTCTTTGTGCAGAGCTTCCTCCACTGCCTCTACCCACATGGCTGCTTTGAAAAGCACTACCAGCAACACTTGCGGGGGGAATGGAGAACATGATGGCCTGCACAAGTGTTTCTTGGTACTCCCGCATTTTTCGCTCCCGGTTCAACTGTGGTATGAGGCTTTGTAAGTTGTCCCGGTAGCGAGGATCTAGGAGGGTGTACACCCAATAATCAGCCGTGTGGAGAATGTTGGCGATGCGGCGGTCATTTAACAAGCACTGCAGCATGAAATCAACCATGTGCTGCAGACTGCCAACTGGACCGGAAACGCTGTCCCCAGCTTGAGGCAGCATCTCTGCCTGCTCAGCATCACCCCACCCTCGCTGTACACACTGACTACTAGAGCCTTGTGTACCTCCCTCCTCTGGAGAGGTGTGTTCCTCCTCCTCCATTGACTCCTCGTCATCCTCCTCACTAAGTGTCCCCTGCCTGGGCCTTTGTATGGAAGCACGTTGCGCAGATTTGCCAGAAGCAGATGGCATTTCTGACTGCTCATCCTCGACCTCTTCAAAAACCTCCTCACTTAGTGCTTGTAAGGTTTTTTGAAGCAGGCAGATGAGGGGGACAGTCATGCTGATTAGTGCATCATCTGCACTGGCCATCCGCGTGGAGTCATCGAAGGCATGCAAAACTTGGCAGATGTCCCTCATAGTGGCCCACTCAGTGGTGGTGAAGTGTGTCCGGCGCACAGTGCGACTTGTTTGCGCCTGATGCAGCTGGTACTCCATTACTGCTGCCTGCTGCTCACACAACTGCTCCAACATATGTAACGTTGAATTCCACCTGGTGGGGAGGTCACATATGATGCGATGTTCTGGCAGGCGGAATCGTCGTTGCAGAGATGCAATACGCAATCTTGCCATGCTGGAACGCCGCAAGTGAGCACACTCTAGGCGAACCTTGTGCAGCAGTGCATCAAGATCCGGATAGTCCCTCAGAAAGCTCTGCACGACGAAATTGAGCACGTGTGCCAGACATGGTATGTGAGTGAGGTTGCCTAGGCCCAGAGCTGCCACTAGATTTCGGCCATTGTCACTCACTACCAAACCTGGCTGGAGATTCGCTGGCACAAACCACACATCGCTCTCCTGCTTGATGGCATTCCAGAGCTCCTGTGCTGTGTGGCTCCGATTCCCCAAAGAAATTAATTTAAGGACGCCCTGTTGACGTTTGGCCACACCTGTGCTCATATCTGGCCTAACAGGCTCACGCAGTGCTGATTCCGAGGAACTAGAGTAGGAGGAGGACTCAATATGTACAGACTGCATTCCTGCAATCCTTGGAGTTGGCAGAATACGTACAGAGCCACTCTCCAGATCTGTACCCGGCTCCACAACATTGACCCAATGGGCAGTGAGGGAAAGGTATCGTCCCTGTCCATGGCTACTGGTCCACGCATCAGTGGTCAGGTGGACCTTGCTACTGACGGCATTTAGTTGCGCATTTTTAATTTTTCCCTCCACATGCTTTTGCAGGGCAGGGACGGCTTGCCTGCTGAAATAAAAGCGGCTGGGCACATTGTATTGTGGAACTGCCAATGACATAAAAGTTCCGGAAGGTGTCAGTCTCAACCAGCCTGAATGACAGCATCTCAAGGGCCAGTAGTTTGGCAATGCCGGCATTCAGAGCCAGTGCTCGGGGATGGTTTGCCGAGTATGGCCGCTTTTTCTCCCATGCCTGTGCTACCGATTGCTGGTGAGTGGCCTGAGAGTGTGCTGATGACTGCGAACGTGGTTCAGTGGGTGAAATTTCACTGGGTCTCTGGACAACAGTGGCAGTGGTTCTTCCATGGCGTTCCAGTGAGGAAGCCGAACTAGCTGTGTGTGAGCTGGAGGAAGAGGCCCCAACACGAGCTGAAGAGATGGTAGGTGCTGCTGAAGGTTGGCCTACATCTTCAGTGTGTCTGTGTAACTCCACCTCATGCTTGGTACGCACATGTTTCCACATATTTGTGGTATTGAGGTTGCTCACATTTTTCCCTCGTTTCACTTTCTGATGACACAGCTTGCATTTGACAAAGCAAATGTCATCTGCAACTGTGTCAAAAAAGACCACGCACTGCAAGTCCTGGGAGCGCCCGTTTTGTGTTTTGGAAGAGGATTGCTCCTCACGGGTGCCAAAGTGGAGGCTACAGGCAACCAAGTCTGCCCCCCGCCCTCTCCCTCCTCTTTTGGCCGTTCGGGGAATCTCTTCCTCAGAGCTGCTCCCACCACCTTCCTGTGGCTGACGCCATGATGGGTCAAGGACCTCATCATCTCCACTCCCCTCTTCAAGCACCGGCTGGTCCTGGGTTGTCTCGCCAGCACCGTACGCACCAGAAATTGGCAACTGAGTCTCATCATCATCAGATGAGCACTGAGGTGTGCTGACAATAGGCACTGGCCCACCCGCCTCTTCAGATTCAGAGAGACAAAGCAGTTGCGCATCACTGCATACTCCCTCTTCTTCACGCTCTAGAATGCTGCTTGGCTGGCCACCTCTTTCCAAGCCAACAGATTCTGAGAACAGAAGTAAAGATTGAGATGGCTCCTGTCCAGGGCTCTCAGACTGCCTGGGCAATTTGGCAGGTGGTGAAGAGACAGATGGTTGCTCTTCAGTGCTCTGGCCTTGGGAAGATGCGGAAGTCATTGAAGTGGATGCGTTAGCTGCCATCCATCCGACAATGGCTTCAATTTGTTCGTCACGCAGCAGTGGGGTACGGCGAGGTCCTACAAAGCTGCGCATGAAGGACTGTTGCCTGGTAAAAGTGGGGGATGCCGGGTCACTGGTGGCCGCAGCAGACACCGAATCCCCATGTCCTCTCCCTGCTGAATCCCCCCGTCCTCTCCCTGCTGAAACTCCACGGCCACGACCACGTGCCTTACTCCCTGCCTTCTTCATCTTGGTAGACTGATAAAGATAGGCAGAAAAGTAAAAAAGGGGTGGCTTAGTGTTCTTATTCCTGAACACCTGCTAACCAGTATAAGAAACACTAATTTGGCTAAGAGTGTGTGTACTACACTTTAATATGATCTAATGTGGCCTAGACAACTGTAAAGTGGAGTGTTTGGTGAACTTTATTTCCTTTTTTTTTGGGGGGGGGGGAAAGAAAAGGATGTGACCAAAGTTTGAAAGCTATAGTATCACAAACTTTTTGGAGCGATTACAATGTAGGAAGCTAACCTACAATGCAATTGATGAGGCTCCAAAAAATAGGGTGATACTAGTCTGGCTGGCCCTGAAGGGCACAAGCCAGCAAAAAGGCTCCTCTATCTAATCCTATATAGTGTTTGCAACCAACCAATGTCAATGGATGCGGTTGGAAGCACACTAATATAGGAGCAAAAATCTGGCTAAATTAGCTGCAAAAAAAGGACTATGTATGAGGCAGTGACGCACGCTGAGCGGACTACAGCAAGCGGTGGCGGTAGAACACACTGCAACGTGAGCTGCACTCACACACAGAGAGACCTATCAGACAGCCAAAAACAGTGCAGAGAAATGGGCTATAGCACTGAAAGGCTGCTGAAAGGCTCCGCTGTCCACTCCTTTAGTGTTTGCAACCAACGTATATGGATACGTATGGAAGCACACTATACAGGAGAAAAAAAAGCAGCAATAAAAGAAAAATGTGTATGAGGCAGAGACACACGCTGGCCGGCCTACAAGCAGACGTGCCTGCAGGACACACTACACAGCGTGGGTCTGCACTCACACAGCCCTTGCAGACAGCTGTGAACACTGCTGCTAGGCAAAAGAAAGCTACAGTGGTGGTTTATGTAGCCTGGATAAAGCACAATATTGTTTTTAGAATCGCTATTTCTAACTGTCCCTCACAGTCTTCAACAGCAGCCTGTCCCTAACTGAATTCACAGCAGAGTGACCAGAAATGGCGGCTGCAGCGCTTTTTATAGTGCATCATGACATCATTTCAGCAGCCAATCACAGCCATGCCAGTAGTTAACATGCCTACATGCCTAACAGGATGTGCCCACACTTCTGAGGATCCCCATTGGCTGAATCAAATCGAGCGGGCTCCTAGCATTATGGGAACTTCCGGTATTCGATATGAAAAAAGTATCGGAACTAAGTATCGGAATTCCGATACAGCTAATATCGGCCGATACCCGATACTTGCGGTATCGGAATGCTCAACACTAATGTTGACCCATTGTTTGTCACTAGAATTCCTTATCAGGTCTACTGACTGAGATAGCACAGCTGCATAATAATAGTTTTTGATGTCAGGGGCTCCCATTCCCCCCCCTACGTTTCGGCAGTGATAATGTACGTGAGTTTATACGGGGCCTCGCTTCCTTCCAAATGTATTTGAAAAATAGAGAATTAACTCTAGAAATGGAAGGAGTTTGGGACATGGATGGGTGGAGTTGAAAATAAATACGTAAACTTGGGAAGTATCAGACTTTTTATAAGATTCTTCCTCCCTGTCCATGACAGGAAAGGATCTCTCCATGACTTAATAGAGGTCTGTACTCTGTCCAATAAGGGGTAGTAATTGAGTTGAAAAAGATCTTTGTCAGATCTGGCTATTTTAATACCTAAATAAGTAATACATCTACTGAGCCAAGTAAACGGATAAAGCTCCATCAACCTACCCAGCGTGTGGGCGGGTACGTTTAGGTCTAAAGGGGGTTTTACACATAGCGATATCGCTAGCAATATCGCTAAAGCGTCAACGATTTTGTGACGCAGCACCGATATTGCTAGCGATATCGCTATGTGTCATACTTACCTCTGACCGGCTCCCCCCGTCTGTCGCTGATCGCGCAGTTCAATTTCTCGTCGGGCGCTTCCTGCTGGGCTTCCTGGTGGCGCCGACGAGCGACGCGTGGACGCGGACAGGAGGACATCAGGATCGCCGCATCTGAAAGGTAAGTAACGACCGCTGTATCTCTGCTGCATCGCTGTGAGATCTGCCTGTGTGGCAGCTCACTAGCGACCATTTAGCGATGCACCAGCGATCCTGACTGGGTCGTATCATGGTCAGGATCGCTGGTGCATCGCTAAATGTAAAGGGGCCTTTAGTATTCAGATTTTGACGCATTTATCTTAAAGTTTGTCCGGTTACCATATTCCTCGAGGATTTTTAGCAAGGCAGGAAAACCTTGAAGAGGGTTCGTCATCAAGACCAACAAATCGTCGGTGAAGGCCGCAGTTTTATGGTGATTTTTTCCTATTTTGATGCCAAACCTATTTTAATCTCCAAACTCTGCTGTATTGCACATAGTAGCGGTTCCATTGTTATGATGAAAAGGATCGGAGAGAGAGAGGGCAGCCCTGCCTCGTACCATTTTGGATGGTGAATGCATCTGTCAGGGAGCCATTGACCCCAATATGTGCAGAGGGGTCTCTATACATTTTCAGTATGGCCAAAACTAATTGTAAAGGGAAGCCAAAGCAGGTCAACGTCTAACCTAGATAGGTCCAGTCCACCCTGTCGAATGCCTTCTCTGCGTCTGTCCCAAGGAGCACCAAGGGAAAGCCTCTCTGTTTCACAAAATGCATAAGATGGAGAATTTTGTGTGTATTATCCCTTCCCTCTCTTCCCCCCACAAAACCCGTTTGGTTTAATGAGATTAATTCTGGTGAGAATTTAGCAATTCTTTGTGCAACCATATTAGCGAACATCTTTAGGTCAACGTTCAACAAGGAGATCGGTCGGTAGCTGCTACATAATTCAGCGTTTTTGCCGTCCTTGTAAATTAATAATATTCTGGCTTCTAGAGCCTGAGTAGGGAAAGAGCTATCTCCCAGTATAGAGTTGCACATATTTAATAGGCGAGGGAGAATCGAGGGGAAGGATTTATAGTAGATAGAGGGGAGACCATCCGGGCTTGGCACCTTACCCGACAGGCAACTCGACAGGGTGGACCGGAGCTCGTCCAGCCGGAAAGGCTCAACCAGCTGTCGCCACTGTGAATCTGAGAGCTTTGGCACTTTTAGTCGGGCCAGGAAGAACACAATGGACTGTCTCCTCTTGGTCTTTTCCTTGGGTGGATTCAAGTGAGCGTAGATTGTAAAGTTGCTTATAATAGTTTAAAAATTCTAATTTTATCTGGTCGTAATCGAGGGTGAGAGTACCTCTCAAATTTTTAATCGAGTGGACGTAAGTGCGAGCTTGGCGCTGCCGAATTTTTGAGAGCATAAACTTAGAAGCTTTGTCCCCGTGCACAAACGTTCTACTCACTAGTCAAGAGGATTACCATTTTGCAGACTAAATTTAGAATGTCTTTTAATTGTTGTCTTTTCTGGGATAGTTGGGCTAATGTTTGGGATTCCGTTTGGTTTTTATGTTGAGTCTTGAGTGTGGCTATTTCAGCGTATAACGTGTTTACCTGTTGTTTTTGTTTATTCAGATAGGAGGAGATTTTAATCAGTTCTCCTCCAACAACTGATTTATGGGCTTCCCATAGGGTTGGGGCTGAAACCTCGCCGTTGTCATTTTGATCAAAGTATTGGTTAAGTGATTTGGTTATACGATCACGGATTGAGGGGGCGCTCAAAATCGATTCATTGAGCTGCCAAGTTCTACAGGAGGGGAAGGGTTTAATCAGTGACATTTCTAACTTTACTATTGAGTGGTCTGAGAATACATTGGGTAAAATATTGGCTCTTTTTGCATTGAAGAGATATCTTTTGGGTATAAAGATATAGTCTAGCCTGTGGTAGGACCGGTGGGAGTGGGAATAGAAAGTAAAGTCTAGGTCATTTGGGTCCAGGTATCTCCAGATATCAATTATTTGCGAAGATTGGATCCGTTGCTTTATTCTGCTAAGGTCTCTGAGGGATATTGCACTTTTCTTTTTAATCGTGTCTATTATTGGCTCCAGGGCAACATTAAGGTCACCTCCTATATTAAGTATACCTTCTGTAGAGATCCACCAAATGAGTGGACGGGGATTTACTCGCTTGGCCGGTCTTTGAGGCATACGCAGGGACACTCGGGGTTAAACAGTTCATTCGGTTTATTAGACATCAGCATAAACCGCTCTTCATGAACATAATGGCATGTAGCTTCCAGTACAATGTCCGTTAAACATGCAGCATTACCACATCAAGCATACAAAGTCTCTTACTGACCCCGGTCAGCGTTACTCACAGATCATCCCTCACGGGATATCATGGAAGCGGCCGCACTGGGATCATTGTTCCAGACAGAGCCTTGCTCACTAGGCCGTCCACAGTTGCAGACCCACAGCTGGGCAATAGCTCCCCTACTCAGAGCCGTCACAGACTCTACCAGGTCCGGGCCTTTCCATGTGCTCTTCAGGAAGTTCAATCCCAGACACTTCCAACACACCCAGGCCTTCCGACCTTGCATTCTGACCACTCAGGATCAAACACACAACCCCATGTGACCCGACCTCAGTCACACTCTATGGTACGTAACCACATCCACACGTGAGGTATGGGTCACATGGTCATGACCTCACTAAAGGTCCTATTCCACACAGCCAGACACATACGGCTTTATCCTGGGCGTTTCTTACACACGCCCACATGCATATTCTGAGTAGCATATACAGCGCCCCTTAGCTTTAACAGAGGTTACTGCACCACACGTCTTTAAAGTCTTCGATTTTTTTTAGTGTCGCTAATAGCCACTTCAAAAGTTTCTTGTTGGGGGCATACAAAGTACAGATCATAACTAAGTTCCCAGCTAATAGACCCTTAACTAGTAAATACCTCCCCATAGGGTCAGACAACATTTTATGCATCTGAACGGGCACCCCCCTCGCTATTGCCACCAAGACACCCCTCGAGCCCGTCTGTGTGGTGGTTGCATGGAACCATGTGTCATAATGTGTTCGCTCAAAGTTGGGTATTTTGTCTGGCTTAAAGTGAGTTTCTTGCACTAATAGAATGTCTACTCTTTGTTTCTTGAGTAGGGTCAGTGTGTGACGTCTAGTGGATGGTGAGTTCAAGCCATGTGCATTGAATGTGGCAAAAGTAAATACCTTATCGTGGGTATCCAGAGGTAAGGTGGGAGGAGATGGCGGGAATGCGCTGGGAAGATGTCCATTGTTGCCTCATTTGCGCCATGATGTCAGAGTTAGTCAGGTACGAAGGAAAAAGAGTAGGTGGAATAGAGGAGTACAAAGAGATAGCGGGGGAGTAAAAGAAGAACAGCATAAGTTTCAACTTTGAAGTAATTCTTAATGAACTACTATAGAATATATCTATTAACCTGTCAAACATGTTTGTCGGCTATCAGGGGAGAAGAACGAAAGCACTTATAGCCTTGATGGACATATAATCTGTGGCAAGATGGGGTGTAGGGGAAAGGTAACAAGGAGGGGGGGGAGGGGGGAAAAAAACGGTGTGGAAGATGGTGGGATAAAAATTAAAAAAAAGGGTTATGTTAAGACATCAATTAGAATATCGCAGTATTAAGGTCACTCAAACTGTATAGCCACTGAGAACAATAAGAAAGTACTTGGGTCAGAGGAAAGGTAGGTCACATGTTCATGTTCCCTCTGTGTCCCTTTTTGATGATGGCGTCTTCATTGTCTTCTTTCTCGGCCTCTGCGCTTTGGGGGATCCCGCGGTAAGCCATGGGGATGGGGGCTTTAGAGGCTGAAGAAGAGAAGCCATGTGGAAAGCCTCCAGGTCGGGGTAGGTCTCAAGGACGATATCCAGTGTTTTGCAAACATCTCTGATGTCGGTGGATGTCCTGGTCTGGAGCCTTTTTTCACCTGCGGAAATAGAAATCCCAAAAGGGAATAGCCAGCGGAAGCAGCAGCTTTTTTTTGATCAAAGCATCTGTGAATGGTTTAACAAGCCATCGCTTCCTAAGAGTGGTGGTTGAAAGGTCTTGGAACAGTCTCAGGTTTGCGCCTTCATAAACAATCTCTTCCGACTCACGAGATGTGCGCATAATCAGTTCTTTTGTACGGAAGTCTAGGAAGCGGCATAGAACATCTCTTGGGGGGTCACCCTGTTTTGGTTTAGGGCGTAAAGACCTCTAAACTTGTATAAGCTCAATGTCAGTGGGGTCTCCCTCCAGCAATAAGTTTCCAAAGATCTCTTTGACCGCCTTAGTCGGAGCATCAAATGCTACAGTTTCTGGAAGACCTTTAATTCGAACGTTGTTTCGTTACGCTCGCGGTTCTCATAGTCCACCAGAGTAGACTGAATATCATGCAGTTGATTTTCGTGGACTTTTAAGCTGTCCAAAAGGCTGTTAGTATGTTGTGCCATAGCTGTTTGGCCTTGTTCCATGTCGTCCAGTCTGTGTCCCTGTTGCAATAGGTCATGTAGAGATGAGCGACTTTGCCTTTTTTCGGGTCGAGTCGGGTTTCATGAAAAGTCGGGTCGAACGAAATCGGCCGATTTTTGTGAAAAGTCGAAGGCCGACTGAAACACGAAACCCAATGCAAGTCAGTGGGGAAGCAAAGTTGGCAGGGAGTGGAGGACAGGAAACACACCTACAGTGCCCTCTTGAATGCCAAAAACATCAATTCTTATTACTGAAGCATTTCAACCTTAATTTACTTCATAATACTAGTTACGCACTGAAAAATGGGGGTTATTTGGCTAAATTTGTGGGGGGGTAGGGCTGGCTCCAGGTTTTTATGTGCCCTGGGCCAAAGAGCGCCCCTTTAACACATAGCACAACTCATGATGCTCCGATATGGCAGAGAAATAGCGGTATAGTACAATGAAAAATACTTCACTTTCTACATCTCATGACTGATATCCATTTTAAATTTTCCAATAGCTCCAAAAACGGACAGTATATTACTCCATACAGTATTATGGCCACCGCATAGTGTGCTATACAGAGTAATGAGGCCCATATATTTCGCCATACAGAATCATTGGTCCCATATGTTTGAAACAGTATATGATGAGCTCCACATAATGCTACAGTATATGTTGGTCCCCATGAATGAAGCTGCACTGTCTTATAGGCCCAAATAATGCTCCATATATAATGGGCCCCATTTCTAATGCTCTAGTGTATAATGGGCCCTGTAAATGCTGCTCCAGTGTTGGATGTCCACCTTTGGAATGCTCCAGTTTATGGTGGGACCCATATATCATTCTCCAGAGTATAGTGCTCCCCAAAAATTGCTGTCCCAACATTGAAAACAATTAAATAAGTCTCCTCAAATAAGTCTCCTCGCTAGGGAATCCCTGTACTAGTCTGGGCGTACAGACGTGATGTCATTGCGCTCTCTGATCAGAATATCACTGTCAGGAAACGCGGAAGACGTCATGGCGGTGGAGCAGGGAGAGGTAAGTATTTCAACTTTGCAAGTGCTGTGATCCTGAGCAAGCAGGGGGGACACTCGTTGGCGACGGCACTGGCACAGGGCCCCTCATAGTATGGCGGTGTGTCTGACGGCGGGTGGGCCGAACCTGCACTTTCATCTGCACCTTCCTCTTTGTCACCGTGTAAGGTGGTAGAGTATATGGGAAGGGTAACCTGAGTTTCATCAGGGTCAGATTCTGGCTGTGTAGAGTGCGAGGGGAATGTAGTGGTCTGGGTCAATGTACCAGCAGAATCATCTAGCAGTGGCTGGGCATCAGTGCACTTGTGGCGCACCCAAGAGTACGGTCGCCACAGTGGCATTACCTTCCTCCTAGGGAGTGTGATGTCATGCTTGGGAGCAACGAAGGATCTCTCTAGCAGTTAAACCAACACACAACACATTTCCCACTCCAGGCCAGCAGGGAGACCTCTGAACCTGACTGCTGAGGAGCTGCTCTCTGTGGTCGGGAGGAGGTAAGTTAGGGCAGTCTGTGAAGGGAAGGGGAAGTGTGTGGATGTGAGAAGGGGAGCTGGAGGATGAGCAGAGTTAAGGCTCAGTCCTAGCTGGAGCGCATGGTCCGGATTCCGGTCTCCGAGTTTGTAGAGACACTGACGTTCCTGCAGTCGAAACCGGAGGAAGTAGCAGTTGTAAATGCTCTGTACCCAACTAAGGCTCGGAGGCCCCAGCAGCGACGTGTGGGAGCCAGAAGGAAAAGGCTACGGCTGCCTGCCATACGAGAAAGTTCCAAAAGAGAGTTAACAGGGGGAACTTCATTGAACTCAGCACTGCGAGTACCTCAGATAAGCGCTAGAACAGAGGCCACACTACCTATCTGCAGAGAGAGAATTCCAAATTGGCTTCCAGGCTGACCAACTCCTTCTCCATCTGTGCTCTGGGTCCTGGACGGCACTTACCAAGTACAGGTAAAGGAACTGCACGACTGTGTCTGTCATCTTTCTCCTGCGCCTGGCACACGGCTCTGTTACATCCTGCACTGCACACCATCTACCGACTCTTTCATCTGCCCTGCGACTACGGCCCTACCTGTGCAGGGCTTCTACATCTTAGCTGCACCACAACATCTGTCCCATAGAAGCGACACAGCAGCACTGGTCAATCTAATCAGAAACCACAGGTGGCGTCACGTATCATTCACCTATAAACGTAATTCACCCCTTTGCATGGACGCCCAGGGCCACGGAATGGGTCACCACCACCGTGACACATCCCTGTGAGACACCGGCCCAGTACCAATTAACCCTACTGCCCTGGCTGGCCACCCACACTCCATGTCAAATTCATCTTGGACTGGGGAATTCACGATTTGACTTGATAACCCAGGCATGGTATGATAGAAAGAGCTACATGAACTAATGTGAAGTGTGGCCTGCTGCATCATTCACTTTGGGTGGGGGTGCAGGACACAAGGAAAGGGGTTCTTCCTGACCAGGAGCCAGCACTTGACTCAGTGCTTGCATTTTTTGAAACTTCAGAAGAGGAGGGCATATTTGCTGGAGTCTGTTTCGGCAATGTAAGCCAAAACCAGTTCCTCATGCTCCGGCTTTAAAAGCAGTTAACCTACTCCCAGAAAAGGTAGCCTTCCAGGTGTTCCAGAGCCAGACCATGATGCAGGCTCAACACCTCCTGCCTTAGCTGCTATTGTGCTTTTGCCTCTACCAGCAGATGCACCACCATCAGCACCAGCTGGCCCCCCCATGCCCACGTCCGCGGCCTTTTCCACCAAACTTCAAAATTTAGCACAAAATAGACACAAAATAACATCAGATATATAGCATTGTATCAGAAGCGTACAGCTCTATTCAGTCAAAGGATAATTGTCAATCTCCATATATATTCCATCAGTCACACAGAGACGCTCACAGGCTCAGTATGGATTAGACAAGAATATAAAAAGTAGACAAAGTGTACAGTATCATCAGATAGCAGGTATATATAGCATAGTTTAAACATTAACAATGTACGTCTATATATCAGGAGTAGTGTTGAGCCACCCCGCTAGTGTTTTGGTTCGTCGCACAGGAGGCAAGTTCGTCGAATGTTCGTCGAACCACATTGAAAACAGTGGCAGGCAAACACAAACACATACAAACACATAGAAAACAATTACAAAACACCTTAAAAGGTGTCCCAAAGCCGAAAAATAGCTCAGAAGACAAAAATTAACATATGGAAAAGGACAACTACATTTAGAAAAGAGGTGGAGGAGTAAAAGGAGGAGGTGGAGGAGACACAGATATAGGCTTGTCATGCCCTTATGAAGTCAAGAAAGGCTGGAATAAAAATGTAAAATACAAACCAAAAAAAAAAAATTCTGAAATCGAACACGATCATATACCGTCGGACTTCCCACCAATAAATTATGCCAACTGGCGATCGGGCGGCGTTATTCCCACGAACCTCCAAACAGCGTCCATGAAGGCAAAGTGTTTGCTTTCCGGGGGCAGTATGATTGCAAAGCTGAACCTTAAAGGAATGTCCAAAAGGGCACCACCAGGAGTGGAGCCTGCGGCTTAATTGGACTCCACCCGGGAAACCACAACCATGCCACCTCAAGAAAAGATGCACACATTGAAAGTTTTGTTGATTCTGTGTGTGGTGTGGTATGTGCGTTTGTAGTTGTGCTAGCGATTTGTCAGCTTTATTCTGTTAACGAACGAGACTCCGGCTGCCCCGCGGTATGCGTCAAGCTTACTAGAGGGATACGCGAGGTTCTAGCACGCGAGATCGAGCAATAACAGGTCTATCATGGCCTTACATGTCCGGGGCTGCATGCGTGCTACACTGAAAGGACCAGCTTTTGTCGCTTACAGGTGCAGATAACCCGCTGAACACCGTTAGTGATGGGGATCTGTGATTCCAATTATTCCCCGTGAACGATGATTTCCCAGTAAGTGCAGGTCAACCGCAATTCCTGAATTAGGCCTAACCGGCATTCCTAAAAAAAAATGCAAAAAATTACGTGTCCAAACCACAGGTGATGTAGCTTGCTTAACAGCTCGGCAGCCGTTCTCAGGCCCAGTATGGATTCGACAAGATTCTAGAAAGTTGATAAAGGGTACAGTTTCACCGGATAACACGTATATATGTAACATAGTTTACATATTAAAAACCTATGTCTATATATCAGGAGGCAGGCTCAGACGGTCTCAGGCCCAGTATGGATTAGACGTGATTGGACAAAGGTGACAAAGGGTACCGTATCACTGGATAACAGGTATGTATACCATCGTTTACACATTAAAAATATATGTCTTTAGATCAGGAGGCAGATTCAGACGTTCTCAGGTCCAGTATGGATTTGACCAGATTGTACAAAGTTGAGAAAGGGTACATTATCACTGGATAGCAGGTATATATAGCATAGTTTAAACATTTAAAATCTCCGTGTTCTCAGTATGGATTAGACAACAATCTAAAAAGTCAAAAAAAGGAAATGTATTTGAAGCGTACAACAGTATACACTTTTGGTGGTATTTTTTAATCTTCATATATATTTCTGTCTCAGTAAGACAGTCCAGACTCTCCGCAATAGGAAATGAGATGCATACAATTACTGACATAAAGTCTAGTGATTGCAGAAATCTAGGAATTACTATTCACGGGAAAAACTTCCGTCACAATTCTCAGAGGCGATGCTGACCCTCAATTAATTAGTGTGTGGAGACAGCAAAAACCTTTCTTTGTGAAGAAAGTGTTGCTGTATCGCAGTACCATTGATCCCATCGCCGTTACTCATATCCATCCAATTCTGATCACAGGGAGAGATGTAAACATGGTGCTCACTGCCTATCATGATCTGTCACGTAACTTTGGAGTGCAAAACACAGAAGCCACAGGCCGTAGGCAATTCAATTGGATTGGCATGAGAGGGCACATTTAAAAATGTGCATTGGAATGTCACACGTCTGTGGGTAGGAAAACTGTGAAAGCTGATGAGAAACCACCACTGCATCTCATTGTGAGTCGACGTCCATAAGAAATGGAAGCCATTGATCATCTGAAGCTAGATCCCGGCAAGCGGGACAGGGCATAGATATGTCTTAACCATCATCTTCTATCAGTTCACCAAATTTGTAGTGGTAGTCCCAGTGAAGGATTTGACAGCCCAGACTACACAGCGGAGGAGCAGGGAGAGGTAAACATTGCAAATGCTGGGGCCCTGCCCAAGCAAGGGGGGCCCACTCATGGGCGTCGGTACTGGCACTGGGCCCCTCATAGCACGGCGGTGTGTCTGACGGCTGGTGTGCACCCCCACTGTCAGAGACACTTGATTGCACTATGAGGGACCCTGTGCCAGTGCCCGCGCCCAAGAGTCGGCCCACCCACCTCTCCAGGGCAACGGCACTCGCACAGTTGCGTGCGCTAGGTGGTGACCCCGGCCATGGGGGCAGGAGGCAGCCCAGTTAGGGAGGTTTACCAAATGGCATATGTTGATGTGGGACATTCACCTGCTGCTGAAGGTGAAATTGGTCAAGTCCCAGGAAGAGGAGGACCAAAGAAAGCCATTTTTCTGGCAACCTTTGTGTCATCAGGGTAAGGTGTGACAAAATCCTTGGAAACCCATGCATGGTTCATTTTAATGAAGGTTAGATCATCCACATTTTGGGTCGAGAGACGGGTCCTTTTTTCTGTCAGGATTGATCCAGCAGCACTGATGACTCTTTCCGATAGAACACTTGCAGCTCGGCAAGCGAGCTCCTGTAAGGCATATTGTGCCAATCCAGGCCAGGTGTCCAATTTAGCGGCCCAATAGTCAAATGGGAATGACCTGTGAGGGACAACATCGATATGGGACGAGAAGTAGTTTGTAACCATAGTTGACAAGTGCTGTCTCCTGTCACTTTCAATTGATGCCGTATTACCAGTCATGTGAGTGGGACTTGAAAAATCAGTCCACAACATGGTCATGAAACCCCTGTCTCCAACGCCACTTCTGATGTGTGCACCACCAACACCTCTTCCAAGTTGCCCCCGGCCCCTACGGCTCGTGTGAGAACCATCACCGCTGCTGTGTGCTGGGAATGCCTCAACCAACCGGTTTACCAGAGTTGCTTGTTTGTTAGCCAGTATTAGGTCAAGGTTCTCCTGTGGCATGATGTTTTGGAATTTGCCTTTATAGCGTGGATCCAGGATGCTGGCCAACCAGTAGTCGTCATCGTTCATCATTTTGGCAATGCGGGGGTCCCTTTTTAGGATCTGCAAGGCATAATCTGACATGTGGGACAATGTTCCCGGTGTCAATGATGCACTGCGAGTGCTGGGTGGAGGAGCACTTTCTGGCAATTCCACATCCCTCCAGGCACGCACAAACCCTGTACCAGACATGGCCATGCCAACATTTTCTCTTGCCCCACGAGAAGCATCCTCCTCCCCTAAATAATCATCCCCATCATCATCCTCCTCCTCCTCTTCTTCCTCCACCTCGTCCAGGAGACTTCTCGGAGCAGACAATGGCTGACTGTCATCAAGGCTTCCCTCTTCCTCTTCCTCATCATCCTCTTCTGCAGACGCCTGCTCCTTAATGCACGTCAAAGTTTGCATGAGCAGATGCATAAGTGGGATGCTCATGCTTATGATGGCGTCGTCTGCGCTTACCAGCCGTGTGCATTCCTCAAACATTGAAGGACTTTAGAGAGGTCTTTCAGCTTCGACCACTGCACACCTGTCAACTCCATGTCTGCCCTCAAAGTGCCTGCCTGTGTATCCTCCCACAAATGCATTACGGCCTGCCTGTGTTCGCACAGTCGCTCAACCATGTGCAGGGTGGAGTTCCACCTTGTTGCAACGTCGATAATTAGGCGGTGCTTGGGAAGGTGGAGCAATCGCTGCAGCTTCTGTATACGACTGGAGTGTACCGGCGGATGTGCGAGCACAGTCTTCAGACCTTCTGGAGCAGGCCTGTTAACTCCGGATAATTATTGAGGAAGCACTGCACCACCAGGTTCAAGGTGTGAGCCAAGCAAGGTATGTGTCTGAGTTTTGAAAGGGCTACGGCTGCCACAAAATTCCGGCCGTTATCACTAACTACCTTGCCTGCCTCAAGATGTAGACTGCCCAGCCATGACTCAGTTTGTCGCTGAAAGTAGTCAGCCAGTACCTCCGCGGTGTGTCTGTCGCCCAAACACATCATCTTCAACACAGCCTACTGACGCTTTCCACTAGCTGATCGATAGAGGGACACCTTGTGTGCAACACTGGCAGCTGCGGATGGAGTGCTCGTGCGACTGCATTCTGTGGATGAGCTTTCGCTTCTGGAGGAGGAGGAGGAGGGTCGAACGCCTACAGCCAACTGTTTCCTATACCATGGGCTAGGCAGCACTGTCCCACCACCGCTGTCCCCTGTGGACCCTGCATCCACCACATTAACCCAGTGCGCAGTGATGGACACGTAACGGCCCTGGCCATGCCTACTGGACCATGCATCAGTTGTGAGGTGCACCTTTCCACTTACTGATTGCTTGAGTGCATGTACAATGCGGTCTTTCACATGAAGGTGGAGGGCTGGGATGGCTTTGCGAGAAAAGAAGTGGCGACTGGGTAGGACATGGCGTGGTACTGCGTAGGCCATGAGTTCGCGGAAAGCTGCGCTTTCAACCAACCGATAGGGCATCATCTCTACCGAGATTAGTTTGGCAATGTGGGCGTTCAAACCCTGTGTACTCGGATGAGAAGATGAGTACTTTCTTGTCCTACTCATAGTCTCTGGTAGGGTGAGCTGGACTTGAGAGCTGCATATGGTCGAACTAGCGGTGAACATGGCGGACTGAGAGAGGGTTGATGATGGTGATGGAGTTGGTGTTCTTTCTGGTGGCCTAGATTCAGTCTTTCGCTGCAATAACTGTGATTCCCTGACTGATTTGCCCTTGCAACGACAACTCAACATTTGCTGCTGGTGTGCTAACCAGTGGGCTTACAGTGGGGGAAACAATGTAGTGTTGCTGACTACCTTCTTTGGGCGCAGTTGCACATGTGGTACGTGAGGTTTGGTAGTCCGTCCACGCTTGCAAGTGCATGGTGGTTAAATGTCTTGCAACTGGTATTCTTACAGATAACCTTTGCCTGATCATTAGGATTTTGTTCAAAAAAGTGCCACACTGCACTCTTCCTACTATGGAAGACATTTTGAGGCCTTGCACGCTGTGCTGCAACTCTTTTGGTTTTTGTAACCTGTTTTTGGACTGCTCCGGGCCTGCCAGATAACAGCTGTTGTGATGTCGATGCCCGCTGCGGATGCTCCTCCTCCTCTTCTGAGCTATTGGCAGCGGCACCCTCTTCCCCCAATGGATGCTGCCAATCTGGGTCAACAACTGGGTCATCCATCACCTCCTCTTCAATGTCATGTGCACCTTCCTCTGTGTCACCGTGTATGGTGGTATAGTATGCGGGAAGGGGCACCTGAGTTTCATCAGGGTCAGATTCTGCCTCAGTGCACTGCGAGGACAATGTAGTGCTCTGAGTGAATGTAACAGCAGAATCATCTATCAGTGGCTGTGCATCAGTGCACTCCATGTCAGATTCATCTTGGCCTGGGTAATTCACGATTTGACTTGATAACCCAGGCATGGTATGTGAAAACAGCTTTAAGGAGTAATCTGTAGTCTGGCCTGCCGCATCCTTCAATTTTGGTTGGGGTGAAGGACACAAGGAAAGGTGTGGTTCATGACCATGAGCCTCCAATGACGACTCAGTGCTTTTATTTTTTAAAACTTCAGAAGAGGAGGCAATAGAGCTGGAGGCTGAGTCAGCAATGTAAGGCAAAACTTGTTCTTGAAGCTTCTGCTTTAAAAGCGGTTTACCTACTCCCAGAAAAGGGAGCCTTCGAGGCCTTGTGGAGCCAGACGATGACGCAGGCTCAACACCTCCTGCATTAGGTGCTATTTTGCTTTTGCCACTACCAGCAGATCCACCACCAACACCATCATTACCAGCTGCCAACCCCCGCCCACTTCCATGGATTCTTCCACCACACTACCTCATTTTTTGGGAAAATGTACCCAAATAACCACCAACTACATGGTACTGTAAAACAAGGTACAAGGTGTATATAGTAGTGGGGAGAATTTGAATCTCTCTTGACTTCAGGACACAGTTGCATTCTGTCAGGCCCTGTTTATATTACACAGCAATGTGACAGGCAGATTCTGGATGGTGTAAGAAAGGTGTATAGAGGACTGGGGAGAATTTGAATCTCTCTAGACTTAAGGACACAGTTGGATTCTGTCAGGTCCTGTTTATATTACACCGCAATGTGACAGGCAGATTCTGGATGGTGTAACAAAGGTGTATAGAGGACTGGGGAGAATTGGAATCTCTCTAGACTTCAGGACACAGATGGATTCTGTCAGGCCCTGTTTATATTACACCACAATGTGACAGGCAGATTCTGGATGGTGTAAGAAAGGTGAATAGAGGACTGGGGAGAATTGGAATCTCTCTAGACTTCAGGACACAGTTGCATTCTGTCAGGAACTGTTTATATTACACCGCAATGTGACAGGCAGATTCTGGATGGTGTAAGAAAGGTGTAAATAGTAGTGGGGAGAATTTGAATCTCTAGACTTCAGGACACAGTTGGATTCTGTCAGGCCCTGCTTATATTACACCGCAAAGTGGCAGGCAGATTCTGGATGGTGTAAGAAAGGTGTATAGAGGACTGGGGAGAATTTGAATCTCTCTAGACTTAAGGACACAGTTGGATTCTGTCAGGCCCAGATTATATTACACCGCAATGTGACAGGCAGATTCTGGATGGTGTAAGAAAGGTGTATATAGTAGTGGGGAGAATTTGAATCTCTCTAGACTTCAGGACACAGTTGGATTCTGTCAGCCCCTGTTTATATTACACCGCAATGTGACAGGCAGATTCTGGATGGTGTAAGAAAGGTGTATAGAGGACTGGGGAGAATTGGAATCTCTCTAGACTTCAGGACACAGTTGGATTCTGTCAGGCCCTGTTTATATTACACCGCAATGTGACAGGCAGATTCTGGATTGTGTAAGAAAGGTGTATAGAGGACTGGGGAGAATTGGAATCTCTCTAGACTTCAGGACACAGTTGGATTCTGTCAGGCCCTGTTTATATTACACCGCAATGTGACAGGCAGATTCTGGATGGTGTAAGAAAGGTGTATAGAGGACTGAGGAGAATTGGAATCTCTCTAGACTTCAGGACACAGTTGGATTCTGTCAGGCCCTGTTTATATTACACCGCAATGTGACAGGCAGATTCTGGATGGAGTAAGAAAGGTGTATAGAGGACTGAGGAGAATTGGAATCTCTCTAGACTTCAGGACACAGTTGGATTCTGTCAGGCCCTGTTTATATTACACCGCAATGTGGCAGGCAGATTCTGGATGGTGTAGGAAAGGTGTATAGAGGACTGGGGAGAATTGGAATCTCTCTAGACTTCAGGACACAGTTGGATTCTGTCAGGCCCTGTGTATATTACACCGCAATGTGACAGGCAGAAATTGCCTAGTGTATGACAAACTACAAGGTGTATATAGAATTGGGCAGAATTGGAATCTCCCTAGAGTGTAGGTCTGTAAGAACGGACAAACTCCTCGACTTTTCCTAACAGAGTCACACACAGCTTCAATTTGGCCGTGATAACAGCCATTACACGGTACTGTGAGAGGAGCGTACACGTACACCGCTGTACGGTATATGTAAAATTGTCAAGCTCCGTGTTTTTGGATACGGACTGACACACGCTATCTCTCTAGTTTTGAATGTAATCAAACAGCAAATATACTAAACTGTTTGAAAAATGGGCAAAACTATAAGGTGTAGGTCTGTAAGAGCGGACAAACTCCTCAGCTTTTCCTTAGAGTCACACACTTAGATAGCTTCAATTTTGCCATGATAACAGCCATTACACGGTACTGTGAGAGGAGCGTACACGTACACCGCTGTACGGTATATGTAAAATTGTCAAGCTCCGTGTTTTTGGATACGGACTGACACACGCTGTCTCTCTCTAGTTTTGAATGTAATCAAACAGCAGATATACTAAACTGTTTGAAAAATGGACAAAACTAGGTCTATAAGAACGGACAAACTCCTCGGCTTTTCCTTACAGAGTCACACACTTAGATAGCTTCAATTTGGCAGTGATAACAGCCATTACACGGTACTGTGTGAGGAGCGTACACCTCTGTACGGTGTGTGAAAAAATGAACGCTCAGTACCTCACCAGGACAAAACAATAAAATTTGGATTGCTTTTAAAAAAGCAGTTTGAACACCAGTGTGCACACAGCAATGCAGCTAGCCTTAAAAGGCAGGCTAATCACCACCAGCGCTGCTGCACAAAAGCAAAAATCTTCACCTTTCACTGCACAGTAACTACAGTGAAAAGCGCTATCAGCAGATGCAGTTTTTTTTTTCTTTTTGACTTCCTAACGATCTCCCTACAGAATCAGCAGCAGCAGCAGCTCTCCCTATTCTGAGATCAGCATGAGTAACATGGCGGTCAGCGTGCACACCCTTTTATACCCCCTGTGACACCCCACAAAGCAAGCCAATCACTTGCATGCCCTTCTCCAAGATGGTGGTGACCGCTGCCTATGTCGTCACGTTGCCCACAGCGTCCGTTCTTCCTGATTGGCTGAAAAAGGGCGCTAAAGCATCTTTTGAAATGCGACTTTGACGCTAAAGTCGCCGACCTCGTGGCCGACCTCACGCTAAGGTCGGATTTCGTTTCATGAAGCCCGACTTTGGCGAAAGTAGGCGACTTTTTAATTTTTTCGACCCGTTTCGCTCAACTCTACTGGCAACTACTGTTAGTTCATCACTTGTACAGAGTCAGCCCAATACCGCTTGTAGAGAATATAGAGCATAGTGGTCATAGTGGTCACCTGGGAGCCAGTGTCCAGCAAAGCGTTCATGGGGATGCCGTCAATCACCACTGGAAGGATCGGTCTCCCTCCAACATACTTGGCTCGCCAGTTCTTTGGGCCTTGTGGTCCTACTCCTGGGGGTTGGCCCTCTGCCCCAGGGGTTACTCCTTTAAAGGACAGAACCTTGCAAGATGGGCTGCCTTGTGGCAGCGACGACAGATGAGACGTCCGTCCTGGTCATAGCGGTCGTTTTCCTCCCTCGGAGTGGCGGGGTTCTCCTCTTCTGGAGCCACGGGACATCCTCTGGACTGGAAGCAAGCTGGATCTTCTCCTTAGAGGACACCTGCAGGGACTGCACCATTTTACTAAGTGCAGCCATACCTTTGGTCAACTCCTGGACTTGAAGACGCAGCTCTTCTGTTGGATCTTTATCCAGAGTCTGTGCATCAGACTCCACAGAGATGAAAGGGAAAGATGTTGCTTCCGGGTGGTAGGTGATCGCTGGGTGTCTAGGGGGCGCTGGACGGCTGACAGTTGGCTCCTGCAGTACCCGAATAGCCCTGTCCTTGAAATCAGCAAAGTCCAGGTCAGGGTTTTGTAGGGTTATGATGCGCAGCTGCGCTCTGTGGGTACTGGATAGGAGTCCTTCAATGAACTGCTCTTTTAACAGTTTGTCTTCCTATTTCACACTGTCAGGATCAATTTGCTTGACGGCTCGCAGTGCCTCCTGCAGGTTAAGAGCACAGTCCCTTATACTGTCCTGTACTTTCTGTTTACATCCAAAGAACCTCATCTTGATTTGAGCGCCAGTGCGCATGTCAAAGGTGCTCCTTAGCTTGGCAAAAATCTTTTTAACAGTCTTTTTGTCAGTGTCCTGCCAGGCTTTTTCTTCTCTCTGTGCTGCACCTGTTAGCTGCCCAATAAGGATGTTCACCTTCTGGCTTTCAGATAGAGAATACACCTCATACAAACTGCACAGTCTCTCTTTAAATTCACTCAGGGTATGTGACTCCCCTGAATACTGCGGTAGCCAGGCTGCTCCCGGTATGTAAGGCATAGATAGCGGCATTATGGGGACCGCTGCGGTGGGTGCTACCGGAGCCGCAGCCGCGTTGGGCACTGCATCTTGCAGCGCTGAGGGGCTGGCGGGGGCATCCGCTGCTGCATTGCTGCTTGCTTCAGACATTTTCTTTCCCCACTAGTTAACGGGTGCCAGGCCCCGGGGTTAAGTGGCTTACCAGCTGTAGGCCTCAGCCCACGAAGGCCTGCCCCTTTTCTTCCCACACGTGCCAATCAGCGGGATAATGGCAGCAATGGCGCCAATTTCGCACAACAGTCTCTGGCACACAGGACCCGGGGATACCGGGCTCCGTAATCCTGTTCGTGATGCCATGTGGGGTACTCGGTACCGGGCTGGTCTCTCAGAGGGGATTGTCACAGCAGCGGTGACCCGGTCCGTGGCCCTGGGCACCCATGTAAAAGGGGTTGAGTTGAGAATAAACTTTATAAGTGATTCGTGACGCCACCTGTGGTGTTCGGCAAGGGAGGTGTTAAACCGATGCTGCAGACAGATCCTCTGGGACAGATGGTGTAGTGCAGCAATGATGTAGCCCTCCACAGGTAGGGTTGTTGGTCCCAGGGCAGTGTAGCGGAATGTTTAGGAAGAGGGTGCAGTGTTTGGCACAGAGATGTAGCAGTGCTGAGGATGTTGCAGGAAGGAGGCAAGGACACAACAAGGTGCAGTTTCTTTACCTTTACTTGGCAAACGCAGTCCAGGGTAATGGTTACAGATGGCACAGGAGCAGGCTAGCCTGGAAGCATCTCAGGGATCTCTCTATCAGATGGATTGTGTAGTCTCCTTCCTAGCGCTGGCTTGAGGTAAATGCAGTACTTTGTTACACTGAAGTTCCTCCTTATCTTCTCTTAGAACTACCTTGTATGGCAGACAGCTGTAGCCCTCTATCTCTCTTGGCTCACCCGTCGCTGTTGTGCCTCCGAGTCTTATTTGGGAATAGAGCCTTTACAGCTTCCTATTCCTCTGGTTTCTGTTGCAGGACCTTCAGTATCCATACAACCTTGGAGACCAGGCTCCAGATCATGCGCTATCACTGGGAGGGAGCTCTCTTTCCTCAGCTCAACCTCCAGCTTCTCTCCACACGTCTATACTCGTTGCCCTCCTCACACTAATTTCCCCTCCTGGCCCGAAGAGAGCACTCCTCCCCTAATTCTGGATCAGAGCTCCCTCTGCTGGCCCGGAGTGGGAACTGTGTTGCATGTAAATGATTAACTGCTAGAGAGACCCTTCCTTGCTTCCAAGCATGACATCACCCTCCCTGGAGGAAGGCAATGCCATTGTGGTGACCATACTCCTGGGGGCACCACACTTATCCGTCAGGACATCACCAGCAGCACTGAAGACACGCTCTGAGAGAACGCTGGCTGCCGGGCACAATAAAACCTCCAAGGCATTTTGCCTTCCTCTGGATCAACATGTTAGGGCAAGTTAGGATAGGATATGGGTTAAACTAGATGGACTTAAAGTCTTCCTTCAACCTTAATAACTATGTTACTATGTTTGCATGTGAGGCGAGCTCAGGCCACTCATCCATTTTGGAAGACCAAAAATGTGACAGGGTCCAAACCCTCCCTGATGGTATTGAAATTTAGTGTCAAGAACACCGCACTGAACTTGCTCACTGAGCCAGTGCTTGTGTCCTGAGTAAAGTGAACTGTGCTCAAAGATACCTGTGGAGCAGGCAGCAGCCGAGTAGATGCGTACTTCAGAGCAGCAGGACCTGAAGCACGTGACTGCTAGGGGCGTAGCCTAAACTCCAGAGAGCTAGGAGCTGCAAGAGAACTAGCAGGGTAACTGCGAGACAAAGTTACCAAGGGGCATAGGCAGGGAGGATAGTCAGGACGTAGCCAATGAGTCATACACAGAGATAGCTGCAAGGTACAAGAGGGGCGATGAGTCATACACAGAGAGGGAAGCGCAGTACAGAATCAACAGGCAAACTCACAAGGGGGAACAAAAACCTGCACTAGGATCATGACATTTAGTTCTTCATACTCTTGCACCAACTACTGATATTTAGTTCTTGATACTCCTGCACCAACCTCTCCATTTGTTCACCACGTGTAAGACTTGAACTCTGTTGTGCTGGTGCACGAGTTGGTCTAAAAAAATGTCAAAGGACTCACAGAAATTGCTTCTTCCACTTCCACCTCTTCTGCTGCTGCTGTTTTGTCGCTGAGGAATTGACGGACCGGAGGTTGGAAGTCTAGAGCTGCGATGCGAAGTGTGTGCTTCACTGCTGTCTTGGGGAAAAGCTCTCTTAAGGTTGTATAAAAGCGTGTTGCGATACTCCAGCATTCACGGGTCCCTTTCTAGGACAATGATCATCTGGCAAAATTTGGTTTTATAACGTTGGTCTAATAAAGTGGCAACCCAGTATTCAGCATTATTCCAAATCATTTCTGTATGGGGATCATGTTGCAGATAGTGCAGCAAGAAGGCACTCATATGACGGGCTCTACCATGAGGTCCGAGCCCATTCTGTGTTGGTGGCTGCATAACAATTAGGCTCTTTTCCATCCTCGAACAACAGAGAGGGGAGGATTATCCTCTTCAACTGACAGTTGCTCACCCATCACCTCTTTCTCCTCCATTTGTTCCTTGGATCTTGTACCTTTGATAACAGTTTGTCTGTTATCATCACCAGCCCCCCTCTATCGCAACAATCCACCCTCACTTGGACCCGCCTGTGTGACAACAGTCTTGAACTTCGAGACAATGTTTTCCCTTCCGCAGCTTCCTCTGCTTTCTCCTCTTCTTCTGGGACCACCATCTCCTCCCGCAGCCTATTCAAAGTCTGCTCCAGCATATATATGACTGGAATAGTGATGCTGATGACGGCTATGTCAGCACTAACCATCTTAGTAGCCATTTCAAAACTGTGCAGAAAGGTGCAGAGGTCCTTAATCTGTGCCCAGACTGTAAATGTGATATGCGCCACCTCTGTACTGCGTTGGCCCTGGCAATACAACATGACGCACTGCGCCAGGGCTCGCTGCTGCTTCCACAGTCGTTGACACATGTGCAGAGTGGAATTCCACTGTGTCGGCACATCGCACATCAATGTGAATAGATTAAAACTTGGCACTCAACTTTAATGGAATCCGTGAAAAGAGCTTCACTGCAGTCCAAATAACATATATAAGCGTTTCGCTCAGAAACAGACGTTCATCAGTGTACTAAAGTACAGAAAAAAAGAACCAAATATACATACATCATATTTTATATACAAATAAAAATAAGAAAACAATAAGAAAAAACATAACACATATCCTATCATCAGAGATAGTGTATTTCATGACCGGTAAAGAATGTGAAATGGGGAACAGGGAAAACAAAGGAAAAATAAGGAGAAGGACAAGAACACCTACCCGACTGCTTAAATAGAATGAAAGCTGTGTAGACAACACTATGTAGAAGGAAGGCTGTAACCATAAGAGTTATGATTAGTGCGTAACTCTGTAATGTATCATGAAGTATATAGTTCACACTAACCAGTCGTACCTGTGAGGTACTATAATGTTTATAATGTTTTTTCTTATAATGTATTATGTTTGCTGGATCGTCACTTTGGGTACTATGGTACCTAATGGCCTGAATGAAAAACTATCCTTTGCCTGTTTCTTGTAATAGGGTACCCTTGTACTCCCCTCTTTCCTTCGTTTTATGGTGTGCTGTTTTTAACATTTTTCTTTTTGCATTTATTATAGTAATTACTAATGGGTGACGTGATCTATCCAGATGTGTGATTGACATTAGTGATGAGCATCAGTTCCTGTGTTAAGGACTCTGCACATTTCCATGTAGAAGACCTATTGGATTGAACCAACCTTGGGACCAATTGGATATGCAGTCACTATTATTATTAGGTTTTGAGAATCATTAAGGACTGATATTGTATAAAATGTTCAATATTCAAGCTTTGCCCCTTTTCCAATATGTATATTGCAAATGGATGATCCTCTTATTGCTTACTGTCAATACCAGTTTATGATATTAGTTTGCTGCATTGGTTTTCTGTTATTTTTCCTTTCTTTTTTTCCTTTTCTCATATGTGTGTAATATAACAGGTCACATGTTCCCATAACAAGAGGGAATTATGATTTTTTACACGGCCATACATTGGGATCTTTTGCCCATTCCCTTGCCAGTTTCAGACATGGCCGCCACGGGTGTGCGCATGCGCGGGAGGCTCCGTCATCTCTCATCTCGTCGAAGGCCTCCTAGAAATAGCGGTACGGGTCATTGACATCACAGGAAACTTTTTCCTGACCAGCGCTGTAATTGGAGGGCCGGAAGTGACGCAATGATTGCGGAAGTCCCGCCCCCCCATGCGCCGCTTCACCGCGGCTAATCTCACACACCTGGATAATGGGCTACTTATATCCGGTCGGCATGCCTTTCCACACTGCCCCCCGAGGAAGCCATATTGGTGAAACGTGCGTCGGGGCACGTTCCTGGAACCGGTATACTCGCTCAGATGGGTAAGCACTAGCGGCACTTTAAACTGCACTGTCTCTATCACTTTATTAGATGACCTGATCAATCTGACTTACTCTCTGATTTTGGCTGACATCTTTTTTTACAAACCTTTCCTGGGGATTCCTGCTTTATTGGAGCCACACCATTTACAATCCCTCTACAGCCCTGTCACCCCTCAAAAATCTCTATTTTTGGTATCTACTGCATTTTATTTGATAAGAAACTTGAATAGACACATATGAGGGTATAGGCTGTTTTGTGGAAATGGCACACTTATTAAATGAGGCTCGCCTTGCAGTTTACTTATCATAATACTATCCCCTGGACAGTCTTTTTCAGGATTTATGATGTGCATTTTTCAGTGTCCATTTTGAGTGGTTTCGGGTGTCATTTTTTGTCTCTTCTTACCAATCATTTCATCTGTAATTACTGTGATTATTGTGTTTTTATATGATTATCAATAAAAGATATATTTTATATTATACTCTTTTGGATTTTGAATTATGTTGGGCTGGAAGCTCTGAAATTGTGTTGACATTGCTGCCACTTTTGTGGTGTCTGCCAATACTTTTTCAAAATGAGAACACTCCTTGTAGGGTGTCCATCTGCTGGATTGGGGGGAAGTGAAAGACCTGTTGGTCCTTATTAGACTATTTCTACTGTGATGAAAGTGATGCCCCTTCTGTGGTGTAAGACCCTCATTTCTTTAAATGTGAACACTCCTTGTAGAGTGTCCATCGGCTCTATTGGGTGTAGTGAAAGACCTGTTGGTCCCTATTCCACTATTTCTACTGTGATGAAATTGATGCCACTATGGTGGTGTCTGCCAACAATTTTTGGAAACGTGAACACTCCTTGTAGGGTGTCCATCTGCTGAATTGGGTGTAGTGAAAGGTCTGTCAGTCCCTAATCTACTATTTCTACTATGGAGAAATTGATGCCACTTTGGTGGTGTCTGCCAATAATTTTGGAAATGTGTAGACTCCTGGTTGGGTCTCCTTCATGCATGTTGACTGTAGCAGTAGGTCTCTGAGACCATCAGGCCTCCACTTCCTTGGACTCAACTACCCTTGTTACTAACCTTAAATTTTTCTGACATTGGTCATCTACAAAACAGATATTTTTGCCACCTGAGCGTGGCTCAGCATGAAAGCAGGTAGAGGTGTTGCATGTGGTATCATGGCTCCCATCAAATGGGGCCTACACCAATCCCTCCCCCACCTCGTCTTATTGTGACGGTCATTGGAAGCTGTGAATGCCGTCCCAGCCCCCGATATCTGATGCCTGGCTCATTGCTGCAGTTTGTACTGTGGATGAATTGAGGCCACTTTCCTGCTGTCTGTCCCTCATTTGATGTGCTTTGGCAGCATTTGGGGCCGTTCTAAGGTGCTGTGCATGTGTTTATTTTTGCCTCCCATTGACCCTAATGGAGCTCGGTTATGTTTGGCGAATATTCGCCGAATTAATTGGTGAATATTGCAAATATTGAAATATTCGCTCATCTCTAGTCGTGACACTAGGTCTAACCAAAACTGTCTGATGGCCAAGAAAGGGGCCCTGTACTATGAGAACAATCCGCTTCCTCCCTTCCTGTCTTCCATAGTTGGGTCGTATGTATCTATTACAGGAAACAGAAGTAAAATGCAATGATTCTTATAAAGTGGCAACAAAAAACCCAAAAGAGTCTCAGTGCTGAAGGGGATAATGTCCCCCGCACTCAGTAATGGGGAATCTCCAGCACCTACCTCCACCCGCAGAGCCGCACTCCACATATTTGGCTGCTCTGTGCGCACAGGACCTGTGATGAGGTCACAGGAGGGGAGGAGTCAGGGGTCACATGATCAGGGGCCTCAGTGAATGATAGTGCAGACACTACATGGAGACTTCTCCCTTGGCCTCTTTCAGATTTCAGTGTGTCCAGTAGGTGTGGTGACAGTTTTCACACGTAGACCCATTCAAGTGCACATGTGAGTGTGTTTCTACAGACCATGTGTCCATGGGCAAAATATGCTGACAAGTCCATTTTTTAACAGCAGCAAGGACCTCAAAACATTCCGCACACTTATGACACACAGAGATGTCATCCGTGCGACCCGTATCGGCGCCTGAGAAGCAGCAGTACATTTAGCGCTGTTCCCCACACTGGATTCTGAAGACCGTATCGTTCTATGGCTCCACGTCATCTCCTCTTCCTCTCGCTGTCGGGGTACCTCAGGGCTCAGTCCTTGGCCCCCTTCTCTTCTCTCTCTACACGGCCCCAATTGGACAGACCATCAGCAGATTTAGCTTTCAGTACCATCTTTATGCTGATGACACACAACTATACACATCATCCCCCGACCTTACCCCCACAGTACTACAGAATGCCAGTGACTGTTTGTCCGCAGTCTCCAACATCATGTCCGTCTCTATCTGAAACTCAACCTTTCTAAAACTGAACTTCTTCTGCTCCAGCTGTCTACTAACCTCCCTAAATCTGACATTTCCCTCTCCGTGGGTGGCACCATAATAACACCCCGGCAGCAGGCGCGTTGTCTGTGTGTCATGTTTGACACCAATCTCTCCATCACATCCCATATACAATCTCTTGCCCCCTCTTGCTACTTACACCTAAAGAACATCTCTAGAATCCACTCCTTTCTCACCATGGAAACAAAAACACTCATTGTCGCCCTGATCCACTCCTGCCTAGACTACTGCAACGCTCTATTAATTGGCCTCCCTCTCACTCGACTTTCCCCTCTCCAGTCCATCCTTAATGCAGCAGCCAAGGTTGCCTTTCTGACTAATTGGTACTTGGACAAGTCCACACTGTGCGAGACATTGCACTGGCTGCCCATTCATTATAGGATCCAATTCATACTGCTTGTTCTCTCCTGCAAAGCTCTCCATAATGTGGCACCCCCTTATGTCTCCTCCCTCATTTCTGCTTACCCGTGTACCCGCTGCAAGTGACTTTCGACTAACATCTGCACTAATCCTTACCTCTCACTCCCGTCTCCAAGACTTCGCCCGCGTTGCGCCATTCTTCTGGAATGGACAATCCACAAATTACAGCGCTTCAAAGTGGCCTACCACATTCCCTAAACAAAGTTCTATTATGTGTGTGTGTATGTAACCCATTCACTGTCTATCTAAGAATAGTCCTTTATCAAAGTCCACTGCACCCAACAACACCATAGAAACTAACTGGTGACTACCTCATGCAGCCTTTATCCATCCCCATTCCCTCAAGATGGCTGGACTGTTGTGAACTCTCTTTCTGGGCTCCCTCTGGTGGTTACTGGAGGTAGTGGAGCTGGTCAGATTGACAGAGGTGTTGTGAATTTTCTTTCTGGGCTCCCTCTGGTGGTTACTGGAGGTAGTAGAGCTGGTCAGATTGACAGAGGCCTGCCACCTGATAATGATGAGGACGATTGGAGATCTGGGGTTACAGATTGGAGTATTTAAGACAGATTTCCTTCAATCCCTGCTGGTGATTTCCTTCATGTGCCTTCTGAGATCTGATGTCTCCTGCTCTGTTCCTGCATGGTTCAGCTAAGTGGTTCATTTGCTAATCTTTTGCATTTGATCTGGTTTTGTTTATCTCTGCTTTGTGCGGGGCAGCTTGCTCCTGCTGGGGCTGTGCTGGATCACCGCCCATGTTACTGCTTGTGTCAGTTTGTTCTGTCCCCTGTTATATTGGACTCATTTTGCTTTGCTTCCAGTATATACTGGAGTGCTGATAGAGTGGGGGCAAAGTCGTGTGACTTCAGTGCATCAGACGTGCATCAGACGTGTTGGATTTTTCAGGGTTTTTTGCGTGATTGCAGACAGTGTCTTTTCTTTCCTGTCCTCTCTAGTCAGTTTGGGCCCCATCATTTGCTCAGTCTATTTCTCTGCCTGCGTTTGTGTTTCATCTTGTCTCACTGACAATATATGTTTGGGGGCTATCTATTCCTTTGGGGCCTGCTCCGGGGCAGTTTAGATTTCTCCTTTCTTGCTTTAGGCTTAGTTAGCTCTCCGGCTGTGCTGAATCGTGTAGGGCATCGTAGGTACGCTCCACGGCTACTGCTAGTTATGTGGATAGGATCAGGGCTCCGCAATCCAATCCACCTAGTTACCAACCTCTCTGGTTTTCTGGTGGCTTAGCTTGGTCCTGCTATCCTCCTCGGTGACCCATTCATAACAGAATTTACCAGCCTTACTGTAGACTCTAGGGTACTCTAAAGAAGGAAAGAATTGGAAAAAAAAAAGTGTCAGAATTTTTTTTTTTTGTATATTTTTTCCTCTTTTTTTTCTAGGGCTGTAGGAGGATATTTTTTGTCTAAATGGAGACTAAGCAATTGTCTGATCGTGTTGAGCAGCTCGCTGCTGAAGCGCAGGGAATTTCTGCCTATCTCGCTCAATCATCTGCTGTTGATCCAAAAATTCCTACTCCTGATGTTTTCTGGGGATTGGTCTAAATTATTTTTATTTTAAGAATTGTAAATTATTTTTTGCTTTGAAACCTAACTCATCGGGGAGCTCTGTGCAGCAGGTTAAACTTGTCATCTCCCTGCTGCGCGGCGATCCCCAGGATTGGGCCTTTTCTTTGACACCCAGAAATCCTATTGTGGCTAATTTGGACGCATTTTTTCAAGCCCTGGGGTTGTTGTATGATGAACCTAATGCTATTGATCAAGCTGATAAAACCTTATTGGCATTGAACCAGGGTCAGGATTCTGCAGAGTTATATTGTCAAAAATTCTGAAAGTGGGCGGTCCTTACTAAATGGAATGACGATGCCTTAGCAGCTCTCTTTCAGAAGGGTTTGGCAGAAACCATAAAAGATGTTATGGTGGGATTTTCTGTCCCCTCTGGTCTTGACAACTCTATGTCATTGGCCATTCAAATTGATCGGCGTTTACGTGAACGTAAAACAACACAAGAGGCATTGCCGCCTTTCAAACGAATTTCTGAACCCATGCAGTGCGATAGGGTTTTGTCTAGGGTGCAACGTCAGAAGTTTAGAAGGCGTAATAAGTTGTGTTTTTGCTGTGGGGACGCCTCTCATACTATTTCTGTCTGCCCTAAATGAGAAAAGCGTTTTGCTCACGCATTTGTGGTGGGCAGTTTACAGCCTAAGTTCCTTTTGGCGATTACCTTGATCTGCTCCTTGTCTACATTTTCAGCTAAGGCTTTTGTTGATTCAGGAGCAGCTTTGAATCTGATGGATTTGGACTTTGCCAAATGTTGTGGTTTTCCCATGATACCCCTGTGGACTCCTATCCCTTTGAGGGGTATTGATGCTACTCCTTTGGTGGAGAATAAGCCCCAGTTTTGGACCCAGGTGATAATGCGGGTCGCCCCAGCCCACCAAGAGAGTTGTACATTTTTGGTGTTGCACAATTTTCATGATACTATTGTTCTGGGTTTTCCTTGGTTGCAAACCCATAATCCTGTTTTGGATTGGAAATCAGTGTCTGTGGTGAGTTGGGGTTGTCAATGTGTTCTTAGTGACACCCCTGTTTTCTCCACCTCTCCCCAGTCTCATGATATTCCTGACTATTTGGCTGATTTTTCTGATGTATTTAGTGAGAGTAAGTCTGCGTCTTTGCCTCCTCATAGGAGTTATAACTGTGCAATTGAGTTAATGCCCGGGTGTAAATTTCCCAAGGGTCGGCTTTTCAACTTATCGGTACCCGAACATGATGCTATGCGATCTTATATCAAGGAGTCGTTGGAGAAGGGTCATATTAGACCATCCTCTTCACCTTTAGGTGCTGGGTTTTTTTTTGTGGCCAAGAAAGATGGCTTATTAAGGCCATGTATTGACTATCGTTCCCTTAACAAAATCACTGTTAAATAGTACCTGTTACCCCTGATTTCTGATTTATTTTCCAGAGTTAAAAGTGCCTGTAGGTTTACCAAACTTGACCTCAGGGGGCGTATAATCTTATTCGCATCAAGCACGGGGATGAATGGAAGACGGCGATTAATATCTCGGAGGGACATTTTGAGTACCTGGTGATGCCTTTTGGGCTCACTAATGCCCCTTCTGTCTTCCAATGTTTTATGAAGGATATCCTCCGGGACTTTGTGGATAAGTTTTTGATCATTTATCTGGATGATATTTTGATCTTTTCCAGGGATTGGGATTCTCATGTGGAACATGTCCGGACTGTGTTCCGGATTTTGAGGGAAAATACTCTGTCTGTTAAGGGAACGAAGTGTCTCTTTGGTGAACAGAGGATTTCATTTTTGGGATTCATTTTGTCCCCGTCTACTATTGAAATGGACCCGGCCAAGGTACAGGCCATTTATGATTGGGTTCAGCCCACTTCTTCAGAAGTTTTTGGGTATTGCTAATTTCCACCGTAAATTTATAAATAATTTTTCTGGTATCGTTAAACCACTGACTGATTTGACCAAAAAGGGCGCTGATGTGGTGAATTGGTCTCCAGAGGCAGTCTCGGCAGTTCAGGAGCTTATGCGGAGATTCACTTCTGCTCCAGTTCTACGGCAACCTGATGTCTCACTCCCATTTCAGGTGGTGGTAGATGCTTCTGAGATTGGTGCAGGAGCTGTTTTGTCTCAAAGAGATCCGGTGACTTCTAAGATGAATCCCTGTGCCTTCTTTTCTCGAAAATTTTCCCCATCTGAATGTAACTATGATATGGGGAATCGGGAATTGTTGGTCATGAAACGGGCATTTCAAGAGTGGAGACATTGGTCGGAGGGAGCTAGACATCAAGTTGCGGTCCTCACCGACCATAAGAATTTGATTTATCTTGAATCAGCCAAACGCTTGAATCCTAGACAGGCTAGGTGGGCCTTGTTTTTCAAGCGTTTTAATTTTGTGGTCTCCTTTCTTCCGGGCAGTAAGAATGTTGAGGTGGATGACCTTTCTAGGAGTTTCTTTGCGGATTCTCTTGATGTGACTGAGCCTACTACCATTCTAAATGAGGGTCTAGTTCTTTCCGCCATCTCACCCGATTTGAGATGTACCCTGGAGGAATTTCAGGAGGACAAACCTGAACGTTGCCCTATGGGAAAATTGTATGTCCCTGACCAGTGGAGGAAAAGAGTAATGTCTGACATTCATTGCTCCGCATTGGCTGGTCATCCAGGTATTTTTGGTACCAGAGATTTGGTGAGTCGGTCTTTTTGGTGGCCTGCCTTATCTCGTGATGTCAGGAATTTTGTACAGTACTGTGGGACTTGTTCTCGGTACAAGCCCTGTTCTAGTGGTTTGTTGATGCCTCTACCGGTGCCCAAGAGGCCATGGACCCATATCTCAATGGATTTTATTTCTGATCTTCCTGTCTCTCAGAGAATGACTGTTATCTGGGTGATCTGATAGATTTTCTAAGATGGTCCATCTTGTACCACTCCCAAAGTTGCCATCTTCTTCTGAGTTGGTGCCCTTGTTTTTACAACAGGTGGTTCGTTTGCATGGGATTCCTGAGAACATTGTGTCAGACAGAGGAGTCCAGTTTGTTTCCAGGTTTTGGAGAGCTTTTTGTTCCAAACTGGGAATTCAGTTATCTTTCTACTCTGCATTTCAACCTCAGACCAATGGGCAGACTGACAGAGCAAACCAGACTTTGGAATCCTATTTAAGATGTTTCATATCTGCTGATCAAGATGACTGGGTCTCATTTTTGCCCTAGGCGGAATTCGCTCTAAACAATAGGGCTAGTTCTGCCACTTTGATGTCGCCTTTTTTCTGTAACTGTGGGTTTCTTCCTCAATTTTCTTCAGGGCAGATGGAATCTTTGGCCTTCCCAAGTGTGGATTCTGTGGTAGAGAATGCAGTAGATTTCGGACCAAGTAGTGGATAAGTTGTCCCAGTCTCAGGAAAAGGCGGTTTTACAACCGGCATAGGACCATTGGTCCCCAGAGTAAAGTGGGTGATATGGTTTGGTTGTCTTCAAAAGATATTCCTATGAAGGTTGCGTCTCCAAAATTCAAGCCAAGATTCATTGGACCTTATAAGATTTTGGAAATCCTTAACCCCGTTTCTTTCCGTATGGGCCTTCCAGTTACGTTTAAGATTCATAACGTTTTTCATAAATCTTTGTTGAAGAGGTTTGTGGAGCCAGTAGTTCCCATGGCGGCACCTCCTGACCCTGTATTGGTTAAAGGTAATTTGGAGTATGAGGTAGAGAAGATATTGGATTCTCATTTGGCTAGACAGAGACTCCAGTACTTGGTCAAGTGGAAGGGTTATGGCCAGGAGGATAATTCTTGGGTCTCTGTTTCTAACATTCATGCCGAGAGATTGGTTCGTGCTTTTCACCGGGCCCATCCTGATTGGCCTGGTGGCGTGGATGAGGGTTCGGTGACCCCTCCTCAAGGGGGGGTACTGTTGTGAATTCTCTTTCTGGGCTCCCTCTGGTGGTTACTGGAGGTAGTGGAGCTGGTCAGATTGACAGAGGTGTTGTGAGTTCTCTTTCTGGGCTCCCTCTGGTGGTATGTCCTTAAATCAGAAAACTATGTAACACAAAATACTTAATAAATAACATTTCCCACATGTCTACTTTACATCAGCAACATTTTGGAAACATTATTTATTTTGTTAGGAAGTTAGAAGTGTTAAAAGTTGACCAGCGATTTCTCATTTTATCAAAAACATTTACAAAACTATTTTTAGGAACCAAATCACATTTAATTTGAAGTGACTTTGAGGGGTCTACATGACAGAAAATAACCAAAAGTGAAACCAGTCTATAAAATGACTTTGGGCATGGAATGCTGTTTTCTACAGAACGCACACACACGTCTCCACTCTGTACACCTCGTACACACGCGGCTCCGCTCTGTACACATCGTACACACGCGGTTCCGCTCCGTACACCTCGTACACACACGGTTCCACTCCGTACACACATGGCTGCGCTCCGTGCACCTCGTACAGACGCGGCTCCGACCGTACACACGCAGCTCTGCTCCTTCACCTCGTACACACGCGGCTCCGCTCCGTACACCTTGTACACACACGGATCTGCTCCGTACACCTCGAACACACACGGCTACACCTCGTACATACGTGGCTTCGCTCCGTACACCTCATACACAAACGGCTTAGTTCCGTACACCTTGTACACACGCGGCTCCGCTCCGTACACCTCGTACACACGCGGATCCGCTCCGTACACACGTGGATCCACTCCGTACACCTCATACAAACTCGGATCCGCTCCGTAAACCTTGTACACAGGCGACTCTGCTCCGTACACCTCCTACACACTCCGAACACACATGGCTCCGCTCCGTACACATGCAGCTCCGCTCCGTACACCTCGTACACACGACTCTGCTCCGTACACCTCATACACAAACGGCTCCGCTCCGTAAACCTCAAACACATGGTTCCACTCCGTACACACACAGCTCCACCCTGTACATCTCGTACACACACAGCTCCGCTCTGTACATCTCGTACACACACAGCTCTGCTCCATACATCTCGTACACACACACACACGACTCCACAACGTACACACGACTCCGCTCCATACACCTTATACACGCACAGCTTCGCTCCGTACACCTTATACATGCACGGCTCCGCTCCGTACACCCCACAGGCGGCTCCGCTTCGCACACCTTGTACAAAGGCGGCTCCGCTCCATACACTTCATATACAAGTGGTTTCACTCCGTACACCTCGTACACACGCGGTTCCGCTCCGTACACCTCGTACACACGTGGCTCCGCTCCGTACACCTCGTACACACGCGGCTCCGCTCCGTACACCTCGCACACACGCGGCTCCGCTCCGTACACCTCGCACACACGCGGCTCCGCTCCGTACACCTCGTACACACACGCGGTTCCGCTCCATACAGACACGGCTCCGCTCCGTACACCTCGTGTGGGATTTTTTACGTTTGAGGCTATGTGCACACGTTGCGGATTCTGCTGCGGATCCGCAGCATTTTTGGCGCTGCGAGTCCGCAGCAGTTTCTGCTGCGTTGTACAGTACCATTCTTTGCAATGGTAAAACCAAAAACGCTGTGGACATGCTGATTTTTCCACGCGGATTTGCTGCGGGTTACAATCTGCAACATGTCAATTCTTTGTGCAGAATCCGCTGCGGTTTCACACCTTCTCCTTTGTGAGGTGTGAAACCGCAGGGCTAAATCGCAAAGACCTGCGGATTTTTCAAAATCCGCAGCACTTCAAACTACATGTGCATATAGCCTAAAGGGTTTGTCTACTACCTGGACTACCCCTTCTCTTTCCTTCTGTATGGTCCTGTTAAAATAAAAATGCTTGTATTAACCTTCCATGCCAGCACGGTTTCAGCACTTGTTTGTGTGTCATGTGACCCCTGCGTCCAATTAGCGCTGGTGTCACTGTTATCACCTTCGGACAAATTGAACAATAAGAGGAAATCGTAGAGAAGTCGCAGCCCTGGCTTCCTGTTGATGTTCAATATGTCCGAAGGTGAGACAGTGAAGCCAAACCTGATTGTGCGCAGGGCTCGTGTGATGGAACAACCTGATGAGTCCAGGGAACATGAATGCTGACACCACTGGAACAGCATCGGCACGGAAGGTGAGTATGAGTTTTCCTTATTGTAACAAAGCCAAACATGAGAAATGACAATGGGTTGCCATAAATAGTGTGCAACCACTTTAAGAAAATAAAATTTTCGGTTAATTCATTTCCAACATGTTTTTAAAGAGTTTATTTTCATTTAAGACATTTCCTACATTAAGAACATGAAAAAGGCTTCTGCCCTGTGTGAGTTATCTGATGTGTGATAAGATTTGATTTATCTGTAAAACATTTCCCACATTCTGAACAGGAAAAAGGCTTCTCCCCTGTGTGAGTTCTCTGGTGCCTAACACAATCTGATTTGTGGTTAAAACATTTCCCACATTCCGAACAGGAAAAAGGTTTCTCCCCTGTGTGAATTCTCTGGTGGGTAACCAAATGTGATTTTTGTTTAAAACATTTCCCACATTCTGAACATGAAAAAGGTTTCTCCCCTGTGTGAGTTTTCTGGTGCTTAACCAAAACGAATTTCAGGTTAAAACATTTCCCACATTCTGAACATGAAAAAGGCTTCTCCCCTGTGTGAGATTTCTTATGTGTGATAAGATTTGATTTATCTGTAAAACATTTCCCACATTCTGAACAGGAAAAAGGCTTCTCCCCTGTGTGATTTCTCTGGTGCTTAACCAAATCTGATTTCTGGTAAAAACATTTCCAACATTCTGAACAGGAAAAAGGCTTCTCCCCTGTGTGAATTCTCCTGTGCATATTCAAATTTGATCTTTCTTTAAAACATTTCCCACATTCTGAACATGAAAATGGCTGCTCCCCTGTGTGACTTCTCTGGTGACTAACCAAAGCGGATTTTCGGTTAAAACATTCCCCACATTCTGAACATGAAAAAGGCTTCTCCCCTGTGTGAATTCTCTGGTGGGTAACCAAATGTGATTTTTGATTAAAACATTTCCCACATTCTGAACATGAAAAAGGCTTCTCCCCTGTGTGAGTTCTCTGGTGCTTAACCAAAACGAATTTCAGGTTAAAACATTTCCCACATTCTGAACATGAAAAAGGCTTCTCCCCTGTGTGAGATTTCTTATGTGTGATAAGAGATGATATATCTGTAAAACATTTCCCACATTCTGAACAGGAAAAAGGCTTCTCCCCTGTGTGACTTCTCCTGTGCATATTCAAATTTGATTTCTCTTTAAAACATTTCCCACATTCTGAACATGAAAATGGCTTCTCCCCTGTGTGACTTCTCCTGTGCATATTCAAATTTGATTTTTCTTTAAAACATTTCCCACATTCTGAACATGAAAATGGCTTCTCCCCTGTGTGACTTTTCTGGTGACTAACCAAAGCTGATTTTCGGTTAAAACATTTCCCACATTCTGAACAGGAAAAAGGCTTCACCCCAGTATGAGTTCTTTGGTGTGTAACAAGATTTCCTTTCTGTTTAAAACAGTTCCCACATTCTGAACATGAAAAAGGCTTCTCCCCTGTGTGAATTCTCTGATGCTTTACCAAATCTGATTTCTGGTTAAAATATTTTCCACATTCGGAACATGAAAATGGCTTTTCAATTGTGTGCATTCTCTGATGCTTAACCAAATCTAAATTTTGGTTAAAATATTTCCCACACTTAGAACATGAAAATCTATTCTCTGCTATGTGAATTTTTTGATCTTTAATGAAAGAGTTTTCAAGGGGAAAACTATTTACATATTCTGAATGTGATAATGGCTTCTTTGCCTTAGTAGTAGTTTGTTTTCTAATGCTTATTTTGCAACTATGATTTTCCTTAGTAGTCAGTAATGAACCAGAAGACAGGACGTGTTTCAAAGGATCAGGTGACAGATCTTTGCTGTGAAGGGATGATGGTATATCTGGAGAAATCGCAGTCACTTCAGTTGTATCCTGTGGGATCTTTAGATCATCTGATTTAAAAACTGAAGATGTCAGCTCTCCCTCTGATCTCCTGGTACAGTCATCTGGTAATAAATCTGCTAAGAATAAAACCAATTATTATTTTAGAAAAAATATCCTTGAATTTTATGTTTTCTAATATTTCTGCTTAAACTGTCAGTAAAAATGGCAAGTTATGTTAAAAATTTGAATTATTCACCAAGACAATAACAGTTCACAGTCTAATAGAAAATCTCATAGCATGAACAAGAGGAGTGTGGTTTTCAATGGAAAAACAGAGGTTTACACATTAGTGGCTCAAAGGTTCTTGAAAAGCAACATGGATTCCATAAACCAATCCACCAATATCCGCTCTCCAAACGTCAAATTTCCCCCCTTACTTCTGAGCCTTGCAGTGTGCCCAAACCACATTTAGCATCAATGTATTTGGCATTGCTGTAATAAGAAGAACGCACTTAGTTTGCTGTGTTTCTTGCAGCACAATCTGAGCACTATGTGCCGGGTAATAAAATGTCATATTTGCAATTTTTACCCTCCAACATCCACTGCATGTTTACTACTGGGAGGTGCCTGTGGACGCAAAATAGTCACTACTTCTATAGACCAATTCACTGAGAGTTATACTGTCCAAAATAGAGTCACTTTATGGGAATTTCTACTTCTGTGGTTTTCTACCATTTTGTCTTATTAGAGCTTCTTGTAAGGGTTCCGGATATTCCATGGAACCCATTTTGCCTTCAACCAAGATGGACTCTGGTACTTTGCCCTGTCCTTAAACTTCCTATCTGTCGTGTTATTTAAGTCCGGGTCAGGAAAGACTCCTTGCCTGAGTATTTTGATGCTGGTGGCTTCTGAATTTCCTCCTGACTTGCTTCTGGAATTCCTACTGCTGCTCGTTTACTCTGTGCTCTGCCTCATCACTTCCAGCTGCCTTCAGTCCTATGTGCTGCTTCTTGATCCTGGCTGTGCTTACCTATTGTCCAGACTTCTAAATAGAGGAGCTACACATCTCTGGTACAGCTGTTGTCTGTAAGATTTTTTTGTCATTATTGTTATCTGAACATTAATTCCTGGACTGTATCTGGGCATGCTGCGGTGCTGGACTTGAGCGAGACTTTTTCAGCCGTAAAAGAAGTACACTGGAAAATCTTCTCCTTATTGTTCACCATCTTCATATTTCTGGACTTCCATGAAAGGTGTCGGCTTCACGGTTTGCATATTTCTATACTACCATGTATAAGTGCAGGTCACACTCTTGCCACATATAATTTCTGGACTTGTTTGTATTGGTGGTCACGCTCCGCTAGCATAGTTGCTGGACATTTCCGTTTTGTGCTGTTTGAACTTCGCTGTAATTTCAGGAATTACTCTGTTAGTTTATGTTGTACTCTTTGCTTTGTTAATACAGTTTGTCTCAACTTTGGTCATAGATTCATTTTATCCCACGCCATCAATTTCAATAGTAACTTCATAATTATTGCAGAATCCTCAGGCCCAATAAGGAATCTGCTGTGATAATGACAAATGATGCAAAGTTGGATCAGTTGTTCTCCTTACAAGAGAACATGGAGGCTCTGCAAAACAAGGTTGCCAACTGGGAGGCATGTTTCAGACAGGATCTTTAGGAGTTAAGTAATCAAATAACAGCACAGGCACCTATACCTCTGGGGCAGCCACTGCCAACTAGCTCACCCAAGTTACCGTCGTTTAGATTTAATGGAGACCCCTACAAATTTCATGGGTTTATTAATCAATATATTTTTGTATTTTGATGTGCATGCTGCCCACTTTCATACAGATCGATCCAAGGTCCTATGTATAATCATAGTACTTACCTCATGAGCACTCGCTTGAGCAAATCCACTTATTGAGACTCGTGACACCCGTTTGAATAACTTAGACGATTTTCTAGCTGCAATGTCTATGTTGTTTGATGATCCTAATCATCGCACTACTGCTGAAACTGCATTCTTATCGTTACACCAGACCTTAAAGGAATATATTGATGAGAATCTGGTCAAGGGATTCATTCGTCCCTCCTCATCACTGGCAGGAGCACCCATTTTTTTGTAAAAAAAAAAAGAAGGATGGAACTCTTAGACCCTGTATTGATTATTGGGAGCTCAACAAGGTAACCATTCGGAACTGTTATCCTTTGTCGCTAATTCCTGAAATGCTTGAAAGAGTACGACATGCTAAGATTATCTTTAAGTTAGATCTTTGAGGAGCTTATTACCTGATTTGAATCCGCTCTGGGGATGAATTTAGATGTCGTTATGGGCACTTTGAGTACCTTGTGATGCCTTTTGGTCTCTGCAACGCTCCGGAAACCTTCCAACACTTGGCTAATGACATTTTTAGAGATCTGTTAGATCATTTTGTCGTAATCTATCTGGACGATACTTTGATTTTTTCCAATTCATTGCAGGAACATCAAGAGCTTGTTAAGACTTTTAATATGCCTGAAAGAGAATCATCTCTACATCAAGCCTGAGAAATGTGAGCTCCATTGCACAGAGATCCAATTTCTGGGTCATGTCAACTCACCACAGGGACTTAACATTGAGGCAAGTACGGTCCAGGTTTTCTTGATTATATATAAGCCGCGGAGACACCATCACGTTTCTCAACGCAGGCAGTGACTAGCCAGGTCTTTCACCGGGAAGGAACAACCACGGGAAGGGCAGTCTCCAATGAAGGAAACCACCTATGCCAAAACATGGTATCCATCCACAGACAGCTGTTTCGGGGTATTGCCCCTCATCAGTGTGGAGTAGGAAACTGGCTAGTGGGAGCAATGCCTAGTAACAGACCATGAAAAGAGAAGGATGAATGACCTCATGGAGATCAACATCCGACACTGCGGAGACACCATCACGTGTTTCTCAACGCAGTGATTCTAGAGCACTGCTCCCATCCCTTATGGGAAATATGTAAAACATGCAAATATATAAGCCGCGGAGACACCATCACATGTTTCTCAACGCAGGCAGTGACTAGCCAGGTCTTTCACCGGGAAGGAACAACCACGGGAAGGGCAGTCTCCAATGAAGGAAACCACCTATGCCAAAACATGGCACTTTTCATGGTCTGTTACTAGGCATTGCTCCCACTAGCCAGTTTCCTACTCCACACTGATGAGGGGCAATACCCCGAAACAGCTGTCTGTGGATGGATACCATGTTTTGGCATAGGTGGTTTCCTTCATTGGAGACTGCCCTTCCCGTGGTTGTTCCTTCCCGGTGAAAGACCTGGCTAGTCACTGCCTGTGTTGAGAAACATGTGATGGTGTCTCCGCGGCTTATATATTTGCATGTTTTACATATTTCCCATAAGGGATGGGAGCAGTGCTCTAGAATCACTGCGTTGAGAAACACGTGATGGTGTCTCCGCAGTGTTGGATGTTGATCTCCATGAGGTCATTCATCCTTCTCTTTTCATGGTCTGCTACTAGGCATTGCTCCCACTTGCCAGTTTCCTACTCCACACTGATGAGGGGCAATACCCCGAAACAGCTGTCTGTGGATGGATACCATGTTTTGGCATAGGTGGTTTCCTTCATTGGAGACTGCCCTTCCCGTGGTTGTTCCTTCCCGGTGAAAGACCTGGCAAGTCACTGCCTGCGTTGAGAAACACGTGATGGTGTCTCCGCGGCTTATATATTTGCATGTTTTACATATTTCCCATAAGGGATGGGAGCAGTGCTCTAGAATCACTGCGTTGAGAAACACGTGATGGTGTCTGCGCAGTGTCGGCTGTTGATCTCCATGAGGTCATTCATCCTTCTCTTTTCAGGTTTTCTTGATTGGCCCGCACCTAAGGGTATGTGCACACAGTTTTTTGTCTCTGCGGATTTTGTAGAGAAACGAAGTCCTGCGGTTTATCTGCGGTTTTGCCCTGCGGTTTTGCACCTCATAATGGATGAGGTGTAAAACTGCAGCGTTTCTGCACCAAACAATTGACATGCTGCGTTTTGAAAACCGCAGCAAAACCGCGCGGAAAAAAATGCAGCATGTGCACAGCTTTTTTTTTATTTCCATAGGAAATAAAGGTACTGTACAACGCAGCAGAATCTGCTGCGTTTCTGCAGAGCCAAAACCGCTGCGGAAACGCAGCAGAAACCGCAAAGTGTGCACATACCCTTAGAATGTCAAGGAGATACAACGTTTTATCGGGTTCGCTAACTTTTATAGACGATTTATTCTTAATTTCTCTGAGCTAGTTCAGCCTATTATGCAACTAACTAAAAACGAAAAGACTTTCTTGTGGTCCACACAAGCTCAAGAGGCTTTTGATTGTCTTAAGTCCCGTTTCACTTCTGCACCTGTATTGATTCATCGTAACCCAGTACATCCTTTTATCAAGGAAGTGGATGCTTTGGATTATGCTCTTGGGGCCATCCTCTCACAAAGAACAGGAGAGAAAGGTCTGTTACATCTGTGTGCCTTTTTCTCTCATAGACTTTTTGCTGCGGAGAAGAATTATGATGTGCTTGACCAAGAGCTTCTAGCCATTATCTCTGCATTTAAGGAATGGAAACACCATCTGCAGGGGACAGCACAATAAGTTATTGTGCTCATGGATCATAGCAATCTGGAATTTCTTACATCTGCTAGATGTCTTTCCCCACATCAGGCATGATGGAGTTTATTTTTGAATCAATTTAATTTTGTCATTTCGTACCGCCCAGATTCAAGTAAAGGGAAAGTGAAAGTCTTGTCCCGAATCCATGCCATGGATTTCGTACCTGGGGCCCCGTCCAAGACCACTTTGTTGGATGCCAACTTTGTCAGTCATCCAGAATAAATAATTCTAGAAGACTATTAAGCAGGCCTATGACGCTGACCCATTTCTTGCTAACCCGACTGATGATGTGAACTTGGTTCTCAAGAACAGTATGAGGGTCCGGGATAAACGTTTATAGGTTCGGCAGGATGCAAGACTGCAGGTCCTCAAGTTTGTCCATGACTCAAAGTTGGGTGGTTATCGGGGTTTATAGAAGACCCAGGAGTTCCTGAGCCAATTCTTTTGGTGGCCTACCTGTCTGAGGGATGTGAAAAAGCTCTTGTGAGGTATGTGCACGCTTTAAGACTCCTCGTGTATCACCTACTGGACTGTTGCAACCATTACCAATTCCTTTTCGCCCTTGGTGGTCTATTTCTATGGACTTAATAGTGGAACTGCCCACCTCTGGGAGAAAGAATTCTATCCTGGTTGTAGTAGATCACCTTACTAAAGCTGCTCACTTCATTCCTTGTACTGGTCTTCCCTCAGCTAAAGAGACGGTAGATCTGGTCATTCAGAATGTGTTCCGACTGCATGGAGTTCCAGATGAAATCATCTTTGTTCGGGGAGTGCAGTTTACCTCCAGATTCTGGAAGGGATTTTGTTCTGTGCTTGGTATCAATGTCTGTCTGTCTTCAGCGGATCATCCTCAGACTAATGGGCATACGGAGCGGACTAATCAGATTCTGAAGCAGTATCTTCGGTGCTATATCAGCCACTAGCGGGATGACTGGTTGGAGTTGCTTCCTTTAGCAGAGTTCTCTTACAATAAATCGCAGAGAGCATCTACTAAGGTAACACCCTTCTTTGTCAACCTGGGTTATAATCATAGTATTTTTCCTGCAAGTGTGAATAAATGTATATTACAGCCATCAGCCATGCACAGCTTAGAGATATATCATGACACAGGTGTAATGGTTTTATGTAGTTTATCGTGATCCTATTTGAAGATGGTCAGTTTTAAAAGAAATTGAAACGTCAGGATAAAGGGAAACTCTGTTGTTATTGTACAGAAATTAACACTTGGCCATCTCTGCACAGTCAGTGATGTGGATCATAAAAGTGAAGTTTGGCCAGAAAGACTGGACCTGGTCTTGTAGGGACCATATGAGAACATTCAGCAGCACAGAAGGGAGAGAAGGTAGATTCATCCAATAAGATATCAGGATTCGAGGAAGCCAACAGCATCATTACCCTCCGCTTTCTCAGGCCAATCATAATGTTTTTCTTCAAGTGATTTTCTAACTTGTCAGAACATTCTACGTATGCTGTCATTTGACTTTGTAGTTTACAGATCTTGGCAGGTAACAGTCAGCGTCTTCTAAGCTCAGGGGGAAGGTGGATCCTCCAGGTTGTAATTTCTATAGAAAAGGGCTTTCAATGCTCAAAGTCATTTGAACAGTTTTGGATGGAGGAGAATGTTATGGTCTAGAGGCAAAATGGTGATCACACGATTGTGATAAGGCTGGACTACACCACCAATAAAGCAACCACAGCCGGTGACGCAGAAGAATCTGTGACTTCTCTGCATTTACTGGTTACTACTCACCTGGGTAGTCAAATGTAGGAATCTCCTCTTTACACCACTCATCACCCCTCACATATGTCTCTGTAGTATTAATGTGGGTCAGATCTTCACCCTGAAACAAATATTGTAAAAGTCACAGACAGATGGAGAAGTTGCATCTATGATCAGCTCTAATCCTGCCATCTCCACCGTTCTCATTACACAAGTACAAAACATATAATACTGATGTATAAAACAAGACTGAGCACAAGACCTTCACAGCCATATACACATCATAGGGGAGATCTCATGACACCTTCTCTCCATCTACCTGATGATCCTGAGGAACATTAGGATCTTCTTGTTTACAGTCCTGAGGAAGAAGAGGATGGGGACATCTCTGTGGTGTTGTCCTCTTACTGGATAGATCTGGAGGAAACACATACAGGGACTGAATTCATTCTTTACATACAGATAATTATAGGCCGTGTGTATTTAGTCCTGTCTATTACCTGGTGATGTGAGGGGCTGGGGAACCTCCATCATGACGTCCTTGTACAGATCTTTGTGTCCTTCTAAATACTCCCACTCCTCCATGGAGAAATAAACAGCGACATCCTGACACCTTAAAGGAACCTACAGATACAATGATACAAAATATTTTATTTAATACTGAATTACAAGAAAGCAGGTAACAAAGAGATGTTCATGAATAATTGTGGACAATAAATCCCATGGAACACCCTCTCACACTCCCCCAGATGGAGAAACAGGTATGCATCAATACTGGGAAACATATCTAAATCCTAACAAGGTGCAACACAAGCGCCTAAAGGGTAAATCACTACAGCAGCGGTCACAAAGTGTAATAAGGCAAGTGCCAAGTAATGATAGAAATAGTAATGTGCCAATTGACCCTAAAGCTGTAGATAAAGACCCGTATGAAGACTTACCGGAGAGGGGAGGGAGAGAGTGCAGCAGTGGGGCCTCCGACGCGTGTTTCGCGGCGTCCCCCGCCGCTTTATCAAGGAGGAAAGTAGTAAGAAGGAGCCCCTGTAGGGCCTTCAAATAGTCCCTGACCCCGGTCACGTGATCGGCGTTCACCAATAAAAATGGCGCTTGCGGCGCATGCGCAGTGGCGTCTGCAGGTCCTAGACTGTGGTAAGGCGTCATACATACTGCGCACGCGCCTGGGAAACCGGGCGGAGCGCACCATGCTTAACAGACGCCGACCACAGAGTGGAGCTACACACAACACAGCGATGCGTACGGCCATAAATGGATAGAGGGGCAACGGATCAGGAGAAAGAAATGTATGTGACACTGGATCGAAAAGGTCAAATAAGGGGACAATATAATATAATTGATTAACCCCATATCATAATTCAATCCCACATACATCTTGGGTAAAAAGCCGCATACAATGTAATAGATATACATCAAAAAATTCAAATGTTAATTTTATAATTAAGCACCTCAAATCATGTATAAAAATACAATAAGGTAGAAAATACACAAAATAGAAGTATGAACCGCTACATAGCAGGTTCATTACAGCATATACACAATAGAGGAACAAAGAACCACAAATACAAATATAACACGAGCATAACGTGCGGCCCAATAGCGAAGATGTACAAATATCCATAGATATGCTTGATTGAAGAGATGGTACATCCGATCCGTTATATATGGCTAATTGGAGACCATACAGGGACACATTGAAAAATAACTAAAGAAATAGAAATAGACCTGCAGACGCCACTGCGCATGCGCCGCAAGCGCCATTTTTATTGGTGAACGCCGATCACGTGACCGGGGTCAGGGGCTATTTGAAGGCCCTACAGGGGCTCCTTCTTACTACTTTCCTCCTTGATAAAGCGGCAGGGGACGCCGCGAAACGCGCGTCGGAGGCCCCACTGCTGCACTCTCTCCCTCCCCTCTCCGGTAAGTCTTCATACGGGTCTTTATCTACAGCTTTAGGGTCAATTGGCACATTACTATTTCTATCATTACTTGGCACTTGCCTTATTACACTTTGTGACCGCTGCTGTAGTGATTTACCCTTTAGGCGCTCGTGTTGCACCTTGTTAGGATTTAGATATGTTTCCCAGTATTGATGCATACCTGTTTCTCCATCTGGGGGAGTGTGAGAGGGTGTTCCATGGGATTTATTGTCCACAATTATTCATGAACATCTCTTTGTTACCTGCTTTCTTGTAATTCAGTATTAAATAAAATATTTTGTATTTTTCTATATTTGATTAATTGCGTGCTCTTTTTTCTCTTTGTTTCAACATCTATTTTGAGCTGGCGCTTTAGGTGTCGGAGCTGGGTTGTCCCTTGTCTCCTCACCATCTTGTATTTATGGGATTTCGGTTGCAGATACAATGATACCGTCATCTCCCAATCCCTTCATATCATTACAGTACAATGTCCCAGCATTCCCAGCAGTGTCACCTCTCCAGTCAGCAACTCAATCATCTTGTAGGTGAGTTCTAGGATCTTTTGATTGTTGATGTTCTCATGTATCAGGGGGTCAGTTGGAGGCCCCGTGATTGGACTCAGGGGTCTTCCCCATCCCTCAGACACAGGGTCCTGACAGCGCTCACTAGAGGTCTTCTTCACTACTGTGTAATCCTGGAAATGGAGAGACACATTAATAAATCTCACTACAGACATTTCCAGAGTCCTCACCTCTCCAGTTCTGTCCATCTGTTATTCAATAGATAAGAATGATGTAATGTGGCGTCATCAGAATCTCTCACCTCTCCAGTAAGATGGAAGAGGATCTCTAGGGTGAGGTGTAATATCCTCTGCGCCATCTTGTCTCTGTCCATATCCATCCTTGATGGGTAAATCAAAAAATTCTCTTAATATAAAAGATATTTACTGAGAGGATCTGATATTGTAGAGACCTAAATGAGAAGAAGATGAGCCAATGTAATATCATAAAAAGCCTCTGTAATAATACAATTACTGGAGATTATAAGGGGAAACATAGGAGATAGAACGTGTAGATGTTGTATTTTCTAGTCTTCTATGAAATGTAATGCTCCCTGTTAGGCGTTGGGTTCCTGCAGCGACTCAACAGGAATCCAGAGCCTCACATTCTGCGGTCTCCTATTATCTATCGACCACAGAGGAATTTGCTCAGCAGTCCCGGCAACCCAGACGCTCTGCCCAGACCTGCTCTGTGGGTCTGGCTGTTGCTGCCACCTTTGGGTCAGCAATAGCAATGCAGGCTGCTCAGCAGCAAATCGCTCCAGAGGCTAAGTCCTTCTGTCGCTCCACTGAGCATGCTCACAAGACGATCTCCCATTGGAGATCGGGAGTCACATGTCCAGGTCCTTCTCCAGATCTGATTGGTCCATCTCAGGGATCTGGAAGCTTCCGAAAGGTCCTGGCTATAAAAGGTTCGCATGGCCGCTCGGTCATGCGCTAGTATAGACTCTAGGAATCCGGGGCAGAAGGGAACTTTATGTCCTCGTCCTTCGCCCAACAGCACGCTATCCCGTTGGTACCACTTCCTCTCTCAATTCCACCATCTCATCAGGAGACGCTGTCCCTGCTCATTATGCCAGAGGGCATCGATCAGGTGCTCCTCAGGGTTCCCTGGCTCCGTTGTCACTCCCCTCATATAGAGTTGTGCTCGGGGAAAACATTGGGATGGAGCAAAAACTGTGTGGGAAGGTGCATGGGGGGCAGCGTCCAAGTAGCCTCTGTGGAGGTGCCTGCGGATCTTTCCGCGTCCCCTACTGGGAATCTGAAGACCGGGGCTCCGGTCGCCCTCGAGTCAGTGCCGCCAGGCAAGACCTTTGTTCCGCCTCACCTGGGGTCCAAGGCTCTCGCGTGGGCACACGTGTCCAGGGTGGGTGGTCACTTTGGCTACAAGCAGACCACAGAACTCCTGGCAAGGTCTTATTGGTGGCCGCACAGGGCTCAGGACACTAAAAAATACATTCAGGCATGCGCCTCTTGTGCTCGGAGCAGTTCCTCTAAACAGAGGCCGGCTGGGTTACTGTATCCCTTGCCGGTGGTAGACCGGGCAATGGAGGTTCGCGACAGTTTGGGTCGCACCTCGCATGCCACTCATGTCTCTAAAGAGAGAATGAAGACGCCCGTCGACACACATCGGCGCCCCGCTCCTACTTTTGCCCCTGGCGACTTAGCCATCTCTGACGCCTTCCACGTGTCCTTTCTCAAACCTGTTCACATGTCCCGGTTTTCCGAGTCATCTGCCGGGACATCAGACTTGTCTTCGGACGAGTCTGAGGCCTATGCCTCTGTGGGACACAAGGTGGTACGTGGCAAAAAAATATTTTTGGTGGAATGGAAGGCTCAGGGGGGAGGGGGCCCTAGGAAGGGGGTAATGTTAGGTGTCGGGTTCCTGCAGCGGCTCAACAGGAATCCAGAGCCTCACATTCTGCGGTCTCCCATTATCTATCAACCGCAGAGGAGTTTGCTCAGCAGTCCCGGCATCCCAGATGCTCTGCCCAGACCTGCTCTCTGGGTCTGGCTGTTGCTGCCACCTTTGGGTCAGCAATAGCAATGCAGGCTGATCAGCAGCAAATTGCTCCAGAGGCTAAGTCCTTCTGTCGCTCCACTGAGCATGCTCACAAGACGATCTCCCATTGGCGATCGGGAGTCACATGTCCAGGTCCTTCTCCAGATCTGATTGGTCCATCTCAGGGATCTGGAAGCTTCCGGAAGGTCCTGGCTATAAAAGGTTCGCATGGCCGCTCGGCCATGCGCTAGTATAGTCTCTAGTTGCTACTGTGTGAATGATGATGGATGCATGAACCTGCGAATAACTCCCCTCCCTCTGATATTACGAGTGTGTATAGGGACTTAGGTTTAGAGTCTGCGCCAGCCAGTGGCAAGCTACAGCCACAATAAGCATCCTCCACAGTGCTAGCATCCGACAGTGCGCCCCCTCTTGGGCATTGTCGAATAGCGGCTGTGTCTCTCGCCGCGCTGCAGTCTGCAGTTCCTCTTGGTGTCCGCAGTTGCGACGCTGCACGCACGGTAGGTCTAGACGGACTCTGACCCTCTGCCTGGGCCCCAGCTCCTGTGACCTTATATCGTGCATGCACTTCTCTGAGACCTGTGAGTCCAACAGGCTCAGCATTTATGATAATGCCTTAGGAGCCTCTGTGAAACTAAGAGTACGCCCAGTGCACACCGGGTGACGTTCAACCCGTGTGCGATATACCGCCATATAGCACGTCTGCCATTATCTAGCAGCAGTGTTTACACCTTCTGCACGGTGGACCCCGGGCGGCGAATGCACTTATTATTATTTATTTATTTAGTACGTTCCGCCGTCCCTAACACTCCCAATCACTGGCTTTGTTACTCACTACTTCGGCAACTCATTCGCTGTAGGAAACACAAGTTCGTTCGGATTGACCAGGAAATACAGAGACCGGCGGGGACACAAGCAGCAATGGTATTTTTTATTATTTTACAGTACTTAGTTTTCTTCTTTCCATCTACTAATAAAACCTATATATTTAGGCTACAGACAACAAGCAGTTTCTTCCTCGGAGTCGGCAGCTGAATACGTTTCTCATAGACTCATCTTCCATAACGCTAATTCTCGTCTCATTTACCGGCACTGGAATCGGCTAGAGTTGAGCGACTTTTGCTTTTTTCGGGTCGAGTCGGGTTTCGCGAAACCCGACTTTCTCAAAAGTCGGGTCGAGTGAGATCGTCCGACTAACGGAAAAAGTCGGGTTTCGTTCAGACCGAAACACGAAACCCAATGTAAGTCAATGGGGAAGAAAAGTCGGGAGTGAAAAGAGGACAGAAAACACACTTACATTGCCCATTTGAATGCCAAAACCCTAAATTCTTATTCCTGAAGCTTGTCACCCTTTATTTACTTCATAATACAAGCTACGCATTGAAAAATGGGGGTTATTTGGCTAAATTTGCGTGGGGGAGGGCTGGCTCCAGGTTTTCATGTGCCCTGGGCCAAAGAGCGCCCCTTTAACACATACCACAACTCATGATGCTCTGATACGGCAGAGAAATAGCGGTATAGTACAATGAAAAATACTTCACTTTTTACATCTCATGACTGATATCCATTTAAAATTCTCCAATAGCTCCAAAAACGGACAGTATATTACTCCATACAGTATTATGGCCACCGCATAGTGCGCTATACAGAGTAATGAGGCCCATATATTTCTCCCTACGGAATCATTGATCCCATATAATGTTTGAAACTGTATATGATGAGCTCCACATAGTGCTACAGTATATGTTGGTCCACATGGATGAAGCTCCACTGTCTTATGGGCCCAAATAATGCTCCATACATAATGGACCCTATTTCTAATGCTCTAGTGTATAATGGGCCCTGTACATGCTGCTCCAGTGTCTGATGTCCACCTTTGCAATGTTCCAGTGTATGGTGGGCCCCATCTATCATTCTCCAGAGTATAGTGCTCCCCAAAAATAGCAGGCCCAACATTGAAAACAATGAAATAATTCTCCTCGCTATGGAATCCCTGTACTAGTCAGGCCTCCTTGTCGTCCCCATCTTCCATCCCACTGCACTTGGCTGTTTAGGCAGAGGGCGTACAGACGTGATGTCATTGCGCTCTCTGATCAGAATATCAGTGTCAGGAAACGCGGAAGACGTCATGGCGGTGGCAGGGCCGGTTTTAGGCAAAGTGGGGCCCTAGGCAAAGTTTAAAATGGGGCCCCAAATGCTAACATACTGCACATCACACAGAAGCATTTCGATTGTATTTACATGCACTGAGTTCGGGCCGCTAAATGATCGTCAAAATTGAAGTTGTTCAATGCTTGTTTCCCGGCCTCTTTCCACCATCTGAGAAAGAATGATGGGAACAGAACGAACACTAAGGGTGTGTGCACACGTTGCGGTTTTTGCTGCGGTTACGCCGCAGTTTCCATGCAGTTTACAGTACAATGTAAACCTATGGAAAACCAAATCCGCCGTGCACATGCTGCGGAAAATTCCGCGCCGATTTGCTGCGGTTTATTTTCCGCAGCATGTTACGTCTTTTTTGCGGGACCGCAGCTGCAGTGTATGTTCCGGGACATACAAATCAATCTCTCTCTCATTCACACTGCCAAACCGCACTAGAACCTGCATCAAATCCGCTGTACACATGCTAGGAATCCGCAGAAAAAATGCATGTGTTTTACCCTGCAGTTTCTGCCAAGAGATATGGATTCTCTGCAGAAAAAGCCGCAGACTAATCCGCAACGTGTGCACACACCCTAAGGGTGGTTTCACATTAGCGTTTCAGGCCGCAGCATCGGCCTGCACACGGCCGCCGCTAAGCCCCGCCACCTGCCGCGCCTCCTCCGGTAGCTCCGCCTACGGGCGCATGACGCTGCATGCGTCCTGCGTCCCCTATCTTTAGCACTGGGGACGCAGGCCGTGTGCAGATATGCGTTTGGCAGCGTATGCGTCCTTTTGACGGTGCGCCGACCAGCGCCAAACGCAACCTGTTGCAATTTGGTGCGCTCGGCGCACCGTCAAAAGGACGCATGCACCGCCAAACACATACCTGCGCACAGCCTGCGTCCCCAGTGCTAAAGATAGGGGATGCAGGACGCATGCAGCGTCATGCGCACATAGGCGGAGCTACCAGAGGAGGCGCGGCAGATGGCGGGGCTTAGCGGCGGCCGTGTGCGTCCCCAGTGCTAAAGCGTCATGCGCCCGTAGGTGGAGCTACCGAAGGAGGTGCGGCAGAGAGCGGGGGGCTTAGCGGCCTGCAACGTTAATGTGAAACCACCCTAACAGATCACCATACAGTATCATGTTATCAGCAGGACATCTACAGTTTACACCCCATAGTCCTCCATATAATATAATCTGCCCCAAAGTCCTCCATATAGTATAATACACTCCTTATAGCTCTCCATATATTAAAATACACTGTTCAGTCCTCCATATAGTATACTACAGTCCTCATAGCCCTCCATATATTAAAATACACTGCTCAGTCCTCCGTATAATACACTCCATATAGTATAATGCACCGCCATAGTCACCCATGTAGTACAAATCACTTCCCATAGCATAATGCACCCCATAGTTCTTCATATAATGTATTCCCCATAGTCCTCGATACAGCATAATGCAGCCCACATATAGTATAATGCAGCCACCCCACAGAGTATAATGCAGCCCAGCCATACAATATAATGTAACCCCCATAGAATATAATGCAGCCACTCCACAGAATATAATGTAACTCCCCATAGTATATAATGCAGTCCCACCCCCCATATAGTATAATGCAGCCCCTCCATAGAATATATGGCAACCCCCTCATGGGATATAATGAAGCCCCTTATATAGTATAATGTAGCCCCTCCATAGAATACAATGTAGCCCTCCTCATATAATAACTATAATACAGCGTCCCCCATAGAATATAATACAGCCCACCTCCCCATAGAATATAATGTAGCCCTTCATATTATTTAACACAGCCTCCCCCTATAGAATATAGTGTAAAATGTACCCTACATGGTATATAACACACCGCATAGTATACAGCCCAGCCCACCATGGTATACAGCCCACCATGGTATACAGGCTGTATACCATGCTGGGCTGTATAATACAGCCCAGCATTGTATAATATAGCCCGCCCAGCATGGTATAATACAGCCCAGCATGGTATAATACAGCCCAGCATGGAATAATACAGCCCAGTATGGTATAATACAGCCCAGCATGGTATAATACAGCCCAGCATGATATATAGCACCCCAGAATGGAATAATGCAGCCCAGTATGGTATAATACAGCCCAGCATGGTACTGTATATAGCCCCCCCCAGAATGGTGTAATACAGGCCAGCATGGTATATAGCCCCCCCCAGAATGGTATAATACAGCCCAGCGTGGTATATAGCCCCCCAGAATGGTATAATACAGCCCAGCATGGTATATAGCCCCCAGCACGGTATAATACAGCCCAGCATTGTATATAGCCCCCCCAGCCTGGTATAATACAGCCCAGCATGGTATATAGCCCCCCAGCATGGTATAATACAGCCCAGCATGGTATATAGCCCCCCCAGCATGGCATAATACAGCCCAGCATGATATATAGCACCCCAGAATGGAATAATGCAGCCCAGTATGGTATAATACAGCCCAGCATGGTACTGTATATAGCCCCCCCCAGAATGGTGTAATACAGGCCAGCATGGTATATAGCCCCCCCCAGAATGGTATAATACAGCCCAGCGTGGTATATAGCCCCCCAGAATGGTATAATACAGCCCAGCATGGTATATAGCCCCCAGCACGGTATAATACAGCCCAGCATTGTATATAGCCCCCCCCAGCCTGGTATAATACAGCCCAGCATGGTATATAGCCCCCCCAGCATGGTATAATACAGCCCAGCATGGTATATAGCCCCCCCAGCATGGTATAATACAGCCCAGCATGGTATATAGCCCCCCAGCATGGTATAATACAGCCCAGCATGGTATATGGTCCTCCCAGCATGGTATATAGCCCCCCAGCATGGTATATAGCCCCCCCAGCATGGTATAATACAGCCGAGCATGGTATACATATAGTCCCCCCAGCATGGTATAATACAGCCCAGCATGGTATATGGCCCTCCCAGCATGGTATATAGCCCCCCAGCATGGTATATAGCGCCCCCCAGCATGGTATATAGTCCCCCCAAAGTGGCCCCACAGTCTAGTACTCGCACTGATTTAAAAAAAAAAACAAAACAAAACAACACTCCTCACCTTCTCCTCATGCCCGCGCTGCTGGCTGCTCCTGTCTCCTCCTGCACACAGTGAGAGCGCGATGACGTCATTGCGCCCCCGCTGTGTCAGAGGAAGAGCGGGGAATTATGGGAGAGGGAGCGTCAGCTGACGCTCTCTCCCCCATCACTGCCTCCTTCAGTGCGGCGGCGGGAGTCGGCGCTGGGGGCAGGCGGGCCCTCCTGCCTCACAGGGGCCCCATAGTGGCTGTGTGATGTGCCGCTGGCTGGGGGCCCCTGGAGGAGCGGGGGCCCTAGGCAGCTGCCTGGTCTGCCTGCCCATAACGCCGGCCCTGGGCGGTGGAGCAGGGAGAGGTAAGTATTTCAACCTTGCAAGTGCTATGATCCTGAGCAAGCAGGGGGGGCCCACTCGTTGGCGACGGCACTGGCACAGGGCCCCTCATAGTACGGCGGTGTGTCTGACGGCAGGTGGGCCGAATCTGTACTTTCATCTGCAGCTTCCTCTTTCTCAGCGTGTAAGGTGGAAAATTATATGACAAGGGTAACCTGAGTTTCATCAGGGTCAGATTCAGGCTGTGTAGAGTGCGAGGGGAATGTAGTGGTCTGGCTCAATGTACCAGCAGAATCATTGAGCAGTGGCTGGGCATCAGTGCACTTGTGGCGCCCACAGGAGTATGGTCGCCACACTGGCATTACCTTCCTCCTAGGGAGTGTGATGTCATGCTTGGGAGCAACGAACGAAGGATCTCTCTAGCAGGTTAACTGATTGGGCGGCATGATTCCCACGACTCACGACCCTCCAAACAGCGTCCATGAAGGCAAAATTGTAGTTTGACGTGGGCAGTATGGTTGCAAAGCTGAACCTTAAAGGAATGTCCAGAAGGGCACCACCAGGAGTGGAGCCTGCGGCGTAATTGGACTCAACACGGGCAACCTCAACCATCCAGCAACCGAAAAGATGCACGCATTGCAAGCTTAATTTCGTTAACGAACGAGACTCCGTCCTGCCGACGCGGTCCGCGTCCAGCTTACTAGAGGGACACGCGAGGCTCTGGCACGCGAGATTGGGCAATAACTGGTGTGTCAAGGCCTTACATGTCCGTGGCTGCATGCGCGCTACACCGAAAGGGCCACGTGTGTCGCTTACAGGTGCAGATAAGCCGCTGAACACCGTTAGTGATGGGGATCTGGGATTACAATTATTACCCGCGAACGATGATTTCCCAGTAAGTGCAGGTCAACCGCTGTTCCGGAATTAGGCCTAACCGTCATTCCTGAAAAAGGGAAAAACTTATGTGTGCAAACCACAGGTGCTGTAGCTTGCATAACAGCTCGCCAGCCGTTCTCAGGCACAGTATGGATTACACGTGATTGCACAAAGGTGAGAAAGGGTACCGTATCACCGGATAACATGTATGGATAGCATAGTTTACACATTAAAAATATATGTCTATACATCAGGAGGCAGGCTCAGACGGTGTCAGGCCCAGTATGGATTTGACAGCCCAGACTACACAGCGGAGGAGCAGGGAGAGGTAAAGATTGCAAATGCTGGGGCCCTGGCCAAGCACGGGTGGCCCACTCGTGGGCGTCGGTACTGGCACTGGGCCCCTCATAGTACGGCGGTGTGTCTGACGGTGGGTGTGCACCACCACCGTCAGAGACACTTGATTGCACTATGAGGGACCCTGTGCCAGTGCCCGCGCCCAAGAGTCGGCCTACCCACCTGTCAAGGGCAACGGCACTCGCACGGTTGCGTGCGCTAGCTGGTGAACCCGACCATGAGGGGGGGGGCAGCCCAGTTAGGGAGGTTTATACAATGGCATATGTTGATGTTGGACATTCAGCTGATGTAAAAGGCGAAATTGGTCAAGTCCCAGGAAGCGGAGGACCAAAGCAAGCCATGTTTCTGTCAACCTATGTGTCATCAGGGGAAGGTGGGACAAAATCCTTGGAAACCCATGCGTGGTTCATTTTAATGAAGGTTAGATCATCCACATTTTGGGTTGACAGACGGGTCCTTTTTTCTGTCAGGATTGATCCAGCTGCACTGAAGACTCTTTCCGATAGCACACTTGCAGCTGGGCAAGCGAGCTCCTGTAAGGCATATTGGGCCAATTCAGGCCAGGTGTCCAGTTTAGTGGCCCAATAGTCAAAGGGGAATGACCTGTGTGGGAGAACATCGATATGGGAGGAAAAGTAGTTTGTAACCATAGTTGACAACTGCTGTCTCCTGTCACTTTCCATTGATGCAGTATTACCAGTTGTGTGAGCGGTACTTGAAAAATCAGTCCACAACATTGTCATGAAACCCCTGTCTCCAACGCCACTTCTGCTGTGTGCACCACGAACAACTCTGCCAAGCTGCCCCCGGCCCGTACGGCTCGTGTGAGAACCATCACCGCTGCTGTGTGCTGGGAATGCCTCAAGCAACCGATTTACCAGAGTTGCTTGTTTATTAGCCAATATTAGGTCAAGGTTCTCCTGTGGCATGATGTTTTGTAATTTGCCTTTATAGCGTGGATCCAGAATGCTGGCCAACCAGTAGTCGTCATCGTTCATCATTTTGGCAATGCGGGGGTCCCTTTTTAGGATCTGCAAGGCATAATCTGACATGTGGGCCAATGTTCCCGGTGTCAATGATGCACTGCGAGTGCTGGTTGGAGGAGCACTTTGTGGCAAATCCACATCCCTCCAGTCACGCACAAACCCTGTACCAGACCTTGCCACGCCAACATTTTCACTTGCCCCACGAGATGCATCCTCCTCCCCAAAGTAATCATCCCCATAATCATCCTCCTCCTCCTCGTCCAGGAGAGGTCCCTGAGCGGACAATGGCTGAATGTCATCAAGGATTCCCTCCTCGTCAACATTGGCTGCAGACGCCTGCTCCTTAATGTGCGTCAAAGTTTGCATGAGCAGACCCATAAGTGGGATGCTCATGCTTATGATGGCGTCGTCCGAGCTTACCAGCCGTGTGCATTCCTCAAAACACTGGAGGACTTTACAGAGGTCTTTCAGCTTCGACCACTGCACACCTGTCAACTCCATGTCTGCTCTCAAAGTGCCTGGCCGTGTATCCTCCCACAAATGCATTATGGCCTGCCTCTGCTCGCACAGCCGCTCAACCATGTGCAGGGTGGAGTTCCACCTTGTTGCAATGTCGATAATGAGGCGGTGGTTGGGAAGGTGGAGCAATCGCTGCAGCTTCTGCATACGAGTGGAGTGTACAGGCGACCGGCGGATGTGCGCGCACAGTCTTCGCACCTTCTGGAGCAGGGCTGTTAACTCCGGATAATTTTTGAGGAAGCACTGCACCACCAGGATCAAGGTGTGAGCCAAGCAAGGTATGTGGCTGAGTTTTGAAAGGGCTATGGCTGCCACAAAATTACGGCCGTTATCACTAACTACCTTGCCTGCCTCAAGATGTACACTGCCCAGCCATGACTCAGTTTGTCGCTGAAAGTACTCGGCCAGCACCTCGGCGGTGTGTCTGTCGCCCAAACACATCATCTGCAACACAGCCTGCTGACGCTTTCCACTAGCTGCTCGATAGGGGGACACCTCGTGTGCAACAGTGGCAGCTGCAGATGGAGTGCTCGTACGACTGCGCTCTGTGGACGAGCTTTCGCTTCTGGAGGAGGAGGAGGAGGAGGAGGGTCGAGCGCCTACAGCCAACTGTTTCCTATACCGTGGGCTAGGCAGCACTGTCCCACCACCGCTGTCCCCTGTGGACCCTGCATCCACCACATTAACCCAGTGCGCAGTGATGGACACGTAACGGCCCTGGCCATGCCGACTGGACCATGCATCAGTTGTGAGGTGCACCTCTCCACTCACTGACTGCTTGAGTGCATGGACAATGCGGTCTTTCACATGATGGTGGAGGGCTGGGATGGCTTTGCGAGAGAAGAAGTGGCGACTGGGTAGGTCATAGCGTGGTACTGCATAGGCCATGAGTTCGCGGAAAGCTGCGCTTCCCACCAACCGATAGGGCATCATCTCAAACGAGATTAGTTTGGCAATGTGGGCGTTCAAACCCAGTGTACGTGGATGAGAGACTGAGTACTTTCTTGACCTACTTATAGTGTCTGGGAGGGTGAGCTGGACTTGAGAGCTGCATATGGTGGAAGGAGCGGTGGACAGGGCGGACTGAGAGAGGGTTGATGATGGTGATGGAGTTGGTGTTATTTCTGATGGCCTAGATTCAGTATTTCGTTGATATAACAGTGGGATTCCCTGACTGCTGTGGCCTTGCAACGACACCTCAACATTTGCTGCTGTGCTGACCGGTGGGCTTACAGTGGGGGAAACAATGTAGCATTGCTGACTACCTTCTTTGTGATCAGTTGCACATGTGGTACTTGAGGTTTGGTGTTGTGTCCACGCTTGCAAGTGCATGGTGGTTAAATGTCTAAGCATGCAACTGGTATTCAAATTTTTCAGATTTTTCCCTCGGCTAAAGGTCTTTGCGCACTTCTTACAGATAACCTTGGCCTGATCATGAGGATTTTGTTCAAAAAAGTGCCACACTGCACTCTTCCTACTTTGGCAGACATTTTGCGGCCTAGCACGCTGTGATATTTTGACCCTCTGGACAAGCTGTCCAGCAACTCTTTTGATTTTTGGAACCTGTCTTTGGAGTGCTCCGTGCCTGACAGATAACAGCTGTTGCGATGTCGATGTCTGCTGTGGATGCTCCTCATCTGAGCTATTGTAAGCAGCACCCTCTTCCCCCAATGGATGCCAATCTGGGTCAACAACTGGGTCATCCATCACCTCTTCTTCAATGTCATGTGCACCTTCCTCTGTGTCCCCGTTCATGGTGGTATAGTGTGCGGGAAGGGGCACCTGAGTCTCATCAGGGTCAGAATCAGGCTCTTTACACTGCAAGGACAATGTAGTGCTCTGAGTGAATGTACCAGCAGAATCATCCATCAGTGGCTGTGCATCAGTGCACTCCATGTCAGATTCATCTTGGCCTGGGTAATTCACCATTTCACTTGATAATCCAGGCATGGTATGTGAAAACAGCTCCATGGAGTAATCAGTAGTATGGCCTGCGTCATCCTTCAATCTTGGTTGGGGTGAAGGACACAAGGAAAGGTGTGGTTCATGAACATGAGCCTCCAATGACGACTCAGTGCTTTTACTTTTTACAACTTCAGAAGAGGAGGCGATAGAGCTGGAGGCTGAGTCAGCAATGTAAGCCAAAACTTTTTCCTGCAGCTCTGGCTTTAAAAGCGATTTGCCAACTCCTAGAAAAGTAAGCCTTCGAGGCCTTGTGGAGCCAGACGATGACGCAGGCTCAACACCTCCTGCATTCGGTCCTATTTTGCTTTTGCCACTACCATCAGATCCACCACCAACACCATCATTACCAGCTGCCAACCCCCGCCCAATTCCACGGCCTCTTCCACCAGCCTTCCTCATTTTTGGTAGAAATGTAGACAAAATCCATCAAACTATATAGTAACGTAAAACAAGGTACAAGGTGTCTATAGGACAGGGGAGATTTTGAATTTCTGCACACACTTGTGGACACTGGACACTTATGGATTGTGTGAGGCCCACTGAATATCAGAGCGCTATGTCACAGGCTCGATGGCACAGGTGTGAAAAAAGTTACTACAGGATCACAGAGATTTTGAATTTCTGCACACACTTGTGGACACTGGACACTTATGGATTGTGTGAGGCCCACCGAATATCAGAGCGCTATGTCACAGGCTCGATGGCACAGGTGTGACAAAAGTGACTACAGGATCACGGAGATTTTGAATTTCTGCACACACTTGTGGACACTGGACACTTATAGATTGTGTGAGGCCCACTGTATATCAGAGCGCTATGTCACAGGCTCGATGGCACAGGTGTGAAAAAAGTGACTACAGGATCACGGAGATTTTGAATTTCTGCACACACTTGTGGACACTGGACACTTATGGATTGTGTGAGGCCCACCGAATATCAGAGCGCTATGTCACAGGCTCGATGGCACAGGTGTGAAAAAAGTGACTACAGGATCACAGAGATTTTGATTTTCTGCACACACTTGTGGACACTGGACACTTATGGATTGTGTGAGGCCCACTGAATATCAGAGCGCTATGTCACAGGCTCGATGGCCCAGGTGTGAAAAAAGTGACTACAGGATCACGGAGATTTTGAATTTCTGCACACACTTGTGGACACTGGACACTTATGGATTGTGTGAGGCCCACTGAATATCAGAGCGCTGTCACAGGCAGAAATTGGCTAGTGTATCACAAACTACAAGGTGTATATAGAATTGGGCAGAATAGGAATCTCCCTAGAGTGTAGTTCTGTAAGAACGGAACATGTCCTCGACTTATTCTCACAGAGTGACACACAGATAGCTTCACTGTGGCTGTGATAACAGCCGTTACACGGTACTGAGAGGAGCGTGCACGTACACGGCTGTCCGGTGTACGTAAAATTGTCAAGCTCCGTGTTTTTTAAGTATACGGACTGACACACGCTGTCTCTCTATAGTTTTGAATGGGATCAAACAGCAAATAGATTTAACTGTTTGAAAGCTAGACAAAACTACAAGGTGCAGGTCTGTAAGAACGGAACATGTCCTCGACTTATTCTCACAGAGTGACACACAGATAGCTTCACTGTGGCTGTGATAACAGCCGTTACACGGTACTGTGTGAGGAGTGTGCACCGCTGTATGGTGTGAAAAATGCACGCTCAGTACCTCAGCAGGACAAAAAAAAAATTGGGATTGCTTTTAAAAAAGCAGTTTGCAGAGCAGTGGGTAAACAGCAATGCAGCCGTCAGGAAGCCTTAGAAGGCAGCCTAACAACCAACACCGCTGATCCACCAAAATATAGCCTCCCCTTGCACTGCACACACAGTGACTGGTGTGTTATACAGGCAAAATCGCTAGCAGCAGAATCAGTTTTTGGTGTCTTCTTCCCTGCCTAATGCTCTCCCTACACAATCAGCAGCAGCAGCAGCAGCTCTCCCTAGTCTGAGATCAGCATGAGTAACATGGCGGTCGGCGCCCCCGCCCTTTTATACCCCCTGTGATGCCCCACAAAGCAAGCCAATCACTTGCATGCCCTTCTCCAAGATGGTGGTGACCCCTGCCTATGTCATCACGTTGCCCACAGTGTCCGTGGATCCTGATTGGCAGAAAAAGAGCGCAAAATAAGCTTTTGAAACGCGACTTTGGCGCGTAAGTCGCCGACCTCGTGGCCGACCTCATCCTAGGGTCGGGTTTCGTTTCATGAAACCCGACTTTGCCAAAAGTCGGGGACTTTTGAAATTTTTCGACCCGTTTCGCTCAACTCTAGAATCGGCATTAGCAATACTGCAGGAGATGTTCATTACACGTGACAGGAGAAATAACTACTTCATGATGAGGACAACATCTTCATCTTCTACTACGGCTCTAGAAACATATTTGTCCAGAGTCCGTCACCGACTCCATCACCACCGGCCGTCTATATGAAGGTTTCCCGTCTTCCCCGCACTGTAATCTTCTATCACATTAGATCTCATGTCTGATTCACGCACAGAAGTTTGAGGCTTTTATAAAAGCTTGTTTGTAAGAATATCAAGAAAGGAATTAGTTGATGCCAATGTCTCCATGGACAGTGTTTCTTTATCTCAGAATATGCTTTTTTTAGTAGAATAGGGAGCAACAGGTCTTTCACTTCACCCAACAGAGCAGATGGACACCCTACAAGGAGTGTTCACATTTAAAGAAATGAGGGCCTTCCACCACAGAAGTGGCATCAATGTCACCATATTAGAAATAGTCTAATAGGGATGACAGGTCTTTCACTACACCCAATACAGCAGATGGACACCCAACTTGTAGTGTTCACGTTTCAAAAATTTTTTGGCAGACACCACCATAGTGGCATCAATGTCACCACAGTAGAAATAGTATAATAGGGACCGGCAGGTCTTCCACTACACCCAATACAGCAGATGGACACCCAACTTGTAGTGTTCACATTTAAAAAAAATGAGGGCCTTACACCACCGAAGTCGAATAACTTTAACGAGAATAGAAATAGTATAATTGAGACCGACACAACGTCCACTACAGCTAACACAGAAGATATAGACCAACCATGACCGTTCACATTCCCACAAATTTGTGTTAACATCAGCAGCAGCCACAGAAGCGACATTAAAGATATCACAGCATGCAGTTACGTGACATTATTATTATTATTATTATTTATTGTTATAGCGCCATTTATTCCATGGCGCTTTACATGTGAGGAGGGGTATACATAAAAACAAGTACAATAATCTTAAACAATACAAGTCATAACTGGTACAGGAGGAGAGAGGACCCTGCCCGCGAGGGCTCACAATCTTCAAGGGATGGGTGATAATACAGTAGGCGAGGGTAGAGCTGGTCGTGCAGCGGTTTGGTCGATCGGTGGTTACTGCAGGTTATAGGCTTGTCGGAAGAGGTGGGTCTTCAGGCTCTTTTCGAAGGTTTCGATGGTAGGTGAGAGTCTGATATGTTGTGGTAGAGAGTTCCAGAGTAGGGGTGATGCGCGAGAGAAATCTTGTATGCGATTGTGGGAAGAGGAGATAAGAGGGGAGTAAAGAAGGAGATCTTGTGAGGATCGGAGGTTGCGTGCAGGAAAGTACCGGGAGACGAGGTCACAGATGTATGGAGGAGACAGGTTGTGGATTGCTTTGTATGTCATGGTTAGGGTTTTGTAATGGAGTCTCTGGGCAATTGGGAGCCAGTGAAGGGATTGACAGAGGGGAGAAGCTGGGGAATAGCGGGGGGACAGGTGGATTAGTCGGGCAGCAGAGTTTAGAATAGATTGGAGGGGTGCGAGAGTGTTTGAGGGGAGGCCACAGAGCATGAGGTTGCAGTAGTCAAGGCGAGAGATGATGAGGGCATGGACTAGGGTTTTTGCAGATTCTTGGGTGAGGAATGAACGGATGCGTGAAATATTTTTGAGTTGAAGTCGGCAGGAAGTGGAAAGGGTTTGGATATGTGGTTTGAAGGAGAGATTAGCGTCAAGGATTACTCCGAGGCAGCGAGCTTGTGGGACTGGGGAGAGTGGGCAGTCATTTACTGTAATTGATAGGTTCGTAGGGGGGGTCACGTGAGATGGGGGAAAGATGATGAATTCTGTTTTGTCCATGTTGAGTTTCAGATATCTAGTGGAGAAGAAGGATGAAATAGTGGACAGACATTGAGGGATTCTGGTTAGTAGGGAGGTGATATCTGGTCCAGAGATGTAGATCTGTGTGTCATCAGCATAAAGATGATACTGAAAGCCATGAGATTCTATGAGCTGTCCCAGGCCAAAGGTGTAAATAGAGAACAGCAGGGGCCCAAGGACTGAACCTTGTGGGACTCCGACAGATAGGGGGCGAGGTGAGGAGGTGGTGTGTGAGTGGGAGACGCTGAATGTCCGGTCTGTTAGGTATGATGAGATCCAGGAGAGGGCCAAGTCTGTGATGCCGAGGGATGAGAGGGTCTGTAATAATAGGGAATGGTCCACTGTGTCAAAGGCAGCCGACAGGTCCAGGAGGAGGAGGACAGAGTAGTGTCGCTTGCTCTTGGCAGTTAAGAGGTCATTGGTGACCTTAGTAAGGGCAGTTTCAGTGGAGTGGTGTGACCGGAAGCCAGATTGTAAGCGGTCGAAGAGGGAGCAAGAAGAGAGATGGGAGGACAGTTCAAGGTAGACGTGTTGTTCCAGTAGCTTGGAGGCGTATGGGAGAAGTGATATAGGGCGATAGCTAGATACAGAGGATGGGTCAAGACATTAATGCATCACACTAAAAAATGCAATATCACATAGTCTGTACAGTCTGTGATTGGGTGCAAAAGTTCTTGGAGATCCATGACTTGTTCATCTTAATGAAAGTTAGGCAGTCAACACTTTCAAGGGACAGCCATATGTGCTTATCGGTCAGGACATCACCAGCAATGATCATCTGGCAAAATTTGGTTTTATAACATTGGTCTAATAAAATGGCAACACAGTAATCAGCATTATTCCGAATCATTTCTGAATGGGAATCATGTTGCAGCAAGAAGTCACTCTTATGACGGTCTCTACCATGAGGTCCGAGCCCATTCTGTGTTGGTGGCTGCATAACAATTAGGCTCATTTCCTCCGTCCCCTCGAACAACAGAGGGGAGGATTATCCTCTTCATCTGACAGTTGCTCACCCATCACCTCTTCCTCCTCCATTTGTTCCTTGGATCTTGTACCTTTGATAACAGTTTGTCTGTTATCATCACCAGCCCCCCTCAACCGCAATAATCCACCCTCCCTTGGACCCGCCTGTGTGATAACAGTCTTGAACTTCGAGACAATGTTATCCCTTCCGCAGCTTCCTCTGCTTTCTCCTCTTCTTCTGGGACCACCATCTCCTCCCACAGCCTATTCAAAGTCTGCTCCAGCATATATATGACTGGAATAGTGATGCTGATGACGGCTGTCAGCACTAACCATCTCAGTAGCCATTTCAAAACTGTGCAGAAGGGTGCAGAGGTCCTTAATCTGTGCCCAGACTGTAAATGTGATATGCGCCACCTCTGTACTGCGTTGGCCCAGGCTATACAACATGACGCACTGCGCCAGGGCTCGCTGCTGCTTCCACAGTCGTTGCCACATGTGCAGAGTGGAATTCCACTGTGTCGGCACATCGCACATCAATGTGAATAGAATAAAACTTGGCACTCAACTTTAAAGGAATCCGTGAAAAGAGCTTCACTGCAGTCCAAATAACATATATAAGCGTTTCGCTCACAAACAGACGTTCATCAGTGTACTAAAGTACAGAAAAAAAGAACCAAATATACATACATCATATTTTATATACAAATAAAAATAAGAAAACAATAAGAAAAAACATAACACATATCCTATCATCAGAGATAGTGTATTTCATGACAGGTAGAGAATGTGAAATGGGGAACAGGGAAAACAAAGTAAAAATAAGGAGAAGGACAAGAACACCTACCCGACTGCTTAAATAGAATGAAAGCTGTGTAGACAACACTATGTAGAAGGAAGGCTGTAACCATAAGAGTTATGATTAGTGCGTAACTCTGTAATGTATCATGAAGTATATAGTTCACACTAACCAGTCGTACCTGTGAGGTACTATAATGTTTATAATGTTTTTTCTTATAATGTATTATGTTTGCTGGATCGTCACTTTGGGTACTATGGTACCTAATGGCCTGAATGAAAAACTATCCTTTGTCTGTTTCTTGTAATAGGGTACCCTTGTACTCCCCTCTTTCCTTCGTTTTATGGTGTGCTGTTTTTAACTTTTTTCTTTTTGCATTTATTGTAGTAATTACTAATGGGTGACGTGATCTATCCAGATGTGTGATTGACATCAGTGATGAGCATCAGTTCCTGTGTTATGGACTCTGCACATTTCCACGTAGATGACCTATTGGATTGAACCAACCTTGGGACCAATTGGATCTGCAGTCACTATTATTATTAGGTTTGAGAATCATTAAGGACTGATATTGTATGAAATGTACAATATTCAAGCTTTGTCCCTTTTCCAATATGTATATTGCAAATGGATGATCCTCTTATTGCTTACTGTCAATACCAGTTTATGATATTAGTTTGTTGCTTTGGTTTTCTGTTATTTTTCCTCTTTTTTTCCTTTTCTCATATGTGCAATATAACGGGTCACATGTTCCCATAACAAGAGGGAATTATGATTTTTTACACGGCCATACATTAAGATCTTTTGCCCATTCCCTTGCCAGTTTCAGACATGGCCGCCGCGGGTGTGCGCATGCGCGGGGAGCTCCGTCGTCTCTCGTCGCCGAAGGCCTCCTAGAAATGGTGGTATGGTCATTGGAGGGCTGGAAGTGATGCGATGATTGCGGAAGTCCCGCCACCCATGCGCCGCTTCACCGCGGCTAATATCACACACCTGGATAATGGGCTACTTATACCCGTCGGCATGCCTGTCCACACTGCCCCCCCGAGGAAGCCATGTTGGCGAAACGTGCGTCGGGGCACGTTCCTGGAACCGGTATACTCGCCCAGATGGGTAAGCACTAGCGGCACTTTAATCTGCACTGTCTCTATCACTTTATTAGATGACCTGATCAATCTGACTTACGCTATCTGATTTTGGCTGACATCTTTTTTTACAAACCTTTTCTGGGGATTCCTGCTTTATTGGAGCCACACCATTTACAATCCCTCTACAGCCCTGTCACCCCTCAAAAATCTCTATCTTTGGTATCTACTGCATTTCATTTGATAAGAAACTTGAATAGACATATATGAGGGTATTGGCTGTTTTGTGGAAATGGCACACTTATTAAATGAGGCTCGCCTTGCAGTTTACTTATCATAATACTATCCCCTGGACAGTCTTTTTCAGGATTTATGATGTGCATTATTCAGTGTCCATTTTGAGTGGTTTCGGGTGTCATTTTTTGTCTCCTCTTACCAATCATTTCATCTGTAATTACTGTGATTATTGTGTTTTTATATGATTATCAATAAAAGATATATTTTATATTATGCTCTTTTGGATTTTGGATTATGTTGGGCTGGAAGCTCTGAAATTGTGTTGACATTGATGCCACTTTGGTGGTGTCTGCCAATACTTTTTCAAAATGAGAACACTCCTTGTAGGGTGTCCATCTGCTCTATTGGGTGTAGTGAAAGACCTGTTGGTCCCTATTCTACTATTTCTACAGTGGTGAAATTGATGCCACTATGGTGGTGTCTGCCAATAATTTTTGGAAACGTGAACACTCCTTGTAGGGTGTCCATCTGCTGAATTGGGTGTAGTGAAAGGTCTGTCAGTCCCTAATCTACTATTTCTACTATGGAGAAATTGATGCCACTTTGGTGGTGTCTGCCAATAATATTGGAAATGTGTAGACTCCTGGTTGGGTCTCCTTCATGCATGTTGACTGTAGCAGTAGGTCTCTGAGACCATCAGGCCTCCACTTCCTTGGACTCAACTACCCTTGTTACAATCCTTAAATTTTTCTGACATTGGTCATCTACAAGACAGATATTTTTGCCACCTGAGCGTGGCTCAGCATGAAAGCAGGTAGAGGTGTTGCATGTGGTATCATGGCTCCCATCAAATGGGGCCTACACCAATCCCTCCCCCACCTCGTCTTATTGTGACGGTCATTGGAAAGCTGTGAATGCCGTCCCAGCCCCCGATATCTGATGCCTGGCTCATTGCTGCAGTTTGTACTGTGGGTGAATTGAGGCCACTTTCCTGCTGTCTGTCCCTCATTTGATGTGCTTTGGCAGCATTTGGGGCCGTTCTAAGGTGCTGTGCATGTGTTTATTTTTGCCTCCCATTGACCCTAATGGAGCTCGGTTATGTTTGGCGAATATTCGCCGAATTAATTGGTGAATATTGCAAATATTGAAATATTCGCTCATCTCTAGTCGTGACACTAGGTCTAACCAAAACTGTCTGATGGCCAAGAAAGGGCCCCTGTACTATGAGAACAATCCGCTTCCTCCCTTCCTGTCTTCCATAGTTGGGTCGTATGTATCTATTACAGGAAACAGAAGTAAAATGCAATGATTCTTATAAAGTGGCAACAAAAAACCCAAAAGAGTCTCAGTGCTGAAGGGGATAATGTCCCCCGCACTCAGTAATGGGGAATCTCCAGCACCTACCTCCACCCGCAGGGCCGCACTCCACATATTTGGCTGCTCTGTGCGCACAGGACCTGTGATGAGGTCACAGGAGGGGAGGAGTCAGGGGTCACATGATCAGGGGCCTCAGTGAATGATAGTGCAGACACTACATGGAGACTTCTCCCTTGGCCTCTTTCAGATTTCAGTGTGTCCAGTAGGTGTGGTGACAGTTTTCACACGTAGACCCATTCAAGTGCACATGTGAGTGTGTTTCTACAGACCATGTGTCCATGGGCAAAATATGCTGACATGTCCATTTTTTAACAGCAGCAAGGACCTCAAAACATTCCGCACACTTATGACACACAGAGATGTCATCCGTGCGACCCGTATCGGCGCCTGAGAAGCAGCAGTACATTTAGCGCTGTTCCCCACACTGGATTCTGAAGACCGTATCGTTCTATGGCTCCACGTCATCTCCTCTTCCTCTTGCTGTCGGGGTACCTCAGGGCTCAGTCCTTGGCCCCCTTCTCTTCTTTCTCTACACGGCCCCAGTTGGACAGACCATCAGCAGATTTGGCTTTCAGTACCATCTTTATGCTGATGACACACAACTATATACGTCTTCCCCCAACCTTACCCCCGCAGTACTACAGAATGCCAGTGACTGTCTGTCCGCAGTCTCCAACATCATGTCCGCCCTCTGTCTGAAACTCAACCTTTCTAAAACTGAACTTTTTCTGCTCCAGCTGTCTACTAACCTCCCTAAATCTGACATTTCCCTCTCCGTGAGTGGCACCATAATTACACCCCGGCAGCAGGCGCGCTGTCTGTGTGTCATGTTTGACACCAAGCTCTCTTTCCCATCACATATACTATCTCTTGCCCGCTCTTGCTGCTTACACCTAAAGAACATCTCTAGGATCCACTCCTTTCTCACCATGGAAACAAAAACATTCGTTGTCGCCCTGATCCACTCCCGCCTAGACTACTGCAACGCTCTATTAATTGGCCTCCCTCTCACTCAACTTTCCCCTCTCCAGTCCATCCTTAATGCAGCAGCCAAGGTTGCCTTTCTGACTAATTGGTACTTGGACGAGTCCAAACTGTGCGAGACATTGCACTGGCTGCCCATTCATTATAGGATCCAATTCATACTGCTTGTTCTCTTCTGCAAAGCTCTCCATAATGTGGCACCCCCCTTGTCTCCTCCCTCATTTCTGTTTACCCGCGTAAGCGCTGCAAGTGACTTTCGACTAACATCTGCACTAATCCTTACCTCTCACTCCCGTCTCCAAGACTTCTCCCGCGTTGCGCCATTCTTCTGGAAAGGACAATCCACAACTTACGGCGCTTCAAAGTGGCCTACCACATTCCCTAAACAAAGTTCTATTATGTGTGCGTGTGTGTGTATGTAACCCATTCACTATCTATCCTTTATCAAAGTCCACTGCACCCAACAATATAGAAACTAGCTGGTGACTACCTCATGCAGCCTTTATCCATCCCCATTCCCTCAAGATGGCTGGACTGTTGTGAATTCTCTTTCTGGGCTCCCTCTGGTGGTTACTGTAGGTAGTGGAGCTGGTCCGATTGACAGAGGTGTTGTGAGTTCTCTTTCTGGGCTTCCTCTGGTGGTTACTGGAGGTAGTAGAGCTGGTCAGATTGACAGAGGCCTGCCACCTGATAATGATGAGGACGATTGGAGATCTGGGGTTATAGACTGGAGTATTTAAGACAGCAGATTTCCTTCCATCCCTGCTTGTGATTTCCTTAATGAGTCTTCTGAGGTCTGATGTCTCCTGCTCTGTTCCTGCATGGTTCAGCTAAGTGGTTCATTTGCTAATCTTTTGCATTTGATCTGGTTTTGTCTATCTCTGCTTTGTGCGGGTCAGCTTGCTCCTGCTGGGGCTGTGCTGGATCACCGCCCATATGTTACTGCTTGTGTCAGTTTGTTCTGTCCCCTGTTATATAGGACTCATTTTGTTTTGCTTCCAGTATATACCGGAGTGCTGATATAGTGGGGGCGAAGTCGTGTGACTTCAGTGTTTTTTGTGCATCAGACGTGTTGGATTTTTCAGGGTTTTTTGCGTGATTGCAGACAGTGTCTTTTCTTTCCTGTCCTGTCTAGTCAGTTTGGGCCCCATCATTTGCTCAGTCTATTTCTCTGCCTGCATTTGTGTTTCATCTTGTCTCACCAACAATATATGTTTGGGGGCTATCTATTCCTTTGGGGCCTGCTCCGGGGCCGTTTAGATTTCACCTTTCTTGCTTTAGGCTTAGTTAGTCCTCCGGCTGTGCCGAGGCATCTAGGGCATTGTAGGTACGCTCCACGGCTACTGCTAGTTATGTGGATAGGATCAGGGCTCCGCAATCCACCTAGTTACCAACCTCTCTGGTTTTCTGGTGGCTTAGCTTGGTCCTGCTATCCTCCTCGGTGACCCATTCATAACAGAATCACCAGCCTTACTGTAGACTCTAGGGTACTCTAAAGAAGGAAAGAATTGGAAAAAAAAAAGTGTCAGAATTTTTTTTTCGTATATTTTTTCCTCTTTTTTTCTGGGGCTGTAGGAGGATATTTTTTGTCTAAATGGAGACTAAGCAATTGTCTGATCGTGTTGAGCAGCTCGCTGCAGAAGTGCGGGGAATTTCTGCCTATCTCGCTCAATCGTCTGCTGTTGAACCAAAAATTCCTACTCCTGATGTGTTTTCTGGGGATTGGTCTAAATTTTTGAATTTTAAGAATAATTGTAAACTATTTTTTGCTTTGAAACCTAACTCATCGGGGAGCTCTGTGCAGCAGGTTAAGATTGTCATCTCCCTGCTGCGCGGCGATCCCCAGGATTGGGCCTTTTCTTTGACACCCGGAGATCCTATTGTGGCTAATTTGGGCGCATTTTTTTCAAGCCCTGGGGTTGTTGTATGATGAACCTAATGCTACTGATCAAGCTGAAAAAACCTTATTGGCATTGAACCAGTGTCAGGATTCTGCAGAGTTATATTGTAAAAAATTCTGAAAGTGGGCGGTCCTTACTAAATGGAATGACGATGCCTTAGCAGCTCTCTTTCGGAAGGGTTTGGCAGAAACCATAAAAGATGTTATGGTGGGATTTCCTGTCCCCTCTGGTCTGGACGACTCTATGTCATTGGCCATTCAAATTGATCGGCGTTTACGTGAACGTAAAACAACACAAGAGGCATTGCCGCCTTTCGAACGAATTTCTGAACCCATGCAATGCGATAGGGTTTTGTCTAGGGCGCAAGGTCAGAAGGCGTAATAAGTTGTTTTTTCTGTGGGGACACCTCTCATACTATTTCTGTCTGCCCTAAATGAGGTTTTCCTTGGTTGCAAACCCATAATCCTGTTTTGGATTGGAAATCTGTCTGTGGTGAGTTGGGGTTGTCAATGTGTTCTTAGTGACACCCCTGTTTTCTCCACCTCTCCCCAGTCTCAGGATATTCCTGACTATTTGGCTGATTTTTCTGATGTATTTAGTGAGTAAGTCTGCGTCTTTGCCTCCTCATAGGAGTTATAACTGTGCAATTGAGTTAATGCCCGGGTGTAAATTTCCCAAGGGTCGGCTTTTCAACTGATCGGTACCCGAACATGATGCTATGCGATCTTATATCAAGGAGTCATTGGAGAAGGGTCATATTAGACCATCCTCTTCACCTTTAGGTGCTGGGGTTTTTTTTGTGGCCAAGAAAGTTGGCTTATTAAGGCCATGTATTGACTATCGTTCCCTTAACAAAATCACTGTTAAATATCAGTACCCGTTACCCCTGATTTCTGATGTATTTTCCAGAGTTAAAAGTGCCTGTTGGTTTACCAAACTTGACCTCAGGGGGGCGTATAATCTTATTCGCATCAAGCACGGGGATGAATGGAAGACGGCGATTAATATCGCGGAGGGACATTTTGAGTACCTGGTGATGCCTTTTGGGCTCACTAATGCCCCTTCTGTCTTCCAATGTTTTATGAACGATATTTTCCGGGACTTTGTGGATAAGTTTTTGATCATTTATCTGGATGATATTTTGATCTTTTCCAGGGATTGGGATTCTCATGTGGAACATGTCCGGACTGTGTTCCGGATTTTGAGGAAAAATACTATGTTAAGGGATCGAAGTGTCTCTTTTGTGACCAGAGGATTTCATTTTTGGGATTCATTTTGTCCCCGTGTACAATTGAAATGGACCCGGCCAAGGTACAGGCCATTTATGATTGGGTTCAGCCCACTTCTTTGAATGCTCTTCAGAAGCTTTTGGGTTTTGCTAATTTCTACCATAAATTTATAAGTAATTTTTCTGGTATCGTTAAACCACTGACTGATTTGACCAAAAAGGGCGCTGATGTGGTGAATTGGTCTCGGCAGTTCAGGAGCTTAAGCGGAGATTCACTTCTGCTCCGGTTCTACGGCAACCTGATGTCTCACTCCCATTTCAGGTGGAGGTAGATGCTTCTGAGATTGGTGCAGGAGCCGTTTTGTCTCAAAGAGATCCGGTGACTTCTAAGATGAATCCCTGTGCCTTCTTTTCTCGAAAATTTTCCCCATCGGAATGTAACTATGACATGGGGAATCGGGAACTGTTGGTCATGAAATGGGCATTTGAAGAGTGGAGACATTGGTCGGAGGGAGCTAGACATCAAGTTGTGGTCCTCACCGACCATAAGAATTTGATTTATCTTGAATCAGCCAAATGCTTGAAACCTAGACAGGCTAGGTGGGCCTTGTTTTTCACGCGTTTTAATTTTGTGGTCTCCTTTCTTCCGGGCACTAAGAATGTTAAGGTGGATGACCTTTCTAGGAGTTTATTTGCGGATTCTCTTGATGTGACTGAGCCTACTACCATTCTAAATGAGGGTCTAGCTCTTTCCGCCATCTCACCCGATTTGAGATGTGCCCTGGAGGAATTTCAGGAGGACAAACCTGAACGTTGCCATATTGGAAAATTGTATGTCCCTGACCAGTGGAGGAAAAGAGTAATGTCTGAAATTCATTGCTCCGCGTTGGCTGGTCATCCAGGTATTTTTGGTACCAGAGATTTGGTGAGTCGGTCTTTTTGGTAGCCTGCCTTTTCTCGTGATGTCAGGAATTTTGTAGTCCTGTGGGACTTGTTCTCGGTCCAAGCCCTGTTCTAGTGGGTTTGTTGATGCTTCTGCCGGTGCCCAGGAGGCCATGGACCCATATCTCAATGGATTTTATTTCTGATCTTCCTGTCTCTCAGAGAATGACTGTTATCTGGGTGATATGTGATAGATTTTCTAAGATGGTCCATCTTGTACCACTCCCAAAGTTGCCATCTTCTTCTGAGTTTGTGCCCTTGTTTTTACAACAGGTGGTTCGTTTGCATGGGATTCCTGAGAACATTGTGTCAGACAGAGTCCAGTTTGTTTCCAGGTTTTGGAGAGCTTTTTGTTCCAAACTGGGAATTCAGTTATCTTTCTACTCTGCATTTCAACCTCAGACCAATGGGCAGACTGAGAGAACAAACCAGACTTTGGAATCCTATTTGAGATGTTTCATATCTGCTGATCAAGATGACTGGGTCTCATTTTTGCCCTTGGCCGAATTCGCGCTAAATAGGGCTAGTTCTGCCACTTTGATGTCGCCTTTTTTCTGTAACTTTGGGTTTCTTCCTCAATTTTCTTCAGGGCAGGTGGAATCTTTGGCCTGCCCAAGTGTGGATTCTGTGGTAGAGAGAATGCAGCAGATTTGGGACCAAGCAGTGGATAAGTTGTCCCACTCTCAGGAAAAGGCCCAACGGTTTTCCAACAGGCATAGGACCATTGGTCCCCAGTTTAAAGTGGGTGATATGGTTTGGTTGTCTTCAAAAAATATTCCTATGAAGGTTGCGCCTCCAAAATTCAAGCCAAGATTCATTGGACCTTATACGATTTTGGAAATCCTTAACCCCGTTTCTTTCCGTATGGGCCTTACAGTTACGTTTAAGATTCATAACGTTTTTCATAAATCTGTGTTGAAGAGATTTGTGGAGCCAGTAGTTCCCATGGCGGCACCTCCTGACCCTGTATTGGTTAAAGGTAATTTGGAGTATGAGGTAGAGAAGATATTGGATTCTCATTTGGCTAGACGGAGACTCCAGTACTTGGTCAAGTGGAAGGGTTAAGGCCAGGAGCATAATTCTTGGGTCTCTGCTTCTGACATTCATGCCGAGAGATTGGTTCGTGCTTTTCACCGGGTCCATCCTGACCGGCCTGGTGGCATGGATGAGGGTTCGGTGACCCCTCCTCAAGGGGGAGGGTACTGTTGTGAATTCTCTTTCTGGGCTCCCTCTGGTGGTATGTCCTTAAATCAGAGAACTATGTAACACAAAATACTTAATAAATAACATTTCCCACATGTCTACTTTACATCAGCAAAATTTTGGAAACATTATTTATTTTGTTAGGAAGTTAGAAGCATTAAAAGTTGACCAGAGATTTCTCATTTTATCAAAAACATTTACAAAACCATTTTTAGGGACCAAATCACATTTAATTTGAAGTGACTTTGCGGGGTCTACATGACAGAAAATAACCAAAAGTGACACCAGTCTATAAAATTACTTTGGGCATTGAATGCTGTTTTCTACAGAACGCACACACGGCTCCACTCTGTACACCTCGTACACATGCGGCTCCATTACATACACCTCGTACACATGCAGTTCCGCTCCGTACACATCGTACACACGCGGTTCCGCTCCGTATACCTCGTACACGCACAGCTCTGCTCCATACACCTCGTACACACACGACTCCACAACATACACACACGACTCCGCTCCATACACCTCATACACGCGTGGCTCCGCTCCGTACACCTCATACATACGGCTCCGTTCCGTACACCCCATACACAGGCGGCTCCGCTTCGCACACCTCGTACACACGCGGCTCCGCTCCATACACCTCGTACACACAAGGTTCCGCTCCGTACACCTCGTACACACAAGGCTCCGCTCCGTACACCTCGTACACACGCGGTTCCACTCCATACACACACGGCTCCGCTCCGTACACCTCATACACACGCGGCTCCGCTCCGTACACACGCGGCTAAGCTCCATACACCTCGTGTGGGATTTTTTACGTTTGAGGCTATGTGCACACGTTGCAGATTCTGCTGCCGATCCGCAGCATCTCTGGCTCTGCGGGTCCGCAGCAGTTTCTGCTGCGTTGTACTGTACTGTACAGTACCATTCTTTGCAATGGTAAAACCAAAAATGCTGTGGACATGCTGCGGATTTTTCCACGTGGATTCGCTGCGGGTTACAATCTGCAGCATGTCAATTCTTTGTGCAGAATCCGCTACGGTTTCACACCTTCTCCTTTGTGAGGTGTGAAACCGCAGGGCTAAATCGCAGGCTAATCCGCAGGTCTTTTGACCTGCAGATTTTTCAAAATCCGCAGCACTTCAAACTACATGTGCATATAGCCTAAAGGGTTTGTCTACTACCTGGACTACCCCTTCTCATTCCTTATGTTAGGAGTGGTGGAACGCACTAAATAAAATTATAAATAAAGTGCGTTCACCGTGCGGTAGATGGTAAGACCGCTGCTAGGAGGTGGCAGAAGATATCTGGCGGTAGAGTGCACAGGGTTCAGACTTCACCCAGGTGCACTGAGCAAGCTCTGTTGCACTCACAGAGCTGCAAGGATAAGCACATGAACAGATAATGCTGGAGCAAGCTGTTTCACTCACAGAGCTGCAAGCATTCACAAGCTCTGTTGCACACACAAAGCTGCAAGCATACACAAACTCTGTTACACTCACAGAGCAGCAAGCATATACACATGTGCAATAACGCTGAGTCTGTTTAAATGTCACAGATCAGCGACACAGACGCGGTATCTGGTCACAGGAGTGGCCCTAGCTGACGGCACCAACTCAGTCTGGAAAATAGGGCGTTGCACGTGTGAACGCACCTAGTGCTGCAACTGCAGCGCAGCGATAACTAAGCCGCTGAAGAAACGCCGCTGTCAAGCAGGCACAAGCTGACAATAAGCTGCTGAGCGCTGGAGCAAAAGGCGCGCTGGCGCTAGTACTGGCTCTATCTCAATCTCTCACACATTCGTAATAACCAAGGAATGAGGGGGTTTCAAATGAGTCAGTCACCAGTCCATGCATCCATCAACAAACATACAGCAGCAAGTAAGACTATACTAGCGCATGGCGGAATAGCCATGCGCGCTTTTTATAGCATACGGGACCTGCCGGAAATCTCCAGAGCTCCAATAGGAGCCAATAGGATTCAGAGCAGGACCTGAGCACCTGACTCCCGAACTCCAATAGGAGCTCGTCCTGTGAGCATGCTCAGAAGCTGTCACAAAGGACTTAGCCTCTGGAGATAAATGTGAGGACCTGGGTTTCTGCATATGTATGGCAGAACTCAGATTCCTAACATTACCCCCCCTCCTAAGGCCCCCCCCCCCCCGAGCCTTCCGACCCACAAGCCTGTGCCCCACAGTGGCGTAGGTCTTAGACTCGTCCGAAGGCGAGGCTGGTGTCCTGGTAGGTGGCATGATTACCCGGGACACGTGGAAGGCATCGGTGGAGGCAAGATCACCAGGTCTCAGAAGGGACACCTGGGAGATGGCAGGAGCGGGAGTGACAGTGGGACGCCGCTGTGTGTCGACGGTCGTCGCCACACTCTGCCTAGGAAGGCTATGCCGAGCACATGAGGTGCATGCCTGAATGTACCTCTTAACGTCCCGAGCCCTGTGTGGCCACCAATACGCACCAGCCAACAGCTTCGTGGTTTACATATATCCACGATGATTGTGCGCATTGGACGCGTGTGCCCACGTGAGAATCTTAGGCCGGAGATGAGGAGGGACAAAGGTCTCGTCGTCCGGCACGGAATCCGAGCATTGCGGGGCGCTGTCTTCCTGGGAAGCAGCGTGTAAACGGTGACAACCGCAAACGGACTCCTGAGCCGAAGGTGTATTAAATGTGGCACGAGACACCTCCATGGGCTCTGGGGATAGAACCTCTGGTTCAGGCAATTCCAGAGACAGAAAAAATACGGGAGCCGGAGTACCTCTCCGTTTGGAGTGGGCACGCTCCAAACTGCGCTCAGAAAAACGGAGGTCAATGCGTGAGATCGATATTAACTCCTCCAGACTAGTAGGGATCTCTCTTGTAGAGAGAGCATCCTTGACATGCTCCGCTAATCCCCTCCAAAATACAGGGATGAGGGCCCTATCAGACCACTCCAACTCGGACGCCAGTGTCCGAAAACATACGGCATACTGGCTCACAGAGAGGGATCCCTGAGTGAGTGCGAGTAGTTGTAGAGAGGTGTCATGCGTGACCCGAGGACCGAGGAACACCTGCTTGATAGACATAAGCATGTGTGCTGCGGTCCAAATATCCGGATCGCCACGCTCCCACAAAGGCATAGCCCATTCCAGAGCCTTGCCCAACAGTAGGGATATAATAAATGCCACCTTGGCCCGTTCTGAAGGGAATTGTTCAGCCAGCAGCTCCAGATGGATTGAGCACTGGCTGATAAAACCCCTGCAGGAGGTGCCATCGCCGGAAAACTTATCGGGCAACGGGAGGCGGGTAACTGTCGGCGCAAGGGTGGACACGGACAGACGCGTTACCGCATCGGCTAAGGCCTGGACAGCAGCATCAGTGGCTTGAGCAGCAGAGAGAGACTTCTCAAGGGCGGCCACCCGGTCGCCAAGCTGCTTAATGCACTGCAGGAGCTGCTGCTGTTCTGCCATCACTAGCCAGACCCTGGCGCTAGTATAATGTTAGGAGTGGTGAAACGCACTAAATAAAATAAAGTGCGTTCATCGCTCGGGGTCCACCGTGCGGTAGATGGTAAGACCGCTGCTAGGAGGCGGCAGAAGATATCTGGCGGTAGAGTGCACATGGTTCAGACTTCACCCAGGTACACTGAGCAAGCTCTGTTGCACTCACAGAGCTGCAAGGATAAGCACATGAACAGATAATGCTGGAGCAAGCTCTGTTTCACTCACAGAGCTGCAAGCATGCACAAGCTCTGTTGCACACACAGAGCTGCAAGCATACACAAACTCTGTTGCACACACAAAGCTGCAAGCATACACAAACTCTGTTACACTCACAGAGCAGCAAGCATATACACATGTGCAATAACGCGGAGTCTGTTTAAATGTCACAGGAGATCAGCGACACAAACGCGGTATCTGGTCACAGGAGTGGCCCTAGCTGACGGCACCAACTCCGTCTAGACCTACGTCTGGAAAATAGGGCGTTGCACGTGTGAACGCACCTAGTGCTGCAACTGCAGCGCGGCGATAACTAAGCCGCTGAAGAAACGCCGCTGTCAAGCAGGCGCAAGCTGACGCTAGCTGCTGAGCTCTGGAGCAAAAGGCACGCTGGCGCTAGTACTGGCTCTAAATCTCTCACACATTCGTAATAACCAAGGAATGGGGGTTTCAAATGAGTCATTCACCAGTCCATGCATCCATCAACAAACATACAGCAGCAAGTATGACTATACTAGCGCATGGCGGAATAGCCATGCGCGCTTTTTATAGCGTACGGGACCTGCCGGAAATCTCCAGAGCTCCAATAGGAGCCAATAGGATTCAGAGCAGGACCTGAGCACCTGACTCCCGAACTCCAATAGGAGCTCGTCCTGTGAGCATGCTCAGAAGCTGGCACAAAGGACTTAGCCTCTGGAGATAAATGTGAGGACCTGGGTTTCTGCATATGTATGGCAGAACTCAGATTCCTAACACCTTATGTAATGGTCCTGTTAAAATAAAAACGCTTGTATTAACCTTCCATGCCAGCAGGGTTTCAGCACTTGTGTTTGTGTCATGTGACCCCTGTGTCCAATTAGCACTGGTGTCACTGTTATCACCTTCGGACAAATTGAACAATAAGAGGAAAGGTAGAGAAGTCGTAGCCCTGGCTTCCTGTTGATGTTCAAAATGTCCGAAGGTGAGACAGTGAAGCCAAACCTGATTGTGCGCAGGGCTCGTGTGATGGAACAACCTGATATGAGTCCAGGGAACGTGATTGCTGACACCACTGGAACAGCATCGGCACGGAAGGCGAGTATGAGTTTTCCTTATTGTAACAAAGCCAAACATGAGAAATGACAAGAGGTTGCCATAACAGTGCGCAACCACTTTAAGAAAATAAAATTTTCGGTTAATTCATTTCCAACATGTTTTTAAAGAGTTTATTTTCATTTAAGACATTTCCCACATTAAGAACATGAAAAAGGCTTCTCCCCTGTGTGAGTTATCTGATGTGTGATAAGATTTGATTTATCTGTAAAACATTTTCCACATTTTGAACAGGAAAAAGGCTTCTCCCCTGTGTGAGTTCTCTGGTGCCTAACACAACCTGATTTCTGGCAAAAACATTTCCCACATTCTGAACAGGAAAAAGGCTTCTCCCCTGTGTGAGTTATCTGATGTGTGATAAGATTTGATTTATCTGTAAAACATTTCCCACATTCTGAACAGGAAAAAGGCTTCTCCCCTGTGTGAATTCTCTGGTGGGTAACCAAATCTGATTTGTGGTTAAAACATTTCCCACATTCCAAACATGAAAAAGGCTTCTCCCCTGTGTGAATTCTCTGGTGGGTAACCAAATATGATTTTTGTCTAAAACATTTCCCACATTCTGAACAAGAAAAAGGCTTCTCCCCTGTGTGAGTTATCTGATGTTTGATAAGATTTGATTTATCTGTAAAACATTTCCCACATTCTGAACAGGAAAAAGGCTTCTCCCCTGTGTGATTTCTCTGGTGCTTAACCAAATCTGATTTCTGGTAAAAACTTTTCCCACATTCTGAACAGGAAAAAGGCTTCTCCCCTGTGTGACTTCTCCTGTGCATATTCAAACATAATTTTTCTTTAAAACCTTTCCCACATTCTGAACATGAAAATGGCTTCTCCCCTGTGTGACTTCTCTGGTGACTAACCAAAGCTGATTTTAGGATAAAACATTTCCCACATTCTGAACATGGAAAAGGCTTCTCCCCTGTGTGAAGTCTCTGGTGGCTAACCAAATGTGTTTTTTGTTTAAAACATTTCCCACATTCTGAACATGAAAAAGGCTTCTCCCCTGTGTGAGATTTCTTATGTTTGATAAGAGATGATTTATCTGTAAAACATTTCCCACATTCTGAACAGGAAAAAGGCTTCTCCCCTGTGTGCTTTCTCTGGTGCTTAACCAAATCTGATTTCTGGTGAAAACATTTCCCACATTCTGAACAGGAAAAAGGCTTTTCCCCTGTGTGATATCTCCTGTGAATATTCAAATATGATTTTTCTTTAAAACATTTCCCACATTCTGAACATGAAAATGGCTTCTCCCCTGTGTGACTTCTCTGGTGACTAACCAAAGATGATTTTCGGGTAAAACATTTCCCACATTCTGAACATGAAAAAGGCTTCTCCCCTGTGTGGGTTATCTGGTGCTTAACCAAATCTGCTTTCTGGTAAAAACATTTCCCACATTCTGAACATGAAAAAGGCTTCTCCCCTGTGTGAATTATCTGATGCTTTACCAAATCTGATTTCTGGTTAAAATATTTTCCACATTCGGAACATGAAAATGGCTTTTCAATTGTGTGATTTTTCTGATGCTTAACCAAATCTAATTTTTGGTTAAAACATTTCCCACACTTGGAACATGAAAGTCTATTCTCTACTTTGTGAATTTTTTGATCTTTAATGAAAGACTTTTCAAGGGGAAAACTATTTACATATTCTGAATGTGATAATGGCTTCTTTGCCTTAGTAGTAGTTTGTTTTTTAATGCTTATTTTGCAACTATGATTTTCCTTAGTAGTTAGTAATGAACCAGAAGACAGGACATGTTTCAAAGGATCAGGTGACAGATCTTTGCTGTGAAGGGATGATGGTATATCTGGAGAAATCGCAGTCACTTCAGTTGTATCCTGTGGGATCTTTAGATCATCTGATTTAAAAACTGAAGATGTCAGCTGTCCCTCTGATCTCCTGGTACAGTCATTTGGTAATAAATCTGCTAAGAATAAAATCAATTATTATTTTAGAAAAAATATCCTTGAATTTTGTTTTTTAATATTTCTGCTTAAACTGTCAGTAAAAACGGCAAGTTATGTAAAAAAGTTGAATTATTCACCAAGACAATAACAGTTCACAGTCTAATAGAAAACCTAATAGCATGAACAAGAAGAGTGTGGTGTTCAACTGTTGTCCATTCTGCCTCACAAATATGGAATAAAAAGCCACCAAACAATGTTATGTAGGCAAAAATAATACCAAAAAAGTTCCACTCGGCTTACAAAAAACAAGTTCCCACTCAGTTCCACCTTTCAATGGAAAAATAGAGGTTTACACATTAGTGGCTCAAAGGCTCTTGAAAAGCAACATGGATTCCATAAACCAATCCACCAATATCCGCTCTCCCAAAGTCAAATTTCCCCCCTTGCTTCTGAGCCTTGCAGTGTGCCCAAACCACATTTAGCATCAATGTATTTGGCATTGCTGTAATAAGAAGAACCCACTTAGTTTCCTGTGTGTGTCTCTTGCAGCACAATCTGAGCACTATGTGCCGGGTAATAAAATGTCATATTTGCAATTTTTACCCTCCAACATCCACTGCATGTTTACTACTGGGAAGTGCCTGTGGACGCAAAATAGTCACTACTTCTATAGACCAATTCACAGAGTTATACTGTCCAAAATAGAGTCACTTTATGGGGATTTCTACTTCTGTGGTTTTCTAACATTTTGTCTTATTAGAGCTTCTTGTAAGGGTTCCGGATATTCCATGGAACCCATTTTGCCCTCATCCAAGATGGACTATGGTACTTCGCCCTGTCCTTAAACTTCCTATCTGTCGTGTTATTTAAGTCCGGGTCAGGAAAGACTCCTTGCCTGAGTATTTTGAAGCTGGTGGCTTCTGAATTTCCTCCTGACTTCTTCTGGAATTCCTACTGCTGCTCGTTTACTCTGTGTTCTGCCTCATCACTTCCAGCTGCCTTCAGTCCTATGTGCTGCTTCTTGATCCTGGCTGTGCTTACCTATTGTCCAGACTTCTAAATAGAGGAGCTACACATCTCTGGTACTGCTGTTGTCTGTAAGACTTTTTTGTCATTATTGTTATCTGAGCATTAATTCCTGGACTGTATCTGGGCATGCTGCGGTGCTGGACTTGAGCGGGACTTTTTTAGCCGTAAACGAAGTACACTGGAAAACCGTCTCCTTGTTGTTCACCATCTTCATATTTCTGGAGTTCCATGAAAGGTGTCGGCTTCACTGTTTGCATATTTCTATATTACTATGTATAAGTGCAGGTCGCACTCTTGCCACATATAATTTCTGGACTTGCTTGTATTGGTGGTCGCGCTCCGCTAGCATAATTGCTGGACATTTCCGTTTTGTGCTGTTTGAACTTCGCTGTAATTTCAGGAATTTCTCTGTTAGTTTATGTTGTACTCTTTAATTTGTTAATACAGTTTGTCTCAACTTTGGTCATAGATTCATTTTATCCCACGCCATCAAATTCAATAGTAACTTCATAATTATTGCAGGATCCTCAGGCCCTATAAGGAATCTGCTGGGATAATGACAAATGAGGCAAAGTTGGATCAGTTGTTCTCCTTACAAGAGAACATGGAGGCTCTGCAAAACAAGGCTGCTAACTGGGAGGCATGTTTCAGACAGGATCTTTAGGAGTTAAGTAATCAAATAACAGCACAGGCACCTATACCTCTGGGGCAGCCACTGCCAAATAGCTCACCCAAGTTACCGCCGTTTCGGTTTAATGGAGACCCCTACAAATTTCATGGGTTTATTAATCAATATAGTTTTGTATTTTGATGTGCATGCTGCCCACTTTCGTACAGATCGATCCAAGGTCCTATGTATAATCATAGTACTTACCTCATGAGCACTCGCTTGGGCAAATCCGCTTATTGAGACTCGTGACACCCGTTTGAATAACTTAGACGATTTTCTAGCTGCAATGTCTATGTTGTTTGATGATCCTAATCATCGCACTACTGCTGAAACTGCATTCTTATCGTTATACCAGACCTTAAAGGAATAAACTGATCAGAATCTGGTCAAGGGATTCATTCGTCCCTCCTCATCACTGGCAGGAGCACCCATCTTTTTTGTAAAAAAAAAAGAAGGATGGAACTCTTAGACCCTGAATTGATTATTGGGAGCTCAACAAGGTAACCATTCGGAACTGTTATCCTTTGTCGCTAATTCCTGAAATGCTTGAAAGAGTACGACATGCTAACATCATCTTTAAGTTAGATCTTTGAGGAGCTTATTACCTGATTTGAATCCGCTCTGGGGATGAATTTAGATGTCGTTATGGGCACTTTGAGTATCTTGTGATGCCTTTTGGTCTCTGCAACGTTCCGGAAACCTTCCAACACTTGGCAAATGACATTTTTAGAGATCTGTTAGATCATTTTGTCGTAATCTATCTGGACGATACTTTGATTTTTTTCAATTCATTGCAGGAACATCAAGAGCATGTTAAGACTTTTAAGATGCCTGAAAGAGAATCATCTCTACATCAAGCCTGAGAAATGTGAGCTCCATTGCACAGAGATCCAATTTCTGGGTCATGTCAACTCACCACAGGGACTTAACATTGAGGCAAGTACGGTCCAGGTTTTCTTGATTGGCCCGCACCTAAGGGTATGTGCACACAGTTTTTTGTCTCTGCGGATTTTGTAGAGAAAACCGCAGGTAAATCCGCAGGACGAAGTCCTGCGGTTTATCTGCGGTTTTGCCCTGCGGTTTTGCACCTCATAATGGATGAGGTGTAAAACTGCAGCGTTTCTGCACCAAACAATTGACATGCTGCGTTTTGAAAACCGCAGCAAAACCGCGCGGAAAAAAATGCAGCATGTGCACAGCTTTTTTTTTTATTTCCATAGGAAATAAAGGTACTGTACAACGCAGCAGAATCTGCTGCGTTTCTGCAGAGCCAAAACCGCTGCGGAAACGCAGCAGAAACCGCAAAGTGTGCACATACCCTTAGAATGTCAAGGAGATACAACGTTTTATCGGGTTCGCTAACTTTTATAGACGATTTATTCTTAATTTCTCTGAGCTAGTTCAACCTATTATGCAACTAACTAAAAACGAAAAGACTTTCTTGTGGTCTACACAAGCTCAAGAGGCTTTAGATTGTCTTAAGTCCCGTTTCACTTCTGCACCTGTATTGATTCATCGTAACCCAGTACATCCTTTTATCAAGGAAGTGGATGCTTTGGATTATGCTCTTGGGGCCATCCTCTCACAAAGAACAGGAGAGAAAGGTCTGTTACATCTGTGTGCCTTTTTCTCTCATAGACTTTTTGCTGCGGAGAAAAATTATGATGTGCTTGACCAAGAGCTTCTAGCCATTATCTCTGCATTTAAGGAATGGAAACACCATCTGCAGGGGACAGCACAATAAGTCATTGTGCTCATGGATCATAGCAATCTGGAATTTCTTACATCTGCTAGATGTCTTTCCCCACATCAGGCTTGTTGGAGTTTATTTTTGAATCAATTTTGTCATTTCGTACCGCCCAGATTCAAGTAAAGGGAAAGTGAATGCCTTGTCCCGAATCCATGCCATGGATTCCGTACCTGGGGCCCCGTCCAAGACCATTTTGTTGGATGCCAACTTTGTCAGTCATCCAGAATAAAGAATTCTAGAAGACTATTAAGGAGGCCTATGACGCTGACCCATTTCTTGCTAACCCGACTGATGATGTGAACTTGGTTCTCAAGAACAGTATGAGGGTCCGGGATCAACGATTATAGGTTCGGCTGGATGTAAGGCTGCAGGTCCTCAACTTTGTCCATGACTCAAAGTTGGGTGGTTATCGGGGTTTACAGAAGACACAAGAGTTCCTGAGCCAATTCTTTTGGTGGCCTACCTGTCTGAGGGATGTGAAAAAGCTCTTGTGAGGTATGTGCACGCTTTAAGACTCCTCGTGTATCACCTACTGGATTGTTGCAACCACTACCCATTCCTTTTCGCCCTTGGTGGTCTATTTCTATGGACTTAATAGTGGAATTGCCCACCTCTGGGAGAAAGAATTCTATCCTGGTTGTAGTAGATCACCTTACTAAAGTTGCTCACTTCATTCCTTGTACTGGTCTTCCCTCAGCTAAGGAGATGGTAGATCTGGTCATTCAGAATGTGTTCCGACTGCATGGAGTTCCAGATTAAATCATCTTTGTTCGGGGAGTGCAGTTTACCTCCAGATTCTGGAAGGGATTTTGTTCTGTGCTTGGTATCAATGTCTGTCTGTCTTCAGCGGATCATCCTCAGACTAATGGGCATACGGAGCGGACTAATCAGATTCTGAAGCAGTATCTTCGGTGCTATATCAGCCACTAGCGGGATGACTGGTTGGAGTTGCTTCCTCTAGCACAGTTCTCCTACAATAAATTGCAGAGAGCATCTACTAAGGTAACACCCTTCTTTGTCAACCTGGGTAATAATCATAGTTTTTTTCCCAGATCCCCGATCGATGCTCCGATGCCTACAGCAGATGAGAGGTTGGAGATGATGAAACAAAATCTGGAAACTCTGAAGGAAACGCTATTTACGTCACAGAAGAGATACAAAAAAATCAGCCGATAGGTTCCGGAGACCTGCACCCATGTTTAAGGTAGGAGACTCTGTGTGGTTATCCACTAAGAATTTGAAATTGCATGCTCCCTCACAGAAACTGGGTTAGTATCAGGTGAGCAGAAGCAAAAACGGAGGGATCGCCTCCAGGCCCCTCTCTTCTCACCGGGCCCCATATGCAACTAAGGGCAGTAATGCCCTGATGGCAGCCCTGGGCATGACAACCAGGGGTCTCCAGCAGACCTCTATGGTTGTCAGTGCCGGATTGCTATGCTATGTGGTCGGCGCTCATAGCAAGTGAGCATGTCTACTACACACAGGCAATTTGATCATCGCCTGTGTGTAGCAGAGGTGATCAGACAACTGCAGATTCTAGTCTACCATGGAGACTATTGAACCATGCAAAAAGTAAAAAAAAAAGTTTTTAAAAATATAAAAAAAATTAAACTGTGTTCCAAATTATTCTGCAAAAAGCGTTTAGGAGTGATAAGGTTAGAATTTTTTTTTTGTCATTTAAACTCATTGATGGTGAGGTGTGTCAGGGCTCTTTATATCACTGAAAGCAATTGCAGATACCTGTACAAATTAGTTTGGCAGGTGTGTCCAAATAAAGGCAAGACTACTTAAGAAGGCTGTTCCACATTATTAAGCAGCCTACATTTTTTGCCAAAATGGGAAAGAAAAAGGATGTGTCGGCTGCTGAGAAGCAAGAAATTGTGGCGTATTTAGGTCAAGGCATGACTACAATCAACATTGCCAAGACACTTCATCGTGATCATCGCAAAATCAAGAAGTATGTAGCTGATTCCCAGCACACACGTGTGCGTGCTGATAAAGAAAAATTGAGGACTCTTTCCAACAGGTAATTGCGTCAGGTTAAAAGAGCAGCTGCAAAAATGCCTTGTCATAGCAGCAGACAAGTTTTTGAAGCTGCTGGTGCCTCCAATGTCCCCCAAACAACAAGATGCAGGGTCCTTCAGAGGTTTGCAGCTGTGCGTAAGCCATCCTGTCGACCACCTCTATCCACTGCACACAAGCAGAAACGGCTCCAGTGGGCCAAACGATACATGAAGACTGACTTCCAAACTGTTTTGTTCACCGATGAGTGCCGTGCAACGCTCGATGGTCCAGATGGATGGAGTGGAGGATGACTGGTTGATGGACACCCCATGAAAACACGGCTAAGGCGCCAACAAGGAGGAGGTGGAGTAATGTTTTGGGCTGGAATCATGGGGAGAGAGATTGTTGGCCCCTTTAGGATCCCTGAAGGGGTAAAGATGAACTCCATAATCTATGTGGAGTTTCTAAAACAGCACTTCCTGCCATGGTTCAAGAGGAAGAACCGTGCTTTCAGCAGCAAGATCATTTTCATGCATGATAATGCACCGTCTCATGCTGCAAATAACACATCTGCATCTCTGGCTGCTATGGGCATAAAAGAGGACAAACTTATGGTGTGGCCACCATCTTCCCCTGACCTCAACCCCATTGAGAACCTCTGGAGCACCATCAAAAGGAGTGTCTATGATGGCGGGAGGCAGTTCACATCTAAGCAACAGCTCTGGGAGGGTATTCTGTCCACATGCAAAACAATTGAAGCACAAGCCATCCAAAAACTGACAAATTCAATGGACGAGAGAGTTCAGAAGCTTCTTTCGAACAAGGGGTCCTATGTGCAAATGTAACATCACCTAGAATAACGTTTTCACTTGAAAACTGTTTGATTTCATTTTGTAATAAGCTGATAATGCTTATAATTTCACAATTGACCATTTTTTTGTTCAAAATAAAAAGGTTGAAAACTCTGCTGTGCATAATAATTTGGAACATGCATTTTGAGTGTTTATTATTTTTAAAAAATATACTGTTTTCATAGGCAGTTTGTTCAAAAACATTGCAATTATACTAGAATAGTAGATGACTGGAAAATAACAATGACTGCAATTCATACAGGTAATTTAGAGAAAATATGAGGAAATATTTTTTGCATAATAATTTGGAACACAGTGTAAAAGATACAAAAGTTCAAATCACCCCCCCTTTGACCCATTCAAAATAAAACAATAAAAAATACACATATTTGGTATTGTCGCGTCCAGAATCACCTGATCTATTAAGCTATAAAAAGAATTAAGCCAATCGGTAAACATCGTAGCAAAAAAAAAGTCAAAACACCAGAATTACGTTTTTTGGTAGCCGCAAGATTGCATTAAAATGCAATAACGGGCGATCAAAAGATCATATCTGCACAAAAATGGTATCACTAAAAACGTCAGCTCGGCGAGCAAAAAATAAGCCCTCACCCAACCCCAGATCACAAAAAAATGTAACAAACTTTAGATTTCTTTTCACCATTTAAATAAAAAACAACCTATACATGTTTGGTATCTACGAACTTGTAATGACCTGGAGAATCATAATGGCAGGTCAATTTTAGCATTTGGTGGACATGGTAAAAAAATATCCAAAAAACAGTTGTGGAGTTTCACTTTTTTTGCAGTTTCACCGCACTTGGAATTTTTTTCCCGTTTTGGAGTACACGATATAGTAAAACCAATGGTGTAGTTCAAAAGTAATACTCGGCATGCAAAAAACAAACCCTCACATGGCCATATTGATAGAAAAATAAAAACATTATGGCTATGGAAAGAAGGGGAATGAAAAACAAACGCAAAAACGAAAAAGGACTTACAGACTCACATAGGCATGCTAATCCCACCACAATCAAACTATCATTCAGAATGAACCTGTAAGAAAAAGACATTTTTTCATTGTATGTTACATCTCCTACAACATATGTATGAGGGGAGAACTCCAACACTAAACCGGAGCTGCACTCATTTATGGTGGTTCATTGGTGCTACTTTGAGTCCTGACCAGAAGAGTAGAGAAAGTGAAGTGAATCCATCAAAACAAGGCTTGAGCCATGCCAACGCATGTCCTGCAAGTGTGAATAAATGTATATTACAGCCATCAGCCACGCACAGCTTAGAGATATAGCATGGCACAGGTGTAAGGCTAAGTGCACACGTTGCAGAAAATTTCTGCACAAAAACCTGAATCCCTTCCCAGAAACCGCACCTATTTTTCCTCGGCGGTTTTTACACGTTTTTTGCGCGGTTTTGATGCGTTTTTTACCGCAACGGTTTCTAAACGCATGGGAGAAGCCAAAACCGCGGAAAAATCCGCAAAATTAATGAGCATGCTGCGTTTTTTACCGCGATGCGTTTTTTTCGCGGTAAAAAACGCATCAATGTGCACAAAAAGTGCAAAATGCATAGAAATGACTGTGCAGCTTATTTTTAGCGGTTTTATAGTGAAAACCACGGTAAAAACCGCTAAAAAAACGCTGTGTGTGAACACAGCCTAATGGTTTTATGTAGTTTATCGTCATCCTACTTGAAGATAGTCAGTTTTAAAAGAAAATTGAAAACTCAGGATAAAGGGAAACTGTTGTTATTGTACAGAAATTCACACTTGGCCATCTCTGCACAGTCAGTGTTGTGGATCATAAAAGTGAAGTTTGGCCAGAAAGACTGGACCTGGTCTTGTAGGGACCATATGAGCACATTCAGCAGCACAGAAGGGAGAGAAGGTAGATTCATCCAATAAGATATCAGGATTCGAGGAAGCCAACAGCATCATTACCCTCCGCTTTCTCAGGCCAATCATACTGTTTTTCTTCAAGTGATTTTCTAACTTGTCAGCACATTCTACGTACGCTGTCATTTGACTTTGTAGTTTACAGATCTTGGCAGGTAACGGTCAGCGTCTTCTAAGCTCAGGGGGAAGGTGGATCCTCCAGGTTGTAATTTCTATAGAAAAGGGCTTTCAATGCCCAAAGTCATTTGAACAATTTTGGATGGAGGAGAATGTTATGGTCTAGAGGCAAAATGGTGATCACACGATTGTGATAAGGCCGGACTACACCACCAATAAAGCAGCCACAGCCGGTGACGGAGAAGAATCTGTGACTTCTTTGCATTTAGCGGTTACTACTCACCTGGGTAGTCATATGTAGGAATCTCCTCTTTACACCACTCATCACCCCTCACATATGTCTCTGTAGTATTAATATGGGTCAGATCTTCACCCTGAAACAAATATTGTAAAAGTCATAGACAGATGGAGAAGTCACATCTATGATCAGCTCTAATCCTGCCATCTCCACCGCTCTCATTACACAAGTATAAAACATATAATACTGGTGGATAAAACAAGACTGAGCACAAGACCTTCACAGCCGTCTACACATCATAGGGGAGATCTCATGACACCTTCTCTCCATCTACCTGATGATCCTGAGGAACATTGGGATCTTCTTGCTTACAGTCCTGTGGACGAAGAGGATGGGGACATCTCTCTGGTGTTGTCCTCTTACTGGATAGATCTGGAGGAAACACATACAGGGACTGAATTCATTCTTTACATACAGATAATTATAGGCCGTGTGTATTTAGTCCTGTCTATTACCTGGTGATGTGAGGGGCTGGGGAACCTCCATCATGACGTCCTTGTACAGATCTTTGTGTCCTTCTAAATGCTCCCACTCCTCCATGGAGAAATAGACAGCGACATCCTGACACCTTATAGGAACCTGACACATACAATGATACCGTCAACCCCCCAATCCCTTCATATCATTACTGTACAATGTCCCAGCATTCCCAGCAGTGTCACCTCTCCAGTCAGCAGCTCAATCATCTTGTAGGTGAGTTCTAAGATCTTCTGGTCATTGATGTTTTCATGTATCAGGGGGTGAGGTGAAGGCCCCGTAATTGGACTCAGGGGTCTTCCCCATTCCTCAGACACAGGGTCCTGACAGCGCTCACTAGAGGTCTTCTTCACTACTGTGTAATCCTGGTTATGGAGAGACACATTAATAAATCTCACTACAGACATTTCCAGAGTCCTCACCTCTCCAGTTCTGTCCATCTGTTATTCCCATAGATAAGAATGAAGTAATGTGACGTCATCAGAATCTCTCACCTCTCCAGTAAGACGGAAGAGGATCTCTAGGGTGAGGTGTAATATCCTCTCCGCCATCTTGTCTCTGTCCATATCGATCCTTGATGGGTAAATCGAAAATTTTTCTAAATATGAAAGATATTTACGGAGAGGATCCGATATTGTAGAGACCTAAATGAGAAGAAGATGAGACGATGTAATATCATAAAAAGCCTCTGTAATAATACAATTACTGGAGATTATAAGGGGAAACATATGAGGAGATAGAACGTGTAGATGTTGTATTTTCTAGTCTTATGAACTGGACCATAGGTTGAATTGTTGACTAAGACATCTCCTCCATGCTCCCAATCACTGGCTTTGTTACTCACTGCTACGGCAACTGATTCACTGTAGGAAACACAAGTTCGTTTGGATTGACCAGGAAATACAGAGACCGGTGGGGACCCAAGCAGCAATGGTATTTTTTATTATTTTACAGTATTTGGTTTTCTTCTTTCCATCTACTAATAAAACCTATATATTTAGGCCACAGACAACAAACAGTTTCTTCGTCGGAGTCGGCAGCTGAATACATTTCTCATAGACTCATCTTCCATAACGCTAATTCTCGTCTCATTTACCGACACTGGAATCGGCATTAGCAATACTGCAGGAGATATTCATCACACATGACATGAGAAATAACTACGGTACTTCATGATGAGGATGACATGTTCATCTTCTACTACGGCTCTAAAAACATATTTGGCCAGATTCCGTCACTGACTCCATCCCCACCGGCCGTCTAGATGAAGGTTTCCCGTCTTCCCCGCACTGTAATCTTCTATCACGTTAGATCTCATGTCTGATTCACACACAGAAGTTTGAGGCTTTTATAAAAGCTTGTTTGTAAGAATATCAAGACAGGAATTAGTTGATGCCAATGTCTCCATGTGCAGTGTTTCTTTATCTCAGAATATGCTTTTTTTAGTAGAATAGGGAGCAACAGGTCTTTCACTACACCCAATAGAGCAGATGGACACCCTACAAGGAGTGTTCACATTTAAAGAAATGAGGGCCTTACACCACAGAAGTGGCATCAATGTCACCATATTAGAAATAGTCTAATAGGGATGACAGGTCTTTCACTACACCCAATACAGCAGAAGGACACCCAACTTGTAGTGTTCACGTTTCAAAAATTTTTTTGGCAGACACCACCATAGTGGCATCAATGTCACCACAGTAGAAATAGTATAATAGGGACCAACAGGTCTTCCACTACACCCAATACAGCAGATGGACACCCAGCTTGTAGTGTTCACATTTAAAAAAAAAGGAGAGCATGACACCACTAAAGTGGAATAACTTTAACGAGAATAGAAATAGTATAAATGGGACTGACACAACGTCCACTACAGCTAACACAGAAGATAGAGACCAACCATGACTGTTCGCATTCCCACAAATCTGAGTTAACATCAGCAGCAGCCACAGAAGCGACATTAAAGATATCACAGGGTGCAGTTAAGTGACATTAATGCATCACAGAAGAATGGAGGAAATGACTGATGGATGTGAGGCGTCTGTGTCCGGGGGGGGAAAAGACCTGCCCCCCGGACAAACTAGAGGTATGAGTGACAAATTACAAAAACGATTCTTTCAGCAGTGGAAGGGACCCCAACTAAAAGAGCCAGCTTCACAGAATGCAGTATTAATGCTGCACAAGGTGGCTTTTAGTTAAAAATGCCTGGGGGGGTGGGGAACAGGTTCCCTTTAACCCCTTCACTACCAAGGGTGGTTTGCATGTTAACTCCCGTGCCAATTTTTCACAATTCTGACCACCGTCCCTTTATGAGGTAATAACTTTGGAACGTTTCAACGGATCTAGGCAATTCTGACATTGTTTTCTCATGACATATTGTACTTCACTTTAGTGATAAAATTTCTTCACTATAACTTGCATTTATTTATGAAAAAAATGGAAATATGGCGAAAATTTAGAAAATTTTGCGATTTTCAAACTTTGAATTTTTATGCCCTTAAACCAGAGAGTTACGTGACACATAATAGTTAATAAATAACATTTTCCACATGTCTACTTTACATCAGCACAATTTTGGAAACAAAATTTTTTTTTGTTAGGAAGTTATAAGGGTTAAAAGTTGACCAGTGATTTCTCACTTTTACAACAAAATTTACAAAACCATTTTTTTTAGGGACCACCTCACATTTGTAGTCACTTTGAGGGGTCTATATGGCAGAAAATACCCAAAAGTGACACCATTCTAAAAGAAGATTATTAACCATTCAGGCGCTTCACAGGAGCAGAAGCAACATGGAAGGAAAAAATTAACATTTAACTTTTTAGTCACAAAAATGATGTTAGCAACAATTTTTTAAATTTTCCCAAGGGTAATAGGAGAAATTGGATCCCAAAAGTTGTTGTCCAATTTGTCCTGAGTACGCTGATACCCTATATGTGGGGGGGACCACTGTTTGGGCACACGGCAGGGTTCGGAAGAGAAGCAGCGCCGTTTGACTTTTTCAACCTAAAATTGGCTGGAATTGAGATTGGACGCCATGTTGCGTTTGACGAGCCCCCAATGTGCCCAAACAGTGGAAACCCCCCACAAGTGACTCAATTTTGGAAACTAGACCCCCCACGGAACTTATCTAGATGTGTGGTGAGCACCTTGAACCCCCTAGGGCTTCACAGGAGTTTATAACGCCCGGGCGTGAAAATAAAAAATCATATTTTTTCCACAAACATGATCGTTTAGTCCCCAATTTTTTATTCTCCCAAAGGTAGCACGAGAAATTGGACCCCAAAAGTTGTTGTCCAATTTGTGCTGAGTATGCTGATACTCTAAATGTGGGGGGGACCACTGTTTGGGCGCACGGCAGGGCTCGGAAGGGAAGCAGCGCCGTTTGACTTTTTCAACCTAAAATTGGCTGGAATTGAGATTGGATGCCATGTTGCGTTTGACGAGCCCCCAATGTGTCCAAACAGTGGAAACCCCCCACAAGTGACCCCATTTTGGAAACTAGACCCCCTAAGGAACTTATCTAGATATGTGGTGAGAACTTTGAACCCCCAAGTGTTTCACTAAAGTTTATACTGCCCAGGCGTGAAAAAAAAAAATCCTGTGCCCACAAAAATGATTGTTTAGTCCCCAATTTTTAATTTTCCCAAGCGTAACAGGAGAAATTGGACTCCAAAAGTTGTTTTCCAATTTGTCCTGAGTACGCTGGTACCCCATATGTGGGAAAAAACTGTTTAGGCACACGTCGGGTCGGAAGGGAGTGACGTTTTGAAATGCAGACTTAGATGGAATGGTCTGCGGACGTCATTTTCCATTTGCAGAGCCCCTGATGTGCCTAAACAGTAAAAAAAAACAAAAAACCACAAGTGACATTGATTTGGAAACTAGACCCCAAAGAACTTATCTAGATGTGCCCCAACTAATCTAATGTTTCCGGTAAAGAAATTTAGTAGTGCATTGAGGTGTGGTACAATTTGAAGCAATCCTTCATACATAGGCCAGGTTTTTCGGGGCAGGTGTCGCATTGATAAATGGTGTCCTTGCGTATTCCGTTTTTGTAACACACTCGGCACCTTTTTTGCGATTTACCCTTTTTTCCAGTTTGCGGGACCTCCCCCGGGAAATGCTGACCTGGTACAATACGAGCACCTTCAGTTCCGGAAGTTCTGGGGCCCGCTCCTTCCAGAGTGCCAAACATCAGGGCCTTAACCACTACCTCCTGGAACTCAAGGTACGACGTATCGGTGTGGTGTACACATTGTGACAGCAGGAATGCGTTGAGCATTGCCAATTGGACGATGTGCACGGCCAGCTTTTTGTACCACACCTTGGCCTTTCTCAAAGCATTGTACGGTTGGAGGAGTTGATCGGAGCGATCAACGCCCCCCCATGTTTTTATTGTACCCCAGCACACATTCAGGTTTGCTGACCTGTGCAGAGGTACCCCGTACAGTGCTGAGGGTGCTGCCATCACCGTGTATGGTGGTCAAGAGAAAGACATCCCTCTTGTCCTTGTACTTGACCACCAGCAGGTGGTCGCTACATTGGGCCCTGCTCTCACCTTTTCGGAGCATCTGCGTCTTCGGGAGGTCTCTCTGATTTTTGCAGAAAGTACAGCAAGCTGCGGTACCTCGTGCAGAGAGGGATTTGTAGAGTGGGACACTGGTATAAAAGTTATCAGTGTAGAGGTGATAACCTTTATCCAGCAGTGGGTGCACCAAATCCCACACAATTTTCCCACTCACTCCCAGGTCAGGAGCACACTCAGGGGGTTCAATTCTGGTGTCCTTTCCTTCGTACACTCTAAACCTGTGGGTGTACCCTGATTTACTCTCACACTACTTATAGAGTTTGATTCCATACCTGGCCCTCTTACTGGGCAGGTATTCACGGAATGCGAGCCTGTCCTTAAAAAGGACCAAGGACTCATCCACACAGATGTTCCTTTGGGGCTCGTACACTTCAGCAAACTTTTTGTTGAAGTGTTCGATGTCCGGCCGAACTTTGAACAGACGGTCAAAGTTGGGGTCATCTTGTGCGGGACACTGTGCATTATCGTTATAATGCAGAAACTTGAGGATGGCCTGAAAACGAGCCCGGACCATGACCACTCGGAACACTGGAGTGTTGTATAAAATATCAACACTCCAATATTGCGGAATTTCAGGCTTCTTCAGGATACCCATGTGGAGGACCAGGCCCCAAAACTGCCTCATTTCAACTGCGTCCACAGGAGACCAGTTAGTATAGGATGAACGCGGGTTTTGCTCCAAAAATTGCCGAGCGTACAAATTAGTTTGCTCCATGTGGTTAACAAAATCCTCAGAGAAAAAGACTTTGAAAAAGTCAATTTCTATAAGGCCAGTGGTGTCAAACTTGATTCCTGATTCTGCCACAAAATCAGGAATCAGTGGCTCGTAATTTTCCAGGGGCGAGGTCCACACAGGGTCTGCTGAATCAGCTGCGGGCATGGGGGCGCTGCCTCATCTTCTGTCCTGGAGCGTCTGCGTGGCGGTTCCGCAGGACCCGAGGAGGAAGATAAGGAGGGGGAAGAGGAAGAGGATGAAGAATCCGAAAAATAAAGAAAAGTCGGATCGTCATCCTCGCTATCAGTGTCGGAGGCAAGGTAACAATATGCCTCCTCCATTGAATAGCGCTGTTGGGAGGAACGTGATGGGCGGGACATTTTTTGTGTAAATATGGTGCTTGGGTGTACTTTATTTATAACTGTATATGTGGTGGGGGCGCTAGTGATTGGTGCACAGTATCCTGTAAGAAAAAGCTAAAAGGAAATGGGGAGCAAAATACCTGTGAAAAAAAGTCTAAAACATCAGGTCCTAGATATGATAAGTGAACGGCGTCACTTATCAAAATTTAGTGGCTGCTGGATGTGCGCACAGGGGTGGCTCAAAGGGGGGGGTGAAAAAGAGAAAACAGCCGGCACGAACTCTGATAAGTGAATTGCGTCACTTATCAAAATTCGGCGGCTGCTAAATGTGCACACAGAAACGGCGCAAAGGGGGGTAAAAAGAGGGGGCTGGGGGGATTGGGGTGGATGAATAGAGATCGGGCAGGGATCAACAGTTAGGGTTGTAGTTAGGTGGCACAAAAAGGGGAGAAAAAAATTTAAAACGGCAGGCACAAGCTCTGATAAGTGATGTGCGTCACTTATCAAAGTTTTGCGACTGCGGGATGTGTGTGCGGAGGTGGCGCAAAGGGGGCTAAGGAAAAAAGCGAGCACAAGTGTTGATCGGTGAACTGCGTCACCGATCAACGCTCGGCGGCTGCGCACGGAGGTGGCGCAAAAGTGGGGTGGAGGGGGGTAAAAATAGGGGGAAGGGGGATGGAGGCATTGGGGTGGATGAAGAGAGATTGGGCAGGGATCAGTTAGGGTTGTAGTTAGGTGGCACAAAGGGGGGTGAAAAAAATAAAAAACGGGATGTGTGTGCGGAGGTGGCGCAAAGGGGGCTAAGGAAAAAAAGTGAGCACGAGTGTTGATCGGTGAACTGCGTCACCGATCAACGCTCAGCGGCTGCGCACGGAGGTGGCGCAAAAGGGGGGGTGGAGGGGGATGAAGATAGATGGGGGGGTGAAGATAGATTGGGCAGGGGATCAGGGATCAATTAACACTTACAGTTGTAGTTTTCTTTCTTCTGCAGGGATTGTGATGCTACAAACTGTGGCACCACGATACCCAGCACAGGAGCTCTTGCTGCGTCCGACCTCTCTGCAGGAATCCTCAGCTAGAGTGAGGACCCCTGCTCACAGCTCCGATTCCTAGGCAGGTGATGGCCAGGTCATCAGCAGGGCACAGAGCGGTCACAGCGTGACCGCAGCTGTGCCCTGTGGCTGGCGAGATCGCCGATCTAATCGATAGCGCCAACCACTTCCTGCAGGCCCTGCTGGGCCTGTCCTAGGCTCCGGCCTAGGATCAGTGCTATTACAGCACCGATCCAGGCCGGTACCGGCAGGGCACAGCGGCGATATTGCGCCGCTGTGCGCTGCGATTGGCGCGATCGATTAGATCGGCGATTGCGCCAATCTGGGGGCTTTTCTCCGGTGCCTGGCGTTGTCAGGCACCGGTCCTAGGATCGAGTACATCGGTACTCGATCCTAGCCTAGGATCCTGTTGTTTCAGCCAATCTGATTGGCTGAAACAAAGAGAAGCGCTGTGATTGGCTGTTCTGAATTGAACAGCCAATCACAGCTCAGAGAGGGGCGGGCCAGGGCGGAGACTGCCCGGGATGCCGAGGCCATCTATCCTGAGGTAAGATAGCGTCGGCATTTTAATGCGATCACCGCGACTTAAGTCGCGATGTCGCATTAAAGGGCATGACGTAATAATCCGTCCATGGGAATTAGGTCCAGGGTCACATGGACAGAACATTACGTCCATTGTAGGTAAGGGGTTAAATGTGAACACTCCTTGTTGGGAGTCCATCTGCTGTATTGGGTGTATTGAAAGACCTGTTGGTCCCTGTTCTACTATTTCTACTGTGGTGAAATTGATGCCAATTTGATGGTGTCTGCCAATAATTTTTGGAAACGTGAACACTCCTTGTAGGGTGTCCATCTGCTGTATTGGGTGTAGTGAAAGACCTGTTGGTCGCTATTAGACTATTTCTACTGTGGTGAAATTGATGCCACTTTTGTGGTGTAAGACACTCAATTCTTTAAATGTTAAACACTCCTTATAGGGTGTCCACCTGCTCTATTGGGTGAAGTGAAAGACCTGTTGGTCCCTATTCCACTATTTCTACTGTAGTGAAATTGATGCCACTATAGTGGTGTCTGCCAATAATTTTTGGAAATGTGAACACTCATGGTTGAATGTCCATCTGCTGTCTTAGGTGTAGTGAAAGACCTGTCGGTCCCTATTAGATTATTTTTACTGTGGTAAAATTGATGCCACTTCTGTGATGTAAGGCCCTTATTTCTTTAAATATGAACACTCCTTGTAGAGTGTCCATCTGCTCTATTGGGTGTAGTGAAAGACCTGTTGGTCCCTATTCCACTATTTCTACTGTGGTGAAATTGATGCCACTATGGTGGTGTCTGCCAATAATTTTTGGAAACGTGAACAATCTTTGTAGGGTGTCCATCTGCTGAATTGGGTGTAGTGAAAGGTCTGTCAGTCCCTAATCTACTATTTCTACTTTGGTGAAATTGATGCCACTTTGGTGGTGTCTGCCAATAAATTTGGCAATGTGTAGACTCCTGGTTGGGTCTCCTTCATGCATGTTGACTGTAGCAGTAGGCCTCTGAGACCGTCAGGCCTCCACTTCCTTGGACTCAACTACCCGTGTTACTATTCTGACATTGGTAATCTACAAAACAGATATTTTTGCCACCTGAGTGTGGCTCAGCATGAAAGCAGGTGACAGGCGTCGGGTTCCTGCCGCTGCACAGCAGGAGTCCCGAGCCTTGCATTCAGCAGTCTCCCATTCCTCTCCGGCCACAGAGGAGGCTGCTCAGACCAGCTCTGTGGGTTTGGTTGCTGCTGCCACCTCTGGTCCAGCTATAGCAACGCATGCTGGTCAGCAGCGAGCTACTCCAGGGACTAAGTCCTCCTTTCGGTCCACTGAGCATGCCCGTGGGACGATCTCTCATTGGTGATCGGAGGTCACATGCTCAGGTCCTTCTCCAGCTCGGATTGGACCATCAGAAAGGTCAGGAAGGTCCCAGAAGGATGCTGCTATAAAACGTTCGCATGGTCGCTCCGCCATGTGCTAATATAGAACAGGATTATAGACCATGTGGAGGGAGTGCTGTATGCATGTATGAATGTCTCAGGTGAATGACTCATTCTGAAACCCCTACCCTTGGTACGCATGTGTTGTGTAGCCTAGCCTGTTAGCGCCCAGGCTGAGGAGCAAGTCAGAGACTGGCAGCAACGCTAAGTGTTGCCTTGATCTTTACGCCACTGTGCACTTGGTCGACACTCCACGGTCGCCAGCGTCAATTAGTGGCGTCCGCAGTTGCGAAGCCGCACGCTTAGTAGGTCTAGAGGGACTCTGACCCTGTGTCCTTGGGACTGAGTTCTGTGACCTTTGTAGGGATTCGACTCGCTCAGGTGCAGCGGGAGACAATTATGAGGCAGGTTCTTCCCAAAGTTCATGCGGTTTATTGGCTTCATAAACCATAACTCAGCATATCACCAACATAGCCTCTAGCTTAGGCAAAAAGATCATAAAAGTCCGTGGCTTCAGACTCGGACCGAGAGTCTCTGCACATGCTGGGAGGTGTAGTCCTCCTCCTATATAACTAATACACCGGCCAGGGCAATGTCCCGAGCAGCGCTCTATCTGCAGCCGCAGACACAGGAAGGCTTCTCCTGCCTTAGCACACAGGCCACTCTCTGTAGTGTTCCACCTGGACACAGGGAAATCTGTCCACACTCTGACCGACTCCCTTGCACTCTCTCACATCTGCTAAAACACCTCAATTACATAGCCCTGTAACCACACCCACAGGTGATCACATGGCTATGACCTCACTAAAGGTTCTATTGCACACAGACACACACAGGCTTCCCTGACACACTGTAACAGAAATATCAGCAGTACCTCTGCTGATCAATACTCGAGCCTGAATCCCAATGCCACCCACCTTGAGACACATAATGGTCCTTTAGGACCCTGCTCCTGTTACCACTCTGAAAGTGCCTGTACACCTGTCCTGGGACACCAACACAGCGCCACCTAGCGGACATAGTGGTCACTACACCACACCTTATACTGAGCATTTACCTTGCTGAGCTCTGTGAGCTTTAACAGGCTCCGGCATTCATGATCAACGGTAGTGCGGCTCTGTGAAGCAACAGAGTTCGCCCCTGTACACACCGGGTGACGTTAACCCGCATGTGTCCTTCTATTATACCGCCATATAGCGTCCACCATTACTTAGCAGAAGTTTACCACCCCTGCACGGTGGACCCCGGGCTGCCAACCAGGGCTGTGGAGACGGAGTCGGAGTCGTGGAGTCGGAGTTGGAGTCGGTATAAAATGGACTGACTCTGACTCCTAAAATATATAATAAATTGGGTACAGTAGTTCAATGCAGAATGTGCTGAATATTTTTTCATAGGAATTTGGGAAAGTTATGAAATGTCCTATAAATGACTGTTCTATTCCTGATCTAAGGCTACATTCACACACAGCGTTTTTCCTGCGTTTTTTGAGGATACGTTTTTCAGCTGCAAAAGCAGATCAGCTTTTTAAAAAACCGCATCACCTGAAAGGTTTTTGAGCTCATAGATAATGTTTTCAATAGCAAAAGCAGATTAGAAATCTGCTCTATCTACTGTATATATCCATTTATCCATATCATATCTGTACCAAAAAGAATGAAAGCCGGGTAGCACACAGACTAACACTCCTTTTTTTTTAGTACCAGTCAGATACACCTCATAGCTGCCCAAAAGGACGCCCAGGACAGGCATTGCTCGTCTTCAGTAACACATCAACATCAATTGATAGTTGGAATAAATAGACTGCATTCATCACCACATCTTCTTAAGGTGCAGGCTTTATTTTCAAGTGTAGGGGTGTGAAGTATGAGGTTCTGCAGCAGCTGAGGTGTGCAGTAAGAAATTCTGCGGAACAGTATGAGGTTCTGCCCCCCCTAGGTTTGATCCTGGCTACGCCCATAGTGTGAATGTAGCCTGAGGATCTAGGCTTTATCTTAGCCGAGATAAGTCATAGTGTGTGTGTGTATATATATATATATATATATATATATATATATATATATATATATATATATATATATATATATATATACACATATACATACACAGTACAGACCAAAAGTTTGGACACACCTTCTCAATCAAAGCGTTTTCTTTATTTTCATGACTATGAAAACTGTAGATTCGCTCTAAAGGCATCAAAACTATGAATTAACACATGTGGAATTATATAATTAACAAAAAAGTGTGAAACAACTGAAAATACTGTATGTCTTATATTCTAGGTTCTTCAAAGTAGCCACCTTTTGCTTTGATTACTGCTTTGCACACTCTTGGCATTCTCTTGATGAGCTTCAAGAGGTAGTCACTGGAAATGGTTTTCACTTCACAGGTGTGCCCCGTCAGGTTTAATAAGTGGGATTTCTTGCCTTATAAATGGGGTTGGGACCATCAGTTGTGTTGTGCAGAAGTCTGGTGGATGCACAGCTGATAGTCCTACTGAATAGACTGTTAGAATTTGTATTATGGCAAGAAACAAGCAGCTAAGTAAAGAAAAATGAGTGGCCATCATTACTTTAAGAAATGAAGCTCAGTCAGTCTGAAAAATTGGGAAAACTTTGAAAGTGTCCCCAAGTGCATTGGCAGAAACCATCAAGCGCTACAAAGAAACTGGCTCACATGAGGACCGCCCCAGGAAAGAAAGACCAAGAGTCACCTCTGCTGCGGAGGATAAGTTCATCCTAGTCACCAGCCTCAGAAATCGCAGGTTAACAGCAGCTCAGATTAGAGACCAGGTCAATGCCACACAGAGTTCTAGCAGCAGACACATCTCTACAACAACTGCTAAGAGGAGACTTTGTGGAGCAGGCCTTCATGGTAAAATAGCTGCTAGGAAACCACTGCTAAGGACAGGCAACAAGCAGAAGAGACTTGTTTGGGCTAAAGAACACAAGGAATGGACATTAGACCAGTGGAAATCTGTGCTTTGGTCTGATGAGTCCAAATTTGAGATCTTTGGTTCCAACCACCATGTCTTTGTGCGACGCAGAAAAGGCGAACGGATGGACTCTACATGCCTGGTACCCACCGTGAAGCATGGAGGAGGAGGTGTGATGGTGTGGGGGTGCTTTGCTGGTGACACTCTTGGGGATTTATTCAAAATTGAAGGCATACTGAACCAGCATGGCTACCACAGCATCTTGCAGTGGCATGCTATTCCATCCGGTTTGTGTTTAGTTGGACCATCATTTATTTTTCAACAGGACAATGACCTCAAACACACCTCCAGGCTGTGTAAGGGCTATTTGACCAAGAAGGAGAGTGATGGGGTGCTACGCCAGATGACCTGGCCTTCACAGTCACCAGACCTGAACCCAATCGAGATGGTTTGGGGTGAGCTGGACCGCAGAGTGAAGGCAAAAGGGCCAACAAGTGCTAAGCATCTCTGGGAACTCCTTCAAGACTGTTGGAAGACCATTTCCAGTGACTACCTCTTGAAGCTCATCAAGAGAATGCCAAGAGTGTGCAAAGCAGTAATCAAAGCAAAAGGTGGCTACTTTGAAGAACCTAGAATATAAGACATATTTTCAGTTGTTTCACACTTTTTTGTTAATTATATAATTCCACATGTTAATTCATGGTTTTGATGCCTTCAGAGTGAATCTACAATTTTCATAGTCATGAAAATAAAAAAAACTCTTTGAATGAGAAGGTGTGTCCAAACTTTGGTCTGTACCGTATGTATGTAATCGATATTACACAGTGTATTACATATTTACAATTTATTACAGTTTTTTGTGTTCTAAAGTTGGATTCCAATAAATATATATTATGTTCTATCTAAATATCTTGATTATTGTATAATAGAAATGATTAAATGTCTGATGTTCACATTGTACTACAATAAATTTTTCACTTAAATATAAGCAATATATGTGGGAGTCGGAGTCGGTGTAAGGGAAATTGAGGAGTCGGAGTCGCAGGTTTGGGTTACCGACTCCACAGCCCTGCTGCCAACGCACCTTATTGCCATCTTTTATTATTTGGTGCGTCCTGCCAGCCCTAACATTATATTAGCGCCAGGGTCTGGCTAGTAATGGCGAACGAAGAGTGATTGCAGCGGTACATCCAGCAGCTGGAGGGTAGGTTGGCGGCTCTTTAGTGAAAAACCTCAGCCGTGGATGTTACCGCAATAGCTGTTCAGGCTGCTAGCACGGCTGCAGCTACTTTGTCCACTGCCACCCCTGTTCCGACATTATCCGGCTTCCCGCTGCCAGATAAATTTTCTGGTGATAGTAAGGCATGTAGGGGATTTCTGAGCCAGTGTGCAATACATCTTGAGCTCCTGGATGCATGTTTTCCCTCAGAGCGGGCTAAGGTGGGGTTCATTATATCCCTCCTGTCGGACAGGGCATTGGAGTGGGCCACGCCACTATGGGAGCGCGACGATTATGTGGTGCAGAGTGCTCCGCGGTTCTTGAGCACTCTGAAACAGGTCTTTTTAGGACCTCGGGTCACCCATGATACGGCGCTCCAACTGCTGGCATCGACACAGGGCTCGTCCATGGTCAGTCATTTTGCCATCCACTTCCGGACTCTAGCGTCTCAGCTGGAGTGGCCGGATAAAGCCCTCATTCCTGTATTTTGGAGGGGGCTGGCTGACTATGTGAAGGACTCCTTGGCCACTAGGGAGATTCCCGCCACACTGGAGGAGTTAATAGCAATATCAATTCGCATTGACCTTTGCTTTAACGAGTGAAGGTTGGAGTGAGCCCAGTGTAGGCAGAGGTTTCGACTGGCACCCACCTTCGCCAAACCTCTGGAACCTCCGGTCCAGGTGTTTGAGCCACAGGAGGCTATGGAGATGTCTCGAGCGGGATCCAAGTTCCGGACCACTCGAGCACGCATGGTCTGTCATGTCTGCCGGCAGTCAAGACATCTCGCCTCCAGATGTCCTCAGCAACTGGAAGAGCACCACCGTTTGGTTCCTTGGGAGCTAGTTCACTAAACGCAGCGGTGTCTTCTTCTAAGTTGATCTTTAAGGGGACAGTTTCTATTGGCTTATCCACCCATGTGGTACAGCTTTGCGTGGATTCCAGGGCAGAGGGCAAATTTCATGTCTTCTGCCTTCGCCCTACAGCATGCAATTCCACTAGTTATGCTCGCCAAGCCAGTGACCATACGGGTGATAAATGGGTCGACACTACCATCACAGATAACACATCAGACCATCCCTTTTACATTATCCATGTCTCCTTCCCATCAGGAGATCATCTCCCTGCTAGTCATTCCCGAAGGAATTGATGAGGTCCTCTTAGGGATGCCGTGGCTACGTTATCACTCCCCTCATATAGAGTGGTCCTCAGGGAGAATTCTGGGATGGAGTAAATCCTGTGTTGGTAGATGCCACAGTGAGCGCGTCCAGGTTGCTACCATTGAGGTACCCGCGGATCTTTCCTCTCTTCCCAAACACACTTGGTCCTATGCGGACATGTTCTCCAAGAAGGCAGCGGAGACCCTTCCGCCTCATCGCCCCTATGACTGCCCTAACGACCTCTTGCCTGGTGCTGAGCCTCCCTGGGGTCGAGTTTATCCTCTCTCTCCCAGACAGAGGCAATGTCGCAGTACATCCGAGAGAATTTGGCAAGAGGCTTTATTAGGAAGTCAGTGTCACCTTCAGGGGCAGGGTTTTTCCTTTGTGCAGAAGAACGGAGAACTACGTCCATGCATTGAATACAGGGGTCTTAACGCCATCACCGTTAAGAACAAATACCCTCTGCCCCTGATATCGGAGCTTTTTGATAGGTTGCGGGGAGCGAGGGTTTTTACTAACCTAGACCTGCGGGGTGCTTACAACCTGATTCGCATCCGTGAGAGGGACGAATGGAAGACGGCATTTAACACCAGGGATGGGCACTATGAATACCCGGTGATGCCCTTCGGGCTCTGTAATGTTCCTGCCGTCTTCCAAGACTTTGTGAACGACATCTTCCGGGATATGCTCACCACCTCGGTTGTAGTCTATCTGGATGATATCCTCATCTACTCTCCAGATATAGACTCCCACCGGAGAGATGTTTGACCTCCTATGGGCAAACTCGCTGTACGCCAAGTTGGAGAAGTGTGTGTTTAAGCAGGAGTCCTTGCCTTTCCTGGGCTATATGATCTCCGCCCAGGGATTGGCCATGGATCCTGCCCAACTACAGGCGGTGATGGATTGGCAGGAGCCTCATTCCCTCAAAGTGGTGCAGCGTTTTATGGGATTTATCAACTACTATCAACAATTCATTCCCCATTTCTTGACTTTGGTAGCTCCCTTGGTAGCTCTCACCAAGAAGGGAGCGAATCCTAAATTGTGGTCGGAGGAGGTCTCCAAGGCCATCCTCTCCATCAAGTCTCACTTCGCTAGCGCTCCCATTTTACATCGCCCCGATGTGGATAAACCATTTATTTTAGAGGTGGATGCCTCGTCCGTCGGTGCTGGAGCAGTCCTGTTCCAAAAGGATACTCAAGGTCGGAAGCATCCTTGCTTCTTTTCCAAGACCTTCTCACCGGCGGAGAGGAACTATTTCATCGGGGACAGAGAGTTGCTAGCCATGAAGTTGGCCTTTTCTGAATGGAGACACCTCCTGGAGGGGCTCTCTATCCCTTCCAAGTCTACACTGACCATAAAAATAGGTATTAGACCTACCGGTAATGAGGTTTCCAGGAGTCAACCCTGACAGCACCATGGAGGACGTCCCCCTCCTCCTTACAGGGACAGGAAAAGCACACGAGAGGTTAAAAGGTCATGTCCCACCCCCTCTCCCTCAGTGATTTAACAAGTACCACAACGTGGATAATGCAAGTTACACTTTAATGAAACAATCATATTACAGCATATGACAAGAAATAATCATAAGATAACAAATAGGGAGGGAACTACCCGTGCTGTCAGGATGGACTCCTGGAAACATCATTACCGGTAGGTCTAATACCTATTTTCCAGGACGTCCACCTGACAGCACCATGGAGAGTACCAAAGTACCTCCTCAGGGTGGGATTACTGCCTGGAGAACTTTTCTCCCAAATGCGGTCTGCTGACCAGATAACACATCAAGCTTATAGTGCTTACAGAATGTATTAAGATTGGCCCAGGTTGCTGCTCTACAGATTTGATCGACCGAGGCCCCCGCCCGTTTGGCCCATGAGGCCGATACTGCCCTCGTAAAGTGGACCTTTACGGAATTTGGCGGACTGGCACCTTCGGCTTGGTATGCGTCAGATTACTGAGGTAATCCATCGTGCGATGGACGCCTTAGAGGCTTTTTCCCCTTATTTTTACCCCCAAAAAGGATGAACAGATTTGGGTCAATGCGCCAACTATTGGTGGCCTTAAGATAGTCTAGGACTGCGCGCCTCACATCCAGTGAGTGAAGACGCTCTTCCTTTTTATTACGGGGATTATCACAGAAAGATGGTAACACTATCTCCTGGTTTATATTTTTAGAAGAGGCTACCTTTGGGATAAATGCTGGGACCAATCTTAAGATTATACAGTCGTCTTTTATCTGGAGATATGGGTCCTTAGTGGACAGGGCATGGATCTCCCCTATTCTTTTGGCCGTAGTAATGGCTACCAGGAAGGCCGTCTTACGAGTAAGAGATTGTTATTTTCTCGCTGGCGGCGTAGGGGTCTGTACAGAGAAACCTGAGTACCAGGCCCAGGTCCCAAGGCGGGGTGAGCTGCCTAATCGTGGGGCGCAGGCGCTGCGTGGCTCTTATGAATCTTATTACCCAGGGATGGGAAGCTAACTGGTAATCGAAGAAGGCACTCAAGGCCAAAATCTGGACTTTTAGAGTGCTGGGCTTAAGGCCTTTATTAAACCCTGACTGCAAAAAGTTTAGTATGCTAGGGAGGTCAGGGGTGCCTGCCACGAGATCGGACCTGCCACCCTCTAGACAGAATCTTTTCCATATCTTTCGATAGATTGCGGATGTCACCGATTTCCTACTGGCCTGTAGGGTGGATATGACCTGATCCGACAACCCCTTTGCCTTCAGGATGTCCCTTTCAGGATCCAAGCCGATAGGTGGAGTCTTGCTGCGTTCGGGTGGTGGATCGGGCCCTGGTGAATGATGTCCACAGGGGTAGTTCGACTGGATTTCCTACTGCCATGGCTCCTAGCAGGGAAAACCAGCTTCTCCTCGGCCAGTATGGGACGATCAACATCACTCTTGCGTGGTCCTCTCGTATCTTCCTGAGCACTGCCGGTATGAGAGCCAGCGGTGGGAACGCATAAGAGAGGGGTTCTCCCCAAGTCTGGCTCAGGGCGTCTACGGCCTCCGGATGGTCTGCCGGATTCAAGGAGTAGAATCTGGGAACCTTTGCGTTCTTTCGGCGTGCGAATAGATCTATACTGGGGGTCCCCCAACGCTGACAGAGATGGTTGAAGATTTCGCCGTTCAGTTCCCACTCTGTCGGGTGGATCTGTTGTCTGCTCAAGTAGTCTGCTTCTTCGTTCTTGGAACCTTCTAAGTGCACCGGTTACTGATCGGACTGTTCGTTCTGTCCAAGCGAATATTCTTCCTGCCAGGGCCTGCAGTGGTTGATGTCTGGGCCCTCCCTGGTGCTTCAGGAATGCCACTGCCGTTACATTGTCGGATATTATGCGAACGTGACGCTTCCTTAGTACCGCCTGGTTTCGCCGCAGCGCTTCCCAGACCGCGTAGAGTTCTCTGAAATTGGAGAATCTGGTCCTGATGTCTACTGGCCATCTTCCCTGGAAGATCTTCCCTTCTATGTGGGCTCCCCATCCCCACGTACTGGCGTCTGTGGTGACTATCACGTATGGAGAGGTAATCCATAGTACGCCCACCTGAAGGTTTCTGGGCTGTGTCCACCACCACAAGGACTCTTTCACCCGTTCTGGCAGCCCTAGGGGTTTGTCGAGCGACGTCTGCCTTCTGTCCCACTTTGCGAGGATCTCCCTCTGTAATGATCTCGAGTGGAACTGCGCCCATCGGACACATGGGATGCAGGCCGTCATGAGGCCCAAAACTTCCATTGCCTCTCTTATGGAGACTTGCCGCTCCAACAGGTCTCCGACCCTGGCCTGAATAGTTTTCTGCTTCCTCTCGGGTAGCCGGGATATTCTGCTGGCCGAGTCTAGAAGGACTCCGAGGAATACTTTCTTTGTCTCTGGCCTGAGGTCCGACTTCGTCCAATTGATCACCCAGCCAAGGGACTCCATTACGATCATTGCTCTGTTTCTGTCTCGAATGAGCGCTTCTTCTGACCTTGCCACCAGTAGGAAGTCGTCTAGATATGGAATGATCACGATACCTTGATCCCTCAGGTAGGCTACCATCTCCACCACCAGCTTTGTAAAGATTCTGGGAGCTGAAGCTAACCCAAATGGAAGGCACTGAAACTGGAAGTGGCAGGTCCGGGCTGGTAAACTGACCGCAAACCTTAGTAGCCTCTGGGATGAGGGATGGATAGGGACCTGATAGTATGCCTTCTTTAGGTCTAGGGTGCACATAACTGCGTCCCTGTCTATTAGGAGTATTGCGGATCGGATTGATTCCATCCGGAATCTCTTGTACCTGACCCAGGCATTTAGTGGTTTCAGGTTTATGATGGTACGGGCCTCGCCGGATGGTTTTGCGATCGAGAACAGGGAAGAGTAATGCCCTCTTCCTCTTTCTGTCGGGGGAACTGGTACTATAACTTTTGAGTTGACCATGTCCTGAAGATCCGTCCACATTGCGGAGTCCAACAGGACAACGGTGGGGGCAACATATCTGTCGGGGGGAGGAGAGTAGAGCTCTATACTGTAGCCCTCCGTGATGGTTCTGAGGACCCACTGATTGTGGGTGATTCGGGACCAGTTTGCTGCGAAGTGGCGCAGTCTCCCCCCAATACCTATGGCGTCATTGCCTCCTAGATCTGGATGTTGATGTGAACAGGGAACCCTTGTTCCTCCCACCCTGGCTGTAGGAGCTCCTATAGGAGCCTCTATTGGACCTAGCCTGACCCCTGAAGTCCGTCTGTCTCCTAGAGAAGGAGCCTCTCCGAAAGGACTGGGGCCGCTTGGGTTTTTCCTCTGGGAACCCTTTATTTTTATCGGACACTTGCTTTAAAATGTTATCTAGGGCTGGACCAAATACCCTCAGGCGCGAGAAGGGGACAGCACATAGCTTTGTTTTAGAGGCATTATCTCCCGACCAGGATTTAAGCCAGACTGCTCTTCGGGCTGCATTAGAGAGGGAGTTGTTTCTGGCTGCAAACCTCACTGACTCCGCCGACGTATCCGATAGGACCGCCGTGGCAGATTTCATAAGGGGAAGTGATGCTAGGATCTCTGATCTAGGGGTCTTGTTGGTTAGGTGCTCCTCCAACTGCCCCATCCACAAAAACATAGACCTGGCCACCGAGGTGGCTGCTATGTTGGCCCTAATAAGAGCCGCCGACATCTCCCATGTTCTTTTTAACAAGACGTCCGCCTTCCTATCCATCGGGTATCTGAGACTTGACGAGTCCTCAAATGGGATGGCCGTCTTCATGGTAACCTTGGCTACTGGAATGTCTATTTTAGGGACTTCGTCCCATGCCCGTGTTTCCTCTGGATCAAAAGGCAGTCTATTCTTAAAGTCTCGGGAGTCCTCCTGGACCATCGTCTTGATGTGCTCACTTACGGGGAACACGACCTGTCTCCGAGCCACCAGTCCTCCAAACATTAAGTCCTGTCTGGACTGCGGTTTAGGAATTTCCTCCATTTGCATAGTATTTCTGACTGCTTGGACCAACTCGTCCGTGTCCTCCAGTCTGAACAGGTACTTCCTGCCCTGGTCCTGTCTATCCCCCGGGATCTCGCCTTCTTCCTCCTGATCTGAATCACGGAAGTCGGACTCCTCGCTAGAGCTTGCTTCCGAAACTGGATCTGCTTCCCACCTTGGGCGCTTGCGGCTCGGCCCTGGGCTGGGGGACTGATGTCGTGCGAGGCTGGTTCTAGAGGCCTGGACTTACTCCCTTATCAATGATCTCATCTCGGAAAGGAGGGATGGTTGTTCCTCTGAATTAAGATATAAATCCAGCTCACCAGACAGGACATTCCAGCATCGGAGCACGAGACCGCCGTGTCCAAGCGTTCAACAGAGTAATAAAGATAAATGTCCAGCTCCACGATGTAGTGAAAAAAGGTTCTTTATTCACTCAATCCATGCAAGTGAGGTTAAAAGCCAGCAAAGGTAGCAGAGCTTGCGGTGGAATAATTAAAATGAGACACATTACAAACACATTTAAAAGATAAAAAGAGGGAAAGGAAAACCATACCCTCTTTTTAACAAAATATCACAATTAATTGTAACAATTTTAAGTCATTCGAAAAATACAATATTAACATCATAATTTTATATCATATTTCATCTTTTGATTCTTGCTTTTTCTTGTTGTTATTCATGGTATGAAGCAAATATCTTGAAAAGGGAGATAAGCACACAATTATTTCAATCATATGCATGCCGAAATTTACACTGAATAAAAATAGTGAAAGTTAGTCAAAGCATATATGAGAGGCATGATAAGCATTAAATTACAACTTTTTATAACAAAATAATTTTTTTCTGTTTTTTATTTTTTACTTCTGCACCTGATTTTTAATTGCTCTTATTATTCTCTGACACATAAATGTGCAAGTTAAAGCCATTTATAACCGCTAAATTTAGTTGCGATTTCTACACACATATAAGCAGATTGTTTTTCTGCACATATACATATGCAAAGAGTGCGATCGAATTTCCATCATTACTCTTCAGTGCACAAGCATACATATATGCAGAAACTACAGCTGTTCATCACAGAAAAAATTCCTGTTAGTTGCAGTTTTCTTTAATATATTTACGAGCACACAAGTGCACCTAAAGAGAAACATGATTCTCTCTTATATAAATGCAATTAGGAAAAAATGGGATCAAAATTCCTTGCCATTTCCTCCAATATACAATTATGTAAATTAAGGCGGTTCTAAAAAGCCAGATTTTATTGATATAATTTTTTCTATAAATATGCACATGCACCTAAGAAAAATATAATTTTTTTTATATAAATATTTATGATCAAAGAGGAGCTTAGAATCATAGAATCGTAGAGTTGGAAGGGACCTCCTGGGCCATCTGGTCCAACCCCCTGCTCAAAGCAGGATTCGCTAAATCATCCCAGTCAGATGTCTGTTCAGCCTCTGTTTGAAGACTTCCATTGAAGGAGAACTCACCACTTCTCGTGGCAGCTTGTTCCACTCATTGATCACTCTGTCAAAAAGTTTTTTCTAATATCTAATCTGTGTCTCCTCCCATTCAGTTTCATCCCATTGCTTCTAGTCTTTCCTTGTGCAAATGAGAATAAAGTTGATCCTTCTACAATGTGACAGCCCTTTAGATATTTGTAGACAGCTATTAAGTCTCCTCTCAGTCTTCTCTTCTGCAAACTAAGCATTCCCAAATCCTGCAACCTTTCCTCATAAGACAGGGTTTGCAGACCGGTCACCATTCTGGTCGCCCTTTTCTGAACTTGCTCCAGTTTGTTGATGTCTTTTTTAAAATGTGGTGCCCAAAACTGGACACGATATTCCAGGTGAGGTCTGACCAAAGATGAGTAGAGGGAAATAATGACTTAACGTGATCTAGACTGTATGCTTCTGTTAATACATCCTAGAATTGCATTTGCCTTTTTTGCTGCTGCATCACACTGTTGACTCATATTCAGTCTGTGATCTATTAGTATACCCAAGTCTTTTTCACATGTGCTGTTGCTGAGCCCTATTCCTCCCATTCTGTATATGCTTTTTTCATTTTTATTGCCCAGATGTAGTACTTTGCATTTTTCCCTGTTAAAAACCATTCTGTTAGTTGCTGCCCACTTCTCCAGTTTATTTATATCTTTTTGAATCCTCTCTCTCTCTTCTCTAGTATTAGCTATCCCTCCTAGCTTTGTGTCATCAGCAAATTTAATCAGTTTACTCTCAATTCCTTCATCTAAATCGTTGATAAAGATGTTGAACAATACAGGGCCCAGGACAGAGCCCTGTGGTACCCCACTTGAGACATTCTTCCAACTGGATGTGCAGCCATTTACGACCACTCTTTGGGTCCGATCACTAAGCCAGTTATGAATCCACCTAACAGTTGCCTTGTCCATTCCATACTTAGTCATTTTTTCAATAAGGATTGTATGAGATACTTTGTCAAATACTTTGCTGAAGTCAAGATATACTATATCTACAGCATTTCCTTGATCCACCCAATCAGTGATTCCTTCATAGAAGGAAATTAAGTTAGTCTGACATGACTTATTAGTTACAAACCCATGCTGACTCTGTTTAATCACTTCATTCTTATCCAGGTACTGACATACATGTTGTTTAATAATTTGTTCAAAGATCTTTCCTGGTATAGAAGTCAGACTCACCGGCCTATAGTTGCCTGGGTCCACCTTCTTCCCCTTTTTGAAGATAGGAACAACATTTGCTCTTCTCCAGTCTTCTGGGACTTCTCCTGTTCTCCAAGAATTTTCAAAGATTATGGAGAGGGGTTCAAAAATTTCTTCTGCTATCTCCTTCAGTACTCTGGGGTGTAATTCATCTGGACCTGGAGACTTGAATTCATTTAGGTTAGCTAAGTGTTTCCTCACTATCTTTCTGTTTATAGATATCCTGGATTCTTCTATTCCCTTAATAGGACAGTGAAGAACAGTTGATGTTACATTTCCTTTCTGAGAGAAAACAGATGCAAAATACGAATTTAAAAGTTCGGCCTTCTCAACATCCTGTCTTACCATTTCATCATTTTCATCCTGTAAAAATCCTATAGCATCTTTGACTTTTCTTTTACTTTTGACATATCCCCAAAATCCTTTATTATTGCTTTTGACATCTCTTGCAAGCCTCAATTCATTGTCAGCTTTAGATAATCTGATTTGTGCCCTGCAGGTTCTGCAGACAGCATTATATTCTTCTTTAGATATGCCTCCCTCTTTCCATTTTATAAACATTTTTTTTCTTCCTTTTTAGCATGTGTTTAAGTTCTGTGTTCATCCATCCTGGCTTCCTTAAATGCTTCCTATTCTTCCCTCTTTTCGGAATTGTTAACAATTGTGCTTTGAGAATTTAATTTTTCAAGATTTCCCATCCTTCCTGGACATTTTTGTCTTTAAGGATATCCAGCCATTGGATCCCTCCAATTCTCTTTCTGAATCCCTTAAAATCTGCCTTTCTGAAATCTAACCTTGATGTCTGAGTCTTCACAGGTCTTCCTCGTCTAGTTATCCAAAATTCTAAAATAGCATGGTCGCTACCTCCTAGGGTCCCAGCCACTTTTACCTCCTCAACCATTTCCTCCCTGTTTATAAGGATTAGATCCAAGGTAGCAGTTCCCCTTGTTTTCTCCCCTACCTTTTGGAAGATAAAGTTGTCAGCAAGAGAGGATAAGAATTTCCTTGACCTGTTAGTTTTGCCTGAGAGAGATTCCCAACAAATGTCTGGATAGTTGAAATCTCCCATGACAACTATGTCATATTTTTTGGAGAACTTGGCCATTTGATGGATAAAGAGTTCATCCATATCTTCAGCTTGCACAGGCGGCCTGTAGTAAATGCCTACAATGGTGTCCTTTCCATTGTTTTGTCCTTGTACTCTTACCCAAACAGTTTCCACAGAACTCCCAGCTTAATCAGATTCTTTTTATTGGCCTGCGACATGAAAATGTGCTAATTGTCGCTGTTCACAATAAAATTCTCCTAGTTGCGATTTTTATCTTTATTAATGCATGTGGTTTAGGAAAAAGACATAACTTTTGAGAGAGTCCATGAGCAGATTTCTCAAATTTTCACGCAATACCAAAGTATGCAGATTCCAAATGCTCATAACAGCAGAAACCTGTTCGCTTTAATCTCCCCCCATATACATATCGCAAGTTGAACAGCGATTCTCAATGGATGTACAGAACATAACAAAACTGTGCACGTCCTGTGATTTTCTTGTGCACATGCATACAACTTAGGAAAAAAAAAAAAATTTTTTATATTTTTTTAGATTTATGTCGCAAAATGAAATGCAATTCCTAATGTGAAGACACAATAAGAGCTGCACATGTCCCACATCTTTTATACAAATATTTGAAATTTTGAGAGAGACATAATTCTTCCATATAATATACTGAAAAATGAGTGCACGTGCATATACGGGAAAAATGCAGCCAAAGACTGCACACATCCTTCTATTTCTCATGTATATACAAACAATTTTAAAAGGAACACAATTTTTTCACATATATATATATATATATATATATATATATATATATATATATATATATATACACACACACATATTTATCATGGAAAGTATAAATACCGTACATTTCCTTTATCTTTACTCAATCTGTACATATGCAAATTGTAGCTAGTTGCAACACCAAAATTTTATTCATTATATTTTCAACCTTTATGAATGTAAAATAGACTGAAATGCAGTCCATATTGAACAAAGAAAACGCAGTAAAACTGCGCATATCCTACACTCATTAAGATGCCTCTAGAACGACGACTAATTTAATAGAAGAGCATGATGTCTCTTCTCTTGCTTAGGCCCCTTGGTATACTAGTGTTCAGCTTGAACATCCACCATGCCTCCCTATTTCTGAGCACACGTTCTAAATCGCCACCTCTAAATCGATTGTGAATTCTTTCAATCCCATATACTTTCAGTGATCTGCTTCCCACCTTGGGCGCTTGCGGCTCGGCCCTGGGCTGGGCGACTGATGTCGTGCGAGGCTGGTTCTAGAGGCCTGGACTTACTCCCTTATCAATGATCTCATCTCGGAAAGGAGGGATGGTTGTTCCTCGCCTATGACCCTAGAGGTACAGGGCCCGCATAGGGTCTTGTTATAGGTGTCTGGCAGCTTTACCCTGCATACGGGGCATCGGACAGACTTGGAGGTGGCTTTAGCCGGGTCCTTCACCCCAGAGGGGGATTCTGCTGGGGTTCCCTGATCCTAATAATACAAGATGGGATAACCGTCTCAGTCCCGGGCTACGGAAATGGGTGTGGGGAGGGTGGTCTGCACCAGGCGCACTTACCCCTCCACCTGCCGGAGCGTTTCCTTCCATCCTGCGCGATCTGTGCTTCCAGAGCGATGTGGGCCTCTGGAGCGCGCACTGGAATTCAAACCTGGTGTGCGACGTCACCGGACATGATGCGGAACTCTCGCAATAGGCCGCCTCCTTCCACTTCCTGCCCGGGCTGCGCCCGACCGCGCTGATCTGCCACCGGTGCCCGCTCGGCCAGCCGCCTGCGGGGAGCCGACCTCCGCCTGCTATGGCGGACTGCTGGAGCCGCAGCCTGCGCCGACCGCACTGTTTCTCTGTCGGTGCCCGCCCGGCCAGCCGCCTACGGGGAGCCGACCTTCGCCTGCTATGGCGGTGTATTCCTGGAGCCGAGAGCCTCCCACTGGGAAGAACGGCTCCCTCCAGGAGCGTTGTCCTGCTCCTGGCCTTTGGAGCAGAGGGACTCCCCCTCGGGGAGTTTCGGCCCTGGGACCTCTTGACAGGGGAAGGATTGGACTGACCGCACGATCCCCTGAGCCCCTCCGGTAAGTTCACAGCGGTCTCTCGTGTGTCCCTCCGTGCAGGAACAGGAAAACACTGAGGGAGAGGGGGTGGGACATGACCTTTTAACCTCTCGTGTGCTTTTCCTGTCCCTGTAAGGAGGAGGGGGGACGTCCTCCATGGTGCTGTCAGGTGGACGTCCTGGAAAATTTAGTTTATTTACAAACTGCCCAGCGGCTAAATTCTCGCCAGGCTAGATGGTCCCTGTTTTTCTCCCGATTCCATTTCACCCTCCATTTTCTTTCCTAGGAGAAGAACATTCGGGCCGACGCTCTCTCCCGCTCCGTAGTGTCATTGGAGGAGGAGCCTCGGTTAATTGTCCCTTCAGAGAGCCTGAGAACTGTGGCTCCGGTTGCCGTTGAGTCTGTACCCCCGGGCAAGACTTTTGTCCCTGCCCGTTTGTGTCCGGAGGTCCTCTCTTGGGCTCACGCGTCCAGGGTGGGTGGACACTTTGGTACTAAGTGGACAGTGTTGAGCTTTTGGCGAGGTCGTACTGGTGGTCGCATATGGCCCATGACATCAGAGACTATATTCAGGCGTGCGTCTCCTGCGCCAAGAATAAGTCTTCCCGGCAACGACCCGCTGGGTTACTTTTCTCCTTACCAGTGGTGGAGAGACCCTGGGAGATGGTTGGCATGGACTTTGTGGCGGGTCTACCCAAGTCCAGTGGCAGCACAGTTATTTGGGTCGTTACCGACCATTTTTCTAAAATGGTGCACTTGGTGCCTCTCTCTCGGCTACCTTCCTCACGAGGCCTAGCAGTGTTGTTCATTAAACACGCTTTTCGGTTACACGGCATGCCAGACAAGATTGTCAGTGACCGGAGTCCCCAGTTTGCGTCTCGGTTCTGGAGAGAGCTCTATTGCCTGCTCAGTATTGAGCTGAATCTCTCCTCGGCCTATCATCCCGAGACGAATGGGTTGGTAGAGAGGGCAAACCAGACCCTGGTCACATATCTCCGACATTTTGTCTCGGCCAGGCAGGATGACTGGGCATCCTTGTTGCCATGGGCAGAGTTCGCCTTGAACAACACTCTGGCCAATTCCACCGGCCAGACCCCATTCCTCCTTAACTATGGCCAACATCCTCGTGTCCCTGTGCCCATGCCCGTGTCATCCACTGACTCTAGGGTGGCAGACTGGGCGGTGGAGGCACGTGATATTTGGGACCGCACCCAGGATGCTATTCGGGCCTTTAAGGAGAGAATGAGGGTCTCCGCGGACGCACACACCGGAGTCCTGCTCCAACCTTCTCCCCTGGCGACTTAGTGTGGCTCTCCGCCCGTAACATTAGGCTGCGAGTCGAGTCCACTAAGTTCGCTACTCGCTACATTGGTCCCTTTAAGGTCCTCGAGCAGATCAGCCCTGTGGTCTATCAGCTGGCCCTTCCACCACACTTGGCTATAGCTGACAACTTCCACGTGTCCCTCTTTAAGCCGGTCCACATGTCCCGGTTCTCCGAGTCATCTGCCAGAACATCAGACCTGTCCTCAGACGAGTTTGAGGTTAATGCCATCGTGGGATGCAGGGTGGTACTTGGAAAAAAGTTTTATTTGGTGGTCTGGAAGTGTCATGGTCCAGAAGCTCGGACCTGGGAGCCAGTGGTGAACATCCACACTCCGCTTCTCATTGTGGCATTTGAGAGTAGCGAGGCTCAGAGAGGAGGGGACCCTAGGAGGGGGGGTAATGTTAGGCATCGGGTTCCTGCCGCTGCACAGCAGGAATCCCGAGCCTTGCATTCAGCAGTCTCCCATTCCTCTCAGGCCGCAGAGGAGGCTGCTGAGCAGACTCGTTGATCCCGGTGCTCTGCTCAGACCAGCTCTGTGGGTTTGGTTGCTGCTGCTGCCACCTCTGGTCCAGCTATAGCAACGCATGCTGGTCGGCAGCGAGCTACTCCAGGGACTAAGTCCTCCTTTCGGTCCACTGAGCATGCCCGTGGGACGATCTCTCATTGGAGGTCACATGCTCAGGTCCTTCTCCAGCTCGGATTGGACCATCAGAAAGGTCAGGAAGGTCCCAGAAGGATGCTGCTATAAAACGTTCGCATGGTCGCTCCGCCATGTGCTAATATAGAACAGGATTATAGACCATGAGGAGTGAGTGTTGTATGAATGTCTCTGGTGAATGACTCATTCTGAAACCCCTACCCTTGGTACGCATGTGTTGTGTAGCCTAGCCTGTTAGCGCCCAGGCTGAGGAGCAAGTCAGCGACTGGCAGCAACGCTAAGTGGTGCCTTGATCTGTACGCCACTGTGCACTTGGTCGACACTCCTTGGTTGCCAGCGTCAGTTAGTGGCGTCCGCAGTTGCGATGCCGCACGCTTAGTAGGTCTAGAGGGACTCTGACCCTGTGTCCTTGGGGCTTAGTTCTGTGACTTTATATTGAGTGTTTACCTTGCTGAGCTCTGTGAGCTTTAACAGACTCCGGCAGTCATGTTCAGCGGTAGTGCGGCACTGTGAAGCAACAGAGTCCGCCCCTGTACACACCGGGTGACGTTCACCCGCGTGTGCCCCTCTATTATACCGCCATATAGCGTCCGCCATTACTGAGCAGCAGTTTACCATCTCTGCACGGTGGACCCCGGGCTGTGAACGCACCTGATTACCATCTTTATTATTTGGTGCGTTCCGCCAGCCCTAACAGCAGGTAGAGGTGTTGCATGTGGTATCATGGCTCCCGTCAAATGGGGCCTACACCAATCCCTCCCCCACCTCGTCTTATTGTGACGGTCATTGGAAGCTGTGAATGCCGTCCCAGCCCCCGATATCTGATGCCTGGCTGATTGCTGCAGTTTGTACTGTGGGTGAATTGAGGCCACTTTCCTGCTGTCTGTCCCTCATTTGGGGCCGTTCTAAGGTGCTGTGCATGTGTTTATTTTTGCCTCCCATTGACCCTAATGGCGCTCGGTTATGTTCGGCGAATATTCGCCGAATTAGCAAATACTGCAAATATTGAAATATTCGCTAAGCTCTAGTCATGACATTGGGTCTAACCGAAACCGTCTGAGGGCCAAGAAAGGGGCCCTGTACTATGAGAACAATCCGCTTCCTCCCTTCCTGTCTTCCATAGTTGGGTCGTATGTATCTATTACAGGAAACAGAAGTAAAATGCAACGATTCTTATAAAGTGGCAACAACAACCCCAAAAGCGTCTCCGTGCTGAAGGGGTTAATGTCCCCCGCACTAAGTAATGGGGAATCTCCAGCACCTACCTCCACCCGCAGAGCCGCACTCCAGGTAAATGCTATAGACTGTATGGGCTCCTTCCTGGTGTGATGTCATTTCTGGGGGCGTGTCATACCGGGAGGGGGCGTGTCATACCGGGAGGGGGCGTGTTCTGACAGCAAAGGCAGGAAGAGAGGACGCCGTTACACACGTGTCTCTGCCGTCTGGTGCAGGGAGAGAAGCCTCCATTACACTCTGTCTCAGCTGTGTCTCTGGTGCCGGCGTCTGTGAGCAGTGTGGAGTGAGGTCAGTGACAGGCAGGAGGGATTAGTAAGTAACAGGTTGGTGTCTTCTTAGATGTTTGGTTGATGGGGGCTGATTCTTGGGGCTAACTAGTGGGATTTGGGGGCTTATCTGGGAGCTGTTGGGCTCCCGGAGGGGAGGGGGGTTAATGCATGCTTACGGGTCTATTTGGGGTCTGGGGGGTTAATTCACGCTTGTGGGGTCTTTGGGTAGGGGTTAATGCATGCTTATGGGGCCTTTTTAGGGTCCAGAGGGGTTAATGCTTACTTATGGGGTCTGCTTGGGCTCCCAGGGGGGTTAGTGCATGCTTGTGGGGTCTGGTGGGGGCTTGGGGTATAATTCACGCTTGTGGGGTCTGATTGTACTTCGGGGGGTACTAATGCATGCTTGTGGGGTCTGGTTGGGGCCGGGGGGTGGGGGGTTAATGCACACTTATAGGTCCGGGGGGTTAATGCACGCTTGTGGGGTCAATGCACGCTTGTGGGGTCAGGTTGTACTTGGGGGGAGGGGGGGTACTAATGCACGCTTGTGGGGTCTGTTTGGGGTGGGGGGGTTAATGCACGCTTGTGGGGTCTGTTTGGGGCAGGGGGGTTGGGGGGTTAATGCACGCTTGTGGGGTCTGTTTGGGGCGGGGGGGTTAATGCACGCTTGTGGGGTCTGTTTGGGGCGGGGGGGTTAATGCACGCTTGTGGGGTCTGTTTGGGGCGGGGGGGTTAATGCACGCTTGTGGGGTCTGTTTGGGGCGGGGGGGTTAATGCACGCTTGTGGGGTCTGTTTGGGGCGGGGGGGTTAATGCACGCTTGTGGGGTCTGTTTGGGGCGGGGGGGTTAATGCACGCTTGTGGGGTCTGTTTGGGGCGGGGGGGTTAATGCACGCTTGTGGGGTCTGTTTGGGGCGGGGGGGTTAATGCACGCTTGTGGGGTCTGTTTGGGGCGGGGGGGTTAATGCACGCTTGTGGGGTCTGTTTGGGGCGGGGGGGGTTAATGCACGCTTGTGGGGTCTGTTTGGGGCGGGGGGGGTTAATGCACGCTTGTGGGGTCTGTTTGGGGCGGGGGGGGTTAATGCACGCTTGTGGGGTCTGTTTGGGGCGGGGGGGGTTAATGCACGCTTGTGGGGTCTGTTTGGGGCGGGGGGGGTTAATGCACGCTTGTGGGGTCTGTTTGGGGCGGGGGGGGTTAATGCACGCTTGTGGGGTCTGTTTGGGGCGGGGGGGGTTAATGCACGCTTGTGGGGTCTGTTTGGGGCGGGGGGGGGTTAATGCACGCTTGTGGGGTCTGTTTGGGGCGGGGGGGGTTAATGCACGCTTGTGGGGTCTGTTTGGGGCGGGGGGGGTTAATGCACGCTTGTGGGGTCTGTTTGGGGCGGGGGGGGTTAATGCACGCTTGTGGGGTCTGTTTGGGGCGGGGGGGGTTAATGCACGCTTGTGGGGTCTGTTTGGGGCGGGGGGGGTTAATGCACGCTTGTGGGGTCTGTTTGGGGCGGGGGGGGTTAATGCACGCTTGTGGGGTCTGTTTGGGGCGGGGGGGGTTAATGCACGCTTGTGGGGTCTGTTTGGGGCGGGGGGGGTTAATGCACGCTTGTGGGGTCTGTTTGGGGCGGGGGGGGTTAATGCACGCTTGTGGGGTCTGTTTGGGGCGGGGGGGGTTAATGCACGCTTGTGGGGTCTGTTTGGGGCGGGGGGGGTTAATGCACGCTTGTGGGGTCTGTTTGGGGCGGGGGGGGTTAATGCACGCTTGTGGGGTCTGTTTGGGGCGGGGGGGGTTAATGCACGCTTGTGGGGTCTGTTTGGGGCGGGGGGGGGTTAATGCACGCTTGTGGGGTCTGTTTGGGGCGGGGGGGGTTAATGCACGCTTGTGGGGTCTGTTTGGGGCGGGGGGGGTTAATGCACGCTTGTGGGGTCTGTTTGGGGCGGGGGGGGTTAATGCACGCTTGTGGGGTCTGTTTGGGGCGGGGGGGGTTAATGCACGCTTGTGGGGTCTGTTTGGGGCGGGGGGGGTTAATGCACGCTTGTGGGGTCTGTTTGGGGCGGGGGGGGTTAATGCACGCTTGTGGGGTCTGTTTGGGGCGGGGGGGGTTAATGCACGCTTGTGGGGTCTGTTTGGGGCGGGGGGGGTTAATGCACGCTTGTGGGTCCGGGGGGGGTTAATGCACGCTTGTGGGGTTAATGCACGCTTGTGGGGTCTGTTTGGGGCGGGGGGGGTTAATGCACGCTTGTGGGGTCTGTTTGGGGCGGGGGGGGGTTAATGCACGCTTGTGGGGTCTGTTTGGGGCGGGGGGGTTAATGCACGCTTGTGGGTCCGGGGGGGTTAATGCACGCTTGTGGGGTTAATGCACGCTTGTGGGGTCTGTTTGGGGGTGGGGGGGGTTAATGCACGCTTGTGGGGTCTGTTTGGGGCGGGGGGGGTTAATGCACGCTTGTGGGGTCTGTTTGGGGCGGGGGGGGTTAATGCACGCTTGTGGGGTCTGTTTGGGGCGGGGGGGGTTAATGCACGCTTGTGGGGTCTGTTTGGGGCGGGGGGGTTAATGCACGCTTGTGGGGTCTGTTTGGGGCGGGGGGGGTTAATGCACGCTTGTGGGGTCTGTTTGGGGCGGGGGGGGTTAATGCACGCTTGTGGGGTCTGTTTGGGGCGGGGGGGGTTAATGCACGCTTGTGGGGTCTGTTTGGGGCGGGGGGGTTAATGCACGCTTGTGGGGTCTGTTTGGGGCGGGGGGGTTAATGCACGCTTGTGGGGTCTGTTTGGGGCGGGGGGGGTTAATGCACGCTTGTGGGGTCTGTTTGGGGCGGGGGGGGTTAATGCACGCTTGTGGGGTCTGTTTGGGGCGGAGGGGGTTAATGCACGCTTGTGGGTCCGGGGGGGTTAATGCACGCTTGTGGGGTTAATGCACGCTTGTGGGGTCTGTTTGGGGGTGGGGGGGGTTAATGCACGCTTGTGGGGTCTGTTTGGGGCGGGGGGGGTTAATGCACGCTTGTGGGGTCTGTTTGGGGCGGGGGGGGTTAATGCACGCTTGTGGGGTCTGTTTGGGGCGGGGGGGTTAATGCACGCTTGTGGGGTCTGTTTGGGGCGGGGGGGGGTTAATGCACGCTTGTGGGGTCTGTTTGGGGCGGGGGGGGTTAATGCACGCTTGTGGGGTCTGTTTGGGGCGGGGGGGTTAATGCACGCTTGTGGGGTCTGTTTGGGGCGGGGGGGGTTAATGCACGCTTGTGGGTCCGGGGGGGTTAATGCACGCTTGTGGGGTTAATGCACGCTTGTGGGGTCTGTTTGGGGGTGGGGGGGGTTAATGCACGCTTGTGGGGTCTGTTTGGGGCGGGGGGGGTTAATGCACGCTTGTGGGGTCTGTTTGGGGCGGGGGGGGTTAATGCACGCTTGTGGGGTCTGTTTGGGGCGGGGGGGGTTAATGCACGCTTGTGGGGTCTGTTTGGGGCGGGGGGGGTTAATGCACGCTTGTGGGGTCTGTTTGGGGCGGGGGGGGTTAATGCACGCTTGTGGGGTCTGTTTGGGGCGGGGGGGTTAATGCACGCTTGTGGGGTCTGTTTGGGGCGGGGGGGGTTAATGCACGCTTGTGGGGTCTGTTTGGGGCGGGGGGGGTTAATGCACGCTTGTGGGGTCTGTTTGGGGCGGGGGGGGTTAATGCACGCTTGTCGGGTCTGTTTGGGGCGGGGGGGGTTAATGCACGCTTGTCGGGTCTGTTTGGGGCGGGGGGGTTAATGCACGCTTGTGGGGTCTGTTTGGGGCGGGGGGGGTTAATGCACGCTTGTGGGGTCTGTTTGGGGTGGGGGGGGGTTAATGCACGCTTGTGGGTCCGGGGGGGGTTAATGCACGCTTGTGGGGTTAATGCACGCTTGTGGGGTCTGTTTGGGGGTGGGGGGGGTTAATGCACGCTTGTGGGGTCTGTTTGGGGGTGGGGGGGGTTAATGCACGCTTGTGGGGTCTGTTTGGGGCGGGGGGGGTTAATGCACGCTTGTGGGGTCTGTTTGGGGCGGGGGGGTTAATGCACGCTTGTGGGGTCTGTTTGGGGCGGGGGGGGTTAATGCACGCTTGTGGGGTCTGTTTGGGGCGGGGGGGGTTAATGCACGCTTGTGGGGTCTGTTTGGGGCGGGGGGGGGTTAATGCACGCTTGTGGGGTCTGTTTGGGGCGGGGGGGGTTAATGCACGCTTGTGGGGTCTGTTTGGGGCGGGGGGGGTTAATGCACGCTTGTGGGGTCTGTTTGGGGCGGGGGGGGTTAATGCACGCTTGTGGGGTCTGTTTGGGGCGGGGGGGGTTAATGCACGCTTGTGGGGTCTGTTTGGGGCGGGGGGGGTTAATGCACGCTTGTGGGGTCTGTTTGGGGCGGGGGGGGTTAATGCACGCTTGTGGGGTCTGTTTGGGGCGGGGGGGGTTAATGCACGCTTGTGGGGTCTGTTTGGGGCGGGGGGGGTTAATGCACGCTTGTGGGGTCTGTTTGGGGCGGGGGGGGTTAATGCACGCTTGTGGGGTCTGTTTGGGGCGGGGGGGGTTAATGCACGCTTGTGGGTCCGGGGGGGGTTAATGCACGCTTGTGGGGTTAATGCACGCTTGTGGGGTCTGTTTGGGGGTGGGGGGGTTAATGCACGCTTGTGGGGTCTGTTTGGGGGTGGGGGGGGTTAATGCACGCTTGTGGGTCCGGGGGGGGTTAATGCACGCTTGTGGGGTTAATGCACGCTTGTGGGGTCAGGTTGTACTTGGGGGGAGGGGGGGTACTAATGCATGCTTGTGGGGTCTGTTTGGGGTGGGGGGGTTAATGCACGCTTGGGGCAGGGGGGTGGGGGGTTAATGCACGCTTGTGGGGTCTGGTTGTACTTCGGGGGGGTGGGTGTTAATGCGCACTTCTGGGTTCTGTTTGGGGCACCCCTGTGGGGTCTGTTTGGGGCAGGGTGGTGGGGGTTAATGCACGCTTGTGGGGGTCTGGTTGTACCTGGGGTGGGGGTACTAATGCATGCTTGTGGGGTGTGGTTGGGGCAGGGGGGTTAATGCATGCTTGTGGGGTGTGGTTGGGGCAGGGGGGTGGGGGTTAATGCACGCTTGTGGGGTCTGGTTGTACTTCGGGGGGTACTAATGCATGTGAGGTCTGCTTTGGGCTCCCAGGGGGGATAATGCACGCTCGCGGGGTCTGTTGGGTAAGAGGGGTGGGGTTAATGCACACTTGTGGGGTCTGCTTGGGCTCCCAGGGGGGTTAAGGATGGCTTGTGAGGTCTGTTTGGGTTGGGGGGGTTAATGCATGTCTGTGGGGTCTGGTTGGGTCTCCGGGGGGGGGGGTGTTAATGCACGCTCCCGGGGTCTGGCTGGGTACCGGGGGGGTTAGTGCACGCTTGGGGTGTCTGGTAGTCCCGGGAGAGGGGGGTTGACGGTGCACGCTTGGGGTGTCTGGTAGTCCCGGGAGAGGGGGGTTGACGGTGCACGCTTGGGGTGTCTGGTAGTCCCGGGAGAGGGGGGCTGACGGTGCACGCTTGGGGTGTCTGGTAGTCCCGGGAGAGGGGGGCTGACGGTGCACGCTTGGGGTGTCTGGTAGTCCCGGGAGAGGGGGGCTGACGGTGCACGCTTGGGGTGTCTGGTAGTCCCGGGAGAGGGGGGCTGACGGTGCACGCTTGGGGTGTCTGGTAGTCCCGGGAGAGGGGGGCTGACGGTGCACGCTTGGGGTGTCTGGTAGTCCCGGGAGAGGGGGGCTGACGGTGCACGCTTGGGGTGTCTGGTAGTCCCGGGAGAGGGGGGCTGACGGTGCACGCTTGGGGTGTCTGGTAGTCCCGGGAGAGGGGGGCTGACGGTGCACGCTTGGGGTGTCTGGTAGTCCCGGGAGAGGGGGGCTGACGGTGCACGCTTGGGGTGTCTGGTAGTCCCGGGAGAGGGGGGCTGACGGTGCACGCTTGGGGTGTCTGGTAGTCCCGGGAGAGGGGGGCTGACGGTGCACGCTTGGGGTGTCTGGTAGTCCCGGGAGAGGGGGGCTGACGGTGCACGCTTGGGGTGTCTGGTAGTCCCGGGAGAGGGGGGCTGACGGTGCACGCTTGGGGTGTCTGGTAGTCCCGGGAGCGGGGGGCTGACGGTGCACGCTTGGGGTGTCTGGTAGTCCCGGGAGCGGGGGGCTGACGGTGCACGCTTGGGGTGTCTGGTAGTCCCGGGAGCGGGGGGCTGACGGTGCACGCTTGGGGTGTCTGGTAGTCCCGGGAGCGGGGGGCTGACGGTGCACGCTTGGGGTGTCTGGTAGTCCCGGGAGCGGGGGGCTGACGGTGCACGCTTGGGGTGTCTGGTAGTCCCGGGAGCGGGGGGTTGACGGTGCACGCTTGGGGTGTCTGGTAGTCCCGGGAGCGGGGGGTTGACGGTGCACGCTTGGGGTGTCTGGTAGTCCCGGGAGCGGGGGGTTGACGGTGCACGCTTGGGGTGTCTGGTAGTCCCGGGAGCGGGGGGTTGACGGTGCACGCTTGGGGTGTCTGGTAGTCCCGGGAGCGGGGGGTTGACGGTGCACGCTTGGGGTGTCTGGTAGTCCCGGGAGCGGGGGGTTGACGGTGCACGCTTGGGGTGTCTGGTAGTCCCGGGAGCGGGGGGTTGACGGTGCACGCTTGGGGTGTCTGGTAGTCCCGGGAGCGGGGGGTTGACGGTGCACGCTTGGGGTGTCTGGTAGTCCCGGGAGCGGGGGGTTGACGGTGCACGCTTGGGGTGTCTGGTAGTCCCGGGAGCGGGGGGTTGACGGTGCACGCTTGGGGTGTCTGGTAGTCCCGGGAGCGGGGGGTTGACGGTGCACGCTTGGGGTGTCTGGTAGTCCCGGGAGCGGGGGGTTGACGGTGCACGCTTGGGGGGGGGGGTCTGGTTGGGGGTTAATGCACGCTTGGGGGGGGGGGGGGTCTGGTTGTACTTCAGGGGGGTACTAATGCATGCTTGTGAGGTCTGCTTGGGCTCCCAGGAGGGATAATGCACGCTTGCAGCGTCTGCTTGGGTCCCAGGGGGGTTAATGCACGCTTGCAGCGTCTGCTTGGGTCCCGGGGGGGTTAATGCACGCATGCAGCGTCTGCTTGGGTCCCGGGGGGGCGGGGGGCTAATGCACGCTTGCTCTGCTTGGGTCCCGGGGGGGGGGCTAATGCACGCTTGCTGTGTCTGGTTGGGTACGGGGGGGGGGGTTAATGCACGCTTGCCGTGTTTGGTTGGGTCCCGGGGGGGTTAATGCACATGCTTGCATGGTCGGGTAGTCCTGGGGGAGGGTTAATGCACGCTTGTGGTCTCTGTTTGGGGGGGGGGGGTTAATGCATGTTTGTGAGGTCTGATTGGGCTCCCGGGAGATTAATTCACGCTTATGGGTTCTGGTTGGATCCCAGGGGGTGGTTAATGTACTCTTATAGGTTCTGTTTGGGCTTCCGGCTGGATTAACGCATGCTTGTGGGGTCTGGTTGGGCTCCTCTGTGTGGGGGGGATTAGTGCACGTTTTTGTGGTTTGGTTGGGCTCCGGGGGGGGGGGTTAATGCATGCTTTTGGGGTCTAGTTGGGGGGGTTAATTCATGTTAGCGGGGTCTGGGTGGACCCTGCATTAACCCACCCCAGGAGCCCACCAGATCCCACAAGCACGGAGGGTTTAATGCACGCATGTGTGTCTGGTTGGGCTCACGGGGAGGGGGTTAATGCATGCTTTTGTGGTCTGGTGGGCTCCTTGGGGGTCTAATGCAGGGCCCAACCAGACCTCTCAAGCGTGCATTAACCCTCCCCCGGGGCCCTACCAAACCCCACAAGCATGCGTTAATTGACCCCCAGAAGCCCAACCAGACCCCACGAGCGTGCATTATCCCCAGTAGCGCCCCCCCAGGGACAAACAGACCCCACAAGCGTGCATTAACTCCTCCTGGTCTGGTTGGGACTGGGGGGGGATTTAATGCACAATTGTGGTGTCTGAGTGTCTTGGGGACTTGATGCTTGGGCAACGGGGCCTGTCTGCATCTGTTGTGACTTGAAAGGGGGGGATTGATTTTGGGTAGGCGCTCAACTGGTAGGCCTTCTTGTTTGGGGAAGAGGTGCCATCTGGTGGGGGTTTATACTTGGGAGGGGGGGGTCCGATGGGGGGTGGACATCCGATGGGGGTTTATGATGGGGAAGCTGGACATCTGATCTGGGACTTATGCTGGGAGGGGGTGGACGTCCGATGAGGTTTATGCTGAGGAGGGGTGGACATCCGATGAGGTTTTATGTGGGGGTGGATGTCCAATGACTGTTTTATGCTGGGAATGGCATCCAATAGGGGCTTATGCTTAAGGGGGGTGGACGTCCGATAGGGACTTGGGCTTAAGGGGGGGTGGATGTCCGATGAGGGTTTATGCTGGGGGGAGGGGCGTCCAATGGGGGTTTATGCCGGGGTGGACGTCCGATGGGGGCTTATGCTTGAGGGCGTGTGGACGTCCGATGGGGGCTTATGCCGGGGGGGTGGACGTCCGATGGGGGTTTATGCTGGGAGTAGCGTTCGATAGGGGCTTATGGAGGGGTGGACGTCCGATGAGGGTTGATGCTTGGGGGCGTTTGGACGTCCGATGGGGGCTTATGCTGTGGGGGAGGGGCATCCAAAGGGGGCGTGTGGACATCTGATGAGGGTTTATGCTTGGGGGGGGGAGGGGTTGGACGTCCGATGGGGTTAATGCTGTGGGGGAGGGGCATCCAATAGGGGGGTTTAAACTAGGGTGGCATCCGCTGGGGGGTTTTGCTTGGGGGTGGAGGGTGCATGATGGGGATTTATGCTTGAGCGGGCATCTGATGGGGATTTACACTTGGGGGAAGGGGGCATTTGGGCTTTGATGGGCTTATCCTGTGGGTTCCACAGATTAGTGTGAGGTGGAGGTTTATGATTGGACAGGGGGTGTTACCCTGTGTGGCCCTCTGGTTGGTGTGCGGGGTGGTTAATCCTTCATTGGGGCACACAAAAAACTATGGTTGTATGCTGCTTATGCTAGGAGGGTACACCAACTGGCATGAAGCTAATCCGTTTTAGCTAAGTGTCAGTAGGAGGCAGACATGGGTCCGGACCACCCAGTGTTATGAATGAGTAACCGTAGGAGGCTAAAACAGAATTACTAGCTAAGTCCAGAAACCCAGAGAAGTTGGCAGCTATTGGATTGCAGACCCCTGAAACAACAACAACTAGCAGTAGCCGTGGGGGGTTCCTACGGTTCCCTAGACCCCTCGATCACAGCCGGAGAACTAAATAGCCTAAAGACAGAAAAGGGAAATCTAACTGCCCCAGAGCAGACCCCAAAGCAGAAGGCAGCCCCCAACATATAATGATGGTGAAGCGAGATGGAAAAACACTTACACAGACAGAAAGATAGGCTGAGCAAATGTTGGGGCCCAAGCTAACTAAATAGGATAGGATAGGGCAGCTGCTGTCTGCAATCCACCAAAACCCGCTCAAAAACAAGAGCCAACAGACTGATAGGAAAAAAGCCCTGAAGACGCTAGGCTTCAAAAGACTATATCAGTGCTCTGGTCTTATCTGAAGACAGAGCAAAAAGGAATTCAGCTCACCCAGCAGGGAGAGGCAGAAATCCAGATCAACAAGGCAAAACAAAACAAAAACACAAATGCAAAAAGGTAGAGCAGAAAAACTTAGCTTTAGAAGAGCAGGAATCAGACTGTTCTCCAAGAATCCCTCAGAGGAATAACCCGCAAGGCAGACGGGCGTTGGCTGTCTTATATCCAGTCAGCGATCCCAGGCACCCAGTCATCATGATTCTGCTCAGGTGCTTTGTAATCAGCCTCACTACCTTCCTTCACCAGAAGAGGGATTTCATCAGACCTCAATGGTGAAGGGGAAAACGAACTCACAAAAGTACCCCCCCCCCTTGAGGAGGGGTCACCGAACCCTCATTCACGCTACCAGGGCGATCAGGGTGAGCCCGATGAAAGGCACGCACCAATCTTTTGGCATGAATATCAGAGGCAGAGACCCAGGAATTATCCTGACCACAACCCTTCCACTTAACCAAATACTGGAGTCTCCGTCTAGCCAGACGGGAATCCAGTATCTTCTCTACATCATATTCCATGTTACCTTCAACTAATACAGGGTTCGGAGGTGCCACCCCAGGAACAACTGGTTCAACAAACCTCTTCAACAAGGACTTATGAAACACATTATGAATTTTAAATGTGACAGGAAGAGCCAAAACGAAAAGAGACCGGATTAATAATCTCCAAAATCTTGTAAGGTCCAATAAATCTAGGCTTAAACTTAGGAGAAGCCACCTTCATAGCGATATTTTTTGATAACCAAACCATATCACTAACCTTAAACTGGGGACCGATGGTCCTATGTCGGTTGCAAAACCGCTGGGCCTTTTCCTGGGAGAGAGATAACTTATCCACCACTTGGTCCCAGATCTGGTGCATTCTCTCCACCACAGTGTCAACACCTGGGCAGGCAGAAGGCTCCACCTGCCCTGAAGAAAATCGAGGATGAAACCCAAAGTTACAAAAAAAAGGTGACATCAAAGTGGCAGAGCTAGCTCTATTATTTAAAGCAAATTCAGCCAAGGGCAAAAATGAAACCCAATCATCCTGATCAGCGGAAATAAAACATCTCAAATACGACTCCAAGGTCTGGTTTGTTCTCTCCGTCTGCCCATTGGTCTGAGGGTGAAAAGCAGAGGAGAAGGACAACTGAATTCCCAGCTTGGAACAGAAAGTCCTCCAAAATCTAGACACAAATTGAACTCCTCTGTCAGATACAATGTTCTCAGGAATCCCATGCAAGCGAACCACCTGTTGCAAAAACAGGGGCACCAACTCAGAGGAAGATGGCAACTTAGGGAGTGGTACAAGATGAACCATCTTAGAGAACCTATCACAAATCACCCAAATAAGTCAGTCATTCTCTGGGAGACAGGCATATCAGATATGAAATCTATAGAAATAAGGGTCCATGGCCTCCTGGGGACCGGCAAAGGCATCAACAACCCACTAGAGCGAGAACAAGGTTTAGACCGGGAGCAAGTCCCACAGGACTGCACAAAATTCCTGACATCACGAGACAAGGTGGGCCACCAAAAAGACCGACTCACCAGATCTCTAGTACCAAAAATACCTGGATGACCAGCCAATGCAGAGCAATGAACTTCAGACATCACTCTCTTCTTCCACTGGTCAGGAACATACAACTTTCCACTGGGACAACGCTCAGGTTTGTCCTCCTGGAACTCTTCCAGAGCACGTCTCAGATCGGGCGAGATGGCAGAAAGAACTACCCCTTCGCCTAAGATGGTAGCAGGCTTGGTCACTACAGGAGAATCAGCAAGGAAGCTCCTAGAGAGGGCGTCTGCCTTGACATTCTTAGTGCCAGGAAGAAAAGAGACCACAAAATTAAAACGTGTAAAAAACAAGGCCCACCTAGCCTGTCTAGGGTTCAAGCGTTTGGCCGATTCCAGGTAAATCAAATTCTTGTGGTCTGAGGACCACAACTTGGTGTTTAGCTCCCTCCAACCAATGTCTCCACTCCTCAAATGCCCATTTCATGGCTAACAGTTCCCGATTCCCCACATCATAGTTACGTTCAGATGGAGAGAACTTTCGGGAAAAGAAAGCACAGGGATTCATCTTAGATGTTACAGGATCCTTTTGGGACAAAATCACTCCAGCATCAATCTCAGAAGCGTCCACCTCTACCTGGAACGGGAGTGAGACATCAGGTTGCCGCAAAACCGGGTCAGAAGTGAATCTTCGCTTCAGCTCCTGAAAGGAAGAAACAGCCTCCGGAGACCAATTCAACACATCAGCACCCTTTTTAGTCAGATCAGTCAATGGCTTGGCAATACTAGAAAATTTTGCTATAAATTTCCGATAAAAATTAGCAAAACCCAAAAACTTCTGGAGGGCCTTCAAAGAAGTGGGCTGAACCCAATCATGAATGACCTGTACCTTGGCCGGGTCCATTTCAATAGTTGACGGAGACAAAATAAATCCCAAAAAAGAAATCCTCTGTACCCCAAAAAGGCATTTTGATCCCTTGACATACAGAGAATTCTCCCTCAAGATCCGGAACACAGTCCCAACATGTTCCACATGAGAATCCCAATCCTTGGAGAAGATCAAAATATCATCCAGATAGATATAATCAAAAATGTATCCACAAAGTCTCGGAAAATGTCGTTCATGAAGCACTGGAAGACAGAAGGGGCATTAGTGAGCCCAAAAGGCATCACCAGGTACTCAAAATGTCCCTCCGGAGTATAAAACGCCGTCTTCCATTCATCACCATGCTTAATGCAGATAAGATTATACGCCCCCCTGAGGTCAAGCTTGGTAAACCAGCAAGCACCTTTAACTCTGGAGAATAGATCCGAAATCAGGGGTAATGGATACTGATATTTAATAGTAATTTTGTTGAGGGCACGATAATCTATACAAGGCCTTAATGAACCATCCTTTTTGCCCACGAAAAAAAAAACGGCACCTAAGGGCGAAGAGGATGGTCTAATATGACCCTTCTCCAACGCCTCCTTAATATAGGATCGCATAGCCTCGTGCTCGGGTACAGATAAATTGAAGAGCCGACCCTTAGGAAATTTACACCCCGGACTCAGTTCAATTGCACAGTCATAACTCCTATGAGGAGGCAAAGACGCAGACTCATTCTCACTAAATACATCATAAAACTCAGCCAAATAGTCAGGAACATCATGCGACTGAGGAGAGGTGGAAAAAAACGGAGCCTCACTAAGGGCACACCGACAACCCCAGCTCACCACAGACACAGATTTCCAATCCAAAACTGGGTTATGAATTTGCAACCAGGGAAACCCCAGAACAATGGTGTCATGCAAATTATGCAACGCCAAAAACCTGCAATTTTCTTGATGGTCTGGGGTGACCCGCATTACCACCTGGGTCCAAAACTGAGGTTTATCTTTCGCCAAAGGAGTAGCATCAATCCCGCTCAAAGGGATAGGCGTCCGCAGAGGTGTCATAGGAAATCCACAACGTTTAGCAAAATCCAAGTCCATCAAATTCAGGGCTGCTCCCGAATCCACAAAAGCCTTGGCGGAAAATGTGGACAGGGAGCAGATCAGAGTAATTGCCAGAAGAAACTTAGGTTGAACACCACCCACATAAAACGTGTGTACAAAACGTTTCTCTCGTTTAGGACAGACAGAAATAATATGCGAGGCATCTCCACAGAAAAAAGTTTATTACGCCTTCTGAACTCCTGACGTTGCTCCCTGGACAAAACTATCCCATTGCATAGGTTCTGACACTTGTTCAACAGGTGGCAACACCTCCCGTGCAATCCTGCGTTCACGTAAACGCCGATCAACCTGAATGGCTGATGACATAGAATCGTCAAGACCAGAGGGAACAGGAAATCCCACCATAGTATCTTTTACGGCTTCTGACAACCCTTTCCGAAAGACAGCTGCCAAGGCATTATCATTCCAGGTATTAAGGACCGCCCACTTTCTGAATTTTTGACAATACATTTCTGCAGAATCTCGACCCTGGCTCAGTGCCAACAGGGTCTTTTCAGCCTGATCAATAGCATTAGGTTCGTCATACAACAACCCCAAGGCTTGAAAAAATGCGTTCACATTAGTCAGAATAGGATCATCTGGTTTCAAAGAAAACGCCCAATCCTGGGGATCGCCACGCAGCAACGAGATGACAATTTTAGCCTGCTGCGCGGAGCTCTCTGACGATTTAGGCTTCAAGGCAAAAAATAATTTACAATTATTTTTGAAATTCAGAAATTTAGACCGATCCCCAAAAAACACATCCGGAGTAGGGATCTTTGGTTCAGCAGCATGTGAATAAGCAAGGTAGGCGGAAATTCCCCTCACTTCCGCAGCGAGCTGCTCCACACGATCAGACAATTGCTTTATCTCCATTGAGAGAAAAAAAAAAAAAAATCCACCTACGGCCTCAGAGATATAGAGGAAAAAATATACACACTTTTTTTTTTTTTTTTACAATTCTTTCCTGCTATTGAGTACCCTAGGATCAGCGGTATGGCGGGTTACTCTGTTATGAATGAGTAACCGTAGGAGGCTAAAACAGAATTACTAGCTAAGTCCAGAAACCCAGAGAAGTTGGCAGCTATCGGATTGCAGACCCCTGAATCTAACAATAACAACTAGCAGTAGCCGTGGGGGGTTCCTACGGTGCCCTAGACCCCTCGATCACAGCCGGAGAACTAAATAGCCTAAAGACAGAAAAGGGAAATCTAACTGCCCCAGAGCAGACCCCAAAGCAGAAGGCAGCCCCCAACTTATGACGGTGAAGCGAGATGGAAAAACACTTACACAGACAGAAAGATAGGCTGAGCAAATGTTGGGGCCCAAGCTAACTAAATAGGATAGGATAGGACAGCTGCTGTCTGCAATCCGCCAAAACCCTCTCAAAAACAAGAGCCAACAGACTGATAGGAAAAAAGCCCTGAAGACGCTAGGCTTCAAAAGACTATATCAGTGCTCTGGTATTATCTGAAGACAGAGCAAAAAGGAATTCAGCTCACCCAGCAGGGAGAGGCAGAAATCCAGATCAACAAGGCAAAACAAAACACAAATGCAAAAAGGTAGAGCAGAAAAACTTAGCTTTAGAAGAGCTGGAATTAGACTGTTCTCCAAGAATCCCTCAGAGGAATAACCCGCAAGGCAGACGGGCGTTGGCTGTCTTATATCCAGTCAGCGATCCCAGGCACCCAGTCATCATGATTCTGCTCAGGTGCTTTGTAATCAGCCTCACTACCTTCCTTCACCAGAAGAGGGATTACATCAGACCTCAATGGTGAAGGGGAAAACGAAGTTACAACAACCCAGGCTGGTTTCTGCCTTAGGTCTTGATTTTTTTATTAATGATTTCCCTTTTTCTTTCAGATATGGCTTTTAAGGGCGACAGAGTGGAGTTATCACTCTGATCTCCCACCTAGAATTGTCACTACCATATCATCTGTGGTCTACGAGGCAGGGCCCTAACACATCAAGAGTGTTTGCGGTTTTCTGGCGGACAGTCCTTGCCACTAATCCCCTACCCTCTCGCCCCCCCCCCCCAGAGCCAGATGGAGTAGGGAGGGAAGACAAATCCGTTACCTGCCAGTCGCCCGAAAGTCTGTTTAAAGGTTAGGATTTGAAATCTTCAGGACAGGTATATCCTACCAGGCAGTGAGGGGGCTCCATTAAAAAAAATGAAGGGGCAAGACAAATATGTCCTAGTTTTAACCTGAGCAATATGGACATCTCCTGGGGAAACCTTCCTATTTATGCGGCCTCCACGTTTGACCGAGGCTCCTTCGACCCTACTCTTGAAAAAAAATAAATCCAGGCTCACGTCTAGTCTCTTGTGGCCGGGCCACACCGCCAGCGCCCTGAACAATCATGCAGACCAACTTTCTAGTGCTTCCTGCCCTCTACCTATCAGGGTAAGGCTACTTTCACACATCCGGTTTTCAGCATCAGGCGCGATGCGGCGAAAAGTGTAAAAACTGGATCCGGCGCCTGTTGCCACCGGATCCGGTTTTTCCCCCATTCAGTTTCATTATTGCCGCATCGCGCCGGATACCTATGCGGCGTATCCGGTTTTTGCCTGATCCGGCAAAAACAGCATGTCCGGCGTCTGGAAAAAACGTTCCATGTAACGTTTTTTTGCAGCGCCGGACCGGCTTTTTCCACAGCGCATGCCCGGACTCTGTAAATGTTAACCCCACAAGTGCCCGGCGAGAGAAAGAGATCTGTCACCCGGACACTTGTGAGATCTCTCTTGCTGGGCACTTGTGGGGTTAACACTCAGTGTCTGGGTGAGAGAGAGATCTCTCTGTGGGGTTAACCCCACAAGTGCCTGGCAAGAGAGATTCTCTCGCCTGGACACTGAGTGTTAACCCCACATGTCTCTCTCTCCACCCCCCTCTCCTCTCCTCTCCTCTCCTCCAGCAGCTGTCTCTCTGGCTGCCTCTGTCCACCTCCTCCTGCGGCTCCTTTAAATCTTGTCCGAGCCGTATCAGACGCCGCACACACATCCGGTGTCACGGCTGCAGGCCGGATCCGGCGGCCCGGCTTTTCGCCGCACGCCGCCGGACCCCACACACCGGATGTGTGAAAGTAGCCTGAGTACTTTTCTTCTGCAACAGAGGGCTAAGCTCCTGCTTCCCAAGAGGAGCACAGTCCAATTGTGGTTGTTTCCAAAAAAGCAACCAACAGGACAACTCTCCTACCCGCCAGGAAAAGAAACCTTCGTTCAGGCTCAACCCCCTCCTGGCGTCCACAAACCCATCAGCGCTGGTCTACGCCTGGATCTAGCAGACACCCATTGGCATGACGGGGCGTTTCCACCTTTTATGTCTCACAGGATTGGCTGCCGTCTCCTTCACTATTCAAGGCTGGTATGATATCTAGTCCTAGACACCGGAAGCAGGCCCCGGGGGGCCGAGCCACAGACCCTCCCATCAGTCCTGCCCGCATGCACCAACAGCATATTACAGTTGTACAATACATAAGAAATGCATTGCATGAAACAAGCAAAAGTTTAAAATGCACTTTTATAAAATTAGAAAGGTTTCTATATATGTAAGAATGTTATTTAGCCAATATTTCTGTAAGTAAAAGTCTGAGATTTCTGTGAGAAATCTTAATTTGTTCCTCTTAAACTGGTTCTGAATGTAAATAAAACATTGCTCTGATTTAAGTCTCCATCTTGTAATTTAGCTTTTTATTTCATGCATGGACAAGCCCATGATGCATCTGTGTAACACATGGAAGGTGCTGTAATAACTGGGTTAGGCTAGTTTCACACTAGCGTATCTACACGCAGCGCACAGCGCCCCCTTCGCTCATCTACTACTATCGCACATCGCTGCATGCCATCTGCTCACCCTATCTTTAGCATAGGGTGTGCAGACCGTGCGCTAGTAGGATTTTGCGTGCGCTGTGCTCTCATTATTATTTATATAGCACCATTGATTCCATAGTGCTGTACAGGAGAAGGGGTTACATACAAATTACAGATATCACTTACAGTAAACTAACAATGACAGACTGATACAGAGGGGAGAGGATCCTGCCCTTTCGGGCTTACATGCTACAGGATGGTGGGGAAGGAGACAGTAGGTTGGTGGGTTGCAGCAGTTCCGGTGTTGGTTGAGGTGATATCGCCGGTAGTGGTGAGAGAGAAGGAGGTAGCGGGGTCATTGCAGGCTGTAGGCTTTCTTGAAGAGGTGGGTTTTCAGGTTCCGTCTGAAGGATCCAAATGTGGTTGATAGTCGGACTTGTTGGGGCAAAGAATTCCAGAGAATAGGGGCTATTCGGGAGACGTCTTGGAGGCGGCTGGGTGAGGAGCGAATAAGTGTGGAGGAGAGAAAGGAGGTCTTGGGATGACCGGAGATTACATGAGGGAAGGTATCGGGAGATTAGATCAGAGACATATGGGGGAGACAGGTTATAGATGGCCTTGTAGGTCAGTATTAGTAATTTGAACTGGATACGCTGAGGGAATGGGAGCCAGTGAAGAGATTTGCAGAGGGGAGAAGCGGAGGAGAGAGATGAATTAGTCGGGCGGCAGAGTTAAGGATGGACTGGAGAGGTGCAAGGGTGTTAGCAGGGAGACCACAGACGGTCTTTTGATGGTGTGCCGAGCGCACCAAAATGCAACATGGTGTGTTCGGCGCACCGTCAAAAGGGCGTAGCGCACGCAAAATCCTACTAGCGCATGGCCTGCGCACCCTATGCTAAAGGTAGGGTGCGCAGATCGCATGCAGTGATGTGCGATAGTAGGAGGAGATGACCAGAGGGGGTGGGGCTTAGAGGCGCCGTGTGAAACTAGCCTTAGACAGGTAAACCACTTTTGAGACAGTGACGTTCACTTGTACAAGCTGCATAGATGTAAACCTGCCTAAAGGGAACCTGTCACCAGGATTCCCCATCAAAAACTATACAAACTGGTGTGCATGGAGAGTGTAAGCGCACATTCACACTGGCCACTGAACAGAAAAAAAACACAAACATGATTGAATACCCTGCAGTAAATGGCATAGTGCATGAAAATAATATAGGGGATTTAGTTAACATGTTCTTTATTTAAAAAAAAGAAGCCAAAGCCATCCCACCACTTCACGGTGACGTAATTGGGACAGTCCTAACTAATATTAAAAACCTTAGCGCTTTGTCCTGTGACTTGCTTGTGGATAAGGACTGAGAAGGATTAGGCCCAAATAGTGGACACACAGGAATGGGAAACCACAACTAATATTAAAAACCTTTATATATTGATATCACTGTCCCAATTAGGGTCACTGTGAAGTGGTAGATGGCTTATGCTTTTTTTTTTTTTTTAAATCGAGCGTGTTAACCAAGTACCTTTATATTATCATGCATTTACTACAGGGTATTCAATCATTGTTTATGCCCGCCCCCCCCCGTGTATAAAGTACTACCACTACCTGTATGTCGCCATATACAGCATTCTAGAATGCTGTATATATAGTACGACCACTACCTGTATGCCCTCTATATACAGTATTTTATAACGCACGTCCACTATCTGAATGCCTATATATATATATATACACACACACACACACACACACACACACACACACACACACACACACACACACACACACACACACACACACCCACCATTCTAGAATGCCAATCTGCATAACTTTTTTTTTTTTTTTATTAGATTTGCCTGCGGGGCAGTCCCATCCAATGGGCTTCGCTAGTCTTAATCCGATGCCTCCTGTCCTTCTTTGAGTCGACGACGCGTCCTAAGTCCATCCACACAGTGTCTTCCATCGCGCTTCGGTGCAGACTTCTCACTGCACTTTGCAATACTTTGCTTTGTGCTCAGCAGGGCAGAGACGTGTTCTTGCACAGAAGCGTCATGGGGGAGGTTGTGTGGATGATGTAGGATGCATCATCCACGGGAAGGAGGACTGTGCTGGAAGAAGAACAGTGACATACATAATACCAGACCGCCCCGTAGGTGAGTATAAGATGTTAATCACATTTGCCTCAGAGCACACGCGAGGACGTTTCGAGACCGTGCCTCAGAGCACACGCGAGGACGTTTCGAGACCGTGCCTCAGAGCACACGCGAGGACGTTTCGAGACCGTGCCTCAGAGCACACGCGAGGACGTTTCGAGACCGTGCCTCAGAGCACACGCGAGGACGTTTCGAGACCGTGCCTCAGAGCACACGCGAGGACGTTTCGAGACCGTGCCTCAGAGCACACGCGAGGACGTTTCGAGACCGTGCCTCAGAGCACACGCGAGGACGTTTCGAGACCGTACCCGCCAGACAGACCACACGGGAGAACATTCCTACATTGTGCCTACCATACCTCAAAGTGGCACAGAAAGCAGAGTAGAAAGTTGGTGATTGTATTTTAACCCCTTCATGACCAAGCCTATTTTGACCTTAATGGCCAGGCCATTTTTTGCTATTGTGACCAGTGTCCCTTTATGAGGTAATAACTCTGGAACACTTCAACAGATCCTAGCGATTCTGAGATTATTTTTTTTGTGACATATTGGGCTTCATGTTAGTGGTAAACTTAGGTCGATAGGTTTTGCGTTTATTTGTGATAAAATCAGAAATTTGGCAATTTTGCTATTTTCAAATTTTGAATTTTTATTCTGTTAAACCAGAGAGTTATGTAGTAACTATTTTGTGTCACATAACACTTCTCACATGTCTACTTTACATCAGCACAATTTTGGAAACAATTTTTTTTTTTTGTTAGGAAGTTATAAGGGTTAAAAGTTGACCAGTGACTTCTCATTTTTTACAACAAAATTTACAAAAAAAAAAAACTTTAGAGACCACCTCACATTTGAAGTCACTTTGAGGGGTCTATATGGCAGAAAATACCCAAAAGTGACACCATTCTAAAAACTGCACCCCTCAAGCTACTCAAAACTACATTCAGGAAGATTATTAACCCTTCAGGTGCTTCACAGGATCTAAAGCAACGTGGAAGGAAAAAATGGACATTTTAATTTTTCCAACAAAAATTTTCTTTTAGCAATTTTTTTTTTTTTAATTTTCACATGGGCAACAGGATAAAATGGATCCTAAAATTTGTTGAGCAATTTCTCCTGAGTACATGGATACCTGTTTGGGTGCACAGCAGGGCTCAGAAGGGAAGGAGCACCATTTGGCTTTTTGAATGGAAAATATGCTGGAATATTTAGCGGTTGCCATGTCGCGTTTGTAGAGCACCTGTGTGCCTAAACCTTGGAGCTCCCCCACAAGTGACCCCATTTTGGAAACTAGACCCCCCCAAGAAACTTCCGGTATCTAGATGCATGGTGACCACTTTGAACCCCCAGGTGCTTCACAAATTGATCCGTAAAAAAAAAAAAAAAAAAATTTCACAAAAATTTTCTTTTAGCCGTTTTTTCATTTTCACATGGGCAACAGGATAAAATGGATCATAAAATTTGTTGGGCAATTTCTCCTGAGTACACGGATACCTCATGTGGTCATAAACCACTGTTTTGGTGCACGGAAGGGAAGGAGCACCATTTGACTTTTTGAATGGAAAATTAGCTCCAATAGTTATTGGGCGCCATGTCACATTTGGAGAGCCCCTGTGTGCCTAAACAGTGAAAACCCCCCCACAAATGACACCATTTTGGAAACTAGACCCCTTAAGGAACTTATCTAGATGTCTGGTGAGCACTTTGAAACCCCAAGTGCTTTACAAAAGTTTATAACACAGAGCAGTGAAAATAAAAAATCATTTTTTTCCTCAAAAATGATTTTTAGCACGCTATTTTTTATTTTCCTAAGGGTAATAGGAGAAATTAGCCCTCAAAAGTTGTTGTGCAATTTTTCCTGAGTATGCTGATACCCCACATGTTGGGGTAAACCACTGTTTGGGCACATGTCGGGGCTTGGAAGGGAGGGAGCACCATTTGACTTTTTGAACGCAAAATTAGCTGGAATCAATGGTGGCACCATGTCACGTTTGGCGACCCCCTGATGTGCCTAAACAATGGAAACCCCTCAATTCTAAATCCATCCCTAACCCCAATACACCCCTAACCCCAACACATCCCTAATCCCAACACACCCCTAATTCCAACCATAACCCTAATTCTAACCCTAATTCCACCCTAACCCTAATTCCAACCCTAATGGAAAAATAAAAATATTTTCTTTATTTCATTATATGTGCCTACCTATGGGGGTGATAAAGGGGGGGTTTATTTTACTTTGATTGCTGTGAAAGTTTATCACAGTGATCAAAATGAATGAATGAAATCTGCAGCCGCAGATTCCGGCGGGCGCACTGCGCATGCGCCCGCCATTTTCTAAAATGGTGATGATCCCATGATCTGGGACCGCGGAACACTGGGAGCGGCACTCGGAAAGGTACCGGGGGGTGGGAGGGGAGGTGATCGGAAGGCGGGGGGGGGAGCAGATGATGACAGCGGCAGCCGATCGCCGCTGTCATTCAGCGGTGGGGGCAGGTCGCCCCCTTTAACCATGTGGGGGGGGGTCAGATCGGTGTCTCCAGCCATGTCCAATGCTACTGCAGCATCGGCCATGGCTGGTTTGTAATGTTTCATCAAATTTCATTGATAGTAATATTTCATCGCTCTGGCTGTTAAAAGTGAAACAGCCAATCAGAGCGATCGTAGCCACGTGGGGGCAAAGCCACCCCCCTGTGGTGAAGTACAAAGCCCCTGTATCTGCGGGTCGGGTGACCTTTCATTGACCCCGGTCACCTGACCCGCAGGGGGGCTTTAAATCCATGACACAGCATATGCGTCATTGATCGGATTGGCACCGACTTTCATGACGCATATGCTGTCACTGGTTGGGAAGGGGTTAAGTCACTACTTGTAGGGGGTCATTACTGTGTATACAGGAGATGTGGTGGGTACATACTTAATATAAAGATCTGTGTGGCCCGGTACTGTACAGTGATGTGAAATACTTTTTGCCCACCCTTCCTGATTTTTTACTCTCTTGCATGTTTGTCATACTTAAATGTTTCAGAGTAACAAACAAATTAAAATATTTGACAAAGATAGCACAAGTAAACACAAAATTCAATTTGTAAATGAAGGTCTTTATTATTAATTGGGAAGAAAATACAGGGCCCTGTGTGAAAGTTATTGCCCCCTACTTTTTTTTTTTTTAACTGGTTTGTCATATCTTTGAAAAGCAAAGTTCAGTTTCCGTAGCCCTACCCAGGCCTGATTACTGCCACACCTATCCTCAATCAAAAAATCACTTAACTAGGACCTGCCTGACAAAGTGAAGTAGACAAAAAGATCCTCAAAAGGTAGACATCATGCTGCGATCCGAAAAAATGCATGAACAAATGAGATAGATCTGAATTACTTTCCATCAGTCTGGAAAAGGTTATACAGCCATTTCTAAAGCTTTGATATTCCAGCGAGCCACCGTGAGACCCATTATCCACAAATGGAGAAAACATGGTACAGTGGTGAAACTTACTAGGAGTGGTCTGGTCATTAAAGTTAAAAAATACTGGGGGGGATGAAAAGGTTATTGAAACTGGCATTTTTTAAAGTTTATTTTATACTAGCTGAAGAGCCCGGCGCTGCCCGGGCATAGTAACTAACTGTGGTTAGTTATAGCAAATTATAATTATCCTCCATCCCACAGTCCCGTGCCCATATCCACGATCCCATAGGCCCATGCCCATATACCCATCATACATATCCTCCATCCCATAGTCCCGTGCCCATATACCCATCATACATATCCTCCATCCCACAGTCCAGTGCCCATATAACCATCATACATATCCACGATCCCATAGGCCCGTGCCCATATACCCATCACACATCCTTCATCTCACAGTCCCATGCATATACCCATCACACATCCTCATCCCATAGTCCAGTGCCCATATACCCATCATACATATCCTCCATCCCATAGTCGAGTGCCCATATACCCATCATACATATCCTCCATCCCATAGTCCCTTGCCCATATACCCATCATACATATCCTCCATCCCATAATCCTGTGCCCATATACCCACACATCCTCCATCCCATAGTCCCGTGCCCATATACCCATCATACATATCCGCCATCCCATAATCCCGTGCCCATATACCCATCATACGTATTCGCCATCCCATAGTCGAGTGCCCATATACCCATCACACATCCTTCATCTCACAGTCCCATGCCCATATACACGTCATACATATCCTCCATCCCATAGTCCCTTGCCCATATACCCATCATACATATCCTCCATCCCATAATCCCGTGCCCATATACCCATCAAACATCCTCCATCCCATAGTCCCGTGCCCATATACCCATCATACATATCCTCCATCCCATAGTCCCGTGCCCATATACCCATCATACATATCCTCCATCCCATAGTCCCGTGCCCATATACCCATCATACATATCCTCCATCCCATAGTGCAGTGCCCATATACCCATTATGACATCATCACCATGGCAACCGTTATGACATAACCGTCACCATTGCAACCTAAGATGAATCAGCATCGCCATGGCAACCATTGTGACATCATAATGAGGGGCGGGGCTTGACACACACACTTTTTCCCCAGTATGTAGATAGGGGCAAAATTGGTGAATTGGAACGCGCGGGGTTAAAATTTCGCCTCACAACATAGCTTAGGACACTCTCGGGGTCCAGACGTGTGACTGTGCCAAATTTTGTGGCTGTAGCTGCGACGGTGCAGATGCCTATCCCGGACATACACACACACTTTGAGCTTTATATAAGATAAAAAAATATTTTCTTCAACTGTACAATATAGGAACATAGAGATACACTGTACATAGCAATGTATCTCTGTACTTACATCCTCTGCTTCTGAACTCACAACCTGCAGTACAGCTCACTATTAACAAATGCTGCAATATTTTTTCAGTGTGGGCGGTAGATCACCGATAGAGCTGTTACCTGTGGGCGTTATTTTTCATGATTTTAATGTTTAGAATAAAGTTTTTAGTTTTTCTATTTTTTAATGGTGGAGTTTTTTTCCTCTCTTTCTTATATATATATATATATATATATATACATACATACATACACACTCTATTCCGACGTCGTCACTGATACAATTGTGCTCAAAAGTTTACATACCCCCGTAGAACTTTTGCTTTCTTGGCCTTTTTTCCAGAGAATATGAATGATAACATCAAAACTTTTTGGTGGTCAGCTTTACCATCTGAGAAAATAACCTCATCCATAACTACCACAAACGACTTCAAGCAGTCAATTGATATTAGAGGGGGCAATACATGGTATTAAAAAATGTGGTACGTAAACTATGATCAGGGTGATTTGGATGTTTTGAGTTGTCATAATTAAAAAAGAAAACACAGTAGTATGACAATAAATGGCTTCACACAAACACTAACCATGAGTGGGGAAAAAGTTTTGATATCATTCATATTCTCTGAAAAAAGGCCAAGAAAGCAATAATACTGCCGGGGTATGTAAACTTTTGAGCAAAACTATATACCTGACAGGCCCAAACATTCTGATATCATCACTAATATATACCTGACAGGGGCTCATACATTCTGCATCTACAATAATATATACCTGACAGGAGCCCATACAGTCTGTATCTACAATAATATATACCTGACAGGAGCCCGTACAGTCTGTATCTACAATAATATATACCTGACAGGAGCCCGTACAGTCTGTATCTACAATAATATATACCTGACAGGAGCCCGTACAGTCTGTATCTACAATAATATATACCTGACAGGAGCCCGTACAGTCTATATCTACAATAATATAGACCTGACAGGAGCCCATACAGTCAAGATTCAAAGAAGCTTTATTGGCAGGACTAAATACACATTAGTTTTGCCAAAGCAAGTGTACAAAAGGGAATAGGGACTGTAGGGATGTTGGGAAAGGTGGGTGGTGGCATATCCAGGATGGGGCTATAGAAGTCCATGGCATAGGGAAGGTGGATGGGGGCATGGGGCAGATCCAGGGTGGGGGCCATAGAAGTCCTTGGCATATCATAGTTCTCTTTGTCGCAGCCTATGGCATGCGCTCACATATTGTGCCGCTATCTCCACTGCTCTCTCTTCTTCTCCCAGCAGGATATATGATTTCTCTTCCTTCTTCATGGCACAGTCTTTCCTCCCTGGGTTTGTAGCTCTGCCTGTGTCGGCCGACCTCGATGGCCAGACTGTGGGCACTGAGTCTATATCGGCTCAGGATCTTGCGGTCTCTGGGGTCCGGGAGTTTCTCCAGATATGGGGCCAGTCTCGAGTCTCTCTGTAGACTCTGGTACATGGTCAGTTTCTGTGAGCTGATGATGTCGATCTTGCACTCACGTACCTCTCCTGGCCTTCGTCTACCATCTTCCCGATTCCGGCTTTTGTCAGGTTGTTGTGATTGGTGTTCTGGTTGGGTTTGGGTGAGCTGTTACGAGGGTCCTGGTTTTTCTGTTTCCCCTACATGTGTCAGGGCTTTATGGTGATGGGAGCTTGGAGTGCTCCTTTGTAGGTGAGCCCGGAATGACAGTGCCCTCTTTAGAACCGTTAGGTGTAGAGGGAATCTGCCCAGCTCGACCCGGCAAGCACTGTTGGAGGTGCTCCTATGGACTTGGAGAAGGTGCTTGCAGAATTCCAGGTGGAATATTTCTGTTGGGCTGGAATCCCACCTTGACCAGTCTGGGTAGGTGTGAGGGCCCCAGACTTCGCTGCCATACAGGAGGATTGGGGCGATGATAGAGTCAAAGATTTTTAACCAGACCCTCACTGGTTGCTTCAGATGGTTGTTTCCTTCGGATGGCATAGAAGGTTTTGCTGGCCTTGTCTTTCAGGGTCTGTATGGCTTGTTTGAAGCACCCTGACCGGTGAATCTCTAGGCCCAGGTAGGTATATTTGTCCGTTCCAGTAAGGGCGCAGTTGTTGAGGACAAATGAAGGGTGCTGGTCTGATTTTCTCTTTCTCTTCTGGAACACCATGATGTTGGTTTTCTTTAGGTTGACCAGAAGTGCCCAGGTGGAGCTGAATTTCTCTAAGATTTTCAGGTTTTCTTGGAGTCCTTTCTCGGTTGGTGACAGAAGCAGCAGGTCATCTGCGTACAGCAGGAATTTCACCTGCGCGTCGTGGAGAGTGAGACCTGGTGCTGTGGAAGATTCCAGAGCGGTAGCCAGCTCGTTGATGTAAATGTTGAAGAGCGTTTGGCTTAGGCTGCAGCCTTGTCTGACTCCCCGGCTCTGCTGGAAATAGGCCGTTCTTTTACCGTTCACACTCACACTGCAGAGGTTCTCGGTGTAGGAGCTTTTGATGACATCATAGGTCTTTCCTCCTATTCCGCTCTCCAGCAGTTTCAGGAATAAGCCTGGGTGCCACACCGAATCAAAGGCCTTTTTAAAGGGAATCTGTCACCCTTTTTAGCCCCTATTAGCTGCCAGCATAGACATCGGGGGCTTATCTACGGCATTCTGTAATGCTGTAGATAAGCCCCCGATGTAACCTGAAAGAGAAGAAAAGCACGTTAAATTATACTCACCGAGGTGGGTGGTCCGGTCTGATGGGTGTCGCCGTCCCGTCCAGCTCCTCCCTTCTTCATGCGATGACGTCCTCTTCTCCCGTCCTGTAATGGCTCCGGCGCAGGCGCATTGCTCTGCCCTGTTGGGGGCAGAGCCGAATTCTGCAGTGCGCAGGCGCCAGACCTCTCCCGACGCCTGCGTACTGCAGGACTCTGCTCTGCCCTCAACAGGGCATAGCAGTGCGCCTGCGCCAGAGCCATTACAGGACTGGAGAAGAGGACGTCATCGCATGAAGGGAGGCGCCGGACGGGACGGCGACACCCATCGGACCGCCCACCTCGGTGAGTATAATATAACGTGTTTTTCTTCTCTTTCAGGTTACATCGGGGGCTTATCTACAGCATTACAGAATGCTGTAGATAAGCCCCCGATGACTATGCCGGCAGCTAATAGGGGCTAAAAAGAGTGACAGATTCCCTTTAAAGTCCACAAAACAGGCATATATCTTCCCGCTCTTTGTATTGTGGACGTGGCTCTGAATGAGGCTGTGCAGGGTGTAGATGTGGTCAGTGGTGCGGTGGTTTGGCATGAACCCTGCTTGGCTCTTGCTGAGGACGTTCGGCTCTCGGTGAGGAAACTGAGGATCCTCTTGTTCAGGATGCTGTTGAACAGTTTTCCCGGGTTGCTGCTGACACATATTCCTCTGTAGTTGGCAGGGTCGTACCTGTCCCCATTCTTGTGGATGGGTGTGATGAGGCCTTGGTTCCAGGTACGAGGGAAGTAGCCAGCACTTAGCACAATATTGAAGAGTTTAACCATTGCGGCCTGTATTTCTGGTGGGCTGTACTTCAGCATTTCTGGTGGGATTCCATCCAGGCCACCGGCTTTTCTAAATCTTATGGAAGAGATTCTCTCTGCAACTTCCTGTAGTGCGATTGGTGTATCCACGGGGTTTTGGAAATTTTTTTACTTTTTCCACCATTGCTTTTAGTTTTGCCATTATGCTTTCCTGTTCTTGGCTTAGTTCTTCCTTTGGGATGTCTTTATAGAGGTCTCTGAAGTACTGGAGCCAGATGTTGCCATTTTGGATATGGATGTTGTTTTTCTTGTCTTTTGTGCCCATGTGGTTCCATAGTTCCCAGAAGGAGTTGTCTTGGAGGGCGTCTTGGAGTTGGTTAAGTTTGGTGGAGATGTAACTCTGCTTCTTCCTCCTGAGGATGGTTTTGTACTGCCTTTGTATGGTGTCATAGGCTTCCCTCAGACCCGGGTTGTTGGGGTCTCTGTGTTTCTTGTTTGAGGCTGTTCTTAGGGTCTTCCGTACGGCTATACATTATTTGTCAAACCATCCGTTTGATCTGTTTTTCTTTTGATCTCTCGTAGTTGACTTTTTTAAGGTCGGACAGTCTGGCCATTGCATAGAATATATTGTCGAGGTCTTTTGCAGCTTGACTCACTCCCTTTGGGTTAGGCTGGTACTCGTAGTTGTAGAAGTGGTGAAGCATCCGCTGTATTTCAGGTCTGCTGGGAGCCTCTTTATACTTTAATGCCGACATTTTGTGCCATTTATAGGATGGAGGCCGGTTGAAGAGGCCGCTCTGCTGAGGCTTTTGAGTGGATGGTTTCTCTGTAGATTTCAGGTACAGAAGAAGTTGGCTGTGGTCTGACAGGTGCGTTTGTGGGGAGACTATGAAGGCGCTGATATTTGCCAGGTTCATATCTGTAATGGCATAATCTACTACACTCCTCCCTACATGGGAGTTTAGTGTACACCTCCCTAAGGAGTCTCCTTTGGTTCATCCATTAAGAATATGAAGTCCTAAGCTTCTACATACGTTCAGGAGCTTTTTACCACTTTTGTTGACTGTACTGTCATAGCTGTTTCTCTCTGTGACTATTGAATCTTGGCCGTCATAGTCTGCTCCAAATATGTAGATGTTCCCGTCTGTGGTCAGGAAGTCTCTCTCTCCCTGTTCTTGCATTGAGGTCTCCAAAGATGAGAACTTTGCCCAGGGCTTGATAGTGGGCGGCTTCTCTTTGTAGGATCTCAAAGCAGTCTGGATTGAAGTAGAGTGACTCTGGTGGTGGTATATAGGTGGCGCAGAGGTGGACATCAGACAGAGGTGAGGATGGAGCTGCTGATCCTGATCCATATGTGGTTGCCTCCTCTCTTCACTGGTTTGATGTACTGGTGGAACTCCTCTTTATACCAGATCAGTATTCCTCCTGAGCTCCGGCCCTGTTTGATGTTTTAATTTTTCAGGGCAGGAACAGAGATTTCCCTGTATCCGATGGGCACCAGAGATTCATTTTCAGCTCTTGTCCATGTTTCCAGGAGGATCTGAATGTCTATATTTCTCAGTCTTTGTATAAAGTCAGGGTCAATTGTTTTACATCCAAAGGTCGAGGTGTTGAGACCCTGAATATTCCAGCTGCTGATTGTAAGTGAAGTCATTTTTCTATATATCTTGGGTCTATATACCTTGTAATGAGTGTGGCTGTGTAGGACAAACTGGATTTCTGACTGTTTTGTTGATGTGCTTGGTTCCATCCAGTCACATTAGTTTCCTGCATAGTGCACTGAGCAGGGTCGTTATCTCATCCATATCTCTGCTCTGCATGTATCTGTGTGAGGTCGGTGGACTCCTCCGTGGAGGTCTCCTCTTCTGAAGGTCTGATTTTGGGTGAGGAGCTTTGTTTCCAGCTTCTGGAAATAGGCCGAAAACCCCAATCCTTTCTGGCCTTTCTATTGTTGGGGGTCTTTCAGTGTGATTATGGTTACTGTTGAGTCCAGGCCTGGGTCCTCTGTTCAGTACAATGTCTTTCAGCTCTTTGGCCAGAAGGCTGACCCCTTGTTTGTTGAGGTGCTTATTATCATTCAGGTGATGGTGGTTTATGGAAAGGTGTGGTGCCAGGGTCACGTTTGGGACAGTCTTGACCCTTTCTGTCAGTTCCATATTGATGCTTTGGGTGGTTTGCCTGGATATGTCCTTTGTTGGGAGCAGAGATGACAGAATGATTTTGCTGTCTGGGAATTTTAGTTTTGCCATCTTTGCTAATTGGATAAGTTGTCCTGCGATCTGCTGGTGCTGGTCTGGCAGATTGTTTGTACCTGTGTGTATGATAATATGGTTTGGGTTGGTAAACCGTGGATTACTGATGACCTCTGTCACCTGTTCAATAGTTGCACAGTGGATTTTTCTGACCCGTTTTCCTGGGAATAGCCGTTGTGCATTTAGGTACTTCCCATTTGAGTCCATTATTAGGACAATATCAGGACTTTGTGATGCCTGGGGTGGGCTAAGTGGCAGCTGATGGGGGTCTGTGATGCTGGCTTTGCTGGTGGTTGGTTCTCTTCTGTCTTCCATCTCTCTGGTTTCTGGTTCACTTTTGTTGGTTTCAGGATTGGTCATATTGGTTATTGTTGTGCTGTTATTTGGCATCTCCACATTCTGGTCGGTGGAGGCCATGCTGTCTGCTCTCTGGCTTGTTTCCATTGCCCACTGCTGGGTCAGATGGTGAGGGGTCTGCTTTGTTTTTAGTTCTGCGATCTCCTTTCTGAGTCTTTCATTGTCATTTTGTAATTCACGCATTTCTTCTCTTAGAATCATAGAATCGTAGAGTTGGAAGGGACCTCCTGGGCCATCTGGTCCAACCCCCTGCTCAAAACAGGATTCGCTAAATCATCCCAGTCAGATGTCTGTCCAGCCTCTGTTTGAAGGCTTCCATTGAAGGAGAACTCACCACTTCTCGTGGCAGCCTGTTCCACTCATTGATCACTCTAACTGTCAAAAAGTTTTTTCTAATATCTAATCTGTGTCTCCTCCCATTCAGTTTCATCCCATTGCTTCTAGTCTTTCCTTGTGCAAATGAGAATAAAGTTGATCCTTCTACAATGTGACAGCCCTTTAGATATTTGTAGACAGCTATTAAGTCTCCTCTCAGTCTTCTCTTTTGCAAACTAAACATTCCCAAATCCTGCAACCTTTCCTCATAAGACAGGGTTTGCAGACCGGTCACCATTCTGGTCGCTCTTTTCTGAACTTGCTCCAGTTTGTTGATGTCTTTTTTAGAATGTGGTGCCCAAAACTGGACACAATATTCCAGATGAGGTCTGACCAAAGAGGAGTAGAGGGAAATAATGACTTCACGTGATCTAGACTGTATGCTTCTGTTAATACATCCTAGAATTGCATTTGCCTTTTTTGCTGCTGCATCACACTGTTGACTCATATTCAGTCTGTGATCTATTAGTATACCCAAGTCTTTTTCACATGTGCTGTCACTTAGCCCTATTCCTCCCATTCTATATATGCTTTTTTCATTTTTATTGCCCAGATGTAGTACTTTGCATTTCTCCCTGTTAAAAACCATTCTGTTAGTTGCTGCCCACTTCTCCAGTTTATTTAAATCTTATCTTCTGTAGAGCTGACTTGTACTCACATTTCAGTTTATTGATCTCACTTGTTACTTGGTCATTTGCATTTCTATGTGAGTTTCTTTGAAGCTCTTCCCTAATTTGGACCAAGTCTCTTTCTAATTGGGATAGACAGTCTCTGATGGTCTCAGGGGAGAGGTGTGAAGTGTTGGGGGTTGAGGAGCTGAGCCTGGAAGTCTCTGTAGAGATGGGAGCATTAGAAATGGCCTCTGGGGGTTGTTGATTTTTTTAGGATTTGTGCCTGTTCCTTGATATCAGTAAAATTGTTTTCAAACTGCTGCAGATTGTCCTCAGTCCCTTGCACCATGACGGTGCCATTGTTGTATAGGCTTATGGTAAGTGAGTTGGTGTCATCTGCTTGGCTTCTGATTTTAATCTGCCGGCCATTATTAGTGTTGCACTTAGATACATATTTATAATGTTTGCACAGGGCGGTGTGCCAGGCGGAGAGGTGGTCTGTGTAGAATAACACGTTGGTTTTTCTTTTATCTTCCTCTTTGGTGTAATCAGCAATAAGGGTTTCTGGTTTCTCTCTGATTGTGATTCCTTTCCGGGCTTTACTGCTCCTATGCCCACGTGTTGTCTCCATGTCTGACCCTCTGGTGTCCTGTGTCTCCACCTCTGTGCTTTGCTCATTTACTCCTTCTAAATTTGGGTTTTCCATTTTTGTGGTTATATAGTAATTATAATCCTTACTTCTAAGAGGGTTAATTTGTAGGAAGTCTATAGATTGTTTGGGGTTGCAGGATGGTCCTACCTTTGGATGCTCAGGTCTCTGGATGTCCGATGAGTGCTGCCTGTTTGCAGTCTGTCCTCCAAGAGATTCTTGTTTGGTCCTTTAAATCCTCAATTTCTTCCTCTTTCATACAGGAAAGATGTATATCTTTGTACCGTGTTAGCCAGTAGATAGAAAAATATTCACAATTGAGAGTCCTCAGCGGTTGATACCTTTTAATGGCTAACTGAAAAGATGGTAACACATTGCAAGATTTCGAGACTACTCAGGTCTCTTCATCAGGCTAAACGAAAATACACATTCTGAAGAGTCATATTTATGCACAAAGAACACAGAAAAAATGCAATAGATAAGACAAGTGACGTGAAGCAGAACTATCAATATGGGAGAGGGAGAAACAAATATTGGACCAGTACATAGATAAGGAGTCCGGATGTTTTATAGTCCTCTGATTGGGGTCTCTGGATTACAAACCCAATTCTTCATACCTACAATACCCATTATGCACAAAACCTTTGTCACAGGACTTCTGAGAGACTAAGGAACCACCTTTTACATGTCTGCTACAGCATAATCAGTAAAGTCCAGGGGCAATTTGAAACTCTGAGGAAAACACTTACAGAAAGCACAGAGTAAAAATTACAACAAACTACGGACCTTTCTGGTTCATAATAAGGAAAAGAAACTACACAGACTGCGCCTCAATTCAGGACTCTATACAAACAGATACAAAACCAATCCAAAACTTGACAACCACTCCATTCCAGACACGAAAGCATCCAACTGTGTCATCAATCTCTCAGATTATAAACCCAACAAAGTGGAACTGGCCGTGCTTTCTAGAGGACTCTCATTTTGTCCCTCTAAGGCCCTAGATAAAACTGAACTCTGCAACGATATGGAACATTATTTCAGGAGACTGCGCCTGAGGGAATATTTCAATGATACAGAAGATTTAGAAAACACTCAGACCGAAGGAAAAGGGATCCTAACAACTAGGAAAAGGTCAGACTGGACACCTCCACCTGGACGCAACCCTCATTTGGATAAATATATAGACTGCTTCAGACATTTGATAAAATCCACAATCATAGACACTAACAGTGTCATGATCTGACTGTTTTAAATGGACAAAGTGAACTTTTTTTACTTTGTCAAGTGCAAAGTGTGACTTGACTGTCCCCGGTGGTGGTGAGTGGTATCGCACCTTAGCTTTAGTGTTAGGTTAATGTGCACTTAATTATGAATCAGGTGTGGGACTCTATAAGTGAGTCTCAGGGTGTGCAATCACTGCTGGTGATATTGATTGATTCATTCATTGTGAGATTGTGTTCATTTGGGAAGGAAGCCTGGGTGAACATGGAGCTGGATAGGAGTCCTGCGCAGTCAGCCAGAGGGGATGAGTGGCAGCTAATGGTGTCTGCAGGAAGGGCTGGCATGGCCTGGTGGAGTCGCAGTTTATGGTGTCGGCGGGAAGTGCGTGCATGGCTTGGTGGAGTGGCGACTATGAAGAGAGTTGCACTCGGCATGCGCAACTTGGTTGCTGAGAACTGGACTCAAGCATGCTTAGAATTTTGGCAGAGGCTGACTCATCTTTGGGACTCTGTTACTGGACTGCTGCAACTGGAGATGGACTCTGCTCCAAGGCTGCACTATGGTGTAGGATCCAGGATGGTGATGGATCCGGGTGGAGGAGAAGACGCACGCAGGTGGTGGGCTCTGTTGCTAGGAGCATACGCAACAGAGCAAAGCTAAGTGGTGTTTCCCCTGTATTGTCTCTTTCCTCATGTGTGTTGTTAGTGCAGTGGTGGGATTAGTCTCCGCACCGACCTGTTCCCTAGTGAGGGTTTAGGGTCAGGGCGAGCAAGGGTTTAAGGTTCGCGTGCGGCGACAGGTGCGGAGCCTGTATAGGGAATGTGAGGAGTGCAGGGACACTGGCTCAGGGGAGTGCAGGAGGTCTCCACGTCCCCATTCTCTATCGCAGGGCCCACCATTGTTAAAGTTTCCCAGGTTCCCCCTTTATTATTTGATTATTGTATAACGTGTAATACCTAAATTCGCCAGGTGGAGGCGGCGTATCCACCTGCACGTTTTATTATTTAAATGCCCCCCCACTGGAGGCGGTGTATCCAGGGTCACGGGTGTCATGGGTTCGCCTTGCGGTAACCGCTGTGTGCCCAGATACACGTGACCGTGACAAACAGGAGACAAGCATCCAACATCAGTGCCCAGGAGAGAAAGGCCATACAGTCTTTAAAAACCAACAAAGAAATCATCATTAAACCTGCTGATAAGGGAGGTGCAATAGTCATGATGAATACGTCAAACTACATGAAGGAAGCAAACAGGCAACTTATGGACACACGCTACTATAGAAAATTGGAGTCGGATCCTACACAGGACTATTACAAGGAACTAAACAAGTTGGCATCTTGTCTGCCTGACCAGTCCATAAGAGCCGGCGATGACCTGATACCAAAGACTCCAAGAATAGGGACATTTTACATGCTTCCCAAAATCTACAAATCTGGAAATCCAGGAAGACCAATTATTTCATGTGTGGGCACCCTTACTGAGCAGGTATCTGGATGGGTAGAGCAGGGTTTCCCAACTCCAGTCCTCAAGGCACACCAACAGATCATGTTTTCAGGATTTCCTTAGTATTGCTCAGGTGATAATTGCTTCACCTGTGCAATACAAAGGAAATCCTGAAAACATGATCTGTTAGTGTGCCTTGAGGACTGGAGTTGGGAAACCCTGGGGTAGAGGGTATTCTTAAACCACTGGTGAAGGATACAACTAGCTACATTCATGACACAACTGACCTATTGAATAAACTAGCAGCAATAGGTCCTCTACCAGAAGGAACCATCCTGGCCACCATGGATGTGGAATCTTTGTACTCTAATATCCCACACAAAGATGGATTAAATGCCTGCAAATTCTTCATGGAAAACACAGGGACTGATGCTGATGCTGTGGTGAAACTTATAAAATTCATCCTCACCCACAATTACTTAGAATTTGACAACAAGATCTATCTACAAGAGACTGGCACAGCTATGGGAAGTAAAATGGCTCCACAGTATGCAAATCTTTTCATGGCAAAGCTTGAAAGTGACTTTTTGTCCTCATGCCCCATCAGGCCCCTGGCCTACTACCGCTTCATTGATGATATTTTAATCATCTGGACGGAGTCTGAGCAACAGCTAAAGACGTTCCACGAACAGTTTAATCAATTTCATCCCACCATCAATTTAACACTCAACTACTCCAGCACTGAGATTAACTTTTTGGACACCACCATTAAGCTAAAAAACAATGAAATAGAGACATGCCTGTATCAGAAGCCAATCGACCATCCAACATACCTTAAATGGGACAGTTTCCATCCAAAACACAAAGAACTCTATTATCTATAGCCAAGCCATCAGATACAATCGTATATGTTCCAACCCCATGGCTAGAGACAAACACCTTGGTCGCCTCAAAAAGACCTTTTTGAATCAGGGCTACCATCCAAGAACAATTGAAAACCAAATTACAAGAGCCACCAGAATGTCAAGGAATCACCTGCTACATTACAAAGCTAAAGAAGAAAATAACCGGGTGCTTCTAGTAGTCACCTACAACCCAAATCTGGAAGTGCTAAGGGGAGCTGCACGGAAATTACAACCTTTAATACAGAAAGATGCCCGATTACAATCAATTTTTCCAGATCCCCCACTGATGTGTTTTAGGCAGCCCCCTAATTTAAGAAGCATCATTGTCAGAAGCTCCCTGTCCTCTCCAACAGCTGCAGGAACCTTTCCTTGCAACCAGAAAAAATGCAAAACATGTCCATTTATAATGACCACGGACAAAATAAAGATCCCCAACTCACATCAGGACTACAAGATCCCAGGTACTTTCAGCTGCATTACATCTAATGTGGTGTACTTAATGTCCAACTGGGAGTCTGTATGTGGGGGAGACAGGGCAAAAAATGAGAACAAGGTTGAATGCACATCGTCACACAATAAGAAAAAAAAGAATGGATCTACCTGTGGCAAAACATTTTTGTATCCCTGTTCACAGCAACATGGATATGAAACTACTGGTATTGAAAGGTAACTTCAAGTCTCAGAGAGAGAGACGAGTCTGTGAGTATAAATTTATGACGACCTTTGACACTCTCAGTGCTGGAATGAATGTGTCGCATGGATTTATGTCCTTTTACAACAATTAAGGAATTTGCTTCCAAGACTTTGTGGGGGCATCACAACACATTAGGAGACCTCAATCAGAGGACTATAAAACATCCGGACTCCTTATCTATGTACTGGTCCAATATTTATGTTTCTCCCTCTCCCATATTGATAGTTCTGCTTCACGTCACTTGTCTTATCTATTGCATTTTTCTGTGTTCTTTGTGCATAAATATGTGACTCTTCAGATTGTGTATTAGTCTAGCCTGATGAAGAGACCTGAGTAGTCTCGAAAGCTTGCAATGTGTTACCATCTTTTCAGTTAGCCATTAAAAGGTATCAACCGCTGAGGACTCTCAATTCTGAATATTTTTCCTCTTTCATAAAAATCTAAAGTCCAGCTCAGTCCAGGTCCCTTTTCTGTTCCAAGGAGTTGATTTTTTCCAGGTTTTGTCTTACAGTTGGCTCATTACAAGGTATAAAGTGATGAAAATTCAGGAGCCCATGTTCAGTGCTGCTAACTCCTAGGAATGGTGGGCGTTGTAGATACAGTATATATCTACAATAATATATACCTGACAGGAGCCCATACAGTCTATATCTACAATAATACACCTGACAGGAGCCCATACAGTCTATATCTACAATAATATATACCTGACAGGAGCCCGTAGAGTCTATACAATAATATATACCTGACAGGAGCCCATACAGTCTATAGCTACAATAATATATACCTGACAGGAGCCCGTACAGTCTATACAATAATATATACCTGACAGGAGCCCGTACAGTCTATACAATAATATATACCTGACAGGAGCCCGTACAGTCTGTATCTACAATAATATATACCTGACAGGAGCCCATACAGTCTATAGCTACAATAATATATACCTGACAGGAGCCCGTACAGTCTATACAATAATATATACCTGACAGGAGCCCGTACAGTCTATACAATAATATATACCTGACAGGAGCCCGTACAGTCTAGATCTACAATAATATATACCTGACAGGAGCCCGTACAGTCTAGATCTACAATAATATATACTTGACAGGAGCCCATACAGTCTGTATCTACAATAATATATACCTGACAGGAGCCCGTACAGTCTATATCTACAATAATATATACCTGACAGGAGCCCGTACAGTCTATATCTACAATAATATATACCTGACAGGAGCCCGTACAGTCTATATCTACAGTAATATATACCTGACAGGAGCCCATACAGTCTGTATCTACAATAATATATACCTGACAGGAGCCCGTACAGTCTATACAATATATACCTGACCGCAGCCCGTACAGTCTATATCTACAGTAATATATACCTGACAGGAGCCCATACAGTCTATATCTACAATAATATATACCTGACAGGAGCCGGTACAGTCTATATCTACAATAATATATACCTGACAGGAGCCCATACAGTCTGTAGCTACAGTAATATATACCTGACAGGAGCCCGTACAGTCTATATCTACAATAATATATACCTGACAGGAGCACGTACAGTCTATATCTACAATAATATATACCTGACAGGAGCCCATACAGTCTATACAATAATATATACCTGACAGGAGCCCGTACAGTCTATCTACAGTAATATATACCTGACCGGAGCCCGTACAGTCTATATCTACAGTAATATATACCTGACAGGAGTCCATACAGTCTGTATCAACAATAATATATACCTGACAGGAGCCCATACAGTCTATACAATAATATATACCTGACAGGAGCCCGTACAGTCTATATCTACAGTAATATATACCTGACAGGAGCGCATACAGTCTGTATCTACAATAATATATACCTGACAGGAGCCCGTACAGTCTATATCTTGTGAGAATCATGTGGGAATAGTGGATGAGGGCAGGTATATCTCGCCCAGATTCCTTTCCTATGTGGGCTAGTCTGGTCAGTATCGCACCTGCTTACTAATGGATAATGGGAGGTGGATATAAAAGGATGCCAGGTGGTTGTGTGAGTGTCTCAGCCTGGGAACACAGAAAGCTTGTCTGTGTGAGAGACACACACGTGAGTGAAAGCAGTGCCCACTGCAACTGTGGTTTGGCTGGACGGGAGAAGCCCGCCAGTTGGTAGTTAGGTTGTCCATTGTTTAGTTAGTGCCGGACAGGCAAGGATTTGTTTTATGTTTTATTTCCTTTTGCATTGCTTTCACCGTTAATAAACCTGACCCAGGGTCAGTTATACACGAATCCCAGCTCTGCGCCTGAGTTTCATGCTGAATGCACGTGACCTTTGACCCAGCAAAGGCGATCCCGGAGTGTTTGATCACATTGTGGTGGAGAACGCGGGCATCACGTTGCAAGCATGAGCATGGAGGACGTGGTGAAAGCGCTGGTACAGTCCACCGCCGTCCAGCAAGAAGCTAATCGGGTGATGATGGCCCAGCTGAAGGAGTTGGTGGACATGACAGTTACCGATCGTTCGCTTCTCCAGCAGGTGGCGCAGCGCTTGGCAAGCTTACCTGAGCTTAACCTGGAAGCCGAGTCGAGAGTGATTCATGTGAGTCGGTACTGGCAGAAAATGACGACCGAAGATGACGTCGAGGCATACCTGACCACGTTTGAACGGACGGCGGTGAGAGAAAAATGGCCGAAGGCACGATGGGCCGGCCTGATTGCCCCGTTTCTTTCCGGTGAGGCCCAAAAGGCTTATTATGACTTAGAGCCTGAAGCTGCGCAGGACTTTGACAAACTGAAAGCCGAGATCTTGGCCCGGCTGGGAGTGACGACCGCTGTCCGGGCACAGAGAGTGCATCAATGGACTTATCAGCCGGATAAACCACCGCGGTCACAGATGTTCGACCTGATCCACGTGACGAAGAAGTGGCTACAACCCGAGGTGTTGACAGCGCCAGAGATAATCCAGAGAGTCGTCCTGGACAAGTACCTGAGAGCTCTACCGCCAGCCCTGAGGAAGTGGGTAAGCCATGGAAATCCTACGACGGCAGATCAACTGATGGATCTGGTTGAACGTTACTCCGTGGCGGAAGGACTCCGAGACGACGTTACCCCACCTCGTTCTTCATCATCTCCACGTGGAACCGGTAAGACTGTTCCAGGGAGTAGGGGAGATGGAAAAATCCCTAAGACAGTGGGGGAGGAAAATGGGACTGCCCGCACTGCGAGGCCGAGAGTAACGAACGATGGTCTAAGCAAGGGGCCCGTTAGGTGTTTCCGCTGCCAAGAGATGGGACATATGGCTGCGAACTGTCCGGTCACTACTGAACCCATGCAGTGCGACGTCACAGACTCTAAAAACCGCATGTCTATGGTTGCACGGGTAGTGAGTGTGAATGCCGGTCAAAAGGATGCGGAAAAACACTTGTGTGATTTAACTGTTGATGGCAAAAATGTGGTGGCATTGTTAGACTCGGGAAGTGTGGTGACTCTGGTGAAGGCCAGTCTGGTGTCAGCCCCGACTGGACCATCAGACAAATTTTCTGTAACGTGTGTGCATGGAGACACCTGTTCGTACCTCACCACGGTCATATGCATTACTACTTCCTATGGGTCTGTGCAACATAAAGTGGGACTCGTCCCGGCGTTATTGCATGATGTTATCCTGGGCCGGGATTTTCCCCACTTCTGGCAATTGTGGGAGAATCAGTTGATGCCCTCGGGTAATAGTGTACATGGTTCTTCTCCGAGGGCGCATGTGGGTCCCGAATCCCTGGGAGAGGTCTCCCCGGAAGACTCGGCGGAAGAGTCTGCGGGAAATGACCTGCAGTTCCCGTTTTCAGTCATGGCGGGTGATACGGAAGAGACCGGGGAAGAGGAGGAGGCCGACAGCCGTCCACCTCCCCGTTTGCCGGATTTAGAAGTTCAGAAAGATGACTTCCAAAGCGAGCAAATAAAGGATCCTACCCTTTCTCAGGCTAGGACGAATGTAAAAGTGATAAATGGGGTACCCGTAGAACCTGGCTCTAGGCTGGCATATCCTTACATGGTTCTGGAGAATGATTTACTCTATCAGATAGAGAAAAAGGGGGAAGATACGGTGCAACTATTAGTCGTGCCAAAACCCTACCGGCGGCAGGTGCTGGACCTGGCCCAAGGACATGTGATGGGAGGTCACCTGGGAGTCCAGAAAACCACCGAAAGGATATTACACTGTTTTGTTTGGCCAGGCATGCATCACGATATTCGTGTATATTGTGAGTCTTGTCCTGACTGCCAAGCCTCTGCACCTAAGCCCCGGTTCTGTAGCCCTTTGGTACCCCTACCTATTATTGAAGTCCCGTTTCAGAGGTTTGGGATGGATTTAGTTGGGCCCCTTCCACGGTCTGCACGTGGACACCAACATATCCTGGTCATCTTGGATTATGCCACTCGTTACCCGGAGGCCATCCCTTTGCGTAACACGGCCACCAAGACGATTGCCAAGGAACTGGTGCATGTGTTTAGTCGGGTCGGTATACCAAAACAGATACTCACCGACCAGGGGACCCCCTTTATGTCCAGGGTAATGAAGGAGCTCTGCCGATTGTTACAAATCGAACCGTTACGCACATCCGTGTATCACCCTCAAACAGACGGGTTGGTCGAACGGTTCAATAAAACTCTGAAGCAGATGCTGAGAAAGGTGATAGACAAGGATGGGAAGAACTGGGACTATTTACTTCCATATTTGCTTTTTGCCATCAGGGAAGTACCCCAGTCTTCCACAGGATTCTCGCCTTTCGAGTTATTGTACGCCCGACGTCCTCGCGGACTGTTAGACGTTGCAAAAGAAACCTGGGAGGGTCAGGTCACTCCATTTAAAACAGTGATAGATCACGTCACACAAATGCAGGACCGTATTGCGGCTGTTATGCCTATCGTCAAAGAACACATGATACAGGCTCAAGGAGCCCAAAAAAGAATCTATGATAGGGGCGCCAAGATCCGTACGTTTGCACCCGGAGATAGGGTGTTGATCCTGGTCCCCACGGTGGACAGTAAGTTCCTGGCAAAGTGGCAGGGCCCCTTTGAGATCAAGGAAAGAGTTGGTGAAGTAAATTACAAAGTATACCAGGCAGGTAAACGGAAACCTGAACAGATTTATCATGTAAATCTGATAAAGCCCTGGAAGGATCGGTCTGCCTTGTCAGCGGAGCTGGCCCGTCCCGTCTGCTCACATACCGTACCGGAGGTACGGGTTGCAGAGACTCTCTCGGAGTGGCAAAAGACTGAGGTCAGGCAGTTTTTACTTCACAACCAAAAGTTTTTCTCAGAAAAACCCGGGCAGACTACGCTAATGAAACATGACATCGTAACGGAACCTGGTGTCACAGTTCACGTAAAGCCCTTCCGAATCCCGGAAGCGCGCCGTGAAGCCGTTTCCCGAGAAGTGAAGGCAATGTTAGAGTTAGGAGTCATTGAGGAATCGCACAGTGCTTGGTCCAGCCCGATTGTGCTAATTCCTAAACCGGACGGCACCATCCGGTTCTGCAATGACTTCAGGAAACTGAATGCGGTCTCAAAATTTGATGCCTACCCTATGCCCCGGGTCGACGAGTTAATAGATCGGTTAGGAAAAGCCCGGTATATTACGACCCTAGACCTAACAAAGGGGTATTGGCAGATCCCTCTGGCGGAGGCTGCCAGAGAAAAGACGGCATTTGCTACCCCAGAAGGTCTATTTCAGTATGTGTATATGCCGTTTGGACTGCACGGAGCACCGGCGACCTTCCAGAGACTGATGGATCGAGTCCTGAGGCCACATAGGCAGTACGCTTCGGCCTATTTGGACGACATTGTCATTTACAGCTTGGACTGGGAGACTCATCTCCAGAAAGTACAAGCTGTGATTGACGACCTGTGGGAGGCAGGTCTAACCGCGAACCCCAAGAAAGGTCACGTCGGGCTAGAAGAAGCCCGGTATTTGGGGTATGTAATTGGGAGGGGTGTTGTTAAACCCCAGGTTGATAAGATTCAGGCGGTTCAGGACTGGCCACAACCTGTCAACAAGAAGCAGGTGCAAGCCTTCCTGGGGATCGCCGGCTATTATCGCCGGTTCATACCCAATTTTGCAGCCATCGCTACCCCCCTGACGGATCTTACCAAAGGGAAAGACTCCGTCATGATAAAATGGAGTTTAGTGGCTGAAGAAGCCTTCCATGGCCTAAAACGGGCACTTTGCTCTCAGCCCATACTGGTGACTCCGGACTTCCACAGCGAGTTTGTGGTACAAACGGATGCCTCCGATACCGGTATCGGGGCCGTACTCTCACAAGTGAGGGACGGAGTGGAACACCCAGTCCTCTATCTCAGCAGGAAGCTGAATAAACACGAGCAAAGGTATGCAGTCGTGGAAAAAGAGTGCCTAGCCATGAAGTGGGCTCTAGAGGCCCTCAAATATTACCTGGTGGACCGAAAGTTCAGGCTGATCACTGACCATGCCCCTCTCAAGTGGATGCACTTGAACAAGGAACGGAATAGCCGGGTGACCCGGTGGTTCTTTGCCCTGCAGGCCTACACTTTTACGGTGGAGCACCGCCCAGGGGTACAGATGGGGAATGCAGATGCCCTGTCCCGAGTGCACTGTTTGGCGGGTGTCATTGCTCGACCGGAGTGGTCTGAGCAGAGGGGGGGGATATGTGAGAATCATGTGGGAATAGTGGATGAGGGCAGGTATATCTCACCCAGATTCCTTTCCTATGTGGCCTAGTCTGGTCAGTATCGCACCTGCTTACTAATGGATAATGGGAGGTGGATATAAAAGGATGCCAGGTGGTTGTGTGAGTGTCTCAGCCTGGGAACACAGAGAGCCTGTCTGTGTGAGAGACACACACGTGAGTGAAAGCAGTGCCCACTGCAACTGTGGTTTGGCTGGACGGGAGAAGCCCGCAAGTTGGTAGTTAGGTTGTCCATTGTTTAGTTAGTGCCGGACAGGCAAGGATTTGTTTTAGGTTTTATTTCCTTTTGCATTGCTTTCACCGTTAATAAACCTGACCCAGGGTCAGTTATACACGAATCCCAGCTCTGCGCCTGAGTTTCATGCTGAATGCACGTGACCTTTGACCCCAGCTAAGGCGATCCCGGAGTGTTTTATCACAATCTACAATAATATAAACCTGACAGGAGCCCGTACAGTCTATATCTACAGTAATATATACCTGACAGGAGCCCGTACAGTCTGTATCTACAATAATATATACCTGACAGGAGCCCATACAGTCTATATCTACAATAATATAAACCTGACAGGAGCCCGTACAGTCTGTATCTACAATAATATATACCTGACAGGAGCCCATACAGTCTATATCTACAATAATATATACCTGACAGGAGCCCATACAGTCTGTATCTACAATAATATATACCTGACAGGAGCCCATACAGTCTGTATCTACAATAATATATACCTGACAGGAGCCCATACAGTCTATATCTACAATAATATATACCTGACAGGAGCCCGTACAGTCTATATCTACAATAATATATACCTGACAGGAGCCCGTACAGTCTGTATCTACAATAATATATACCTGACAGGAGCCCGTACAGTCTATATCTACAGTAATATATACCTGACAGGAGCGCATACAGTCTGTATCTACAATAATATATACCTGACAGGAGTCCATACAGTCTATATCTACAATAATATATACCTGACAGGAGCCCGTACAGTCTATATCTACAATAATATATACCTGACAGGAGCCCATACAGTCTATATCTACAATAATATATACCTGACAGGAGCCATACAGTCTGTATCTATAATAATATATACCTGACAGGAGCCCGTACAGTCTATATCTACAGTAATATATACCTGACAGGAGCGCATACAGTCTGTATCTACAATAATATATACCTGACAGGAGCCCATACAGTCTATATCTACAATAATATATACCTGACAGGAGCCCGTACAGTCTGTATCTACAATAATATATACCTGACAGGAGCCCATACAGTCTGTATCTACAATAATATATACCTGACAGGAGCCCGTACAGTCTGTATCTACAATAATATATACCTGACAGGAGCGCATACAGTCTATATCTACAATAATATATACCTGACAGGAGCCCATACAGTATATATCTACAATAATATTGACCTGGATGCCATCTTCAGTAGTGAGCCGGCTAGACTGTATGGGCTGCAGTAAGGACCTGGAAGGAGCACATACATTCTAGGCTCAACCCTCACTCCACATAGAGAATAATGGAGCCTCCAGCATCGACCTCCACCCGCAGAGCCGCACTCCACATAGAGAATAATGAAGTCTCCAACACCGACCTCCACCCGCAGAGCCGCACTCCACATAGAGAATAATGGAGCCTCCAGCACCGACCTCCACCCGCAGAGCCGCACTCCACATAGAGAATAATGGAGCCTCCAGCACCGACCTCCACCTGCAGAGCCCATCTCCACATAGAGAATAATGGAGCCTCCAGCACCGACCTCCACCCACAGAGCCGCACTCCACATAGAGAATAATGGAGCCTCCGGCACCGACCTCCACCTGCAGAGCCCATCTCCACATAGAGAATAATGGAGCCTCCAGCACCGACCTCCACCCGCAGAGCCGCACTCCACATAGAGAATAATGGAGCCTCCAGCACCGACCTCCACCCGCATAGCCGCACTCCACATAGAGAATAATGGAGCCTCCAGCACCGACCTCCACCCGCAGAGCCGCACTCCACATAGAGAATAATGGAGCCTCCGGCACCGACCTCCACCCGCAGAGCCACACTCCACATAGAGAATAATGGAGCCTCCGGCACCGACCTCCACCTGCAGAGCCCATCTCCACATAGAGAATAATGGAGCCTCCAGCACCGACCTCCACCCACAGAGCCGCACTCCACATAGAGAATAATGGAGCCTCCAGCACCGACCTCCACCCGCAGAGCCGCACTCCACATAGAGAATAATGGAGCCTCCGGCACCGACCTCCACCCGCAGAGCCGCACTCCACATAGAGAATAATGGAGCCTCCAGCACCGACCTCCACCCGCAGAGCCGCACTCCACATAGAGAATAATGGAGCCTCCGGCACCGACCTCCACCCGCAGGGCCGCACTCCACATAGAGAATAATGGAGCCTCCGGCACCGACCTCCACCCGCAGAGCCACACTCCACATAGAGAATAATGGAGCCTCCGGCACCGACCTCCACCCGCAGAGCCACACTCCACATAGAGAATAATGGAGCCTCCGGCACCGACCTTCACCCGCAGAGCCGCACTCCACATAGAGGATAATGGAGCCTCCAGCACCGACCTCCACCCGCAGAGTCGCACTCCACATAGAGGATAATGGAGCCTCCAGCACCGACCTCCACCCACACTCCACATAGAGAATAATGGGGCCTCTGGCACCGACCTCCACCCGCAGAGCCGCACTCCACATAGAGAATAATGGGGCCTCCGGCACCGACCTCCACCCGCAGAGCCGCACTCCACATAGAGGATAATGGAGCCTCCAGCACCGACCTCCACCCACAGAGCCGCACTCCACATAGAGAATAATGGAGCCTCCAGCACCGACCTCCACCCGCAGAGCCGCACTCCACATAGAGAATAATGGAGCCTCCGGCACCGACCTCCACCTGCAGAGCCACACTCCACATAGAGAATAATGGAGCCTCCGGCACCGACCTCCACCCGCAGAGCCGCACTCCACATAGAGAATAATGGAGCCTCCGGCACCGACCTCCACCCGCAGAGCCACACTCCACATAGAGAATAATGGAGCCTCCGGCACCGACCTCCACCCGCAGAGCCACACTCCACATAGAGAATAATGGAGCCTCCGGCACCGACCTCCACCCGCAGAGCCACACTCCACATAGAGAATAATGGAGCCTCCGGCACCGACCTTCACCCGCAGAGCCGCACTCCACATAGAGGATAATGGAGCCTCCAGCACCGACCTCCACCCGCAGAGTCGCACTCCACATAGAGGATAATGGAGCCTCCAGCACCGACCTCCACCCACACTCCACATAGAGAATAATGGGGCCTCTGGCACCGACCTCCACCCGCAGAGCCGCACTCCACATAGAGAATAATGGGGCCTCCGGCACCGACCTCCACCCGCAGAGCCGCACTCCACATAGAGAATAATGGGGCCTCTGGCACCGACCTCCACCCGCAGAGCCGCACTCCACATAGAGAATAATGGGGCCTCCGGCACCGACCTCCACCCGCAGAGCCGCACTCCACATAGAGAATAATGGAGCCTCCAGCACCGACCTCCACCCGCAGAGCCGCACTCCACATAGAGGATAATGGAGCCTCCGGCACCGACCTCCACCCGCAGAGCCGCACTCCACATAGAGAATAATGGAGCCTCCAGCACCGACCTCCACCCGCAGAGCCGCACTCCACATAGAGGATAATGGAGCCTCCAGCACCGACCTCCACCCGCAGAGCCGCACTCCACATAGAGGATAATGGAGCCTCCAGCACCGACCTCCACCCACACTCCACATAGAGAATAATGGGGCCTCTGGCACCGACCTCCACCCGCAGAGCCGCACTCCACATAGAGAATAATGGAGCCTCCGGCACCGACCTCCACCCGCAGAGCCGCACTCCACATAGAGAATAATGGAGCCTCCAGCACCGACCTCCACCCGCAGAGCCGCACTCCACATAGAGAATAATGGAGCCTCCAGCACCGACCTCCACCCGCAGAGCCGCACTCCACATAGAGAATAATGGAGCCTCCGGCACCGACCTCCACCCGCAGAGCCACACTCCACATAGAGAATAATGGAGCCTCCAGCACTGACCTCCACCCGCACTCCACATAGAGAATAATGGAGCCTCCAGCACCGACCTCCACCCGCAGAGCCGCACTCCACATATATGGCTGCTCTGTGCACACAGGACCTGTGATGAGGTCACAGGAGGGGAGGAGTCAGGGGTCACATGATCAGGGGCCTCAGTGAATGATAGTGCAGACACTACATGGAGACTTCTCCCTTGGCCTCTTTCAGATTTCAGTGTGTCCAGTAGGTGTGGTGACAGTTTTCACAGGTAGACCCATTCAAGTGCACATGTGAGAGTGTTCCTACAGACCATGTGTCCATGGGCAAAATATGCTGACATGTCCATTTTTTAACAGCAGCAAGGACCTCAAAACATTCCGCACACTTATGACACAGAGATGTCATCCGTGCGACCCGTATCGGCGCCTGAGAAGCAGCAGTACATTTAGCGCTGTTCCCCACACTGGGTTCTGAAGACCGTATCGTTCACTGGCTCCACGTCATCTCCTCTTCCTCTCGCTGTCGGGGTACCTCTGGGCTCAGTCCTTGGCCCCCTTCTCTTCTTTCTCTACACGGCCCCAGTTGGACAGACCATCAGCAGATTTGGCTTTCAGTACCATCTTTATGCTGGTGACACACAGCTATAATAATAATAAATTTTATTTCTATAGCGCCGACATATTCCGCAGCACTTTACATTTCAGAGGGGACTTGTACAGACAACAGACATTACAGCATAACAATAATCACATAGATCATAACAGATACCAAGAGGAATGAGGGCCCTGCTCGCAAGCTTGCAATCTATGAGGAAAGAGGTAGACACGAAAGGTGGGTGGTAACAGTTGCCCTGATTGTATGGACCAGCCATAGTGTTAAGTGTGTAACAGTACAGACACAGAGGGCTAATGGATGCATAAAGCATGTGGGAACATGATGCTGGGAACCTGGTTATGGTAAAACTTTTGGCTGTGCCACACAGGGATAGATTAGGTTAATGTGTTGAGGCGATAGGCCAGTCAGAATAAATGCGTTTACAGGGCACGCTTAAAATTGTGGGGATTGGGGACTAATCGTATTGACCTGGGAAGTGCATTCCAAAGAATTGGCGCGGCACGTGTATAGTCTTGGAGACGGGAGTGGAAGGTTCTGATTATTGAGGATGTTAACCTCAGGTCATCAGCAGAACGGAGGGCGCGGGTAGGATGGTATACTGAAACAAGGGAGGAGATGTAGGGTGGTGCTGAGCCATGGAGGGCTTTGTGGGTGAGGGTAATAAGTTTATACTGAATTCTGGAGTGGATGGGTAGCCAGTGTAATGACTGGCACAAGGTAGAGGCATCGGTGTAACGATTGGTGAGGAATATGATCCTGGCAGCAGCATTCAAGACAGATTGGAGAGGGGAGAGTTTGGTAAGAGGGAGACCGATTAGAAGAGAGTTACAGTAGTCCTGGCGAGAATGAATAAGAGAAACAGTAAGAGTTTTTGCAGAGTCAAAAGTAAGAAAAGGTCGAATTCTAGAAATGTTTTTGAGGTGCAGATAACAAGAGCGAGCCAGTGATCGTATGTGGGGGACAAAGGAAAGCTCGGAGTCAAGCATGACCCCAAGACAGCGGGCATGTTGCTGGGGAGTAATAGTGGAACCACACACAGAAATGGCAATGTCGGGTATAGGTACATTAGTAGCGGGAGGAAACACAAGGAGTTCAGTTTCAGATATAGTGAGGACATGATGTTGGACACAGCGTTTAGACAATTGACGGTGTTTTCTAGAAAGGCTGGTGTGATGTCAGGAGAAGAAGCGTATAATTGGGTGTCGTCAGCATAGAGATGGTACTGGAAACCAAATCTACTGATTGTTTGACCAATAGGGGCAGTGTACAAGGAGAAGAGGAGGGGGCCTAGGACCGATCCTTGAGGAACCCCAACAGTAAGGGGAAGGTGAGAGGAGGAGGAACGGCAAAAGATACAGTAAATGAGTGGTCAGAGAGATAAGAGGAGAACCATGAGAGAACGGTGTCCTTGAGGCCAATGGAACGGAGCATAGTGAGGAGGAGCTGATGATCCACAGTGTTGAATGCTGCAGAGAGATCCAAGAGAATTAGCATGGAGTAATGACCATTTGATTTACAGTGGGGAAAAAAAGTATTTAGTCAGTCAGCAATAGTGCAAGTTCCACCACTTAAAAAGATGAGAGGCGTCTGTAATTTACATCATAGGTAGACCTCAACTATGGGAGACAAACTGAGAAAAAAAAATCCAGAAAATCACATTGTCTGTTTTTTTTTCATTTTATTTGCATATTATGGTGGAAAATAAGTATTTGGTCAGAAACAAAATTTCATCTCAATACTTTGTGATATATCCTTTGTTGGCAATGACAGAGGTCAAACGTTTTCTGTAAGTCTTCACAAGGTTGCCACACACTGTTGTTGGTATGTTGGCCCATTCCTCCATGCAGATCTCCTCTAGAGCAGTGATGTTTTTGGCTTTTCGCTTGGCAACACGGACTTTCAACTCCCTCCAAAGGTTTTCTATAGGGTTGAGATCTGGAGACTGGCTAGGCCACTCCAGGACCTTGAAATGCTTCTTACGAAGCCACTCCTTCGTTGCCCTGGCGGTGTGCTTTGGATCATTGTCATGTTGAAAGACCCAGCCACGTTTCATCTTCAATGCCCTTGCTGATGGAAGGAGGTTTGCACTCAAAATCTCACGATACATCGCCCCATTCATTCTTTCATGTACCCGGATCAGTCGTCCTGGCCCCTTTGCAGAGAAACAGCCCCAAAGCATGATGTTTCCACCACCATGCTTTACAGTAGGTATGGTGTTTGATGGATGCAACTCAGTATTCTTTTTCCTCCAAACACGACAAGTTGTGTTTCTACCAAACAGTTCCAGTTTGGTTTCATCAGACCATAGGACATTCTCCCAAAACTCCTCTGGATCATCCAAATGCTCTCTAGCAAACTTCAGACGGGCCCGGACATGTACAGGCTTAAGCAGTGGGACACGTCTGGCACTGCAGGATCTGAGTCCATGGTGGCGTAGTGTGTTACTTATGGTAGGCCTTGTTACATTGGTCCCAGCTCTCTGCAGTTCATTCTCTAGGTCCCCCAGCGTGGTTCTGGGATTTTTGCTCACCGTTCTTGTGATCATTCTGACCCCACGGGGTGGGATTTTGCGTGGAGCACCAGATCGAGGGAGATTATCAGTGGTCTTGTATGTCTTCCATTTTCTAATTATTGCTCCCACAGTTGATTTCTTCACTCCAAGCTGGTTGGCTATTGCAGATTCATTCTTCCCAGCCTGGTGCAGGGCTACAATTTTGTTTCTGGGGTCCTTTGACAGCTCTTTGGTCTTCACCATAGTGGAGTTTGGAGTCAGACTGTTTGAGGGTGTGCACAGGTGTCTTTTTATACTGATAACAAGTTTAAACAGGTGCCATTACTACAGGTAATGAGTGGAGGAAAGAGGAGACTCTTAAAGAAGAAGTTACAGGTCTGTGAGAGCCAGAAATCTTGATTGCTTGTTTCTGACCAAATACTTATTTTCCACCATAATATGCAAATAAAATGAAAAAAAAACAGACAATGTGATTTTCTGGATTTTTTTTTCTCAGTTTGTCTCCCATAGTTGAGGTCTACCTATGATGTAAATTACAGACGCCTCTCATCTTTTTAAGTGGTGGAACTTGCACTATTGCTGACTGACTAAATACTTTTTTTCCCCACTGTAGCTGTTAGTAGATCATTAGAGACTTTAGTGAGGGCAGTTTCAGTGGAGTGTAAAGAGCGGAAACCGGATTGGAGAGGGTCGAGAAGAGAGTTATCAAAGACATAGCGGATAAGACGGGAGTGGACCAGGCGTTCCAGGACTTTAGAGATGAAGGGAAGATTAGAAACAGGTCTATAGTTAGCGGCCCAGTTTTGGTCGAGGGATGGTTTTTTAAGTAGTGGATGTATGATGGCATGCTTAAATGAGGAGGGAAAGATACCAGAAGAGAGAGAGAGGTTAAATATTTTAGTTAGGTGAGGGGTGACAGCAGGGAAAAGGGACTGGAGGAGATGTGACGGAAATGGGTCACTGGTGCAAGTGGTTGGGCGAGAAGATGCAAGGAGCCTGCTTACTTCTTCTGTGACTGGTTCAAAATCAGAGAGAGAGCTAGATGCTGTGAGGGAGGGAGGACAGTGCATGGTATGAGGGGATTGGGAGATAATTTCCTGTCGGATATGGCCAATTTTTTCTTTGAAGTAATTGGCCAGATCGTTAGCTCGAAGCTCCGTGGTTGGGGCCTGTACTCTTGGGTTGAGTAGAGAATGAAAAGTGTCAAAGAGACGTTTCGGGTTATTGGACAGTGAAGTGATGAGGGTGTTGAAATAGGTTTGTTTTGAGAGGTGAAGGGCAGTGTTGTATGTTCCAAGCATAAACTTATAATGGATGAAATCTTCGGGTAGGTTGGATTTTCTCCACAGACGTTCGGCGCACCTGGAGCACCGCTGCAGGAAACGTGTTTGCACCGTGTGCCAGGGTTGTCGCCATCTGTGTTGTGGTGTTGTCATGATCCAGTGTTGGATCTGGCGGTATTTAAAGCACAAAGTGAACTTTTTTTACTTTGGTTGAGTTCAAAGGTGTTTTGACTGTCCCCGGTGGTGGTTAGCGGTATCGCACCTTAGGTTTAGGTTAATGTTCACTTAATTAGGGATCAGGTGTGACTCCCTATAAAGGTGTGCTTAGGGGGTTCACTCACCGCTGGTGATATTTCTTGCTGAGTTGTTGGAGAGCCTGGTGGAAGGATGGAGCTGGATAGGAGTCCTGCGCAGTCAGCCAGAGAGAATGAGTGCCAGCTAATGGTGTCTGCAGGAAGGACTGGCATGGCTTGGTGGAGTCGCAGTTTATGGTGTCGGCGGGAAGTGCGGTCATGGCTTAGAGGAGTGGCGACTAGGAAGAGAGTTGCACTCAGCATGCTCTACTTGGTTGCTGAGAACTGGACTCGAGCATGCTTGGATTCTTGGCAGAGGCTGGACTCATCTTGGGACTCTGTGTACTGGACTGCTGCAAGTGGTGATGGACTCTGCTCCCAGGCTGCACGATGGTGATGGATCCAGTTATGGTGATGGATCAGGGTGGAGGAGAAGATGCACACAGGTGGTGGGCTCTGTTGCTAGGAGCGCACGCAACAGAGCAAAGATAAGTGGTGTTCCCCCTGTATTGTCTCTTTCCTCATGTGTGTTGTTAGTGCAGTGGTGAGATTAGTCTCCGCACCGACCTATTCCCTAGTGAGGGTTTAGGCTCAGGGCGAGCAAGGGCGTTAAGGTACGGGTGCGGCGACAGGTGCAGAGCCTGTTTAGGGAATGTGAGGAGTGTAGGGACACTGGCTCAGGGGAGTGCAGGAGGTCTCCATTTCCCCATTCCCTATCGCAGGGCCCACCATTGTTAAAGTTTCCCAGGTTCCCCCCTTTATTATTTAAATGCGCCTTACTGGAGGCGGTGTTTCCAGAAATATATTTATAACGTGTAATACCTAAATTCGCCAGGTGGAGGCGGCGTATCCACCTGCACGCTTTATTATTTAAATTCGCCCCACTGGAGGCGGTGTATCCAGGGTCACGTGTGTTATGGGTTCGCCTTGCGGCATCATCTGCGACCAGACACACGTGACCATGACAGGTGTTCTATGTATAGGAGGTGCAAGTTCATCCAGGGCACTTTGAAGTGTTTCATTGTAATGCTTCAATGCAGAATCAGGACATGAGAGGGAGGAGATAGGGGCCAATGAAGACTGCAAGTTCTTCATAAGTTTCTGGGTGTTAATGGCCTGTATGTTTCTATAAATATGGACAGTGGGGGTGACCTGAGGGGGATGGCAGTTCTTAATAGAGAATGAAAGAAGGTTGTGGTCAGAGAGCGGGACAGGGGAGTTTGCAAAATCATCGACTGCACAAAGCCAAGAGACCAAGTCGAGGGAGTTTCCGTCTTCATGCGTTGGAGAATTAGTAAGCTGCAAAAGGCCAAATGAGGAGGTTAGAGATAAAAGTTGAGTAGCAGATGGGGAGAGGGGAAGAGCAATGGGGATGTTGAAATCGCCCATGATGAGGGTAGGGATGTCACAGGAGAGAAAATGTGGAAGCCAAGTGGCAAAATAATCCAGGAACTGATGGGAGGGGCCGGGAGGACGATATACCACCTCCACTCGCATGGAGAAGGGTGTAGAGTCTGATGGCATGGACCTCAAAAGAAGGAAAGACAAGCTATACACATCATCCCCCGACCTTACCCCCGCGGTACTACAGAATGCCAGTGACTGTCTGTCCGCAGTCTCCAACATCATGTCCGCCCTCTGTCTGAAACTCAACCTTTCCAAAACTGAACTTATTCTGCTCTCGCCGTCTACTAACCTCCCTAAATCTGACATTTCCCTCTCCGTGGGTGGCACCATAATAACACCCCGGCAGCAGGCGCGCTGTCTGGGTGTCATTTTTTGCATCAATCTCTCCTTCACATCCCATATACAATCTCTTGCCACTTACACCTAAAGAACATCTCTAGAATCCACTCCTTTCTCACCATTTAAACAAAAACACTCATTGTCGCCCTGATCCACTCCTGCCTGGACTACTGCACCGCTCTATTAATTGGCCTCTCTCTCACTCGACTTTCCCCTCTCCAGTCCATACTTAACGCAGCAGCCAAGGTCGCCTTTCTGACTAATTGGTACTTGGACGAGTCCACACAGTGAGAGTCATTACACTGGCTGCCCAGTCATTATAGGATCCAATTCATACTGCTTGTTCTCTCCCGCAAAGCTCTCCATAATGGGGCACCCCACCTAATGTCTCCTCCCTCATTTCTGTTTACCCGTCTACCCGCTGCAAGTGACTTTCGACTAACATCTGCATTAATCCTTACCTCCCACTCCCGTCTCCAAGACTTCTCCCGTGTTGTGCCATTCTTCTGGAATGCTCTACCCCAAGAAATTAGGACAATCCACAACTTACACAGCTTTAGGCGCTTCAAAGTGGCCTATCACGTTCCCTAAACAAAGTTCTATTATGTGTGTGTATGTAACCCACTCTCTATCTATCTAAGAATAACCGTTTATCAAATCCACTGCACCCAACAACACCACAGAAATTGGCTGGTGACTACCTCATGCAGCCTTTCTCCATCCCCATTCCCTCAAGATGGCTGGAACATCATTGTAAATAAGCCCCCTGTATTCTGTGTCTCCTCCATCTCATTGTAGATTGTAAGCTATTACGGGCAGGATCATCTTTTATTTTGCTTACCAGTAATTATTATATTACTTTGAATGTTGTTACTTATGACTTGTACGTGAACTGTTGAATTTTAAACCGCTGCGCAATATGTTGACCCACCCAGCCTAAAAACTTCAGCCTGCAGCTGCCCCAGAATAGACTCATCTATTAGATGCTCCAATTCTGGTGCTTTTGCCCAGCTCTTCCCACTTGCCCTGACTTGGCAAGTGTGGTAATATTTGCGGGAATGAATCAGCCCCCAGCTGTCTGCTTTGCCTGGCTGGTTATCAGAAGTACAGGGGACCCACGCACGTTTTTCATTAATTTATAGCGCAGGATGAATACTCCCATCAGCCGCTGCCTGCTCTTGTTGTTATAAGAGGCAGCAAGTGTAGGCTGTCACTGTTATCTGTTGAATATAACACTCATCATTCTCCACTGCTCGAATTGATTGCCGGCAGAGCAGGGGAGAATGATGAACGCGGTTTTCAGCACCCAGTGCCTGGGAACATCGCTTACTGCACCGCTGCTTCCGTGGCGCTGGTACGTGTGGTACTGATGCTGCCCACACGTATTACACACATGGACACTGATATCTCTGGTACCAGAAATATCAGGACATGTGAAACCGACCTCAATCAGTAATATTTTTCCCACATTATTACTGCACAGTTTTTTGTGTGGGATGTAACTCGTGATTTTCTCTGCTTGGAAGATAAAAAGACCCCACACATGAGGGAATTATTAGCCCGAATTTTTTTTTATTTTCTCAAGGGTAACCGCACATGTACTATATGGCGGCATATTTCTCGTGACTTATTGTACTTTATGATAGTGGTAACATATCTCATTTTTCCAATAACATTTACGAAACCATTTTTTAGGGACCAAATCACATTTAATTTGAAGTGACTTTGAGGGGTCTACATGACAGAAAATATCCAAAAGTGACACCATGCTAAAAATGACTTTGGGCATTGAATGCTCTTTTCTACAGAACGCACACACACAGCTCCACTCTGTACACCTCGTACACACGCACGGCTCCACTTTGTACACCTCGCACACGCACGGCTCCACTCTGTACACCTCGCACACGCACGGCTCCACTCTGTACACCTTGCACACGCACGGCTCCACTCTGTACACCTCGTACACACGCACGGCTCCACTCTGTACACCTCGCACACGCACGGCTCCACTCTGTACACCTCGCACACGCACGGCTCCACTCTGTACACCTCGCACACGCACGGCTCCACTCTGTACACCTCGCACACGCATGGCTCCACTCTGTATACCTCGCACACGCACGGCTCCACTCTGTACACCTCGTACACACACGGCTCCACTCTGTACACCTCGTACACACGCACGGCTCCACTCTGTACACCTCGTACACGCACGGCTCCACTCTGTACACCTCGTACACGCACGGCTCCACTCTGTACACCTCATACACGCACGGCTCCACTCTGTACACCTCGTACACGCACGGCTCCACTCTGTACACCTCGTACACGCACGGCTCCACTCTGTACACCTCGCACACGCACGGCTCCACTCTGTACACCTCGTACACGCACGGCTCCACTCTGTACACCTCGTACACATGCACGGCTCCACTCTGTACACCTCGCACACGCACGGCTCCACTCTGTACACCTCGCACACGCACGGCTCCACTCTGTACACCTCGCACACGCACGGCTCCACTCTGTACACCTCGCACACGCACGGCTCCTCTCTGTACAGCTCGTACACACACGGCTCCACTCTGTACACCTCGCACACGCACGGCTCCACTCTGTACACCTCGTACACGCACGGCTCCACTCTGTACACCTCGCACACGCACGGCTCCACTCTGTACACCTCGTACACGCACGGCTCTACTCTCTACACCTCGTACACACGCACGGCTCCACTCTGTACACCTCGCACACGCACGGCTCCACTCTGTACACCTCGCACACGCACAGCTCCACTCTGTACACCTCGCACACGCACGGCTCCACTCTGTACACCTCGCACACGCACGGCTCCACTCTACACCTCGCACACGCACGGCTCCACTCTGTACACCTCGTACACGCACGGCTCCACTCTGTACACCTCGTACACGCACGGCTCCACTCTGTACACCTCGTACACACACGGCTCCACTCTGTACACCTCGTACACACACGGCTCCACTCTGTACACCTCGTACACACACGGCTCCACTCTGTACACCTCGTACACACACGGCTCCACTCTGTACACCTCGTACACACACGGCTCCACTCTGTACACCTCGTACACACACGGCTCCACTCTGTACACCTCGTACACACACGGCTCCACTCCGTACACCTTGTACACTCACGGCTCCGCTCCGTACATCTCGTACACACAAGGCTCCGCTCCATACATCTCGTACACACACTGCTCCGCTCCGTACACCTCGTACACACATGGCTCCGCTCCGTACACCTCGTACACACATGGCTCCACTCCGTACATTTCGTACACACACGGCTCCGCTCCGTACACACACAGCTCCGCTCCGTACACCTCGTACACACACTGCTCTGCTCCGTACACCTCGTACACACGTGGTTCCGCTCCGTACACCTCGTACACACAAGGCTCCGCTCCATACATCTCGTACACACACTGCTCCGCTCCGTACACCTCGTACACACATGGCTCCGCTCCGTACACCTCGTACATACATGGCTCCACTCCGTACATTTCGTACACACACGGCTCCGCTCCGTACACACACAGCTCTGCTCCGTACACCTCGTACACACACTGCTCTGCTCCGTACACCTCGTACACACGTGGCTCCGCTCCGTACACCTCGTACACACACGGCTCCGCTTCGTACTCCTTGTACACACAGCTCTGCTCCGTACACCTCGTACACCCACGGCTCTGCTCCGTAAACCACGTACACACACGCAGCTCCGTACACCTCGTACACCCACGGCTCTGCTCCGTACACCTCGTACACACATGCAGCTCCGTACACCTCGTACACCCACGCCTCCGCTCCGTACACCTCGTAAACCCACGGCTCCACTCCGTACAATTCGTACACACGGCTCCGCTCCGTACACCTCGTACACACACACGGCTCCGCTCCGTACACCTCATACACACGCGGCTCCGCTCCGTACACCTCGTACACACGCGGCTCCGCTCCGTACACCTCATACACACACGGCTCCGCTCCGTACACCTCGTACACACACGGCTCCGCTCCGTACACCTCGTACACACACGGCTCCGCTCCGTACACCTCGTACACACACGGCTCCACTCTGTACACCTCGTACACACACACGGCTCCGCTCCGTACATTTCGTACACACACGGCTCCGCTCAGTACACCTCATACACACGGCTCCGCTCCGTACATTTTGTACACACACGGCTCCGCTCCGTACATTTCGTACACACACGGCTCCGCTCAGTACACCTCATACACACGCGGCTCCGCTCCGTACACCTCGTACACACACGGCTCCGCTCTGGCTCCGCTCCTACACCTCGTACACACACGGCTCCGCTCCGTACACCTCGTACACACACGGCTCTGCTACATCCACACTGTAAACCTCTCCTGACCCCACACATAAACTTCCCCTCATCCAGCACCATGACAACCAGCATTGCAGAGTCCTGTATTCACTGAGGCCCCTGATCATGTGACCCCTGACTCCTCCCCTCCCGTTACCTCATCACAGGTCCTGTGTACAGAGCAGCCATTCTGCTCCTCTTCTGGAGTAGCTTCTTGAGATCAGGTAATTATTATTATTTATTTATATAGCACCATTAATTCCATGGTGCTGTACATGAGAAGGGGTTACATACAAAGTTATAGATATTATTAACAGTAAACAAATTTACAATGACGGACTGGAACAGAGGGGAGAGGACCCTGTCCTTGTGGACTTACATTCTACGGGATAGTGGGGAAGAGACATAAGGTCGGGGGTGCAGCAGCTCTGGTGGTGATGAGGCGGCAGCTCAGGCGGTGGTGAGGCGGCAGAATGGTTATTGCAGGCTGTAAGCTTTCCTGAAAAGATGGGTTTTCAGGTTCCGTTTGAAGGATCCAAGAGTGGTGGATAATCGGACGTGTTGAGGCATGGCATTCCAGAGGATAGGGGATATTCGGGAGAAATCTTGGAGGCGGTTGTGTGAGGAACGAATAAGTGTGGAGAAGAGTAGGAGGTCTTGGGAGGACCGAAGATTACATGAGGGAAGATATTGGGAGATTAGTTCAGAGATATAGGGAGGGGAAAGGTTGTGGATGGCTTTGTAGGTCAGTGTTAGTATCTTGAACTGGATTCGTTGGGGAATTGGGAGCCAATGGAGGGATTTGCAGAGGGGAGAGGCAGGGGAGTAGCGAGGAGAGAGGTGGATTAGTCGGGCAGCAGAATTGAGGGCAGACTGGAGTGGTGCAAGAGAGTTAGCAGGGAGGCCACAGAGGAGAGTGTTGCAGTAGTCAAGGCGGGAGATGATGAGGGCATGTACAAGAGTTTTAGTAGATTGAGGACTGAGGAAGGGACGGATTCTGGAAATATTTTTGAGTTGGAGGCGACAGGAGGTGGCAAGAGATTGGACGTGCGGTTTGAAGGACAGGGCAGAGTCGAGAGTTACTCCAAGGCAGCGGATTTCAGGTGTGGGAGAGAGCATGATGTCATTTACCATAATAGATAGATCGGGTAGGGAAGATACGTGAGATGGAGGAAAGATAATGAGTTCAGTTTTGTCTACCTTGAGTTTTAGAAAGCGAGAGGTGAAACAGGAGGATATGGCTGATAGACACTCCAGGATTCTGGACAGCAGAGAGGTGACATCTGGGCCAGAGAGGTAGATCTGAGTGTCATCAGCATACAGGTGGTACTGGAAGCCATGGGACTTTATGAGTTGTCCTAGGCCAAGAGTATAGATAGAAAAAAGTAGGGGCCCCAGGACAGAGCCTTGGGGGACTCCAACAGAGAGGGGGCGGGATGAGGAGATAGTGTGGGAGTGGGAAACGCTGAATGTGCGGTCAGAAAGGTATGAGGAAATACAGGACATGGCAAGGTCTTTTATGCCAAGGGAAGAAAGAATCTGTAGCAGTAGGCAGTGGTCAACTGTGTCAAAGGCAGAGGACAGGTCAAGAAGGAGGAGGATGGAGAACTGTCTGTTAGCTTTGGCTGTGAGTAAGTCATTAGTAATTTTGGTCAGGGCAGTTTCAGTGGAGTGGTGGGGGAGGAAGCCAGATTGCAGGATGTCAAGGAGGGAGTTAGTTGAGAGGTGGGAGGAAAGTTGAGCATGGAGATGCTGTTCAAGGAGTTTGGAAGCAAACGGGAGCAGTGATATGGGGTGATAGCTGGGCATAGCAGTTGGGTCAAGGTTTGATTTTTTGAGGATGGGTGTTATGGTGGCATGTTTGAAGGCAGAGGGGAAGGTACCAGAAGTTAGGGATAGGCTGAAGAGATGGGTTAGTGCTGGAGTGATCATGTTAGTGAGGTTGGGGAGCAGGTGGGAAGGGATGGGGTCAAGTGCACAGGTGGTGAGGTGTGATTTGGATAGGAGATGAGTAGGTAATGATTGGCAGAAGTCATCTGCAGAAAGTAGAACAATTCCCCCATTAAGTGATTGGATCCCGCAGATCTCTCACGGTGCGATCTGGAGCCCTGACCACTTTCTTGTGCTCCATGGTACATTAACCCTAAACAATTAACTTGCACGTCTGTAACACTTTATCCAGGAAGGCTAGATTCAGGGTGATCCTAGTGCTGATCGAGCCGTGCACCTCCATCTAAAGTTATGTAGTGTCAGGTGGTCGAGCCGCTCTTTCCTCTGCATTGCTGGTAGTGAGATAATCTAGTTCATTTTCAAGATGGTCCATGCTGTCAGACTCTACACCCCCTTCTCCATGCGAGTGGCGGTGGTATATCGTCCTCCGGGCCCCTCACATCAGTTTCTGGATCACTTTGCCACTTGGCTTCCACATTTTCTCTCCTGTAACATCCCCACCCTCATCATGGGAGACTTCAACATCCCCATTGCTCTTCCTCTCTCACCATCTGCTTCTCACCTTTTATCTCTAACCTCCTTTTTCGGCCTCTAGCAGCATACTAACTCCCCCACGCATGAAGACGTAAACTCCCTCTATTTGGTCTTCCCACGGTTTTGCTCAGTGGAAGTATATACTATACTATACTTCCCCTTGAGAAAGCCGCATTATGCTTGGCGAAACACGCATCGGGGGTCTCTCCCGGATCCTCCTTGGTGCCCCATACCTGGTCCTTATTGGTAAGCACCGCCCTGCCTGCCATGATATGTATTTTGGGATTTGTTTAATCTTTTGATAGCGCTCTTCTGCCGGGCCCTTTACACATATAGGCATGGCACACCACGTTCTGGGGTGTTTTCTGTGGTTCTCACCCAGCGACTAATGTACGCTATAGCACACAGGTGTTATAACCCCTAGCTTTGACTTTGCACATTGGCCCTGCTATCCTGCAGGGAAATTAGCACTTTATTCACAATTGGGGTTACATATGCCTAATTCTCAGTTTTTTATGCTGACATTTGAGCCCTGGGATCCTTTTCCCTCATTTTTCTTCCCCCTCCTTTGTGTATCCTATACCTTTTGAGTGTTGTACTAATTTTTGTACCATTATATATATGATATTGACATGTTATGAATAAATTTGGCTTATTTATATGCTCCGCTTGTCCTCCAGTTTTCTGTGTTTATTCGTATGCTTTAATGTCTATTGTCTGTAGAAGTCCCCTCTATAATGTAAAGCGCTGCGGAATATGTTGGCGCTATAGAAATATAATTATTATTATTTATTATTAAGATGGACGCTGATGAATCATAGTCAATTGTGTGCTCCGGGCACACGCTCCCTGCCAATTATAGGGGCATCACTTGCACGTCTGAAACCATCCTCAGCCAATAGTAGGGGAGACTGTCATGGATGTGTCAGAGGCAGCAGATCATTGCACTGCATCCGTCTGCAGAAGGTCTCAGTAGTTTGCTTTGCAGACGAGTGGCCACCCTCCCCGTGCTAATGGCCACACCTGGACCTGAGTGTTGATTTACTTGCTGCTGGGTGATATTTTCTATTTGGATTTCCCTGTTGAGGCTTGGAGCTGCAGCAGGCGGCTATCGTCCTCTTTGGAGTTTGAAGGACGACGGTGTTTCTCTCTGAGTCTACTCAAGCTAAGTTCCCCTTGTATGGTGTGTATCCTAGCTGTCTTTAGCGGTAGTGGGGATTGACGAGCGCTCATCCTGTCCTTCCCGGCGCAGGGCTTATTGCCAGGATCAGGCAAGGATTATGTATCCTGCTCGGCGATAGGTGCGGAACCTATGTAGGGATGATAGGGCTGACAGGGTGACGTTAGATCTGTCTAGGGGTCTCCACTCCCCCCTTCCCTAGTGTTTGGTTCTCTTTCCCTTATCCCTTCATGTTGCACTTAGCCTTTCCTTCACGTTGCATGACAGACACGTTTGATATTTAAGGCACCCTCCATTATTGGGAGGTACCTTACCTGTGCTCCCTTAACCTAATCCTGTCCATCATGCTTGCCCTGTTTGAACCTGATCATGTGCATCCTTCTGTAACCTACTCCTGAGCCCATCCTGCATCTACCAGAACCTGATCCGTCTTGTGCGCACCTATACCGCTACCATCACCAGTGCAGTCTAAACCTGAACCTGTGTGATCCTGTACCCAAGTCCGTCCTATGTTCCTGAACTTGTGTCTGCTTCCTATCCAGTACCTGTCCTTCTTACCAGTCAACGAAAGGTGGTATTTCCTGATGAAAAAGTCACTTAGACTTTGAAACGCATTGGATAAACCACCTTTCTTTATGTGAAACACTTTGGACCTTCAATTATTCGGCAGCGCGGACCATATCCACATTATCCTTTTCATCTATCTTTACAGCCATACAGTACTGATCCAGAACTTATTCTATCTTTATATGGTGCTCGGCTTACATATTCATACTGATGGCTTCTGACAGGTCTTTGATCCCTCAATGACCTGCCCCCTATTTTTCATACTGAATATAATGTTTTGAAAAAAAGTCACATTCAACAGGCTTTTGCCGGTGGCGACACCTGCGCTGTAGCATGATCGCATCTCTAATGTCCATTTAATTATTTTATTTGGTGATATAAACATTTAGAAAAAAAATTAAGTTCTCTCTCAAAATGGCGCCAGTCGCGCCTGTGCAGTAGCATCTATTGAGGATCTGATAGATGCTACTGCATAGCTGCCGCCGGTGCCATCTTAGTGGAGTCAATTTTTTTTCCTCTAGCAGAATGGCAATGGCGGCACCTGAGCAGTAGCGTCCTTCGGATCGTCGATAGATGCTACTGCACAGGCACGGCCCGCATAATTTTGAGAGAGATTTTTTTTCCTGAATAAGTTTATATCACAAAATAAAATAATTAACCCCTTTCTGCCATCAGACGTACTATCCCGTCCATGTGACCTGGGACTTAATGCCCATGGACAGGATAGTACGTCTTGGCATTTAATGCGACTTAAGTCGCGGTGATCGCATTAAAATTCTGATGCCATCTTAGCTTATGGTAGATGGCCTCGGCATCCCGGGGTCTGTTGCCACCCTCCCTTCCTCCCGAGCGCTGTGATTGGCTGTTCAAATCGAAACAGCCAATCACAGCACTTCTCATTGTTTCAGCCAATCGGAGCTGCTGAAACAATATAGTCCTAGGCTAGGATCGAGTACCGATGTACTCGATCCTAGGCCCGATGCCTGGCAAAAACCCCCTGGATTGGCGACATTGCCGATCGCGCCAATCGCAGGGCACAGCGGCGGTATAACGCCGCTGTGCCCTGCCAGTACCGGTGAGGATCGATGCTGTATTACCACCGATCCTAGGCTGGAGCCTGGTACAGGCCTAGCAGGGCCTGTAGGAGCTGATTGGCACGATCGATGTCATCGTCGATCTCGCCAATCACAGTGCACAGCTTCGGTCATGCTGTGACCTCTCTGTTCCCTTCTGGTGACCTGGCCGTGACCTGCCAAGGAATCGGAGCTGTGAGCTCCGATCCTAGGCGGTTGCCATGGTCACCAAGCAGAGTAGTGATTGATGGGATCGATGTAATTATTCGATCCCACCAATGACACGTGACCACAGCAGCGATGTAACCGCTCTGTATCCTGTCCCTGACCTGCCTGTGACCTGTATGACAGCTCTGCAGGGGTCCTCACACTAGCTGAGGATTCCCTAGAGAGCGGTCATACTTCTGGATCTCCTGGTGTGCTGGGTATTGTGGAGCCACAGCAGCCTGTAGCACCACAATCCCTGCTGAAGAAAGAAAAACCCTACAACTGTAAGTGTTGACTGATCCCCCATCCCCCCTTCCCCCTACCCCCACTTTTTACCCCCCTCCACCCCCCCTTGCGCCACCTCCGTGCGCACACTTAGCAGCCGCCGAGCGGTGATTGGTGACGCAGTTCACTTATCAGAGCTTGTGCCTGCTGATTTCCTTTCCCCCCCCTGCACCACACCTGTACGCACACCCAGCAGCCGCCACTGAACTTTGATAAGTGACGCCGTTCATTTATCAGAGCTAGGGCCTGCTGTTTTAGACTTTTCTTTTCACAGGTATTTTTTTTTTCTCCCCATTTCCTTTTTTCTTTTACCCTTTTCTTTCCAGAATAGTGTGCACCAATCACTAGCTCCCCCCACACATACACATAGTTATCACGTTCATCCCAACAGCGCTATTCAATGGAGGAGGCATATTCTTTCCTTGCCTCCGACACTGATAGGGAGGGAGAGGATCCCACTTTTCTTTATTTTTCTGATTCTTCATCCTCTTCCCCCTCCTTATCTTCCTCCTCGGGTCCTGCGGAACCGCCACTCAGACGCTCCAGGACAGAAGATGAGGCAGTGCCCACCATGCCTGAAGCTGATTCAGCAGACCCTGTATGGACCTCGCCGAGGACACTGATTCCTGATTTTGTGGTAGAATCAAGTTTGACACCACCAGCCTCACAGAAATAGACTTTTTCAAAGTCTTTTTTTCTGAGGATTTTGTTACCTCATGGTGGAGCAAACTAATTTGTACGCTCGTCAATTTTTGGCACAAAACCCCGGTTCATCATATTCTAACTGGTCTCCTGTGGACGCAGTTGAAATGATGCAGTTTTGGGGCCTGGTCCTCCACATAGGGATACTGAAGAAGCTGGAAATTTGGCAATATTGGAGTGTTGATATTTTATTCAGCATTCCAGTGTTCCGAATGGTCATGGTCCGGACATATTTTGAGGCCATCCACAAATTTCTGCATTATACCAATAATGCACAGTGTCCCGCACGAGATGACCCTAAATTTGACCGTCTTGTTCAAAGTTCAGCTGGTCATCGAAAACTTCAACAAAAAGTTTGCTGAAGTGTACGTGCCCAAAATGGACATCTGCGTGGATGAGTCCTTGGTTCATTTCAAGGGAAGGCTCGGATTCCGTCAATACCTGCCCAGTAAGAGGGCCAGGTATGGAATCAAACTCTTTAAACTTTGTGAGAGTACCTCAGGGGTACACTCAGGTTTAGAGTGTATGATGGAAAGGACACCAGGATTGAACCCCCTGCGTGTCCTCCTGTCCTGAGAGTGAGTGGGAAAATTGTGTGGGATTTGGTTCACCCACTGCTGGATAAAGGTTATCACCTCTACACTGATAACTTTTATACCAGAATCCCTCTCTGCGCGAGGTACCGCAGCCTGCGGGCAGATGCTCAGAAAAGGTGAGAGCAGAGCCCAATGTAGCGACCACCTAGTGGTGGTCAAGTACAAGGACAGGAGGGATGTCCTTCTCTTGACTACCATACACGGTGATGGCAGCGCCCTCAGCACTATACGGGGTTCCTCTACACAGGTCAGCAAACCGACGTGTAGTGGGGTACAACAAAAACATGAGGGGGGCGTTGATCTCTCCGATCAACTCCTCCAACCGTACAATGCTCTCAGAAAGGCCAGGGTGTGGTACAAAAAGCTGGCCGTGCTGTTGTGAGTTCGTTTTCCCCTTCACCATTGAGGTCTGATGAACTCCCTCTTCTGGTGAAGGAAGGTAGTGAGGCTGATTACAAAGCACCTGAGCAGAATGATGATGACTGGGTGACTGGGATCGCTGACTGGATATAAGGCAGCCGACGCCCTTCTGCCTTGCGGGTGATTCCTCTGAGGGATTCTTGGAGACCAGTCTGATTCCTGCTCCTCTAAAGCTAAGTTTTCTGCTCTACTTTTTGCATTTGTGTTTTTGTTTTGTTTTGCCTTGTTGGTCTGGATTTCTGCCTCTCCTTGCTGGGTGAGCTGAATTCCTTTTTGCTCTGTCTTCAGATAATACCAGAGTACTGATATAGTCTTTTTGAAGCCTAGCGTCTTCAGGGCTTTTTTCCCTATCAGTCTGTTGGCTCTTGTTTTTGAGAGGGTTTTGGCGGATTGCAGACAGCAGCTTTCCTATCCTATCCTATTTAGTTAGCTTGGGCCCCATCATTTGCTCAGCCTATCTTTCTGTCTGTGTGAGTGTTTTTCCATCTCGCTTCACCGTCATTATATGTTGGGGGCTGCCTACTGCTTTGGGGGCTGCTCTGGGGCAGTTTAGATTTCCCTTTTCTGTCTTTAGGCTATGTAGTTCTCCGGCTGTGATCGAGGGGTCTAGGGCACCGTAGGAACCCCCACGGCTACTGCTAGTTGTTGTTGTTAGATTCAGGGGTCTGCAATCCGATAGCTGCCAACTTCTCTGGGTTTCTGGACTTAGCTAGTATTTCTATTTTTGCCTCCTACGGTGACTCATTCATAACACCGTGCACATTATACATATGGCAATTGTCACGCGGCGGCTGCCGCGCACTTCTCTCTTTGCCTCCTCCTGGCCGCAGCTTACCCGCTCTCCGGTGTCCTTCTCCCCTCAGCGCCGGCTGCCGCGGTCTTCTCCGCGGTCCCTCCCGGCTCCTCTCCTCCGTCCGGCGGCCTCCTCCGTCCAGTCTTCCGGACCGCGCCGGGTGCACGCCCCCGCCCCTCCTGCTCGGCGGGCGCGCGCACACACTGTGCCTGGGCACGCGCGCGCCTCCTCCTCCTCCTGAGGACGCGCGCCTGCTCCTCCTCCACTTCAGGTCACGACCCGGAAGCCCTCCTACTAGCCCCTATATCTGGCCGCCTCTTCCTGCCAGCGGTGCCTGAGTATCACTGCTTTTCCCTAGTGATTCTGGCCGCTCTCTATGCACGCTACCGCGTCCTGTCCATCCGTTGCTCGTTCACCTCTTCCATTTTCCTCTCTCCTAGGTCCTGTGTCTCCAAGCCGTGCCCACCTGTCCTGTGTCTCCAAGCCGTGCCCGCCTGTCCTGTGTCCCCTAGCCGTGCCCACCTGTCCAGCGTCTCCAAGCCGAGTCTATCTGCCCTGTGTCTTCAAGCCGTGCCTACCTGTCCCGGGTCTCCAGGCCGTGCCCACCTGTCTCGTGTCTCCAAGCCGTGCCCGTCTGTCCTGTGGCTCCCAGCCGGTACCGTCAGTCCTGTATCCCCAGCTCGGTTCTAGCTGTCTGTCTGTCGATACTTCCCCAGGGTACCAGCTGCCGTGGTAATAGTTACCCGCGGGCTTGCCCCAAACGCTCCCTGTATAGGGGGTGGTCCACCTGGTCAGCTCGCCCCCGGGAGGTTCGTTGCCACGGTCTAGCGGGTCCACCCCAGGTGTACCTTACAGAATACTCAGGCCATGGATCCCGCTGGTACCCCGACCCCGACCCAAAAGAACTTTTGTTCCTTCGTGAGAATCAGGCGAGGATCATGTCGTCTCTGCAAACCTCCAATCCGGGGATTGCCTCCCAAATCTCCGGCTTACAGCAGGAGCTTGCTCAGCAGCGCGACACCCAGGCCCATATTTTGAACTACATAGCCTCTGTAGATAACCGCCTTCTAGCTCTACAGACGGCGGCCGCTGTCCCTGCGGCAGCTTCTCAGTCCTCTCCCCGCTTGGCCAAACCCCCACGCTATAGTGGAGATCCCAAACTCTGTCGGGGGTTCATTAACCAGTGCCAGTTGCACTTTGAGCTGGCATCCCTGCAGTATCCTTCCGACCGGGCCAAGGTGGCCTTTATGATTTCCCACTTAGAGGGTGAGGCATTGGCTTGGGTGAATCCTTTGTGGGAGCGAGATGACCCGATAGTCTCCCAGCTCGCAACCTTCTTGGAGACATTTCGTAAGGTCTTTGATGAGCCCGGCTGTCTGGTCTCCGCCACCAAGTCCTTATTTTGCCTTCGCCAGGGTGCTCTCTCTGTGGGACAGTACGCCATCCAGTTCCGTACGTTGTCTTCTGAACTAGGATGGAACAATGAGGCTCTAGTAGGGGCTTTTTGGCGTGGCTTGTCGCCCCGAATCAAAGATGAGTTGGCAGGCAGGGATACACCTACGTCTTTGGAGGATCTCATCTCGCTGGCAACGCGAATTGACCTGCGTTTCCGGGAGCGTTCCCGCGAGGTCGCCAGGGAGAGAAGGCCCACTCGGTTTTCTCCTCCGACACGCAGTCCTTCCCTGCTCTCGGCCTTCCACCTCGGCATCAGCCCCTGAACCTATGCAGGTTGACCGACTCAGGCCCGCGGAGCTACGCCGCCAGGAGAGGCTCACTCATGGCCTTTGTCTCTATTGTGGCAGTGCTTCCCACCTTCTACGTTCCTGCCCTGTGAGGCCGGGAAACTCCTCCGCCTAGGACAGGTAAGAGAGGCCTCCCTAGGTGCCTTTGACACCTCTCTACCTTTGACCCTTCCTGTTTTGTTTATCCAGGGATCCAAACGTTTCTCGGAGTTAGCCTATATTGACTCAGGGGCTGCTGGAAATTTTATCAACTCGAGGCGGTGAAGAGATTGGGGATACCTGTTAGGTCCTTGGAGGTTCCCCGGCAGTTAGCTTCAGTCGACGGCATTCCCTTGCGCGAGACCGTTACTCTGATCACTGAAGAGCTGGAATTACAGATCGGGGTCCTGCACCGTGAGAGAATAGCCTTCTTCGTGCTGCCGTCTCTATCCCACACCTTGCTCCTGGGTCTTCTGTGGTTGAGGATGCATGAACCTGTCCTGGATTGGCGGACCGGAGACATTCTTCGCTGGGGCTGCTTTTGCCAGACTAGATGTCTTCGTCCAGTACAACCCCTCAAATGCTCGTCTCCTGTCTCGGGCCCTGCGGATTTGCCCTCGGCTTATTGGGCTTTTGCGGATGTCTTTGATAAGAAAGAGGCAGAGGCTCTTCCACCGCACCGGCAATATGATTGCCCCATCGAGCTTGTTCCCGGCTCGACTCCGCCCCGGGGGGCGAATCTATCCGTTGAGTCCACTCGAGGCCCAGGCCATGTCTGAATATGTACAAGAGAATTTGGCCAAAGGCTTCATCCGAAAGTCATCTTCTCCCGCTGGGGCTGGCTTCTTTTTCGTCAAGAAGAAGGACGGGTCTCTCCGCCCCTGTATTGACTATCGAGGTCTTAACCAGATTACCATCAAGAACAGATATCCTCTACCTCTCATCCCCGAGCTGTTCGACCGGCTACGAGGGGCGCGAATCTTTTCTAAATTGGATCTCCGTGGAGCCTATAATCTCGTCCGTATTCGCTCCGGAGATGAATGGAAGACCGCCTTCAACACCAGGGATGGACACTACGAGTACCTCGTCATGCCCTTCGGGTTGTGCAACGCCCCCGCAGTCTTTCAAGAATTTGTGAACGACATTTTCCGAGACCTTCTGTACTCCAGTGTGGTTGTGTACCTTGACGATATCCTGGTCTTCTCTCCCGATCTGTCCACCCACAGAAGAGATGTCCGCCGAGTACTGTTCCGATTGAGGGAGAATCGCCTGTACGCCAAATTGGAGAAGTGCGCCTTTGAACAGTCCTCCCTTCCATTTCTGGGCTATATCATCTCCGACTCCGGCCTGCGTATGGATCCGGAGAAGGTGTCTGCCGTGCTCAACTGGCCACGTCCCCAAGGGGTGAAAGCCGTTCAGCGATTTCTCGGCTTCGCAAATTATTATCGGCAGTTCATCCCTCATTTTTCCTCATTGGCTGGCTCTATCTCGTCTTTGATTCGTAAAGGAGCCAACCCGCACGTCTGGACCCCTGAAGCAGAGGAGGCCTTCCTATCTCTGAAACGAGCATTTGCCACGGCTCCCGTACTCCATCGTCCTGAGGTCAACAAACCGTTCGTCCTCGAAGTGGATGCATCAGCAACTGGAGCTGGAGCGGTTTTGTCTCAAAAGTCTTCCTCCGGTAGGCTCGTTACGTGCGGCTTCTTTTCCAAGTCCTTCTCCACCCCAGAGCGGAATTATTCCATTGGGGACCGAGAACTGCTGGCCATCAAGTTAGCTCTAGAGGAGTGGAGATACTTATTGGAGGGCGCCGCACATCCCTTCACAATCTTCACAGACCATAAGAATCTAGCTTATCTTCGGTCTGCACAGAGACTCAACCCACGCCAGGCCAGGTGGTCTCTGTTCTTTGCTCGATTCGATTTTGATCTGCATTTTCGCCCAGGCAACAAGAACCTCAAAGCTGACGCCTTGTCCAGGTCCTTCCTTCCCGCAGATGTCGAAGAGGAACCCACGCATATCTTGGATCCATCCCGGCTCATCACGGTGGCACCACTTTCTCTTCTCTCACCTCCACCTGGCAAGACTTTTGTGCCGGAGAAGGACCGAGGACGAATCCTCCACTGGGGACATGCTTCCAAGCTGGCTGGCCATCTCGGGCTTAAGAAGACACTTCTCCTGGTGTCCCGCTACTACTGGTGGCCGACTCTTCCCCAGGATGTCCGGGATTTCGTCGCCTCCTGTCTCTCCTGTGCCAAGATCAAGGTGCCTAGGCAGCTGCCTTCTGGTCTTCTACACCCGCTTCCAGTACCCTCGTCCCCTTGGCAACACATTGCCATGGACTTTATTACGGACCTGCCCCACTCTGCCAACTGTACTCTCGTCCTAGTGGTGGTTGATAGGTTTTCTAAGATGGCACACTTCGTCCCTCTTTCCGGCTTGCCATCGGCCCCAGCCTTGGCGAAGATTTTCGTTCAGCACATCTTCCGTCTTCATGGACTGCCCCAACATATTGTTTCTGACAGAGGAGTCCAATTCACCTCTCGCTTCTGGAGAGCCCTATGCAGATCAATGGATATCACTCTCGACTTCTCCTCATCTTACCACCCCCAGTCCAACGGTCAGGCTTAACGGACAAATCAGTGCTTGGTGAACTACCTCCGGCATTTTTCCAATGTCCACCAGAACGACTGGGCTGAACTTCTCCCGTGGGCTGAGTTCACCTATAATAACCACGTCAGTGAGTCTTCGGGCAAGTCCCCTTTCTTTGTCGTCTACGGGCAACATCCTGGTGTACCTCTTCCGGTTCCCCCGCCTCGGGTGTACCGGCGGCTGACCTTCTGACCGGGGAATTCTCCAGGATCTGGCAGGAGACCAAGGCCGCTCTCGAGTTGGTACGTAACAGAGTTAAGAGACACGCCGACAAAAGACGCCTGGATGCCCCGCTATATCACCCTGGTGATAAAGTTTGGCTGGCCTCCAAGTTTATTCGCCTCAAGATCCCTTCCCATAAACTGGGTCCCCGTTATATTGGACCTTTTGAGGTCTTGTCCCGTATTAATGATGTCTCCTACAAACTACGGCTTCCTGCCTCTCTCCGTATCCCTAATGCCTTTCATGTGTCTTTGCTAAAACCAGTCATCTTCAATCGTTTCCTTTCTAAGGCCCCTCACTCGCCTCCGCCTGTCTCCACAGACTATGTATTTGAGGTTAAAGATATTTTGGCCATGAGGAAGCAAAAGGGGAGAACCTTTTTTTTGGTTGATTGGAAGGGCTTTGTTCCCGAGGAGAGGTCCTGGGAGCCCCAAGAGAACATCCAGGCCCCTCGAATCTTGGCTAAATTTTTTTCCGGACTGCGGAGGGAGGTGCGTAAGGAGGGGGGTACTGTCACGTGGCGGCTGCCGCGCACTCCTCTCTTTGCCTCCTCCCGGCCGCAGCTTACCCGCTCTCCGGTGTCCTTCTCCCCTCAGCGCCGGCTGCCGCGGTCTTCTCCGCGGTCCCTCCCGGCTACTTTCCTCCGTCCGGCGGCCTCCTCCGTCCGGTCTTCCGGACCGCGCCGGGTGCACGCCCCCGCCCCTCCTGCTCGGCGGGCGCGCGCACACACTGTGCCTGGGCACGCGCGCGCCTCCTCGTCCTCCTCCTGAGGACGCGCGCCTGCTCCTCCTCCACTTCAGGTCACGACCCGGAAGCCCTCCTACTAGCCCCTATATCTGGCCGCCTCTTCCTGCCAGCGGTGCCTGAGTATCACTGCTTTTCCCTAGTGATTCTGGCCGCTCTCTATGCACGCTACCGCGTCCTGTCCATCCGTTGCTCGTTCACCTCTTCCATTTTCCTCTCTCCTAGGTCCTGTGTCTCCAAGCCGTGCCCACCTGTCCTGTGTCTCTAAGCCGTGCCCGCCTGTCCTGTGTCCCCTAGCCGTGCCCACCTGTCCTGTGTCTCCTAGCCGTGCCCACCTGTCCAGCATCTCCAAGCCGAGTCTATCTGCCCTGTGTCTCCAAGCCGTGCCTACCTGTCCCGGGTCTCCAGGCTGTGCCCACCTGTCTCGTGTCTCCAAGCCGTGCCCGTCTGTCCTGTGGCTCCCAGCCGGTACCGTCAGTCCTGTATCCCCAGCTCGGTTCTAGCTGTCTGTCTGTCGATACTTCCCCAGGGTACCAGCTGCCGTGGTAATAGTTACCCGCGGGCTTGCCCCAAACGCTCCCTGTATAGGGGGTGGTCCACCTGGTCAGCTCGCCCCCGGGAGGTTCGTTGCCACGGTCTAGCGGGTCCACCCCAGGTGTACCTTACAGCAATGCTCAACGCATTCCTGCTGTCACGATGTGCACGCCATACTGATCCGTCGTACCTTCGTCACGATGTACACGCCACACTGATACGTCGTACCTTCAGTTCCAGGAGGTAGTGGTTAAGGCCCTGATGTTTAGCACTCCGGAAGGAGCGGGCCCCAGTGTGACGAACAGCCCACGGCCGTTCGTCCACTTACGGAGGCGACTAACGGGGGTCCCGCTGCCACCAAAACGCGACGGACAGCGGACCCTGTGTCACCACTATGTCACAGTCCCACCACTGACACGGGTGTATCAGCGGACGGAGGGACGAGACACAATGCCGGCACACGGCTATCACAGGCGCAGTGGGGCTTATCTTAGTTATCCCACCACTGGCACCATGTGACAAAAATATCCAGCAAGCTAATCTCGCTCTACAATTTGCCGCAGGGGGAGTTTAATTTGGATGCCCCACCACTGCTATCAATCTTCCAAGCACTGCGGGGATTTATGTATATCCCACTTTCTCAGTTCCACTTTGGAACTTGCAGCTCTCCGGCGCCCCCCTTACCCTCAGGTCAGTCAGGGAACTGCACCTAGGATAATTGGTCGCCGGACGGGCTGCCTGTTGTGAACCGGCAATTAGGCTTCTGCAGTAAGGGAATTATGAGCTGTGGCCGCAGCCCCTCATTCAGCTATATAAGACCCTTCTAGACTGCCAGCAAGCCGCAATAGCCGTGCACAACGTGCTGCCACCAGTCACGGTTACTTAATTCACAGTGTTAAATTAAGAGGGTCCGTGGCAAACCCCTTGAATTAGTAGCGATTATCTAACAAAGGCGTATAGTTCGATTCTTAGAGCATGGAGACAGATCTAAATAATTTCATTTATTTTCCGAAAGAGGACAGTGATTACAGATAAAAGTTGCTATAAAATTGAGACATAAAATATGTACAGTACAGGTATAAAATAAAAGTGGAGAAAACAAAGAGATTACACTCACAGTTCCATATTGTTCCTTAGGCAGACCATGTGGCTTTAAGGTGGGTGGAGGCGGAGCTGCACTTCTCCGCTCATCTGAGTTCTTGTCAGCACGGACTCTGCAGCTGTTCTGAGCTGGTTTGCCCAGGGAAGGCCTTATAGGCTTTGCTTTGTGACATCACGGAGAGATGCATTCTGGGTTGATCCCTCCTCTCTCATCCGAGTTATGTTTTGGCTACAAAACTTAGATTAGCTATAACTTTATGGGAGAAGCTGGTATGGACTCATCAGTGGTATCATGTTTCCCAGCGTAATGAGCCTATCAAGAAAACATCAAACATCTATGCGATATGACCATCCATTTGGGCGCAAATCCTATCTCATGTTCTGGACAGGGTAGAACTTCGAAACATACACGGTCTCGAAGCTGGGACCGCTCAGGTTACAAAAATATGATTTTCATATCTCTACTTGGTACGGTTTTCGCAGGGCAGGCTCTTAAAGTTTTATTTCAAACAAAGACCTTTTTCCCGCATTTTTCTCTTTCAGCTGAGAGAAGCCAAATGGTGTGAGGAAGATGGTCTAGCTAATTAACATTCCTGCTCTTCCAGAGGAAGTGGCAGGGTTGGTAAAACCTGGGGGGAAGGAATTCCTACTACTGACAGTTTACAATGTCCTAGGATGGAGGATTTGTTAGCACATTGCAACAGAAAACATATCTTGCAGACATTGTACATCACACCTCCCCCCTTAAGAGGGCGCTAAGGAGGCATTACCTCTCGGTAATCGGCCATGCGCACCTCAGCGGGTTCGCCCCGGCGGGACAACCCATCAGCATTGCCGTTTTCACTGCCCTTCCTGTGTTTTACAGTAAAATCGTACTGTTGAAGGGCAAGGCTCCAGCGGAGCAATCTTCCATTGGTTCCGGACACTGTGTGCAACCAGCTCAGAGGGTTGTGGTCGGTTACCACCGTGAAGGCGCGCCCATACAGGTAGGGCTGCAAACGCTGCAGTGCCCCCACCATGGCCAGACACTCCTTCTCGATGGTCGAGTATGCCACTTCCCTCGGCAAAAGTTTCCGGCTCAGGTACAACACGGGGTGCTCTTGGTCCCCCGAGTCGACCTGGCTAAGCACAGCACCGAGGCCAAACTCGCTGGCGTCGGTCTGTACCAGAAACGGGCGACTGCTGTCGACTGCTCTCAACACTGGAGAGTTGCACAGGGCTGCTTTCAAAGCTTGGAAAGCCGCCTCACAGTCATCTGTCCAGTTGACTGTTTGGGGTAGCCTCTGCTTGGTGAGGTCAGTCAAGGGTTTGGCAAGGGCGCTATAGTCCTGTACGAACCGCCTATAGTACCCTGCAGTGCCCAAGAAGGACTTCACCTGTTTCTTGGTCCTGGGGGTGGGCCATGACAAGATTGCGTCCACTTTTCCTGGCTCCGGACTCATGGAACCCCCGCCTACCCGGTGCCCCAGGTAGTGGACCTTGCGCATGCCTATCTGGCACTTCCCCGGCTTGATGGTCAGGCCTGCCTGGTGAAGACGCTTGAGCACCTCCTGGAGGTGCTGAAGGTGTTCCTCCCAGGTGGAACTGAAGACGGCAATATCGTCTAAGTACGCCACCGCGTACTCCTCCAGTCCCCGAAGCAGGTGGTTGACCATCCGCTGGAAAGTGGCAGGGGCATTCTTCATGCCGAAGGGCATGACCGTGGACTCGTACAGTCCAAAAGGGGTGATAAAGGCGGATTTCTCCTGCGCCTCAGGGCTCAGGGGAATCTGCCAGTATCCCCGACTCAAATCCATGATGGATATGTAGTTGGCGTTTGTCAACCGCTCGAGCAGATCCTCGATGCGCGGCATTGGGTGGGCATCAGGGGTTGTGATGGCGTTGAGCCCCCTGTAGTCCACACAGAACCGGGTGGTTCGATCCTTTTTAGGCACGAGGACTACAGGTGAAGCCCACGCACCTTTTGACCGTCGAATCACTCCCAGCCTTAACATCTCATCGACCTCTTGGCGCATGACTTGTTGCACCGTTTCAGAGATCCGATAAGGTGTTCGCCGTAATGGGGCATGATTCCCGGTGTCCACCTCATGAACCGCTAACTCCGTCCTCCCAGGACGGTTGGTGAACACGGGCCGGAAGAGTTCCAGGGTGGCCATCAACTGCAACCGCTGGGACACGGTGAGCGAACCACTTATCTCCATGTCCTCAATGGACCCATTGGCCTTGGCCTGGGCCAGCATGTCCAGGAGGGAATCTTCCTCCCCATCCTCTGGCAGATTGCAGACCGGTAGGACGCAAGCTTCACGTTCGTAGTGCGCCTTCAGCATGTTGACGTGAAAGGCCTTGCGCCTACCCCGAGCATGGTCAAGCGTGACCACGTAGGTGACCGGGTTGAGCTGTTGGTGGACGACGTACGGGCCTTCCCAGGCTGCCTGAAGCTTCTCCGTTGGTACCGGGACCAACACCCACACCTTTTGACCCACCTGGTAGGTCCGCTCCCGGGCATTCTGGTCGTACCAGCGCTTCTGGTCAGCCTGAGCCTGCGTCATGTTGTCATGCACCAACTGCGTCAAGGTCTGCATCTTGTCACGGAAGCGCATGACATAATCCACGATGGACACTTCTGTGGGGTTTGGCTCATCTTCCCAGGATTCTCTTATCAACCCAAGGGGTCCCCGGACTCGCCTGCCATACAGGAGCTCGAAGGGGGAGAACCCGGTCGAGGCCTGCGGAACTTCTCTGTAAGCGAACAGCAGGTGTGGGAGGTACCGCTCCCAGTCGCTCCCTTGGGTCTCAACCAGTATGCGGAGCATCTGTTTGAGGGTACCGTTGAAGCGTTCACACAAACCATTAGTCTGTGGGTGATACGGACTCGATACCAGCTGCGTCACCTGCATTTTCTCACAGAGAGCCTCCATTAGGCGAGACATGAATTGGGGCCCTTGATCGGTAAGCATCTCCCTGGGAAATCCTACTCTTGAAAAGATGGTCACCAGTGCGTCAGCCACCTTATCTGCCCTGGTTGAAGACAGAGCTACTGCCTCTGGGTACCGGGTAGCGTAGTCTACCACGGTGAGAATGTATCGCTTTCCGGAGCTGCTGGGGACGGACAGCGGTCCTACAATGTCCACCGCGATTCTCTGGAAAGGCTCCTCTATCACCGGCAAAGGAATAAGGGGAGCCTTAAGAGCAGGCCCCGCCTTACCCACTTTTTGACAGGTGGCGCAGGAGCGGCAGTAGTGTGTTACATCTGTCCCCATCTTGGGCCAATAGAAGTGTTGAGACAGCCGTGCCTTTGTTTTGCTGATCCCCAAGTGTCCAGCGAGTGGAATCTCATGGGCAATCCGCAACAACTCGCTTCTGAACTGATAGGGGACGACCAGCTGTCTTTCCCTCAACCACTCCTTTTTAGGATCTCCGGGTACTGTCTCCCGGTACAACCTTCCTCGTTCCCAGAACACCCTCTCCTTATCAGGCTTGGAGGTGGGCGTCTCGGCGAGACCTCTCAATTTCTCCAGGCTGGCATCTGAGTGCAGAGCAGCCTGGAACTCCATGCTGGAGGCTGCCAGAAGTGACGTCAGGGTCCCCTCTTTACTGGGACCCTCTGGAACCGGCTCTGGGTTCACCTCTGGTTCAGTCACTCCTGTAGCAGCAGAGGGTCCAGAAGACAGTGCGTTACCTGCGATCTGGGCACTCTGACTGCGTGTGACAGCTGCTATGTATGCTGTCTCCCTGGGGATTTCTTCAGACCCACCAGCTGGTGCTGCCCTGGGCTCTACCTCCCCATCCACCCCCAACACTTCAGGAGCAGTGCTACTTATGGGCCAGTTACCTTCCTCGGTGGCACTGGTCAGCTGCATGGCATTACCTTCCTCATGGTCCCCATGCACCTCCCCATTCTCTTGAGCACCGTTGCTTGCTCCTGCCAGGGGTTCCTCAGCCGTCTCACTCCGCAGAGTGACGGGGCTGAGCACCTCGGTACCTGTGGACACATCTACCGTTTCAAAGAAAGGGTTAACGGGTTCAGTCGGCACAGATACATCAACATCATCATTCCTAGGAAAAGAATGGTTATCAGTTTGCTTTGGTACATTCACATCAGCATCAGCATCATACCTTGGGAAAGAATGGTTGTTAGTTGCATCATTACTCATCAAGGCATTAGCAGGTAACACATTCAGTTTCCCATCATCATCATCATCATCATCAGGGTTAACGTTACCCTTATTATCAGTTTGGGGAAGGGTGTCAGGGACGTAGTATGCAACCATCCTCCCCAAGTCAGTCCCCAATAAAACATCAGTGGGCAAATTTTCAGACACTCCCACCTCCCTCAACCCGCTCCCGGCACCCCAGTCAAGAAAAACTCGTGCCACTGGCAAGGGACAACGGGTGCCTCCAATCCCGGTGACAGTCAGGGTTTTCCCCTCAACAAACTCTTCAGGGGCCGCCAGTCCAGGACGGATGAGGGTTCGTTCAGCCCCGGTGTCCTTGAGGCCTGTAGCAAGACGGGCCCCCACCTGAACAGGTTGAACGTTGTCGTCAGCCCTCCCAACCACACCTCCCACCAAAAGAACAGAGGCGTTGGGCCCGGGGGCCTTGGCTGGGGGGTTCTTCGGCCTATCCGGACAGGTGTAAGAGAAGTGACCAGGCCGCTTGCAGTGGTGACACAGGCGACTGTCAGTAGCCGGCCTGTTGTTGGCAACAGGGACAGGGCCTCCGGAGGGACGGCTAGCTGGGGCACTGGGGTTGGTTGCTGGCTTACCCCCTTTCCAGCTGGTGGCGACTGGCCTCCGCGTCTCAGGCTTCCGGTTGGCCTCGTGGTTGTCGGCGATCTGCGCCGCTTTGTCCGCGTTCGTTGGTTCGCGGTCCAGGATGAACTGTCGGACCTCAGCTGGGCAGAGATGCAGGAACTGGTCTTTGATCATCAGGTCCCGTAGCTGCTCAAAGGTTTCAACAGACAGTCCATGGATCCACTGGTCAAAGTGGGTCCTGAGTCCTTGCACCACATCACTGTAGCTATCGTGTGGGCCACGTTGGAGGTGTCGGAACTTCTTTCGGTATACCTCAGGTGTCAGCCGGTATTTGGCGATCAGCGCCTGCTTTATGGCGTCATAGTCGTCATCGGCTTCTGGCGGAAGAGAAGCAAATGCCTCCAGGGCTTTGCCTTTTAGCCCTGGGGTCAAGTACCTTGCCCATTGGTCTCTAGGCAGCTGGTACTGTCTGCAGGCTTTCTCAAAGGCTCGCAGAAATGTGTCCAAGTCCCCATCCTTTTCCATCACGGGAAAATGCTCTGGCCGGGGTTTAGGAGTCTGGACGCTGCTGGGCTCACTGCTTCGGGCTGTGGGGGCATTCCCACTCCGCTGGAGTACCTCCAGTTCATGGGCCCTCTGCGCCTCCCTCTCGGCTCGCTGCTCTGCTCTCTCAGCCTCAGCTTGGCGCTCACGTTCGGCTTGGGCCTCCTGCCGATATTGCTGGATCAGCCTCACCCGCCCATCCCTGTCTTCGGCGGGGAGTTCGTCCAAGGCCATTTGCAGATAGGGGTCCACCCCGTTCTGGCTGAATGTGGGGCCAGCGCTCAGGAGTGGAGCCTCTGCTGCAGCCCCATTGCAACTTGGGCCAACTTCTGCGCTCGCTGGATTCTGGTCGTTGTCCAGCTGCACTAGAGCCGCGATCATTTGAGCTCTGTTTTTGTTTGTGGCGTCAAGGCCTTGGTACGTGCATAACGCAGCAAGAACTTCCTTTGTCTGCCGGTTGTACCAAGGTTCTCCTTTTGCCGCCATGGTTGCCAAATAAAAGATAGAAAAAGAAAAACGAAGAAATGGGAGGGAATACTTGTACGTACACACAAATGTCTCAGAACTAGTAACCACTGAGTCTGTTCTCCAAAACCTATGATGCAGGATTCCCGCAGGAACCGTGCAGGTTTTTAGTGAGAGGAATGATTGCTCAAACCAAATCACTAATGCTCTAGGATGATCCCACCGCTCTGCCACCAATATGTGACGAACAGCCCACGGCCGTTCGTCCACTTACGGAGGCGACTAACGGGGGTCCCGCTGCCACCAAAACGCGACGGACAGCGGACCCTGTGTCACCACTATGTCACAGTCCCACCACTGACACGGGTGTATCAGCGGACGGAGGGACGAGACACAATGCCGGCACACGGCTATCACAGGCGCAGTGGGGCTTATCTTAGTTATCCCACCACTGGCACCATGTGACAAAAATATCCAGCAAGCTAATCTCGCTCTACAATTTGCCGCAGAGGGAGTTTAATTTGGATGCCCCACCACTGCTATCAATCTTCCAAGCACTGCGGGGATTTATGTATATCCCACTTTCTCAGTTCCACTTTGGAACTTGCAGCTCTCCGGCGCCCCCCTTACCCTCAGGTCAGTCAGGGAACTGCACCTAGGATAATTGGTCGCCGGACGGGCTGCCTGTTGTGAACCGGCAATTAGGCTTCTGCAGTAAGGGAATTATGAGCTGTGGCCGCAGCCCCTCATTCAGCTATATAAGACCCTTCTAGACTGCCAGCAAGCCGCAATAGCCGTGCACAACGTGCTGCCACCAGTCACGGTTACTTAATTCACAGTGTTAAATTAAGAGGGTCCGTGGCAAACCCCTTGAATTAGTAGCGATTATCTAACAAAGGCGTATAGTTCGATTCTTAGAGCATGGAGACAGATCTAAATAATTTCATTTATTTTCCGAAAGAGGACAGTGATTACAGATAAAAGTTGCTATAAAATTGAGACATAAAATATGTACAGTACAGGTATAAAATAAAAGTGGAGAAAACAAAGAGATTACACTCACAGTTCCATATTGTTCCTTAGGCAGACCATGTGGCTTTAAGGTGGGTGGAGGCGGAGCTGCACTTCTCCGCTCATCTGAGTTCTTGTCAGCACGGACTCTGCAGCTGTTCTGAGCTGGTTTGCCCAGGGAAGGCCTTATAGGCTTTGCTTTGTGACATCACGGAGAGATGCATTCTGGGTTGATCCCTCCTCTCTCATCCGAGTTATGTTTTGGCTACAAAACTTAGATTAGCTATAACTTTATGGGAGAAGCTGGTATGGACTCATCAGTGGTATCATGTTTCCCAGCGTAATGAGCCTATCAAGAAAACATCAAACATCTATGCGATATGACCATCCATTTGGGCGCAAATCCTATCTCATGTTCTGGACAGGGTAGAACTTCGAAACATACACGGTCTCGAAGCTGGGACCGCTCAGGTTACAAAAATATGATTTTCATATCTCTACTTGGTACGGTTTTCGCAGGGCAGGCTCTTAAAGTTTTATTTCAAACAAAGACCTTTTTCCCGCATTTTTCTCTTTCAGCTGAGAGAAGCCAAATGGTGTGAGGAAGATGGTCTAGCTAATTAACATTCCTGCTCTTCCAGAGGAAGTGGCAGGGTTGGTAAAACCTGGGGGGAAGGAATTCCTACTACTGACAGTTTACAATGTCCTAGGATGGAGGATTTGTTAGCACATTGCAACAGAAAACATATCTTGCAGACATTGTACATCACACCCAGTACTTCCGGAACTGAAGGTGCTCGTATTGTACCAGGTCAGCATTTTCCGGGGGTGGTCCCGCCAACTGGTAGAAAAGGTAAGCCGCAAAAAAGGTGCCAAGTGTGTTACAAAAGGGGAATACGCAAGGACACCATTTACCAGTGCGACACCTGCCCCGAAAAATCTGGCCTGTGTATGAAGGATTGCTTCAAATTGTACCACACCTCCATGCACTACTAATTTACTTTACAGGAAATTGATTAGTTCCAAAGGAGGCACATCTAGATACGTTCCTTATGGGGTCTAGTTTCCAAAATGATGTCACTTGTGGGGGGTTTCTACTTTTTAGGCACATCAGGGGCTCAGCAAATGGAACATGACGCCCCCAGACCATTCCTCCAAAGTCTGCGTTCTAAAACGTCACTACTTCCCTTCCGAGCCCCGACGTGTACCCAAACAGTAGTTTTTTTCCCACATGTGGGGTACCAGCGTACTCAGGACAAATTGGACAACAACTTTTGGGGTCTAATTTCTCCTGTTACCCTTGGGAAAATAAAAAATTGAAGATTAAACCATCATGTTTGTGGAAAAAATATGATTTTTTATTTTTACGCCCGGGGGTTATAAACTTCTGTGAAGCCCTTGGGGGTTCAAAGTGCTCACCACACATCTAGATAAGTTGCTTAGGGAATTTAGTTTCCAAAATGGGGTCAGTTGTGGGGGGTTTCCACTGTTTAGGCACATCAGGGGCTCTCCAAATGCGGCATGGCTTCTGATCTCAATTTCAGCCAATTTTAGGTTGAAAAAAAGTCAAACGGTGCTCCTTCCCTTCCGAGCCCTGCTGTGCGCCCAAACAGTGGTTCTCCCCCACATATGGGGTATCAGCGTACTCAGGACAATTTGGAGAACAACTTTTGGGGTCCAATTTCTCCTGTTACCCTTGGGGAAAATAAAAAATTTGTTGCTAAAAGATCATTTTTGTAACTAAAAAGTTAAATGTTCATTTTTTTCCTTTTTCCTTCCACGATGCTTCTGCTCCTGTGAAACACCTGAAGGGTTAATATTCTTCTTGAATGTAGTTTAGATTAGCTTGAGGGGTGCAGTTTTTAGAATGGTGTCACTTTTGGATATTTTCTGCCATATAGACCCCTCAAAGTGACTTTGAATGTGAGGTTGTCCCTACAAAAAAATGGTTTTGTAAATTTTGTTGTAAAAATGAGAAATCGCTGGTCAACTTTTAACCCTTATAACTTCCTAAGAGAAAAAAATTTTGTTTCAAAAATTGTGCTGATGTAAAGTAGACATTTGGGAAATGTTAGTTATTAACTATTTTGTGTCACATATTTCTCTGTTTTAAGGACATAAAAATTCAAAGTTTGAAAATTGCAAAATTTTTGCCATATTTCCGTTTTTTTCATAAATAAACACAAGATATAGCGAAGAAATTTTACCACTAAAATGAAGTACAATATGTCACGAGAAAACAGACTCAGAATCGCCAAGATCCGTTGAAGCGTTCCAGAGTTATGACCTCATAAAGGGACAGTGGTCAGAATTGTAAAAAAATGGCCCGGTCATTAACGTGCAAACCACCCTTGGGGGTAAAGAGGTTAAATTCAAATTCAATTATGACTTTCAGATGTGACCTATAGTCCTGAATTGAGTCGTGGTGAAACACTTCCGAGCTCAAGTCAGCCTGCCTACGTCATTTTGATGACGTTCATCTCCTTTTGTTCAGATGTTTCCAAATCCCTTGATTCAGCCTGTCTTTATTTTATACTAAATACTGTAAAATAATCTCCTCATATGTTTCCCTTATTGTCTCCAGTAATTGTATTATTACACAGGATTTTATGATGTTACATCGGCTCATCTTCTTCTCATTCAGGTCTCTACAATATCGGATCCTCTCAGTGAAGATCTTCTATATAAGAGAATTTTCCTGATTTACGCATCAAAGATGGATATGGACAGAGACAAGATGGCGGAGAGGATATTACACCTCACCCTAGAGATCCTCTTCCGGCTTACTGGAGAGGTGAGAGATTCTGATGACGTCACATTACATCATTCTTATCTATTGAATAACAGATGGACAGAACTGGAGCGGTGAGGACTCTGGAAATATCTGTAGTGAGATTTATTAATGTGTCTCTCCATAACCAGGATTACACAGTAGTGAAGAAGACCTCTAGTGAGCGCTGTCAGGACCCTGTGTCTGAGGGATGGGGAAGACCCCTGAGCCCAATCACGGGGCCTCCACCTCACCCCCTGATACATGAGGATATCAATGGTCCGAAGATCCTAGAACTCACCTACAAGATGATTGAGCTGCTGACTGGAGAGGTGACACTGCTGGGAATGCTAGGACATTATACAGTACGCTATGAAGGGATTGGGGGTATGACGGTATCATTATATGTGTCAGGTTCCTATAAGGTGTCAGGATGTCGCCGTCTATTTCTCCATGGAGGAGTGGGAGTATTTAGAAGGACACAAAAATTTGTACAAGGACGTCATGGTGGAGGTTCCCCAGTCCCTCACATCACCAGGTAATAGACAAGACTGGATACGGCCTATAATTATCTGTATGTAAAGAATGAATTCAGTCCCTGTATGTGTTTCCTCCAGATCTATCCAGTAAGAGGACAACACCACAGAGATGTCCCCGTCCTCTTCTTCCACAGGACTGTAAACAAGAAGATCCCAATGTTCCTCAGGATCACCAGGTAGATGGAGAGAAGGTGTCAGGAGATCCCCCCTATGATGTGTAGACGGCTGTGAAGGTCTTGTGCTCAGTCTTGTTTTATCCACCAGTATTATATGTTTTATACTTGTGTAATGAGAGCGGTGGAGATGGCAGGATTAGAGCTGATCATAGATGTGACTTCTCCATCTGTCTGTAACTTTTACAATATTTGTTTTAGGGTGAAGATCTGACCCATATTAATACTACAGAGACATATGTGAGGGGTGATGAGTGGTGTAAAGAGGAGATTCCTACATATGACTACCCAGGTGAGTAGTAACCACTGAATGCAGAGAAGTCACAGATTCTTCTCCGTCACCGGCTGTGGCTGCTTTATCGGTGGTGTAGTGTGACCGTATCACAATCGTGTGATCACCATTTTGCCTCTAGCCCACAACATTCTCCTTCACTAAAAACTGTTCAAGTGACTTTGGGCATTGAAAGCCCTTCTATAAAAATTACAGCCTTGAAGATCCACCTTCCTAAATTAGAAGACATTACCTGCCTAGCCAAATGACAGCGTACATAGAATGTGCTGACACATTAGAAAATCACTTGAAGAAAAATATTATGATGGACTTCTTCGAGAAAACATAGGGTAATGATGCTGTTGGCTTCCTAGAATCCTGATTTCTTATTGGATGAATCTACCTTCTCCCCCTTCTGTGCTGCTGAATGTTCTCATATGGTCCCTACAAGACCAGGTCCAGTCTTTCTGGCCAAATTTCACTGTTACGATCTACAACATTAAAGCGAACACTAACTACAATTTTATTTTGGTTGATGAAATCCGTCTTGTGGTTGTTGTTTAATCTGTATTTGCAGTTTTCAGTTAATGAGATTCTCTGCTTCGAGTCGGCCTGTGGTCGGGTCTATTTTTGGTGCTTTGTTCTCATATTCATCCTTATGGGCTTAACTACTTTAACAGGTCACTGATCCTTAAGTGACCTGCCTCCTAGTTTAAATACTGCATATAATAGTATTGTCTTTGAAAAAAAAATCTGTCTCCAGCAAAATGGCGTCATAGATGCTACTGCGCATTCGCAGCCACCATCTTGCTGAGCAAATTTTTTTGGCGCCGACACATTAGCAACTATTGCTTGCAGGTGGGCAGTGCTTGCAGAGATTGAGTGCATCGCTTGATGATAGATGCTAATGCGCATTTGCCGCTGTCGGCGCTATTTCTTTGGAACAAAAAGATAAAATATGGTCTTCAACAAGATGGCGGTGCATACGCGGTAGCATGTATTGATGATTCTGTCACACTAAGGTGCGACCCGTCTTAATTGTCTGTGGCCGAATTGTAGCTTTGGCACAAGGTATACGTATACTCGAGAAAAGAATACACAAGACAAGAGGGTATCGTGTCAGTATGATTCTTCTCTGTCTTTAATCAAACGTGTACAGCTTTTATAACAGAATTTGAGCTACATCATCAGTTACATCATGGACATGTTTCCAGTTACTATTTGCTTTTCCCAGGTCGCTACACAATCATTATGTACATTTCTGGGTTACCGTTTACTGATCCCATATTGCTGAACAATACTTATATACACAAGTATTGTTTTCTAGCTTGGCTTACCCTGGTCCACCCAGTTTATTCAATATTTGATGAAGCTTAGGTGAGTGATACCATACAGAAACAACTCTAAGAAAATATAAGAAAATCAGAAGTATCTTAAAGCAACATGATCCCAATATCCAGCAAAGCGTCCATATAGTGATACAGTTTTGATTCTTGTATATATTCATGTGCCATATATTCTTCCCTTAACAGTCCCTCCTTTGGAGATATGCAAAATCAAAATCCTAATCTCGTCGAACCTATCGATCTGTCCTCCCGGCCTACCTATCTCAACAATGCTGGAACCTAACTAACTAATCTTCACCGTATATACGAGACGACCCATCTCTAGTAGATGGACCCCCTCCTAACGGACTTTGCACAGGAGGAAGTCAGATCCTGGACTTTCCCTCATTGGTTTGCTTCAAGCAGGCATATTCCGGAGGTGGTGCTTGCATGTTTTCATCGGGACATTTTTCATACAGGGGATCTTCGAAATCGGCATGCATGGTCATCACTGTGGTTTCCATAGTTTTCATCATCATTTTCTTAAGGCATGGAACTATGCAGCATAGAATTAAGGAAAATATGATCAAAGGACATAAAATAACTTTTGCAAACTTAATGGGTCAATAATTGCCTTTATGGCATCCCCAGTGTATTTTATAAACCGTTGTTGATTATTGTATAAATAGTTTATCCGTATTGCATTCTTATTTACGGGGATGGTGGGTTTAAACACAACTATTGTCTCGTTCTTGACTCTGAATTTGTCAAGTGCTCCCTGTGTGCCCCCACTGGTATCTATGCTTCTTAGCCAAAATTTACCTTTTGTGTCACCATTTTCCCTTCCAAGTTTAGTACTTGAGCCTAGTACATATAACCCTTGCTCATTCTCTGAGGGGTTCTCAATGGTGAGGTACAGAATTATGCATCCCTCCTTGGGGCAGTGAGCGGTAGTGACGGGGAGTATTGCATCTGGAAGGCCACTCTGACCCTTAAAATGGGCTTTGGACAGGGTCATGCGACTTAATAGGCTTATTCCCCATTTGTCCCTTCGCTGTAGGGCCTGGGCTGGTTGATGTCTCTAGTCACTTTCACCAGTGTGCCACCCAACAAGAGACTAATCCTCCCAGTTTGAACCTTCCCCTATTTCAGCAGTAGTGACACAGATGAATTGTGTATTAAACCTGATATGAAACTGTGCCATGGGGCCTGGACATTCTTATTGTGAGACAGTAGTCAAATTGATATGTTACTCTTGGGGTGGAGACATTATACCAGAAAGTCAGTATGCCCTTCTCATGAGTGACTACCCCTTGGTGACTGACTACCCCTTGAGCTAGGAAAAGGATAAGTGCCAGATGGATGAAGAGTGGCAGCCGCTACTGGACTCTGGATCCGGCATCTCCTTGCAGTGGGAAGCGAGGACCCATGGACTGCTGCGATAGTTGACAGGACTTGGAACAGGCTGTCATCTCTAGGTTCAAGGGTACGTCTGTTGAACCTCTTGGTGATGAGGACTCAGTCACCGGGCAGGATCTGGTGGGCTCCTATGTCCTCAGGTTCTGGGATGGATGAAAAGACTCGAAAATGCATTTTAGTCACATGTTTTTAAACTTAGTCTACATATAGGCAATTATACTTGTGCGTGTATGTGACCCAAGGGAAAGACTAAACTCTTATGCTATGACTTCCCTGTTTCCTGTATAGCATCAAATATGTAGAGTTTTGTTCGAGGCCTTAAATTTTCCTTGTTCATCCTTAGGCATATTTCATCCTGTATAACTTCATCTTAGGTCCATTTCTTCTTTTCTTCCTTGGATACTTGTTTCTGGAGTGTCAGAACATCTTTTTCCAGGGTTATTCCTTTTCCTCTGTTTCCGTGTCAACCGGTATTACTGCTGCTTCTTTTGCTGTTACTTCAGCTAGTCTGTTGCCCACTGCTTCCCTTGAAGTGTCTCCAGTGTGTGTGCTTTTACTTTTACCACCGCAACTCTTCCTGGCATCAACAAGGACTCCATTAATTCTTGTATGGCTTTGTGGTGTCAGACTGGCGTTCCGTTAGCCGTGATGAAGCCTCTTTCCCTCCAGATTGATCTTGACAGCTTCATGTTGAGTGGACCTCTCGTATGCTTCTGTCAAGGCCCGCAGTCCTGCCTTTGGATGTAGGCAGTGGTTTTGCTGGCAGCAAGTTACTTCTGTGGCTACTGCTATACCAGTGTGCGAACGGCCTTCTTGGTCTGCATACCTTGGTCTATCCACAAAGAGCATCAGGTCAGGATCTTCCAGGTGTTCTCTTGCCTCATGACAGCAAGACAATCGCGTTCAGCCATTTCAGAGTCGACTACCTCTTCCACTAATGTGTCAGAGATGTGGTTTTCATCCTCCATCTTCCTCACCCCTTTTGCAGAGGTAGAAGAATAGCTGAATTATGGACAGCACATCTGGAGATGGTGACGTTGTCTGGGAGCAGAGTAGGGCATTGCAGACAGAAATATCAGAAGCTTTATCCAGCACAGGTGGGTTGCAAACACGGTTCTCATGCAGGTTTGGACTTCACGAGTCACTTGGTCAGGTTTTGGAGAGTAGAAGCCAGGAGGGCATTGTCTTCCTCCGGGAAGCTGTGTTAGGACTCCATTTACATGGTCAGGCTTCTTCATGACAAACAGACAAAACAGTTCAGTATAGCGTGGCAGTCCTAGAGCTGTGAAAATGTGATTGCAATTTAGCATATAAAACACACTGATACCTTCTTGGAAAGTCTTGAAATAATTATAAAAAGGTTGCATGTGTAGAAGAGCAGTATTGGTTTGGCTGTCTTCAGTCAGGGTCGGAGGTCATCCATATGTATTGTAAAAAAAAAGTGGCTGTGGGATGTATCCTCTTCCAGGGCTCCAGGACCGTGGTCATGGCTCGGGTGAACATAGAGAGGCTATACTGTGCCCCTTGAGGCATCATAGTCCAAATATATTGCTGGCCCTCGTGTGAAAACAAACAGGTACTGGCTTGCAGCATGTAGAAATAAACTGAAGAAAGCATTGGCCAGGTCAATCACCGTGAACCATAGAAAAATAAATAGAATTGATAAAAACAAAACATAGTATGTGGGTTTGGTACCATAGATGTGTTCAGTACTATAACTTCATTGACAGCACATAAGTCATGTATTATCCATAACTTCATAGAAATAATTGCAAATTATGAAATGGAGGGTAAATATTGCAATTTCCTTGGCAGCTGGGCTACTGGCTTCTGCCCCACCTTTACAAACTGGATTTTCAGCCTGCCAATATTGAGTCTGGGATCAGTGCCATTAGTTCAACGCCCACATGATCTACAGATGTGTCCTGTAAAAAAAAAAGAAAAGACTACATACTTCTTCAGCAAGTAGATCAATGTCCCTGATCAATCTTCTGATTGCATCGGGACCCACCAGGAATTTGAGAGGAGTATCCTCAACCTCTGTCTGGGTGAGAGATGTTGTTTCTCCATTGTATTTTTGTGGGGGGGGGGCGAGCTGTAAGAGAATACGTACTTTCATGGGTTGTGGACTCAGTATGCCATTACCCTATTAAAATCTGGAGCTCGATGTTGGTGGGTGTCAAGCTTCTTCCAACTGGGGACTAATTTGCATTTCAAATCTGAGATCCAGAAACTTTTTGTTACATCGGTGGAAGAAACTATCCACAGGTTCTCCTTTTCCCTGCATGACATCCTGGAGAATGGGGGTCTGGCAAGCTGCTTACTAGGGTATCTGTCTCCTGGTATTTCCAGGAGTCCTTGTGTGGAGTAGATTGTGTACAAAAGAATGAGCTTTGAGGCTTAAAAGATGATGATGATGATGATAATTATGTCCCCTCACCATATAACGATAAATACTGTAGATTATCAGTCTGAGCTATTTATTTCCTGTCTCCTCCTGTTCTGTTTAATTATATACCTCCATGTCATATTCATCTTTTTCTTCATTATTCTTTTCATAAACGACATTAATTAATAAAACTATAATGGATGCTGGACAGGATGTAGCATAAGGCGTGCCGTCTATATAAATAGTTGGAAAGAAGGTACAGCTCTTTGGGTAGGTCATCTGACAGTCAGAACAAGTCTCACGATATTCTGCATTCTGCATTTGACAGCTGGCACACGTCCAGTCATCGGGAATGTATATAGAAGTATAAATGAATGTAATGCAGATATTGCAACTGACATCTTCCTGTGTAAATATTTGTTTTGCACAAAATTCAGCAATCTTGTTATATTCCTCTCCTCATCTCTTTTGGCCTAACTTTCTCTGCCTTCTTATAAAATGCTTCAGGGTCCTGTAAGACCTCATAATACCTGAGGCTGGGACGCTGCTCTCTACTCATTAACACATACTTCCATTCCTTCTTATCCAATCCTCCTCCCCTCGGGATTGGAGGGTTTCTTAACATACATTTTCTTCCTCACTCCACTATGGGTCATATCTGTTATAGATATCGACTGACCGCTCCCACCCATTCTATCATCTGAATTCTGAGTATATCTGAAAAACATGTGTATGTGGGCGTCTTGAAACAAATTCTCACGGGGTTATGAACAGTTGGATATGTGACTGTAAAAGCTGTATGTACTCCTTATGTCCGAGTAAAGGGGATCTTCAGTGAACATAGTGATGTCTAGCTATCTTGAACACAGTAATATAGGGAATTAACCAACAACTAACACCAGAGTATTTCACAAATCTCGTGTATCCAGAAACTGCGTAGTATAAAAATACCTTATAAATTGTTAAAATTTCTGTTTCCTCAAAACTTTCGCTCTAAAACCTTTCAAAGAAAACCATCTCATAGAGAAATGTAGTGACATTAGTAAAACAATAACTAAAAAGTAACAATAGACCTCGGATCTCACAGAGATATCTGTACAAATCAAGCAATTACCATTCAAGTAATTCTCTTTCTACCTGAACCAACTAACCTTATAATTATAGTATGCAGAACAAAACCAGTTTATCCAATTCTCTAATTTCACAACATATATAGAGAGAGGCAAAGCAGATAAGGAAGACATTTAAACTTTAAGATTACCGTAATTATAAATATGCTTGAAGGGATATATATGTATACTATAAAACAACTTATTACATTTTATATTTTATATCCTCCGGACTGAATACAGATAATGTAGCGGGATTGTTAAACACTTTGGATTCAGGAAATGCAGCTGAAATAGCAGTCTAACCAGTATGGCAGTATATTCAATATGAGAGCTGCGGACAGGCGTGTCTCAACAATGCATCAATACTTCAAACATTAAAAAAAAAAAAAAAAATCTATTATGAATGTATTCCTTATCCCTTTCACTGTTCTTTTGTTACCAAGGCAACTAGGGCTGGGCTTTTTGTCACTTTAGGTATAGTAAATAGTGGTAATCACCTCTAGATAGGTGGTTGATATTTCAGCAGAGGGGGGAAAAATTAGTAATCACCTCTTTCCTTAAAAATATGTATATGCCGTGTCATTCACGTCACCGGGCCCAGTTTATACTGTGGGCGTATGGCCGGACGTGAGCACCTATATGTGTATATATATAATATATACATAACTTCTTCGACCGTCTAAGGTCGGAACCAGGGTGATAACCCAGTGGAAACACCCCCTTTGTACTCTGCTCTGTATGCTTCTAGTAGCCCTAGTGCAGTATGAAATAGTTTTTATCAGATACTAGATGGATTCTAGATACACCCTCCGAATTGGTTAGACCGGACAATACACACAGACAATTAAGGAATTATATACCTGACCGGGTCCGTAGGCTCAGGACTTTCAAACGTGGTCAGTTTAAGGGTTCAGAGAAGACAGCCAACTATCTCCTCCCAGCCGGACGTGAATACAGAAGGGTAGGTAAGATGATATATTTTCTCACCTGGTCTTGAGCTGCTGCCTCGTCCTGCTGGAAAGACGTCCGTCCTGGGGGAGATTTTGGTGCGGCTGTGATCGTCTGGTATCGTCCTGAGCCCCACTGTTTGAGCGCCAACTGATGATTCTGTCACACTAAGGTGCGACCCGTCTTAATTGTCTGTGGCCAAATTGTAGCTTTGGCACAAGGTATACGTATACTCGAGAAAAGAATACACAAGACAAGAGGGTATCGTGTCAGTATGATTCTTCTCTGTCTTTAATCAAACGTGTACAGCTTTTATAACAGAATTTGAGCTACATCATCAGTTACATCATGGACATGTTTCCAGTTACTATTTGCTTTTCCCAGGTCGCTACACAATCATTATGTACATTTCTGGGTTACCGTTTACTGATCCCATATTGCTGAACAATACTTATATACACAAGTATTGTTTTCTAGCTTGGCTTACCCTGGTCCACCCAGTTTATTCAATATTTGATGAAGCTTAGGTGAGTGATACCATACAGAAACAACTCTAAGAAAATATAAGAAAATCAGAAGTATCTTAAAGCAACATGATCCCAATATCCAGCAAAGCGTCCATATAGTGATACAGTTTTGATTCTTGTATATATTCATGTGCCATATATTCTTCCCTTAACAGTATCAGTAAGAAATGCATGCTGCTGTGCAGGCTCCTTCACTGGCGTCCCTTTGCTGGAGCTAAAAAAAAAACCTCAAAGCCAATGCTTTATTGGCAATAATTGGCAATATTTAAAATAGGAAGCAGGTCCCTGAAGGATCAGTGAACTGTCATTTAATCCCATTAGGATGAATATGAGAACAGAGCACCACATAAAGCCCCACCATAGGCCGCCCTGGAGCATGAGAATCTCATTATCTGAAAACTACAAAATACAGATTAAACAACAATCACAAGACGGATTTCATAAACCAAGTTGTCATTGTAATGGCACCAACCTTACAATGCCTGTAGTTAACTTTGCAAAATCCTGATGACAGGTGTTAGACGTCGAGTTTCCCCCCACTGCACAGGGGGAATCTCAAGCCATGTTCTCTGCAGTCTCCCATTCCTCTGCAGCCACAGAGATTCCTGCTCAGCAGAGACGTCGGTCCTGGCATCTTGCCCAGGCTGATGCTAGGCGTCTGGTTGCTCCTTCTGGCTCTGCTATAACTCCATGTTTGAGTCAGTAGCAAGTAGATGCTTCTGGGACTAAATCCTGTCTTTTGGGTACTGAGCATGCCTGTGGGACGAGTTCTCATTGGAGGTCGGAGGTCACATGCACAGGACCTGTTCCTGCTCTGATCGGTCCACTGGGAAGGTCCCGGAAGGACGCCGCTATAAAAGAGTCACATGGCCGAGTGGCCATGCGCTGGTATAGACTCTTATGGGTAGTTGTGTGTGTGAAGATGGATGCATGAGACTGGTGACTGACTCATTATGATCCCCTCCCTTTGGCTGTGTATGGTATAGGGGTTATAGAGTCAGAGTCAGCGCCAGTATTGGCATAGTATATGTGCCACAGAGCATCCCGCTCTCCACACAAGCTTTAGCGCAATATAGTGCCATCCACTACAAGGCACCTCTACACCGCACGAGTAGCAGCATTCCTTACAGCGGCACCTGCGCTAGTTAAGCGCTTTCCTCCCTGCTCTGGGTGGTTAGTGGCATCCGCCGGAGCGGTGCAGTGTGCACTCGGTGCAATTTATATTTATCTGTTCTCTTGCTGGCACCACAGCTGCGACCCCGAGCGCTAGTGGTCTAGAGGGACTCTAGCCCTGAGTCTCTGAGGCAGAGTTCTGTGACCGTTAGCGAGTGCTCACCCAGCTGAGCCCTGTGAGTATTAACAGGCTCCGGCATTTGTTTTAGCAGCTCTGTGAGGTAACAGAGTTCGCTCCTGTGCACACCGGGTCAGCGGATATCCCGCCAGTGTTCACTTAGTTCTCCACCATTACCGAGCAGCAGTTTACCATCTCTGCACGGTGGACCCCGGGCTGCGAACGCACCTTATTCCATCTTTATTATTTGGTGCATTCCGCAAGCCCGTAACATTATACTAGTGTCAGGGTCTGTCTAGTAATGGCGGCTGAACAGCGACTGCTGTACATTCGGAAGCTGGAGGGCAGGTTGGCGGCTCTCGAGCGTTCAGCCTCAGCTGCGGATGTTACTGCGGTCGCTGTTCAGGCAGCCACGGAGGCTGTCTGCCATGTGACCACTGCCATCCCTGCCCTGACTTTGTCCCGCCTCCCGCTGCCCTAGAAGTTCTCGGGCGATAGTGCTTCTTGTAGGGGTTTCATGAGCCAGTGCACTATACAGCTGGAGCTGCTGGCTGCACGATTCCCTTCCGAGTGGGCTAAGGTGGGATTTATTATTTCCCTCTTGTTGGGCAGGGCTTTGGAGTTGGCCACACCGCTGTGGGAGTGTGGTGATCATGTGGTGCAAAGTGCCTCGCAGTTCTTGGGCACGCTGAAGCAGGTCTTCCTGTGACCACGAGTCACTCATGACACCACGCTCCGGCTGCTGGCACTGTCACAGGCCTCGTCCATGGTCAGCCACTTTGCCATCCAGATGCTGGCCTTGGAGTTGGAGTGGCCAGATAAGGTCCTCATTCTGGCATTCTGGAGAGGTTTGCCTGACCATTTGAAGGATGCTCTGGCCACCAGGGAGATTCCCGCCACACTGGAGGAGCTTATCACCGTCTCCACCCGTATAGACCTTCGCTTTGCCGAGCGAAGGTTGGAGCGGTCCCAGTGTAGGCAGAGGTTTAGATTGGCACCCAGTTTTGCTAAACCTCTGGAATCTCCCGATCGAGCGTCAGGGGACTTCCCGTCAGGGATCCAGGCCCCCGGTCCGCTCGAACCCCTGTGATCTGTCATGTTTGCCGGCAGTCCGGTCACCTTGGCATCGGTGCCCACAGCGGCTGGGAAAACGCTCGCGCCTAGTGGCCGTAGGAGGTGGCTCACTAGAATCAGCAGCATTTTCCTTCAAGTTGTCCTTTAAGGGGACACTTGAGTTTGGTTCTTCCACTTTGGCGGTGGAGGTTTGCGTGGATTCCGGAGCGGAGGGCAATTTTATGTTGTCTGCCTTTGCTCAACGGCACACAATACCCCTGGTTATGTTATCTAGGCCAGTCACCGTCAGAGTGGTGAATGGTGCAACTCTGCCCTCACAGATTACCCACCAGACCGACCCATTGTTACTGTCGGTGTCTTCATCTCATCAGGAGACGATATCCCTCCTCGTCATGCCCGAGGGTATCGACCAGGTCCTTCTAGGGGTCCCCTGGTTGCGGTATCACTCTCCCCATATAGAGTGGTCTTCGGGGAAGATTCTTGGGTGGAGTAAATCATGTGAGCGTAGATGTATGAGGGAGTGTGTTCAGGTTGCCTCCACTGAGGTCCCCGCAGATCTTTCCCCGCTCTCCAAACACTATTGTCAGTATTCAGACGTGTTCTCCAAAAAGGCGGCGGAAACCCTTCCACTGCATCGCCCCTATGACTGTCCTATTGACCTCTTGCCGGGTGCTGAGCCTCCACGGTGTCGAGTCTACCCCTTTTCTCTCCCGGAGACAGAAGTCATGTCTCAATACACCAGGGAGAATCGGGCAAGAGGATTTATTAGGAACTCAGTGTCACCAGCGGGGGCGGGATTCTTCTTCGTCCAGAAGAAGAATGGAGAATTACATCCCTGCTTCCATTACAAGGGTCTTAACGCCATAACCGTTAAGAATAAGTATCCTTTGCCCCTGATATCGGAACTGTTCGATAGGTTACGAGGAGCAAGGGTTTTTTCCCTACTGGATCTGCCGGGAGCCTATAACCTGATACGCATCCGTGAGGGAGACGAACGTAAGACGGCCTTTAACACCAGGGATGGCCATTACGAATACCTTTGGGCTCTGTAATGCCCCTGCCGTCTTCCAAGACTTTGTAAACGATATCTTTCGATATAGACCACCACCGAGGTGGAGAGCATATCTGGATGATATTCTCATCTCACCAGATATTGACTCCCACCGGAGAGAGGTTTGCAAGGTCTTTGACCGCTTACGGGCCAACTCCCTCAATGCCAAGTTGTAGAAGTGCCTGTTCGAGCAGGAGTCCTTGCCTTTCCTGGACTACATTATTTCTGTCCAGGGTTTGGCTATGGATCCTGCCAAACTGCAGGCGGTAATGGACAGGCAGGAACCCCACTCCCTCAAAGCGGTGCAGCGCTTTCTGGGGTTCGTGAACTACTACTGTCAGTTCATTCCCCACTTCTCCACCTTGGTAGCTCCCTTGGTTGCCCTCACCAAGAAGGGAGCAAACCCCAAGTTATGGTCGGAGCAGGTCTCCAAGGCCTTTTCCTCCATCAAGTCTCACTTTGCTAGTGCTCCCATTCTACATCACCACAATGTAGATAAGCCATTCATCTTGGAGGTGGATGCCTCTTCCGTCGGTGCTGGAGCGTTCCTCTTCCAGAAGGAAACTCAGGGTCGGAAGCACCCTTGCTTCTTCTATTCCAAGACCTTTAAACCGGCGGAGAGGAATTATTCTATCGGGGACAGGGAGTTGCTAGCAATGAGATTGGCCTTCTCGGAGTGGAGACACCTCCTGGAGGGGCTCAGTTCCCTTTCCAGGTTTTTACCGAACATAAGAACTTGGTATACCGGCCCGATGTTCTCTCTCGCTCTGTGGTGTCAGTGGAGGAGGAGGATGAGGAGCCTCGGCTAATTGTCCCGTCTGAGAGTCTGAGGACTGTGGCTCCGGTCGCCCTTGAGTCGGTGCCTTCGGGCAAAACTTTTGTCCCTGCCCGTTTGCGACCAGAGGTCCTCTCATGGGCTCACGCGTCTAGGGTGGGTGGACACTTTGGGACGAAGCGGACCTCTGAGGTACTGGTGAGGACCTATTGGTGGCCGCATATGGCCCAAGACGTCGGAGACTACATTCGAGCATGCGTCTCCTGCTCCAAGAATAGGTCTCCCCAACAACGGCCCGCTGGGCTTCTTTACTCCCTGCCGGTGGCGGACAGGCCCTGGGAAATGGTTGGCATGGACTTCGTGGTGGGCCTGCCCAAGTCCAGTGGCAGCATTGTGATTTGGGTTGTCACCGACCATTTCTCTAAAATGGTGCACCTGGTGCCCCTTTCTCAGCTACCTTCCGCACGGGGCCTGGCAGTGTTGTTCATCAAACATGTCTTTCGCCTACACGGCATGCCGGACAAGATTGTCAGTGACCGGGGTCCCCAGTTTGTGTCTCGGTTCTGGAGAAAGCTCTGTCGCTTGCTCAGCATTGAGCTAAATCTTTCCTCGGCTTATCATCCCGAGACGAACGGGTTGGTATAGAGGGCCAACCAGACCCTGGTCACATACCTACAACATTTTGTCTCGGCCAGGCAGGATGACTGGGCATCCTTGCTACCATGGGCCGAATTCGCCTTGAACTACACTGTGGCCGATTCCACCGGCCAGAACCCATTCCTCCTTAATTACGGCCAGCATCCGCGCGTCCCTGTGCCCATGCCCGTGTCGTCCACCGACTCTAGGGTGGCAGACTGGGTGGTGGAGGCACGTGATACTTGGGATCGCACTCAGGATGCCATCCGGGCATCCAAGGAGAGATTGAGGGTCTCCGTGGACGCACACCGGCGCCCAGCTCCGACCTTCGCCCCTGACGACTTAGTGTGGCTCTCCGCCCGTAACATCAGGCTGCGGGTCGAGTCCACTAAGTACGCGCCTCGCTACATAGGTCCCTTCAAGGTCCTCGAACAGGTTAATCCTGTGGTCTACCGACTGGCCCTTCCTCCACGCCTGGGTATCACCGACACCTTCCACGTTTCCCTCCTTAAGCCCGTCCACATGTCCCGGTTCTCCGAGTCATCTGCCGGGACATCGGGCTTGTCCTCGGACGAGTATGAGGTAGAGGCCATTGTGGGGTGCCAGGTGGTACGTGGCAAAAAGTATCTGGTGGACTGGAAGGGTCATGGCCCAGAGGATCGGACTTGGGAACCTGTGGAAAACATCCACGCTCCTCTGCTCATTGTGGCCTTTGAGCGTAGCAAGGCTCAGGGAGGAGGGGGGGTAATGTTAGGCGTCGAGTTTCCCCCACTGCACAGGGGGAATCTCAAGCCATGTCCTATGCGGTCTCCCATTCTTCTGCAGCCACAGAGATTCCTGCTCAGCAGAGATGACGGTCCAGGCATCTTGCCCAGGCTGATGCTAGGTGTCTGGTTGCTTCGTCTGGCTCTGCTATAACTTCATGTTTGAGTCAGCAGCAAGTAGACGCTTCTGGGACTAAGTCATGTCTTTTGGGTACTGAGCATGCCCGTGGGACAACCTCTCATTGGAGGTCACATGCGCTGGTCCCATTCCTGCTTGGATTGGTCCACTACTGGGAAGGTCCCGGAAGGACGCCGCTATAAAAGAGTCGCATGGCCACTCGGCCATGCGCTAGTATAAACTCTTATGGGTAGTTGTGTGTGTGAAGATGGATGCATGAGACTAGTAACTGACTCATTATGATCCCCTCCCTTTGGCTGTGTATGGTATAGGGGTTACAGAGTCAGAGTCCACGCCAGTATTGGCATAGTCTATGTGCCACAAAGCATCCCGCTCTCCACACGAGCGTTAGCGCCATATAGTGACATCCACCACAATGCACCTCTGCATAGCGCGAGCTGCAGCATTCCTTACAGTGGCGCCGTGCGCTAGTTAAGCGCTTTCCCCTCTGCTGTGGGTGGTTAGTGGCATCCGCTGGAGCGGTGCAGTGCGCACTCGGTGCAATTTATATTTATCTGTTCTCTTGCCGGCACCACAGCTGCGACCCCGAGCGCTAGTGGTCTAGAGGGACTCTAGCCCTGAGTCTCTGAGGCAGAGTTCTGTGACCGTTAGCTAGTGCTCACCCAGCCGAACCCTGTGAGTATTACCAGGCTCCGGCATTTGTTTTATCGGCTCTGTGAGGTAACAGCGTTCGCTCCTGTGCACACCAGGTCAGCGGATATCCCGCCGGTGTTCACTTAGTTCTCCACCATTACCGAGCAGCAGTTTACCATCTCTGCACGGTGGACCCCGGGCTGCGAACGCACCTTATTCCATCTTTATTATTTGGGGCATTCCGCAAGCCCGTAACAGGTTGGCTTTAAATGCAGTGAGGCCAAGTGTGAATCTCTGTACAGTAACAACAGAGTTTCCTTTTATCCTGACTTCTCAATTTCTTTAAACAACTAATTTCAAACAGGATTGCGATAAACTACAAAAAACATTACACTGGTACACCTGTGGTGTTCTGGTCTCTCCCCAGTAATGGCTTGCTCCACAATCTGTCTCTTCCTCTGCTGCTCCTTCCTTAATGTCTACTGGGAGTTGTAGTCCAGGGTAGTGCAGCAAGGGATTCATTAAGGTCTGCTGCTGTGAATGTCTGTTCAGAGACATGAGCTGCTGGAATTACACACATGGATTTCATTGCGCGGTTATTCTGTCCCCCTGGTAAGTCGCTGTAGGCCCCAAAGCACGAAATGACGACTCACCACCTGCAAAAAAATCTGGGGTAAAGCATCCTGACTATTTCCTCAGTTAGTCATACTCAAATTATTTACAGGCCACATAGGAGCTGGGGAAATATGGTCATATGTAGTTGAAATGAGGATGTACCATTCTGGGGACTTCAGTTGCTAATGTCCCGCTTGGGACGAGTGTGTACTATAGGGACTTCCTCACTGACCCCTAGCTCTTGACCTTCAGGCTCAGACCCCATGGCAGTCACTTCTCTTCCTGGTTCTTCAGCATCTTCTAAACTCTCCCCAGCTGGGGAAGGCACTGGCTGGAGGCTGGATCACACTCTTGTGGGGAATCTTCTCTACAGGACTGGTCCATACAGTCTTGGATGAGCATGGGTCATCCATCCATTGGTAGTAGGGCCCACATCCTTCACTGGAATCACTCTCCATACCTTCAGTAATGACCGCAGGACTGGTCAATTTCTGATACTAAAGACTCCTATGGGGAGATCGATTGGTGGGATGAACTCTAGTGTCCTGTTGCTGCTGTAGCTGGACATTCTGCCCTACAATCGACAAATGCTTCCACTTCCTTGCTCCACTCTGTCGACTGGGATACCAATCAACTTGTCTACCACTACATGGAATTCTGAACGCCATCGATCAACAAGCTTGTTTTTTTCCAGGGAGGCCCAGCTGATGGATTAAGACCCTATCTCCGGGCTGCAAGACATGGTCCCTGACTTTGTGGCCGTAACAAGTCTTGTTTCGCCTCGATCAGAAGCCTGATAAGCCAGCCTGTGGGCCTCCTTCAATTCTTCCCTCAGCTGTGACACATACTTTGGGTAGTTCTTTTCTGATGAATGATAAGAAGACACTCCAAAGCTAGCATCCACTGGCAGTCTTGCTTCTCTTCCAGACATGAGGAAGTAGGGGTGTACCCAGTTGACTCATTTTTTTTTTTTTTGTACAGTTGTGGGCATGTACTAATTAACAAATGTGTCGGCTCCACTGCCTTTTCCATTTCACATCCATGGTGCCCAACATATTAATAATACATTTTATTTCTATAGCGCCGATATATTCCGCAGCACTTTACATTTCAGAGGGGATTTGTACCGACAATAGACATTACAGCATAACAACAATCACACAGATTATAACAAATACCAAGAGGAATGAGGGCCCTGCTCGCAAGCTTACAGTCTATGAGGAAAGAGGTAGACACGAAAGGTGGTTGGTAACAGTTGCCCTGATTGTATGGACCAGCCATAGTGTTAAGTGTGTAACAGTACAGACACAGAGGGCTAATGGATGCATAAAGCATGTGGGAACATGATGCGGGGAACCTGGTTATGGTAAAACTTTTGGCTATGCCACACAGGTATAGATTAGGTTAATGTGTTGAGGCGATAGGCCAGTCTGAATAAATGCGTTTTCAGGGCACGCTTAAAATTGTGGGGGTTGGGGACTAATCGTGGGAAGTGCATTCCAAAGAATTGGCATAGCACGTGTAAAGTCTTGGAGACGGGCGTGGGAGGTTCTGATTATTGAGGATGCTAACCTCAGGTCATCAGCAGAACGGAGGGCGCGGGTAGGGTGGTATACTGAAACAAGGGAGGAGATGTAGGGTGGTGCTGAGCCATGGAGGGCTTTGTGGGTGAGGGTAATAAGTTTACACTGAATTCTGGAGTGGATGGGTAGCCAGTGTAATGACTGGCACAAGGTAGAGGCATCGGTGTAACGATTGGTGAGGAATATGATCCTGGCTGCAGCATTCAAGACAGATTGGAGAGGGGAGAGTTTGGTAAGAGGGAGACCGATTAGAAGAGGGTTACAATAGTTGAGACGAGAATGAATAAGAGAAACAGTAAGAGTTTTTGCAGAGTCAAAAGTGAGAAAAGGTTGAATTCTAGAAATGTTTTTGAGGTGCAGATGACAAGAGCGAGCCAGTGATCGAATGTGGGGGACAAAGTAAAGCTCGGAGTCAAGTATGTCCCCAAGACAGCGGGCATGTTGCTGGGGAGTAATAGTGGAACCACACACAGAAATGGCAATGTTGGGTATAGGTACATTAGTAGAGGGAGGAAACACAAGGAGTTCAGTCTTTGACAGGTTCAGTTTCAGATATAGTGAGGACATGATGCTAGACACCGCGTTTAGACAATCGCCGGTGTTTTCTAGAAAGGCTGGCGTGATGTCAGGAGAAGAAGCGTATAATTGGGTGTCATCAGCATAGAGATGGTACTGGAAACCAAATCTACTGATTGTTTTGCCAATAGGGGCAGTGTACAAGGAGAAGAGGAGGGGGCCTAGAACCGATCCTTGAGGAACCCCAACAGTAAGGGGAAGGTGAGAGGAGGAGGAACCGGCAAAGATACAGTAAAGGAGCGGTCAGAGAGATAGGAGGAGAACCAGAAGAGAACGGTGTCCTTGAGGCCAATGGAACGGAGCATAGTGAGGAGGAGCTGATGATCCACAGTGTCGAATGCTGCAGAGAGATCCGAGAGAATTAGCATGGAGTAATGACCATTTGATTTAGCTGTTAGTAGATCATTAGAGACTTTAGTGAGGGCAGTTTCAGTAGAGTGTAAAGAGCGGAAACCGGATTGGAGAGGGTCGAGAAGAGAGTTATCAAAGAGATAGCGGATAAGACGGGAGTGGACCAGGCGTTCCAGGAGTTTAGAGATGAAGGGAAGATTAGAGACAGGTCTATAGTTAGCGGCCCAGTTTTGGTCGAGGGATGGTTTTTTAAGTAGTGGATCTATGATGGCATGCTTAAATGAGGAGGGAAAGATACCAGAAGAGAGCGAGAGGTTAAATATTTTAGTTAGGTGAGGGGTGACAGCAGGGGAAAGGGACTGGAGGAGATGTGACGGAAATGGGTCACTGGTGCAAGTGGTTGGGCGAGAAGATGCAAGGAGCCTGCTTACTTCTTCTGTGACTGGTTCAAAATCAGAGAGTGGGCTAGATGCAGTGAGGGAGGGAGAACGGTGCATGGTATGATGTGATTGGGAGATAATTTCCTGTCGAGTCTGGTCAATTTTTTTCTTTCAAGTAATTGGCCAGATCGTCAGCTCGGAGCTCCGTGGTTGCGGCCTGTACTCTTGGGTTGAGTAGAGAATGAAAAGTGTCAAAGAGACGTTTACAGTTATTGGACAGTGAGGTGATGAGGGTGTTGAAATAGGTTTGTTTGGAGAAGTGAAGGGCATTGTTGTATGTTCTAAGCATAAACTTATAATGGATGAAATCTTCGTGTAGATTGGATTTTCTCCACAGACGTTCGGCGCACCTGGAGCACCGCTGCAGGAAACGTGTTTGCTGGGTGTGCCAGGGTTGTCGCCATCTGTGCTGTGGTGTTCTATTTATAGGGGGTACAAATTCATCCAGGGCACTTTGAAGTGTTTCATTGTAATGCTTCAATGCAGAATCAGGACATGAGAGGGAGTAGATAGGGGCCAATGAAGACTGCAAGTTCTCCATAAGTTTCTGGGTGTTTATGGCCTGTATGTTTCTATAAATATGGACAGTGGGGGTGACCTGAACAGCCTGGCAGTTCTTGATAGAGAATGAAAGAAGATTGTGGTCAGAGAGCAGGAGAGGGGAATTTGCAAAATCATCCACTGCACAAAGCCGAGAGAAGACCAAGTCGAGGGAGTTTCCGTCTTCATGCGTTGGAGAATTTGTAAGCTGCGAAAGGCCCAACGAGGAGGTTAGAGATAAAAGGTGAGTAGCAGATGGAGAGGGGGAAGAGCAATGGGGATGTTGAAATCTCCCATGATGAGGGTAGGGATGTCACAGGAGAGAAAATGTGGAAGCCAAGTGGCAAAATGATCCAGGAACTGATGGGAGGGGGCGGGAGGACGATACACCACCGCCACTCGCATGGAGAAGGGGGTGTAGAGTCTGACGGCATGGACCTCAAAAGAAGGGAAGACTAGTGAGGGTAGTTGAGGGATGGTACATTTTGGTGATAGGAGCAGACCAACGCCTCCACCTGCTCTATTGTCTGATCTTGGGGTATGAGAGAAGTGTAGTCCCCTGTATGAAAGAGCAGCAGCAGCGGTAGTGTCTGACTGCTGGATCCAGGTTTCAGTAAGAGCCAGGAGGTTAAGACAATTAGAAAGGAAAACGTCATGAGTGAAGGAGAGTTTGTTACACACTGAGCGAGAATTCCAAAGTGCACAATTAAGAGAGACAGATGGCATGCAGGGAATATTAGTAAGATTAGAGGGGTTTCTGAGTGTAGCAGTTGGGGGGTTTGACTTTCTATAACATGGGGGACCAGGGTTGGGAGCAATGTCTCCTGCGACTAGAAGGAGGATAGAAAGAGTGAGCAGATGGTTAAGTGATTTGTGAGAGCGTCTCTTATGTTGAATTGTGGGACTGACTGGATCTGTGCAATTTAACAATGTGAAAAGAGCGTGAGTGCTATACATAGGAGAGGAAAGGAGCGAGGGGCCGATATGGATGGAGTGTAGAGAGTTAATGCCAGGGCTGTGGATGTGTGTGAATGCAGCGGCCAGGATATAAATTACACAAATGTATATGGTATATATTTGTTGTACTCCAAATGTACAGAGAGTAGATGTATATAAAAGTCTTACCTGTCTCCTGCCCTGTCTAACTGCCATGTTATAACTACCAGTACTTTGATACATGTACTTCGATTACATGTGCATAAATGCCCCCTGCATAAATGCTCCCCCCAAGCTATGTCTGAATATATAGGAGGCCAAGGCTTAGATTTTTTTTTTATTTGGGCTCTCTCTCTTCTCGTTAATCAAACTAAATTGAGACAGCAGGACCCAATAAAATGTTGTGGTCAGATAAACAGATGTCCAGCACTACATGGATCATAAAGCACTTTGAAAAGTTTCTTGACCTCACAACATAAGGGGACAAGCAGAGTAAGTTGAAAAAACTATATACCAGATATAAGCTTGCATAGTTGAAAACACATATATAGCATTCAGGATTAACTGCTTGCTGATATTGAATGGAGTGGAGAAACACAGGTTGATTCAGAGCAGAATTTGAAAGAACTGGTTACCAGATATATTAAGGAGGGTACGGTTGAACCTTGCAAATTGGAGATCTCCCTGAGGATGAAATCGTGTGGTTCTGGATTTCTTGATCCCACAAATCACACTCAATTTCTTAATTATTTGACTCTTGAAGTCTCTTCCTTGGTCAGAAAGGATAAATGCTTGCAGTCCATAATGCACAAAGACTTTCTCCCACAAAGTTTTGGCCATAGTGGTTGCCTTCTGGTCTCTAGTGGTGCTAGCTTGAGCATACCTTGTGAAGTGATCAGTGACAATAGAACGTTGCTGATATTTCCCTCATCAGGCTCAGTTGAAAGGAAATTCATGCACACTAGGTCAAGGGGGTCATCACTGGTAATGTTGACAAGGGGAGCGGACCGAGAAGGCAAAGTTTAACTCAAGACACACCGAGCATAGGATTTGCAGTAACTCTTAATATCGGCTACCATTCTTGGCCAGTAAAACTGATATGCTACCAGACTAATAGTATACTCTTCTCAACACCCAGATGTCAATGGTCATCATGCAGTACTTAATAACCTTCTTCCAGAATAAAGTGGGAAGCACCAGTTGTCTAAGAACTTCCCGGTTCTGACGCTTAACCTCTCGGTACAGCAACCCATTCATCACAACCATGGAGTTTTGCTGTCGACTCGGCAAAGCAGATTCCTTGATTCTCAATGTATTCCTCTCAGGCCTTCGATCCCTGTTCACCCATCACCGAACAACCCCCACAGAAGAGTATTCCTGTTAGGCGTTTTCAACCTGATTCTGTGGCGACTGGGGCATTTAGCCGGCATCCACGTTAGTCAACTGACAGCAAAAGGTGAGGGAGCTTGCTTTGAAACTCTTAAGAAGGTATTGCAACCCCTGGATTGAGCAGTCTTCCCTCTGTGTTGGTGGCAAAAGATTTTCTCCTCTGGGGCTGGGACTTCAATCCAAGCTCCTTCTTCCTCCTTCACTATCGACCTGTACAGGAGGGACAAAGAATCTGCATCAATGTTGGTAGCGCCAGGTCGGTACTTCAGGCTGAAATCGTATATTGCCAGCGCAGTGAGCCATTGATTACCAGTAGCATCAAGCTTTGCTGTGGTCCTAACTTAGGTCAGTAAATTATTGTCAGTGTGAACTTTGAAAGGCACTCGCACTCCATAGAGGTAGTTATGTAGCTTGTCTACCACAGCCAACTTCAATGATAGGAACTCAAGTTTGTGCGCTGAGTAATTACGCTCACTCGGAGTCAATCCTTGGCTTATGTAGTTGACGGGTCTCAGGACTCCATCATGCTTCTGGTACAAGACTACTCCAAGACCCTCCAAAAAAGCATCCACGTGAACTACATATGGTTTGTTGGGGTCCTCATAGGCCAGCTCTGGTGCCTGCGTCAAGGACTTGAGGTTTTCAAAGGCCTCATCACATGCTGGTGTCCATCTTTCTCCGTAGGGTCCATTTACCTTGAAGCAGGCCTTGGTTGCTGACTTCTTGACGCAAGTTGTCCCTCGTGGAGGCGAATACCCTTTTGTTAGAGCAGTTAAAGGCTTGGTTATCTTGGAATACTGTGACACAAATCTTTGGCAGTACCCGCAAAATCCTAGAAAAGACCTGAGCGCCCTCAATTTGGTGGGTTTGGGTCATTCCACCACTGCTTCTACTTTGGCTGGGTCTGTAGAGATACCTTCTTGGCTGACAATGTGTGCCACATACTTCACAGCCTTTTGGCAGAAACGGCACTTTTCCAGGGACAGTTTTAGTCCAGCTTCATGCAGTCAACCCAATATGTTGAATAACCTCTTGTTGTACTCTTGCAAACTGTGCCCGAATATGATCAGATCATTTAGGTAGACCAGGACTTCACGAAAGTTCATATCCCCCATCGCTTTATCCATGAACCTCTGGAAGGTTGCTGGGGCACCAGTCACCTGCTGAGGCACCCTCTGGAATTGGTAGAACCCGATGGGGCAAATAAGTGGTCTTCTCTTGTTCCTCCTCAGTCATGGGTATCTGGTAGTATCTACTTCGGAGAACTAGCACAGAGAACTACTGGCTGCCCTGCAGGCAATCTAAGGCTTCATCAACGTTAGGTACGGTGTACTGGTCTGGTACTGTGCACTTGTTCAGAGTGTGATAATACACACACATCCTGATAGCCCGTGTTTGAGAAACCACAATAGGAGATGCGTGTGTTACATCGGATTCTACAATGACTCCAGTATCCGGTAAGCCCCATGAGTGCTGTCTGACTTCTACAACATCTGCCAAACTTCAGGGTCTCTCTCGAAATGGCTTTTCATCAGTCAGCCAAATGTGGTGTTCCACTCCCTTCGTGAGACCCAGTTCCAATTCACCCAATGAGAAGGCCCTGTCATGCTTCATCATTTCACTTATCACGGACCACTTTTCTTTTTCCTTCAAGTCACTACCTTCAAAATGGGTCAAAATGTTTTGTATGTAGCTCCCTCCTTTCCTCTTCCTCTTTCTTCTCATACGCAGCCAGACACACTGGGTGAATGGTGAGAGTTTGCGGATATCTATCACCTCCAGTTTCTCGACACCATTGAGCCAGAATACGGAAGAGGTTCGCATTCGTCCCCACTATAACAGGTACTGTTCCCCAGCCTTTGTCCGCTTCTGAACAGATTAAGGCTATGATGGGCAACTGTCTTTCTACCCCAGCAATAGTCTCTGGAAACTGTAGCTTAACAGATACATATTCTTTGTAGGGGTAACTGCTTTCACTCGGTCTCCAGAGAACGAGTCCAGATAGTGGTTGCACAGACACATCTGATAATTTTTGAGAAATTCACAGGTTGCTGCCGATTCTTGACAGCTGACTCAACAATCTTGTTTAGACGCTCTACTTCCACATTCTGGACACTTAAAAGCTGGGCAATCTGTTCCCTTGCTTCTCAATGACCTTCAGGAGTTCTCCCTCTTGCTGGCTTGCATCAGGATTCATGTCGACAGCAGCCATTCGCTTAGTCACATGTTCTGTAGCTGCCATGATGGATTCATTATTTCTCACTTTCATAAGCCACTGATAAAGGGAACTGGGAATCTGTTCTTTGTCACAACACCTGTCACGGAGTTACTGAAACAGTGTGTGGAGCCAGAGGTCTGCAGCATCTGATTTCTCCTACTCCAACACTGAGAAGAACCCTTCTCCTTAATTTTTAATGTGTTTATTTCTTCTGGCAGTACAGGGGTTAATTGGTCATGTTGGCAATTCCTGTGCTTGGTTAGCCACTCCTTTTTTCCTTTATAATCTGGGCTCTGTTACTAATCCTCCTCACAGCTAGCATTTGCTGCATGGCTAACTGTGGGAGAGGAGTACAGATGAGAAGGAGAATTGAAGGAGTTATTAGTGACTGTTGCTTGGTTTGTATGTGTGGTAATTTCTTATCCTTTGCTGTTTTTGTTTATTCCCCTACCTTCACACCCTGGTACATTCCTCTGTTACATGTGAGTGAATATTTTGTATGCCTGAAGTTTTCTGTTAACCCTTGTTTGTGTTGCCTTATTTGTCGGGTTGGTGTACTACGGTGCACAGTAACGCCCCTCTTCCCTGGGTGGGGTAAGAGAACAGACGGAGAGCTAACTTAGGAAATAAGGCAAGGGCGGAGGTCCCCGCATCTTCGCCATCTGAAGTGTTTCGGGAAGCAGGGCGAGCTAGAGCACCCCCTAGTGTTAGGAACAGGGAAGGAGCCCCTGGTCCAGGGTCACCTGACAGCTGTGTCGTGACAACACCTCAGTCGTTTGGCAATGGGATCGTGAGTCAGGGCACCTTGCAGCACTTAATCTAGGCGGCACTGGTCTACTTGTTGGCCCTAATTCCGCCCTTGGATAGTAGTCTATGCACTAGCTTATCAAGTCGATAGAGGTAATCTGACATCCTCTCACCAGGCTCCTGGTAAGTAGTGCCAAGTTTATAAAGTAGATATGTGACATCCTCTGGGGACCCAAAAGCATCTTCTAGAGCTGTAATGTAGTCTTTAGAAGTTTTTTCTGGCTGGCTTCTCCAAGAAGTCTGCACCACTTCCATAGCGGGACCTCTTAGACTTTCCACAATTCTCTGCTTCTTTGCAGCATCCTTGCATTGCTACTCAGGTTCTTCAGAGCAACATCCCTCCATGTATCATACCCCTCTCCACCAGCTAGGGTTGAAGTGACACCCAAAAAGGTTCTCAAATGTTGATAGGCCCCTTCAAACAGCCACCTGCCAACATGGCTGGTGGAACCACATAACTAACAGAGGATATCTGTGCAATCTATATATATATAAAAATGAGTGTATGTATATGTGTTTATCAGCCACGCCCACTCCGCATAGTAACCAATCACTAAGCATCTTTCATTTCACCAGAGCTGTTTAAAAGAAGCTGAGTTGTGATTGGTTGCTATGAGCAACAATTTTCCTTGTAAGCAGTTGTGGTAACTGAGGCTTTTTATTCTTATCATTTCTATGGTGTTATCGTCCTTTTGTAAAGCTGGAAATAACACAATTTATTACCGTGCAGACACAGACCACCCTCTGACACAGACTGTAACATACACGATAGGATTAGATACACAGCCAAGTATCACACAGGATAGGATTAGATACACCGCTCACCAGTCAGTATCACACAGGATAGGATTAGATACACCGCTCACCAGTCAGTATCACACAGGATAGGATTAGATACACTGCTCAGCAGTCAGTATCACACAGGATAGGATTAGATACACTGCTCAGCAGTCAGTATCACACAGGATAGGATTAGATACACGGCTCAGCAGTCAGTATAGGATAGGACTAGATACACAGCTCAGCAGTCAGTATCACACAGGATAGGATTAGATACACCGCTCAGCAGACAGTAACACAGAATAGGATTAGATACACGGCTCAGCAGTCAGTATCACACAGGATAGGATTAGATACACGGCTCAGCAGTCAGTATCACACAGGATAGGATTTGATACACGGCTCAGCAGATAGTACCACACAGGATAGGACTAGATACACAGCTCAGCAGACAGTATCACACAAAATTTGATTAGATACATGGCTCAGCAGTCAGTATCACACAGGATAGGATTAGAAACACAGCTCAGGAGACAGTATTACACAGGATAGGATTAAGTATACAGCTGAGGCGACAGTATCCCACAGGATAGGATTAGATACACAGTTCAGCAAACAGTATCACACAGGGCAGAACTAGATACACAGCTCAGCAAATGGTTTCACACAGGATAGGATTAGATATACAGCTCAGCAACAGAATGTGCCAAAGGAGAGGACATTTTCATTCCAAGAATTCCACTTATTCCATCTCATTTGCCTTTTGATTTTAAACGCCTCCAGTTTCCACTTCGACTGGCATTTGCAATGTCCATTAACAAGGCTCAGGGACAGTACTAGGAAGTAGTAGGGATTGATTTGCAATCTCCATGCTTTTCTCATGGTCAACTTTACGTGGCCTGTTCAAGAATTGGAACTGCCAAAAATCTGTTCATCTTTGCACCGAAAGGAAAAACCTAAATGTTTATCAAAAGGCTCTTGAATGAGTTGAAAATAAAATACTATCAATACTTAGGTAATCGTTTAGTTAATTTGTGTTGCAAATCTGTAGTGTTGAATATATGTTGTGAAATGTTTTTATGTGCAATGTAATCATTATAATTTGTTATAACTAACTACGGTTAGTTACTATGCCCGGGCAACGCCGGGCTCTTCAGCTAGTATATCAATAACACTGATCTCAGCTTTTCCATCAAGTAATCATATATTGTGTATTAACTTTGAATATAAAGCAGTTAACATAATGTATTAGACAAGGAGGCAATATGAACTGGTACTCTATAATTACACCCAAACTCAACATGTGCATGGTCACATAGGAGCTGGAGATTCCACTATTACTTTTCAAATTCTCGTCCTGTCTCATTGAAGTGGGGTGGACATAGAACTGTCTAACCAGAGATCCCATATTCGGGATATTCTATTCTTAGCTGCTAAGGACTGAGCCAAAGGTAATTCATGTTGACAATTTACATTTATTCTGTCAACCATTTCTCTTATAGTAGTTACAGTCTGATCTTTCCATTTAGCTGCAAGAGTTAATCTAGCCGCAATTAAAATGTGAGTTAGAGAAGCTCTAAGGTCAAAAGGAACCTTATCCGTTCAAATGTGAAGTACCATTAAGCTGAGGTCCAATAATATCTCCTATGGGACAAAACCGCCACAGATGACCTAATGTACTTTTCTTCCCACATCCTTTCCAACATAGTGAGGACTGATTTGGAACAAAATGAGCTAGTTTCGCTGGCCACTGGTACCATCGTAGGTGTATCTTTTTCAAGTGTTCAAGATGGTTTATACACGAGGATACACATTGTACCTCTCCCAAACCACCCTCAACTCATCCGGTTCCAGGGATATGTCTAATTCTAATACCCATTGCTTCATGTAGGGTAGTTTATCAACTAAATCTATCTCATTCAGAGCTTTGTATAAAATTGAAATCCCTCTAGAATTAGATTCCGGTCATAGAATATAGCTATCAACCCAGTGTTCTGTGGGAAGAGTGAAAAATATGGATTGTGGGGAGGTCTAGATGAGGTGTCGAAGTTGTAGGTATTGGTAAAAATAACGCCGAATCAATGGAAATTTTGCTGTCAATCGATCGAAGTGGATGACCGAGAAATTGTCCGCTAAGTCTTGTACATTTTTTACTCCCACCGCTACCCATTTTTGAAGATTAAGAAAGAGAATGTTAGATTCAAGGGCGTGATATGTCCATTAAGGGAATTTTTATCAATTTTGAGGCCAGTGTTCTCCAATATTTTAAGGAAACCTCCATTATCCGGAGCCACAGAGTATAGGAGCTTTGTTTAATTGTTTCAGTTTCCAATACCGATCTGGTTGAGTCCCCTTTAGTAAAGAAAGATTCTGTTTGAAACCATTTGTTGGGGTTGTCGACTAGCCACCAACTCCGGATCCCCCCTAGAATGGCTGCTCTATGATATGCTAATACATACGGAACTCCCTGTTAGGGTGGTCTCAAGTAGACCATAAAATATATTGGATGGTTGTCAAATATTATCATGATCCAGCTTGTGAGTCTTTATTCATGTGAAATTTACAGAGTTAATATGAATTAAGATCTTTATTCATATTGTCTGATTGTTCCCAGCACCATCACCCATATTAGCCTCCTTTAGTCAATACAGCACTTGGTGATCATGTAACTATTAAAGGTCGCTCACAGTTAGCTGAACAGAGACAAGTAACTAAAATTAAAAATCCGCTTTATAGAAGGAAAAGATCCTAGGGGTCTTGAATCCCCTATCAATCCCTCCTTTTGAGAACAGATATGATTCTTCCCTTGACCCACAGATACTTCAAAGGCCTAATGCCAGTGTCGGACTTTTCCGAATTCCCCATAAGGTGGGAAGATCATATCCTACTCTCAATTACAGCATCTTGTCATATTCATCATTGCAAGGTTTCAAATCCATGTACAAAGTTTTACTAATGGTTGTATCTATCAGTCTTTGGAGCAGTTCTCTGAAACAGGGGATTCAGCAACATCCACAGGTGACAAGTATCGCTGCTACAGCTGCCAGATAAACGAGGAGACTAGACATCAGATGACTCAATTTTCCAATGACTCAAGCCATTCTGAGAACACGTTGTTGATATCAGAATTTTCTGCTAGTTTGTCAGACCGTGATGTAAGACCCTCCAATGCCTTTATGATGCTTCCATCGGGAGCTGTGTTGTTAGGGATGAAAGTACAACAGTAAGTGCCAAACATTTTACAAACCCTTCCTTTTTCTGCTCGCAACATGTCTAAAGCCATTCTATTCTGCCATGTCATTAAAGAACTTGGACCTAGTTCTGCTATTCCTTTTATTGCATCCCTAGTAAAATGTATAAACCTTTGTTGATTATAGTAGATGTAATTTATCCAGTCCACATTTTTATTGAGTGTAACCCACCAAAAGAAAGCTGATTCAAATCCTGCCGCTATCTGGTTCCTAGCTTTGTATTCATCTGGTACCCCTCTAGGAACCCATATTTTATCTATGTAGATTCTTGGATCAAAGGATCCAGCAGGTAATGACCTTTTATTTCTGCGTAGCATTTTGACATTTATCTTACCCCTCTGTATCTCTTCTGATGAGATTATTTGGAATGACATTAGAATCTGGGCCAAATCACAGCTACTAATCCAATTTGCTGGTAACCTGACCCTTAGCTTCATGTCCCCACATAACCAACATATATCACTTCTAGTTGCAGTCTACTCAGTAAACCATTTAGCTTCATAACTGTCATGGTTTGCTCAGCTTGTGGGATTAAGTAGTTCAGAGGTTAATGTGGACGGCCTCACTCTGAGATTCTGGGAGGCTTTTTATAGCCTCATTGTGGGCTCCTTCCTCGTCGCTTATACTCAGACCCTTGGCCGAGTGTGTGACCCTGGTGTGCTTTGTGACTGTGATACTTTATGCTTGCTTGGTTTTGATCCGGTTCTGCACCTGTTACAAGTTCTGCCTGTTCCTTTTGTACTGCATTGCTATCTCTGTTTATGACTCTTTTGCCTTTAACCTGACTACTTTCTGACTGCCTCCCTTGTACTGCGTTGCTATCTCGGTGTATGATTCATTGCTTACGTTTTGACTATTCTCTGCTTGTCCCTCTGGTACCACGCCGCCCTCTCCGTACTTGACCCCCGTTTGTCTGACCTGAGTTTCCCTAGCCTTTACTCCAGGATTCCTGTAAAAGAACCCTATAGTCCTCTCCTGCAGCAGGACGCTAAGCCACGCCCCCTGTGGTCACATGATCGTAGGTCCTTGTACTGTTAACTACTTTCAGTGTCGCAAGTCCTGTTGTCTGAACTTTCCCTGCAATATTGGACCCCGGGTCCTCCCGTAGTCTGGGTGAGTTACCGGCTCAGCTGCGGCAGTCCGCCGGCGCTGACCGGATCCTGATATTATAAGCGACCGCACAGTTATTAAGGTTGGGGAAAGTTGTGTATATTTTCTGGGCAAATTAGCACTATGGATCCCCTGCAGGCTTTGGCTGATCAGGTCAAACAGCTAACCCAAATGTTCCAAAAACTCAGTGTGGAACAACGCACGATGGCCCATACACAACAGCAGTTGGTGGACACCGTGCAGGGGGCCATGGTGGCAGGGTCTCCTGGTCCCGGCAATAGGTACGTATCTGTGGGATCCCCTGAGTCTCCGGTCAAATTGCCCGACCACTTTTCAGGGGATAAGAAGGAGTTTAGGTCCTTCAGTGAGGGATGTAAGCTTTTTTTTCCCTTGAGGCCCCGTTCCTCTGAGGACGAGTTCCAGAGGGTGGGGGTTACTATTTCTCTGCTCTGGGTGCCCCCCAAGCTTGGGCTTTCTCTCTGTCTCCCGTTGCCCCCGAGAGAATGACAGTGGATGCCTTCCTTGATGCCCTGGGCCGCATATATGATGAGCCTGACAGAGTACGTGTGGCTGAAGATATGGTCATGAGTGTGCGTCAGGGTGAACGCTCGGCTGAGTGGTTTTGTGCGGAGTTCCAACGCTGGGCTGCGGAGGTCTCATGGAATGATGCCGCCCTTCGGGGCTTATTCCGCAGAGGCCTGTCCGAACGCCTCCAAGATGCTCTGGCCCTCCATTCCCCACCTGACAACTTGGAGGATGCCATTACTCAGGCCGTGCGTATGGACCGCAGACTGCGGGCTAGGGCTGTCATGCATTCCGAGACATCCCTATTCTTCGGCAGTAAAGAGACCGGTGCTGCTCATGAACCCATGGAAATCGGCGCCACTTCGGTCAAAGAGAAGGAAAGAAAATGCCGTTGTGAGAAGCAGCTCTGTTTTTATTGCAGGGAGTCTGGTCATTGGAAAAAGAATTGTCCCTCATGCCCATCGTCCTCAAAGGCGACGGGAAATGACTAGGTCTGGGTAGTGATCGAGGAGGCTGCCCAGACCTTCAGGTACTTTCTTCCTCATGTTCTAAAGTTTTGCTAAGGGTTGAACTGTTGATAGACAATGTCCATTTTTGTTCTACAGCACTGGTGGACAGTGGTTCATCACTCAACCTGGTCAACTCTGAGGTTATTTCCCAATACCAGATAGGGATAGTCAGGCTTTCCACACCACTTAAAGTCGTGGCTATCGACTCATCTCCTCTTACCCGAACTGGGATAATTTCGGTCTCTGAAAAATTTACATTGAAAATCGGTTCTTCCCATGTGGAAGAAATTGAATGTTTTGTCATGGACAAGTTACCAGCAGGACTGGTGCTGGGCATGCCGTGGCTTCGGTGCCATAACCCAGTGATTGACTGGGAATCTGGGGAGATTGTTAAGTGGGGGTTCAAGTGTGCTGATTGTTACCATAAATCAATCTGTTGTATGAAAATAGCAAAACCTGTCTCTGTGTCCTCTACTGGTCTGGAGGGTATTCCGGAGTGCCTGAAAGACTTTGAGGACGTGTTTTCTGAGAGCGAGGCCGAGGCGTTACCCCCTCATTGGCCATTTGATTGTGCCATCGATCTAATTCCTGGAGCCAAATTGCCCAAAGCTCGCCTGTTCAATCTGTCAGGCCCCGAGCGCCTAGCTATGAAACCGTACATTTCGGAAAGTCTCCATAAGGGGCACATAAGACCCTCGGTTTCCCCGGTTGCAGCGGGATTTTTCTTTGTTAAGAAAAAAGATGGCGGCCTACGTCCCTGCCTCGACTTTCGTGAACTAAATAAAATTACTGTCAGGAACACATATCCCCTACCGTTGATTCCTGATCTCTGTAACCAGCTCTCCGGTTCCAAGTGGTTTTCTAAACTGGATCTGAGAGGGGCTTACAACTTAATAAGAATACGAGAAGGGGACGAATGGAAAACTGCTTTCCTTACATCTGAGGGGTTGTTTGAAAATCTAGTAACGCCTTTTGGTCTCACCAATGCACCCGCAGTGTTTCAGAATTTTATCAATGTGGTATTTTCGGATCTTATCGGCCGTTTTGTAGTGGTATACCTAGATGTTTTCCTGATATATTCTGTTGACGAAGTTTCCCATTTGTTGCATGTTAAAACAGTGCTTCAGAGGCTCAGAGAAAACCAATTGTTCGTCAAACTCGAGAAATGTTCATTTTTTGTTCAGGAATTGTCATTTCTAGGTCTGATAATGTCACCTCAGGGGTTTCGCATGGATCCCAAGAAGGCGCAAGCTATTGTGGAGTGGGTCCAGCCCCGGGACCTTAGGGGACTCCAGCGCTTCTTGGGATTTGCGAATTATCGCAAGTTTAGTAAAGGGTTTTCTCAGGTAACTAAGCCTCTCATGGACCTCACTTGTAAGGGGGCAGATGTCAGAAACTGGTCTTCATCAGCTAAACAGTCCTTTCTGATGCTAAATAACTGTTTCTCATCTGCTCCTATCCTGGTCCAACCGGATCCTTCCAAACCATTCGTGGTTGAGGTGGATGCTTCCGAGGTGGGGGTGGGGGCAGTTTTGTCACAAGGACCAGATTCTCTGACAAATCTCAGGCCCTGTGCCTATTTTTCTGAGAAATTTTCTCCTGCGGAGAAAAATTATGACATAGGCAACAGAGAGCTTCTGGCTATTAAATTGGCGTTCGAGGAATGGAGGCACTTTTTGGAGGGGGCGGCTCACCCTATTACGGTTATAAATGACCATAAAAATTTAGAATACATCAAATCGGCTAAAAGACTGACTCCCAGGCAAGCCCGCTGGTCGCTTTTTTTTTCCAGATTTCAGTTTTCAATTACCTTTCGGCCAGGGTCTAAGAACGTAAAGGCTGATGCCTTATCACGTAGTTTTGAGCCGCTATCCGCCCCCGATCCGCCGTCCCCCGTTCTTCAACCCAGTCTCGTGGTTGCCGAGGTGTCGTCGGAATTGGCGCGAGAGATTGTGGGGGCTTAATCTTTGGCTCCAAGCTCCAAACCTGTAGACAATTTGTTTGTCCCGCAGCATTTGCGCAACAAACTCCTGTGGGAGTTCCATGATTCAAAGTTGAGTGCACACCCTGGTATAGCCGCCACACGGGAAGCAGTGGCAAGGGTCTTTTGGTGGCCTTTAATTGCCTCAGATGTCAAGAAACATGTTGCATCATGTGGGATATGTGCCCGTACTAAGAGCTCGAGTTGCCGGCCGGGGATTTGGTGCCTTTGCCAGTCCCAGGAAGGCCATGGGCTCGCTTGTCCATGGACTTCATCACCAACCTTCCATCATCCCGTGGGTATACTATTATTTGGGTTGTGGTGGACAGGTTTTCTAAATTGGCACATTTTGTACCCATGACATGTTTACCATCAGCAGAAACGCTCTCTAGACATTTCTTGTCCCAGGTGGTACGCTTGCACAGGGTTCCCACGAATATTGTGTCAGACAGGGGGACTCAGTTTGTGTCTAAGTTCTGGCAGGCCTTCTGCAAAAAATTGGGGATATCTCTGTCTTTTTCCTCAGCGTATCACCCAGAAACCAACGGACAAAGTGAACGCACCAACCAGTCGCTTGAACAAATTCTTTGGTGCCTGACTTCTACCCTGCAGAGTGACTGGTCTGATGCCTTACCATTAGCTGAATTCGCCTTCAACAACCGGGTAAACCATTCTACTGGTAGGTCATCATTCTTTACTAATTATGGGATCAACCCTCATTTTGGCGAAATTTCTCGGATAGATTCTGGTTGTCCGGGGGAAGAGGACGGGGTCAATCGTCTCAAGGACCTTTGGACAAAGGTTCGTGTAAATATTTCTAAGGCTCAGGAGAAATATAAACGTTTTGCAGATAGGAAAAGGGACGCTGCTCTGACACTGTCTTGTGGGGATAAGGTGTGGCTGTCCACACGAAATATAAATCTTCAATTGCCCTCCGCCAAACGGGCCTAAATTTATTGGCCCCATGAGGTCATCGAAGTGGTGAACCCGGTAACCTCCCGCCTCCGTCTTCCTCCCTCCTTAAAACTCCATAATGTTTTTCACAGGTCTTTACTTAAACCCTTGGGGTCGGTGAGGGAAGGTACTGACACTGTTCCTTTTCCAGTTTTGGTTGAGGGACATATGGAGTTTGAGGTACAACATATTGTGGACTCCCGGCGGGTTCGGGGCTCTTTGCAGTATTTGGTACATTGGAAGGGGTACAGTTCGGAGGAGCGGTCATGGGTACCAGCCAGGTCAGTACACGCTGACCGTCTGGTTTGTGCATTTCATGCCCGCCATCCTGGGAAACCTGGGGGTCCGGAGGCCCCCGTTGAGAGGAGGGTACTGTAATGGTTTGCTCAGCTTGTGGGATTAGGTATTTCAGAGGTTAATGTGGACAGTCTCACTCTGAGATTCTGGAAGGCTTTTTATAGCCTCATTGTGGGCTCATTCCTCGTCGCTTATACTCAGACCTTTGGCCGAGTGTGTGACCCTGGTGTGCTTTGTGACTGTGATACTTTATGCTTGCTTAGTTTTGAACTGGTTCTGTCCCTGTTACGAGTTCTGTCTGTTCCTTTTGTACTGCGTTGCTATCTCTGTGTATGACTCTTTTGCCTTGAACCTGACTACTTTCTGACTGCCTCCCTTGTACTGCGTTGCTATCTCTGTGTATGATTCATTGCTTACGTTTTGACTATTCTCTGCTTGTCCCTCTGGTACCGCGCCGCCCTCTCCGTATTTGACCCCCGTTTGTCTGACCTGAGATTCCCTAGCCTTTACTCCAGGATTCCTGTAAAAGAACCCTATAGTCCTCTCGTGCAGCATCACGCTAAGCCACGCCCCCTGTGGTCACATGATCGTAGGTCCTTGTACTGTTAACTACTTTCAGTGTCGCAAGTCCTGTTGTCTGAACTTTCCCTGCAGTATTGGACCCCGGGCCCTCCCGTAGACTGGGTGAGTTACCGGCTCAGCCGCGGCAGTCCGACGGCGCTGACCGGATCCTGATAATAACCATCCATAGCATTGTCTATAGCGATGGTGTTTTCACAAAATTCTGAAGTTACGTTTCCTTCCAATTTCCCTGCTCCTGTCCCTATTTTTTTAAAACAGGTATAGTTCCCTAGATATGCGAAAACCCTAGGGGGTACTTGGTCAGTTGTTACCAGTGTGTACAGGTTTGAGAGAGTGTAACACAGAGTATCATTAGTAGGGTCATATGTGGCATCATATAAGGCTAAAATACATAGCAAATCTTTTTGGTCTTGTTCTGAGAGTTTGAGGGGAATCGACCCTAAATGGGGTCTGGCTTTTGCACATGCAATATAATTGGACTTATTATTTTGGTTCGCAGTATATTTTATCCACACAAGCCATTCTTTTCTTTCTGCATAACCTGATTATATAGCCAACTTTTCCTCATAACTCACATCTTCAAATACCTTGAGTTTTGATTTTTCTATTGCTGACTCCTGGGTGCTCTCTTCCTTACTCTCATTGTCCTCTTGGGGAATAACCTTCAACCAAATCGTTCCCAACTGAGCCTTTCTACCCGGGACATATAACCCTAATATATAAAGACCTTCATCTTCAGGAGAGGGTTCATCTATAGTTATAAGGAGAGGGTTACAAGATGATCCCCAGGTCAAGAGCTCCGGATTGGAGTAACTATAGCAATTTTCATCCTCAAGAAGAGGCTTTCCTGATGAGCTAACACGAATCATAGCTTCCTCTGGCTTATATCCCCATGAAGTTCCTGTGTTCCAGGCTACATCTGACCAGGAGTTACAATTTTCATTCCCAGGTCTAGTTACACACATATACTGTATATTACAGCTCCTTTACGTCCTGTAAGAAATCTATAGTTAGGATTACTACTTTTCCTACCAAATTTAAGATTCCATTGGCAGTTCACTATTCTACAAAAATCAAATCTAAAAGTAGCTGATCTCTTAGAAGTATCAAACCAAGTAGATATTGTCGTATCATTTTGAGTTATCTTAGCCATCTGTCCTTCCTGAGATGAGGTTGCCAGCATCATCAGGAATAGGATCATCATTCTTTTGCTCGAAGACCTTACAGTAGCTTGCATGGATCCAAGTAGGTTTTTCCTTCGAGTTTTACCGATGTGGCTGTAGTGAGGAGAACTTGGAAAGGACCATCAAACCTTGGCTCCAGCGGTTTTCTTTTATGTCTTTTGACCACTACCCAATTTCCAGGCTGGTGAGAATGGGTTCCTTCTTGACTCTCTGGGTCTGGAATAAAACAAGTCTTTGATTCATGCACGAGTGAGAGTCTCTTTTGTAGGCTCTGGACAAAACTGGTGAGGTTGTCACACTGTAGTCACAATGCCTGTGGGAAGTACCGGCCTAGCCTCGGTGCTGATCCAAACAGAACCTCAAAGGGGGACATTTTTGTCTTTCTGTTGGGTGTATACCTGATGGAGAACAGAGCAAACATTATGTCCAAGGTTTCCCTAATTCCTCCCTTGCTTTTTGAATCTTTAGCTTAAGTATACTGTTTAGTCGTTCAACCTTACCACTTGCTTGTGGTCTATAGGGGGTGTGAAATGCCTGTTTGACTCCCAACATTTGCATAGTATTCTGCATTACCTCTCCAGTGAAGTGGGTACCTCTGTTGGACTCTATGGTTTCAGGTAGTCCGAATCTACAGAAGACCTCTGACATCAATTTCCTTGCAGTGGCCCTTGCAGTGGCTTTTGGCATCGGGAAGGCTTCCGGCCACCCTGAGAAGAGATCAACATATTCATACATTCCTGCCTGGGGTAGTTGTATGAAGTCAATCTGCAGTCATTGAAACGAGTAGAGGGGCTTTGGCGTGTGTTTGTGGCACCTTCATTACACTTCCTGGGTTATGTTGTGTGCATATTAGACATGCCTGTGTTAACCTAGTAGCAACCACTGTGAAACCAGGGGCAACCCATTGCTTATCTACCAGAGAACACATGGCATTTTTGGACAGGTGCGTTGGACCATGAGCCGCTTGAGCCATCACAGGGTACAAGGATCTTTGCAGGCACACCAGCTGTTCCACCTTCCACAAACCTTCATGCTCCTGAGCTCCAGCTTTTGACCAGACCTTTTTCTCCTCCCCGGTGACTTGCCGAGTCAGAGCCTGTAAGATACTCAAGTCTATCTGGTTACACTCAGTGCTTACCTGTCATGGTCCAGTCCGGAGTTTATCTTCTGCTGTCTTCAGTCCGGACTCGTCATGCGGGGGTTAATCTCCTCAGCCTCGTTCTGGAGCTAGCTGGGCTATTTCAGTCTCACACAGCCTGCTGACCAGTGTTAGTGATAGCTCAAGCTTCCAGTTTAGAGCCTCTGACCCTTGTACCTTGGTGATCCTCCTGCCTTTGACTGATATTCACGTGTATGACCCAGACTGATCTCTGACCCCGTCTCTTGGTATTCGTCTCTGCTGTTACGTTCCTTCTCTGGCATCTGACCCCCCGGCTTGTACCCCGACCACGTATTTCGTCTCACGTTTTGGACCCTGTGCTCATGTTCTGGCTTTCTGACCCTTGGCTTGGTATTTTGACTATGTGTATTGCTGCTCCTTCTGTTACGTCTGCTCCTGCTAGTTTCTGATTCGGTTCGTCTGACTATTCTCTCTCGTTACCTGTGGCACCTGTGCTGTTGCTCAGGGTTGCTGCTCTTAGTGTGTAACCTCTCTTCCCTCACCAGCTCCCCCTGGTGGAGGTTTCACTACATTATCACTAACCTACAGGATTTTGCACTTTTTTTTCTTTGGTCATGGATCTGCTGCATAACTTGGCAGATCAAGTGTCCAGTTTGACGCAGATGGCGCAGGACTTTTCTTTGAATCATCAGTCCCTTGTCATATCTCATACCCACTTACAGAAAGAACTGACTGAGACTATTAAGACCATGCAGGGAAACACCTCTCATATTGTTTGTCCACCAGGTGACTCTGTAGATGTTATTTTGCACTCTCCTGAACCCTCAGTTAAACTTCCTGACACATTTTCTGGCGAAAAGGATAAATTTCACATATTCAAGGAGAGTTGTAAATTATGGTTTTCTCTAAAGCTGGAGTCACAAATAGCAATCTCGCTAGCGAGATAGCTGCCGAGTCACAACTTTTGTGACACAACAGCGATCTCACCAGCGAGATCGCTGTGTGTGACAGCGATCAGCGACCGGCCCCCCTGCCGGTATCGCTAATCGCTGCAAGAAACCTCTGGACATATTTTTCGTCGCTGGTCTCTTGCTGGCCAGCACGCATCGCTGCGTGTGACAGGCGGGAGACCAGCGATCAGCTGTAAAAAATAATGAAAAAAATAAAAAATATTGTTATTCTCACTTTCTGATGTCCCGCGCAGCCATCCCACCTCTCTCCATGCTCCCGGTCCCAGTGATCCTTTGCACGAATGACCGCGAGACGTCGCGCTCCCGCGAGAACGTGACATTCTCGCGGTCATTCTCGCAAAGGATCACTGGGACTGGGAGCGTGGAGAAGAGGCGGGATGGCTGCGCGGGACGTCGGAAGGTGAGAATAACAATATTTTAATTCTATTTTTTTACAGGGATGGCATCAGCGCTAACGAACACAACGATGCCGTGCGCTCGGCATCGCTGTTCTAATCGCTGGTGAAGCTGTCTGTTTGACAGCTCACCAGCGATCACATAGCGACTTACCAGCGATCCTGACACGTTGATATCGTTGTCGGGATCGCTGGTAAGTCGCTATGTGTGACTCCAGCTTTAGACCCCGATCGTCTGGGGATGAGACTCAGCGGGTGGGGATTGTTATCTCCTTACTTAGGGAGGGTCCCCAATCCTGGGCTTTCTCGTTGCCCCCTACTGCCCCTGAACGGATGTCGGTAGATAAGTCCTAGGGCCTCAAAGAACCTATCTATGACGAACCGGACCGTGTTAGGGTGGCAGAGGACACTATTATGGGTCTGGGGCAAGGGAAGCACTCAGCCGAATGATACAGCTCCGAATTTCGTCGATGGTCCACTGAGGTGTCCTGGGACGACTCCGCACTGAGATGTCTGTTCAGAAAGGGACTGTCGGATTGCTTGAAGGACGCTCTGGCTCTCCATCCACCTCCCAGCTCATTGGAGGAGGCTATGACTCAGGCTATCCGTATGGATCGGAGACTGCGGGAGAGAGGTGTTACTCAGCGAGGGTTTCCGTTTTTCCCTGCTAACCCTGATGTTTTGCTTCCATCTGAACCTATGGAGGTGGGAGCCACCAACCCCCAGGAGAAGGAGAGGAAACGGTGACGTGATGGAAAGTTGTGTTTTTACTGCGGAGATCCCGGACATTGGAAAAAAGACTTCCCCCTCCTGTCCTCCGACTAACAAGCGGCTGAGTCTGGGTGATAATCGTGGGGGTCACCCAGACTCTCAGGTACCTTTTTTTTCATTTTCAAAGATACTGCTAAAGGTGGAGCTTGGTGTTGTGAACGGCTTTTTCCATACGTCGGCTTTTGTAGACTGTGGGTGATCCCTGAACCTGATTGACTCTAAGCTGGTGGCTCGCTGTAGATTAGGAACAGTTAGGTTGGGGACTCCCTTAAAAATTGTGGCTATTGACTCTACACCTCTCACTAAGGATGGTCTCCATTTCATTTCTAAAGAATTCACCCTCAGGGTGGGGGCCCTACACCAGGAGCGCATGTCATGCTTTGTTTTGGATAACCTCCCTGCTGGCCTGGTGTTAGGGTTTCCCTGGTTGCAACGGCATAACCCGGTTATTGACTGGGGGTCCCGGGATATTGTTAAATGGGGACCTGGTTGTTCTGAAAATTGTCTTGCTACTGTGTCTATGTCATCCGTCAGTCTGGAGGGTATTCCGGAGTACCTGAATGATTTTGAGGATGTGTTCTCCAAAAAGGAGGCTGAGGTTCTACCACCACACCGCCCATTCGATTGTGCCGTGGATCTTGTTCCCGGTGCCAAATTGCCCAAAGCCCGGCTGTACAATCTCTCTGGCCCTGAGCAGTCTGCTATGAAGGAGTATATCTCTGAGAGCCTCTGTAAAGGGCATATATGGCCATCTGTCTCTCCCGTGGCAGCGTGGTTCTTTTTTGTAAAAAAAAAAAGGATGGTGGTTTACGCCCATGCCTCGATTTTCGAGAACTGAATAAAATAACCATAAGAAACACTTATCCTCTCCCACTGATACCTGATTTGTACAATCAATTGTCGGGGGCCAGGTGGTTCTCTAAGTTGGACCTCAGGGGGGCGTACAATCTCATCCTTGTGCGGGAGGGGGATGAATGGAAAACTGCGTTTCTCACCTCTGAGGGTCTGTTTGAAAATTTGATTATGCCCTTCGGTTTGACTAACGCACCAGCGGTATTCCAGAATTTCATTAACCATGTTTTTTCTGATTTTATTGGACGCTTTGTAGTTGTTAATCTTGATGACATACTCATATATTCTTCTGATAGACAAAGTCATATGGGTCATCTTCATGCGGTTCTCCAGAGGCTCAGGGAGAACTCACTCTTTGCCAAATTGGAGAAATGTTCATTTTTTACTGAAGAATTGTCCTTTCTAGGGGTCATCCTGTCCGCTTAGGGGTTTCATATGGACCCTTGGAAGGTACAGGCCATTGTGGATTGGGTGCAACCCAGAGATCTCAAGGGTCTTCAGCGATTTCTGGGTTTCACCAATTATTATAGAAAATTCATCAAGGGGTTCTCTCAAGTGGTCAAACCCCTCACTGATCTCACCCAAAAGGGGACGGATCTCAAAAACTGGTCAGCTCCAGCTGTGGCGACGTTTTCTTTGTTAAAAGAACGTTTCATGACTGCTCCGGTACTGGTTCAACCTGACTTGTCTAAACCATTCATCATAGAAGTGGATGCCTCTGAGGTGGGAGTGGGGGCTGTGTTGTCCCAGGGGCCAACCGCATTAACTAACTTAAGACCCTGTGCCTTCTTTTCTTAAAAATTTATAGCTGGGCTATTTCAGTCTCACACAGCCTGCTGACCAGTGTTAGTGATAGCTCAAGCTTCCAGTTTAGAGCCTCTGACCCTTGTACCTTGGTGATCCTCCTGCCTTTGACTGATATTCACGTGTATGACCCAGACTGATCTCTGACCCCGTCTCTTGGTATTCGTCTCTGCTGTTACGTTCCTTCTCTGGCATCTGACCCCCCGGCTTGTACCCCGACCACGTATTTCGTCTCACGTTTTGGACCCTGTGCTCATGTTCTGGCTTTCTGACCCTTGGCTTGGTATTTTGACTATGTGTATTGCTGCTCCTTCTGTTACGTCTGCTCCTGCTAGTTTCTGATTCGGTTCGTCTGACTATTCTCTCTCGTTACCTGTGGCACCTGTGCTGTTGCTCAGGGTTGCTGCTCTTAGTGTGTAACCTCTCTTCCCTCACCAGCTCCCCCTGGTGGAGGTTTCACTACATTATCACTAACCTACAGGATTTTGCACTTTTTTTTCTTTGGTCATGGATCTGCTGCATAACTTGGCAGATCAAGTGTCCAGTTTGACGCAGATGGCGCAGGACTTTTCTTTGAATCATCAGTCCCTTGTCATATCTCATACCCACTTACAGAAAGAACTGACTGAGACTATTAAGACCATGCAGGGAAACACCTCTCATATTGTTTGTCCACCAGGTGACTCTGTAGATGTTATTTTGCACTCTCCTGAACCCTCAGTTAAACTTCCTGACACATTTTCTGGCGAAAAGGATAAATTTCACATATTCAAGGAGAGTTGTAAATTATGGTTTTCTCTAAAGCTGGAGTCACAAATAGCAATCTCGCTAGCGAGATAGCTGCCGAGTCACAACTTTTGTGACACAACAGCGATCTCACCAGCGAGATCGCTGTGTGTGACAGCGATCAGCGACCGGCCCCCCTGCCGGTATCGCTAATCGCTGCAAGAAACCTCTGGACATATTTTTCGTCGCTGGTCTCTTGCTGGCCAGCACGCATCGCTGCGTGTGACAGGCGGGAGACCAGCGATCAGCTGTAAAAAATAATGAAAAAAATAAAAAATATTGTTATTCTCACTTTCTGATGTCCCGCGCAGCCATCCCACCTCTCTCCATGCTCCCGGTCCCAGTGATCCTTTGCACGAATGACCGCGAGACGTCGCGCTCCCGCGAGAACGTGACATTCTCGCGGTCATTCTCGCAAAGGATCACTGGGACTGGGAGCGTGGAGAAGAGGCGGGATGGCTGCGCGGGACGTCGGAAGGTGAGAATAACAATATTTTAATTCTATTTTTTTACAGGGATGGCATCAGCGCTAACGAACACAACGATGCCGTGCGCTCGGCATCGCTGTTCTAATCGCTGGTGAAGCTGTCTGTTTGACAGCTCACCAGCGATCACATAGCGACTTACCAGCGATCCTGACACGTTGATATCGTTGTCGGGATCGCTGGTAAGTCGCTATGTGTGACTCCAGCTTTAGACCCCGATCGTCTGGGGATGAGACTCAGCGGGTGGGGATTGTTATCTCCTTACTTAGGGAGGGTCCCCAATCCTGGGCTTTCTCGTTGCCCCCTACTGCCCCTGAACGGATGTCGGTAGATAAGTCCTAGGGCCTCAAAGAACCTATCTATGACGAACCGGACCGTGTTAGGGTGGCAGAGGACACTATTATGGGTCTGGGGCAAGGGAAGCACTCAGCCGAATGATACAGCTCCGAATTTCGTCGATGGTCCACTGAGGTGTCCTGGGACGACTCCGCACTGAGATGTCTGTTCAGAAAGGGACTGTCGGATTGCTTGAAGGACGCTCTGGCTCTCCATCCACCTCCCAGCTCATTGGAGGAGGCTATGACTCAGGCTATCCGTATGGATCGGAGACTGCGGGAGAGAGGTGTTACTCAGCGAGGGTTTCCGTTTTTCCCTGCTAACCCTGATGTTTTGCTTCCATCTGAACCTATGGAGGTGGGAGCCACCAACCCCCAGGAGAAGGAGAGGAAACGGTGACGTGATGGAAAGTTGTGTTTTTACTGCGGAGATCCCGGACATTGGAAAAAAGACTTCCCCCTCCTGTCCTCCGACTAACAAGCGGCTGAGTCTGGGTGATAATCGTGGGGGTCACCCAGACTCTCAGGTACCTTTTTTTTCATTTTCAAAGATACTGCTAAAGGTGGAGCTTGGTGTTGTGAACGGCTTTTTCCATACGTCGGCTTTTGTAGACTGTGGGTGATCCCTGAACCTGATTGACTCTAAGCTGGTGGCTCGCTGTAGATTAGGAACAGTTAGGTTGGGGACTCCCTTAAAAATTGTGGCTATTGACTCTACACCTCTCACTAAGGATGGTCTCCATTTCATTTCTAAAGAATTCACCCTCAGGGTGGGGGCCCTACACCAGGAGCGCATGTCATGCTTTGTTTTGGATAACCTCCCTGCTGGCCTGGTGTTAGGGTTTCCCTGGTTGCAACGGCATAACCCGGTTATTGACTGGGGGTCCCGGGATATTGTTAAATGGGGACCTGGTTGTTCTGAAAATTGTCTTGCTACTGTGTCTATGTCATCCGTCAGTCTGGAGGGTATTCCGGAGTACCTGAATGATTTTGAGGATGTGTTCTCCAAAAAGGAGGCTGAGGTTCTACCACCACACCGCCCATTCGATTGTGCCGTGGATCTTGTTCCCGGTGCCAAATTGCCCAAAGCCCGGCTGTACAATCTCTCTGGCCCTGAGCAGTCTGCTATGAAGGAGTATATCTCTGAGAGCCTCTGTAAAGGGCATATATGGCCATCTGTCTCTCCCGTGGCAGCGTGGTTCTTTTTTGTAAAAAAAAAAAAGGATGGTGGTTTACGCCCATGCCTCGATTTTCGAGAACTGAATAAAATAACCATAAGAAACACTTATCCTCTCCCACTGATACCTGATTTGTACAATCAATTGTCGGGGGCCAGGTGGTTCTCTAAGTTGGACCTCAGGGGGGCGTACAATCTCATCCTTGTGCGGGAGGGGGATGAATGGAAAACTGCGTTTCTCACCTCTGAGGGTCTGTTTGAAAATTTGATTATGCCCTTCGGTTTGACTAACGCACCAGCGGTATTCCAGAATTTCATTAACCATGTTTTTTCTGATTTTATTGGACGCTTTGTAGTTGTTAATCTTGATGACATACTCATATATTCTTCTGATAGACAAAGTCATATGGGTCATCTTCATGCGGTTCTCCAGAGGCTCAGGGAGAACTCACTCTTTGCCAAATTGGAGAAATGTTCATTTTTTACTGAAGAATTGTCCTTTCTAGGGGTCATCCTGTCCGCTTAGGGGTTTCATATGGACCCTTGGAAGGTACAGGCCATTGTGGATTGGGTGCAACCCAGAGATCTCAAGGGTCTTCAGCGATTTCTGGGTTTCACCAATTATTATAGAAAATTCATCAAGGGGTTCTCTCAAGTGGTCAAACCCCTCACTGATCTCACCCAAAAGGGGACGGATCTCAAAAACTGGTCAGCTCCAGCTGTGGCGACGTTTTCTTTGTTAAAAGAACGTTTCATGACTGCTCCGGTACTGGTTCAACCTGACTTGTCTAAACCATTCATCATAGAAGTGGATGCCTCTGAGGTGGGAGTGGGGGCTGTGTTGTCCCAGGGGCCAACCGCATTAACTAACTTAAGACCCTGTGCCTTCTTTTCTTAAAAATTTTCCTCTGCTGAAAGAAATTATGATGTGGGTAACCGAGAGTTGTTGGCCATTAAATTGGCTTTTGAAGAATGGAGGCATTTTTTGGAGGGGGCTGTCCATCGTATCACTGTCATTACAGATCACAAGAGCCTGTCTTACTTCGAATCCGCCAAACGTCTGACTCAGAGACAGGCAAGGTGGTCACTTTTTTCCCGATTTCAGTTATCCATCACTTTCAGATCAGGTTCCAAGAATGTGAAGGCAGATGCCTTGTCTCGCAGCCTAGATCCGGTATCGCCTCCTTCCTCCATTCTTCAGCGCGGGATGGTGGTGGCTGTGGTGTCCCCGAGATTGGAGCAGGAGATTAGTGAGGCCCAATCTCTTGCTCCTCCGTCCATACCTGAAAATAAGCTCTTTGTGCCTGTCCAGTATCGGTTAAGGGTGCTTCGGGAGTTCCACGACTCAGCTCTGAGTGGCATCCTGGAATCTCGGCCACTCGTAAAGCCATCACTAGGCTGTTCTGGTGGCCCTCGTTGACTTCTGACGTCACTGGTTTTGTGTCCTCCTGCGAAATTTGTGCCCGCGCTAAAGCCTCCCACAACCGGCCGGCCACTGCCAATTCCGGAAAGACCGTGGACTCACCTGTCCATGGATTTCATCACTGATCTCCCACCCTCTAATGGCAAAACCATGATCTGGGTAGTTGTGGATAGGTTCAGTAAACAAGCACATTTTGTACCCATAACGGGCCTTCCTAATGCTGAGACTCTATCTAAGCTATTCATTGAGCATGTGATTCGGTTGCATGGTGTGCCTGTCAGTGTGGTGTCTGATAGAGGGGTGAAATTTGTGGCAAAATTCTGGAGAGCTTTTTGTAAAAGGCTGGGCATCAGTCTGACCTTTTCATCGGCCTACCATCCCTTAGAAGCGAGTAATCGTGAAACGGCCATTGTCCGGCACCTCCCTCCCCTAGCATTCCTCTAACGTCCTGCATGTCCACATATCTATTGATGGAATTCATGTGAAATAAAGATGCACAGTATTTCAGCTATATTGGTGAGTGCTGCATATTTCTCCTTTTTTCGCTTCACATTGAAGGATTCAAAGTTATGCATCATTTTAAGGTTACATTTGGAGGCATTAAAAGTGCACATTGAAGTTTGAGATGTCTAGCCACAAAAATGTGTTTGGGTTAGACCTGGTTGAGGATCCTATGTAGATGATTTGGAGTGTAGATTGTTACTTGATAGTCTAGTACAATCTCTGAAGCTTTGTCTAGTAGAAGTGTGACAGCTGCTACTGCTTGAACACATGATGGGGCTCCTCTTGCAACATGATCCAACCGGGCTGAGTAGTATGCCACAGGCCTGTTCTGTTGGCCATGTATCTGGGCTAGGACCCCTGTAGCATGTCCATGCATTTCTGTACAATAAAGGAGGAAAAGTTTTGCATAGTCTGGTGTACCTAGGGCTGGAGCAGAGATGATTGCCAGTTGTGAGTAAAAGTCGTCTAGTGCTTCCTGAGTGAGGAAGGAAGGTTGTGTGGGTAGACAATCATATAGTGGCTGCATGGAAAGGGATGCAGAACGAATCCAAGGCCTACAATGCGATACCAGCCCCAGGAAAGTGAGTAGTTGTTGAACCCCTGTGGGAGGCTGTAGCAGTTCTATTGCCTTTTTCCTATCCTCTGTCAGTTGGCGTGCTCCCTGTGATATGCAGTGTCCTAAAAACACAATTTTAAGTTGACAAACCTGCAACTTTTCCCTGGACTCCTTACACCCTTTGGAAGCAAGGTGTTGAAGTAGTGAGATTGTGGCTTCACAAAACACATCTCTGTTTGGGGAACAAAGGAGTAGGTTATCCCACATACTGGAGTAGAACAACCTCTTCATGTGTAATAACCCATTCTTGCAAAACAAGTTGCAGTGCAGCAGTATACAAGGTAGGGGAATTATGGACTCCCTGTGGTAACACCATCCAAGTATACTGCTGGCCCCTGAATGTGAAAGCAAACAGATATTGACAGTCCAGATGTAGAGGCACAGAAAATAGGCATTTGCCAGATCAATGCAACTGAAACAAGCCGCTGTCATTGGGATTTGTGATAGGATGATATGTGGATTGGGTACCACTGGTGTGAGTAGTTCAGTAACGGCATTTATGGCTCTGAGGTCATGTACCATTCTGTATTTAACTGGCTCCCCTTTCTTGCCCTTTTTTCTTCACTGGAAATAAAGGAGTGTTTGCTACAGATTTTGTGGGTTTTATTGCCTCAGAAGCAATTAGGTCTGTAATGTTTTTCCCTATTGCCTCTTCCTGGATGGTACTTACTGGATACTGTCTGATTTGAGGGGGCTTTGCCCCTGGCTTCAACTGAATCCTGAATCCTCACTGGAGGAACTGCCATATGTCCAATATTAGTTTTAGATTTTGCCCATAGTGTGTCAGAGACCTGTGTGTTGTGAGTTCGTTTTCCCCTTCACCATTGAGGTCTGATGAACTCCCTCTTCTGGTGAAAGAAGGTAGTGAGGCTGATTACAAAGCACCTGAGCAGAATGATGATGACTGGGTGACTGGGATCGCTGACTGGATATAAGGCAGCCGACGCCCTTTTGCCTTGCGGGTGATTCCTCTGAGGGATTCTTGGAGACCAGTCTGATTCCTGCTCCTCTAAAGCTAAGTTTTCTGCTCTACTTTTTGCATTTGTGTTTTTGTTTTGTTTTGCCTTGTTGGTCTGGATTTCACCCTCTCCTGGCTGGGTGAGCTGAATTCCTTTTTGCTCTGTCTTCAGATAATACCAGAGTACTGATATAGTCTTTTTGAAGCCTAGCGTCTTCAGGGCTTTTTTCCCTATCAGTCTGTTGGCTCTTGTTTTTGAGAGGGTTTTGGCGGATTGCAGACAGCAGCTGTCCTATCCTATCCTATTTAGTTAGCTTGGGCCCCAACATTTGCTCAGCCTATCTTTCTGTCTGTGTGAGTGTTTTTCCATCTCGCTTCACCGTCATTATATGTTGGGGGCTGCCTATTGCTTTGGGGTCTGCTCTGGGGCAGTTTAGATTTCCCTTTTCTGTCTTTAGGCTATATAGTTCTCCGGCTGTGATCGAGGGGTCTAGGGCACCATAGGAACCCCCCACGGCTACTGCTAGTTGTTGTTGTTAGATTCAGGAGTCTGCAATCCGATAGCTGCCAACTTCTCTGGGTTTCTGGACTTAGCTAGTATTTCTGTTTTTGCCTCCTACGGTGACTCATTCATAACACCTGTGCCAGTACCTCATCAAGTGGGGAGGTAGAGTCAGATATGTGCAGACACGCCAAAACTTTACACAATGTGGGTTCTGGGATCCCAGCTGTCAGTTTAACTGTACCATCCGTTTCATATATGATATGTGCCTGTATTGCTTGGAGTACATCGGAACCTAGCAAATTAACAGGTGATTTGTCAATGATCACAAACCTAGTCAGACATGTATGGTCAACTAGTTGAAGGGGCAATGGTTTGGTCAATTTACATTCCTGAATCAGTCCCTCAAAACCTTGGGTGTAAAGGGTATCATCTGATATGTCCGATCTGACACGTTCCTGGCGGATAACTGTTTTGGCTCCTCCCGTATCCACCAGCAATGGGATTTTTCTACCATCTGGGAGATTTACTGGGACTACCCCTTGTGGGCTTGGGTATGAGGGTGCCCTAAGAGGATAGATGGCTATGGGGTTGCCTTTTTCCTATTGTGGGTTTTGTTCATCCTGGTCTGGTCCTCTTTCCTAGGTAATCTGCATTGACGGCTGATGTGCCCCTTCTTTCCACAGTTATAACACTCAATCTGTCGACGATCCTTTCTGGTTGAATTAATAATAATAATAATAGTAAATTTTATTTCTATAGCGCCGACATATTCCGCAGCACTTTACATTTCAGAGGGGACTTGTACAAACAATAGACATTACAGCATAACAATAATCACATAGATCATAACAGATACCAAGAGGAATGAGTGCCCTGCTCGCAAGCTTACAATCTAGGAGGAAAAAAGGTAGACACGAAAGGTGGGTGGTAACAATTGCCCTGATTGTATGGACCAGCCATAATGTTAAGTGAGTAACAGTACAGACACAGAGGGTGTTAGAAACGGCGGAATGCACTAAATAAAAATAAATAATAAAGTGCGTTCGCCGCTCGGGGTCCACCGTGCAGTAGGTGTTACACCGCTGCTAGGTAATGACAGACGAGCAATATGGCGGTATAATGTGCACGGGTTCAACTTCACCCGAAGTGCGCAAAGCGGGCTCTGTTCACACACAGAGGCGCCGCAACATAAACATACAAAAACGCTGAGCCTGTTAGTGTCACAGGCCTCAGGTAAATGCACACACGGTATCTGGTCACAGGAGCAGGACCTAAGACAGAGGAGCTGCGTCCGTCTAGACCTACCATGTGTGCGGCATCGCTACTGCGAGCGCCAAGAAGGGCTGCAACTGCAGCATGGCGTAGGACACTGTCGCTCGACGACAAAGCTAGCAAGCAAGCATAATGTCGGACGCTAGCGTAGAGGTGCGGTGTGCACAGTGGCCTAAGGCTTGCCACTGACTGGCGCTGACTGCTGAACTAATTCCCTATCCACATGCGTAATATCAGAGGGAAGGGGTTTCAAATGAGTCAGTCACCAGAATCATACATCCGTCACCATTCACACATCTAGCGAGTATAGCCTATACTAGCGCATGGCCGAACGGTCATGTGCGCTTTTTATAGCCGTGCTGGACCTTCCAGATATCCGAGATGGACCAATGAGATCAGAAACAGGACCTGAGCATATGACTCCCGATCTCCAATGGGAGATCGTCTTGTGAGAATGCCCAGTAGGAGCACAGAGGGACTTAGTCTCTGGAGCAGTCTGCTGCAAAGTAATCTCCTCTGCAGTAGATAGACAGCAGGAGACCGCAGATTGTGAGGCTCTGGATTCCTGCAGAGCAGATGCAGAAACCCGACGCCTAACAGAGGGCTAATGGATGCATAAAGCATGTGGGAACATGATATGGGGAACCTGGTTATGGTAAAAACTTTTGGCTGTGCCACACAGGGATAGATTAGGTTAATGTGTTGAGGCGGTAGAGCAGTCTGAATAAATGCGTTTTCAGGGCACGCTTAAAATTGTGGGGATTGGGAACTAATCGTATTGACCTGGGAAGTGCATTCCAAAGAATTGGCGCAGCACGTGTATAGTCTTGGAGATGGGAGTGGGAGGTTCTGATTATTGAGGATGCTAACTTCAGGTCATCAGCAGAACGGAGGGTGTGGGTAGGGTGGTATACTGAAACAAGGGAGGAGATGTAGGGTGGTTCTGAGAATTAGCCCTCTAACCTTTCTGAACATCATTGGAAACATACTTTATCTGGACTGGCTTAATCTTCTGCTCTAATTCAACCCCTTTTGCCATCCGCACCAACTCTTTTATCGGGCATGTTCTCCAATCGGACTTGGCTTCCTGAACCTTTTGTGTCAGCTGCGTTCTAAGACCTGCTATAAAGGCTCCATGGAAAAGTTGCCTTCCCACATCTCCTATTCCCTCGTAGCCCAAATCTGTATGCCTCAGTTTTAGATTCCCCCAAAAATGGTCTACTGTGTCTTTAGGACCCTGTACCACATCTAGAAGGGAAATTGTGGATTCTCCCACCATCGCTTGGCACCATGCATGCTGACCTCTCAAAAAGTGCATCCCTGACTCTATAGACCTGACATACTGCTTTCTCAAATCAAGAGCTGGATGATATGATTTCCCCACTCTATTTATTTCCCCCAAAACTGACTCCATTCTCACATCACCAATTTTTTCCCCTTAAGATGGACTCTAAATCTGCCCATGTGCACGTGTCAGTGTTGTTTAGTCCTACCATCCATCTGTAGAAGGCCATTGGTAAGTCAAATGGGTCTGGGGCGTCCTTGATTTGTGTCGTCATCTTTTGGGCCCCATGGTTTGTAGTGGAAACAGTAGTCGTGGGTGCAGTCTGGAATCTTGGGGTGGATGCCACACCTGCAGTGCTGGTTACATCCATAGTCTGGAGGTTGGGAGCGTGAAAATCCCCGTCTTCTATTGTGACTATGGTATGATCTTCTGGTTTTATTGCCATGATATTGTACCTAGGCTCATGTGTTCTAGTCTGGGTGTAAATGACTGGATAAAGCCCTGTCCCCCGTGGGGTCTTGGCCTCCCGCAGGCAGAACATTGTTCCCGCCAATCGGGATTTTGTTGTCCACGCACACACCCATCCCTCTGGGCCTGCCAGGGCGGGGGGCCATAAGATGAGGTTGATATGGTGGAGGCACTTTTGTTTCTTTACATAATTTATTCCTTTTGGGGTTTCTTCCTTAACCCAATAACCTTCTCTTTTCATTTCTTTTGCTACCTCAGTCCAAGCCTTTGCCTGTCTAAACAACTTATTGTCAGTAATCCATCCCATACTTGTCACTAGAGCCGATTCCAAGAGGGAAGAATCTAGAAGATCATTCTTCATCCCTAAACCTTTCAACAACATACTTGAATCTCTCACAGCAACTTTACCTTTCCTTTTCTTCACTATCTCACATGCACTGGATCCCTCCTGGTGCTCTTGTTGGCTACCTACAGTATATTCCCCATTTCTGCCTATCCCCTCTCTGGTTAATACCCAGTGTATCACTGATGTGTAACACTTACTTATGCTCACTTCTCCCGACCCTTAGCCGGCATCTATAGCGCCCGTATTGTCCCACAACCTAAACTGACTTCATTGCACTGTATCAGTTTGTAGGTGTGCGGACCCCCAAAAACAATGATTTGTGACTTAGCCAATGTGACTACTCTAGGGTCACTTCACTATATCCCTGTGGCCTCTCAGTGAGAAATGGCACATACCTCAAATTAAGTACGGCATACACAGAAATCTTATACATCAACCAGAGAGCAAAACAAGCCAACAGGTAGACTAGTATGGTCCAAACTATCTCAATATCTACTGGCACCATATGGGAGCATCTACTGTAGTACATATAAGACAAGACAGGAGATAGACAGACTTATCCTCTGACTCAGGGCGCCTCACTGTGGGTCACAGGAGAGAACTGCAGAGGACTTATCCACATTCGATCGGCTTTTTACACCGTATATCACGCCCCAAGAGGATGTACGCAGTTTCCTCTGTATATATACAGTCAGGGACATGTCTTCACATGAATACTGGCATGCCAGTTAGCATGAAAGATAGTCTTAATGGCAGACCACGAGAATTGTTCCGTACCCTCAAGGTTGAATCATACATTCACACTTCAGTCATACGCTAGACATTTAACAACCGCATGACGGAAACAGCGGCACAGGAAGGTATCCAATCTAATATACAATTTAAGTATCACTAGGATATTCTATGGTTCTTTGCCAAACAATATGGGCTGGTTGTGTGAAAGGACTTGACTATAGCATACCTGGAATCCGGTCTGCAGATTGTGAGACAGGCGGAGACACAGAGAGAGTTTGTAAGAAGCTAAGGTTCTTACCTTTCACCAGTGATTTTGGTCTGTGTGTACTCTGATCCTCAGTCTGCGCTTGCCGAATTTCATATATTGGAGTCTTTGTTTTGACCAGCCCATCCAGGGTCGCCAAAAATGTTAGGTGGTCTCAAGTAGACCATAAAGTATATTGGATGATTGTCAAATATTAGGATGCTCGAGCATATGGATTCACACAGAGACAGGTTGTATCTGTATCAAAGCTAATGCCAATTTATTGAACAGCTCCGTTATATACTCTTTAAGATGGTCGTATACATCGTTATTACGTGTGTGCTATCTTTAGCTATAACCTTTATTTAAGGCAGAGTCATCATTCTCTATCATCGAGACATTTCATTAAATGGTAAAGCAAACAGGCGTTGATCATGCGAAATTTACACAGTTAATCTATTTACTCTTATCATGATCCGGCTTGTGAATCTTTATTCATGTGAAATTTACACAGTTAATATGAATAAAGATCTTTATTCATATTATCTAATTGTTCCCAGCACCAACACCCATATTAAGGTACTGTCACACTAAGCGATATCGCTAGCAATATCGCTATAACTTGTGACGTTATAGCGATATTGCTAGCGATATCGCGGTGTGTGATACTTACCTACGACCGGCTCCCCCGCTGGTTATCGCTGATCGCGCGAGAACGTCCTGGACCGTTTCTCGTCGTCAGCTTCCTGCTGGGCTTCCTGTGGAAAGACGAGCGTGGAGCCGGGCGGGAGGACGCAGGATCGCCTCGTCTGACAGGTAAGTAGCGACCCCCGTCTCCTGCGATGTCGCTGGTGAGATCTGCTTGTGTGGCAGCTCACTAGCGACCACTTAGCGATGCACCAGCGATCCTGACCGCGTCATATTGCTAGTCGGGATCGCTGGTACATCGCTAAGTGTGACAGCACCTTTAGCCTCCTTTTGTCAATACAGCACTTGGCGATCACGTAACCATTAAAGGTCACTCACAGCGAGATGGACAGAGACAAGTAACTAAAACTAAAAATCGCCTTCATAGAAGGAAAAGATCCTAGGGGTCTTGAATCCCCTTTCATCCCATTCCCCCCAAATCATAAGGATAGTACATTGTTTTACTGGCCACTCTGGGCTTCTTATTAGCCCATATGAATTGGTTGGTCATCCTCTGAAGGGAAAATGTATATCTCAGGGGGATTTTAACCAAGAGGCATCTAAAGCAATCTAAAATTTTTGGAAGTAATATAATCTTAAAAGTATTAATTCTTGCTATCCACGACACAAATACAATTTGAAGATTCTCTAGGCCCTTTTTTATGGCCTTCACTAATTTAGGGATATTACTGTCTAGCAGACTGTTGGAGGGGGTGAGCATAATACTCAAGTATGGGATTCCGTCTTCCTCCACTCAAAAGGGTATTGATGCTTTCGGCGGTCTCTGACATCGGGGGAGCTAAAATAAGGAGCACCAAAGATTTAGTGGCATTAAGTTTGCAATAAGATACTTTGGCAAACTCCTCCAATGCGAATAGAATATTTTGAAAAAATGATTCTACATTTGTACATGATATAATAATATAATCTGCGTATAGGCCAATTTTATGTTCCACCGAATTTTCGAGATGCCACAGGAAATTCTAATCCTTTCAGCCAATGGCTCCATACACGGGGCAAAAATACTGGGGGATAGAGGACACCCCTGACGGGTACCATTATATATTTTAAATGGATCTGATAGGAACTCCGAGGATCACACTCTTGCATTGGGGTTAGAGAACATGGCTACCACAGCCGAAAAAACGGGACCTGCCAGTTCAAATTTACATAGTACACTCCTTATGTAACCCCAGTGCACCCTATCAAAAGCTTTTTTAGCATCGAGTGACAAGAATGCACTGGGGGAACCACAGAGCTCAGCAACTTTTTTCAGATTACTCGTTCTACGTGTCCCATCCTTCACCTCGTGTCCCACCACAAACCCAACTTGGTCAGGGGAGATAAGATAAGGGATAATGTGGTGCAGTCTCATTGCTAATATTTTTCAAAATATCTTCACGTCACAATTCAAACGTGAAATAGGTCTGAAGTTACCTGGGCATGTAGGCGGTTTACCTGGTTTCGGTAATATAGCAATTGTAGCCTCCAGATTAGAAGTGGACACAGATTCTTTTACCTGCCAATGCTTATAAAGTTGCGAAAGAAATGGGGATAATATTTGCTGGAAATGGCAATAATATTCATTTGGCAACCCATCCGGTCCGGGGTCTTTATTATTCTTTGTCAATTTTATAGCCGTCCCAATCTACTCCTCAGTGAAGGGAGCGTTAAGACAGTTTAGCTATGTCTTGGGACACTTGGGGTAAATTAAAATTTTGTAAATATTGATCAGTCTCCGACTGACATGGTTGAGGAGTTTGAGGATCTCTATGTAGATTATAAAGTTGGGTATAGTTTTGGGCGAATTGGCCTGCTATCTCCGTGGGGGTTCCGAACATAATTTCCATGAAGGTTTACAGGATGATCAATTCTGGTTCGTATTTCGCATTTTTTTTTATCTCTGTGTGCCAGTAGGGCTCCAGCTTTGTCTCCAGTTGCATAAAATCTCGTTTTAATTTTTTTTTTTAAAGATTATATGCATAAATAGAAAGGAGATTTTCTCGTAATTTCAATCTAAGCTTGCATTTAGCCTCTGAGTTATAGAAAGAATGGGTGGATTTATTAATTAGTTTTAATTGATAGAGTTGCATTATCTTATTTCTGCTCCTCTCTCTTTTCCGTTTCAAATAAGACGCCTGTTGTATAAATATTCCACTAATGACGGCCTTATGTGCTGACCATAAGATCTCATCTGAAACCTCCCCTGCATGATTAGTATTAAAGTAATGTGAAAGTTCTGATTACCCTTTCTGCATCCCATGCATATCAAGGAGAAGAGAGGTATTTAATCGCCACCTAGAGGATGGGTTTGTTTGGTGTCGCAGGGTGAGTATCAAGGTAACTGGGGCGTGATCCGACCAGGAAATTAATCCAATTTTTTCTGAGACGCATCTGCCTAAGGTATTACTAGAAAATAATCCAGTCTACTGTAGGTCTAATGTCGGAAGGAATAGAAAGTAAAGTCCCTTTCGGTGGCGTGAAAATATCTCCAGTAATCATGTAAATGGAACTCGCTAATCAAAGGTTTTAATTCTTTCCGGAAGTAGTTCTTTTTTATTAGAACAATCTAAACATCTATCCACAGGAATATTGAAATCTCCACAAATAATTTGCTCTCCCTGAGATAACTGTGTTACCTTCTGAAATCCTTTGCGCAGAAAGAGAATCTGTGCATTATTTGGAGCATATACTGCAACAATAGAATCATAGAATGGTACTGTAGAGTTGGAAGGGACCTCCTGGGCCATCTGTTCCAACCCCCTGCCCAAAGCAGGATTCACTAAATCATCCAAGAGAGATGTTTTGTCCAGCCTCTGTTTGAAGACTTCTATTGAAGGAGAACTCACCATCTCTCATGGCAGCCTGTTCCACTCATTGATCACCCTAACTGTCAATAAGTTTTTTCTAATATCTAATCTGTGTTCCCTCCTATTCAGTTTCATCCCATTGCTTCTAGTCTTTCCTTGTGCAAATTAGAATAAAGATGATCCTTCTACAATGTGACAGCCCTTGAGATATTTGTAGACAGCTATTAAGTCTCCTCTCAGTCTTCTCTTTTGCAAGCTAAACATTCCCAAGTCCTGCAACCGTTCCTCATACGACATGATATGCAGACCGGTCACCATTCTGGATGCTCTTCTCTGAACTTGCTCCAGTTTGTTGATGTCTTTTTTAAAATGTGGCGCCCAAAACTGCACACAGTTTTCCAGAGGAGGGCTAACCAAACAGAAGTAGAGGGAAATAATGACTTCACGTGATCTAGACTGTATGCTTCTGTTAATACTTCCTGGAATTGTATGTGCCTTTTTGCTGCTGCATCACACTGTTGGCTCATATTGAGTCTGTGATCTATTAGTATACTCAAGTCCTTGACACATGTGCTGTTGCTTAGCCCTATTCCTCCCATTCTGTATATGCTTTTTTCATTTTTATTGCCCAGATGTAGTACTTTGCATTTTTCCCTATTAAAAACCATTCTGTTAGTTAATGCCCACTGCTCCAGTTTATTTATATCTTTTTGAATCCCCTCTCTCTCTTCTCTAGTATTAGATATCCCTCCTAGCTTTGTGTCATCAGCAAATTTAATCAGCTTATCCTCAATTCCTTCATATAAATCATTGATAGTGATGTTGAACAATACAGGAGAGAGTCCTGTGGTACCCCAATTGAGACATTCTTTTAACTGGATGTGCAGCCATTTACGACCTCCCACTAAGCCAGTTATGAATCCACATAACAGTTGCCTTGTCCATTCCATACTTAGTAATTTTTTCAATAAGGATTGTGTGAGATACTTTGTCAAAAGCTTTGCTGAAGTCAAGATATACTATATCTACAACATTTCCCTGATCCACCCAGTCAGTGATTCTGTCATGGAATGTAATTAAGTTAGTCTGACATAACTTATTAGTTACAAACCTATGCTGACTCTGTTTAATCACTTCATTCTTATCCAGGTACTTCCATACATGTTGTTTAATAATTTGTTCAAAGAGCTTTCCTGGTATAGATGTCAGACTCCCTGGCTTATAGTTCCCTGGGTCCGCCTTCTTCCCTTTTTTGAAGATAGGAACAACATTTGCTCTTCTCCACTTTTCTGGGACTTTTCCTGTTCTCCAAGAATTTTCACTGATTATAGAGAGTGGTTCAAAAATGTATTCTGCTATCTCCTTCAGTACTCTGGGGTGTAATTCATCTGGACCTGGAGACTTGAATTCATTTAGGTTAGCTAAGTGTTTTCTCACTATCTTTCTGTTTATGGATATCCTGGATTCTTCTATTTGTTTAATAGGACAGTGAAGACCAGATGATGTTACATTTCATTTCTGAGAGAAAACAAATGCAAAATAGGAATTTAAAAGTTCGACCTTCTCAACATCCTGTCTTACCATTTCATCATTTTCATCCTGTAAAAATCCTATAGCATCTATGACTTTTCATTATTTTTTATATATTCCCCGAATCCTTTTTTTATTGCTTTTGACGTCTCTTGCAAGCCTTAATTCATTGTCAGCTTTAGATAATCTGATTTGTGACCTGCAGGTTCTGCAGACAGCATTATATTCTTCTTTAGATATGCCTCCCTCTTTCTATTTGATAAATATTTCTTACTCTTTTCAGAATTGTTAACAATTGTGCTTTGAGAATCTCATTTTTTCAAGATTTCCCATCCTTCCTGGACATTTTTGTCTTTAAGGATATCCAGCCATTGGATCCCTCCAATTCTCTTCCTGAGTCCCTTAAAATCTGCGTTTCTGAAATCTAACCTTGACGTCTGAGTCTTCACAGGTCTTCCTCCTCTAATTATCTAAAATTCTAAAATAGCATGGTCGCTACCTCCTAGGGTCCCAGCCACTTTTACCTCCTCAACCATTTCCTCCCTGTTTATAAGGATTAGATCCAAGGTAGCAGTTCCCCTTGTTTTCTCCCCTACCTTTTGGAAGATAAAGTTGTCAGCAAGAGAGGATAAGAATTTCCTTGACCTGTTAGTTTTGCCTGAGAGAGATTCCCAACAAATGTCTGGATAATTGAAATCTCCCATGACAACCATGTCATTTTTTTGAGAACTCGGCCGTTTGATGCACGAATAGTTCATCCATATCTTCAGCTTGCACAGGTGGCCTGCAGTAAATGCCTACAATGATGTCCTTTCCATTGTTCTGTCCTTGTATTCTTACCCAAACAGTTTCCACAGAACTCCCAGTCTCTGAAGCTTCAATCTCTGTGCAGATATACGCGTTTCTAACATACAATGCGACACCTCCTCCTCGTTTATCAAGTCTGTTTCTTGCAAATAAGTTGTATCCTTCTAGTCTTGTATTCCAATCATGTGTATCGTCCCACCAAGTTTCAGTTATTCCAATGACATCATATTTCTTTTCCTGCATTAGTAGTTCCAATTCTCCTTGTTTGTTGCCCATGCTTTCTGCATTTGTATAGAGGTATTTTAGTTTGTGATTGGTTTCTCTTTCTTCAATATTTTTATTTAGTTTTTTTTTGTCTTTGTTCTTCCTTTCCACTTCTAATAGCAGAATTCTCAATAGTATTTGTCAGGTGTATGGCTTTTTCAAGCCTTTTGCTTCTATTCATACATTGTTCTAGTTTAAGTTTCAATGACCTTCTGCTAACCTCCCTGAAAGTAAGGATATATAGTATATATTAAACTGATTGAAACCATATCAATAATTAGCATTGATTAATTGGAGTGTTGAAACCATTAAAAATATCTCTTACCATACAATTACTCAACACTTAGTTCCCAGATTGTGCTTCAGGAGATACACACAGTAAATTTAGAGGGTTCTTCCCACTATAGTAATGCCAAATGCATGGATGCTTAATGTGGTTTGGGCACGCTACAAGGCTTTGAAGCGAGGGGGAGATTTGACTTTGGGAGAGCGGATATTACTGGATTGGTTTATGGAAACCATGTTGCTTTTCGATAGCCTTTGAGCCACTAATAATGTGGAAACCTCTTTTTCCATTGAATGATGATGAACCTGAGTAGAAATTTTTATTGGCATAATTTTTACCTACCTAACATTGATGGCATTTTATTCCATATTTGGGAGGCAGAATGAACAAACAGTTTATCACCCTGCTCTACTAGTTCATTCTTCGAGGTTTTCTATTAGACTGTGAACTGTCATTGTTTCAGTGAATAATTCAATATTATTACATAACTTGCCATTTTTTACACAGTTTAAGTAGAAATGTTCAAAAAGTATATTTCATTCAAAAGTAATTGTCTTTTGCTTTGCAGATGACTGTACCAGGAAATCAGAAGGACAGCTGACATCTTCAGTTTTTAAATCGGATGATTTTGAGATCCCACAGGATACAACTGAAGTGAATGCCATTACTCCAGATATACCATCATCCCTTCACAGTAAAGATCCATCATCTGATCCTTTGAAACAGATTAAGTCTTCTGATTCATTACCGACTGCTAAGGAAAATCAAAGTCACAAAATAAGAGTTAAAAAACTAACTGCTCTTAAAAGAAAGAAGACCTTTTCTCATTCAGAAAATGAAAATAGTTTTCCCATTGGAAATTCTTTTCTTAAACATCAAACAATTAACACCGCAGAGAATAGATTTTCTTGTGCCAAGTGTGAGAAATGTTTTAACAAGAAATCAAATCTTGTTAGTCACCAGAGAACTCACACAGGAGAGAAGCCTTTTTCATGTTCAGAATGTGGAAAATGTTTTAACAAGAAATCAAATCTTGTTAGTCACCAGAGAACCCACACAGGGGAAAAACCTTTTTCATGTTCAGAATGTGAGAAATATTTTACACACAAATCAACTTTTGTTAAGCACCAAAGGACCCACACAGGGGAGAAGCCTTATTGCTGTTCAGAATGTGGGAAATGTTTTAACCAGAAATCAGATTTTATTCGACATCAGATAATTCACACAGGGGAGAAGCCTTTTTCCTGTCCAGAATGTGGTAAATGTTTTAACCGGAAACAGCATCTTAATAGACACCAGAGAACCCACACAGGGGAGAAGCCTTTTTCCTGTCCAGAATGTGGGAAATCTTTTAACCGGAAACAGCATCTTGATAGACACCAGAGAACCCACACAGGGGAGAAGCCTTATTGCTGTTCAGAATGTGAGAAATGTTTTAACCAGAAATCAGATTTTGTTCAACATCAGAGAAGTCACACAGTGGAGAAGCCTTTTTCCTGTTCAGAATGTGGGAAATATTTTACACACAAATCAAATTGTGTTAAGCACCAAACAACCCACACAGGGGATAAGCCTTTTTCATGTACAGTGTCACGATCCAGGTTGGATCTGACAAAGTAAATGCACAAAGTAACCTTTTTTTTTCCCTTGGCTGTTTGCCAAAGGTGGTTTTGCCCCCGGTGATTTCAGTTGTAGTTTCCCCCCCCTGGTGGCCATTAGGGTCATTGCACTTTGGTTACCTTAGTTTGTGCATGTAATTATGTATCAGGTGTGATAGCTCTATAAGAGAGTATCAGGTGTGTTAATCACTGTTGGTGATAAAGTATTCATTTGCAAGCAAGCCTGGGTGAAGGATGGAGCTAAAGGAGAGTCACGGGCAGCTCAGTGAGATCCCTGGAGTGTCAGCTATGGTGTCTGCAAGGAGTGCTGGCATGGCGTGGTGGAGTCGCAGCTATGGTGTCAGCAAGGAGTTTGTGCATGGACTGGTGGAGTGGCAGCTATGGTGTAGAGCTGCACTCAAAATGCTGGACGTTGTTGCTGAGAGCTGGACTCAAGCATGCTGGACTTTTTAGCAGAAAAGCTGGACTCATTTGCGGGACTCTGTTTCTGGACAGCTGCACGCAGGTGTGGACTTTGTTTGCTCCAAGGCTGCACTATGGTGCTGAGAAGATCCGTTTCTGGACAGTGCACCCAGATGTCGGACACGGTGGAGGAAAGATGCACACAGGTGGTGGGCTCTGTTGCTGGGAGCGTAGGCAACAGAGCAAAGCTAAGTGGTGTTCCCCTGTTTTGTCACTTTTCCTTATGTGTGTTTACTGCAGTGGTGGGATTAGTTTCCGCACCGACCAATTCCCTAGTGAGGGTTTAGGTGCAGGACGAGTCAGGGTTTTGAGGTTCCTGATCGGCGTCCGGTGCAGAACCGGCCTAGGAAACGTTAGGAGTGTAGAGACACTGACTCAGGGGAGTGCAGGAGGTCTCCACTTCCCCATTTCCCTATCACAGGGCCACCATTGTTATTGTTACCCAGGTTTTCCCTATTTCCCTTGTCTTATTGTATTAGTTACCGGCCTGCGGGCCGCGTCACATAGGACAATTACACGTGCCGCGTTCTGTTGTATCAGTTAAAGGCCTTCTGGCCGTGTCACTCAGGACGGGGCACGTGACATACAGAATGTGAAAAATGTTTTAACCAGAAAACAGATTTTGTTCAACATCAGAGAATTCACACAGGGGAGAAGCCTTTTTCCTGTTCAGAATGTGAGAAATGTTTTAAACAGAAATCACCTTTGGTTACGCACCAGAGAACCCACACAGTGGAGAAGCCTTATTGCTGTTCAGAATGTGGGAAATGTTTTAAACAGAAATCACCTTTGGTTACGCACCAGAGAATTCACACAGGGGAGAAGCCTTTTTCCTGTTCAGAATGTGAAAAATGTTTTGTGAAGAAATCATCTCTTCTTAGTCATCAAAGAATTCGCATAGGAGAGAAACCTTTTTCATTTTCTTAATGTAGTAAATGTTTCACACAAAAATAGACATTTAAACATCAGAGAATTCACACAGGGGAGAAATCTTTTTCATGTTCAGAATGTTGAATATGTTTTAACAGTGATGCCAGCGCTGATCGGGCACAGGGCATATGTGACGTAACAAGCTCATATGAGCTCCAGGAACACAAGTACTGACATCGCTGGAATGACACCAGCATGGGAGTTTTGTTTAAGTGTTTTAACAGAACCAATCATGAGAAATGATGAGGGGTTGTCCAAGTTGTGGACAACTTCTTTAAACATCAAAAATCCCATATAATATCTAGAATGTGAAAAATGAATTACTGGAAAATAGTATTTTGTTGACCAGCAAAAATAACTCAGAGAAGAAATTTTGTTATTGAGAAATTGTACAAAGTCCTATAACAAACGGTCATATAATTAAATAAAAAATGAACTTGCCATATTTTTTGTACTATAAGACACAGTTTTAGAAAGAAAAAATCTAGTGTGCCTTATAGACTGGAGGCAGCTTCCAGTGACAGAGAAGAATGCTGAGGCGATGTCCTTCCTGATCACTGAGAGAACAGCGCTCTCTACTCCTGCCCCATATTTATCTAACTGGTGCAGAGCAGGAGAATAAGGTACTTTCTAAGTGAGCAGCTGAAGCATCTTCCACCTGACTAGATCAAAGACCTTTCCGATCATGTAATCAATCACATGACCTGGAAGGAACTGCAAAATGGGGTAATGTGTATATACAGTGTATGTGTATGAAAATGTGCATAGGTAGTAGAGCTGTGTGTATGTAAGTGTGAATTTGTAGCAGAGCTGTATGTATGTAAATGTGCCTCTGTGGCAAAACGGTGTATGTAAATGTGCGTATGTAGCATAGGCGAGCGTGCGTGCACTGTCCATGAAGCAGTGTGTGTGTGTGTATATACATATATATTATGTATGTGTCCTATGTGAATAAGTGATTGCCCCCTAAACGTAATAACTGGTTCGGCCACCCTTAGTGCTAACAACTGCAATCAAGCATTTGCATTAACTGGCAATGAGTCTTTTACAATGCTCTGGAGGAATTTTGACCCACTCGTCTTTGCAGAATTGTTGTAATTCAGCCACATTGGAGGGTTTCAGAGCATGAAGCTCATTTTTAAAGGTCGTGCCACAGCATCTCAATCGCATTAAGGTCAGGACTCTGACTAGACCACTCTAAAGGTACTGTCACACTAAGCGATATCACTAGCAATATCACTATAACTTGTGACGTTATAGCGATATTGCTAGCGATATCGTTGTGTGTGATACTTACCTACGACCTGCTCCCCCGCTGGTTATCGCTGATCGCGCGAGAACGTCCTGGACCGTTTCTCGTCGTCAGCTTCCTGCGGCGCTTCCTGTGGAGAGACGAGCTTGGAGCTGGGTGGGAGGACGTTAGGATCACCTAGTGTGACAGGTAAGTAGCGACCCCCGACCCCTGCGATGTCGCTGGTGAGATCTGCCTGTCACTAGCGACCACTTAGCGATGTACCAGCGATCCTGACCACGTCATATCGCTGGTCGGGATCGCTGGTACATCGCTAAGTGTGACAGTACCTTAATGCCTTTGTTTTTCTTAAGCCATTCAGACATGGATTTTCTGATATGTTTTGGATCATTGACCTGCTGCATAACCCAAGTGTGCTTCAGCTTGTGGTTACGAACAGATAGCAGTACATTCTCCTTCAGGATTTTTTGGTAGAATTCATAGCTTAATTTACCACAGCAAGTCTTTCAGGTCTGAAAGCAGCAAAACAGCCCCAAACCATCACACTACCACCACCATATTTTACTGTTAGTATGATGTTCATTTTCTGAAATTCTGTGTTAACTATGCCAGATGTAATGGGGCATGCACATTACAAAAAGTTCAACTTTTGTATCGTCAGTCCACAGAGTATTCTCTAAAGTCTTGGGGATCATCAAGATGTTTTCTTTCAAAACTGAGACAACCCTTTATGTTCTTATTGCTCAATAATAGTTTTCATCTTGGAACTTTGCCATGCTGGCCATTTTTTGACCAGGCTCTTTCTTATGGTTGAGTCATGAACATTAACCTTAAGTGAGGTATGCAGTTCTTGGGCTTGTTGTTGTGGGGTCTTTTTTGACATCTTGGATGAGTCATCGCTGCACTCTTGGGGTAATTTTGGTTAGTTGGCCTCTCCCGGGAAGGTTCACCACTGGTCTAGGTTTTTGCCATTTCTGTACAATGGCTCTCACTGCGGTTCACTGGAGTCCCAAGGTTTTAGAAATGGCTTTATAACCTTTTCCAGACTGATGGATCTCAATTACTTTGCTTCACATTTGTTCAAGAAATTCTTTGGATTGCGTCATGATATCTAGCTTTTGAGCATCTTTTTGTCCACTTCACTTTGTCAGGCAGGTCCTATTTAAATGATTTCTTGATTGAGAACAGGTGTGGCAGTAATCAGGCCTGGGTACGGATAGGAATTTGAACTCCGCTTCCCAAAGATGTGACAAAGATGTGATAAACCACGGTTAATTTATATTTTAAGGTAGGGGGCAATCAATTTTTCACACAGGGCCCTGTAGGTTTTGCTTTATTTTTCCCTTAATAATAAAGACCTTCATGGGGGTGTGTTTGGCTGCTGACCAAAATGGCTGCTTGAGACCAGAGCTCTGTTTTGCCTTCAGCTGTTATAGCAACATTTCCAGGGCCACTATCATGTATTCAGTCCTCCCCTGTCGCCCATCGGCTAGTATGATGAGCCGCGGGAAAAGAAACCAGAAGTGCCAAGGAAAACTGGAGTTTTACTTCTTGGATGACCGAGGCAAAGATGGCACTGACACCTTGAACCAGAAACACTCACCTCAAAGATAAAAATCTGCATGTGGCCCGGACCTCACCGACTGGATCAAGATCACCTTCTGTGGAAAATGCAGCATCATCAGGATCTCCCCCACAGCAAAATCAATCACCAGGGTCACGCTTTAGTGCCTTGGCAGAAGAAAATATAGTTTCAGACAAAAATATAGTTTGGGGCTGAAGGATATCACTTCAGCCCCAATAAGCCCAGCTAAACAGAAACAGGCTGGGAGAAGAGTTAGCTTCTCCAAGGCATACGCGGGTACCTTCAAGATCAGATTAACTGTACCAAGTTGCTCCTCAAATGATATCATAATTGATAGATGCTTTGGACGTGATACTCTGAATTCTATCGAACTCTGTATCCAGAGATGTGTTAGCACATTCATTTTTTCAACATAAAGGAAGATTTGCTACTTAACTCTAGAAAGAAGGGTGAACTCCCAACTCCATTCCAACATAAAGATATTTTTTTTACGTATCGGAAGCTACTCTACATTTTCGAAGATTCATGACCCTCAGCTCTGAGAAAAAATGAAGTAGCCTATCTTTGGGCTAACTAATTATAAGGGAGAATGGCACGTGGTCACTTTTTTGAAGAAGGGGAGACTCTTATGAGCAAATGGAATGTTAAAATTCCAGACCAACCCTCGTCCAATATGCCATATCCCCAACTCGGGGTGAAAGGCTGGCAACGTACACCCACGAAGTAAATTGGAGCTGAATACCGACTAATTCCTTAACAGGGTATATATGGAACTGGACTTTAGGTCAGTATCTCCAGAAGAACTTTACCCCCCTTCTTAATCACTGAAGTTTTCGGTTTCCCAGATTTAGTAGGTCCTTAGCTGACCTATTAATCAGTTATATAAGTTAAAGCCGGCATCACACTAGAGAGAAATACGGACGAGTGAGAGGCGTTAAAAACACGCATTGCACATCAGCCGTATATTTCTCTGACAACTACACCACAACGAATACTGATCTCCAGGGGAGGTATTCATTGTGGTGCAGTGGGCAGAGTTTCTTATCTTCCTCTTTTTTTCTTTCCTTCAAGTGGGATCGTTTTTTCGGACATAATGTTAAAATAATTTTTTTTATTATATTTCTTCTCTTTCTTCTTTTTTTAAATTCTATCTGTTAATTAATAATGAAATTATGTTATTTTATATAGAAATTGAAGATTATGTTTTAACATGTGATTGTTTCAAACGTCATTTGAACTTTGACTTCTTGTAAAAAACATGTGACTATGGGCACCAAATTTCAAATATGGAGTGTATTTAGTCGGGCAACAACGATGTTTTTTCATGTCTGTCATCCCCTGAGGAAGAAGTAATTATTACTTCAAAACGCGTTGGGAATAAAACTATAATCTTTCATCTTAACTGGATTGGAGTCTATTGTTTGGCAGCGCACGAAGTCCATAAAAAGTTCTATCAAGGTTTTATATATCGGCGGTCACTGGTTTGGCCCTTGGACGTGCAGCAGCTGAACGCATAATCTACATGCTTTATTTTTCCTGCAGCGGGTGAGTGGATAATGTATAATTGTATGTCTTTTATCATCGGATAAGACCCTATTTGCGCTCCTTTCGTTCCTACAGTATAAATCATTAAACTTAGACTATGAAAGGGTTAAAAAACACAGACTTTAATTAAAAAGTCTATTAATCAAATAAAGGCACCAAGTTTTTGACAAATTTTTATTACTCTGCTATTCCAAAATTAAACCATGATCTGCAAAAAAAACATAAAAAAATCAACAATATCCTTACCTCTCCGCTGTTCAGTCATGTCCCACGCTGTAATCTTTCACAAGGGGTTAAATGGTTTACAATGAGGACCGGTGCTAATGCAACCAGCCCCACAGTAAACTACTTCAGAATGAATTAGTTCAGCTCTGCGCAGCCTCCCTGGCTGCCATGAGATGAACTAATTAGCGTGGGACAGTTTCTGACTTTTTTCCCACGCTCATCAGTTCACCGCAGGTCAGCTGGGGACTCCCACTGATGTCACTGAGGCTGCGGTGAGTCTTCTGGCTGACCTGAGGTGAACTAATGAGCGTGGGAAAAAATGCAAACTTTCCCATGGTCCTATCGCCCAGACTCCCGCCCTTATGTAAATAGCCCTAAATTCACCCTGTGCGTCCCGACGCGTTTCTTCATTCCGTGAGTCTTCAGGGCATCTATCAGCACACTAAGGGTATATCGGTATCATAAAGAACAAGGGGGAAGGTTACTCCCGGGCTTTTCCTGGTCTAATAAAGACTCACGGAATGAAGAAACACGTTTGGACGTACGTTTCGCACAGCACGCCTCCCGAAGAAGCTGTGCGAAATGTGCGTTGGGGCAGAGGGACATCCAGGGTTCACCACCGTTCTACCGCTGATATGTACATTCATACATCTTTTTAAATCCATTCACAGTATAGTATTGGCACAGGCCAGCATTTAAGTTGTGAGAAGTGGATGCACAGTCCTTTTTATATGTATGCCTCTTTTTTAGGCTCATTATTTATTCATGATAGGGCATTGTGGTCCTCTGTGATTGTTATCACATATGTTAATGAAATGAAATTTGTTGTATTATTATCTTCAAATAAAGAATATTTTTATTGTATATACCATTCAGTGGTGCCTTGTGCTTACTACATGGTCATCATTAGTGTGATTCATTCTGTCTGTGGTATATAGTACCCACATTGTTATGGGAATGTGAGATTTATGGGCATTTTATCCCTGGAAAGCAAACTCCTATCTTATGTCTAACCCTCAATATGTAGAATATCTCCGAAATAACATGCAAGAATTCTTTCAAATACAGTTGTGGCCAAAAGTATTGAAACCCCTGCAATTCTGTCAGATAATACTCAGTTTCTTCCTGAAAATGATTGCAAACACAAATTCTTTGTTATTATTATCTTCATTTAATTTGTCTTAAATGAAAAAACACAAAAAGAATTGTCCTAAAGCCAAATTGGATATAATTCCACACCAAACATAAAAAAGAGGGTGGACAAAAGTATTGGCACTGTTCGAAAAATCATGTGATGCTTCTCTAATTTGTGTAATTAACAGCACCTGTAACTTACCTGTGGCACCTAACAGGTGTTTGCAATAACTAAATCACACTTGCAGCCAGTTGACATGGATTAAAGTTGACTCAACCTCTGTCCTGTGTCCTTGTGTGTACCACATTGAGCATGGAGAAAAGAAAGAAGACCAAAGAACTGTCTGAGGACTTGAGAAAACAAATTGTGAGGAAGCATGAGCAATCTCAAGGCTACAAGTCCATCTCCAAAGACCTGAATGTTCCTGTGTCTACCGTGCGCAGTGTCATCAAGAAGTTTAAAGCCCATGGCACTGTGGCTAACCTCCCTAGATGTGGATGGAAAAGAAAGATTGACAAGAGATTTCAATGCAAGATTGTGCGGATGTTGGATAAAGAACCTCGACTAACGTCCAAACAAGTTCAAGTTGCCCTGCAGTCCGAGGGTACAACAGTGTCAACCCATACTATCCGTCGGCGTCTGAATGAAAGAGGGACTGTATGGTAGGAGACCCAGGAAGACCCCACTTCTTACCCCGAGACATAAAAAGCCAGGCTGGAGTTTGCCAAAACTTACCTGAAAAAGCCTAAAACATTTTGGAAGATAGTTCTCTGGTCAGATGAGACAAAAGTAGAGCTTTTTGGGCAAAGGCATCAACATAGAGTTTACAGGAGAAAAAAAGAGGCATTCAAAGAAAAGAACACGGTCCCTACAGTCAAACATAGTGGAGGTTCCCTGATGTTTTTGGGTTGCTTTGCTGCTTCTGGCACTGGACTGCTTGATCGTGTGCATGGCATTATGAAGTCTGAAGACTAACAACAAATTTTGCAGCATAATGTAGGGCCCAGTGTGAGAAAGCTGGGTCTCCCTCAGAGGTCATGGGTCTTCCAGTAGGACAATGAACCAAAACACACTTCAAAAAGCACTAGAAAATGGTTTGAGAGAAAGCACTGGAGACTTCTAAGTTGGCCAGCAATGAGTCCAGACCTGAATCCCATAGAACACCTGTGGAGAGATCTAAAAATGGCAGTTTGGAGAAGGCACCCTTCAAATATCAGGGACCTGGAGCAGTTTGCCAAAGAAGAATGGTCTAAAATTCCAGCAGAGCATTGTAAGAAACTCATTGATGGTTACCGGAAGCGGTTGGTCACAGTTATTTTGGCTAAAGGTTGTGCAACCAAGTATTAGGCTGAGGGTGCTAATACTTTTGTCTGGCCAATTTTTGGAGTTTTGTGTGAAATGATCAATGTTTTGCTTTTTGCTTCATTCTCTTTTGTGTTTTTTCATTTAAGACAAATTAAATGAAGATAATAATACCAAAGAATTTGTGTTTGCAATTATTTTCAGGAAGAAACTGAGTATTATCTGACAGAATTGCAGGGGTGTCAATACTTTCTGGCCACAACTGTAAATGTTAACTCAATAGACAATCTGTTTTCCCTTTGGAATTCACATAAGACAGTCATGTGAGGAATTTATATCAAACTAGGCCAAAGTAGTAGAAAAGAGAAGTAAAAGCGATTTAATGAAATTATTCCAGAACTACAGAGTTTAGAAAAATTTAAACAAATGTTCCTTTAATCGGGAGCGAGCCAGTAAGATTATCGATCGTCTGATATGAAAGAGGGATTGTCTTTTATACAAATATGAAAAGAATCTCCAAAAAATTAAAGCACATTATTACACCCAAGGAAATAAAGCTGGGAAACTATTAGCAAATAGATTAAAATCCCGAGAATCTAAAGCTAAAATCAACTATCTTATAAATGGCCCAAATCATCAGAAAATATGTAGTCCCAGAGACACAGCCAACAAATTTAAAGATTTCTAGTCTTCGCTTTATAATTTATCATCAGACTCCGATCATATAATACCAGACCCCAGTAGTTTTATTTTATCTAAACTACATCTTCCTTCTTTGACTCAAGATTATCTAGATGCACTGAATGCTCCCTTCAATGGCGTAGAGCTTAAGAAAATCATCCAACCCTTACCATCGCATAAGGCACCAGGTCCAGACGGTTTCTCAAATATGTACTATAAAAAAAAGCTGTCACAGACCATTGGCAGCCACTAGAGATGAGCGACTTTGCCTTTTTTAGGGTCGAGTCGGGTTTCATGAAACCTGACTTTCTCAAAAGTCGAGTCGAACGAAATTGGCCGACTATCAGGAAAAGTCGAAGGTCCGACTGAAACACGAAACCCAATGCAAGTCAATGGGGAAGCAAAGTCGGCAGGGAGTGGGGGACAGTAAACACACCTACATGCCGGACCGGTTTTTTTGAAGTGCGCAAATTCTCTCTCTCTATCTCCGGACACTGCACGTCATCTCGTTTCCCACAGTGTGCGTCCTTGCTCAGTGGCTGAAAAAAGTAACGTGCAAACATTCTGGGAAATCCGACTTTGGTGCTCGTTTTGCCGACCGCATGACTTCACGCTGTGGTCGGGTTTCGGTCGGCGAAACCCGACTTTGCCATAAGTCGGCGACTTAGGAATCTGGCCAACCTGTTTCGCTCAACTCTAGAAGCCACCATGCTGCCCACTGCATGTTGTAGTGTCTCTGTTAAGGGCAGCATGATGGCTCAGTGGTTAGCATTTCAGCGTTGATGGGATTCCTTTCACACTCCAAAGACATACTGATAGGAAATTTAGATTGTGAGCCCCATTGGGGACAGTGATGATAATGTATGTAAAGCACTACATAAGAAAAGCATAAGAAAAAAAAAATGTAATGCTCCAGTGCTCACTCCCAAAAGAGATACTCTCTGCCACCATTATTACATTAGCAAAGCCTGGAAAAATCCCTGACACCCCAATGTCACTACTAAACAGCAATCTTAAGATCTACACTAAATGTTTAGCATTATGCTTAGCTTTCATTCTACCATCTTTAACTTCAATAGATCAGACAGGTTTTGTAAAGGGGAGACAAGCAGCAGGCAACACAAGGAGAGCCATAGATGTGATTGATATAATGAATAAACACAAGACTCCGGCAGTGTTGGGTATCTTGGATGCTGAGAAGGCGTTTGATCTAGTTAATTGGTCATACGTCTTATCAGTGTTGAATAAGCTTATTCAATACCCTCCATGAAAGTGTTCATTAAAGGGAATCTGTCACCCCATTTTTGTCCTATTAGCTGCCGGCACCGACATCAGGGGCTTATATACAGCATTCTGTAATACTGTAGATAAGCCCCCGATGTAACCTGAAAGATAAGAAAAAAGAGTTAGATTCTACTCACCCTGGCGTTCGGTCCGGTCTGATGAGTGTCGCCGTCCAGTCCGGCGCTTCCCTTGGGAGGTGCCGGACCGGACCGCGACACCCTCTGCACCCGCCCCCGGTAAGTATAATCTAAAGTATTTTTTTTATCTTTCAGGTTTCATTGGGGGCTTATCTACAGCATTACAGAATGCTGTAGATAAGCCCCTAATGGCGGTGGACGCAGCTTATAGGGCTAAAATGGGGTGACAGATTCCCTTTAATGGACCTGTTGTGAGTTCATTTTCCCCTTCACCATTGAGGTCTGATGAACTCCCTCTTCTGGTGAAGGAAGGTAGTGAGGCTGATTACCAAGCACCTGAGCAGGATGATGATGACTGGGTGACTGGAATTGCTGACTGGATATAAGGCAGCCGACGCCCTCTTGCCTTGCTGGTGTATTCTCAGAGGGATTGTAGGAGACCAGTCTGATTCCTGCTCCTCAAAAGCAAAGTTTTCTGCTCTGCTTTTTGCATTTGTGTTTTGGTTTTGTTTTGCCTTGTTTTTCTGGATTTCTGCCATTCCCTGCTGGGGTGAGCTGAATTCCTTTTTGCTCTGTCTTCAGAAAATACCTTAGTACTGATATAGTCTTTTTGAAGCCTAGCATCTTCAGGGCTTTTTTCCCTATCAGTCTGTTGGCTCTTGTTTTGATAGGGTTTTGGCGGATTGCAGACAGCAGCTTTTCTATCCTGTCCTATTTAGTTAGCTTGGGCCCCATCATTTGCTCAGCCTATCTTTCTGTCTGTGTGTTTTTCATCTTGCTTCACCGTCATTATATGTTGGGGGCTGCCTTTTGCTTTGGGGTCTGCTCTGGGGCAGTTTAGATTTCCCTTTCTGTCTTTAGGCTATTTAGTTCTCCGGCTGTGATCGAGGGGTCTAGGGCACCGTAGGAACCCCCCACGGCTACTGCTAGTTGTTGTTGATAGGTTCAGGGGTCTGCAATCCAATAGCTGTCAACTTCTCTGGTTTTCTGGACTTAGCTAGTATTTCTGTTTTTGCCTCCTACGGTGACTCATTCATAACAGGACCATTTCTGATGAATTCTTAATAACAAACGGGATGTCCTCTGCCACCCCTGATAGTTGTGTTAGCCTGGGCAAGTGGCCCTATAGATATCAGGCAAAACGCAAAGATAAGTGGTGTGGAGATACATAGGTGTTCGCATTGTAGTTCACTGTATGCAGATGATGTGTTACTGACATTGGTTGAACCAGAAACCCCTATTGAGGATGCTCTAACAACTATTAAACTTTTTGGAAACATAATTTTATAAAGTTAATGAAAACTGTTAAATATATTTATTTTGTATATTTATTTATTCAGGACTCTTTAGCAGATGCGATTCTCTAAAGAAAATGTCACAATGTTTCTTATAAAAAAAAACCCGTAGTGGTTTATTGGATTGTCCACCAAAAACATAATTGCAGCAAAACATAAAATAGGTGTGTGACGTAGCGATCACTATTGGGTTGGGGTGTACTCGCTTGGCAGCAATATAACATGCAGGAGGACTGTATTTTCTTAAAAGTTCACCTGGGTTTATTGCTCCATAACCCCAGCAACACAAACACAAATTAAAACAGCCTTTAGATCTGGCAAAACAAAATAACAATGTACATGAACAAGGCTTAGCTCCGTCAGACCTGTGGTCACACAGGTCTGGTTATTTGTCCAGGATTCAGGCTAGGCCTGGAGCCAAACACACACAGTTCCTCAGGCTCAGGGTTACCTGCTTATGAGGTCTACAGCTTTGCCAGCCTGGCTTCATGTAGGTCCTGTCAGCCTGGACCCTCAGTGCGTCCTGGACTCCACTGGAACACTCGACTGCTCCAGTCCTACACACGGGTCTCCACAGTCCCTCACTGACTCCAGTCAGTATCCCTTTCAGTTGTCAGACCATCCACTCCAGATGTATCTCACATACCACTCTATAGTGTCCAGCCTGGATACAGGGAAATTTGTCCAGCCTGACAGACTCCCATACACTCACTACTATGTGCTAAACACATCTCCATTACATATCTTGTAACCACACCCACAGGTGAGTTATGGATCACATGGGCTGGTCCCATGGTCATGACCTCACTGCACGTCCTCAAACACCTGCAGGTCCTGAAGGAAAGCAGGGGTACAGTGAGCACCCTCACCCAGAAGTGAGGTAATATGGGTAGCTAGACCCTCCCATCTCTCATAGCTGCCCACAACCCGGACCCAGGTGCACTAAATTACATATTAGTGCTCATGTGCACTAAAGACAAATATTCCGGGTTGCATCACATGGAGCAGCTCACTACAAGTCCCAGAGAACATCCCAGACTTACAGCGCAGAAGACCTCCTCCTTTGCGCCACAAACCGGCCATTCATCACAACGACGGTCACTGTCTCACAGGTGAAATAGTTACGAAGAAATTGTCCATTGGTATATATAAAAGTTTGTTCCCCATCTTTCCCGGGATCCTGAATGGTAAATGTCGTCTGTCTCTGTCAAAACCATGGTAGAAGTCCATAAAGAAGCACGTGGTTAACTCATAAACCATCTGTCCAACCTGAAGTCTGTGTAGAGTGTGTCCCCCTTTCTGTGGGTCATATGTTATATACATCCCACATAGCACGTGATCTCTGTATATGGTGTTACATCTACTCTGCGCTAAATATACAGAAATAACACATGTAATGGCAGCTAAACCTTCCACGAGGCAATGTGCTCCGTACAGAATTGAGTGTAATATGAATCAATAACCATTAATATTTAACAATTCCCCCTTTGACAGACATTAATTGGAAACGTCAACGTAGATAAGTTCATCATAATAAGATTTCTTCTTCTTTGGCAAAATAATTTAATGTCCATAATAATAATATCAATATCAGATTATCGTTATACGTACTCCATAACACAATGATGTGAATTCACGTTCTGTTTGCTGTGACTAATATTCATACAAAATGTAGAATTATACTTCCCTAAATCTAAATCAAAGCAACACAGGTCCAATCATCATCATCTGATGTCATCTGGTCTTCATCTCAATGTCTTCCCTTCTTCGTTCTTTTAAAACAGTCTTTATATGATAATTCTTTTGAAATAAATGATAGCATGTACATATTGTAGAGACCGTGTGTCATGTGTCAATTAAAGTCCATAAATTCAAATATTGGTAAGAAAATAAAATCCATATTATATTAGCCTAAGGGGGCTATGCTATATAATCCTGATTAATCCTGATGAAGGAAGCCGAAGCTCCCGAAACGCGTTGGATTAGTTGCTTGCCACCATTTTAACCGACTATAGGTGCGGGAGTGACATCACTACCTCTACCATGAGTGGTAATATCAGCTTAGGTCGTTGCTGTGGTGAAGTTTGATGTGTGCCACCGACCGGGGCAATGCTCTCACTCACCTGGCATAGCATAGCCCTCTTAGGCTAATCTGAACTCATCTACACCTTGGTCATTCACTCGAACTAGCACAAGACAGGTCAGTCATCATTAGTTTATTTCATTCATCGTTTCATCTATCACGCGGGGGTTAAATGAGACATACAGAGCTCCCCTCTCCCCGTGTCCAGCATTTTCCCACATACAAGTTTACTTAAAACGATACAGGCTGGTCGCCAGATTTTAGCTGTGAGTTGAGAGGGGCTGGCACTTTTCTGACATACCCTCTCCTGCAGATATCATTACTTTCTTGATCTCGGTGCTCTACATTCACACGCTCAGTCATTCATACAACACGGCACAGGAAGGAGCGCCGCCTACATATATTTTATAAGACTATCCAGCCGTCAGACCCACGCTAACAGCCCAGCTAGCTGTGAGATCCATGCTGACAGCTGGGCGAGATCATCATCTCCCAACACATCTTTCCCCGCAGCTGTCACTACTCAGTGCTTTGAGGCGCCGACTCACCCAGCTTTTCCTAAACAGGTCTGCAGCCCAGACCCTCATCCAACAGGGAACAATGTCAGCAACAAAGGTCACTTTGTCTATGTAGCACATGGCTACATTTGTTCAATACATTTAACCATTTGTATCACTGCTGATACCTCTGATGGCCTCTAGCATTTGAGGTGTTTGGGAAAGGATTTTAGTGAATTAATCTCATATTTATATATTTTTATAGTTTATTTTGTTTTTGCTTATTTTTATTTTATAATATTTGACAGCAGGTGGTGGCTGTTATCCAAAGAGGCTGCTCGAAATTAAATTATTCTTGGGCCAAGTGCCAGTGGACCAGTATATGCATTTCGTTTCCACCTTCCAAATACTCGTCACAATAATAAGAACCTTCATCTTCCTCTGATGATACTTCCATTTCCCACCTTGCTCTCTTATGATGGGACATGACCTGTACTGTCTGAGGGAGAACAGGACTGGAAACTGTGCTTTGTACTTCTTACCATAATTATAGACCTCATGTCAGCCATGAATGGGGTCTGCTCCTTCAATAGGATCTTTGTAATACATTCGGCACACAGCTGTGTCTCAGGTAACTTAGCATTTACATGTAGCACATCTTCTGGGGTTTTTTTGTTTTGTTTTTTCCAGGTGGAAGAACTAGAACCTTTGGAGCAACACTGTCCTAAAATTAAACAGAATATGGATAAAAAAAACCTTCATATATTCACTTAAGGAAACATTGGGGCCAATGAAATTCATTAAGACTTATGTTGCGCCCCTGAGGGTCCAGTCACCACAGAGGTACTGCACCTCATCAAGAGGTGTGGTATCTCACCCTTAGGTAAGGAGGGAGCACCACCCTGGACTCCTAACACTCGCACCCAACACACACTAGTTTAGTCAGGGCATCTGGGTGCACCCTTCAGGAGGATGGCCTCACCCCAGGCTGGCTAGGAAAGGGTGTTGGGGAGTTAGTGGGGAAGGTAGGTAGTAGGGGAGAAGCTTAGGAAGTGGAGTGATTGAGGACATCCAATCAGTGTCAGTGAGGTGACAGTTAGTGGGAGGAGTTAGTGTGAGGTAAACGGAAGATTGTTCTGGAAAGGTCCAGTCAGTCGGTGACGGGACAGCAAAGGAGCAGGTGGCGTGGGGATAGTAAGAGTCAGCGAGGCACCTTGAATAAGAAGAAAGCTCCGAAGAGAATAGAAGGGGTCCAAGGGGCACGGATAGTGCGAAAGCCAACCGTGGGGCCCGTATCCTGGAAAGGAAGGACCAGGCCACAGTAGGGGAGCCGGCCCCTGAGGCTAGTGGAGAACTACAAGGCTCAGCTAGAAAGCTGGAGGCTGAGGTAGCTTTAAGTGCCTCAGCCAAATCCACAAGCATTCCTTAAATGGCAGCCGTAGAGATAAAGGACCCCGGGGCCTGACCCACATCACTCGGCAAGGTCCGAGGCTGCTGGATTGGGGACACTGCTTATGAAGGCGCAGGGCAGGAAAGAAGGGAGAGATCAGCACAGAGACACGGCCTAGAGAGGAGAACATAAAGAGGAGTCTTGAAAAGGTGTTACTGATTTAACTGAGAGCTGACAGGACCCCTCCCCCAGAGGACACAGTGCCAAGTGGGTCATCGTGTGCACAAGAATTGTGAGTAAAAACCCAGAAACTGCATCCAACTGTGTCCTTTGTGTTATTAACATCTTGCCTGCTTTGCACTGTATTAACCGTCACCGGCTGAACTGCCCTGGGACACAGCTCTGCCTGTGGAGAGCTTCACCATCTCTGCTGCCCTAATACCGTCCCAGTGGATCTGCATTAAAAAGGCAGCCGTAGAGATAAAGGACACCGGGGCCTGACCCACATCGCTCTGCAAGGTCCGAGGCTGCTGGATTGGGGACACTGCTTATGAAGACGCAGGGCAGGAAAGAAGGGAGAGATCAGCGCAGAGACATGGCCTAGAGAGGAGAACATAAAGATGAGTCTTGAAAAGGAGTTACTGATTTAACTGAGAGTTGACTGGACCCCTCATCCAGAGGACACCGTGCCAAGTGGATCATCGTGTGCACAAGAATTGTGAGTAAAAACCCAGAAACTGCATCCAATTGTGTCCTTCAAGTTATTAACATCTCGTTTGCTTTACACTGCATTAACCATCACCGTCACCAGCTGAACTGCCCTGGGACACAGGTCTGCCTGTGGAGAGCTTCACCATCTCTGCTGCCCTAACACTGTCCCAGTGGATCTATATTGCAGCGTTGGCTACCTGTTATGATTGAGTCACCGAGAGGAAAAAACAAAACAAAACACAAGCTCAGTCCAGAAAATCAGAGAGGTTGGAAACTAGCGGATTGCAGACCCCTAATCCTATCACACAACTAGCAGTAGCCGTGGAGTGTTCCTACGGTGATTCTAGACACCTCGTCACAGCCGGAGATCTAAATAAGCCTAAAGAGAGAAAAGGGAAAAACTGACTGCCCCAGAGCAGACCCCAAAGCAATATGCAGCCCCCAACATATAATGACGGTGAAGCAAGATGAAAACACTAACACAGATAGAAAGATAGGTTGAGCAAATGATGGGGCCAAAGCTAACTAAAAAGGACAGGACAGAAAAGCTGCTGTCTGTTATCCGAGAAAACCCTGCTAAAAATATTACCAACACAACTGATAAGCAAAAAGGACCCTGAAGTCACTAGACTTCAAACCCTATATCAGCACTCAGAATATTCTGAAAGCAGAGCAAAAGAGAATACTGATCAAGGAATAAGAATCCAGCACACCCCTAGCCGGGGATGGCTGAACTCAAAAAACAAGGTAAACAAAACCAAAGCTAATAAGTTCAATAGCAGAGCGAAAGCTTATCTTTGGGATGCAGGAATCAGACTGGTCTCCAAGAATCCAGCAGAGAAATCACCAGTCACTCAGAAGGGCGTCGGCTGCCTTATATTCAGTCTGAAGTTCCTGTTACCCAGCCACAATCCACCTGATCAGGTGTTTGGTTTCTTTCATCCAAATCAGCCTCACTACCTTCCTTCACCAGAAGAGGGAGATCCTCGGACACAGAAGGTGAATGAACAGATGAGCTCACAACAGTACCTCCCCCTTGAGGAGGGGTCACCAAACCCTCATCCAAGCCACCAGGCCAATCAGGATGAGCCCGATGAAAAGCACGCACCAATCTTTCGGCATGAATATCAGAGGCAGAGACCCAGGAATTATCTTCCTGACCATATCCCTTCCACTTAACCAAATACTGGAGTCTCCGTCTAGCCAGATGGGAATCCAGTATCTTCTCTACCTCATATTCCATGTTACCTTCAACCAACACAGGGTCAGGAGGTGCCGCCATAGGAATCACTGGTACAACAAACCTCTTCAACAAGGACTTATGAAACACATTATGAATCTTAAATGTGACAGGAAGAGCCAACCGAAAAGAGACCGGATTAATAATCTCCAAAATCTTGTAAGGTCCAATAAATCTAGGTTTAAACTTTGGAGAAGCCACCTTCATAGAGATATTCTTTGATGACAACCAGACAATATCACCCACCTTAAACCGGGGACCAATGGTCCTATGCCGGTTAGAAAACCGCTGGTCCTTTTCCTGGGAAAGAGACAACTTATCCACCACTTGGTCCCAAATCTGCTGCATTCTTTCCACCACAGTGTCAACCCCTGGACAGGCAGAAGACTCCACCTGCCCTGAAGAAAATCGAGGATGAAACCCAAAGTTACAGAAAAAGGGTGACATCAAAGTGGCAGAACTAGCGCTATTTAAAGCAAATTCGGACAAGGGTAAAAATGAGACCACAAGAAAATAGAGGGAGGGGGGCCTTCATCTGCACTTGCTTCATCTGGCTTCATGGGAGCGATCCAGTAATGTTCAGGTACAGATTGCACTTGATGTGGTCATGCTCTAAATGTATTTAGGAGGCCGTAATGGCACAGCATTTATTAAAAATATATAGAGTAGGACCCCCCATATGAGATTGCCTTGGCGCGGCGGGGTGGCTCAATTGAATTGATCAATTTTTTTGCTAAATATCTCATTTTTTAATACAGCTAGACATTATGTGCATATGCACTCCAATTTATGCGTCCTAACCTTAAGCAGTGCTGGCTTCCCCCCCTATTTTCTTGTTGTTGGTTTGTGGCTCACCACCACTGTTGCCGTGCACGCTTGGTTATGTCCGCCATAATTTTTCTGTGTTCATTGTGATGGATTAGGCTGCTGTGCACACACACGGCAGCCCCACCCTGCCCCAAGCTTTATTTAATTGTGCACCTGTGTCTGGACCAACATCGCCCTTCATCTATGTTTGCTGGTCAGGCAATGTGTGGAGGCCATTCCTGATATGTCTGTGTTCAGACCTGGTTGGCCTTCATCTGCACTTGCTTCATCTGGCTTCATGGGAGCGATCCAGTAATGTTCAGGTACAGATTGCACTTGATGTGGTCATGCTCTAAATGTATTTAGGAGGCCGTAATGGCACAGCATTTATTAAAAATATAGAGAGTAGGACCCCCCATATGAGATTGCCTTGGCGCGGCGGGGTGGCTCAATTGAATTGATCAATTTTTTTGCTAAATATCTCATTTTTGAATACAGCTAGACATTATGTGCATATGCACTCCAATTTATGCGTCCTACCTTAAGCAGTGCTGGCTTCCCCCCCTATTTTCTTGTTGGTTTGTGGCTCACCACCACTGTTGCCGTGCACGCTTGGTTATGTCCGCCATAATTTTTCTGTGTTCATTGTGATGGATTAGGCTGCTGTGCACACACACGGCAGCCCCACCCTGCCCCAAGCTTTATTTAATTGTGCACCTGTGTCTGGACCAACATCGCCCTTCATCTATGTTTGCTGGTCAGGCAATGTGTGGAGGCCATTCCTGATATGTCTGTGTTCAGACCTGGTTGGCCTTCATCTGCACTTGCTTCATCTGGCTTCATGGGAGCGATCCAGTAATGTTCAGGTACAGATTGCACTTGATGTGGTCATGCTCTAAATGTATTTAGGAGGCCGTAATGGCACAGCATTTATTAAAAATATATAGAGTAGGACCCCCCATATGAGATTGCCTTGGCGCGGCGGGGTGGCTCAATTGAATTGATCAATTTTTTTGCTAAATATCTCATTTTTGAATACAGCTAGACATTATGTGCATATGCACTCCAATTTATGCATCCTAACCTTAAGCAGTGCTGGCTTCCCCCCCTATTTTCTAAAAATGAGACCCAATCATCCTGATCAGCAGATATAAAACATCTCAAATAAGCCTCTGTCCGATACAATGTTCTCAGGAATCCCGTGCAAGCGAATCACCTGTTGCAAAAACAAGGGCACCAACTCTGAGGAAGATGGCAACTTAGGGAGTGGTACAAGATGGACCATCTTAGAGAATCTATCACAAATCACCCAGATAACAGTCATCCTCTGAGAGACAGGCAGATCAGAAATAAAATCCATTGAAATATGGGTTCATGGCCTCCTGGACAGCGGCAAGGGCATCAACAACCCACTAGAACGAGAACAAGGCTTAGATCGGGAGCAAGTCCCACAGGACTGCACAAAATTTCTGACATCACGAGACAAGGCAGGCCACCAAAAAGGCCGACTCACCAAATCTCTAGTACCAAAAATACCTGGATGACCAGCCAACGCGGAGCAATGAACCTCAGACATCACTTTCCTCCTCCACTGGTCAGGAACATACAACCTACCACTGGGACAACGCTCAGGCTTATCCTCCTGAAAGTTCTCCAGAGCACGTCTCAAATCGGGCGAGATGGCAGAAAGAACCACCCCCTCACCTAAGATGGTAGCAGGCTTGGTCACAATAGGAGAATCAGCCAAAAAAACTCCTAGAGAGGGCATCAGCCTTAACGTTCTTAGTGCCCGGAAGAAAGGAGACCACAAAATCAAAACGCGTGAAAAACAAGGCCCACCTGGCCTGTCTCAGATTCAAGCGTTTAGCCGACTCAAGGTAGATCAAATTCTTGTGGTCAGTGAGGACCACAACTTGATGTCTAGCTCCCTCCAACCAATGTCTCCACTCCTCAAATGCCCACTTCATGGCCAACAGTTCTCGATTCCCCACATCATAGTTGCGTTCCGAGGGAGAGAACTTTCGGGAAAAGAAGGCACAGGGGTTCATTTTAGATGTTACAGGATCCTTTTGGGACAAAACAGTTCCTGCACCAGTCTCTGAAGCATCCACCTCCACCTGAAATGGAAGTGAGACATCAGGTTGTCGCAAAACCGGAGAAGAAGTGAACCTCCGCTTCAGCTCCTGAAAAGAAGAAACAGCCTCTGGAGACCAATTCAGCAAATCAGCGCCCTTCTTAGTCAAATCAGTCAATGGTTTAGCAATAACAGAAAAATTGGCTATAAACTTCCGATAAAAATTAGCAAACCCCAAAAACTTCTGGAGAGCCTTCAAAGAAATGGGCTGAACCCAATCATAAATGGCCTGTACCTTGGCCGGGTCCATTTCAATAGTTGACGGAGACAAAATAACTCCCAAAAATGAAATCCTCTGTACACCAAAAAGACATTTCGATCCCTTAACATACAGGGAGTTTTCCCTCAAAATCCGGAACACAGTCCGAACATGTTCCACATGAGAGTCCCAATCCCTGGAAAAGATCAAAATATCATCCAAAGAGATGATCAGAAACTTATCCACAAAGTCCCGGAAAATATCATTCATGAAGCACTGGAAGACAGAAGGGGCGTTAGTGAGCCCAAAAGGCATCACTAGGTACTCAAAATGTCCCTCCGGAGTATTAAATGCTGTCTTCCATTCATTCCCATGCTTAATGCGATTATACGCCCCCCTGAGGTCAAGCTTGGTAAACCAGCAAGCACCTTCAACTCTAGAAAACAGGTCAGAAATCAGGGGTAACGGATACTGATATTTAACAGTAATTTTGCTAAGGGAGCGATAGTCAATACAGGGCCTTAATGAACCATCCTTCTTGGCCACAAAAAGAAAACAGCAGTCAAGGGTGAAGAGGATGGTCTAATATGACCCTTCTCCAAAGACTCCTTAATATAAGAACGCATAGCCTCATGTTCGGGTACAGATAAATTAAAAAGTCGACCCTTGGGAAATTTACACCCCAGACTCAGCTAATTGCACAGTCATAACTCCTATGAGGAGGCAAAGACGCAGACTTACTCTCACTAAACACATCATAAAAATCAGCCAAATAGTCAGGAACCTCATGCGACTGGGGAGAGGTGGAGAAAACAGGAGTGTCACTAAGAGCACACCAACAACCCCAACTCACCACAGACACAGATTTCCAATCCAAAACTGGATTATGGATTTGCAACCAGGGGAACCCCAGAACAATGGTATCATGCAAATTATGCAACACCAAAAATCTGCAATTTTCTTGATGGTCTGGGGCGACCCGCATTACCACCTGGGTCCAAAACTGAGGTTTATTCTTCGCCAACGGAGTAGCATCAATACCCCTCAAAGGAATAGGCGTCCGCAGGGGTGTCATAGGGAAACCACAACGTTGAGCAAAATCCAAATCCATTAGGTTCAAGGCCGCTCCTGAATCCACAAAGGCTTTAGCGGAAAATGTGGACAGGGAGCAGATCAGAGTAATTGCCAGAAAAAACTTAGGTTGTACACCACCTACAGCAAAGGTGTGTGCAAAACGTTTCTATCGTTTAGGGCAGACAAAAATAATATGAGAGGCATCTCCACAGAAAAAACACAGCTTATTACGTCTTCTAAACTCCTGACGTTGCACCCTAGACAAAACTCTATCACATTGCATAGGTTCAGACATTTGTTCAACAGGTGGCAGCATTTCCCGTGTAATTTTACGTTCACGTAAACGCCGATCAACCTAAATGGCTAATGACATAGAATCGTCAAGACCAGAGGGAACAGGAAATCCCACCATAGTATCTTTTACGGTTTCTGACAAACCCTTCCGAAAGAGAGCTGCCAAGGCACCATCATTCCAAGTGGTGAGGACCGCCCACTTTTGGAATTTTTGACAGTACAGTTCTGCAGAATCTTGACCCTAGCTCAATGCCAACAGGGTCTTTTCAGCTTGATCAGTCGCATTAGGTTCATCATACAACAACCCCAAGGCCTGAAAAAATGCATCCACATTTGTTAGAATAGGATCATCTGGTACTAAAGAAAACGCCCAATCCTGGGGATCGCCGCGCAGCAAGGAGATGACAATTTTAACCTGCTGCGCAGAGTTCCCCGATGAGTTAGGCTTCAAGGCAAAAAATCACACAACTAGCAGTAGCCGTGGAGTGTTCCTACGGTGATCCTAGACACCTCATCACAGCCGGAGATCTAAATAAGTCTAAAGAGAGAAAAGGGAAAAACTGACTGCCCCAGAGCAGACCCCAAAGCAATATGCAGCCCCCAACATATAATGACGGTGAAGCAAGATGAAAACACTAACAGATAGAAAGATAGGTTGAGCAAACGATGGAGCCAAAGCTAACTAAAAAGGACAGGACAGAAAAGCTGCTGTCTGCAATCTGAGAAAACCCTGCTAAAAATATTACCAACACAACTGATAAGCAAAAAGGACCCTGAAGTCACTAGACTTCAAACCCTATATCAGCACTCAGAATATTCTGAAAGCAGAGCAAAAGAGAACACTGATCAAGGAATAAGAATCCAGCACACCCCTAGCCGGGGATGGCTGAACTAAAAAAACAAGGTAAACAAAACCAAAACTAATAAGTTCAATAGCAGAGCAAAAACTTATCTTTGGGAAGCAGGAATCAGACTGGTCTCCAAGAATCCAGCAGAGAAATCACCAGCCACTCAGAAGGGCGTTGGCTGCCTTATATCCAGTCTGAAGTTCCTGTTACCCAGTCACAATCCACCTGATCAAGTGTTTGGTTTCTTTCATCCAAATCAGCCTCACTACCTTCCTTCACCAGAAGAGGGAGATCCTCAGACACAAAAGGTGTATGAATAGATGAGCTCACAACAGCTACCCTTGCTGAATACCACAGGTGGTGTCATGATACCCCTTTCCCTATGATTATCCTACCATCTTCCCACTCATTGAACTTCCATCTTCACTGGATGCCAAGGGCCACGGACTGGGTCACTATCACCACCGTGACACACTTCCCTTTAAAAGAGCCTGACCGGCCCGGTGTCGAGTAACCCCCGACCCTGCGGGGCGCTCCACTTACATGACCCAGGGCTCAGGTGGTGTCTCTGAACAAGTAAGATTAGACTCCAAGATCAGACTGTGCATACCAGTATTCCACTGTAAGAGGTGCTTTCATAGTGTCTTACCTGGCCTTCCATTAGGAGTACACTCCAACATCACCGTCTATAATACCTTGTGTTCCATCCTGGAACACATACCATGCTTGCAGATCATTCTGGGTTTTCCATTTGTAATAGATAACATCAACATGGAATAAAACATGTGGCTGGTATCCTTATACGTTGAAGTCCTGTAAATATGTATCAAACATGAGGATGGCCTTCAGTCAGTAAGATACTTCCTCTCTTTGGGTACCCACAACAGGAAATTGATTGGTTCCCTTATGGATTCTTTGACGTATGTACTAACACACAACTTCTTCACATTTAAGGGGTCCTTTTTCCTGCAGCTCCAAGGGACAGCCATAGAGCGGGCTTCACACCCTCCTATGCTAATCTGTTCCTGGGGCTGTGGGAGAAGGATATCTTTTTATTCAATCAGGTAAAGAATATTGAGAAAGTCCATCTGTGGTTATGCTTTATTGATGACATATTTCCCATTTGGCAGAGGTCGGAGAAGGAACTCCTAACATTCATACAGGATCTAAACAAAAATCCCCTGAATATGAAACCAACCAGTAGCTATAATCAATTCAATATGGATTTCCTTGATCTGTCCATCTATAAAGATGTCGAATAAAACTTGCAAACAAAGGTATTTAGTAAGGAAACTGCGGTTAATTCATTATTACGTGCAAAATCTTCACATCCAAGACCCCTGATTAATAACATCCCCACAGGGCAGTTCCTCAGGCTCTGGAGGAATTGTTCCGACAAAAGGACTTTCCTGGAGCAATACAGAGAATTATCCAACAGATTTAGAGAGAGGGCATACAGCAGAAGAATCATCCGCAAATCCTTCTGGAGGGCAAGAGATACCCCCAGATTAGAGTTACTGAAAACAAAAGTTAAGAAGGAAGATGCCCAACAGGTCCGATACATCTCGCAGTATAAAACCAATTGGAAAATGATGAGCGATGCATTAGAAAAATTCTTTCCTGAGATCCCACCCTCAAAGAATACATTATGCAGAAATCATCGATCACCTATAGAAGATCTAGGTGTCATGATACCAGTGCTGGTGGACCTGCACTTCTGGGGTTAATGTTTTGATCTCAGTGCAGACTCTTATCTGCACACCTGGGGTTTATTATGGTGGCCTCTCATTGGTTCTGGGAAAGCTTCTTATAGCTTCAGGAAGCTCCCATCCCCGTCAGTTATACTTTCGTCCTTGGCAGAGTTGTGTTGACCCCTGAGTGTGTTTGTGCTGTGTTCTGGTTGCCTGATACTTTGTGTACGACTCAGTCTGTTCTCTGGATATTGTTTGTTGGATTCTGCTTGGTACCTTCTATGTCTGTTTGGTTTTGACCCCTGCTTGGCCCCGACTATCCGTTCTGTCTCATCTGTTATGAGCTCATTTTCTGCTCCACCAGTTGAGTTCTCCTTCCGTTCTCCCTCTGGTGGTGACAGGAGGTAGTGAGGTTGGTTTAAGTGGTAGTGATCTGCCACCTGATGAGGAGGATAACAATTGGATCTCTGGAGTATCAGACTGGATATAAGACAGCCGACGCCCTATCCTGGTGCTGGTGATTCAGTCTCCTTCTCTGGTCTTGGACTTCAGCTCTCTTCCAGTCTTCTCAAGTTAAGTTTGTTTTTTGCTAATGTTCACACTTGCGCTTGTTGCTCAATTCAGTTTCTTGTGTGGTCAGCTTGCCCCTACTGGGGTTATGCTGAACTTCGACTCCAATTTATCAGTATTTGCCAATTTGCCTTTTTGTCCCTTATTAGATTGGCCTCTTTTTGCTCTGTTTCAGAATATTTCACAGTGCTGATGTAGTGGGAGAAGTCTAGTGAATTCAGGGTTAATTTTGCTATCAGACGTGTTGGACATTATTTTGGTAGGGTTTTTTGGCAGATTGCAGACAGTGGCTTTCCTTTCCTGTCCTTTTTAGTTAGTCGGGCCCCATCGTTTGCTCAGTCTATTTTCCTGCCTGTGTTTGTGTTTTCATCTTGCTTCACCGTCAATACATGTGTGGGGGCTGTCTATTCCTTTGGGGTCTGGTCTGGGGCAGTTAGTTTTCCCTTTTCTTGCTTTAGGTTTATGTAGTCCTCCGGTGGTGACGAGGTGTCTAGGAACATCGTAGGAACGCTCCACTGCTACGGTTAGTTGTGTGGTTAAGATCAGGGATCTGCAATCTGCATAGTTACCAACCTCTCTGGTTTTCTGGGACTTAGCTTTTCGTTGTTCCTCCTCGGTGACCCATTCATAACACTCATCCCTGGTACTTTACTGCTATCTCTGTGTATGACCTCTGTTTTGCCTGACTCTGAGCATTCCTGTAGTTGTGTCCTGCCGATCTCTGGAAGCAGGATGCTAAGCCCTGCCCCTTGCAGTCACATGACCGTAGGTCCTTCACTGCTTGCTAAACTTCAGCGTCCCCAGGTCCTGTTTGTCTGTACTTTCCGGCCGTACCTGACCCCGGGCCCCCTTACAGTGCGGGTGAGTCCCTGCTCAGCGGAGGCTGCACGCCGGCGCTGACAGGACCCTGACACTAGGAATCTCAAGGATAACCTGGTAAGAAACCATTATGAGAATGACAAGACACCTAACCACTTTGGCACAAAGGGCCCTACATGGGGAATTTTTATTTGCCATAAATGTATAGCTTGCCCAAATATGGAGAGGAAATTAACATTTAGCTTGAGTGATGGAAGTGTCAATTACGACATTATCCATCACATAACGTGTGACACAGAGATTGACATCTACTTTGCCACTTGTCCTTGCTTTCATCTGTGAATAGCACAGGGCGCCAGTGGCAAATTTGCCAATCCTGGTGTTCTGTGGCAAATGCCAAGCATCCTGCACGGTGTTGGGCTGTGAGTACAACCCCCAACTGTGGACGTAGGGCCCTCAGACCATCCTCATGGAGTCGGATTCTAACTGTTTGGACACTACACTGACAGACACAGCAAACCTTGCCACAGCTCGCATTGATGTTCCATCCTGGATGAGCTGCACTACCTGAGCTATTTGTGTGGGTTGTAGAGTCCGTCTCATGCTACCACGAGTGTGAAAGCACAACCAACATTCAAAAGTGACCAAAACATCAGCCAGAAAGCATTGGTACTGAGATCTGGTCTGTGGTCCCCACCTGCAGAACCACTCCTTTATTGAGGGTGTCTTGATAATTGCCAACAATTTCCATCTGTTGTCTATTCCATTTGCACAACAGCATGTGAAATTAATTGTCAATCAGTGTTGCTTCCTAAGTGGACAGTTTGATTTCACAGAAGTTTGATTTACTTGGAGTTATATTCTGTTGTTTAAGTGTTCCCTTTATTTTTTGAGCAGTGTATATAGGAATCACATCAAGGAAACTTAGAGTCAGAGTAAGAGAACTTGTCTTGGACATCAACAATTTTAAAAAGATTGAAGACCTGACTCAATTAACCCCTTTACCCCGAGGGTGGTTTGCATGTTAATGACCGGGCCAATTTTTACGAGGTAATAACTCTGGAACGCTTCCATGGATCCTGGTAATTCTGACACTGTTTTCTCCTGACATATTGTACTTCATGATTGTGGTAAAATTTCTTTGATATGACTTGCGTTTATTCATGAAAGAAATGGAAATTGGGCACAAATTTTGCAATTTTATAATTTTGAATTTTCATTCCCTTAAATCACACAGATATGTCACATAAAATACTTAATAAGTAACACATGTCTACTTTACATCAGCACAATTTTGGAACCAAAATTTATTTTGTTAGGAAGTTATAAGGGTTAAAAGTTGACCAGCGATTTCTCATTTTTACAACACCATTTTTTTAGGGACCACATCACATTTGAAGTCACTTTGAGGGGTCTATAAGATAGAAAATACCCAAAAGTGACAGCATTCTAAAAACTGCACCACCCCTCAAGGTGCTCAAAACTATATTCAAGAAGTTTATTAACCATTCTGGTGCTTCACAGGAATGTTTAAAAAAAATGAACATTTAACTTTTTTCACAAAAAAATTACTTCAGATCCAAATTTTGTTATTTTCCCAAGGTTAACAGTGCAATTTGTCCTGAGTACACTGATACCCCATATGTGGGGGGGATCCACTGTTTCGGTGCATGGCAGAGCTCAGAAGGGAAGGAGCGCTGTTTGACTTTTCAATGCAAAATTGGCTGGAATTGAGATCAGACACCATGTCGCGTTTGGAGAGCCCCTGATGTGCCTAAACAGTGGAAACCCCCCACAAGTGACCCCATTTTGGAAACTAGACCCCCTAAGGAACTTAACTAGATGTGTGGTGAGAACTTTGAACCCCCAAGTGTTTTACTAAAGTTTATAATGCCCGGCCATGGAAAAAAAAATTTTTTTTCCACAAAAATGAATTTTTAGCCCCCAAATTCTTATTTTCCCAAGGGTAACAGGAGAAGTTGCTTTACAATTTGTACAGAGTATGCTGGTACCCCATATGTGGGAGAATACTACAGTTTGGGCGCATGACAGAGCTCAGAAGGGAAATAGTGACGTTTTGAAATGTAGACTTTGATGGAATGGTCTACGGGCGTCATGTCGCGTTTGGAGAGTCCCTGATGTGGCTAAACAGTGGAAACCCCACACAAGTGACCCCATTTTGGAAACTAGACCCCCCCAAGGAACTTATCTAGATGTGCCTTAACAGTGGCAATGCCAACAAGTGCCCCCTTTTTGGAACTAATCTACTCTTTCCTGGTATGTGAATTTTATAAGTGACCCCAGATCTCACCGCAGCTCAGCCCATCTGGGAACAGAGCCCAGTTACTGGATGTAACTGCAGTGACTTCAGTGAGATCCCCGCTAGTACCATCAGCTGTGAGCGCTCACGGTGCTAGCGGGGATCTCACCGGATCTCACCGCAGCTCATCCCGGCTGGAAACGGAGCCCAGTGACCCCCGGTTACTGATGCTGCATTCCCAGCAGCTCATTCACCAGTGGTTATCAGCATGGACAGTCGCATCTTGGCACCGTCCAGGTTGAAAACTAATGTTTTTATGTTTGGCAGCTGTCCCCCACTAAAAGATGCTTTTTATTGCAAAAAATAGTTTTTGCATCACCACATTTTGAGAGCTATAATTTTTCCATATTTTGGCCCACAGAGCCACGAGAGGTCTTGTTTTTTTGCGGGACGAGTTGACATCTTTATTGGTATCATTTTCGGGCACATGACATTTTTTGATCGCTTTCTATTCCGATTTTTGGGAGGCAGAATGAACAAAAACCAGCAATTCATGAATTTCTTTTGGGGGGTTTAATACTGTTACACGTGTGGTAAAATTGATAAGGCAGTTTTACTCTTCAGGTCAGTACGATGACTGCGATACCTCATTTATTTTTGTTATGTTTAAGCACTTTTATACAATAAAAAATATTTTCTAGAAAAAATAATTGTTTTTGCATCACTTTTATTCTGACAGCTATAACTTTTTTATTTTTCCGATGATGGAGCTGTGTGGCAGCTTGTCTTTTGTAGGACAAGGTGATGTTTTCAGCGGTACCATATTTATTTATATCCGTCTTTTTGATCGCGTGTTATTCCACTTTTTGTTCGGAGGTATGATGGTAAAGCATTGTTTTTTGCCTTTTTATGTGTTCACTAAAGGGGTTAACTAGTGAGACAGTTTTATAGGTTGGGTCATGCGGACGCGGCGATACCAAATATGTGTACTTTTATTGTTCTATTCATTCAAATATTTATTTAGAGATGGAATATATATTGATTTTTTATTATTACTTTTTATTTTTATATTTTTACAATTATTTAAAAAGTTTTTTTTTCCCTAACTTTTTTACTTAGTCCCACTGTGGGACAATCATTTTTTGCAGGCTCATCACCTCTATAGCTTGCAGATGAAGCCGCTTCTGCATGCTATAGAAACTGTCAGCGCTGCACTGACATGGGAGAGGATCGCTGATCATGCACTGTTCATGATCAGCAGGTTTACTTAGCTCTTGTGACCCAGATGTCATCATAACAACATCCGCCTCACTATGGCAACGATCGGGACCCCGCGCCACTCTGCAGGATCTCCGATCCAAAGGCAGAGGGGCCGTCAGCCCTTGTGCTGGCTCCCAAATGCTCAATCTTGTTAGATCGAATGTAGATAAATGAAACAATCAGCTCACCCCTGAGGCGTAGTTCCAATCCAGGATAGGAGCACAGGAGTCCTGCTGCTGCACAGCACTTGACAACTCGAACAGTGTGAAAATGGATCCCATGCAGGGGTATCCTGCCTTGTCACCAGCGTTCAGGAACTTTTTTGCTTTAAACGCGTATGGTTCTTTTCATTCATCACCCCCTATTTTATATTTGCAATGTTGTCTGAGACGTTCTAATTGATGTTGCATCATTTTAAAAATAATTTTTCTAAATAAAGTCAAAAGAAAAAGATTTTTATCAACACCCTGGTGTGTGAGCTGGATCTATTTTCACACTGATCTTGTTAGATCGCCGTATTTCAGGGCTTAAAGTCCGGGAGCGGTTTGTGACCGCTGCTGGTACCTAGTGCCGGGTGTCAACTGTGAGAATCAGCTGACACCCGGCCAAGATCGGCCGCGGTCCCTCCGTGAGCGCGGCCGATCGCGATGACGTACTATTCCGTCCATGGTCAAATTGTGCCAGGTCACAATGAAGAGTAGTACGTCTAATTGCACAACTAATAGTACGTCTTATTGCATAAAACATAACTGTGATTCCAGCTAACTCCGTGTCTCTGGCATCGATATGGATCTGGTTACCAATAGGGGTGCCGACTGGAAAAAGATCTTGGAACAATTGGAAGCTAAATAGGTCTGGCAGCTAAATACTTTAAGTCCAAATGGTGTAAATGAAGTTCTCAGTTCTTCCCCTTTCCTATAAGGTGTTTGGTATTTCTATATTAAAACCCCTTTCCGACATCGGGCGTAATAGTACACTGATGTCAGACACCCTCCCTTTGATGTGGGCACCGGTGGTGAGCCCACATCTTTTCCGTCACTTGTCAGCTGTTATGTACCTCTAACAGCCTTGGGTGGAATCGTGATCCACCAGCGGATGTTAACCTGCTAAATGCTGCTGTCACACTCTGATAGCAGCATTTAACAAGCAGTTCTGGCCATCAGGCGGGAAATCCTGCCCATGGTTGACACTCTCACGTGATCGCGGGTCACTGATGGGTCAGCATGACAACCAGAGGTCTCCTGAAGACCTCTATGGTTGTCTGTGCCTGATTGCTAAGAGCACCGCCCAGTGGACGTCGCTTATAGCAAGAGAGCAATTCTGCTACATACATGCAATCTGATTACCGCCTGTATGTAGCAGAGATGATCAAGTTATGGCAGCTTCTAGTCTCCCATGGAGACTATTGAAGCATGCCAAAAGTTAAAAAAAATGTTTTTAAAAATATAAAAAAATAAAAAAAAAATGTAAAATGTAAAAGTTCAAATCACCCCCCTTCGCTTCCTTAAAAAAATTAAAAAAAAAAAAATAAAAACATACAAATATTTGGTATTGCTGCATTCAAAATCGCCCTATCAATATAAAAAAAAATTAATCCGATTGCTAAACAGTGTAGCGAGAAAAAAAGCCAAAATGCCAGAATTACGTTTTTTTGTCGTCACGACATTGCATTAAAATGCAATAATGGGCGATCAAAAGATCATATCTGCACCAAAATGGTATCAATAAAAATGTCAGCTTGGTGCACACAAAATAAGCCCTCACGCAACCCAAGATCACGGAAAATGGCGTAATTTTTCTTAAAGTTTGGACATTTTTTTCGCCACTTAGATAAAAAAGAACCTAGCCATGTTTGGTGACTATGAACTCGTAATGACCTGAAGAATCATATTGGCAGGTCAGTTTTTGCATTTAGTGAACATAGTAAAAAAAAACAAAAAACAAAAAACAACTGTGGGATTGCACTTTTTTTTGCAATTTCATGTTTTCCCCGTTTTCCGGTACACAATATGTTAAAACCATTGGTGTCTTTAAAAAAGTACAATTCGTCCCGCGAAAAAAAAAAAAAGCCCTCACATGGCCAAATTGACAGAAAAAAAAAAAAGATATGGCTCTGGGAAGAAGGGGAGCAAAAAAACAAAATGCAAAAACGAAAATACCTCCGGTCATGAAGGGGTTAAAGAAAACATTTTTTTATAAGTGTATACGCTTCACAAGAAACACTTTTCCATATATATTTTTTCTCAAATTATCCATCACTGTTTTTTACACTTTTATCTTTATAACTTTAGCATATCACTTTTTATTCTGCTTTTCTTATCCGTTGCACATTTGCACTTTCACTACAATAGCACTTGCTGCACTTTATATCTCCTATTTGTATTCCGGGAGTGTAATGCGCTTTTAGCTCTTTATTTTCTTACTATTTATACCCTTTGCTCTGTGTCCTCTCATTATATAAGCTATTCATATATAAGTGCACAGTAGCTATTCACCTTATAAACCGATATCAGGTGATATATCTACAATCCATATATATATCTATGTATGGATTTATCTTATACTCAATAAATACGGTGCACTTATTCTCATTTCCACCTTGATAGTGACACTCTCTTAGAAAAATATTTAGAATTGAGAGTCCTCAGTGGTTGATACCTTTTAATGGCTAACTGAAAAGATGGTAACACATTGCAAGCTTTCGAGACTCCTCAGGTCTCTTCATCAGGCATATAGACTAATACAAAATCTGAAGAATCACATATTTATACACAAAACAGCACAGAAATAATGCGATAAGACAAGTGACGTAAAGCAGAACTATCATTATGGGAGAGGGATAAACAGTGGTGGCCATAAATATTGGAACATGGTAGCACGGTGGCTCAGTGGTTAGCACTGCAGCCTTGCAGCGCTAGGGTCCTAGGTACAAATCCCACCAAGGCCAACATCTGCAAGGAGCTTGTATGTTCTCCCCGTGTTGGCGTGGGTTTCCTCCTGGTACCCCGGTTTCGTCCCACATTCCAAAGACATACGGATAGGGATTCTAGATTGTGAGCCCCACTGGGGACAGAGCCAATAATGTCCGTAAAGCGCTGTGGAATTAATGCCGCTATACATCAATTAAGGAATTTGCTCCTCAGACCTAGTGGGGGCATCACAACACAGTAAAAGAGTCCTATCCGAGGACAATAAAACTTTCACACTCCTTATCTATTTATTTAACTCATTTATATAGTGCCATTGTTCTAAGCTTTTGCTCCGTCTCCCCTACATACAGACCCCCTGTTGGACATTTGGTACAATGTATTTGGTACTGTGACAGTCACTGGCATAGTATTTGAAGGGAGATATGTGTCACTGTGCCTACTGGGGTTAGTGATGTAAAACCAGAGTGTTTTTTCCTCCAGCACACTAAGTGCTGAGAGGGTTAATAGGAACTTATGTTTTGGGTTACTTTTAATGGACCTTCATAGAGTGGGTGGGTGGAGGTCCACTGTATCTCCACAAGCAAAGTCCTGCCAGGACCTGTGTGAGGTCAAGGTCATGTGACTATCACATGGGGGTTAAATACCTGGCCATGTGAGTCAGTGAGAGCAGGAACGCCCACATAGCTCCCGGAGGAGCTAAAGGACTGTGCGGGAAAACTGCAGGTGAACCCTGCAGGGAATGGACTCCTATGGCCTGTGTTTTGCTTGTTTTGCCGCTATGCCAGCCAGGCTCTGTTTATTTTGTTGAACCCTACCAAGGTTTCTGCTATCCACAATAAACCAGCAGGTGATTTTCTACCAGAACAGTTCCTGTGTCTACCTGAGGAAGCAGCCAAATGTGTTAACCCCTCTCAGTACAAATAATTAAGTACACCACACTGACACACCTTACACCACACTTTACTTAATTATTTGTGGAGCTACAAAATTTGACATTTGCCTGAATTTTTATATCGACACGTGGTTTACACACATTATATTTTCTTGTCTTAACTATATACTATTTATCATTATAAGCTGTGTATTTTTATAATTTTTTGTATCTATACATGATTGATTACCACTTCTGTCTCTGTAAAAACAATCTCCTTTAACCCCTTTCTGACATTGGGTACAAATGTACACCGATGTCAGACTTCCTCCCTTTGATGTGGGCTCCAACGCTGAGCCCACATATTTTCCAGCACATCTCTGCTGTTTTTAACAGCTGACATTTGCCCCTAACAGCAGCATTTAACGCGCACTTCCGGCAAGCACACCAGAAATCCCACCCATCAGTGACCCGCAATCACCTGATGGGGTCACTGATGGGCGGGATTTCCAGCGTGCTTGCCAGAAGTGTGCATTGGCATGACAACTAGAGGTCTCCAGCAGATCTCTATGGTTGTCACTGCCGGACTGCTATGAGCGCCACCCGCTAGCCGAATCTGCATGGACCAGGGATCGTCCCACAAAACTCCAGCTATCCTTTTAACATGGGCAAAATGCTACTCAGACAACACAGGGTGAGGGTAAAACAATGTGGCAATGCTTTATTGAACCGCAAAACAGGCAGGTAACACATAGAACAGTCCCAGCAAAATACCCAAGATGGTGCACATTACAGAGTCTCACCCTTCCGCTGACTTGCTGGGATAATAGCAGCTATGACTTCAGATCTTCCAGGGTCACTACCCCGCCTGTGGCATGCACACAGAGTTAGTTACAAGCTGTTAATGATCTTTGGAGCAGGTAAGTTTTCCCTGAGTGGTATACAGTGGGGAAAAAAAGTATTTAGTCAGTCAGCAATAGTGCAAGTTCCACCACTTAAAAAGATGAGAGGCGTCTGTAATTTACATCATAGGTAGACCTCAACTATGGGAGACAAACTGAGAAAAAAAAATCCAGAAAATCACATTGTCTGTTTTTTTTTCATTTTATTTGCATATTATGGTGGAAAATAAGTATTTGGTCAGAAACAAGCAATCAAGATTTTTGGCTCTCACAGACCTGTAACTTCTTCTTTAAGAGTCTCCTCTTTCCTCCACTCATTACCTGTAGTAATGGCACCTGTTTAAACTTGTTATCAGTATAAAAAGACACCTGTGCACACCCTCAAACAGTCTGACTCCAAACTCCACTATGGTGAAGACCAAAAAGCTGTCAAAGGACACCAGAAACAAAATTGTAGCCCTGCACCAGGCTGGGAAGACTGAATCTGCAATAGCCAACCAGCTTGGAGTGAAGAAATCAACTGTGGGAGCAATAATTAGAAAATGGAAGACATACAAGACCACTGATAATCTCCCTTGATCTGGTGCTCCACGCAAAATCCCACCCCGTGGGGTCAGAATGATCACAAGAACGGTGAGCAAAAATCCCAGAACCACGCGGGGGGACCTAGTGAATGAACTGCAGAGAGCTGGGACCAATGTAACAAGGCCTACCATAAGTAACACACTACGCCACCATGGACTCAGATCCTGCAGTGCCAGACGTGTCCCACTGCTTAAGCCTGTACATGTCCGGGCCCGTCTGAAGTTTGCTAGAGAGCATTTGGATGATCCAGAGGAGTTTTGGGAGAATGTCCTATGGTCTGATGAAACCAAACTGGAACTGTTTGGTAGAAACACAACTTGTCGTGTTTGGAGGAAAAAGAATACTGAGTTGCATCCATCAAACACCATACCTACTGTAAAGCATGGTGGTGGAAACATCATGCTTTGGGGCTGTTTCTCTGCAAAGGGGCCAGGACGACTGATCCGGGTACATGAGAGAATGAATGGGGCCATGTATCGTGAGATTTTGAGTGCAAACCTCCTTCCATCAGCAAGGGCATTGAAGATGAAACGTGGCTGGGTCTTTCAACATGACAATGATCCAAAGCACACCGCCAGGGCAACGAAGGAGTGGCTTCGTAAGAAGCATTTCAAGGTCCTGGAGTGGCCTAGCCAGTCTCCAGATCTCAACCCTATAGAAAACCTTTGGAGGGAGTTGAAAGTCCGTGTTGCCAAGCGAAAAGCCAAAAACATCACTGCTCTAGAGGAGATCTGCATGGAGGAATGGGCCAACATACCAACAACAGTGTGTGGCAACCTTGTGAAGACTTACAGAAAACGTTTGACCTCTGTCATTGCCAACAAAGGATATATCACAAAGTATTGAGATGAAATTTTGTTTCTGACCAAATACTTATTTTCCACCATAATATGCAAATAAAATGAAAAAAAAACAGACAATGTGATTTTCTGGATTTTTTTTTCTCAGTTTGTCTCCCATAGTTGAGGTCTACCTATGATGTAAATTACAGACGCCTCTCATCTTTTTAAGTGGTGGAACTTGCACTATTGCTGACTAACTAAATACTTTTTTTCCCCACTGTATATTGGGCCGTCGGAAAACTGAGTTTAGTCTAGGATAATTTGTCTGCACTACTAACTGACAGCTGTTGCAATACCAAACTAGGGCAGTCCCTATAGGAGGAAACACAATAATTATACTGTATTTTCACGTACTTTCTATTCCTGACTGACCGCCACTGGAGTGGCTTATAAACTGATGAAGTATATATTTTGAAGTCTGGGGTCTGCCAATACAGCTCTGGCAAAAATTAAGAGACCTATGCAAATTTTTTAGTTTGTCTGATTTTTCTCTTTCATAAGTATATTTTTGAGTAAAATATAAATTGCTATTTTATTCTATAAACTACTGACAACGTGTCTCCGAATTTCCAAGCACTAAATTTTGTATTTATTTTCAGAAAATGAGAACTGGTCAAAATAACAAAAAAATGCAGAGTGCTTGCAGACCTCAATTAGTGCTAAGAAAACAAGTTCATAATCATTTAGAAAAAACAATACTAATGTTTTAACTCGGGAAGAGTTCAGAATGATTTCATAGACAAAATGTCTTTACACAAGTCACGCAATAGCGAACAATTATTTTGCCAAATATAGTAAAAGATGGGAATCCTGGTTACATTTTGCGCCCTGACTTGGTCTATAATTCTCTAATCTTGGTCTGACTATTTCGGCCCCATGTTTCGTATAATTTTATGCAACAATATTAATCTCTTACTGCATTATAAGGTGTTATATTACTGTTAAGGTTAATTATATATATATATATATTTGTTACTCCCATACGACTTACTGACTTGTTACGCTACTGTTAAATTGTTTTTCCTACCCCTTTCCCTTTTTGTACCCTTCCCTTTCCCTTGTAATGTAAAATTTTAATAAAGTTATTTTGAAAAAAGGAAGAGTTCAGAAACCAATATTTTGTGAAATAACCATGATTTTTAATCAGAGCTTTCATGCGTCTTGGCTGCTTTCCACTAGTCTTTCACACTGCTTTTGAGTGACCTTATGCCACTCCTAGCACTAAAATTTAAGCAATTCTTTGTTTGATGGCTTGTGACTATCCAGCTTCCTCTTGATTATATTCCAGAGGTTTTCAATGGAGTTCAGGTCTGGAGACTGGGCTGCCCATGACAGGGATTTGATGTGGTCCTTTATCCACACAATGATTGACCCAGCTGTGTGGCATGGCACATTGTCCTGCTGGAAAAACCAGTCCTCAGAGCTGGGGAACATTGCCTGAGAAGAAGGAATCAATTATTTTTCCAGGATAACCTTGCATGCGGCTTGATTCATACATCCTTCGCAAAGATTAACCTGCCCAATTCCAGCCTTGCTGAAGCATCCCCAGATCATCACCGATCCTCCATCAAATTTCACAGTGGGTGTAAGACACTGTGGCTTGTTCTCCTCTCCAGGTCTGTCTAACCATTAGATGAACCAAGTGTCAGGAAAAGCTGAAAATTAGACTCATCAGAGAAGATTACCTTACTCCAGTCCTCTATGGTCCAATCCTTATGGTTTTTGGCAAATTTCAGCCTGGCTCTCCTTTGCTTCTCATTGATGAAAGGCTTTTTTCTAGCTTTACATGACCTGAGCCCTGCCTCTAGGAGGTTACGAACTGTTCTTGCTGTGCACTTCACTCCAGCTGCCATTTGCCATTCCTTTTGTAGGTCACTTGAAGTCATTCTGTGGTTGCTGAGTGACATTCAAATAAGATGACGATCATCTCGGTAAATGGAGAGTTGTTTTTGCCCTCTGCCGGTCTGTAACTTTGTTGTCCTCAATGTCTGCTGCTTGACCTTGTTGTAATGGACAGCCATCTTAGAAATTTTAAGGATGTAGGCAACATGACGCTCACTGTATCCCTTTGCTAGTAAAGCCAGAATTGAGCCCTTCTTTTCCTCACTCAAGACTTTTCTTTTCAACTCCTTTGGCATGGTTAAAAGTTATTTTTTCATTCATATTACTTTTGAGATATTACTAGCACTTGTTTTGCCATCCAGCTTGCCTAATTGCAAGAGGATTGTGAACACCACAGCAGGGTTTTTTTTTTATACTTTCCTTCATTAAATAAGATTTGGTTCAGGTGATCATCAATCAGAAGCACATTAAGTAGAATGAGCTTTACTCTGGTTGGAATTCAACTAACACTGGAATGGAATGACTGTCAGACATGTAGAGAAGCTGATTTTTCTAAAACTGTGAAGTGATCTCTAAATTTTTGCCAGAGCTGTATATGGCTACTTTTCTGACTGTTTCAGATAACATGATACATGACTTTAGTTTTTTTTTGTCTAGTCTCGCTTGAATATAGGTCAATATTAAATAAAGTCTCCTGATGAGTCGCCTTTGGCGAGGATGATGAAACCCGTAGAAATGAGAGGCTTGGAGAGCGAGTGTGTATACATCACCTCACCCTATATAATGAAATATGGGGTATATGTTTTTTCTATTAGTCACCTTCTGACTAACTTTCAGGGGGTGAATTATGGGTATAGTTTTATATTTGGAATTAATAAAGTTTAGTTTTATCCTTTTGTCAGCAAAGATGAGGAATGACAAGAGACAACCCATTTAAGAAGATCCAATTTTGGCTAAAACTATTCCAACATTATGAACATAAAAAGGCTTCTCCCCTATGTGCCATCTCTGAGGTTTATTAACAGCTGATTTCCAAGTAAAATATTTACCACATTAAGAAAATGAAAAAGGCTTTTCCTCTGTGTGACTGCTCTGATGTTTAACAAGACCCTCTTTCCGTTTAAAACATTTCCCACATTCTGAACAGGAAAAAGGCTTCTCCCCTGTGTGACTGCTCTGATGTCTAACAAGATGCGCTTTCCGATTAAAATATTTCCCACATTCTGAACAGGAAAAAGGCTTCTCCCCTGTGTGAGTTTTCTGGTGACTAACAAGATGTGATTTATGTGCAAAACATTTCCCACATTCTGAACATGAAAAAGGCTTCTCCCCTGTGTGAGTTCTCTGGTGACGAACGAGCTCTGATTTTTGTTTAAAACATTTCTCACATTCTGAACAGGAAAAAGGCTTCTCCCCTGTGTGGATTCTCTGGTGCTTAACCAAAGCTGATTTCTCAATAAAACATTTTCCACATTCTGAACATGAAAAGGGCTTCTCCCCTGTGTGATTTCTATGGTGCGTAACACAATCTGATTTATTTTTAAAACATTTCCCGCATTCTGAACAGGAAAAAGGCTTTTCCCCTGTGTGAGTTTTCTGGTGTGCAACAAGATGAGATTTATGTGCAAAACATTTCCCACATTCTGAACAGGAAAAAGGCTTCTCCCCTGTGTGAATTCTCTGGTGAGTAACAAGATCTGATTTATGTGCAAAACATTTCTCACATTCTGAACATGAAAAAGGCTTCTCCCCTGTGTGGATTCTTTGGTGCTTAACACAATCTGATTTATGTGTAAAACATTTTCCACATTCTGAACATGAAAACGGCTTCTCCCCTGTGTGAGTTCTCTGGTGTGTAACAAAATTTGTTTTCCAGTTAAAACATTTCCCACATTCTGAACAGGAAAAAGGCTTCTCCCCTGTATGGGTTCTCTTGTGAATAACCAAATCTGATTTCTGGTTAAAACATTTCTCACATTCTGAACAGGAAAAAGGTTTCTCCCCTGTGTGAGTTCTCTGGTGAGTAACAAAATTTGATTTCCATGTAAAACATTTTCCACATTCTGAACATGAAAAAGGCATCTTTGCTTTAGGAGCAGTTTGTTTTTTAATGCCTCTTGTTTGACTTTGATTTTCCTTAGTAGTCAGTAATGAATCAGAAGATGGGACCTGTTTCATAGGATCAGATGACAGATCTTTGTTGTGAATGGATGATGGCATAACTGGACTAATAGCAATCACTTCAGTTGTATCTTGTAGGATCTCAAGATCATCTGATTTAAAGATTGAAGTTGTCAGCTGTCCCTCTGATCTCCTGGTACAGTCATCTAAGATAAAAAATAATTATTTTTTAATAAAATATCCTTGAGTTATTTTATTTTTGAACATTTCTACTTAAACTGTCCATAAAAATGGCAAGCTATGTAAAAACTTTATTTCCGTAGAAACTGACAGTTCACAGTCTAATAGAAAACCTTATTTGAAGAACGAGTAGTACGTGGTGTTCAACTGTTTGTTCATTCTGCTTCCCAAATATCGAATAAAAAGAAATCAATAAATGTATATAGGCGAAAATAATACCGATTCTCATGTCACATAAAACAAGTCCCCACTCAGGTCCATCACCTGTCAATGGAAAAACAGAGGTTCCCACACTATTAGCGGCTCAAAGGCTGTTGAAAACCAAAAAGGTTTTTACAAATCAATTCAGCAAAATCCGCTCTCACTTCTGAGTCTTGCAGTGTGCACAAACATTTAGGATCCCTGTATGTAGCAATATTATAGTGAGAAGAACCCACTTAATTTATGGTGTGTGTCTCCTGGAGCACAATCTGGGCACTATGTGTTGGGTAATAAAATGGCAAATGTGCAATTTTCACTCTCCAACATCCACTGCGTGTTAATTTCCAGAAAGTGTCTGTGGAGTCAAAATATTCACTCCTCCTACACACGTGGTCATAATTATTGGTACCCCTCGTTTAATGACAGAAAATCCCACAATGGTCACAGAAATAACTTTTATCTGTCCAAAGTAATAATAAATAAAGGACAAGTGTATATTCCAAACAGCGCTCAGAAATAGGAGAAGAGGTGTCCTCCTGCAGGATTTTGCGGTAAGTATACAACAATACTAATGCTAGAAGTAAAACTCCACTGCGAGAGGGTGTCCTTAATTTCACAAAAGTAACAGTGTACTTATCAAATAAATAAGTCAAAATACCGCCACACATATAAAGATGCTAATGCGTATGCGTGTAGTTATACACAGAAGCTACTACTACTTTGGGTATAGGTTGCTAGAAAAGCTGGCTCACAGAATCTAGTTACTTTATATCAGCTTCCTGATACATTATAAATAATAATAATAATTTTATTTCTATAGTGCCAACATATTCCGCAGCACTTTACATTATAGAGGGCATTTGTACAGACAGTAGACATTACAGCATAGCAATAAACACATAGATCAAAACAGATACCAATAGGAATGAGGGCCCTGTTCACAAGCTTACAATCTATAAGTGTAAAGGGGAGACACGAAAGGTGGATGGTAACAATTGCTTTTATGGTTTGGACCTTCCCTAGTGTAAGAATCGGGTGTTCCTGTTGCTGCATGAACCAGTTAACAGTCTAAATATGTAACAGTACAGACACAGAGGGCTATTAAATGCAAAAAGCATGTGAGAACATGATGCGAGGAACCTGGTTATGGTAAAAAATTTAGAAACGAGCCACACAGGGTTATTTACGATAATGCTTTGAGGCGATAGGCCAGTCTGAACAAATGAGTTTTTAAGGCACGCTTAAAACTGTGGGGTTCGGGGATTAATTGTACTAGCCTGGGTAGTGCATTCCAAAGAATTGGTGCGGCTCGTGAAAAGTCTTGGAGACGGGAGTGGGAGGTTCTGATTAATGAGGATGTTAACCTCAGGTCATTAGCAGAACGAAGGGCATGGGTAGGGTGGTAGACTGAGATGAGGGAGGAGATGTAGGGTGGTGCTGAGCCATGGAGAGCTTTGTGGGTGAGGGTAATAAGTTTGTACTGGATTCTGGAGTGGATGGGTAGCCAGTGTAAGGACTGGCACAAGGTAGAGGCATCGGTATAACGATTGGTGAGGAATATGATCCTAGCTGCTGCATTCAGGACGGATTGGAGAGGGGAGAGTTTGTTAAGAGGGAGACCGATTAGTAGAGAGTTACAATAGTCCAGAAGAGAATGAATAAGAGAAAGAGTAAGAGTTTTTGCAGAGTCAAAAGAAAGAAAGGGTCGAATTCTAGAAATGTTTTTGAGGTGCAGATAACAAGAGCGAGCCAATGATCGGATGTGGGGGGGTGAATGAAAGCTCTGAATCAAATATGACCCCAAGACAGCGGGCATGTTGCTGGGGAGTAATGGCAGAACCATACACGGAAATGGCAATGTCGGGCATAGGTAGGTTAATAGAGGGAGGAAACACAAGGAGTTCAGTTTTTGACAGGTTCAGTTTCAGATAGAGGGAGGACATAGTAACATAGTTATGAAGGCTGAAGGAAGATCTTATGTCCATCTAGTTCAGCCTATATCTAGTGCAGCTGTTCTGCATTGTTGATCCTGGGGAAGGCAAAAAACCCAATTTTCTCCATAGGGAAAAAAATTCCTTCCATGATGTTAGAGACAGCAGTAAGACAATCACTGGTGTTTTCCAAAAAGGCAGGCGTGATATTAGGAGAAGAAGTGTAAAATTGGGTGTCATCGGCATAGAGATGGTACTGGAACCCAAATCTACTGATTGCTTGACCAATAGGGGCAGTATACAAAGAGAAGAGGAGGGGGCCTAGAACCGATCCTTGAGGAACCCCAACAGTAAGGGGAAGATGAGAGGAGGAGCCAGCAAAAGATACAGTAAAGGAGCGGTCAGAGAGATAGGAGGAGAACCAACAGAGAACGGTGTCCTTGAGGCCAAAGGAACGGAGCATAGTGAGGAGGAGCTGATGATCCACAGTGTTGAATGCTGCAGAGAGATCCAAGGGAATTAGCATGGAGTAGTGACCATTAGCTTTAGCTGTTAGAACATCATTAGAGACTTTAGTGAGGGCAGTTTCAGTAGAGTGTAAAGAGCGGAAACCAGATAGGAGAGAGTTATCTGAGAGATAGCGGATAAGACGGGTGTGGACCAGGCATTCCAGGAGTTTAGAGATGAAGGGAAGATTAGAGACAGGTCTATAGTTCGCGGCACAGTTTTGGTCAAGGGATGTTTTTTCAAGTCATGGTAGTATGATGGTATGCTTAAATGAGGAAGGAAAGATACCAGAAGAGAGTGAGAGGTTCAATATTTTTGTTAGGTGAGTGGTGACAGCAGAGGAAAGTGACTGGAGGAGATGTGATGGGATGGGGTTACTGTTGCAAGTGGTAGGGCGAGAAGATGCAAGGAGCCTGATTACTTCATCTTCTGTGATTGGTTCAAAATCAGAGCGTGAGCTAGATGCAGTGGGGGAGGGAGGACAGTGCATGGTATGAGGTGATTGGGAGATAATTTCCTGTTGGATATGGTCAATTTTTTTTTAAACTAATTAGCCAGATCGTCAGCATGGAGATCCGTGGTTGGGGCCTACACTCTTGGGTTAAGTAGGGAATGAAAAGTGTCAAAGAGACGTTTCGGGTTATTGGATAGTGAGGTGATGGGGGAGTTGAAATAGCTTTGTTTTGAGAGGTGAAGGGCAGTGTTGTATGTTTTAAGCATAAACTTATAATGGATGAAATCTTCAGGTAGATTGGATTTTCTCCACAGACGTTTGGCGCACCTGGAGCACCGCTGTAGGAAGCGTGTGTGAGGCTCTGAGCCATGTTACCGAGTTCCATAGAACCTATAGTACCAATTTGACAGGATACACAAGCCAATAATATGGAGCTCGCTGGGTCAGATTCTGTGGAAGTACGCCTTAAAAAGATATGCACATTTATCTCAGGACTTCAAGGGGAGCTTCAGGCTACCAAAACAAAATTGTCGGCACTAGAGACTCAAGCTAACCATAATGCTACCATAGCCGATACGTCCATTCAGGCGTTAGCTACTCGTCTCTCAAAACTAGAGACTACAGTTTCAGCCCCAGCCGCAACCCCACCTTCGATTCCAGCTTTCCCTAAACTCCCGCCATTCAGGTTCGGTGGCGAAAGAGAAAAGTTCCGAGGGTTCCTAAATCAGTGTCAGCTGTATTTTGCTGCGCATGCGGCTCAGTTTCCAACAGGACGAGACAAGGTGTTAGCTATGATAATGCTGTTAACCAACAAGGCTCTTGCTTGGGCAAATCCCCTGATTGAAACTAATGATGTCTGTTTGAATTCTTTAAATGACTTTATTTCCGCAATGTGTCAGATGTTCGATGACCCCAACCGAAGTGCCACAGCAGAAACCGCATTGCTGGCCCTCCATCAGGGAAAGCGTCCTGTCGTAGAATACGCGATGGAATTTCGGAGGTGGGTGTTGGATACCACATGGTGCGACTCAGCAAAATACGCAGTGTTTAGGAGGGGGTTATCTGCCGCAATTAAAGACGAATTGGCTAGAGGCGAGTCACCCACTGCCCTGGGAGACTTCATAAACCATTGCATTCGTATTGATATTCGTCTTGCAGAACGCCGGCAAGAGAGATGGGCAGATGCTAACCGCAGTAATTTTTTAACCTTGCCGTCTCCCTCCAGGGAAGCTCAGAACAAGTCTTTCCTCCCGGTTGAGTCAGAACCTATGCAGGTCGATGCAGTCCGGAGAAGTCCTCCTGACCCACGCAAGGAGCACCGTTTTAGAGAAAATTTATGCTTCTATTGTGGAAAATCAGGTCACTATATTTCAAATTGTCCCGGTAAGAATCGCAAGACCACGGCTGCGGTAATAGAATGTGACTTTTCGGATGTATCTTCAGTAGTTTCCCACTCAAACCCTCCTAGGAAGGAAATAGTCGACTGGAATCACGACTTCTCCGACTGTACTTCAGAAATATTCTCACAGGTGAATGCAGCCATCTCATCAGTAAGTTCCACTACTTCGACCTTGGACGGCTCAAGGAAGGACTCGCACTGTTATATCCCCATCAAGATATGGACCCAGTCCCAGTGGATTACTAGTTTCGCTATGGTTGACTCAGGGGCCAGCGGCAATTTTATGGACATTACATTCGCTAAAAAACACAGTATATGTTCACAAAGGAGGATTTCTCCGGTATTGATGGAAACTGTGGATGGTTCCCCACTGGTATCCGGGCCCGTAGACCTTGAAACAACGTCACTGAAAGTTCGTATGGGGGCGGATCACTCAGAAAGACTGTCCTTCTTGTTAATTTCTTCCCCTCATTTTCCCAAAATCCTAGGATTACCATGGCTACGACTGCAAAACCCTACTATCAATTGGGAGACGAAAGAAATACAGTTTCCAAGAAGACAGATATCATCTAAAGAACCAGCTTTAGTTGGGTCAGCATGCTCAGTTGACCTAAATCTACCAATAGAGTATCAGGATTTCATCGATGTATGTGACAAAAAAAATGCAGACAAATTACCTCCACATCGGCCGTACGATTGCCCCGTGGAACTGCTACCTGGTGCCGCGATTCCGTTCGGTAACATTTACCCTTTGGCTGGGCCAGAACTAAAAGCCCTCAAGGAGTATATCGATGAGAACCTAGCCAAGGGATTTATACGACCATCTTCCTCTCCAGCGGGTGCCCCAATCTTCTTCGTAAAAAAAAAGGATGGTTCACTCCGCCCATGTATGATTACCGAGAGCTCAACAAAATTACGATCAGGAACTCCTATCCACTTCCATTAATTCCCGAATTACTGGAAAGGGTGCGACACTCTAAAATCTTCACGAAATTAGATCTCCGTGGAGCATACAATCTAGTACGGATCCGCCCCGGTGACGAGTGGAAAACAGCCTTCCGGTCACGCTATGGGCATTTTGAGTACCTCGTCATGTCTTTTGGTCTCCGTAATGCGCCGGCTACATTTCAACACTTGGTGAATGACATTTTCAGAGACATACTCGATATTTTTGTTGTTGTTTATTTGGATGACATTTTGATCTTTTCCAGCAACATCGAGGAGCATCAGCAGCACGTGAGAGTAGTCTTGGATCGTCTACGGCAGAATCACTTGTATATCAAGTTGGAGAAATGCGAATTTCACAAGACGGAAATCCAATTCTTGGGGTATGTTATCTCTCCTCAGGGTCTCAGCATGGATGCCAGTAAAACTCAAGCCATTCAGGAGTGGCCAATTCCCAAGTCTGTGAAAGAAGTACAACGATTTATTGGATTCGCCAATTTTTACAGACGATTCATTAAAAATTTTTCGGAGATCGTCATACCCATCACCCAATTGACCCGGAAGAAGATACCATTTGTCTGGTCACCGCAAGCACAGACAGCATTTTCCAAGTTAAAAGCTAAATTCACATCAGCACCGATCCTCGTACACCCGGATCCGGATCGAGCTTTCATAATGGAAGTAGACGCTTCCGACTGTGCGATAGGGGCCATACTCTCGCAAAGAACAGGTGAGAAAGATCTTTTACACCCTTGTGCCTTTCTTTCCCAGAAATTGTCGCCCGCAGAGAGAAATTACGATGTCGGGAATAAAGAGCTATTGGCCATTATAACCGCATTCAAGGAATGGAGGCATCTACTACAGGGAGCATCTCACCAGATTGTTGTATTTACGGATCATCGGAACCTCGAATTCATGAGATCGGCAAGGTGTCTAAAACCTAGACAGGCCCGATGGACTTTATTTCTTAATCAGTTTGACTTCATTGTTTCCTACAGGCCAGGCTCTCGTAATGGGAAGGCTGATGCACTATCTAGGATTCACTCAGGAAACGTAACTCCAGCATTACCTCCGAGGACTATACTCTCAGAAAGAAACTTCATAGGAGTGTTACACAATCAAGATCTATTAACAGGTATTAAGGAAGCCTACGCTGGAGACCCACTACTGATCCGACCCCCCAATCAGGTTAACCTAACCTTGAAAAACAGACTTTGGTTTCAGGGGCAACGCCTGTATATTCCAGAAACGGTCAGACTAAGTGTACTAAAATTAATGCATGACTCAAAGATCGCCGGTCATAGAGGAGTCCAGAAGACTCAGGAATTCTTGTCTTGCTTCTTTTGGTGGCCGACCTACCGGAGAGACGTTCAGCATTACGTATCGTCATGTGAGGTATGTGCAAGATCAAAGGTTCCCCGCTCCTCACCTACGGGACTGTTACAACCCGTCCCTATTCCATCTCGCCCTTGGGGGTCTGTTTCAATGGATTTCATTGTAGAATTGCCTACTTCTAAGGGGAAAAACACTATCCTAGTAGTGGTCGACCGTTTGACCAAGGCTGCCCATTTCATTCCCTGTATCGGTCTTCCGACAGCCAAACAGACAGCGGACCTCATCGTACAAAATGTTTTTCGGCTACATGGAGTTCCTGACGAAGTGATATCAGATTGAGGGGTCCAATTTACCTCAAAATTTTGGCGAAGCTTCTGTGCCGCCCTGGACATCAAGGTAAATCTATCATCTGCTTTTCATCCGCAGTCTAACGGACAAACGGAACGGACTAATCAAACCTTGGAGCAGTATTTACGTTGCTACGTATGCCACTTGCAAGATGATTGGGTAAACTTACTCCCGATGGCCGAATTTACATATAACAACTCGCAGAGTGCCTCCACCAAGCAGTCTCCTTTCTTCGCCAATAAGGGGTATCATCCCAGCATCCTCCCTCGACTCCCGATAGACACGTCTGTACCTGCAGCAGCTGACCGAATTACGTGTTTACAACAGAATTTAGAGTCTTTGAAACAAACGCTGGCTACAGCTCAAGAGAGATACAAGAGAGCTGCAGACAGGTTCCGTAAACCAGCACCAACATACAAGGTAGGAGACATGGTCTGGCTTTCGACAAGAAATTTGAAATTAAGGATTCCGACATCTAAGTTGGGACAGAAATATGTTGGCCCATACAAAATCGACAACATAGTGAGTCCTGTAGCCTGCCGTCTTAAGTTGCCTACATCTTTGAAAATACACCCTGTTTTTCATGTCTCCTTGCTTAAACCGGTAGTACCGAATCCTTTTCCTGGACGTACACCTGTTCCACCTGGTCCGGTTCTCATTGACGGGCAAGAAGAATTTATCGTGGAAGGGATCATCGACTCTCGGATCCATAGGGGGAAACTTCAGTACTTGGTGAAATGGCAGGGTTACCCATCGGAGGAGAATTCCTGGGAACCTCAGGAGAACATTCGAGCTCCCCGTCTGATCCAACGGTTCCACAGCCGATACCCCAATAAACCTGATCTAAGGTCGTCCGGAGGACATCCTTGAAGGAGGGAATAGTGTGAGGCTCTGAGCCATGTTTCTGTTCTGTTTGACTTTGCCCTTACTTTTGCCCTTATCAAAGATGGAGTAAGTAGCTTCACAAGGGGCCATCTTGTTCCTGTTTGACTTTGCCCTTACTTTTGCCCTTATCAAAGATGGAGTAAGTAGCTTCACAAGGGGCCATCTTGTTCCTGTTTGACTCTTCCTGTTTCCTGCCTGCTGTGTACAAAAGGGACTCAGCACATTATACCTGTGCTTGTGTATCTGGATCTTCACCTGCTGCCAAGCTTGGAGAACTCGCATTGTGCCTGCTTCTTCTATACCTCGGGATTCCCCGTTTGTTACTTACCTGCCGTCCTGCCTGACCGCCTCTCCTGTCCGGATCTGCTCTGCTTCATTCATCTCTGCGGCCTGCTCTCCGCTTGAAGCCTGGTCCAGGCTCAGGACTTTAGGACTGTGTGCTCCCGGACCTCAGACTCTCGCCAGTTGGTTCGTACAGACTCTACCTGTTGCCAGAACTTATATCTGCTTACCGTGTAATACTGAAGCCTGCTTCCTGCAATACCCCTGAACTATCTTTGCATAGTACTGTGACCTGTTGCTACAATACAATACTGAACCTTTGAACATATACTGTGTCTGTCTCCTCTGACCCATGCTACCGAGTTCCATAGAACCTATAGTACCAATTTGACAGCGTGTTAGCAGCGTGTGCCAGGGTTGTCGCCGTCTGTGCCTAGTTGTTCTATGTATAGGAGCTGCAGTTTCATCCAGGGCACTTTGAAGTGTTTCATTGTAATGCTTCAGTGCAGAATCAGGACACGAGAGGGAGGAGATAGGGGCCAATGATGACTGCAAGTTCTTCATAAGTTTCTGGGTGTTAATGGCCTGTATGTTTCTAAAAGTGTGGAAAGTGGGGGTGACCTTGGCGAGATGGCAGTTCTTGATAGAAAATGATAGGAGGTTGTGGTCAGAGAGTGGGAGAGGGGAGTTTGTGAAATCATCCACTGAGCAAAGCCGTGAGAAGACCAAGTCGAGGGAGTTTCCGTATTCATGCGTGGGGGAGTTAGTATGCTGCGAGAGGCCGAAAGAGGAGGTGAGAGATAAAAGGTGAGAAGCAGATGTTGAGAGGGGAAGGGCAATGGGAATGTTGAAGTCTCCCATGAAGAGGGTGGGGATGTCACAGGAGAGATAATGTGGAAGCCAGGTGGCAAAGTGATCCATAAACTGATGGGAGGGGCCCGGAGGACGATACACCACCGCCACTCGCATGGAGAAAGGGGCGTAGAGTCTGACAGCATGGACCTCAAAAGAAGGGAAGACAAGTGAGGGTACTTGAGGGATAACCTGAAAGGTACATTTGGGTGATAGGAGCAAACCAACACCTCCACCTGCTCTGTTGTCCGATCTTGGGGTATGAGAGAAGTGTAGTCCACCATATGATTTTATGCAGGGGGGCATTTATGTACATGTATTCTAAGTACATGTATCAAAGTACGCTGGCAGTTATAACATGGCTGAATCTAACACGCATCTCTATTCTCTTCATACAGGTATTTAACTATTTCCAGCAACTTCACTGAATCCTGGATGTGTCCAACCTCTATCATTCATCTTTGCAGCATATATAATGGTATATAGTTATTTCAACTCACCCTGCTTGTCCCCTTATGCTACTGAGGTCAAGTAACTTTTCAAAGTGGTTTATGATCCATGTAGGCCAGGACACTTGTTTATCTGCTAAATACATTTATTGTGTCCTGCTGTCCTAACTTAGTTTGATTGCTAACGAGTAAGGAGAGAACAAAAAGTAAGATCTTAGAAGTGGCCTTCTATAAATTCAGAGCTAATGTCTAATTTATATCCTGGCCGCTGCATTTACACACATCCACCGCCCTGGTATTAACTCTCTACACTCCGTCCATATTGGCCCCTCACTCCTTTCCTCTCCTATGTATAGCACTCACGCTCTTTTCACATTGCTACACAGCCCAGATCCATTCAGTCCCACCATTCAACATCAGAGACGCTCTCACAAATCACTTAACCATCTGCTCACTCTTTCTATCCTCCTTCTCCTAGTTGCAGGAGACATTGCTCCCAACCCTGGTCCCCCATGTTATAGAAAGTCAAACCCCCCAACTGCTACACTCAGAAACCATCTGTCTCTCTTAATTGTGCCCTTTGGAATTCTCGCTTAATGTATAACAAACTCTCCTTCATCCATGTCCATCGTGGTGTCTGACTGCTGGATCCAGGTTTCAGTAGGAGCCAGAAGGTTAAAAGAATCGGAAAGGAAGAGGTCATGGATGAAGGAGAGTTTATTACAAACTGAGCGAGAATTTCAACGGGCACAATTAAAAGAGATAGAAGGCATGCAGGCAATATTAATAAGATTAGAGGGGTTTCTAAGTGTAACAGTTGGGGGGTTCGACTTTCTATGACATGGGGGGCCGGGGTTGGGAGAGATGTCTCCTGCGACTAGAAGAAGGAGGATAGAAAGAGTGAGCAGATGGTTAAGTGATTTGCGAGAGCATCTCTTGTGTTGGATGGTGCGAGTGAATGGATCAGTTCTGTTTAGTAATGTGAAAAGAGCATGAGTGCTATACATAGGAGAGGAAAGGACAGAGGAGCCAATATGGATGGAATGTAAAGAGTTAATGCAAGGGCGGTGGGTGTGAGTGAATGCAGCAGCAAGGATATAAGTTATACAAATGCATATGGTAAATATTTGTGGTAGTCCAAATGTACAGGGAATAGATTTATTAATTTGTCTTACCTGTCTCCTGCCCTGTCTAACTGCCATGTTATAACTGCCAGCTGTTGTGAGTTCTGGTCTACCAGTCAGGCTCCCTCTGGTGGTAACAGGAGGTATTGAGGCTGATTTAATCAGTAGATATCTGCCACCTGATAATGAGGATGACGATTGGACCTCAGGAATCTCAGATTGGATTTAAGACAGCCGACGCCCTACACTGATGCTGGTGATTCCTTCTGCTTGTCAGGTCTTGGTTCTCAGCTCTGTTCCAGTCAGCTCAAGCTAAGTTTCTCTGCTAATGTTCACACTTGATTTTGTTGTTCTATTCAGTTTTTTGTGTGGTCAGCCAGCCCCGCATTGGCTGTGCTGAACTTCCACTCTTATTTATCTGTATTTGCCAATTTGATTTTTGTCCCTTATTAGATTGGCCTCTTTTTGCTCTGTCTCAGAATATTTCAGAGTGCTGATATAGTGGGAGAAGTCTAGTGACTTCAGGGTTAATTTTGTTATCAGAAGTGTTGGACATTATTTTGTAGGGTTTTGGGCAGATTGCAGACAGTGTCTTTCCTTTCCTCTCCTTTCTAGTTAGTTTGGACCCCATCGTTTGCACAGCCTATCTTCCTACCTGTGTTTGTGTTTTCATCTTGTTTCACCATCAATACATGTGTGGGGGCAGTCTATTCCTTTGGGGTCTGCTCTGGGGCAGATAGTTTTCCCTTTTCTTGCTTTAGGCTTATTTAGTCCTCCGGCCGTGACGAGGCGTCTAGGTTCATCGTAGGCACGCTCCACGGCTGCTGCTAGTTGTGTGGTAGGATCAGGGATCTGCAATCTGCATAGTTACCAACCTCTCTGGTTTTCCTGGGCTTAGCATGTTTAAGTTTTTTCCTCCTCGGTGACCCATTCATAACAGTCGCCCCTGTCATGCATAACAGAGTGCGACGAACCAATAGACAACCCTGGCACAATAACACCACTAAAAAGCTTAAGCAAGCATCCAGAATTGCAGAACGGCGCTGGAAGAAAACACATTTGCAAGACGACTTCACTGCACTCAAACAAGCAACACTAGCATTCAAATCAGCTCTCACCTCTGCTAAACAGGCCTTCTTTAGATCCCTTGTATCTTCCTTATCCCACAACCCCAAACAGTTGTTCAATACTTTTAACTCCTTCCTCCGCCCACCACTGCCACCTCTGACTTCCCTAATCTCTGCCGAGGACTTTGCCGCACACTTCAAAAACAAGATAGACCAAACACGGCAAGTCTTTATTGCCCAACCACCTCAACCCCTTTGTATACCAGACTAATGTCCAAACCCCATAACCTCTCTCTCCAACATCACTGAAGAGGAGCTTAATTGCCTCTTCTCCAAATCGCACCTCACAACCTGTGCACTTGACCCCATCCCATCCTCCCACCTCCTCCCCAACCTCATCACCACACTTATCCCATCCCTAACCCACCTCTTCAACTTATCACTAACTTCTGGTACCTTTCCTTCTGTTTTCAAACATGCCACAATCATGCCTATCCTTAAAAAGCCAACCCTTGATCCAACAGCCACTTCCAGCTATCGCCCAATATCGCTGCTCCCATTCGCTTCTAAACTCCTGGAGCAGCATGTCCACACTGAACTTTCCTCCCACCTCTCATCTAACTTGCTCTTTGACAATCTACAATGTGGCTTCCCCCCCCCCCCATCATTCCACTGAGACAGCCCTGACCAAAATTACCAATGACCTACATACAGCCAAAGCTAACGGACAATACTCTCTACTCCTGCTTCTAGACCTGTCCTCTGCTTTCGACACAGTTGACCACTGCCTCCTACTACAGATCCTCTCCTCCTTTGGCATCAAAGACCTCGCCCTATCCTGGATCTCCTCATACCTTTCCAACCGCACATTCAGCGTCTCCCACTCCCACACTACCTCCTCATCCCACCCTCTCTCTGTTGGAGTCCCCCAAGGCCCTGTTCTAGGACCCCTACTCTTCTCAATCTACACACTTGGTCTGGGGCAACTCAAAGTCCCACGGATTCCAGTACCACCTTTATGCCGATGATACTCAGATCTACCACTCTGGCCCAGACATCACCTCTCTGCTCTCCAGAATCCCAGAGTGTCTATCACCCATATCCTCCTTCTTCTCCTCTCGCTTCCTCAAACTCACTGTGGACAAATCTGAACTAATCATCTTTCCCCCATCTCACAGATCTTCCTTACCAAACCTTTCTATAACAATTGACAACATCACGCTTTCCCCCGTACCGGAGGTCCGCTGCCTCGGAGTAACCCTTGACTCTGCCCTGTCCTTCAAACCATACATCCAAACTCTCTCCACCTACTGTCGCCTCCAGCTCAAAAATATTTCCAGAATCCGTTCCTTTCTCAACCCTCAATCTACTAAAATGCTTGTGCATGCCCTCATCATCTCCCGCCTCGACTATTGCAACATCCTTTTCTGTGGCCTCCCTGCTAACACCCTTGCACCTCTCCAGTCCATTCTCAACTCTGCTGCCTGACTAATTCATCTCTCTCCTCGCTACTCCTCCATTTCTCCCCTCTGCAAATCTCTTCACTGGCTCCCATTCCCTCAGCGTATCCAGTTCAAATTACTAATACTGACCTACAAGGCCATCTACAACCTGTCCCCTCCATACATCTCTGAACTAATCTCCAGATACCTTCCCTCAAGGAATCTCCGGTCCACCCAAGACCTCCTTCTCTCCTCCACACTTATTCGTTCCTCACCCAACCGCCTCCTTCTCCCGAATAGCCCCCATCCTCTGGAATTCCCTGCCCCAACACGTCCGGCTATCAACCACACTCGGATCCGTCAGACGGAACCTGAAAACCCACCTCTTCAGGAAAGCCTACGGCCTGCAGTGATCCCCGCTGCCTCCTCACCACTACTGGAGCTACCGCCTCACCATCACTGGAACTGCTGTAACCCCCAAACTACTGTCTCCTTCCCCACCATCCTGTAGCATGTAAGCCCGAAAGAGCAGGGTCCTTTCTCCCCTCTATATCAGTCTGTGATTGTTAGTTTGTTTGCTGTAAGTGATATCTGTAATCTGTATGTAACCCCTTCTCATGTACAGCACCATGGAACCAATGGTGCTATATATATAAATAAATAAATAATAATAAAAATAGGTATATCTTATCAAAACTAGGAAGCTTAAATAAATGAATACATGAGGAGACTGCAGAGTGAACACCCAGTTTCAGGTAATTAATTAGCTCCACCCTATTCAGACCTGAGCAATTAATGCTGCTAAACAAAGCTAACATATAAATAAGAAATATATGTTTGCAGACATAAATGAATACAAGCAAAAACAGCAATAAACCATAAATCACAATAGACATAAATAGATGAATATTGCAAAAAAAAAAAACATATTACATTATATTTTGCAAATCTGATCTATAATTTAAACCTTTCGGTGTATGAGCATCAAGAAGCAGGATCCATTTAGCCTCAGCTGATAATAGTGCAGCAAACCAATCACCACCTCGCTCCGCTCTGTTAATTCTCTCTATGCCCCTCATGGACAACGTAGATAGATCACCTCCATGCACTTCTGAGAAGTGTTTTGATAAACCAGAGCTAGGTCTTTTATTGCTATAGCGATCAGTAGTCTCCACAGGGGCAGAAGCAGAAATATCTTCAGCTAATCGTTTCTTTAACTTACGTGATGTACAACCAACATAGTATTTGCTGCATTCTTCACAGCTAGCTAAATACACTACATAAGTTGTTCAACAGTTTATAAATGTTTTCATCTTATAAAATTTTACCATTATTATCCGAAAACTCTTTACAATTAGCCATATATCTGCACAGATTACATCTGGAGGTACCACACCTAAATGAACCCACTGTGCTGAGCCACATATTACTGCTTCTAGGGGTGATAAACAAACTTGGTGATAGCAAATTGCCCAGATTTGTGGATTTTCTAGCTACAACGTTCACACCATTTGACAGAATTTCCTTCAGAATTGGATCCTGTTCCAACATGGGTATATATTTAAGAAAAGCCTTTTTTATGTTAATAAAATCCAGAATATATGGGGTAGAAAATGTAAGCTGATTTTTATAATCTAATCCTGGTTCATTATCCCTCAACAAATCTGATCTTGATTTTTTAGTAGCAATAAATGAAGCCCTCTTAAGAGATTGATGAGAGTACCCGCTCTGTTTCAGTCTATCATATATAACTCCACATTGTGAATGAAAGGAAATTTCAGTCGAACACAATCTACGTGCCCTCACAAATTCTCCAATAGGTAAATCACTGATGGTATTAGCCGTGTGTGAACTGGTAGCATGTAATGTAGAATTACTGCTTGTAGATTTTCTATATAAAGCAGTGGTGATCAAACCTGTCCTATCATCTCCATGTAGAAAAACATCCAAAAAGGGAGCAGAATTGTTATGAATATCCACCTTGAATTTCAATTTTAGGGGGTTATCATTCAGATATCTTTGAAAATCCACACAAGACATCTGTACATCGTGTTGTGAGTTAGTACGCCAGATAATCACCATATCGTCAAAGTATCTGGCGTACCAGCAAATTTTGTCACAGAAAGGGTTAAATGGCGAATGAATAGAAGTCTCTTCCCACCATGACATATATAAATTCGCCAAAGATGGTGAAAAAGATGATCCCATAGAGCAACCACACACCTGAATATAAAACTGCTTATTAAAACTAAAAAAATTAAAATTTATCCTGTTTCAGCAAGGGTTCCCATCATGGACAGCTTTCAGGATGTGTTGGAGAAGGAAATAAGAGATATTCTAACTACTGACATAGGAGCTGTAAACAATCTAACAAAAGCTGAAAAAAAGGCTTTAAATGATTTATCATGTAATCCTAAGGTTGTGATCTGCCCTGCGGATAAAGGGGGCTCTCTGGTTATCTTGGCTAATACCTTATATGAGAGAGAAATTCAGAGTATGTTATCACATTGTAATACTTACAGAAAATTGGACACTGATCCTACATCAGAAAGTAATAGGAAATTAAGATGTTTAGTAGGTGAAGGGGAAGCTTTTGGCATTTTTGACAGAAAAATGATTGATTATCTTGTGTCTGAAAACCCTGTGTGTGCTATTTTTCATGGTCTACCTAAAGTGCATAAAGAGGTATTTCCTCCTGCCTTTCGTCCTATTGTGGCTGGCATAAGTTCTTGCACAGAGAGACTATCTGCCTGGCTGGATAAGATTTTTCAAACATTTTGTCATGATCCATGCTGGATCATGACAGATAAAATGCACTAGTAACCTTTTTTTTTCCTTAAGCTGTGGTTTCAGTTTTAGTTTTGCCCCCGGTGGCTGTTAGGGTCATTGCACTCTGGTTTCTTAAGTTTAGTCCATGTGATTATAAAGCAGGTGTGATTGCTCTGGCTCTGCTATAAAAGAGTGTCAGGTGTTGCAATCACTGTCGGTGATAGTGTTCATTTCAACCATCCATGGTGGAGGAAGGCGCTAGAGAGAGTTCCTTGCAGCACAGTCAGAGACCTGGTTGGAAGGAGTCAGAGGGGATTTCCTTGCAGCTCTGACAGAGCTTGGTGGCAGCTATTCAGGAGGAAAGCTGCATTCTGGTGGTGGACTCTGTTGCTGGGAGCAAGAGAAACAGAGCAAAGCTAAGTGGTGTTTCCCTGTTTGTATTTTTCCCTGGTGTGTGTTAGTACAGCGGTAGGGCCAGTGCCTGCACCACCCAGCTCCCTAGTAAGGGATAGGTCTAGGGTGTGCTAGGGTGACAGGTATCCTGATCGGCGCCCGGTGCGGAACCGGCCTAGGGAACATAAGGAGTGTGAGGGACACTGACTCAGGGGAGTGCAGGAGGTCTCCACGTCCCCATTCCCTATCGCAGGGCCCACTGTTGTAACTGTTTCCCCCTCCCCCGTGTCTTGTTGTTTTAGTTACCAGCCTGCGGGTCGCGTCACACAAGACAGTTTCACGTGCCGTGTCTTGTTTCAGTTACCGGCCTGCGGGCCGTGTCACACAGGATGGGTCCACGTGACACATTTGTTAAGAGAACAGTGGGTTATATCAATGACACAAAACACTTATTATAAGCACTGTCAAATATGTCTTGGTCCAAAGATTCGATTTGGGTTACCTGTGATGTTGAAGCCCTATATTCTCATATCCTCCACCATTTAGCTATCAGAGCTCTCAATTTCCATATGGAACAATATGGAGATTTTGAGGCTTCCCACACTGAGTATATTCTACAGGTTGCAGACTTTCTGCTTAAACATAATTTTTTTAGTTTTAATAAGCAGTTTTATATTCAGGTGTGTGGTTGCCCTATGGGATCATCTTTTTCACCATCTTTGGCGAATTTATATATGTCATGGTGGGAAGAGACATCTATTCATTCGCCGTTTAACCCTTTCTGTGACAAAATTTGCTGGTACGCCAGATACTTTGACGATTTGGTGATTATCTGGCGCACTAACTCACAACACGATGTACAGATGTCTTGTGTGGATTTTCAAAGATAACTGAATGATAACCCCCTAAATTTGAAATTCAAGGTGGATATTAATAACAATTCTGCTCCCTTTTTGGATGTTTTTCTACATGGAGATGATAGGACAGGTTTGATCACCACTGCTTTATATAGAAAATCTACAAGCAGTAATTCTACATTACATGTTACCAGTTCACACACGGCTAATACCATCCGTAATTTACCTATTGGAGAATTTGTGAGGGCACGCAGATTGTGTTCGACTGAAATTTCCTTTCATTCACAATGTGGAGTTATATTTCATAGACTGAAACAGAGCGGGTACTCTCATAAATCTCTTAAGAGGGCTTCATTTATTGCTACTAAAAAATCAAGATCAGATTTGTTGAGGGATAATGAACCAGGATCAGATGATAAAAATCAGCTTACATTCTCTACCCCATATAGTCTGGATTTTATTAACATAAAAAGGCTTTTCTTAAATATATACCTATGTTGGAACAGGATCCAATTCTGAAGGAAATTCTGTCAAATGGTGTGAACGTTGTAGCTAGAAAATCCACAAATTTGGACAATTTGCTATCACCAAGTTTGTTTATCACCCCTAGAAGCAGTAATTTGTGGCTCAGCACAGTGGGTTCATTTAGGTGTGGTACCTCCAGATGTAATCTGTGCAGATATATGGCTAATTGTAAAGCGTTTTCGGATAATAATGGTAAAATTTGTAAGATAAAAATATTTATAAACTGTTCAACAACTTATGTAGTGTATTTATCTAGCTGTGAAGCATGCAGCAAATATTATGTTGGTTGTACATCACGTAAGTTAAACGATTAGCTGAACATATTTCTGCTTCTGCCCCTGTGGAGACTACTGATCGCTATAGCAATAAAAGACCTAGCTCTGGCTTATCAAAACACTTCTTAGAAGTGCATGGAGGTGATCTATCTACGTTGTCCGTGAGGGGCATAGAGAGAATTAACAGAGCGGAGCGAGGTGGTAATTGGTTTGCTGCACTATTATCAGCTGAGGCTAAATGGATCCTGCTTCTTGATGCTCATACACCGAAAGGTTTAAATTATAAATCAGATTTGCAATATATAATGTAATATGTTTTTTTTTTTTGCAATACTTATCTATTTATGTCTATTCTGATTTATGGTTTATTGCTGTTTTTGCTTGTATTCATTTATGTCTGCAAACATATATTTCTTATTTATATGTTAGCTTTGTTTAGCAACATTAATTGCTTAGGTCTGAATAGGGTGGAGCTAATTAATTACCTGAAACTGGGTGTTCACTCTGCAGTCTCCTCATGTATTCATTTATTTATGCTTCCTAGTTTTGATAAGATATACCGTATTTTTCGGACCATAAGACGCACTTTTTTCCCCAAAAGTTTTTGGGGAAAGTGGGGCGTGCGTCTTATGGTCGCAATATACTTACATCCGTCCATGGCTGGTGGCTGGTGCGGGCGCCGCGGGGCTCTGTAGTGCGGTGGTGGCAGCGGGCTGTGCTCCGATGCAGGGGTAGCGGCTCTCTGTGCTCCGTGAGGGGCCCTGCCAGCATTTCCTTGAAGCCCGGAGGCCCCCGCACATCCATTGCTGGCTGCTGCCATGTTGCGGTGGCCTCCGGGAACATGGACGCCGGGAAGATGGCCGCCGGTCCGGGGACGGCGCATGCGCAGGTTCAGATCTCATCCCGAGATCTCGGGGGATGAGATCTCGTTGCTGAGATTTGAATCTCGTCTCCCGAGATCTCGGGACGAGATCTGAACCTGCGCATGCGCCGTCCCCGGACCGGCAGCCATCTTCCCAGCGTCCATGTTCCCGGAGGCCACCGCAACATGGCAGCAGCCAGCAACAGATGTGCGGGTGCCTCCGGGCTTCGAGGAAATGCCGGCAGAGTCGCTGCCCCTGCACCGGAGCACAGCCCGCCACCACCCTCACCCCACAGAGCCCGCCTGCCCCAGTCCAGCCCAGCTGACCCAGCCCAGCCCACCTGCCCCAGCCCAGCACAGCCAACCTGCCCCAACACAGCTGCCCCAGCCCACCTGCCCCAGCCCAGCACAGCTGCCCCAGCACAGCCCACCTGCCCCAGCCCAGCACAGCTGCCCCAGACCAGCACAACCCACCTGCCCCAGCACAGCCCACCTGCCCCAGCCCAGCTGCCCCAGCACATCCCAGCCCAGTTTCCCCAGCCCAGTTGCCCCAGCCCAGCTGACCCAGCACAGCTGCCCCAGCACAGCCCAGATGCCCCAGCACAACCAACCTGCCCCAGCACAGCCCACCTTGTTATGAATGAGTCACCATAGGAGGCAAAAACAGAAATACTAGCTAAGTCCAGAAAACCAGAGAAGTTGGCAGCTATCGGATTGCAGACCCCTGAACCTATCAACAACAACTAGCAGTAGCCGGGGGGGTTCCTACGATGCCCTAGACCCCTCGATCACAGCCGGAGAACTAAATAGCCTAAAGACAGATAGGGAAATCTAACCTGCCCCAGAGCAGACCCCAAAGCAATAGGCAGCCCCAACATATAATGATGGTGAAGCAAGATGAAAAAACACTCACACAGATAGAAAGATAGGCTGAGCAAATGATGGGGCCCAAGCTAACTAAATAGGAAAGGATAGAAATGCTGCTGTCTGCAATCCGCCAAAAAACCCTCTCAAAACAAGAGCCAACAGACTGATAGGGAAAAAAGCCCTGAAGACGCTAGGCTTCAAAAAGACTATATCAGTACTCAGGTATTTTCTGAAGAAAGAGCAAAAAGGAATTCAGCTCACCCCAGCAGGGAATGGCAGAGATCCAGAAAAACAAGGCAAAACAAAACCAAAACACAAATGCAAAAAGGAGAGCAGAAAACTTAGCTTTTGAGGAGCAGGAATCAGACTCGTCTCCTAGAATCCCTCAGAGAGATCACCAGCAAGGCAGAAGGGCGTCGGCTGCCTTATATCCAGTCAGCAATTCCAGTCACCCAGTCATCATCATCCTGCACAGGTGCTTGGTAATCAGCCTCACTACCTTCCTTCACCAGAAGAGGGAGTTCATCAGACCTCAATGGTGAAGGGGAAAATGAACTCACAACACCACCTGCCCTAGCACAGAGCCGCCGCCACCGCACCAGCCTGGACCACTGAAGGACCCCTGTGACCATTCCTCCACCTGTGCCGGATCACTGCCCAGGTAAGCTGAATTCAGACTGTAAGACGGACCCCCATTTGACACATTATTTTTTTCCCCTATTTTCCTTCTGAAAATTGGGGTGCGTCTTATGGTCCGGTGCATCTTATAGTCCGAAAAATACGGTACCTATGACTAAGGACATGTAATATCTGTCTGAAATGGATAAGGTAGCCTTGCCTGTCATGGTGGCTTATTAATATGATTTTAAAACCTTTTTTCACTAATTTTGGTGCTGGAGACCCCCTCTTTTTTCCTTTGGATTTGGATTTATAACGCCAGTTGAACCGCACTGGACATCTCCTGGCATCAGACCGCTTATGGACTACATGGACCACTGAATATTAGGCTGAATATTTTTTCCTCTTTTTTTGCTCTATGTTTTAAGCAGGACTTTCCTGACTACTTACCCTCCCCTTTCAATCCCGTGTCCCTCCCCACCACTGCCCCTTGTTTTTTAAACTCTTCTTATAACCCTTATGGTTCGCAAATCCGCAGCCTTGTAGTGTTATCGTTGTGGTTTATTATGATTGGGTTTTTTTTCTCTCTTTCTTTCTTTTACTATTTCTGGAAAATAGCTACCATTTTTTCCTTTCATGTTATATTATTGAACATTTTCTAAATAAAGAATATATACAAAAAAAAAAAAATCTTGTCCCGCAAAAAACAAGCCACCATACAGCTCCATCACCAGAAAAGTAAAAAAGTTATAGCTCTCAGAATAAAGAGATGGAAAAATAATTATTTTTTCTATAAAATAGTTTATATTGTATAAAAGCACTAAAACATAAAAAAATGATATAAATGAGGTATCGCTGTAATCGTACTGACCCAAAGAATAAAACGCTTTATCAATTTTACCACACGCAGAGCGGTGTAAACGCACCCTCCAAAAGAAATTCTTGAAAAGCTGGGTTTTTTTTCTTTCTGCGTCCTAAAAAATCGGAATAAAAAGCGATCAAAAAATATCACGTGCCCGAAAATGGTACCAATAAAAACGTCAACTCGTCTCGCAAAAAATAAGACCTCACATGACTCTGTGGGCCAAAATATCGAAAAATTATAGCTCTCAAAATGTGGTGATGCAAAAACTATTTCTTGCAATAATAAAGTGTGTGACAGCTGCCAAACATAAAAACCCGCTCTAAAACCCCACTATAATTAGTAAATCAAACCACCCTTTATCACCCCCTTGGTTAGGTAAAAATAATAAAATAAAAAAATGTATTTATTTCCATTTTCCCATTAGGGTAAGGGTTAGGGCTAGGGTTAGGACTAAATTTAGGGTTAGGGTTGGGGCTAAAGTTAGAATTACGGTTGGGATTAGGGTTGGGATTAGGGTTAGGGGTGTGTTGGTGTTACGGTTGGAGTTAGAATTGGGGCGTTTCCACTATTTAGGCACGAGGGGCTCTCCAAACGCGACATGACATCTTATCTCAATTCCAGACAATTAAAATAAAAAATTGGGTGCGAAAAGATCATTTTTGTGGAAAAAAATATGATTTTTTTTTTAATTTTACGGCTCTACATTATAAACTTCTGTGAAGCACTTGGGGGTTCAAAGTGCTCACCACACATCTAGATAAGTTCCTTAGGTGGTCTACCTTCCAAAATGGTGTCACTTGTGGGGGGTTTCCACTGTTTAGGCACATCAGGTGCTCTCCAAACATGACATGTCGTTCGATCTCAATTTCAGCCAATTTTGCATTGAAAAGTCAAACAGCGCTCCTTCCCTTCCGAGCTCTGCCATGTGCCCAAACAGTGGTTTACTTGCATACGTACTCAGGACAAATTGTACAACAACTTTTGGGGTCCAATTTCTCCTATTACCCTTGGTAAAATAAAACAAATTGGATCTGAAGTAAATTTTTTGTGAAAAAAAGTTAAATGTTCATTTTTCTTAAAACATTCCAAAAATTCCTGTGAAGTTCCTAAAGGGTTAATAAACTTCTTGAATGTGGTTTTGAGCACCTTGAGGGGTACAGTGCTTAGAATGGTGTTGTGACGTCCTGGAGTGAGTCTGAGCTGCAAGTAAGACAGCACCCTGAGACACTTTACCCCTATACAGGGATCTGGAATTACAGCGGAGCCCAAGGGGTAGCTGCCTATGAGAGCAGCGCACCAGAGCAGGACGGTCGTCAGGAAGGGATTAATAAATGGAACAGAAAGTGTAGTCAGGAGTCCAAGTCAAAACCGGGCGGTAGCAGAGGTACAAAATGGTATTCACACGATTGTAATACAGCCGGACTACACCACCGATAAAGCAGCCACAGCTGGTGACTGAGTAGAATCTGTGACTTCTCTGCATTTAGTGGTCACTACTCACCTGGGTAGTCATATGTAGGAATCTCCTCTTTACACCGCTCATCACCCCTCACATATGTCTCTGTAGTATTAATATGGGTCAGATCTTCACCCTGAAACAAATATTGTAAAAGTCACAGACAGATGGAGAAGTCACATCTATGATCAGCTCTAATCCTGCCATCTCCACCGCTCTCATTACACAAGTATAAAACATATAATACTGGTGGATAAAACAAGACTGAGCACAAGACCTTCACAGCCATCTACACATCATAGGGGAGATCTCATGACACCTTCTCTCCATCTACCTGGTGATCCTGAGGAACATTGGGATCTTCTTGTTTACAGTCCTGTGGAAGAAGAGGACGGGGACATCTCTCTGGTGTTGTCCTCTTACTGGATAGATCTGGAGGAAACACATACAGGGACTGAATTCATTCTTTACATACAGATAATTATAGGCCGTCTGTATTTATTTCTGTCTATTACCTGGTGATGTGAGGGGCTGGGGAACCTCCATTAGGACGTCCTTGTACAGATCTTTGTGTCCTTCTAAATACTCCCACTCCTCCATGGAGAAATAGACAGCAACATCCTGACACCTTATAGGAACCTGACACATACAATGATACCGTCATTCCCCTGATCCCTTCATAGCATTACTGTGTAATGTCCCAACATTCCCAGCAGTGTCACCTCTCCAGTCAGCAGCTCAATCATCTTGTAGACGAGTTCTAGGATCTTCTGGTCATTGATGTCCTTATGTATCAGGGGGTGATGTGGAAGTCCTGTGATTGGGCTCAGGGGTCTTCTGCATCCTACAGACACAGGGCCCTGACAGCGCTCACTAGAGGTCTTCTTCACCACTGTGTAATCCTGGTTATGGAGAGACACATTAATAAATCTCACTACAGACATTTCCAGAGTCCTCACCTCTCCAGTTCTGTCCATCTGTTATTCCCATAGATAAGAATGATGTAATGTGGCGTCATCAGGATCTCTCACCTCTCCAGTAAGCTGGAAGAGGATCTCTAGGGTGAGGTGTAACATCCTCTCCGCCATCTTGTCTCTGTCCATATCCATCCTTGATGCGTAAATCAGGAAAATTCTCTTTCATAGAAGATCTTCACTGAGAGGATCCGATATTGTAGAGACCTGAATGAGAAGATGAGCCGATGTAACATCATAAAAATCCTGTGTAATAATACAATTACTGGAGATAATAAGGGAAACATATGAGGAGATTTATTATTTTACAGTATTTAGTTTTCTTCTTTACATCTACTAATAAAACCTATATATTTAGGCCACAGACAACAAGCAGTTTCTTCCTCAGAGTCGGCAGCTGAATACGTTTCTCATAGACTCATCTTCCATAACGCTAATTCTCGTCTCATTTACAGACACTGGAATCGGCACTAGCAATACTGCAGGAGATATTCATTACACGGGACAGGAGGAATAACTACTTCATGAGGAGGACGACATCTACATCTTCTACTACGGCTCTAGAAACATATTTGGCCAGAGTCCGTCACTGACTCCATCCCCACCGGCCGTCTATATGAATGTTTCCCGTCTTCCCCGCACTGGAATCTTCTATCACGTTAAATCTCAGGTCTGATTCACACACGGAAGTTTGAGGCTTTAATAAAAAAAATTTTCCCACAAACACAACGGACAGAAATGATCTGATCCCAAAGTCTCCATGTATAGTGATTTATGGGGTTATTTCTGGCCTTAGGCTTTCCTATACTACAAGAAAAACATCAGAATAAAAACAGAAATGAAAATGTTTCTAAAGAAAATTGACTCCAACAATCAATTCTATTACTTGTTTTTCAGTGATTCCTTTGTATCTCCGTTCATACTGCACCCACACACATATATGATACACCATTTGAAAGGTAAACTTACCTCCTTGAGAAAGAAAATTGCCAAACAAACCACAAATCCACGATTTGATCACAAAATACAGTTGAAACATTAATTTCATAAGCCTGCAGTAAGGAAAAATGACCTGCAGGTGGCACCACAGTACCCGAAAGCACACTACCACAAAGCTGCTTACAGACATCACAAACAAATCCATACATTTGCCTTGGGGGCTATCCAGCTTGCCAAACTGCTTGCCCAGCCTATTTTAGCCAAATTGGAGGACTGCACACTTCACTGCAGGTGAGGCACATATGCAAACACATTTGTAAACATGCACTGCCTATTGAAATGCACACTTGCTCCGTTCATACTTCACCCACACAAACAAATGATACACCATTTGAAAGGTCAAATTACCTGCAGGTGGCAGCACACTACCACAAAGCTGCTTACAAACATCACAGACAAATCCAAACATTTGCCTTGGGGTCTTTCAAGCTTGCCCAAGTGCTTGCCCAGCCTGTTTCAGGCACATTGGAGGATTGCACACTTCACTGCAGGAGAGTCACATATGCAAACACATTTGTAAACAAGCACTGCTTCTTCGCTGATTACTTTGCCCCACACACACAAATGATACATCATTTGAAAAGTAAACTTGCTTCCTTCAGCAAGAAAAGAGCTAAACTAACCACACATTCAACATTTTATCACTAAATACAGTTTAAACTTTCATTTTCATAAACCTGCAGAAAGACACAATGACCTGCAGGTGGCACCTCAACCGGAAGATATTTTTTGGCCTCTACTTATCAAACCAATTTATTGTATTACCAGTCTACATATATAAATACCTGTCTGTGTTCATCATCTCATGAAATGCAATTACATTTGACCAGCTTGCTTTTTCTGAAATTGCCTGTACCCACGAAGACCAATGTGCGAAAATTTCACCCTTCTCTATGGGAAACAACTCTGGTCTCACTTTCTAATAAGTGGCATGCATCCAAATTGGTCTCTGGAATGCATATGCGGCTGAATCCATACCCGTGCAATGCACTAACTGAGCACTTCTGCCCATTGGAACGCACTGACGCTTCCGGATTACCTCACTTCCGTTTTAGCCTTCCTACGCAATAGGTACCACATGGTGGTTATCCCCGCCCCTCACCGATATAACTATCATGTCCTGACATACATGCCTCCACAACAAGCGGTGGATACCACGTTAGACAACGCACAAAGCTCCACTCTACTAAAACCGGTATGTTCTGAAACTCTGACACGAGCGCTACATTGTCACGCCGTCTCTGCATACTCACCCGGCCATCGCTCCCACACCGCAGCCCCTCGCCGGCCGACAGCCACGGCAGTCACCTCTGACAGGCACGCGGCCGACGGCGTCTTTGCATGCATTGCGCATGCGCCATAGGCCGCAGCTGCGCCTCCCTTCTGCTTCTTGTGCTCCGGCTATGCCCTGACCCGGAAGCACCCCCTGACCAATGGCAGACCAGACAGGGGCATATCAGGCCGCTTCCCCTGAGGGAGGCGCCTGATCGTTGTGTTTCCTAGCACACTGGGCCTCGCTTCATTGTGTGCTCTCTGCAGTCCCGTTCTCGTCTGCTCCCTGCAGCAGCCTCTGAGTCCTGTTATCCGAGTTCCCTGCTGTGTTCCGCAGTCCTGCTTCCAGTGGTCCCTCCGTCCTTTTCCAGTTCTGCCTCCAGTGTTCCTGTTCCTGCTCCAGTCCTGTAGTCCTACTCCAGTCCTGCCTCCGGTGTTCCTGTTCCATCTTGCTCCAGTCCTTCCGTCCTACTCCAGTCCTGCCTCCGGTGTTCCAGTTCCATCCTGCTCCAGCCCTTCCGTCCTCCTCTAATCCTGTCTCCTGTGCTCCTGCTCCAGCCATCCCTCCACGTTCCAGTCTACAGTCTTACTCCACTCCTGTCCCTTGTGTTCCAGCTCTGTTCTGTCATCTACTCTTCAGTCCCACAATCCTACTCCAGTCCATCCTGAGCCATCCCTCTCGGTACCGGCTACCGTGGTACTCGAACCCCTGGGCCTGCTCCTAACGGTCCCTGTATAGGGGTCGGTTCCACCTGGCAGCTCGCCCGGGGCCCCTCAGTGCCACGGCTCAGAGGGTCCACTCCTGGAGATTCCAGCTCCAGACCAGCCACGCTAACATACATCTTTAATGCGGACACGTCAGTTACTTACCTTACCTTTATATCACAGATACAACTTGTAACAGGGAGCACAGCGGATGCTCCATGGCACACAGTGCCTCTCTGACTTAAAGGTTATGGTCATATTCCTTACCTAGCATATAATGAGATCATATCATTAATGCTCTCTATTATATCATAGACCACATCCTTTTTTCAAAAAACCCAAACGGTCACCTAATTCTGTGAAGCCAGTAATAACCTCATAGGTGGGTGTCCCAGAATAATCACTCCTAATAAAACCAATCTGCCACTTACACCAACTTATTTGTTTAGCAGGATGCAAAGAGACGCGGGGTCTCATTCCCCTTAATACACCGCACCAGACAGCAGAATAACATGTGTCCTCCAGATATAAATATGGAGCATTATTCTATGTTTATCTCTCTATTATTGAGATGTTACAAGTTTTGAGGGATTACCACTCTCCGTGTGACTTACAAGATCACACATTTTTTCTTATCCTCTTTATTGGTATGTTTTATTCTATTATGTTTGATTTCATTATTTATTTCATTTGCATTCTTTGTTTCCATTGTTATTACACTGATGAAGGTCACTGTTTGACCGAAACGTCAGGATACTGTACTACAGTTTTGACTGCATTAAAATTACCTCAAATCTTCAAAAGTTGAGCGCCAAGTATCTTTAGATCAACATTTGGTCTGGGACCCTACTTGAGCACCATACTAGTAGTGTCACAGTGCCACGTTATAACAATGTTTAATAATGGTGTCTGGGCTGTAATGTATGAAGATCTATTAGGCCGGGCCAGAGGCAGCATCCAATAAGTTACCTTTTATCGCCCCCATACACACTAGACTAAAGTTACACGAAAGCACTGATTTCGGGGGGTTTGGGCGACCATATAACGTATTTGGGGGCCTCCCGACAGATGATGTCAGGGCAGAGAAGGATCTGGCATCCTGAACTTCAGAGGATAATCCGTTTGTTCTTCCTGTAGAAAATCCTTTGCTAGAGGAATCTGGAGGCGACTATCATGCCACTGCAATGCAGGTATGTGCAGACTCCACTAGATGGCAATAGAGAGTGGAGGAAGGACTGCACACTCCCAGGGCAGGTGTTACGGTTCTGCAGCACAGGACTATGGTAGAAGGGGGAAAACTGACCCTGCACTGTGACTAGGCTGATGCCCTACGATGGAGTGGGCGATCCATTCCTTGTGAATAGACCCACCGACAATCCTAGGCTAATCTCAAGTGAAGACCTATAGATAGGGGGAAGGGGGTCCCTTGAAAGATATGAGGACTGGGTACAAAAACGGGTCTTCTCCTAACAGAAAACACAAAGAAGGCTGCAGAAACAAACTGAAAACAGAAACTAAGACTAGCAGAACCAGAGGTCCCAGAACTGCACTATAAATTAACACACAAAATGCAAAGCAAGGCTCCAAGCCAGACTTCAAGCGGGTTAACACTGTTGTCCAGCAAGGAATGGGAGACAGTTGCAGGTTAATAAAGGGTGATACAATCACCTGACCAAAGGCAAACCCAGCACCAGGGGAAAAAGACCAGCAGCCAGAACACTACAAGAAAATGGCGGATAGTCACAAACTGAGCAGATTCTAACAGCAGGCCTGCAATGCAGCAGCAAAAGCTACCACCAAGTGACACCAGAATAGTCAGACCAGCTGTATCGGCAACAGATGAAGAGTGCAGTACAAAAGAAGAGGAGCAAAAGCGAAATCAGAGGCAAGCCAGTAGGTCAGAGCCGATCGGGAGCGGGTAAGCCAAAGACAAAAGACAGAAGCAAGTCCAGGTACAAGACAAGTCAGAGCCAGGGAGTCAAAGACACTTACAGGGGAACACTGAGTCAGGACAAGAATAGGGGAAACAGAGATGGGTTCAGACGGTAAGCACAGCAGGAAAAATCAGAGCAAACGGAGTCAACTACAGCAGCCCTAGGCAAGACTATAACTGACATCACCTGCAGGGAGCGGCGGTGATAAATAGCCAACCTGAACCCAGACTGAGGCTGAGAAAGGTTAACCCACTGACATGACTAGACCAGGAAAAAGGGAAAACAGGACTCAAAACCCAGCCTGGATCATTACAGCGACACTCTAATACAGACCCAAGGAAAGCTGGAATATTTGTGTGTAGTGTAGGGAGGAGTCGAGAGAGATATCCATCTGCCAAATGACCATTCAGCCATGATACATGGCACTACAGTAGTACAGTGAGTCACCGGAGCCATCAGAGGCTTGTATGTTGTATTATCACACTAATCAGAGGGGTTTAAAAAAGGCTTAACGTGAAAAAAAAATCATAGTTTTATCAGCCAGAAATATCCATCGCTATAGGGAAAACAGAGTCACTGCACAATGTTATTTAAGTCATGTCCATAACTCCTTTATTATACTCTATTATCCTATACACAGTGGAGTAGATAGAAATCACAGATCCCACAGCAATAGCTGGAATTGGGCCCCAACTTCAAGAGGGAAAAAAATAAAATAAAAAATAAAATTTGTAATGTCACCTATGTGCCCCCATATATTAGTAATGTCACCTACAGGTGCTTCTCACAAAATTAGAATATCATCAAAAAGTTAATTTATTTCAGTTCTTCAATGCAAAAAGTGAAACTCATTATATAGAGTCATTACAGAGTGATCATCCAAAAGTCATTATCTCAGTAAATTAGAATGACAAATTACAGAGTGATCTATTTCAAGTGTTTATTTCTGTTAACCGGAGTCCACCACATCGCAGCAGTGGGGATGTACGGGGCTCCGGACTTTCACAAATTGTCAGGAGAGCCCCTGCACCCTTGAGCACCAACGAACATGCCGCACCAGCCTGGGATGGGATTTCCCAGACGCCACCATTGGCCCAAATCCCTATCCTGGTATGCAGAGACCCCATTTCCATCCTGGTATGCATGGCACCATCTTTATCCTCGTTTGATTGGCCCCCTTCCCCATCCTGGTATACATGGCCCCCATCAGAAAAAAACAAACATAAAAATATACATATTTGGTATTGCCGTGTCTTGCTCCGTTGCCAGCAGCTGCTTTATGCTTACAATCAGAGCATGGCAGTGATGTCATGCACTGCTTATAAGCTGCCGAGGACAGCTGCTGGAATACTCACTGTTCTCCACGCCGGGAAGATGTGCGCGGAGGGCAGTAAGCACTCACCAGCAAACCACTATGGGAAGTCCCATTATCCCCTGTGGGGAGCATACTGGCTGGGATGTGTTGCTACAGCCCCTCAGGGCTCCTCTTAGCTCCCAGTTGATTGATGAGGAGGACCTCACTAGTACTCTCAAAGTCCATTCTATTGTGATTATTATTATTATTTAGAAAAGAGATACACCACGCTATACTGGGAAATAAAGAATATATAACTGGGTACTCACTTGTTAGTATATGAAAAAAACATGTGATGGTGGATGTATAGCAGTATCCTGAAATTATTCACCTTGTTTATAGACGTATATTGCCCTTCATTTGGATGCCAAAACTGCTAAATAAATAATGAAGGGTTACAATAGAAGTAAACCTGTTGTTGCATTTCGAAGAAAAAAGAAGAAAAAAAAAAAAGGCAAATTGAACCGGGCTTAATTTACTCACTTGAATGTATCAGCAACATAAAATACGTGCTGTAAATGAAGCCGTTTCAGGCACTAAAATTGGATTGTTGCAGCCTGTTTCTGGTGTAAAATAATACAATAGTTGGAAATTAAAATAAAATACCAATTGGAGGGGGATAAAATATAAGTTAGGAATGACCGCTAAATGCTGACCTTACAGCATGCCAATACTAACAGGCAAGGTTAAGATGATTGCCCTGTGCAGAACAAATAGTGGTGCAGGTCCTGCAAAGTGAATGAGCATGAGTGGCAGCTTGTGCCCGCTAGTGGAACGAGGTGCTTGTATCTGTGCACTTAGGATCATTGCAGGCTGTAGGCTTTCCTGAAGAGGTGGGTTTTCAGGTTCCGTCTGAAGGATCCGAGTGTGATTGATAGCCGGACGTGTTGGGGCAGGGAATTCCAGAGGATGGGGGCTATTCGAGAGAAGTCTTGAAGGAGGTTGGGTGAGGAGCGAATAAGTGTGGAGGAGAGACGGAGGTCTTGGGACGACCGGAGATTACGTGAGGGAAGGTATCGGGAGATTAGTTCAGAGATGTATGGAGGAGACAAGTTGTAGATGGCCTTGTAGGTCAGTATTAGTAATTTGAATTGGATACGCTGAGGGAATGGGAGCCAGTGAAGAGATTTGCAGAGGGGAGAAGCGGAGGAGTAGCGAGGAGAGAGATGAATTAGTCGGGTGGCAGAGTTGAGGATGGATTGGAGAGGTGCAAGGGTGTTAGCAGGGAGGCCACAGAAAAGGATGCTGCAATAGTCGAGGCGGGAGATGATGAGGGCATGCACAAGCATTTTAGTAGATTGAGGGTTGAGGAAGAGACGGATTCTGGAAATATTTTTGAGCTGGAGGCGACAGGAGGTGGAGAGAGCTTGGATGTGCGGTTTGAAGGACAGAGCAGAGTCAAGGGTTACTGCGAGGCAGCTGACCTCGGGTACAGGGGAAAGCATGATGTTGTTAATTGTTATAGAAAGGTTGGGTAAGGAAGATCTGTGAGATGGGGGAAAGATGATTAGTTCAGATTTGTCCACAGTGAGTTTGAGGAAGCGAGAGGAGAAGAAGGAGGATATGGCTGATAGACACTCTGGGATTCTGGAGAGCAGAGAGGTGATGTCTGGGCCAGAGAGGTAGATCTGAGTATCATCGGCATAAAGGTGGTACTCAAATCCGTGGGACTTTATGAGTTGCCCCAGGCCAAGTGTGTAGATTGAGAAGTGTAGGGGTCCTAGAACAGAGCCTTGGGGGACTCCAACAGAGAGAGAGTGGGATGAGGAGATAGTGTGGGAGTGGGAGACGCTGAATGTGCGGTTGGAAAGGTATGAGGAGATCCAGGATAGGGCGAGGTCTTTGATGCCAAAGGAGGAGAGGATCTGTAGTAGGAGGCAGTGGTCAACTGTGTCAAAAGCAGAGGACAGGTATAGAAGCAGGAGTAGAGAGTATTGTCCGTTAGCTTTGGCTGTATGTACGTCGTTGGTAATTTTGGTCAGGGCTGTCTCAGTGAAATGATGGGGGCGAAAGCCAGATTGTAGATTGTCAAAGAGCAAGTTACATGAGAGATGGGAGGAAAGTTCAGTGTGGACATGCTGCTCCAGGAGTTTAGAAGCGAATGGGAGCAGCGATATTGAGCGATAGCTGGACGTGGCTGTTGGATCAAGGGTTGGCTTTTTAAGGATAGGCGTGATTGTGGCATGTTTGAAAGGAGAAGGGAAGGTACCAGAAGTTAGTGATAGGTTGAAGAGGAGGGTTAGGGATGGGATAAGAGTGGTGGTGATGTTGGGGAGGAGGAGGGATGGGATAGGGTCAAGTGCACAAGTGGTGAGGAGTGATTTGGAGAGAAGATGAGCAAGCTCCCCTTCAGTGATGTTAAATAAGGATGTCATGGGGTTAGGGCATTGGTCTGGTATACAAAGGGGTTGTGGTTCTTGAGAAATAAGGACTTGCTGTGTTTGGTCTATCTTGTTTTTGAAGTGTGCGGCAAAGTCCTCGGCAGAGATTAGGGAAGTCGGAGGGGGCAATGGTGGGCGGAGGAGGGAGTTAAAAGTATTGAACAAACTGTTTAGGGTTGTGAGATAAGGAAGATACAATGGATGTAAAGAAGGCCTGTTTAGCAGAGGTGAGAGCTGATTTGAATGCAAGTGTTGCTTGTTTGAGTGCAGTGAAGTAGTCTTGCGAATGTGTTTTCTTCCAGCACCGTTCAGCAATTCTGGATGCAATTCTGGATTCTATTGTGATGGAAATATATACATATTTCATGTAGATCTCACTTGCATATATACTCATATAGAATCGCAATTAATATATACACTATAATCCACTGCTTTAAAGTAGCTGCCAAGAACCAGACAGCTGTTTGGGACTTTCCAAGATAAGAAAAGAGGAATAACACCAGATGTGCTGAAGTGATGAGTAGATGTCTCAACTCTGTACTGGTTTCAAGAGGCGACAGTGGCACTTTAATTAATTTATCAGCATCTTGCCATGCATTAATCACGATATATTCCATACATATATTTAGATAAACAATAAGGCTATGTGCACACGTTGCAAATTTTGGCCCTGCGGGTCCGCTGCAGAATCTGCTGCGTTGTACAGTACCATTTTACTCTGTCTTTCAAATCCACAAAAAGAAATGACATGTCACTTCTTTTCTGCGGATTCCGCTGCAGTTTACCATCTCCTCCTTTGTAGAGGTGATAAATCGCAGCATAATCCGCAGGTAAACTGCAGGTCTTTTGACCTGAAATTTACCTGCGGATTTTTACTTGAACCCAGCGGAAAAATCCGCAGCAACAAAAAATACGTGTGCACTTAGCCTAACAAAGGAGCTTGACCACATGGTAATTAACTAACCGCCCCTTTCTATACGCAATTATAAAAACCATGTACAGTGCCTTGCAAAAGTATTCGGCCCTCTGGAACTTTTCAACCTATTCCCACATATCATGCTTCAAACATAAAGATACCAAATGTTAATTTTTGGTGAATCAACAAGTGGGACACAATTGTGAAGTTGAACGAAATTTATTGGTTATTTTAAATTTTTGTGGAAATTCAAAAACTGAAAAGTGGGGGGTGCAATATTATTTAGCCCCTTTACTTTCAGTGCAGCAAACTCACTCCAGAATTTAATTGTGGATCTCTGAATGATCCAATGTTGTCCTAAATGACTAATGATGACAAATATAATCCACCTGTGTGTAATCAAGTCTCCGAAAAAATGTACCTGCTCTGTGATAGTCTCAGGGTTCTGTTTGAAGCACAGAGAGCATCATGAAGACCAAGGAACACAACAGACGGGTCCGTGATACTGTTGTGGAGAAGTTTAAAGCCGGATTTGGATACAAAATGATTTCCAAAACTTTAAACATCCCAAGAAGCACTGCGCAAGCGATCATATTGAATTGGAAATAGTATCTTACCACTGCAAATCTACCAACACCCGGCTGTCCCGCTAAACTTTTATCTCAAACAAGGAGAAGACTGATCAGATATGCAGCCAAGAGGCTCATGATCATTCTGGATGAACTGCAGAGATCTACAGCTGAAGTGGGACAGTCTGTTCATAGGGCAACAATTAGTCATATACTGCACAAATCTGGCCTTTATGGAAGAGTGGCAAGAAGAAAGCCATTTCTCAAAGATATCCATAAAAAGAGTTGTTTAAAGTTTGCAATAAGCCACCTGGGAGACACACCAAACATGTGGAAGAAGGTGCTCTGGTCAGATGAAACCAAAATCGAACTTTTTGGCAACAATGCCAAAAGATACAGCTCATCACCCTGAACACACCATCCCCACTGTCAAAAATGGTGGTGGCAGCATCATGGTTTGGGCCTGCTTTTCTTCAGCAGGGACAGGGAAGATTGTTAAAATTGATGGGAAGATGGATGGAGCCAAATACAGGACGATTCTTGAAGAAAACCTGTTGGAGTCTGCAAAAGACCTGAGACTGTGATGGAGATTTGTCTTCCAACAAGACAATGATCCCAAACATAAAGAAAAATCTACAATGGAATGGTTCATAAATAAACGTATCCAGGTGTTAGAATGGCCAAGTCAAAGTCCAGACCTGAATCCAATCGAGAATCTGTGGAAAGAGCTGAAAACTGCTGTTCACAAACGATCTCCATCAAACCTCACTGAGCTCGAGCTGTTTACCAGGAAGAATGGGCAAGAATTTCAGTCTCTCGTAGTACAAAACTGATAGAGACATACCCCCAAGTGACTTGCAGCTGTAATCGCAGCAAAAGGTGGTGCAACAAAGTATTAAGTTAAAGGGGCCGAATAATATTGCACGTCCCACTTTTCAGTTTTTGAAATTCCACAAACATTTAAAATAACCAATAAATTTCGTTCAACTTCACAATTGTGTCCCATTTGTTGTTGATTCTTCACCCAAAAATTACATTTGGTATCTTTATGTTTGAAGCATGATATGTGGGAAAAGGTTGAAAAGTTCCAGGGGACCGAATACTTTTGCAAGGCACTGTATGTACAATAAACCATCAGTATTTATGGAATGTTATTCTGTCACCATGAGTGTACAGTGTCATTCTTGAGCACTCAAAATGCTCAGTCTAATTGGGAATGGCCGCAGCACACTCGGGGATAGATTTCTCAACCTCAGAACCTCCAAACACAGAGTAAAACAGCCCTGGCTCACATCGCAAACTCAACTTGTCCAGCATTGCTCTAGAAGTGCTGAATGCCGATGGAGAAAAACCCACACACCAGAAGACTTCATCCACTTCAAATTTATGTTAAGAACCTATAACTCTGCCCTTCACCTCGCCAAACGGATCTACTTCACCACCCTGATCTCCTCACTAGCCAACAACCCCAAGAAACTTTTTGACACCTTTCACTCCCTCCTCAGACCAAAAGCACAAGCCCTTGTCACAGACATTTGTGCGGATGACCTGGCCTCCCACTTTATAGAGAAAATAGATAATATCCGTCAGGAAATCTGCTCCCAACCACCAATTGCTGTGACTCCCATCCCTCCCTGCATTTCCTCTGGCTCTCTTTCCACTTTTGATCCGATCACAGAAGAAGAAGTCTCCAGACTCCTCTCTTCTTCTCGTCCGACTACATGCACTACTGACCCCATTCTCTCACATCTCCTCCGTCTCTCTCTCCAGTCGTCACAACTCACCTAACTACTATCTTTAATCTCTCCCTCTCCACGGGCATTTTCCCATCCTCCTTCAAACACTATCATTACACCATTATTAAAGAAACCCGCTCTCGACCCATCCTGCACAAACTAAAGACCAGTCTCCAATCCCCCTCCATCTCTAAACTTTTGGAGCGCCTAGTCTACTCCCGCCTTACCCATTACCTCTCCACTCACTCCCTCCTAGACCCTTCACAGTCCGGCTTCTTCCCACTATATTCGACAGAAACTGCACTCATCAAAGTGACCAATGACCTTCTGACAGCAAAATGTCATGGTGACCACTCTCTGCTCATTCTTCTCAACCTTTCTGCAGCTTTTGACACTGTTGACCACTGTCTCCTCTTCTCTAGGCTCTAGTCACGAGGCATTAAGGACACTGCTCTCTCCTGATTCTCTTCCTACCTTTCTGAAGGCTCCTTCAGTGTTTTGTTCGCTGGCTCCACTTCATCTCCTCTTCCTCTCGCTGTCGGGGTACCTCAGGGCTCAGTCCTTGGCCCCCTTCTCTTCTCTCTTTACACGGCCCCAATTGGACAGACACATCAGCAGATTTGGCTTTCGGTACCATCTTTATGCTGATGACACACAACTATACACGTCATCCCCCGACCTTACCCCTGCGGTACTACAGAATGCCAGTGACTGTCCGCAGTCTCCAACATCATGTCTGCTCTCTACCTGAAACTTAACCTTTCAAAAACTGAACTTCTTCTGCTCCCGCCGTCTACTGACCTCCGTAAATCTGACACTTCTCTCTCCGTGGATGGCACCATAATAACACCCCGGCAGCAGGCGTGCTGTGTGGGTATTATGTTTGACACCAATCTCTCCTTCACATCCCATATACAATCTCTTGCCCGCTCTTACCGCTTACACCTAAAGAACATCTCCAGAATCCGCCCTTTTCTCACCATGGAAACAACAAAAATCCTCACTGTCGCATTGATCCATTCTCGTCTGGACTACTGCAATGCTCTATTAATTGGCCTCCCTGTTACTCGACTTTCCCCTCTCCAGTCCATACTTAATGCAGTGGCCAGGGTTATCCATCTGGCTAATCGGTACTCGGACGCGTCCGCTCTTCGCCAATCGTTACACTGGCTGCCCATTCATTATAGGATCCAATTCAAAGTACTTGTTCTCACCCACAAAGCTCTCCACAGTGCGGCACCCCCTACATCTCCTTCCTCATTTCTGTCTATCGGCCTAACCGACCGCTGCGCTCTGCAAGTGACTTTTCAACTAACCTCTGCACTAATCCGCACCTCCCACTCTCGACTCCAAGATTTCTCCCGTGCTGTGCCAATCCTCTGGAATGCTCTACCCAAAGAAATTAGGACTATCCACAATTTACACAGCTTTAGGCGCTCCCTCAAAACGCATTTGTTCAGAGCGGCCTATCACGTTCACTAATCAGTCATTTTATGTGTGTGTATGTGTAGCCCATTCACTATCTCAATCTATACCTCACTCCCCCAAGATGGCTGGACCATCAATGTAAATACATCATTGTAAATACACACCTGTACTCTGCATCTCCCCCACCTCATTGTAGATCGTAAGCTCTTGGATCACCCGCAGGGCAGGTGCGGGGATCACTCGGTACCGGGTCGGTGTCTCAAAGGAATGTGTCACGGTGGCAGTGACCCGGTCCGTGGCCCTGGGCGTCCATGTAAAATGGGTGGAATGGAATAGAGTTTATATGTAGGTAGTTCGTGATGCCACCTGTGGTTTCTGATCAGATATGGCCAACGCTGCAGTGCAGAACCTCTGGGACAGATGGTGTGGCACAGCAAAGATGTAATAGCTCTCCACAGGCAGAGCTGTGGTCCCAGGGCAGATGAGTAGTAGGTGTTGAGGTAGATGGTGTAGTGCCCGCTTCAGTGCCGCAGCCTCCAGGTTAGGGACTCAGCCATCTCCCAGGCAGATGGAATACACCCGTCCAGCACTCCCTTCCAAATGTGCCTTTTCTGAACGTCTCCTTTCTAGCGCTAATCTGAAGTACTTCTGAATTACATTCAAGTTCCTCCTTCTTGATGTTACTTAAACTCCACTCATATGATAGGTGGCTGTAGCCTGCTTCGGGGACTCCATACAGTCATGTCCCGGCTCACACACGTTGCCACTGTGTCTTCGAGTCTTAGGTGGGAATAAAGAGGTCACAACTTCTATTCCTCCGGTTTCTGCTGCAGGATCATTAGTATCACACACAGCCTCAGATACCGGTGCCCGGCCTTGGCGCAATGAACTTAGGAAAGGGCTCTGCACTAGCCCTAATCCCCCAGTCTCTCTCCTCCTCACGTTCCGTGCTTATCTATCTTCCTTCTGAACAACTGATCCTTCTTTCTTCCTCTTTCCTTGCTAACAGCTCCAGCTCACAGGAGGCTGCTGCATCTCCGTCCTTTCCCTCCTTCCCCCTGTGGGGAACTGACCTAACTTCCTGTCAGCTTTCCCCTCTAGTGTAATCTAAGCTCCACCCACCACCCAGCACCCTTCATGAACCAAAGCACCTGCCATAAAAGGTGCTCTGCTGTTCTAAGGTGTCTGTGCTGGATGTAGGTGCTGGAGTCTGGTCAGGTGTTACCATCTTACCTGGGAAGTGGGATACTACACCTCAGGAGGAGGTGCAGTACCTCTGTGGCGACTGAACCCTCAGGGGCGCAACACTTTCACGAGCAGGGTCATCTTATTTTGCTCTAATTATTGTATTGTTAACGTTGTTACTTATGACTTGTGTTTTGAAACTGATAAACTGTAAAACGCTACGGAATATGTTGCCGCTATATAAATAAAGATTTATTATTATTATTATTTTTATTATTATTTATCCTAGCCAAATTTCCATAACACTATGAGGGCAACTGATTCCTTGCTGTGGCACTGCATCTTTAGTTCTCTGTAGGAGAACTTGTTTCCCAGCTTGGTGACACTGTCGCTTCCTCTCTAGTACAGACAATTGTTTGCATAAATCTTGTTTGTCTAAGATAAGGAGTCCTACCCTACCTTAAAGCCCCCGTTACACACTGCGATATCGCTAGCAATATCGCTGTAAAGTCACCGATTTTATGACGTAGCAGCGATACTGCTAACGATATCGCTACATGTGATACTTACCTCCGACCGGCTCCCCCTCTGATTATCGCTGGTCGCGCGAGAACGTCCTGGATCATTTCTCGTCGGGCGCTTCCTGTGGTGCCGACGAGCGACGGGAGGACGTCAGGATCGCCGCGTCTGACAGGTAAGTAGTGACCCCCGACCCCTGTGATGTCACTGGTGAGATCTGCCTGTGTAGCAGCTCACTAGCAACCACTTAGCGATGCAACAGCGATCCATATAGTTGTCGGGATCGCTGGTGCATCGCTAAGTGTAACGGTACCCTAATTCCCTTTAATTCCCAGGGAAAGGTTCCATACTGTTTAGCTCAGACCAGGTGGCCAACTTAAAGACATCATCCTGCTGCTCTCCATAGTGAAGTCTTATCCCTTTAACCCCTCCTCAACATGCTATGGAAGCTGCATTCCCGCAGAGCGCCATATACGTAGAGCGCCGCTATTTCCAGTCACCGCACTGCATTGCAATGGGTAATTCCTAGTACATTCGAGACGCGTATGTTGCATTGTTGGTGACGTCCGTTTTTCTTTTGCAAAAAAAGAATTATTTGCGTAGAGTCAATTTTTAGGTAGTGCATTACGGGAACATATTGTACATTGCATTGTTAGTGACGTCCATTTCTCTTTTGCAAAACAAAAAATAGCTTTGGGTGAATTTACAGGGAGGGCATTAGTGTAGTGAAAGTCTCTAATTTATTTTAGACAAACTTTTTTTGCTACATCTGATTTTTCTTTTCATTTTTTTCTTCTACTTTTCTCTCTCTACTTCTTATAATAAACAGTATTAGACAAGCCCCACACATTACACATGTAAAAGCACCACTTACACAAACATTCCTGGGGTTTTGAAAAATAAAATAAAAATTGGCTCATTAGTCAAGAAGACACTATTCACCAGAGGAGGCATACCCTTCCTTGCCTCTGACACGGATTCAGGCAGTGGGGAATATTCCACATGCCTCTACTCATCATCCTCCTCCTCATCTAGTGAGGAAGGACCCCCAGAAAGGCGCCCTAGGACACAGGCAACCCCTGCAGCAATCAACCCATATAGATTGCAGCCCCCGAAAAATATCAGCCTGAAATTCCGGATTTCATCATCAGCTCAGGAATTCAGTTTGATATTACAGGCCTCACTGACATTGACTTCTTCAAATCATTTTTCAACGAGGAAATAATAAATCTTATGGTGGCCCAGACAAACTTGTATGACGATCAATTTTTCATCCAAAATTCCACATCATCATACACCAGAAGGACCCTCGTAAATGCAGCAGACATTATGAAATTTTGGGGAATTTTGCTGCATATGGGCATAATCAGAAAACCAGAGCTTCAGCAATACTGGAGTACTGATATTCTCTACAGCACACCTGTATTCTGTATGGCCATGACAAGGACATGATTTGCAGGGATCCAAAACTTTGCATTATAATGATAATGCGCAATGTCCTCCCGGAGATGACCCAAACTTTGATTGTCTATATAAAATTCGGCCAGTAGTTGAACACTTCAGCAGAAAATTTGCTGAGGGGTACAACCTCCAAAGGGACATCGCTATTAATGAATCTCTGGTTCATTTCAATGGGTGGCTAAATTTCTGACAATACCTGCCCAGTAAGAGGGCCAGATACAGAATTAACCTGTACAAACTGCACGAGGTCTTCAGGATACACACAACAATTTAGGGTCTACGAGGAGAAGGACACCCCAATTGAACTCCTGAATGCCCCCCTGTCCTGGAGGTGAGTGGGAAAATTGTGTGGGAATTGCTGCACCCTATGCTGATTAAGAGTTATCACCTCTATACTGATAACTTTTACAGCAGAATCCCACTTTTCAAGAGCTTTCTGTTAGAAGTACAAGTTGCATGCAGCACAGTGCGGAAAAAGTCAGAGGCCTCCCTAAGCCACTAATTGGACAAATGCTGAGAAAGAGGCACAGCATAGCCCAGTGCAGTGACAACATGCTTGTGATCAAGTATAAGGACAAATGGGATGTTCTTATCTTGACCACCATACACTGTGACAACAGCTCCCTTGTCACCATTTGTGCTATCACAACACAAGTCCCAAAGCCAGACTGTATGATGGATCGCAATTGGTACATGGGGTGTAGATCTCTCAGATCCCTCAAACCATACAGTGCCATGTGAAAAGCTAAAGTATGGTACAAAAATTAGCAGTGCACATTGTACAGATGGCGCTGTACAATGCTTTTGTGCTGTTCTGATCTGCAGGCAATACGGGGACCTTCCTTAGTTTCAGGAGGTAGTCATTAAGGCCCTAATGTTTGGCAGTCAGGAAGGTGAGGGTCCCAGTTCTTCTGAAACTGATAGTGCCCGTATTGTCCCAGGACAACGTTTTTCGGGACAAGTTCAACAAACAGCAAATCAAGGAAGATCACAGAAACAGTGCAGAGTATGCTCCAAAGGGACACAATTTACCATGGTGAATCCCGCCTTGAGACCCTGGTCTTTGAATTAAGGATTGGTTCAAAGCATACCACATGTCCACAAATTAATAAAATTAGTTTTTACCATGTTGACACAACACACTTTTATAATCTGATGTACTCTACACATCTTACACAAACCACTACATTATAAATTCATACACCAGTAAAACCAAAAGCACTATAATCATTGTTATAAAACTATACCTTCAGATAAATTCCTTGAAGGGTGCAGTTTCCAAAAATGGGGTCACTTGTGGGGGATTTCCACTGTTTAGGCCCATCAGGGGCTCTGCAAGTGCAACATTACGCCCACAGACCATTCCATCTAAGTCTGAATTCCAAAACGTCACTCCTTCCCTTCCGAGCCCTGACCTGTGCCCAAACAGTGGTTTTCCTACACATATGGGGTATCGGGGTACTCAGGAGAAATTGCATAATAACTATTGTGGTTCATTTTCTCTTGATATCCTTGTGAAACTAAAAAATCAGGGCTAAAAGATAATTTTTGCGGAAAAAAAGTGTTTATTTTCATGCCTCTACGTTATAAACTTCTGTGAAGCACTTGGGGGTTCAAAGTGCTCTCCATACATCTAGATAAGTTCTTTGAGGGGTCTATTTTCCAAAATGTGGTTACTGTTTAGGCACATCAGGGGCTATTCAAATGCAACATGGTGTCGGCTCTGAATTTCACCTAATTTTGCATTGAAAAAGTCAAACGGTGCTCCTTCCCTTTCGAGACCTGCCTTGTGCCCAAACAATGGTTCTCCCCCATATATGAGTTATCGGCATACTGAGGAGAAATTGCACAACAACAATGGTGTGGTCCATTTTCTCCTGTTACCCTTCTGAAAATAAAAAAAATTGGGGCTAAAAGATCATTTTTGTGACTAAAGAGTTTAAATGTTCAATTTTTCCTTCCATGTTGCTTCAGTTCCTGTGAAGCACCTGAATAGTTAATAAACTTCTTGAATGTGGTTTTGAGCACCTTGTGGGGTGCAGTTTTTAGAATGGTGTCACTTTTGGGAATTTTCTGCCATATAGACCCCTTAAAGGGACTTCAAATGTGAGGTGGTTCCTAAAAAAAATGGTTTTGTAAATTTGTAAAAATGAGAAATCGCTGGTCAACTTTAAACCCTTATAACTTCCTAACAGAAGAAAATTACGTTTCAAAAATTGTGTTGGCATAAAGTAGATATATGGGAAATGTTATTTATTAACTACTTTATGTGACTTGACTCTGATTTAAGGGCATAAAAATTAAAAGCTTGAAAATTTCAAATTTTCGCCTACTTTCCGATTTTTCACTAATAAACATAGTCATATCAAAGAGACTTTACCAGTAACATGAAGTACAATATGTCATGAAAAAACTTCTCAGAATCATCGGGATCCATTGAAGCGTCCAGAGTTATGACCTCATAAAGTGACAGTGGTCAGAATTGAAAATACTGGCCTGGTCAGGAAGGTGAAAACAGGCTACGAGGTGAAGGGGTTAAATACACCCTAGGGCCACATGAAAGACACTAAGGAATACAGCTCTATAATATTTAGGGGGCGAACAATAATCTAAGCGCTCCCTCCTATAACAGCTCTCCCTGAGCTGCCTCCTGAGGACGGTGTGCCGAGCATCGCGTCACTGGGTCTTCTATAAACCCGATAACGTGATGCGGCTGGACAGTCACAGTAATGTCAGTAGCCAACATGACTACAGCCTTACCGTATATGGCGGGCAATCCCAGCATGTTTATTGGCTGGGAACTCGAGCATGGCGCTCCATCACCTGCGATAATCGAGTAACAAGCTTGTCCGAGCTCCCGATGTCTGATCGAGTAGTGGAGAGCGGCTCACTCATCACTAGTATCTACATTATTGTGCTGGAGCGGAGCTAGGAGAGAAATAATCACATTGTGTGGGAACTTCTTTGGGCTTCTGTCCTCTCATCCTGCAGTTGTCTGAATGGATCTAATGTGGAGCTGGGAACCAGCGAAGCCGCATTCTGTCCACAGCTGTTACGTCACTGTTCACACCACACAGAGACCCCAAAAGAGTCTGAACGGGTTAATGTCCCCCCTTCTCAATAATGGGAAATATCAACATACCTCCACCCACAGAGCTGCACTCCACATACGTTATACGGCTGTTCCGTGCGCACAGGACCTGTGATGAGGTCACAGGAGGGGAGGAGTCAGGGGTCACATGATCAGGCCCTCAGTGTGTGCAGGACTCTGCTGTGCTGTATTCAGCTTTTCTGCTGGAGTTGCTCCTGTAAGAACAGGGAACGTTGCAAACAGTAGAACAATTCCCCCCATTAAGTGATTGGATCCTTCCAGATCTGGGAAAGATCTTAGTGATATTACAGGCGGGAGATTCCAAAAGCGCTGGATTCAGGGGTGATCCTGGTGCTGAATGAGCCGTGCGGCCTCCATCTTAGAGCGGCCACAATCCCAGACGATGCAGCGGCCGGAGCTATGTTAGTGATGGAGAGAATTTCTGCGAGCAGCAGATTAATGAAGAATGCTTTACTGGAACCTCCTGGGGCATCAAGGAAAAACAGTCTCCCATTTCCTCTTGGAATCTGAGCCATAATTGTCAAATACTCCGATCTGTGGTCATCAACCAAAAGAGGCTTATATAATGGGACACATTCTTGTCAGGAACATCGCACTGCACTTGCTCACTGAGCCAGTGCGCGTGTCCTGAGTAAAACAAACTGTGCCCAAAGATACCTGTGGAGTGGGGCAGCAGCAGTGAAGATGCGTGCTAGACCAACAGGACCTGAAGCACATGACTGCTGAGGGTGTGGTCTAAATTCCAGAGAGCTATGAGCTGAAGGAAAACTCCAAGAAGGGTAACTACCGGACAAAGTTTCCAAGGGGCATAGACAGGGACGTAAACCAGATCAGGCCGGGGTCAAAGCACAACAGTACCAAAGGATTAGACAGATCGGATAGTCAGGACGTAGCAATAGATCAGTAAACCAGAATGAGCAATAGACGGTACAATAGGGGCAAACGGTAATGGAGTAAAAATAGCCAAGCCAGGAGGTCAGGACCAGAGAAAACAATAGTACTAAAATGTGAGACAGAGAACAGAGTGAGGGGACAGACCGGGTCATACATGGGAATCAAACAAGCAATGCAGTATACACGCACACCAGGGGGTCGGACACACAGCCAGAACAACAGTATAGCTGACAGGGAATCCTAGTCTGGAGTGGGTATAAATACCCTCCCAGATCCAAAGGGAGGCCAGCAAAAGTTAACCTTGTGAGAACAGGACATTAACCATGTCCTATACCATGATATTACCCCCCTTTAACGGGGGGTCACTGGACCCCCAGGCTTCTCAGGGTATCTGGCATGAAAAGCCCACACCAGTTGATCAGTGTGCACAGAACTGGCGGTAACTCATGACCGATCCTCAATGGAATATCCCTTCCAATGAATAAGATACTGAAATCTCCAGTGCACCCACCGTGAATCAGTGATGCGCCCTACCTCGTACTCCAGTTGACCCTCTAACAATACTGGTGGAACCACAGATGAAGGATCTTCTCTAACTGTCCCCACCAGTTTTAATAGGGACCTGTGGAAGACGTTAGATATTTTGAAGGAGGTGGGCATCTGTAGCCTGTAGGCCACCGGGTTGATCACCTCTATAATCTTATATGGGCCAATAAATTTGGGGCCCAACTTCAAAGAGGGTATCTTAAGTTTGATGTTACAGGTGGACAACCAGACCTTTTCCCCCACTGTCAATGCAGGACACGACCCCCTCCTCCTGTCCGCAAAATGTTTGTACTTCTTCTGGGCTTTGAAGATATTCCCCTGCACCTCCCTCCAGAGGGTTTTTAACTCTTGCACCATCCCCTTGGCACCAAGACGACCAGAATCAATACAGGAAAATTCCCCAAACTGCAAAACAAACCCATAATTGACCTGAAAAGGAGACTTTACAGTAGACTGATTAATACAACAGTTGAATGCAAATTCTTCCATGGGTAATTTCTCACACCAGTCTTCCTGTCTGGAAGTGGCCAGACATCTCAGAATCTGCTCCAACGACTGGTTGATGCGTTCAGTCTGTCCGTTGGATTCTGGGTGATAGGCAGAGGAGACTGATAACCTGACTCCCAACTTGTAACAAAACGCTCTCCAAAACCTGGCCAAAAATTGCACACCCCTGTATGACACCACGTTCACAGGCACTCCATGCAACCGAACGATGTGCTGTGTAAACAAGCAGGCCAAGGTTTCAGCAGATGGTAACGCAGGTAATGGCACAAAGTGGGCTTGCTTAGAAAATTTATCAACCACTACCCATACCACTGAGTTGCCCTTGGAAGGGGGAAGATTAGTGATAAAGTCCATGGACAGGTGTATCCATGGTTTATCCGGAATTGCCAAAGGCACCAATTCCCCGGCCAGCCAGACCTGAGAGTTTTTCGAGTGGGCGCACACCCCACAAATATTTACAAACCTTTTGATATCAGTACCCATAGAAATTCTCCAAAAACCCCTAGCCACTGCCCCCCAGGTAGCTGCGATACCAGGGTGTGCACTTATCATAGAATCATGAAATTCTTGAAGGAGTGTGAGATGGAAATGTTTGGGTACAAACAATTTACCTGGGGGTTTATTCCTGGGAGCTTGTGCTTCCATAATATCTCTCTGTAACTCAGAGGAGACTTCAGCAAAAACCACTCCCAGTTGAAGAATGGAGGAAGGAGGTTCTGGAGAGGACACAGAATCAAAACTTCAGGATAAGGCATCCGCCTTTACATTTTTAGACCCTGGTCAGAACGTGATGGTAAAATGAAATCGACAAAAAAAAAGTGCCCACTGAGCCTGTCTGGGGGTCAATCTCTTAGCGGACTCGATATAGGCCAGGTTTTTATGATCAGTAATGACCGTAATGGGTTGAGCGGCCCCCTCCAAAAAATGCCTCCATTCTTCGAAGGCTAATTTGACAGCTAACAATTCCCTGTTGCCGACTGTTACGTGCTACAGAACCACTCAGCACCCAGAATATGTTGTGCAGTTATATGTATGGATAATAGGTTCTATGTGAGATGCATGTCCCTAATGCATCAGCATTCCCCTTTTGTCCACCCTCCCCCCACCTTTGTAATTTCCACAGTAAACATTGGCAGGCTCCGGCCACCTGCGGCTTTTGTAATGCATGTCTGGCCTGATGCTTTTCTATTGGCCTGCCCTCTGTATCTGTGTGATATATTCTGTGTCCTGTGAGTAAAGTGTTGTCAGACTGGAAATACATGGAGAAGCAGTGATCTTTTATATGCGCCCATGAAAACAAGGAATTCCAGCCAGCGTCATTCATTCAGACGCCAGCCAATGCAGAGCGGACCTCCGAAAACACGGGGTGGTACTGAAAGAAGTACTCCAGCTTGGTAGACCCTGTTACACTGGTGGCAGACAGCTGGATTTGATACCCCTTCTACAGGAGGAAAGGAATGAATGGAAAATAACTACCAGAAGTTAAAGAGGACTACATTAAAAGATCTGGTGGAAGCCCGAGGGTTGATCACCAGCAACAAAACAAGAGCGGATTTGATAGCAGCCATCATTGAACACGACAGTGCAGCGCCCCCCAATGTGAATGTCGAGGAGACCGAATTCCAGAGGGAGGTAAAGAACAGACTGGCGTTCTATGGCCTAAACCCTGCAGTAGAGATCATACGAGAGGTGATGGCTGATGTGCGTACTGATCTGAAGGAAAACATGGCTGAGCGCACCAGGATAGAGCTAGCCAAGATGGAGATGGCAGAGCGGACCAAAGTGGAGCTGGCCAAGATAGAGATGGCAGAGCGGAGAGAGGAGAGCCAGCGAGAAGGGGGAGCTCTGGCCTTCGACCAGGTACCTTCAACAGTAAGCCACAAAAAGATCCAGTATAATGCCTTCCGACAGTTGGGGGAGGCAGAGGAAGACATTGATGGCTTTCTGCAGGACTTTGAGCGGCAGTGTGCCCTTCATCAAGTGAAGCCGGAGGAACGGGTTCAGATTCTGGCCAGCAAGTTAACAGGCCGGGCAGCGGACGCCTATCGCACGGTACCTGATGAGGACTGTATGGACTATGAGCGGATCAAAGAAGTGATCTTGGCCCGGTATGCGCTGACACCAGAGGCCTACCGCCAAAAGTTCCGCGGACTTATAAAACGCGTAATCGATACCCACGCTGAATGGGCCTGTAAATTACGACGGTCACTGCTACAGTGGGTACAAGGGAGCCAAGCAACCACTAAGGAGGACGTCCTCCAGCTCTTCCTGTTAGAACGATTCTTTAATGGACTAAACCCCGAGACACAGGAATGGCTTCGGGACAGGCGGCCAACGACTCTTGAGGAAGCCGCTCGTCTGGCCGATGAACATCATGATGCCAGGAGGCCGCAGTTGTCCGGATCAAAGGTGGTCACTAGGGGCCCGCCCATGGATCTGGAGGGCCCCAAACCACCGAAGATTGTAGGGGGACCAGCTAAAAACCCGGCCTACCACAGTCCCCCTGGGGCGCGATGCCACACCTGCCGTCAGCTGGGCCACCTACAAAGACAATGCCAAAGGCGGGAACAGCTACCTTCAGCCTGGCTGCTGTACACAGCTACCAAGGTGAAGCTGACCCGGCATTGGGGGCTACGACTAACCAAGGGGTGGAAGGGGTGGAGGAAGTGCTGCATGAAGTAGACCCCGTGCAGGCAGCCCGGGCTGATAATCGACAACAGCATCGACAGGTCGTGTGGGTTAATGGGAAACGTATGCAGGGACTAAGAGATTCCGGGGCAACTTTGACACTTGTGAAGCCTCATCTCGTCAGGGACCAAGAGAACACGGACCGGACAGTGGCAGTCCGTGTAGCAGGGGGAGCTATACATCGACTACCCACTGCCAGGATTCACCTGAACTGGGGAGTCGGGGATGGCCTTGTTGAGGTCGGCTTGATGGAGGATTTGCCTGCAGACGTCTTGCTGGGAAATGACTTGGGGCCCATGTTGTCTGCATTCTCGGTGGCCCCTCTGGCTGAGACCTATCCTGTGACCACGCGGAGACAAGCTCGAGCTGCGGAGGCGGAATCACACTCAGAGGAGGCCCAGGTAAGACATCCCAGCCCTGCACGTATTCCCATAGCCAGACACATTTCTTGGGCCACCCCAGATGAATTTAAGAGGGAGTTACTTGAGGATCCTTCATTAGAGGGATATCGTGGGAAGGCACAGGAGGGGAGAGGAGTACTGGAAGGGGAAGTTTGTATTGAAGCAGGGACTCCTCTACCGGATCACAGAGCAGCACCACACAGGGACGAGCCCCACTATAAAATGACAGCTGGTAGTTCCCAAGAAGTATAGGCAGGAGCTACTGCGAATTTCTCATGACAGTTGTCAGCGCATTGGCAAGAGGGGGGATCGACGCAAGGCCAAATTACGCCCCCTCCCCATTGTGGAGGAACCATTTAGCCGAGTAGCGGTCGATCTGATAGGGCCGTTAGCCAAACCCAGTGCGTCCGGGAAAAAGTATATATTGACAGTGGTAGATTATGCCACACGGTATCCAGAGGCGGTTGCGTTACCTAGCATACTGGCAGAGATGGTGGCGGCCGCCCTGCTCCAGGTTTTCTCACGGGTTGGATTTCCCCGGGAGATTATCTCGGACCAGGGTACCCAGTTTACAGCAGAGGTGACCAACCAACTGTGGAAGCTGTGCGGCGTAAAGTCCATTAGAAGCGCCCCGTACCACCCGCAAACCAATGGGTTGTGTGAACGCTTTAACGGGACATTAAAACAGCTCATTGGGACTATTACCAGGATGTACAGGGACTGGGAGAAATTCTTGCCACACCTCCTGTTTGCATATCGGGAGGTGCCCCAAGAATCCACGGGGTTCTCCCCGTTCGAGCTGGTATACGGGAGACTCGTAAGGGGACCCCCAGACAAGGTGCTGGAACACTGGGAAGGGGAGGGCCTCATAGAAGGGGTACCTATTGTACCCTATGTGCTGGAATTCCGGGACCGCCTACAGGAGCTGACTCAGGCGGTACGTGAGAACATGCAGGCGACTCAGCGGCGCCAGCGCATATGGTACGATCGGAGGGCCAGAGAGCGCACTTTGGAAATAGGACAGAAGGTCCTGGTGTTAGAGCCCACTAAGCAGAATAAGTTTCAAGCTGCATGGCAGGGGCCCTACCAGGTAGTGGGGAAAATAGCCCACACAACCTATAATGTCGCCGATTGTGACGACCCCAGGGTTATCTGCATGTTCCACATGAATATACTGAAGCCCTACCGGGAGCGCCCTGAAGACATAGTGGCCATCTGTGCACCTGAAGCAGAGGATTTAGCTGGACTTCCCTTGCCGGATGTCTTAGGGGAAAGGACTCAGTCTAAAACATGGGACCAGGTACACTTGGGTGAAGACCTAGGCCCCCGGGAGAGACAGCAGGTGGAGGCGTTGTTGAGGCTGCGACAGAGGATGTTTTCAGAGAGACCGGGGTACACTCGCCTGGCACAACACAAGGTTGAGACCCAGGATCAGACCCCCCTGCGACAAAACCCCTTCCGCGTCCCTGATTCTGTACGAGAGGGGATGCGACAAGAGATACAAGAGATGTTGCGTTTAGGGGTCATTGAAGAGTCACATAGTCCCTGGGCATCCCCCGTAGTGTTATTGCCCAAGAAGGATGGGACTACACAGTTTTGTGTAGACTATTGTAAGCTCAATGAGAAAACAGTAACGGATGCATACCCCATGCCGCGTGTGGATGAGTTGTTAGACCGGCTGGCGGGGGGGCAAAGTATTTGACCACCATCGATCTATGCAAAAGCTACTGGCAGATTCCCCTTAGTCCTGACCCTATTCCCAAGTCGGCATTTGTCACCCCGTTCGGCTTATTCCAGTTTCGAGTTATGCCATTCGGGATGAAGAATGCCCCGGCGACCTTCCAAAGGCTGGCTGACCGGCTTCTGGATGGTCTCCAGGACTATGCTTGTGCCTACCTGGATGACATCGCCATCTACAGTGCGACATGGGAAGAGCATCTAAATCACCTAGAGAGTATTGGACAGGATCCACTAGGCCGGAATCACCCTGTACCCAAACAAGTGTCACGTGGGCAATGCAGAGGTTCAGTATTTAGGGCATTGGGTGGGAAGTGGGAAACAACGACCAGAACCAGCCAAGATTGAGGCCATAGCCAAATGGCCCATCCCACGCACTAAAACCCAGGTCATGGCGTTTCTAGGGACAGCGGGGTATTACAGGAAATTCGTTCCCAATTACAGCAGCGTAGCCAAGCCCCTCACTGATTTGACCCGTAAAAACCAACCCCGCCAGGTAAGCCGGACCTCAGAGTGTGAGGAAGCCTTCCGCCAACTAAAGGACGCCCTCACCAATACCCCTGTATTGGCCGCACCCGATCCAACTAAACGTTTCCTGGTTCACACAGACGCTTCTATGTTTGGATTGGGGGCAGTACTGAGCCAAGTTGGGCCAGACGGCCAAGAACACCCGGTAGCTTACCTGAGTCAGAAACTACTGCCCCGTGAAGTAAGCTATGCGGCCATCGAGAAGGAGTGCCTGGCGATAGTATGGGCACTCAAGAAGTTGCAACCATATTTGTATGGACGACAGTTTTCCCTCCTAACGGACCATAATCCCCTAGTCTGGCTTAATCGGGTCTCCGGAGACAACGCCAGATTGCTGCGGTGGAGTTTAGTCCTACAACCTCTCGACTTCACCATACACCACAGACCCGGCAAACAAAACGGTAACGCCGATGGACTAAGTCGACAAACGGAACTTGTACCAACCCCATAAACTTTGGTCATCCCCAAACCGATCCGATGAGGATCAGACTGTGTATGCCGATCGTGTCGCTGAAAAGGGGGAGCCGTGTTACGTGCTACAGAACCACTCAGCACCCAGAATATGTTGTGCAGTTATATGTATGGATAATAGGTTCTATGTGAGATGCATGTCCCTAATGCATCAGCATTCCCCTTTTGTCCGCCCTCCCCCCACCTTTGTAATTTCCACAGTAAACATCGGCAGGCTCCGGCCACCTGCGGCTTTTGTAATGCATGTCTGGCCTGACGCTTTTCTATTGGCCTGCCCTCAGTATCTGGGTGATATTTTCTGTGTCCTGTGAGTAAAGTGTTGTCAGACTGGAAATACATGGAGAAGCAGTGATCTTTTATATGCGCCCATGAAAACAAGGAATTCCAGCCAGCGTCATTCATTCAGACTCCAGCCAACGCAGAGCGGACCTCCGAAAACACGGGGTGGTACTGAAAGAGGTACTCCAGCTTGGTTGACCCCGCTTCACCGACATAATAGTTTCTTTCAGCCAAAGAGAACTTTTTAGGGAAAAAGGCACAGGGTTTGAGGTTAGTCAGGGTAGAGGGGCCTATGGACAACACTGCCCCCATCCTCACCTCCGACCTCCACGATAAAAGGTCTTGACAAATCGGGTTGTACCAACACGGGCTGAAGTAAAGCATTTCTTTAATGTAAGGAAGGAATTTTTTGCGGTCACAGACCAATTTTTTACATCTGCCCCTTTAAGAGTGCGGTCCATCAAGGGTTTCACCACCTGCGAGAACCCTTTAATGAACTTCCTATAATAGTTAGCGAAGCCCAGAAATCTCTGTTAAAAGCTCTGCCTGAGCTCCCGAAGGAGGTCGCCATAACTAAGGTAAGGGCTCATACGAAACTCACTACCAATGAAGCAAGAAGCAATGACAAGGCAGACCGGACAGCCAAGGAAGCCGCAAGAAAGCCGAGGCAACATAAGACCTCTGGTGCATCTCCACTGATCATGAAAATCGCTTAGTGTCACCAGTTAGACTTCAGTATCTTACAGGCTCTGACTCGGCAAGCCACCGGGGAGGAGAAAAAGGTCTGTTTGAAAGCTGGAGCTCGGGACCATGAAGGTTTGTGGATGGTGGGACAATGGATATGCCTACCAAGATCCTTGTGCCCCATGATGGCTCAGGCGGCCCATGGCCCAACATACCTGTCCAAGAATGCCATGTGTGTTTTAGTAGATAGACAATGGATCGCCCTGGTTTCACAATGGTTGGTACTAGGTTTACACAGGCATGTCTAACATATGGACAACACAATCCAGGAAGTGTAGTGAAAGTACCACAGAAACACATGCCTAAGTCCCTCTACCCATTTCAACAACTGCAGATAGACTTCATACTGTTACCTAAGGTGGGTACATATGAATATGTTCTTGTGTGTGTTGAACTCTTCTCTTGGTGGCCAGGAGCTTTCCTGATGCCCAAAGCTACTGCAAAGAAATTGATGTCTGAAGTCTTCTGTAGGTTTGGACTACCTGAAACCATAGCGTCCGACAGAGGCACCCACTTCACTGGAGAGGTAATGCAAAATGCTATGCAAATGTTGGGGGTTACGCAGGCACTACACACCCCATACAGTCCCTAAGCATGTGGTAAGTTTGAACGGCTAAATAGTACACTTAAGTTAAAAATTCAGAAAGCAAGTGAGCAATTAGGGAAACCTTGGACAGAATGTTTGCCTTTAGCTCTCTTTTCCATTAGGTACACACCCAACAGAAAGACAAAAATCTCCCCATTTGAGGTTTTATTTGGGTCAGCACCGAGGCTAGGTTTGTACTTCCCACAGACATTACAACTACAGTACGACAACTTCACCAGTTATGTCAAGAGCCTTCAAAAGAGGCTCTCACATGTGCATAAACAAGTTTTTGATTCTACTCCAGACCTAGAGAGTCAAGGAAGAACCCATTCTCTACAGCCTGGAGACTGGGTGGTGGTCAAAAGCCATACACGAAAGCCAATGGAGCCAAGATTTGACGGTCCTTTCCAAGTCCTTCTCACTACAGTCACATCAGTAAAGCTTGAGGGAAAACCTACTTGGATCCATGCCAGGTCCTGGAACGAAAGAGTGATGATCCTGCTCCTGATGATACTTAAGCCTTTGAAGTACCTGTAAGTTAAGGGAAGAATCATATCTGTTCTCAAAAGGGGGCACTGATAGGGGAATAGAAAATCAGCTATGGTGTAAGGTCCTTACCAGCATTCGAAAGACACTCTGGGGTTAATTATTAAATATAGCTTAGAGAGTTCCCCAAATCTGAATAAAACATAACCTTTAACAAACCATTAAAAAGACAGAACACACAGAAACATTACATAAAGTGCTCATGCAAACCAGTGCTCATTAAAAATGATTGATGACAGACAAGCAATCCCAATAACCCTTCAGACATAATTCGCCGGGAATGTGGTCCAACCAGGGGAAATGAAAAAAGGATAGGGAAAGCACGTACTGTAGGGATGTATGATAATTTCCTAAACTCCCTGTCGTGCCCCTGTATTGCTACTGTCCTGACAAGGACAGGCCCCAAGTGGACCCTACTATGGGCACCCCCAATGATAAAGGGTTAGATATGGAGCGCCCGCCAGGGCCGTGGGGTACTTGGCAATGGGCCGCTACTTAAAGTGGCAGTGTCACAGCAGCATTGACCCGGTCCATGGCCCGGGGTGTCCAATAAAAGGGGTATATTTACAAGGGATGAAATATAAAGAGTTTTTGTAATAAGTATTCGTGACGCCACCTGTGGTATCTAATCAGCAGTGACCAGCGCTGCAGTGCAGATCCGCTGAGACAGATGGTGATGCAGCAGAGTTGGTATAGCTCTCCACAGGCAGAGCTGTTGTCCCAGGGCAGATGAAAGATGTTGAGGAAGATGGTGATGTAGTATTTAGCAAGAGATGTAGCAGTGCTGAGAAGGTGTTGCAGAAAGAATTCAAAGGACATAACAGGGTGAAGTTTCCATTACCTTTTACTGTGCTTTGTAGGTACAGTCCAGGGCTCAAGTTACAGTTGCTACAGGAGTCGGTCAGCCTGAAAGCAATTTAGGAATCTCTCTATACAGGTGGGTTGTGAGGTCTCCTCTCTAGCGCTATTCTCTGGGGTACTTGCTGTTGTAAACTCCACTCATGTTCCTCTTTCTGTCTGTTACTTAGAACTCCACTCGCATGAGAGGCAGCTGTAGCCTCCTTCAGGAATCGCCTCTATCATGTCTCCAGCTCACACGTTGCTGCTGTGTCATCGAGTCTCAGTTGGAAACAGAGGATCTGCTGCCTCTTGTCCTCCGGTTTCTGCTGTGGGACCTTTAGCATCCACACAGCCTCGGACTCCGGCATCTGGTCTCACGCCTTCAAGTCTGGGCATGAGTTCTGCTATGCCCTTGTCCCCAGCTCTTTCTCCCACATCCTCTCACTTCCCCTGTTCAGGCTCAACTAACTCTAACTTCCTCCCTCTGACCAGAGAGAACAGCAACCCTGAAGTTTAGAGCTCCCTCTGCTGGCCTGGAGCAGGAACTGTGTTGTATGCTGGAACTACCTGATAAGGAGACCCTTTCCTTGCTTTCAGGCATGAGATCACTCTCCCTAGGAAGGAGGTAAGGCCACTGTGGCAACCGTGGACAGTACTCCTGGGGCACCACATTCCCCCCAGTACAATTCAATACTCCCGGACTGAGGAAACATAAAAGAGAATTAAAGCATAAGTTTTTACAAGACCTAAACAACAAATATCTAAATTTCAGCAAAGTCCTGAAATGGGGTGTCCGTTTCACCCTAACAAAGTGCAAAATGAGGAAACCCATCGCAAACCCTCAACATAGGCCTTGGGCGGGCTACAAGGCATTGCTGGTCTCCTTTTTGGACCACATCTTCAGCCATGCCAGATGGTTTTTGATCGGTGGTCATTAGTGCTAAGTATTTACAAGCATTGTCCTGGTCATTACGAGTCCAGTGAAATAATGCTCAAAAGTTCTTACAGTAGTCTGTTGTGAACTCTCTTGATCTGACTTCTGAGTCGGGGCTCCCTCTGGTGGTTACTGTGGGTAGTGGAGCTGGCTGGGTGGACAGAAGTCTGCCACCTGACGATGATGATTGGAAGTCAGGGGTTACTGACTGGGATGATTTAAGTGAGCCGGCTTCCCTCAGTTGCTGCTGGTGATTTGGTTTCTTCCTGTGCAATTTGAGGTCTGCTGTCTCTTGCCTGATCCTGCATTTCTCAGTTAAGTTGTTCATTTGCTAACCCTTTGCATCTAATCTAGTTTTGCCTTTTTCTGCTTTGCTGTGAGGGTTCAGTGTGCTCCCTGCTGGGGCAGTGCTGGACCCCGCTCCATATGTTACAGCTTGTGTCAGTTTGTTCAGTCCCCTGTTATATTAGTCTCTTTTGCTTTGCTGCCAGTTCACACTAGATTGCTGATATAGTGGGGGAGAGGTCGTGAGACCTCAGTGTTTTTGTACATCAGACGTGTTGGATTTTTTAGGGTTTCTGCGTCATTGCAGACAGTGTCTGTCACACTCACACCTTGGCTGACTGGCGTGAGCCGGGGGGTTTGTGGCCCCACTGTGCCACAAACCAGACTACCCTGGAAGGGGCGTGACTATGACAGCTACCTCAGTCTTCACTGGAGCCTCTGATGGTGAGGTCAGGCTTGTGCGGCAGGTAGCTGTCGGGTGCCACTCCAGTGTGGTGTCTGGCTGTGGCTGCTGATCCCACTCGGGGACAAGTCACTTGGACAGGTGCTATAGACTGGCAGGCAGGTAGACACGACAGGCACGGCTGAGACACTGGGCAAACAGGCATGGCTTGGAGACACTGGGCAAGCGGGCACGGCTTGGAGACACTGGGCAAGCGGGCACGGCTTGGAGACACTGGGCAAGCGGGAGTGGAATATGAGAGACAGGTTTGGACCTGTTCACACAGGAGGTGCAGGCAGAGCGGCAAGGGAGCCAAGCAGGCAGAGCGGCTAGGGAGCCGGGCAGGCAGAGCGGCTAGGGAGCCGGGCAGGCAGAGCGGCTAGGGAGCCGGGCAGGCAGAGCGGCTAGGGAGCCGGGCAGGCAGAGCGGCTAGGGAGCCGTGCAGGCAGAGCGGCTAGGGAGCCGTGCAGACAGAGCGGCTAGGGAGCCGTGCGGGCAGAGCGGCTAGGGAGCCGTGTGGGCAGAGCGGCTAGGGAGCAGAGCCTCTGATAGGGAGGACACAAGGAAAGACACAGCAGAGAAGGAACCACAGACAAGGAGACAGACAGACAGACAGAGGTAAGACTGAGTTCAGACAGAGACACAGGGACAAAGACACAAGGACCAGGATATTCTGCCTCCTGGCAGGCGGACAGAGAAGTACTAGGCAAGGTACCAAGACACAGGAATACGCAGTAAGAGCCTTCAGAGAAGGCAAGACATAGGACAGGGCCTGGCTAGCTCAGCAGCAAGGAGCTAACTGAGTTTAGACATTGCACAGGCCATGTTTCAGTGGGAGTGGCGAAACTAAATAGTCAAGGGCTCTAGGTGATTGGTAAGGGACATATTACACAGGTGCACCCTGACTGCATAAGAACCAGAGAGTTCAGGTGCCGCCCCCTATACACACAGTCTGGAAACATGGAGAGCAGAGGCACAGAGCTGGCAACAGACAGAATTCACAGCATGGCTTGAAGCAGAAAGTAAGTTGGTGTGCGGGGGATGGGAGGCCATGCAGTGATGCCAGCAGGGTTGTTACAGTACCCCCCCTTTACGGCCCCTCTTCCTCAAGCCTGCCAGAATGACCTGAAGAAAGAGTATGGGACCACACACAGTCCAGGTTGACACGACATCCTTCAGGTAGGGTGGAATATGTGTGCCATCAGGAATCCCGGAGTGCCAAGCTTCTTGGTGCCCGATGGAGTCAGCTTCCAACACAGAGGGTATAAGGACTTGGATTCCTTTCTCCTGAGTGGCAGAAAGCAGGGACCTGGAAGCCTCAGACTTGACCCCTACATCAGCCGGCCAGCTGGAAACAGAAGAGACCTTCACTGAGTGCTACTTCAGCCCGATATCCCAAGAAAATTGGACCTCCTCCTTAGGATCAGGAGGAAGCATCTCTGAACAGGTATCTTCACCAACTAGCCAAATGGAAGCTGGAGGCATACATACAGGGAGCCACTTCAGCCTGTTACCCTGAAAAAACTGGACCACATCTTCCTGGTTAGAGGATGAGTGAAGCTCTGTCTTGGGACCTTCACCCCTAGGCCATGGGGGAGCTGAAGGCATACACTCTGGATCCATCTTCAGCCCTTTATCCTGGGGAAGACAATCAAGAGGCAGGGGTGCTCTTGGGAGCAGAACACTGGTATAGTCGCTGAGGATGTGTGAGGAGACTGAGACCGCCTCCCCCTCTTCAGAGGCATCCTCACAACTTGACTCGGCGACTAGCAAACCAGGCGAAGAAGACGACCTTGCTGACTGAATGCGACGCAAGGGAACCAGACACCTCTTGTCCCTTAGTTGTTTCAAGTGTGGTGCCTTGTTGGGTCTCCAAACATAAATGGGCATCAGGATCTCTGGTTCAGAATGACCCATGGGCATACCAGACAGCCAATGGAAGACGAACATCTTCGTATACAAAGCTCCGACCTGGAGCTGTAGTTGTCCTTGCAGGACTAGACTGTTCTCAAAGAGGGCTCGGCCACCTTTAGACGATGCCCACACCGGGTTCTGGAGCTGAAGAATGGAGATCACACACCGACTCTGTATGGCTGGTGGCTCGAACACCCCAAAACTCCCAGAAGGCAACAAAACAGTCATAGGCTTTAATGGAGAGGGAGGACTCTCGCCAGGGGCAGCCTCTCCTACTGGCCCATGGTTCTGGAGTACAGGCTTCACAGGGCAGAGGCCAGGTTCCGGCTGCAACTTGGCCCGCTTCTTCATTTTAGACCTCTTGGATCTTGCACGGGAGACCACATCGTCAGACTGTGGAACAGGTGATGGCTGGACAGTCATAGGTGGTTGAGACGATTCACTCACAGGTTCCTCTTGTCTCTGGAAGCTTGGAGGGGAAGACTTTTCAAGAGCAGCTGGACGAGGCATGTCGAACACTTTACGGAAGGCCCCCAGGCCCATGACGACAGGGTCCCCTGCTTCCCAAAGGGGACAGATCCACATCAAGGCATCACCAGCTAGGTAGGACATGATGTATCCCACCTTGACCCGGTCAGAGGGGAAACAAGCTGCATTCTGCAGGATGTAGTGCAGGCATTTCTTCAGGAACCCTTGGCATTCTTTAGGGTCCCCATAGAACCTAGGCGGGTCTGCTGGGTCGTGCTCTTCATAGGCCAGGAGCTGATTGTAGAGAGCATTGGAGACGATGATTGGTTCAGAGGTCTCCACAATCGGAACCACGCAGGACGGAACAAATTCCTCTGGTTGCTCATACTGGCAGGGAGAAAGTTCATCATGCTCCGCAAGCGGAAGGACATGGGACTCAGCGGGGACCATGGCCTGTGCAAACTGTCACGCTCACGACTTGGCTGACTGGCGTGAGCCGGGGGGTTTGTGGCCCCACTGTGCCACAAACCAGACTACCCTGGAAGGGGCGTGACTACGACAGCTACCTCGGTCTTCACTGGATCCTCTGATGGTGAGGTCAGGCTTGTGCGGCAGGTAGCTGTCGGGTGCCACTCCAGGGTGGTGTCTGGCTGTGGCTGCTGATCCCACTCGGGGACAAGTCACTTGGACAGGTGCTATAGACTGGCAGGCAGGTAGACACGACAGGCACGGCTGAGACACTGGGCAAGCAGGCGTGGCTTGGAGACACTGGGCAAGCGGGCACGGCTTGGAGACACTGGGCAAGCGGGCACGGCTTGGAGACACTGGGCAAGCGGGCACGGCTTGGAGACACTGGGCAAGCGGGAGTGGAATATGAGAGACAGGTTTGGACCTGTTCACACAGGAGGTGCAGGTATGGATATAGGCAGGAAGGAGTGGAATATGAAGGAACAGGTTTGGACCTGTTCACACAGGAGGTGCGGAGTAGGCTGGACTGCAAGGGAGCCGTGCAGGCAGAGCGGCAAGGGAGCAGTGCAGGCAGAGCGGCTAGGGAGCCGGGCAGGCAGAGCGGCTAGGGAGCCGGGCAGGCAGAGCGGCAAGGGAGCAGTGCAGGCAGAGCGGCTAGGGAGCCGTGCAGGCAGAGCGGCTAGGGAGCCGTGCAGGCAGAGCGGCTAGGGAGCCGTGCGGGCAGAGCGGCTAGGGAGCCGTGCGGGCAGAGCGGCTAGGGAGCAGAGCCTCTGATAGGGAGGACACAAGGAAAGACACAGCAGAGAAGGAACCACAGACAAGGAGACAGACGGACAGAGGTAAGACTGAGTTCAGACAGAGACACAGGGACAAAGACACAAGGACCAGGATATTCTGGCTCCTGGCAGGCGGACAGAGAAGTACTAGGCAAGGTACCAAGACACAGGAATACGCAGTAAGAGCCTTCAGAGAAGGCAAGACATAGGACAGGGCCTGGCTAGCTCAGCAGCAAGGAGCTAACTGAGTTTAGACATTGCACAGGCCATGTTTCAGTGGGAGTGGCGAAACTAAATAGTCAAGGGCTCTAGGTGATTGGTAAGGGACATATTACACAGGTGCACCCTGACTGCATAAGAACCAGAGAGTTCAGGCGCCGCCCCCTATACACACAGTCTGGAAACATGGAGAGCAGAGGCACAGAGCTGGCAACAGACAGAATTCACAGCATGGCTTGAAGCAGAAAGTAAGTTGGTGTGCGGGGGATGGGAGGCCATGCAGTGATGCCAGCAGGGTTGTTACAGTACCCCCCCTTTACGGCCCCTCTTCCTCAAGCCTGCCAGAATGACCTGAAGAAGGAGTATGGGACCACACACAGTCCAGGTTGACACGACATCCTTCAGGTAGGGTGGAATATGTGTGCCATCAGGAATCCCGGAGTGCCAAGCTTCTTGGTGCCCGATGGAGTCAGCTTCCAACACAGAGGGTATAAGCACTTGGATTCCTTTCTCCTGGGTGGCAGAAAGCAGGGACCTGGAAGCCTCAGACTTGACCCCTACATCAGCCGGCCAGCTGGAAACAGAAGAGACCTTCACTGAGTACAACTTCAGCCCGATATCCCAAGAAAATTGGACCTCCTCCTTAGGAACAGGAGGAAGCATCTCTGAACAGGTATCTTCACCAACTAGCCAAATGGAAGCTGGAGGCATAAATACAGGGAGCCACTTCAGCCTGTTACCCTGAAAAAACTGGACCACATCTTCCTGGTTAGAGGATGAGTGAAGCTCTGTCTTGGGACCTTCACCCCTAGGCCATGGGGGAGCTGAAGGCATACACTCTGGATCCATCTTCAGCCCTTTATCCTGGGGAAGACAATCAAGAGGCAAGGGTGCTCTTGGGAGCAGAACACTGGTATAGTCGCTGAGGATGTGTGAGGAGACTGAGACCGCCTCCCCCTCTTCAGAGGCATCCTCACAACTTGACTCGGCGACTAGCAAACCAGGCGAAGAAGACGACCTTGCTGACTGAATGCGACGCAAGAGAACCAGACACCTCTTGTCCCTTGGTTGTTTCAAGTGTGGTGCCTTGTTGGGTCTCCAAACATAAATGGGCATCAGGATCTCTGGTTCAGAATGACCCATGGGCATACCAGACAGCCAATGGAAGACGAACTTCTTCGTATACAAAGCTCCGACCTGGAGCTGTAGTTGTCCTTGCAGGACTAGACTGTTCTCAAAGAGGGCTCGGCCACCTTTAGACGATGCCCACACCGGGTTCTGGAGCTGAAGAATGGAGATCACACACCGACTCTGTATGGCTGGTGGCTCGAACACCCCAAAGCTCCCAGAAGGCAACAAAACAGTCATAGGCTTTAATGGAGAGGGAGGACTCTCGCCAGGGGCAGCCTCTCCTACTGGCCCATGGTTCTGGAGTACAGGCTTCACAGGGCAGAGGCCAGGTTCCGGCTGCAACTTGGCCCGCTTCTTCATTTTAGACCTCTTGGATCTTGCACGGGAGACCACATCGGCAGACTGTGGAACAGGTGATGGCTGGACAGTCATAGGTGGTTGAGACGATTCACCCACAGGTTCCTCTTGTCTCTGGAAGCTTGGAGGGGAAGACTTTTCAAGAGCAGCTGGACGAGGCATGTCGAACACTTTACGGAAGGCCACCAGGAAGGCCCCCAGGCCCATGACGACAGGGTCCCCTGCTTCCCAAAGGGGACAGATCCACATCAAGGCATCACCAGCTAGGTAGGACATGATGTATCCCACCTTGACCCGGTCAGAGGGGAAGCAAGCTGCATTCTGCAGGATGTAGTGCAGGCATTTCTTCAGGAACCCTTGGCATTCTTTAGGGTCCCCATAGAACCTAGGCGGGTCTGCTGGGTCGTGCTCTTCATAGGCCAGGAGCTGATTGTAGAGAGCATTGGAGACGATGATTGGTTCAGAGGTCTCCACAATCGGAACCACGCAGGACGGAACAAATTCCTCTGGTTGCTCATACTGGCAGGGAGAAAGTTCATCATGCTCCGCAAGTGGAAGGACATGGGACTCAGCGGGGACCATGGCCTGTGTAAACTGTCACGCTCACGCCTTGGCTGACTGGCGTGAGCCGGGGGGTTTGTGGCCCCACTGTGCCACAAACCAGACTACCCTGGAAGGGGCGTGACTACGACAGCTACCTCGGTCTTCACTGGAGCCTCTGATGTTGAGGTCAGGCTTGTGCGGCAGGTAGCTGTCGGGTGCCACTCCAGGGTGGTGTCTGGCTGTGGCTGCTGATCCCACTCGGGGACAAGTCACTTGGACAGGTGCTATAGACTGGCAGGCAGGTAGACACGACAGGCACGGCTGAGACACTGGGCAAGCAGGCGTGGCTTGGAGACACAGGGCAAGCGGGCACGGCTTGGAGACACTGGGCAAGCGGGCACGGCTTGGAGACACTGGGCAAGCGGGAGTGGAATATGAGAGACAGGTTTGGACCTGTTCACACAGGAGGTGCAGGTATGGATATAGGCAGGAAGGAGTGGAATATGAAGCAACAGGTTTGGACCTGTTCACACAGGAGGTGCGGAGTAGGCTGGACTGCAAGGGAGCCGTGCAGGCAGAGCGGCAAGGGAGCCGTGCAGGCAGAGCGGCTAGGGAGCCGGGCAGGCAGAGCGGCTAGGGAGCCGGGCAGGCAGAGCGGCTAGGAAGCCGTGCAGGCAGAGCGGCTAGGGAGCCATGCAGGCAGAGCGGCTAGGGAGCCGTGCGGGCAGAGCAGCTAGGGAGCCATGCAGGCAGAGCTGCAAGGGAGCAGAGCCTCTGATAGGGAGGACACAAGGAAAGACACAGCAGAGAAGGAACCACAGACAAGGAGACAGACAGACAGAGGTAAGACTGAGTTCAGACAGAGACACAGGGACAAAGACACAAGGACCAGGATATTCTGCCTCCTGGCAGGAGGACAGAGAAGTACTAGGCAAGGTACCAAGACACAGGAATACGCAGTAAGAGCCTTCAGAGAAGGCAAGACATAGGACAGGGCCTGGCTAGCTCAGCAGCAAGGAGATGAGTTTAGACATTGCACAGGCCATGTTTCAGTGGGAGTGGCGAAACTAAATAGTCAAGGGCTCTAGGTGATTGGTAAGGGACATATTACACAGGTGCACCCTGACTGCATAAGAACCAGAGAGTTCAGGCGCCGCCCCCCTATACACACAGTCTGGAAACATGAAGAGCAGAGGCACAGAGCTGGCAACAGACAGAATTCACAGCATGGCTTGAAGCAGAAAGTAAGTTGGTGTGCGGGGGATGGGAGGCCATGCCGTGATGCCAGCAGGGTTGTTACAGTGTCTTTCCTGTCCTATTCTGTCTAGACAGTTTGGGCCCCATCATTTGCTCAGTCTATTTTCTGCCTGTGTTTGTGCCTCATCTTGTCTCACCGACAATATATGTTTGGGGGCTATCTATTCCTTTGGGGTTCTACTCCTGAGCCGTTTAGATTTCACCTTTCTTGCTTTAGGCTTAGTTAGCTCTCCGGCTGTGCCGAGGCATCTAGGGCCTCGTAGGTACGCCCCACGGCTACTGCTAGTTGTGTTGTTAGGATTAGGGGTCTGCAATCCGCTAAGTTACCAACGTTTCTGGTTTCCTGGTGCCCTAGCCTATTCCTGCCATCCTCCTCGGTGACCTATTCATAACAGTAGTCTCTGTAGGCTCATATACTTAATAGTTGCAGTTATAAACATTAACTTATCGTATTTTTCACTTTATAAGAAGCACCTGATTTTAGACGCACCCCCAAATTTGGTGAAGAAAAAGAGAATTTTTTTTATATTAAATGGAGGTGTGTCTTATAATGCCAGTGTCCATCTTTGAAATCATATATATGTCCCTCATCCTGGTATTTATATGCCCCCATCCTGGTACATGGCCCCCTTGTGCTGGCACATAGCCCCCCAATCTCATTCTGGATATGTCCCCCCCGGTCACTATATGCCCCTCTGCTGATACTGACATGCACATGGCCCCCCCAACCCTATATTCCCCTCTGCTGGCATGCACACGGCAACCGCGTCCCTATATTCACCCCTGCTGGCATGGACATTGCCCCCCCATCTCTATATTTCCCCCTGCTGGCATGCAAACGGCCCCCCGTCCCTATATTCCCCCTGCTGGCATAGACACGGCCCCCGTCCCTATATTCCCCCCTGCTAGCATGCACACGGCCCCCTGTCCCTATATTCCCCCCTGCTGGCATGCACACGGACCCCCGTCCCTATATTCCCCCCTGCTGGCATAGATACGGCTCCCCATCCCTATATTTTTCCCTACTGGCATGGACACGACCCCACATCACTATATTAAACCCATCTGCTGGCATGGACACGGCCCCCCGGTCCCTATATTCCCCCTGCTGGCATGCACACGGCCCCCTCTGTCCCTATATTCCCCCCTGCTGGCATGCGCATGCCCCCCGTCTGTATATTCCCCCCTGCTGGCATGGACACGGCCCCCCCATCCCTATATTCCCCCTGCTGGCAAGCACATGATAAAATAAACACTTAACTCACCTTCCAATGATGGCTCCATGCTCCCGCCTCCCCCTTGGCTCTTCCTGTGTCTGTGCTAACATCCAGGAGCTGCTCAAACAGGCATTTCATTGTAGCTTCAGGACCTTCCATCACATGACCACAGTGCTGCACACTGGGAGTCACCTGACCGCAGGTCCTAGTGGTCATGTGATGGAAGGTCCTGAAGCTAAAAAGAAGTGCCTGTATGAGCAGCCCCTGTATATCAGCACAGACACAGGAAGAGCCACAGGAAAGCTGGGAACACGGAGCCATCATCGGAAGGTGACTATAATGATGGGGCGGGGGGGGAGAGTGCAGGCACATGCAATATGCGCTGCTCCCCTGTCAACCAACTCGGCAGGGCTTCAGCACCGAGGTGATGGACAGCGGGTGCAGTAAATATTACATGAGCCTAATGAGCGGGAGCACGGGACCTCCCGCTGTCTCTGCAGCCCGCAGCCAGCCCACCCCAGCCCCCTGATACTACTCCAGAGCCACCCCCCTTCTGCAGCACACATTCGGATTATAAGACACACACCCCACTTTCCCCTAAAATTTGGGGGAACAAAAGTGCATTTTTAATCCAAAAAATATGGTATTTACATTTACCATGTACATAGCTTACTTATATGTGGAACCTCATAGGAGGTAGGGCTTTTGTAGTACAGACAGACCTATGTATCACTGGTGTTGATGGTGACCTTACTGGATTCACTGTGCTAACTACCACTGGTGTAATGCGCTCTTTACTGGCTACGCTACGGGTGTACGGGTCTACGGGTATACCTGATTTTCTAGGACAACTTCTGTTCTCTGTGGGCACAGTAGATTCACCGCAGGCAGGGTGAGGATTCTCTTGCTCCACTGCTGGTGTAACATCTGCTGCTTGAGCGCGTTGAATTCAGGCTGGTCTTGAGTCACATCTTTTTCTGGCACCACCAGTTGGGGAAAGGTCAAAACAGGCACTACAATGGCCTGATTTACTCTGGTCCAATTTGAAAACAACTCGCCGAGTACAGTGCTGATCTTTTCTTCTTTTACTGGCTGAAGAATGTCATTATCTCCAATCTTTTCCTTCAGTTGATCAGGGCACAATTTTAGGTGATCCCTTGACACTGCTGCTGATGTTTCTCCTCCAACTTTGCTGATAAGGCACACCTTGGTATTGTCAAAGCATTTAAGGAAACCAGGATGGATGAACACAGAACTTAAGCACATGGTAAAAAGGAAGCAAAAAATGTTTATAAAATGGAAAGAAGGAGGCATATCTAAAGAAGAATATAATGCTGTCTGCAGAACCTGCAAGGCACAAATCAGATTATCAAAAGCTGAAAATGAATTGAGGCTTGCAAGAGATGTCAAAAGCAATAATAAAGGATTTTGGGGATATGTCAAAAGTAAAAGAAAAGTCAAAGATGCTATAGGATTTTTACAGGATGAAAATGATGAAATGGTAAGACAGGATGTTGAGAAGGCTGAACTTTTAAATTCCTATTTTGCATCTGTTTTCTCTCAGAAAGGAAATGTAACATCAACTGTTATTTACTGTCCTATTAAGGGAATAGAAGAATCCAGGATATCTATAAACAGAAAGATAGTGAGGAAACACTTAGCTAACCTAAATGTATTCAAGTCTCCAGGTCCAGATGAATTACACCCCAGAGTACTGAAGGAGATAGCAGAAGAAATTTTTGAACCCCTCTCCATAATCTTTGAAAATTCTTGGAGAACAGGAGAAGTGCCAGAAGACTGGAGAAGAGCAAATGTTGTTCCTATCTTCAAAAAGGGGAAGAAGGTGGACCCAGGCAACTATAGGCCGGTGAGTCTGACTTCTATACCAGGAAAGATCTTTGAACAAATTATTAAACAACATGTATGTCAATACCTGGATAAGAATGAAGTGATTAAACAGAGTCAGCATGGGTTTGTAACTAATAAGTCATGTCAGACTAATTTAATTTCCTTCTATGATGGTATTACTGATTGGGTGGATCAAGGAAATGCTGTAGATATAGTATATCTTGACTTCAGCAAAGCATTTGACAAAGTCTCTCATACAATCCTTATTGAAAAAATGACTAAGTATGGAATGGACAAGGCAACTGTTAGGTGGATTCATAACTGGCTTAGTGATCGGACCCAAAGAGTGGTCGTAAATGGCTGCACATCCAGTTGGAAGAATGTCTCAAGTGGGGTACCACAGGGCTCTGTCCTGGGCCCTGTATTGTTCAACATCTTTATCAACGATTTAGATGAAGGAATTGAGGGTAAACTGATTAAATTTGCTGATGACACAAAGCTAGGAGGGATAGCTAATACTAGAGAAGAGAGAGAGAGGATTCAAAAAGATTTAAATAAACTGGAGAAGTGGGCAGCAACTAACAGAATGGTTTTTAACAGGGAGAAATGCAAAGTACTACATCTGGGCAATAAAAATGAAAAAAGCATATATAGAATGGGAGGAATAGGGCTAAGTGACAGCACATGTGAAAAAGACTTGGGTATACTAATAGATCACAGACTGAATATGAGTCAACAGTGTGATGCAGCAGCAAAAAAGGCAAATGCAATTCTAGGATGTATTAACAGAAGCATACAGTCTAGATCACGTGAAGTAATTATTTCCCTCTACTCCTCTTTGGTCAGACCTCATCTGGAATATTGTGTCCAATTTTGGGCACCACATTTTAAAAAAGACATCAACAAACTGGAGCAAGTTCAGAAAAGAGCGACCAGAATGGTGACCGGTCTGCAAACCCTGTCTTATGAGGAAAGGTTGCAGGATTTGGGAATGTTTAGTTTGCAAAAGAGAAGACTGAGAGGAGACTTAATAGCTGTCTACAAATATCTAAAGGGCTGTCACATTGTAGAAGGATCAACTTTATTCTCATTTGCACAAGGAAAGACTAGAAGCAATGGGATGAAGCTGAATGGGAGGAGACACAGATTAGATATTAGAAAAAACTTTTTGACAGTTAGAGTGATCAATGAGTGGAACAGGCTGCCACGAGAAGTGGTGAGTTCTCCTTCAATGGAAGTCTTCAAACAGAGGCTGGACAGACATCTAACTGGGATGATTTAGCGAATCCTGCTTTGAGCAGGGGGTTGGACCAGATGGCCCAGGAGGTCCCTTCCAACTCTACGATTCTATGATTCTATGATTCTATGAAGGCATGATGGTATGTGGTTCAGCTTCCACTGATCATCAGGTTTGTGTAATCGTCTCTTTCTTTTAAGCACCTGTTCTTCAGGCGACAAGGGAACTGCTGGTGCGTCCTGAATGTAGTTCCTTTCCTGCTTCTGTCTTGCTTGAGCTAGACTCTTCTCTACGCATTCTTGCACTTTGCGGTACAGCTGCTGCCGCTCTGTATCCCAGTCTGCATCTGGCGATGTTACATCAGGTGTCAGGACTCCCATGTCCAAGTCAATGGGTAACTTGCCAGGTCTTGCTCTCATCAAGTAGGCTGGAGTACAGTTGGTGGAGTTTATAGAAATATGATTGTAGAGATCTACCAGATCTGGCAACTTCTCTGGCCACAGGTTTCTCTCTTCCAAGGGCAAGGTCTTCAATAGGTCAATTACAACTTGGTTCATTTTCTCACCACATGCCATTTGTCTGTGGATGATATGGTGTCGTTCTGATTTTCTTGTAGCCGTACAGGTTACAGAAGTCCTGGAACACTTCTGCCTCAAAGGCTGGGCCTTGGTCTGTAAGCACTCGTTCAGGGTAACAGTGTGGCCGACAAAAGTGTTGTTGAAATGCTTTAGCTGCTGTGTTTGCTGTTTGGACCTTGACAGGCATGACTACCAGGAACCTTGAGTAGTGGTCAATGATTGTGAGAGCGTAGACATAGCCTGAACGGCTTGGGACCAGCTTCACATGGTCTAGGGGCTACCAACTCAAGTGGCTGTTTGATGATTATTGGCTGTAATGGGGCTCGCTGGCTGTTACGGTCCTACGCAGGTTGCATGGTCCACACTCCCGGCACCAATATTCAATGGCCTTCCTCCTACCAGCCCAGTAGAATCTCTCTCGAAGTAGGGCCTCCAACTTCTTCCATCCGAAGTGTCCTGCTCCATCGTGGTACGCTTCGAAGACCATTGACGCATCTCGCTTTGGGACTACCACCTGCCACACCAGTTCTTGAGTTTGAGCAATGACATTCCTCCGACACAGCTTTCCCTCGTAGATGAACAGCCTGCCCTTTTCCTTCCATAACTGTTGAGTCTCTTGTGGAGCATCTGGACCAGGGCGTGAGTCAGCTTGCATCAGTAGCTCCTTTACCAGGTGGACTGCTGGATCGCTATCCTGCATCTCTGCCCACTCATGGTTAGGCAATGGGTTTAGCATGGTCTCTTTCACGATGTAGCGCTTGTTTTTCACTCCTTGGGCGCGTTGGGCCGCAATTGGCAGGTGAAAGGCAGGTAACTCGATTTCTACTAGTGCTTCCAGATCTTCTCCCCCATCTGGCAAGTTGGGCATTCTGGACAGCGCATCAGCATTGGCATTCTTATGCCCCGCTCGGTACTTGCTGGTAAACTCGGGCCATCCATCTCTGCGCCAACGCACCTACAGTCATGGCCAAAAGTATTGACACCCCTGCAATTCTGTCAGATAATATTCAGTTTCTTCCTGAAAATGATTGCAAACACAAATTCTTTGGTATTATTATCTTCATTTAATTTGTCTTAAATGAAAAAACACAAAAGAGAATGAAGGAAAAAGCAAAACATTGATCATTTCACACAAAACTCCAAAAATGGGCCGGACAAAAGTATTGGCACCCTCAGCCTAATACTTGGTTGCACAACCTTTAGCCAAAATAACTGCGACCAACTGCTTCCGGTAACCATCAATGAGTTTCTTACAATGCTCTGCTGGAATTTTAGACCATTCTTCTTTGGCAAACTACTCCAGGTCCCTGATATTTGAAGGGTGCCTTCTCCAAACTGCCATTTTTAGATCTCTCCACAGGTGTTCTATGGGATTCAGGTCTGGACTCATTGCTGGCCACCTTAGAAGTCTCCAGTGCTTTCTCTCAAACCATTTTCTAGTGCTTTTTGAAGTGTGTTTTGGGTTATTGTCCTGCTGGAAGACCCATGACCTCTGAGGTAGACCCAGCTTTCTCACACTGAGCCCTATATTATGCTGCAAAATTTGTTGGTAGTCTTCTGACTTCATAATGCCAAGCACACGGTCAAGCAGTCCAGTGCTAGAGGCAGCAAAGCAACCCCAAAACATCAGGGAACCTCCGCCATGTTTGACTGTAGGGACCGTGTACTTTTCTTTGAATGCCTCTTTTTTCTCCTGTAAACTCTATGTTCATGCTTTTGCCCTAAAAGCTCTACTTTTGTCTCATCTGACCAGAGAACATTCTTCCAAAATGTTTTAGGCTTTTTCAGGTAAGTTTTGGCAAACTCCAGCCTGGCTTTTTTATGTCTCGGGGTAAGAAGTGGAGTCTTCCTGGGTCTCCTACCATACAGTCCCTTTTCATTCAGATGCCGACGGATAGTATGGGTTGACACCGTTGTACCCTCGGACTGCAGGGCAGCTTGAACTTGTTTGCATGTTAGTGGAGGTTCTTTATCCAACATCCGCACAATCTTGCATTGAAATCTCTTGTCAATTTTTCTTTTCCGTCCACATCTACGGAGGTTAGCCACAGTGCCATGGGCTTTAAACTTCTTGATGACACTGCGCACGGTAGACACAGGAACATTCAGGCCTTTGGAGATGGACTTGTAGCCTTGATATTGCTCATGCTTCCTCACAATTTGGTTTCTCAAGTCCTCAGACAGTTCTTTGGTCTTCTTTCTTTTCTCCATGCTCAATGTGGTACACACAAGGACACAGGACAGAGGTTGAGTCAACTTTAATCCATGTCAACTGGCTGCAAGTGTGATTTAGTTATTGCCAACACCTGTTAGGTGCCACAGGTAAGTTACAGGTGCTGTTAATTACACAAATTAGAGAAGCATCACATGATTTTTCGAACAGTGCCAATACTTTTGTCCACCCTCTTTGTTATGTTTGGTGTGGAATTATATCCAATTTGACTTTAGGACAATTCTTTTTGTGTTTTTTCATTTAAGACAAATTAAATGAAGATAATAATACCAAAGAATTTGTGCTTGCAATCATTTTCAGGAAGAAACTGAGTATTATCTGACAGAATTGCAGGGGTGTCAATACTTTTGGCCATGACTGTAGCTTTGCGGTTTCCAAGTGAGTCAGCTGGTTGTTGTCAGTGAAAATGGTAACTTGGCCGCAACCAGGTAGTGTTTGAAATGTTCGTTCACAGCCCAGACTATGGCGAAGAACTCCACTTTAAAGGAGCTGTAGTTGTCAGGGTTTCTTTCAGTGGGAGGAAGCTTCCTGCTGGCGTAGGAGATCACTCTTTCTTTGCCTTTCTGTACCTGTGACAGTACTGCTTCCAGTCCGACATTGCTGGCATCAGTATAAAGGACAAATGGTTGGTCATAGTCTGGGTAGGCCAGAACTTCATCTCCCGCGAGAGCCAACTTCAATCGAGTGAAGGACCTTTCCAGTTCCTCATTCCAGTCAAATGTAGGACTCTTCTTTCTGGCCTTCTTGGGCTGGTCCACAAGAAGGTTTTGCAGGGGGGGCGGCTATTTCAGTAAAGCCCTTGATGAACCTTCGGTAGTAGCCTACCAACCCAAGGAATTGACGTATTTCATGGATGTTGCTGGGCCTCTGCCATTCCCGGATAACAGTGACTTTGTCAGTGTCCGGTGCTACGCCTTCCACACTCACTACGTGGCCCAGGTACTCCACCTTAGGCTTTAGGAGGTGGCATTTGGACGGCTTCACTTTCAGGCCAAAGTTGGATAGGGCTTTGAACACCTCGGCCAGGTGCTCCAAATGGTCTTCATAAGTCTTGGAGAAGACAATGACGTCATCAAGGTACAACAGAACTGTCTCGAAGTTCTTGTGTCCAAGACAGCACTCCATCAACCTCTGGAAAGTTCCTGGCGCATTGCAAAGCCTGAATGGCATGTAGTGGAATTCTGAGAGGCCCACTGGTGTTGCAAAGGCGGTCTTCTCTTTGTCTGGCTCTGCCACGGGGACCTGCCAATACCCACTAGTGAGATCTAAGGTAAAGAAATAGTTAGCGGTCCTCAATGCAGCTAGTGATTCCTCTATCCTAGGTAACGGATAGGCGTCCTTGGGGGTAATGCTGTTAATTTTCCTGTAATCAACACACATCCTCATTGTACCATCTGTTACGGTGTGGCGGGAAAAGTAAAGGTGTACCTGGAAGTGGACCCCCTGGGTCACGGCTCCAGAGCCCCCAGAGGCGAGTGCCCAGGTGAGGACCACCCCCTATACAGGGAGTGTTAGGGACAGACCTCCCGGGGATAGAGCCGCGACAGCCGGAACCAAAGGGATGACTGAGGTAAGAGAGCAGGAGGCAGCGTACAGGGTGAGGCAGTAACCCAGTGGGTGCGGAACCGGGGGGCCCAGGGGCGCATAGGAACGGAGGCTGTAGATGTAAAGAAGCAAACAAATGAATACAGGCTGTACGGCAACTAACTGAGACGTGGAGAGGGAAGTAGGAAGCAGGACAGAGGAGGGAAAGCACCAGGGAGACAGGGAGGGCAGAGCACAGGAAAGGCAGACCGAGGTTAGCCAGGAAGAAACACGGTACTAAACGCAGCAAAGACAGAGAACAAGAGGGGCCTGAGGACACAGAAGGCGAAGCTGCGGACAGCGTCACCGCATGAGATAATCAGGCGTCTTACCAGAGCTGACGCCGGCCATATGTAGCGGTGGGCGTCACCATATTGGGGGCCGGGCCTAGAGCGGCAGCTTATCCAGGAGGCTGAGCGCCGTGGGCAGGAGCCCGGCGCCGAGGGAGCCAGAGGCCGGGCGCGGGGTCGCGCCGAGAGGCAGGAGCGCGCCGGACAGCGCGCGCAGGAAGACGCGTAAGACCCTGCGCTGTGACAGTACCCCCCTCTTTACGCCCCCTCCTCTTAATGTTGGAGAGGAACCGTCTCATGATGTGGGGAGCATCAATATTCTCCGAGGGTTCCCATGATCTCTCCTCGGGACCAAAACCTTTCCAATCAACTAGAAACAGAGTTCTCCCTCTAACAGTCTTCCTAGCCAAAATATCCTTCACCTCAAAGATGTTATCCGAGCTACATGGTTGGGAGGTTAGAGTGGGTGCAGGATGAAAGTGATTGAACACGGCTGGTTTAAGGAGAGACACATGGAAGGTGTTGGGAATCTTAAGTGAGGCGGGTAACCTCAACTTGTAGGCCATGTTGTTGATCCGACTTAAGACCTCAAAGGGACCAATGTAACGTGGACCTAACTTGTAGGAGGGGATTTTCAACCTGATATACAGAGAAGCTAACCAAACCTTATCCCCAGGGTGATACGGGGGAACGTCTAGCCGCCTTTTGTCGGCATAACGTTTCATTCTGAGGCTGGCATTCTCAAGGGCCCCTTTGGTCTCCCTCCAAATCTGAGAGAAGTCCACGGACAAGGAATCTGCCGCCGGCACACCCGAGGTGGGGGACACGGGAAGAGGAATGCCTGGGTGTTGACCAAAAACCACAAAAAAGGGAGATTTGGAGGAGGCTTCACTAGGATCGTTGTTGTAGGCGCTCTCCGCCCAAGGAAGGAGAGAGGCCCAGTCGTCTTGGTGAGCATTGGAAAAATGTCAGAGATAGGATGTTAAGGCTTGGTTGACTCGCTCGACTTGACCATTCGACTGGGGGTGATAGGCCAAGGAGAAATCTAACGTTATCTTCAGTAATCCGCAGAGAGCTCGCCAAAAATGGGACGTAAACTGAACTCCTCGATCCGAGACAATATCTTGAGGAAACCCATGATGGCGAAAAATGTGAAGCACGAAGATCTTTGCCAACTCGGAAGCAGTAGGTAGGCCAGGTAGGGCGATGAAGTAGGCCATCTTGGAGAACCGATCCACGACCACCAATATCACCGTACATCTGGACGAAGGAGGCAAGTCATTGACGAAGTCCATGGCAATGTGAGTCCACGGGTTTGCAGGTATTGGCAACGGCTGCAGGAGTCCTGCAGGAGCATGCCAGGGAACCTTGTTCCGGGCGCAAGAAGGACAGGAGGCGATGAAATCTTGAACATCCCTACGAAGCGAAGGCCACCAGTAATGGCGGGAGACCAGTGAGAGAGTCTTGCTAATTCCAGCATGTCCCGAGAATTTTGAAGAGTGACTCCAACGTAGAACCTTTAATCTATCTCCACTCCGAACAAAGGTCTTACCAGAAGGTGGGGAGACCAGCCTTACTGGGGCCACGGTAAGGACCTTGGCAGGGTCAATGATATGGTTTGGACCCTCCTCCTTGTCTACCGACTGGAAGGACCGTGAAAGAGCGTCCGCCTTGATGTTTTTCTCCCCGGGTCGGAAGTGGAGTTCAAAGTCAAATCTTTCAAAAAATAATGACCATCTGGCTTGTCGAGGGTTGAGCCTTTGGGCGGACTGAAGATAGGCCAAATTTTTGTGGTCCGTAAAAATGATGAACGGATGGAGGGCACCCTAGAGAAGATGGCGCCATTCCTCAAGAGCCATCTTAATGGCCAAGAGTTCTCTATCGCCAACGGCATAGTTACGTTCGGGAGCAGAGAAAGCCTTAGAGAAGAATCCACAGGTAAGAGTGCGGCCCGAGGAAGACTTCTGCAGAAGAACTGCTCCAGCTCCCACCGAGGATGTGTCCACCTCTAGGATAAATGGCCTGCTGGCATCCGGGCGATGAAGTACCGGAGACTTGGCGAATTCTAACTTCAGGGCCGCAAAGGCCGCCTCTGCTTCAGAGGGCCAGTGGTTGGGATCGGCTCCTTTGCGGACAAGAGCTGAGATGGGCTTGGCCAAAGACAAGAAATGAGGGATAAATTGCCTATAATAATTGGCGAAACCCAAAAACCGCTGAATTGCCTTGACTCCGGAAGGACGTGGCCAATTGAGAACTGCCGAGACTTTCTCAGGATCCATCTCCAGACCCGAGTCCGAAACGATAAAACCAAGAAAAGGCAAGGACTTTTGCTCAAAGAGACATTTCTCTAACTTGGCAAAGAGATGATTCTCTCTGAGACGTAGAAGGACTTGACGGACGTCTCGGCGATGTGTGGCCAGATCAGAAGAGAAGACCAAGATGTCGATTAGATAGACTACGACACAGGTGTAGAGAAGATCTCTGAAGACATCATTTACGAGTTCTTGGAATACTGCAGGTGCGTTGCAAAGTCCAAAGGGCATAACCAAATACTCGTAGTGCCCATCCCGCGTGTTGAACGCCGTCTTCCACTCGTCCCCAGAGCGTATCCGAACCAGGTTATAGGTCCCTCGAAGATCAAGCTTGGTAAATACTCGCGCCCCCTTCAAGCGATCAAAAAGTTCAGAGATGAGAGGTAGTGGATACTTATTCTTCACTGTGATATGATTCAAGCCACGATAATCGATGCATGGCCGCAGGGACCCATCCTTCTTCTTTACGAAAAAGAAGCCTGCTCCAGCAGGGGATGAGGATTTCCGAATGAAGCCCCTGGCCAAATTGTCCTGGATGTATTCAGACATGGCCTGGGTCTCAGCTGGAGAGAGGGGATAAATTCTCCCACGAGGTGGAGTGGTACCTGGGACGAGCTCGATGGGGCAGTCGTAGGGACGGTGAGGAGGGAGAGTCTCCGCCTCCCTCTTGTCAAAAACATCCAAAAAATCATGGTACACCAAAGGCAATCCTGGGGGAACAGGCAAAGGACGGGGGTCACCTACAGGACGCACCGGCAGCAGACACCGAGCCCAACAGGACTCCCCCCAGCGCAAGACGTTACCATTATGCCAATCTAAGATGGGCTCGTGGAGCCGCAATCAAGGAAGACCAAGCAGGATAGGGTGAGAAATGCCTGCTAGGACGTAAAACGTGATCCTCTCCTTGTGCAGCGACCCTACCTGCAATACCACTTCATGAGTAACTAGCGAAACCGTCTCAAGCAGGGGCCGACCATCTACGGTGGCGAGAATTTGTGGTTTTTTCAAGGACCTGATGGGAACTGACAGCTTATTAACCTCCTCTAGCCTGATGAAATTCTCGGCAGCACCCGAGTCCACGTAGGCCACCAGAGAAGCCCGCTGCCCACCAACATTCAAGAGGACAGACAAAGTGAGAGGAAGAGAGGTATCATGCACACCTAGGGAGGCCTCTCTTACCTGGCCTAAGCGGAGAAGTTTTCCAGACGCTCGGGACAAGTTCGGATGAGGTGGGAACCGCTACCGCAGTAGAAGCACTGACCGTGGAGGCTCCTCTCCCTACGACGCTGATCGGACAGCTTCAGGCGATCCACCTGCATAGGTTCGGGTGTCGGAGGTGACGGGAGACTCCTAGGTCGAGGACTGGGTGGCCTGCGGACAGAAGAAAGTGGACGAGAAGCCCTTCTCTCCCTGGCACACTCCTGAAAGCGGAGGTCAATTCGCGTCGCTAGAGAGATCAAATCCTCGAGAGCTGTGGGGGTGTCACGACCCGCGAGCTCTTTTATCCGACTTGAGAGGCCTCGCCAAAAAGCGCCCACCAAGGCCTCATTATTCCAACCTAAGTCAGAAGAAAGAGTCCTAAACTGGATGGCATACTGGCCCACCGTTAAAGAACCTTGACATAGGTTAAATAAAGGCTCAGTGGTAGAGGCTAAACGGCCCGGTTCGTCAAAAACTCGACGAAATGTATCCAAAAACACGGAAAGCTGAGTAACTACCGGGTCATCTTGTTCCAAAAGCGGATTGACCCAAGCCAAAGCATCCACCTCAAGATGGGAAATGATGAAGGCCACCTTGGCTTGGTCAGAGGGGTACTGCTGGGCCAGCAACTCAAAATGGAGACAGCACTGATTTACAAAACCCCGGCATAGCTTGGCGTCTCCGTTATATCGAGGAGGTTTGGCTAACCGTGGAGGAGGATGGGAACCCATGGCTGGGGGAGCAGATGCGGCCGCCTGCAAGGCGAGCAACCGACCGTCCACCGAGGCCATATAGCTGAGGATATGCGACTGGGTGTCTCGCTGCTGCGCCAATTCCTGTTGTAGGCCAGCCAGCTGGGCGGCGATACCAGGGTCAGAGGATTGGAGAGCGGACAGACGTGAGTCCATGGTTTTCATGAAGGACATCATGCGCGTCTGATTCTCCCGAAGAAAGACTAACTCCTTCTGAGCGGCCGTGGCTCCGGCGGGGTCCATGGCCTATTTATGCTGTCACGGTGTGGCGGGAAAAGTAAAGGTGTACCTGGAAGTGGACCCTCTGGGTCACGGCTCCAGAGCCCCCAGAGGCGAGTGCCCAGGTGAGGATCACCTCCTATACAGGGAGTGTTGGGACAGACCTCCCGGGGATAGAGCCGCGACAGCCGGAACCAAAGGGACGACTGAGGTAAGAGAGCAGGAAGCAACGTACAGGGTGAGGCAGTAACCCAGTGGGTGCGGAACCGGGGGGCCCAGGGGCGCACAGGAACGGAGGCTGTAGATGTAAAGAAGCAAACAAATGAATACAGGCTGTACGGCAACTAACTGAGACGTGGAGAGGGAAGTAGGAAGCAGGGCAGAGGAGGGAAAGCACCAGGGAGACAGGGAGGGCAGAGCACAGGAAAGGCAGACCGAGGTTAGGCAGGAAGAACCACGGTACTAAACGCAGCAAAGACAGAGAACAAGAGGGGCCTGAGGACACAGAGGGCGAAGCTGCGGACAGCGTCACCGCATGAGATAATCAGGCGTCTTACCAGAGCTGACGCCGGCCATATGTAGCGGTGGGCACCGCCATATTGGGGGCGGGGCCTAGCGCGTCAACTTACCCAGGAGGCTGAGCGGCGTGGGCAGGAGCCCGGCGCCGAAGGAGCCGGAGGCCGGGCGCGGGGACGCGCCGAGAGGCAGGAGCGCGCCAGACAGCGCGCGCAGGAAGACGCGTAAGACCCTGCGCTGTGACACCATCTTTCTTTCTTACAAGTACTAGCGGAGCTTCCCAGGGGCTACAACTGTCTCTGATCACCCCAGCCTCCTTCATCTCTCGTAACATATTCTTGGCATTGATAGTGAGCTTGGGGCACAGACTGGTACCTCTCTTTAATGGGTGGATGATTTCCAGTGGGGTTATGATATTGGACCCCTTTTACCTGCCAAAAGTCTAAAGGGTGTTTGCTGAATACCCGTTCAAACTCTTGGACCACTCGTTAAACCTCATTCTTTTGGTGTGGAAGGGTGGAGTCAGTGCCTATGTGCAGCTGCTGACACCAATCCTCCAGCTTTTTTGCAGAGCTATTGTTCCCTACCTGGTCAAATGAGACCAAGGACACTGCTGTCTGAATTGCTTTGTGATTGACAGTGAACGGCTTAGCAAAGGTGGCATACGGAGGTAGTGTGGCCTCCTACTCCCCACAATTTAAGATGCGTACAGGTACCCTCCCCTTGCGGACATTAACTACCCCTCTAGCTGTCAGGACAGTAGGCCTACTATCAGAATACACTGGTTCTACCAGGGCTTGGTAGTCTCTTCCCCTGAGGCCTATGACTGCCTGACACCAAATTAACATTTCACTCCTTGGGGGCATTGCAATCGAGAACGAATCACTCACTCTGACACTGCCACCTTCTCCGCCAGATAACTCTACCTACTGTCTTTGCATCAGGGCCTTGATCTCCTTTTGCAGGACCTGTTGCTCACTGGAAACAGCAGTTTCGGCTACCTGTTGCAACAAAACAATAACCTCGGCAAGACAATTTTCTATTACATTAGTACCTAAGGTCACTATTGGATTACATTCTCGCTGATCAATGTCTACAATTATCAGTCCTTGGTTTTTTAACTCTACTCTCCCCACCTTAATGATCACCTCCTTACACCCCACTTGTGGCAAAGGCTGACTATTGCTGGCAACTACTGTCAGCTCATCAACTGGGCCGCGAGTAAGTTTAGAGTCAGCCCAATACCGTTTGTAAATAATATATGGCATAGTTGTCACCTGAGAGCCGGTGTCCAGTAAAGCGTTCATGGAGATGCCGTCAATCACCACTGGGAGGACCGGTCATCCTCCGACGTACTTGACGTTCTGTGGGCCTGGTTGTCCAACTCCTGGGGGGTGTCCCTCTGCCCCAGGGGTTGCTCGTTTAAATGGGAGAATCTTGCAATATGGCCTGCTTTTCTGCAGCGCCGCCTGATGGGTCGTCCATTCTGGTCGTAGCGATTGTTGTCTCTCCCTCTGATTGGTGAGATCCTCTTTCACCAAAGCCATGTGGACGTCATCTGGACTGGAGGACTTCCCCTTTGGGGGCGCTTGCATGGACTGCATGGTTTTGGCTAGTGCAGCCATACTTTTGGTCAGCTCCTGGATCTGAAGACGTAGTTCTGCAGATGGATCATTTTCCTGGGCATGTGCATCGGCCTCAATAGGGATTTGAGGGAAGGACATTGCCTCTTGGTGGTAGGGGGCATGGGATGGCTAACATTTGGTTCATGCAGCACCCGGATAGCCCTGTCTTTAAAGTCTGCAAAGTTTAGATCAGGGTTTTGTAGGGCTATGATGTACAGCTATGCTCTATGGGTGCTGGATAGGAGTCCCTCAATAAATTGTTCCTTTAACAATCTGTCTCCATCCCACACACTGTCTGGGTCAATTTGCTTTATGGCCCACAGCGCCTCATGAAGGTTTTAGAGCATAGTCCCGTATACTGTCTTGCACCCTTTGTTTGCACCCAAAGAGCCTCATTTTTATTTCTGCTGCAGTGCGGGTGTCAAAGGTGCTCCTCAGCTTAGCCAGAACTTGTTTAACAGTCTCTTTATCAGTGTCCTGCCAGGACTTTACTTCTCTGTTGTGAACTCCCTTGCTCGGATTTCTGAGCCAAAGCTCCCTCTGCTCCCTCTGGTGGTTACTGAGAGTAGTGGAGCTGGCCAGGTGAATGGAGGTTCTCGATGATAATTGGGAATCTGGGATTGCTGGCTGGGAGCATATATTGGAGCTGGCTGCTCTTGAAGGTTGCTGGTGATTTTTTCCTCAGTGTGCATTTGGAGCTCTTTTGTCCCCTGCCTGATCTGCATGTTCAGCTAAGTGATTCTTTTGGTAATCCTTTGCATCTAATCTGGTTGTGTCTTTTTTTGCTTTCTGTTTTGCTGCTAGGGTTCAGCGTGCTCCCTGCTGGGGGCAGCGCTGGGCCCTGCTTCATATGTTGTAGCTTGTTTAGTCCCCTGTTATGTTAGTATCTTTTTGCTTGCTGCCAGTTTATACCAGAGTGCTGATCTAGCGGGGGTGAGATCGTGTGATCTCAGGTTTTTTTGTATATCAGAAGTGTTGGACTTTTTCAGGGTTTTGTGCGTGATTGCAGACAGTACCTTTTTTTGTCCTGTCCTGTCTAGACAGCTTGGGCCCCACCGTTTGCTCAGTCTGTTCTCTTCCTGTGTTTGTGTCTCATCTTGTCTCACTGCCAATATATGTTTGGAGGCTGTCTATTCCTTTGGGGATCTGCTCCAGGGCAATTTAGATTTCATCTTTCTGTTTTTAGGCTTAGTTAGTCCTCCGGCTCTGACGAAGCGACTAGGGCATCGTAGGAACGCTCCACGGCTACTGCTAGTTGTGCGGATAGGATCAGGGGTCTGCAATCCGTTTAGTTACCAACCTCTCTGGTCTACTGGTGGCTTAGCCTGTTCCTGTCATCCTCCTCGGTGACCCAGTCACAACAGAATCACTAGCCCAACCGCAGACTCTGGGGTACTAAAAAGAAGGAAAGAATTATAAAAAAAAAAGTGTCAATTTTTTTAATATATTTTTTCCTCTTTTTCTCTGGGGCCGTAGGAGGATTTTTTCTTTAATGGAGACAAAGCAATTATCCGATTGTGTTGAGCAGCTCGCTGCTGAAGTGTGGGGAATTTCTGCCTATCTTGCTCAATCATCTGCTGTAGAACCAAAGATCCCTACTCCTGATGTGTTTTCTGGGGATCAGTCAAAATTTTTGAATTTCAAGAATAACTGTAAACTATTTCTTGCCTTGAAGCCTAATTCATTGGGGAGCTCGGTGCAGCAGGTTAAAATTGTCATCTCACTGCTGTGCAGTGATCCCCAAGATTAGGCTTTTTCTCTGACACCTGGAGATCCTATTCTGACTGGAGGCATTTTTCAGGCCCTGAGGTTGTTGTATCATGAACCTAATACTATTGATCAAGCTGAGAAGACCATATTGGCATTGAACCAGGGTCGGGATGCTGCGGAGTTATACTGCCAGAAGTTCCAAAAGTGGGTGGTCCTTACTAAATGGAATGATGATGCTCTAGCAGCCCTCTTTCAGAAAGGTCTGGCAGAAACCGTAAAAGAGGTATGGTGGGATTTCCTGTCCCCTCTGGTCTTAACGACTCCATGTCATTAGCCATTCAAATTGATCGACGTTTATGTGAACGTAAAAGTACGCGAGAGGCGGTGCTGCCTTTTGAACAAGCTTCTGAACCCATGCAATGTGATAGGGTTTTGTCTAGGATGCAACGTCAAGAGTTTAGAAGGCATAATAAGTTATGCTTATTTTGTGGGGACGCCTCTCATGTTATTTCTGTCTGCCCTAAACGAGAAAAATGTTTTGCTCATGCATTTGCGGTGGGCAGTGTACAGCCTAAGTTCCTGTTGGCGGTTACCTTGATCTGCTCCTTGTCTACTTTTTCTGCTAAGGCCTTTGTGGATTCAGGAGCAGCTTTGAATCTGATGGATCTTGACTTTGCCAAGCGTTGTGGTTTCCCCATGGTGCCCCTGAGAACCCCTATTCCCTTGAGGGGGATTGATGCTACCCCTTTGGCGGAGAATAAACCCCTGTTTTGGACCCAGGTGGTAATGCGGGTCGCCCCGGACCATCAAGAGAATTGTAAATTTTTGGTGTTGCACAATTTACATGATACTATTGTATTGGGTTTTCCTTGGTTGCAAACCCATAATCCTGTTTTAGATTGGAAATCTCTGTCTGTGGTGAGTTGGGGTTGTCAATGTGTTCTTAGTGATACTCCTGTTTTCTCCACCACTCCCCAGTCTCAAGACGTTCTTGACTATTTGGCTGATTTTTCTGATGCATTTAGTGAGAGTAAGTCTGCGTCTTTGCCTCCTCATAGGAGTTATGACTGTGCAATTGAGTTAATGCCCGGGTGTAAATTTCCCAAGGGTCGGCTTTTCAACTTATCTGTATCTGAACATGATGCTATGCGATCTTATATCAAGGAATCATTGGAGAAGGGTTATATCAGACCATCCTCTTCGCCTTTGGGTGCTGGTTTTTTCTTTGTGGCCAAAAAAGATGGCTCATTAAGGCCATGTATTGACTATCGTTCCCTTAACAAGATCACTGTTAAATATCAGTACCCGTTACCCCTGATTTCTGATTTATTTTCCAGAGTTAAAAGTGCTTGTTGGTTTACCAAACTTGACCTCAGGGGGGCGTATAATCTTATTCGCATCAAGCACGGGGATGAATGTAAGATGGCGTTTAATACTCCAGAGGGACATTTTGAGTACCTGGTGATGCCTTTTGGGCTCACTAATGCCCCTTCCGTCTTCCAATCTTTTATGAACGATATTTTCCGGTACCTTGTGGACAAGGTTTTGATCATTTATCTGGATGATATTTTGATTTTTTTCCAGTGATTGGGATTCTCATGTGGAATATGTCCAGACTGTGTTCCGGATTTTGAGGGAAAATTCCCTGTATGTTAAGGGATCGAAATGCCTCTTTGGTGTACAGAGGATTTCATTTTTGGGATTTATTTTGTCTCCGTCTGCTATTGAAATGGACCCGGCCAAGGTACAGGCCATTTATGATTGGGTTCAGCCCACTTCTTTGAAGGCTCTTCAGAAGTTTTTGGGTTTTGCGAATTTTTACCATAAATTTATACGTAATTTTTCTGGTATTGTTAAACCTTTGACGGATTTGACCAAAAAGGGCGCTGATGTGGTAAATTGGTCTCCAGAGGCAGTCTCGGCATTTCAGGAGCTTAAGCAGAGATTCACTTTGGCTCCGGTTCTACGGCAACCTGATGTTTCACTCCGTTTTCAGGTGGAGATAGATGCTTCTGAGATTGGTGCAGGAGCCGTTTTGTCTCAAAGAGATCCGGTAACGTCTAAGATGAATCCCTATGCTTTCTTTTCTCGAAAATTTTCTCCATCTGAACGGAACTATGATATGGTGAATCGGGAATTATTTGCCATGAAGTGGGCATTTGAACAATGGAGACATTGGTTGGAGGGAGCTAGACATAAAGTTGTGGTCCTCACCAATTACAAGAATTTGATTTATCTTGAATCAGCCAAGCGCTTGAATCCTAGACAGGCTAGGTGGGCCTTGTTTTTCACGCGTTTTAATTTTGTGGTCTCCTTTCTTCCGGGCACTAATAATGTTAAGGTGGACGCCCTTTCTAGGAGTTTCTTTGCAGATTCTCTTGACGTGACCGAGTCTACGACCATTCTAAATGAGGGTGTAGTTCTTTCCGCCATCTCTTCTGATTTGAGACGTGCTCTGGAAGTATTTCAGGAGGATAAACCTGAACGATGCCCCATGGGAAAATTGTATGTCCCTGACCAGTGTAGGATAAGAGTATTGTCTGAAATTCATTGCTCCATGTTGGCTGGTCATCCAGGTATCTTTGGTACCAGAGATTTGGTGAGTCGGTCTTTTTGGTGGCCTGTCTTATCTTGTGATGTCAGGAATTTTGTGCAGTCCTGTGGGACACTGTCACGCCGTTCTGACATACTCACCCGGCTTCCGCTCCCATGCCGTCTCTGCATACTCACCCGGCCATCGCTCCCTCGCCGCCTGACAGCCACGGTGGTCACCTCTGACAGGCGCGCGGCTGACAGCGTCTCTGCATGCAATGCGCCATAGGCCGCATCCGCGGCTCCCTTGTGCTTCATGTTCTCCGACTATGCCCTGACCCGGAAGCACCCCCTAACCAATGGCAGGCCAGACAGGGGCATATCAGGCCGCTTCCCGCTTAGGGAGGCGCCTGATCGTTGTGTTTCCTAGCACACTGGGCCCCGCTTCTTCGTGTGCTCTCTGCAGTCTCACAGTCCCGTTCTCGTGTGCTCTCTGCAGCAGCCTCGCAGTCCTGCTATCCGTGTCCCCTGCTGTACTCCAGTCCTGCCTCCGGTGTTCCTGTTCCATCCTACTCCAGTCCTTCCATCCCACTCCAGTCCTGCCTCCGTTGTTCCTGTTCCGTCCTACTCCAGTCCTGCCTCCGGTGTTCCTGTTCCGTCCTACTCCAGTCCTGCCTCCGGTGTTCCTGTTCCATCCTGCTCCAGTCCTTCTGTCCCACTCCAGTCCTGCCTCTGGTGTTCCTGTTCCATCCAACTCCAGTTCTGCCTCCGGTGTTCCTGTTCCGTCCTACTCCAGTCCTGCCTCTGGTGTTCCTGTTCCATCCTGCTCCAGTCCTTCCATCCTACTCCAGTCCTGCCTCCGGTGTTCCTGTTCCAGCCTGCTCCAGTCTTTCCGTCCTACTCCAGTCCTGCATCCCGTGTTCCAGTTCCATCCTGCTCCAGTCCTTCCGTCCTCCTCTAATCCTGTCTCCTGTGTTCCTGCTCCAGCCAGCCCTCCACGTTCCAGCCTACTGTCTTACTCCACTCCTGTCACCTGTGTTCCAGCTCTGTCCTGTCATCTACACTTCAGTCCCACACTCCTACTCCAGTCCATCCTGAGCCGCCCCTCTCGGTACCGGCTACCATGGTACTCGAACCCCTATGCCTGCTCCTAACGGTCCCTGTATAGGGGTCGGTTCCACCTGGCAGCTCGCCCGGGGCCCCTCGGTGCCACGGCCCAGAGGGTCCACTTCTGGAGTTTCCGGCTCAGACCAGCCACGCTAACAGACTTATTCTCGGTCTAAGCCGTGTTCTCGTACTAGTGGTTTCTTGATGCCTCTGCCGGTGCCCAGGAGGCCATGGACCCATATCTCAATGGATTTTATCTCTGATCTCCCTGTTTTTCAGAGAATGACTTATTTGGGTGATCTGTGATAGATTTTCTAAGATGGTCCATCTTGTACCACTCCCAAAGTTGCCATCTTCTTCTGAGTTGGTGCCCTTGTTTTTACAACAAGTGGTTCGTTTGCACGGGATTCCTGAGAACATTGTGTCGGACAGAGGGGTCCAGTTTGTTTCCAGATTTTGGAGAGCTTTTTGTTCCAAACTGGGAATTCAGTTGTCTTTCTCCTCTGCATTTCATCCTCAGATCAATGGGCAGACTGAGAGAACAAACCAGACGTTGGAGTCCTATTTGAATTGTTTCATATCTGCTGATCAGGATGATTGGGTCTCATTTTTTGCCCTTGGCTGAATTCGCGCTAAACAATAGGGCTAGCTCTGCCACTTTGATATCTCCTTTCTTTTGTAACTTTGGGTTTCATCCTCGATTTTCTTCGGGGCAGGTAGAAGCTTCTGCCTGCCCAGGTGTGGATTCTGTGGTAGAGAGAATGCAGCAGATTTGGGACCAAGTAATGGATAAGTTGTCCCACTCTCAGGAAATAGCCCAACAATTTTCCAACCTGCATAGGACCATTGGTCCCCGGTTTAAAGTGGGTGATATGGTTTGGTTGTCCTCAAAAAATATTCCCATGAAGGTTGCATCTCCAAAATTCAAGCCAAGGTTTATTGGACCTTATAAGATTTTGGAAATCCTTAACCCAGTTTCTTTTCGTTTGGCTCTTCCAGTTACATTTAAGATTCATAATGTCTTTCATAAATCTTTGTTGAAAAGGTTTGTGGAGCCAGTCGTTCCCATGTCAGCACCCCCTGACCCTGTACTGGTTAAGGGTAATTTGGAGTATGAGGTAGAGAAGATATTAGATTCTCGTCTTGCTAGATGGAGGCTTCAGTGCTTGGTCAAGTGGAAGGGTTATGGCAAGGAGGATAATTCTTGAGTCTCTGCTTCTGACATCTATGCCAAGAGATTGATTCATGCCTTTCACCGGGCCCATCCTGATCGGCCTGGTGGCGTGGACGAGGGTTCGGTGACCCCTCCTCAAGGGGGGGTACTGTTGTGAACTCCCTTGCTCGGATTTCTGAGCCGAAGCTCCCTCTGCTCCCTCTGGTGGTTACTGAGAGTAGTGGAGCTGGCCAGGTGGATGGAGGTTCTCCACCTGACGATGATAATTGGGAATCTGGGATTGCTGGCTGGGAGCATATAATGGAGCTGGCTGCTCTTGAATGTTGCTGGTGATTTTTTCCTCAGTGTGCATTTGGAGCTCTTTTGTCCCCTGCCTGATCTGCATATTCAGCTAAGTGATTCTTTTGGTAATCCTTTGCATCTAATCAGGTTGTGTCTTTTTTTGCTTTCTGTTTTGCTGCCAGGGTTCAGCGGGCTCCCTGCTGGGGGCAGCGCTGGGCCCTGCTTCATATGTTGCAGCTTGTTTAGTCCCCTGTTAAGTTAGCATCTTTTTGCTTGCTGCCAGTTTATACCAGAGTGCAGATCTAGCGGGGGTGAGATCGTGTGATCTCAGTACTTTTTGTATATCAGAAGTGTTGGACTTTTTCAGGGTTTTGTGCGTGATTGCAGACGGTATCTTTTTCTGACCTGTCCTGTCTAGACAGCTTGGGCCCCACCATTTGCTCAGTCTGTTCTCTTCCTGTGTTTGTGTCTCATCTTGTCTCACCGACAATATATGTTTGGGGGCTATCTATTCCTTTGGGGATCTGCTCCGGGGCAATTTAGATTTCATCTTTCTGTTTTTAGGCTTAGTTAGTCCTCCGGCTGTTACGAAGTGTCTAGGGCATCGTAGGAATGATCCATGGCTACTGCTGTAATCGCGGATCCTGACCTGTGCCATGATGGCCCAGTAGTTGTCATGACTACCTCCGGGTCATCCAGCTATGGAAAGCCTCTGAGACAATGCTCAATATTAAACCCCTTAACCCATAGAGCTTTTTTAGTTTTGCATTCTTCGCTCCCCTTCTTCCCAAAGCTATAACTTTTTACTTTTCTGATAGTATGGCCATATGAGGGCTTGTTTTTTGCGGAATGAGTTGCACTTTTGAACAACACCATTGGTTTTACCATGTCGTGTACTAGAAAACGGGAAGAAAATTACAAGTGCGGTGAAATTGCAAAAAAGTGCAATCCCACACTTGTTTTTTGTTTGGCTTTTTTACTAGGTTCACTAAATGCTGAAACTGCCCTGCCATTATGATTCTCCAGGTCATTGCGAGTTCATAGACACCAAACATGTCTAGGTTCTTTTTTATTTAAGTGTTGAAAAAAATTCCAAACTTTGTTAAAAAAAAGCGTCTCGATTTTTCATGATCTCGGGTGGGGTGAGGGCTTATTTTCTACATGCTGAGCTGACGTTTTTAATAATACCATTTTGGTGCAGATACGATCTTTTGATTGCCAGTTATTGCACGTTAATGCACTGTCGAGCGAACAAAAAAAACGTAATTCTGGCGTTTTGACATTTTTCTCGCTACGCCGTTTAGCGATCAGGTTAATCTTTTCTTATATTAATAGATCGGGCGATTCTGAATGCGGCGATACCAAATATGTATATGTTTGATTTTATTTTTATTGTTTTATTGTGAACGAGGTGAAAGGGGGGTAATTTGACCTTTTATATTTTTTTTTATATTTAAAAACATTTTTTTTTTACCTTTGGCATACTTCATTAGTCTTAATGAGAGGCTAGAAGCTGCCATAACCCGATCGCCTCTGCTACATACAGGCGATGATCAGATTAGCTCTATGTAGCTGAATTACTCACTTGCTATGAGAGCCGACCACTGGGTGGCGCTCATAAATATCCAGCACTGACAACCATAGAGGTCTCCAGGAGACCTCTGTTTGTAATGCCGACGAACCGGTGACCCCCAATCACCTGACGCGGGTCAACGGTGAGCGTTTTTCCGGCACTATTGCCAGAAGTGCCATTTAAATGCCGCTGTCAGAGTTTGACAGCGGCATTTAAGTAGTTAATAGCCGCGGATAGATTGCGATTCAGCCCGCGGCTATTGTGGGTACATATCAGCTGTTCAAAACAGCTATGTTCTGGGAAAGGTGTGGGCTCACCGCCGGACCCCACATCAGAGCGGGATACTGACATCTGTGTACTATTACGCCTGATGTCGGTAAGGGGTAATAAGGGTCTTGCTATTAACCCCTTAATGTCCAATGACGGACACAGTCCGTCATCAGACATTTCCCCTGCTTTGATGAGGGCTCCGGCGCTGAGCCCGCATCAAAGCCGGGACATGTCAGCTGTTATGAACAGCTGACATGTGCCCGCAATAGGCGCGAGCGGAATCGCTGTCCGCCCGTGCCTATTAACTAGTTAAATGCCGCTGTCAAAGCTGACAGCGGGCATTTAAATAGCATTTCCGGCCGCCGGGCCGGAAATGACGTCATTGCCGACCCCCGTCACGTGATCTATGAGACCTCTATGGTTGTTCCAGGCATAAGGCTTTCAGTGCCACCCGGTGGTCGGCGCTGAAAGCACAGCAGTAAATCTGCTACATATGGGCGATCTGCTCATTGCCCATATGTAGCAGTGCCGATCGGGTTGCGCAAGCTTCTAGCCTCCTATGGAGGCTATTGAAGCATGCCAAAAGTAAAAAAAAAAAAATGTTTAAAAATAAAAAAAAATTAAAAAAACATAAAAGTTCAAATCACCCCCCTTTCGCCCCAATCAAAATAAAACAGTAAAAAAAAAATCCCACATACACATATTAGGTATCGCCGCGTTCAGAATCACCTGATCTATCGATAAAAAAAAAGCATTAACCCGATCGCTAAACGGCGTAGCGAGAAAAAAATTCAAAACGCCAGAATTACGTTTTTTTGGTCACCAAGACATTGCATTAAAATGCAATAACGGGCGATCAAAAGAACGTATCTGCACAAAAGTGGTATCATTAAAAACGTCAGTCCGGCACGGAAAAAATAAGCCCTCACCTGACCCCAGATCATGAAAAATGGAGACGCTACGGGTCTCGGAAAATTGCGCAAATTTTTTTTTTTTTAGCAAACTTTGGAATTTTTTTTCACCACTTAGATAAAAGAGGACATAGACATGTTTGGTGTCTATGAACTCGTAATGACCTGGAGAATCATAATGGCAGGTCAGATTTAGCATCTAGTGAACCTAAAAAAGCCAAGCAAAAAACAAGTGTGGGATTGCACTTTTTTGGCAATTTCACCGCACTTGGAATATTTTTCCCGTTTTCGAGTACACGACATGGTAAAACCAATGGTGTCATTTAAAAGTACAACTCGTCCCGCAAAAAATAAGCCCTCACATGGCCATATAGATGGAAAAATTAAAAAAGTTATGGCTCTGGAAAGAAGGGGAGGGGAAAATGAAAATGCAAAACCAAAAATACCCCTGGTCGTTAAGGGGTTAAACTTAATGAGAAGTTCCGTGAATCTCTTTGAGCTCCTAGAGATGCTTCTCCAGAAGAATTATTTAGTAGAAATCCTCTGCGCTGCTGAACGACTGAAGAGACGTCAGTCCATGCGTGGGTTAATGAGAAATTGTGGCTTTATTCTTCGCGTTTAGAAGTTACAGGAACTTCTTCCTCAGGAAAATGAAGGCGCACATGTGATTTCTACCAAACAATTCTTCTGGATAAGAGTCTTTCAGGTCACATCGTATCTAGTGATGGGCGAGTAGCATGGTTGCTCGGGTGGCCTCCGAGTATTTTGGCGTGCTCGGAGATTTAGTTTTCGTCGTCTCAGCTGCATGATTTGCGGCTGCTGGACAGGCTGAGTCCATGTGGGAATTCCAGGCTCTCCATACATGTGCTGTGATATCACACAGCGCTAGTGATGTGTCGCTCGTGAACGATCCCATACAAAGAGCCGGCTCCCTGCTGTGAACTAAATGAGCCGGCTCCGCAGGGTGAATGAGCCGTTTGTTTTTTTTTTCTGGCGCCTGGAAGCAGTGAAGCCTGACTGTGACTCATCTGGGGGAGGAGATGTGAATAAATGCAGGTGAGTTAACCCTTCAGTCCCTAATATATCCTGCCAGTTCCTCCATGGCATATATAGTGTGTGACTGTGTAAGGGTGGTTTCACATTAGTGCTTTTTAAGCGCACGCACGGCCGGGGGTAGCTCCGCCCCCGAGCCGGCTCTCTGCCCGGCGTGCCCGCCCCTTGCTTGTAGCGCCGCCTCCTAGCGCACAGCGGCGCCTGCGATCGGCGCACCCTATCTTTAGCATAGGGTGCGCAGATCGTGCGCAGGCCGTGCGCTAGTTGCGCTTTGACCTGCGCTGTGCACTTTTGACGGTGCGCCGTGCGCGCCAAAATCCGAAAAGTTCGATTTTCGGATTTCGCAAAACCTGTGGAGAGATCAGGTCCAGCCCCAATCATTATATAGGGTAAGCTGGTCTCACACTTGCATATTTTGGATGCACACGGATCCGTTCACGTCTCCATCTCCATTGACTTTCAGTGGTGACGGATGGGACTTGCGTGTGCGTCCAGTTGTCACCGGTTTCCCACAGATCGCTGTGTCTGCATATTTTATCAGATGCACAAAAACGCAACTTGTTGCAGTTTTGTGTCATCTGAAAAACACACAGGCCCAGGGAGACGCACGGATCCGCGGCTACACATCTGGAATTAACCCCTTACCTACAAAGGACGTAATATTCCGTCCATGTCACCCTGGACCTAACTACCATGGTCGGAATATTACATCCCAGCGATCAGCGGCGCCCACGTGGTGAGCACCGCTGATCGCGGCCGGGTGTCAGCTAATTATCATAGCCGACACCCGGCACAATGTGTCAGGGGCGGTCACGGACCACCCCCGACACGTTAACCCCTTGTACACCGCGATCAAACGCGATCGCGGTGTACCGGGGGTTAAAGGGAAGCATCGGCAGGGAGGGGGCTCCCTCCGTGCTTCCCTGAGCCCCCCACAGCAGCGCAATGTGCAGCGCTGCTGCGGGGGGCTCTTTCCCTACAGGCCCCCGGATCCAAGATGGCGACAGGGGCCTTCGGGGGCCTGTAGAGAGCTGACTTCCTCACTGCCTGCAAAGCGCAGGCATGAGGAAGTCTGCAGCAGTGCCTGTGACAGATCGCTAAATAAATTAGTAAAAAAAAAAAAAAAATATTCCCCAATAAATCCATTTTTTCAAAATAAAAAAAAAAAAAAACAATAAAAGTACACATATTTGGTATCGCCGCGTCCGTAATGACCTGCCCTATAAAACTGTCCCATTAGTTAACCCCTTTAGCGAACCCCTTAAAAAATAAAAATAAAAAACGAAGCAAAAAATAATGATTTATTATCATACCACCGAACAAAAAGTGCAATAACGCGTGATCAAAAAGACGCATATAAATATCCATGGTACCGCTGAAAACGTCATCTTGTCCCGCAAAAAACGAGCTGCCATACAGCATCATCCGCAAAAAAATAAAAAAGTTATAGCTCGCAGAATAAAGCGATACAAAAATAATTATTTTTTATATAAAATTGTTTTCATTGCAAAAAACCGACAAAACATAAAAAAACGACCTAAATGAGGTATCGCTGTAACCGTACTGACCCGAAGAATAAAACCGCTTTATCAATTTTACCGCACGCGGAACGGTGTAAACGCACCCCCCCCCCAAAAGAAATTCATGAAACGCTGGTTTTTGTTCATTCTGCGTCCCAAAAATCGGAATAAAAAGCGATAAAAAAATGTCACGTGCCCGAAAATGGTACCAATAAAAACGTCAACTCGTCCCGCAAAAAATAAGACCTCACATGACTCGGTGGGTCAAAATACGGAAAAATTATAGCTCTCAATATGTGGTGATGCAAAACTATTTTTACAATAAAAAGCGTCTTTTAGCGTGTGACAGCTGTCAAACATAAAAACCGCCATAAATAGTAAATCAAACCCCCCGTTATCACCCCCTTAGTTAGGGAAAAATAATAAAACTAAAAGAAAATGTATTTATTTCCATTTTCCCGCTAGGGTTAGGGTTAGGGTAGGGTTAGGGTTAGGGCTTGGGTTAGGGCTAGGGTTAGGGTTAGGGCTAGGGTTAGGACTAGGGCTCAGATTAGGGTTAGGGGTGTGTTGAGGTTAGGGTTGGAGTTATAATTGGGGGGTTTCCACTGTTTGGGCACATCAGGGGCTCTCCAAAGGCAACATGGCGTCTGATCTCAATTCCAGCCAATTCTGCGCTGAAAAAGTCAAATGGTGCTCCTTCCCTTCCAAGCTCTGCCATGCGCCCAAACAGTGTTTTACCCCCACATGTAGGGTATCAGCCTACTCAGGACAAATTACAAAACAACTTTTGGGGTCCAATTTCTCCTGTTACCCTTAGGAAAATAAAAAATTGGGGGCAAAAATATAATTTTGCGGAAAAAAATGTTTTTTTTTATTTTCACGCCCAGGCGTTATAAACTTCTGTGAAGTACTTGGGGGTTCAAAGTGCTCTCCACACATCTAGATAAGCTCCGTGGGGGGTCTAGTTTCCAAAATGGGGTCACTTGTGGGGAGTTTCAATAGTTTAGGTACATCAGGGGCTCTCCAAACGCACATGACACCCGCAGACCAATCCATCAAAGTCTGCATTCCAAAACGTCACTACTTCCCTTCCGAGCCCCAACGTGTGCCCATACAGTAGTTTTCTCCCACATATGAGGTATCAGCGTACTCAGGACAAATTGGACAACAACTTTTGGGGTCCAATTTCTCCTGTTACCCTTGGGAAAATGAAAAAAATGGGGACTAAAAGATGATGTTTGTTGAAAAAATACGATATTTTTATTTTCACGCCCGGTCGTTATAAACTTCTGTGAAGCACTGGGGGGTTCAAAGTGCTCACCACACATCTAGATAAGTTCATTAGGGGGTCTAGTTTCCAAAATGGGGTCACTTGTGGGGGGTTTCCACTGTTTAGGTACATCAGGGGCTCTCCAAAAGCAACATGACACCCGCAGACCATGCCATCAAAGTCTGCATTCCAAAACGTCACTACTTCCCTTCCGAGCCCCGACGTGTGCCCATACAGTAGTTTTCTCCCACATATGAGGTATCAGCGTACTCAGGACAAATTGGACAACAACTTTTGGGGTCCAATTTCTCCTGTTACCCTTGGGAAAATAAAAAAATTGGAGACTAATTTATCATGTTTGTGGAAAAAATACGATTTTTTTATTTTCATGCCTGGGCATTATAAACTTCTGTGAAGCACTGGGGGGTTCAAAGTGCTCACCACACATCTAGATAAGTTCCTCAGGGGGTCTAGTTTCCAAAATGGGATCATTTGTGGGGGGTTTCCACTGTTTAGGTACATTAGGGGCTCTCCAAAGGCAACATGACACCCACAGACCATTCCATCAAAGTCTGCATTCCAAAACGTCACTACTTCCCTTCCGAGCCCCGACGTGTCCCCATACAGTAGTTTTCTCCCACATATGGGGTATCAGCATACTCAGGACTAATTGGACAACAACTTTTGGGGTCCAATTTCTCCTGTTACCCTTGGGAAAAAAAAATGGGGACTAAAAGATGATGTTTGTGGAAAAAATACGATTTTTTTATTTTCACACCTGGACGTTATAAGCTTCAGTGAAGCACTGGGGGGTTCAAAGTGCTCACCACACATCTAGATAAGTTCCTTGGGGGGTCTAGATTCCAAAATGGTGTCATTTGTGGGGGGTTTCCACTGTTTTGGTACATCAGGGGTTTTCCAATCGCGACATGGTGTCCGATCTCAATTCTAGCCAAAAACGTCAAATGGCGCTGCTTCCCTTCCGAGCTCTGCTATGCGCCCAAGTAGTCATTTACACCCACATATGGGGTATCAGCGTACTCAGGACAAATTGCACAATAACTTTTAGGGTCCTGTTACCCTTGGAAAAATAAAAATTGGGGGTGAAAAGATCATTTTTGTGGAAAAAATATGATTTTTTAATTGTACCGCTGTACGTTATAAACTTCTGTGAAGCCCTTGTGGGTTCAAAGTTCTCACCACATATCTAGATAAGTTCCTTGGGGGGTCTAGTTTCCAAAATAGGGTCACTTGGGGGGGTTTCCACTGTTTAGGTACATCAGGGGCTCTCCAAACGCGACATGGCGTCCGATCTGAATTCCAGCCAATTTTGCATTGAAAAAGTCAAACGGCGCTCCTTCCCTACTGAGGTCTGCCATGCGCCGAAACAGTGGTTCCCCCCCACATATCAGGTATCAGCGTACTCAGGACAAATTGCACAATAACTTTTGCAGTCCAATTTCTCCTGTTACCCTTGGTAAAATAAAGAAAATTGAACCTGAAGTATTTTTTTTGTGAAAAAAAGTTAAATGTTCATTTTTTTTTTAATATTCAAAAAATTCCTGTGACACACCTAAAGGGTTAATAAACTTCTTGAATGTGGTTTTAAGCACCTTAAGGGGTGCAGTTTTTAGAATGGTGTCACTTTTGGGTATTTTCTATCATATAGACCCCTCAAAGTGGCTTCAAATGTGATGTGGTCCCTAAAAATAAAATGGTGTTGCAAAAATGAGAAATCGCTGGTCAATTTTTAACCCTTATAACTTCCTAACAAAAAAAAATTTTGGTTCCGAAATTGTGCTGATGTAAAGTAAACATGTGGGAAATGTTATGTATTAAGTTTTTTGTGTGCCGTATCGCTGTGATTTAAGGGCATAAAAATTCAAAGTTGGAAAATTGCGAAATTTTCAAAATTTTCGCCAAATTTCCGTTTTTTTCACAAATAAACGCAAGTTATTTGAATGCAATTTTACCACTAACATGAAGTACAATATGTCACGAGAAAACAGTGTCAGAATCACCGGGATCCATGGAAGCGTTCCAGAGTTATGACCTCATAAAGGTACAGTGGTCAGAATTGTAAAAATTGGCCCGGTCATGAACGTGCAAACCACCCTTGGTAGTGAAGGGGTTAAAATGGAGCTCTATGGAGCACGGATCCAGGACAACACGGATCCATGTGCTTCCGTGTGCAGGAATCCGTTTTGCGGCACTGAGCATGCTCGGACTATATATATATAGACTATGTCCGCATGCTGCTCTGTCATACAGTGATCTTTCCCGCCTCACTAGAAGGGCTTGTACCCTGTGCTATGCTGTGGTAATGATAAGAAAATGTATTGGGAGCATGTATGGGGGCTCCTGGTTAGGGGCTGCATGAGTGGGGCTGTGCTCACACTAGTGCAGGGGCGGACATAGACTGTACTGGGTCCCGATGCAAGAAATAGGGCAACAAAGTTATTTGTTATTTGTTATCTAATATTGAGTCTATGCAGGGCTAGATATAATATCTGTATAGAATACAATTTAACCCCCCCATAGAATATAATGCAGCCCCCCATATAGTATAATGCAGCCCCTCCATAGAAAAAATGGCAACCCCCTCATAGGATATAATGCAGCCCCTTATATAGTATAATGTAGCCCCTCCATAGAATATAATGCAGCCCCCATAGAATATAATGCAGTCCCCCCCATATAGTATAATGCAGCCCCTCCACAGACATCACACAATGTCTGTCTGCTATCTCAGCCTTCTTCTCTGCTCGTTTTCTCAAACTGAACATGGACAAAACAGAATTCATCATCTTTCCCCATCTCACTCAACCCCTCCACCAGACCTATCCATCAATGTCAACGGCTGCTCTCTTTCCCCAGTCCCATATGCTCGGTGCCTTGGGGTGATCCTCGACTCTGCGCTCTCTTTCAAACCACATATCCAAGCCCCTGCCACCTCAAACTCAAAAATATTTCCCGGATCCGCTCATTCCTCCACCACAAAACCACAAAAACAGTAGTGCACGCTCTTATCATCTCCCGCCTCGACTACTGCAACCTCCTACTCTCTGGCCTCCCCTCTAGCACTCTAGCACCGCTCCAGTCCATCCTACACTCTGCTGCCCGACTAATCCACCTGTCTCCCCACTATTCCCCAGCCTCCCCCCTATGCCAGGCCCTTCACTGGCTTCCTATTGCCCAGAGGATCCAATTCAAAACCCTAACCATGACATACAAAGCCATCCACAACCTGTCTCCTCCATACATCTGTGACATGGTCTCTAGGTACCTACCCGCACGCAACCTTCGATCATCTCAAGATCTCCTTCTCTACTCCCCCTTATCTCTTCTTCCCACAACCGCATACAAGACTTCTCCTGTGCTTCCCCCATACTCTGGAACTCTCTGCCGCAACACATCAGACACTCACCATCAACGGAAACCTTCAAGAAGAACCTGAAGACCCACCTGTTCCGACAAGCCTACAGCCTGCAATGATCCTCGGTCTACTGAACCACCGCACGACCTGCTCTACCCCCTCCTACTGTATCCTCACCCATCCCTGTAGACTGTGAGCCCTCGCGGGCAGGGTCCCCTCTCCTTATGTACTTGTGTGTCCCTTGTCTTACACTTGTTTATTACTCTTGTATATAGTACACTTGTCTATATTTCCCCTTTTCACATGTAAAGCGCCATGGAATAAATGGCGCTATATAAATGCATAATAATAATAACAACAATATATGGCAACCCCCTCATAGGATATAAGGCAGCCTCTTATATAGTATAATGTAGCCCCTCCTTAGAATATAATGCAGCCCCCATAGAATATAATAAATATAATACAGCCCCCCTATAGAATATAATGTAGCCCCAAATAGAATATAATACAGCCCACCTCCCCATAGAATATAATGTACCCCCCATATTATATAACCCAGCCTCCCCTTTTAGAATATAATGTAAAATGTACCCCCATGGTATATAACACATAGTGTATAGCCCAGCAACACATGGTATACAACCCACCATGGTATATAGCCCACCATGGTATAATACAGCCCAGCATGGTATATGCCCCCCCCCAGAATGGTATAATACAGCCCAGCATGGTATATAGCCCCCCCAGCATGGTATACTACAGCCCAGCATGGTATGATACAGCCCAGCATGGTATATAGCCCCCCCAGCATGGTATAATACAGCCCAGCATGGTATATAGCCCCCCCCAGCATGGTATAATACAGCCCAGCATGGTATATAGCCCCCCAGCATGGTATAATACAGCCCAGCATGGTATATAGCCCCCCAGCATGGTATAATACAGCCCAGAATGGTATATAGCCCCCCAGCATGGTATAATACAGCCCAGCATGGTATATAGCCCCCCAGCATGGTATAATACAGCCCAGCATGGTATATAGCCCCCCCAGCATGGTATAATACAGCCCAGCATGGTATTGAGCCCCACAGCATGGTATAATACAGCCCAGCATGGTATATAGCCCCCCCAGCATGGTATGATACAGCCCAGCATGGTATAATGCAGCACAGCTTGGTATATAGCCCCCCAGCATGGTATAATACAGCCCAGCATGGTATATAGCCTCCCCAGCATGGTATAATACAGCTCAGCATGGTATATAGCCCCCCAGGATGGTATATAGCCCCCCCAGCATGGTATATAGCTCCCCCAGCATGGAATAATACAGCCCAGCATGGTATAATACAGCACAGCTTGGTATATAGCCCCCCCCCAGCATGGTATAATACAGTCCAGCATGGTATATAGCTCCCCCAGCATGGTATAATACAGCCCAGCATGGTATACAGCCCCCCAAAATGGTATAATACAGCCCAGCATGGTATTGAGCCCCCCAGCATGGTATAATACAGCCCAGAATGGTATATAGCCCCCCAGCATGGTATAATACAGCCCAGCATGGTATATAGCCCCCCCAGCATGGTATAATACAGCCCAGCATGGTATATAGCTCCCCCAGCATGGTATAATATATAATACAGCCCAGCATGGTATATAGCCCCCCAGCATGGTATATAGCCCCCCCAGCATGGTATATAGCTCCCCCAGCATGGTATAATACAGCCCAGCATGGTATGATACAGCCCAGCATCGTATATAGCCCCCCTCCCAGCATGGTATAATACAGCCCAGCATGGTATATAGCCCCCCCAGCATGGTATAATACAGCACAGCTTGGTATATAGCCCCCCCAGCATGGTATAATACAGCCCAGCATGGTATGATACAGCCCAGCATGGTATATAGCCCCCCTCCCAGCATGGTATAATACAGCCCAGCATGGTATAATACAGCCCAGCATGGTATATAGCTCCCCAGCATGGTATAATACAGCCCAGCATGGTATAATACAGCACAGCTTGGTATATAGCCCCCCCAGCATGGTATAATACAGCCCAGCATGGTATATAGCCCCCCAGCATGGTATGATACAGCCCAGCAGGGTATATAGCCCCCCCAGCATGGTATAATACAGCACAGCTTGGTATATAGCCCCCCAGCATGGTATAATACAGCACAGCTTGGTATATAGCCCCCCAGCATGGTATATAGCCCCCCAGCATGGTATGATACAGCCCAGCATGGTATATAGCCCCCCCCAGCATAGTATAATACAGCAAAGCTTGGTATATAGCCCCCCCCCCAGCATGGTATAATACAGCCCAGCATGGTATAATACAGCACAGCTTGGTATATATAGCCCCCCAGAATGGTATAATACAGCCCAGCATGGTATATAGCCCCCCCAGCATGGTATAATACAGCACAGCTTGGTATATAGCCCCCCAGCATGGTATAATACAGCCCAGCATGGTATATAGCCCCCCCAGCATGGTATGATACAGCCCAGTATGGTATATAGCCCTCCCCAGCATGGCATAATACAGCACAGCTTGGTATATAGCCCCTAGCATGGTATATAGCCCCCCAGCATGGTATAATACAGCACAACATGGTACATAGCCCCCCCAGCATGGTATAATACAGCACAGCTTGGTATATAGCCCCCCAGCATGGTATATAGCCCTCCAGCATGGTATGATGCAGCCCAGCATGGTATATAGCCCCCCCAGCATGGTATAATACAGCACATTTTGGTATTTAGCCCCCCCAGCATGGTATATAGCCCCCCCCAGCATGGTATGATACAGCCCAGCATGGTATATAACCCCCCCAGCATGGTATAATACAGCACAGCTTGGTATATAGCCCCCCAGCATGGTATATAGCCCAGCACAGTATATAGCCCCCCCCAGCATGGTATAATACAGCACAGCTTGGTATACTACAGCCCAGCATGGTATAATACAGCCCAGCATGGTATATAGCCCCCCAGCATGGTATAATACAGCCCAGCATGGTATATAGCCCCCCAGCATGGTATAATACAGCCCAGCATGGTATAATACAGCCCAGCATGGTATAATACAGCCCA